>NW_027103065.1:0-1200000 GCF_040182565.1 Anser cygnoides | reverse complement strand
GCACTCTCTGGACTCACTGTACTGCATCCCCAGTGGTGCCAGTGCACTCTCTGGACTCACTGCACTGCATCCCCAGTGGTGCCAGTGCACTCTCTGGACTCACTGCACTGCATACCCAGTGGTGCCAGTGCACTCTCTGGACTCACTGCAGTGCATCCCCAGTGGTGCCAGTGCACTCTCTGCACTCACTACAGTGCATCCCCAGTGGTGCCAGTGCACTCTCTGGACTCACTGCACTGCATCCCCAGCGGTGCCAGTGCACTCTCTGGACTTGCCGGGGTGCATCCCCACTGGTGCCAGTGCACTCTCTGGACTCACTGCAGTGCATCCCCTGTGGTGCCAGTGCACTCTCTGGACTCACTGCACTGCATCCCCAGTGGTGCCTGTGAAGTCTCTGGACTCACTGCAGTGCATCCCCAATGGTGCTAGTGCGCTCTTTGGACTCACTGCACTGCATCCCCAGTGGTGCCACTGTACTCTCTGGACTCACTACACTGCATCACCTGTGGTGCCAGTGCCCTCTGTGGACTCACTGCACTACATCCCCAGTGGTGCCAGTGCACTCTCTGGACTCACTGCACTGCATCCCCAGTGGTGCCAGTGCACTCTCTGGACTCACTGTACTGCATCCCCAGTGGTGCCAGTGCACACTCTGGACTCACTGCAGTGCATCCCCAGTGGTGCTAGTGCACTCTATGGACTCACTGCACTGCATCCCCAGTGGTGCCTGTGAAGTCTCTGGACTCACTGCAGTGCATCCCCGGTGGTGCCAGTGCAATCTCTGGACTCACTGCACTGCATCCCCAGTGCTGACAGTGCACTCTCTGGACTCACTGCACTGCATCCCCAGTGGTGCCTGTGAAGTCTCTGGACTCACAGCAGTGCATCTCCAGTTGGTGCCAGTGCACTCTCTGGACTCACTGCAGTGCATCCCCAGTGCTGACAGTGCACTCTCTGGACTCACTGCACTGCATCCCCAGTGGTGCCAGTGTACTCTCTAGACTCACTGCACTGCATCCCCAGTGGTGCCACTGCACTCTCTGGACTCACTGCAGTGCAATCCCAATGGTGCCAGTGCACTCTCTGGACTCAACTGCACTGCATCCCCAGTGGTGCCAGTGCACTCTCTGGACTCACTGCAGTGCATCCCCTTTTGTGCCAGTGCACTCTCCGCACTCACTGCACTGCATCCCCAGTGGTGCCAGTGCACTCTCTGGACTCACTGCACTGCATCCCCAGTGGTGCCTGTGAAGTCTCTGGTCTCACTGCACTGCATCCCCAGTGGTGCCAGTGCGCTCTCTGGACTCACTGCACTGCATCCCCATTGCTGACAGTGCCCTCTCTGGACTCAGTGCACTGCATCCCCAGTGGTGCCAGTTCACTCTCTGGACTAAATGCACTGCATCCCCAGTGGTGCCAGTGGCTCTCTGGACTCATTGCACTGCATCACCAGTGGTGCCAGTGCACTCTCTTGACTCACTACAGTGCATCCACAGTGGCGCCAGTGTACTCTCTTAACTCACTGCACTGCATCACCAGTGGTGCCAGTGCACTCTCTGGACTCACTGCACTGCATCCCCAATGGTGCCACTGCACTCTCTGGACTCACTGCACTCCAACCCCAGTGGTGCCAGTGCACTCTCAGGACTCACTGAACTGCATCCCCAAGGTGCCAGTGCACTCTCTGGACTCACTGCACTGCATCCCCCGTGGTGCCAGTGCACTCTCTGGACTCACTGCACTGCATCCCCAGTGGTGCCACTGCACTCTCTGAAAACACCGGGGTGCAACCGCAGCGGTGGCAGTGCACTCTCTGCACTCACGGCACTGCATCCCCAGTGGTGCCAATGCACTCTCTGGACTCACTGCAGTGTATCCCCTGTGGTGCCAGTGCACTCTCTGGACTCACTGCACTGCATCCCCAGTGGTGCCTGTGAAGTCTCTGGTCTCACTGCACTGCATCACCAGTGGTGCCAGTGCACTCTCTGGACTCACTGCACTGCATCCCAATGGTGCCAGTGCACTCTCTGGACTCACTGCACTGCATCCCCAGTGGTGCCAGTGCACTCTCTGGACTCACTGCAGTGCATCCCCAGTGGTGCCAGTGCACTCTCTGGACTCACTGCACTGCATCCCCAGTGGTGCCAGTGCACTCTCTGGACTCACTGCAGTCCATCCCCAGTGGTGCCAGTGCACTCTCTGGACTCACTGCACTGCATCCACAGTGGTGCCAGTGCACTCTCTTTACTCACTGCACTGCATCCCCAGTGGTGCCAGTGCACTCTCAGGAGTCACTGTACTGCATCCCCAGTGGTGCCAGTGCACTCTCTGGACTCACTGTACTGCATCCCCAGTGGTGCCAGTGCACTCTCTGGACTCACTGCACTGCATCCCCATTGGTGCCAGTGCACTCTCTGGACTCACTGCACTGCATCCCCAGTGGTGCCAGTGCACTCTCTGCACTCACTGCAGTGCAACCCCAGTGGTGCCAGTGCACTCTCTGGACTCACTGCACTGCATCCCCAGTGGTGACAGTGCACTCTCTGGACTCAACTGCACTGCGTCCCCAGTGGTGCCAGTGCACTCTCTGGACTCACTGCAGTGCATCCCCAGTGGTGCCAGTGCACTCTCTGGACTCACTGCATTCCCAGTGGTGCCAGGGCACTCTCTGGACTCACTGCACTGCATCCCCAGTGGTGCCTGTGAAGTCTCTGGACTCACTGCAGTGCATCCCCAATGGTGCCAGTGCACTCTTTGGACTCACTGCACTGCATCCCCAGTGGTGCCACTGTACTCTCTGGACTCACTACACTGCATCCCCAGTGGTGCCAGTGCCCTCTGTGGACTCAGTGCACTACAAAACCAGTGGTGCCAGTGCACTCTCTGGACTCACTGCAGTGCATCCCCAGTGGTGCCAGTGCACTCTCTGGACTCACTGCACTGCATCCCCAGTGGTGCCAGTGCACTCTCTGGACTCACTGCAGTGCATCCCCAGTGGTGCCAGTGCACTCTCTGCACTCACTGCACTGCATCCCCAGAGGTGCCAGTGCACTCTCTGGACTCACTGCACTGCATCCCCAGTGGTGCCTGTGAAGTCTCTGGTCTCACTGCAGTGCATCCCCAGTGGTGCCAGTGCACTCTCTGGACTCACTGCACTGCATCCCCATTGCTGACAGTGCCCTCTCTGGACTCAGTGCACTGCATCCCCAGTGGTGCCAGTTCACTCTCTGGACTAAATGCACTGCATCCCCAGTGGTGCCAGTGGCTCTCTGGACTCATTGCACTGCATCCCCAGTGGTGCCAGTGCACTCTCTGGACTGACTGCACTGCATACCCAGTGGTGCCAGTGCACTCTCTGGACTCACTGCAGTGCATCCCCAGTGGTGCCAGTGCACTCTCTGCACTCACTGCAGTGCATCCCCAGTGGTGCCAGTGCACTCTCTGGACTCACTGCACTGCATCCCCTGTGGTGCGAGTGCACTCTCTGGACTTGCCGGGCTGCATCCCCAGTGGTGCCAGTGCACTCTCTGGACTCACTGCAGTGCATCCCCAGTGGTGCCAGTGAACTCTCTGGACTCACTGCATTCCCAGTGGTGCCAGGGCACTCTCTGGACTCACTGCACTGCATCCCCAGTGGTGCCACTGTACTCTCTTTACTCACTGCACTGCATCGCCAGTGGTGCCAGTGCACTCTCTGGACTCACTGTACTGCATCCCCAGTGGTGCCAGTGCACTCTCTGGACTCACTGCACTGCATCCCCAGTGGTGCCAGTGCACACTCTGGACTCACTGCAGTCCATCCCCAGTGGTGCCAATGCACTCTCTGGACTCACTGCACTGCATCCTCAGTGGTGCCAGTGCACTCTCTTTACTCACTGCACTGCATCCCCAGTGGTGCCAGTGCACTCTCTGGACTCACTGTACTGCATCCCCAGTGGTGCCAGTGCACTCTCTGGACTCACTGCAGTGCATCCCCAGTGGTGCCAGTGCACTCTCTGGACTCACTGCAGTGCATCCCCAGTGGTGCCAGTGAACTCTCTGGACTCACTGCATTCCCAGTGGTGCCAGGGCACTCTCTGGACTCACTGCACTGCATCCCCAGTGGTGCCACTGTACTCTCTTTACTCACTGCACTGCATCCCCAGTGGTGCCAGTGCACTCTCTGGACTCACTGTACTGCATCCCCAGTGGTGTCAGTGCACTCTCTGGACTCACTGCACTGCATCCCCAGTGGTGCCAGTGCACTCTCTGGACTCACTGCACTGCATCCCCAGTGGTGCCAGTGCACTCTCTGGACTCACTGCACTGCATACCCCGTGGTGCCAGTGCACTCTCTGCACTCACTGCAGTGCATCCCCAGTGGTGCCAGTGCACTCTCTGGACTCACTGCACTGCATCCCCAGTGGTGCCAGTGCACTCTCTGGACTTGCCGGGGTGCATCCCCAGTGGTGCCAGTGCACTCTCTGGACTCACTGCAGTGCATCCCCAGTGGTGCCAGTGCACTGTCTGGACTCACTGCATTCCCAGTGGTGCCAGTGCACTCTCTGGACTTGCCGGGGTGCATCCCCAGTGGTGCCAGTGCACTCTCTGGACTCACTGCAGTGCATCCCCAGTGGTGCCAGTGCACTGTCTGGACTCACTGCATTCCCAGTGGTGCCAGTGCACTCTCTGGACTCACTGCATTCCCAGTGGTGCCAGGGCACTCTCTGGACTCACTGCACTGCATCCCCAGTGGTGCCTGTGAAGTCTCTGGACTCACTGCAGTGCATCCCCAATGGTGCCAGTGCACTCTTTGGACTCACTGCACTGCATCCCCAGTGGTGCCACTGTACTCTCTGGACTCACTACACTGCATCCCCAGTGGTGCCAGTGCCCTCTGTGGACTCAGTGCACTACAAAACCAGTGGTGCCAGTGCACTCTCTGGACTCACTGCAGTGCATCCCCAGTGGTGCCAGTGCACTCTCTGGACTCACTGCACTGCATCCCCAGTGGTGCCAGTGCACTCTCTGGACTCACTGCAGTGCATCCCCAGTGGTGCCAGTGCACTCTCTGCACTCACTGCACTGCATCCCCAGAGGTGCCAGTGCACTCTCTGGACTCACTGCACTGCATCCCCAGTGGTGCCTGTGAAGTCTCTGGTCTCACTGCAGTGCATCCCCAGTGGTGCCAGTGCACTCTCTGGACTCACTGCACTGCATCCCCATTGCTGACAGTGCCCTCTCTGGACTCAGTGCACTGCATCCCCAGTGGTGCCAGTTCACTCTCTGGACTAAATGCACTGCATCCCCAGTGGTGCCAGTGGCTCTCTGGACTCATTGCACTGCATCCCCAGTGGTGCCAGTGCACTCTCTGGACTGACTGCACTGCATACCCAGTGGTGCCAGTGCACTCTCTGGACTCACTGCAGTGCATCCCCAGTGGTGCCAGTGCACTCTCTGCACTCACTGCAGTGCATCCCCAGTGGTGCCAGTGCACTCTCTGGACTCACTGCACTGCATCCCCTGTGGTGCGCGTGCACTCTCTGGACTTGCCGGGCTGCATCCCCAGTGGTGCCAGTGCACTCTCTGGACTCACTGCAGTGCATCCCCAGTGGTGCCAGTGAACTCTCTGGACTCACTGCATTCCCAGTGGTGCCAGGGCACTCTCTGGACTCACTGCACTACATCCCCAGTGGTGCCACTGTACTCTCTTTACTCACTGCACTGCATCGCCAGTGGTGCCAGTGCACTCTCTGGACTCACTGTACTGCATCCCCAGTGGTGCCAGTGCACTCTCTGGACTCACTGCACTGCATCCCCAGTGGTGCCAGTGCACACTCTGGACTCACTGCAGTCCATCCCCAGTGGTGCCAATGCACTCTCTGGACTCACTGCACTGCATCCTCAGTGGTGCCAGTGCACTCTCTTTACTCACTGCACTGCATCCCCAGTGGTGCCAGTGCACTCTCTGGACTCACTGTACTGCATCCCCAGTGGTGCCAGTGCACTCTCTGGACTCACTGCAGTGCATCCCCAGTGGTGCCAGTGCACTCTCTGGACTCACTGCAGTGCATCCCCAGTGGTGCCAGTGAACTCTCTGGACTCACTGCATTCCCAGTGGTGCCAGGGCACTCTCTGGACTCACTGCACTGCATCCCCAGTGGTGCCACTGTACTCTCTTTACTCACTGCACTGCATCCCCAGTGGTGCCAGTGCACTCTCTGGACTCACTGTACTGCATCCCCAGTGGTGTCAGTGCACTCTCTGGACTCACTGCACTGCATCCCCAGTGGTGCCAGTGCACTCTCTGGACTCACTGCACTGCATCCCCAGTGGTGCCAGTGCACTCTCTGGACTCACTGCACTGCATACCCCGTGGTGCCAGTGCACTCTCTGCACTCACTGCAGTGCATCCCCAGTGGTGCCAGTGCACTCTCTGGACTCACTGCACTGCATCCCCAGTGGTGCCAGTGCACTCTCTGGACTTGCCGGGGTGCATCCCCAGTGGTGCCAGTGCACTCTCTGGACTCACTGCAGTGCATCCCCAGTGGTGCCAGTGCACTGTCTGGACTCACTGCATTCCCAGTGGTGCCAGGGCACTCTCTGGACTCACTGCACTGCATCCCCAGTGGTGCCTGTGAAGTCTCTGGACTCACTGCAGTGCATCCCCAGTGGTGCCAGTGCACTCTTTGGACTCACTGCACTGCATCCCCAGTGGTGACAGTGCACTCTCTGGACTCACTACACTGCATCCCCTGTGGTGCCAGTGCCCTCTGTGGACTCACTGTACTACATCCCCAGTGGTGCCAGTGCACTCTCTGGACTCACTGCACTGCATCCCCAGTGGTGCCAGTGCCCTCTGTGGACTCACTGCACTGCATCCCCAGTGGTGCCAGTGCACTCTCTGGACACACCGCACTGGATCCTCAGTGGTGCCAGTGCACTCTCTGAGCTCACTGCACTGCATCCCCAGTGGTGCCAGTGCACTCTCTGGACTCACTGCACTGCATCCCCAGTGGTGCCAGTGCACTCTCTTTACTCACTGACCTGCATCCCCATTGGTGCCAGTGCACTCTCTGGACTCACTGTACTGCATCCCCAGTGGTGCCAGTGCACTCTCCGGACTCACTGCACTGCATCCCCAGTGGTGCCAGTGCACTCTCTGGACTCAATGCAGTGCATCACCAGTGGTGCCAGTGCACTCTCTGGACTTGCCGGGGTGCATCGCCAGTGGTGCCAGTGCCCTCTCTGGACTCACTGCACTGCATCCCCAGTGGTGCCAGTGCACTCTCTGGACTCACTGCAGTGCATCCCCAGAGGTGCCAGTGCACTCTCTGGACTCACTGCAGTGCATCCCCAATCGTACCAGTGCCCTCTCTGGACTCACTGCACTGCATCCCCAGTGGTGCCACTGCAACCTCTGGTCTCACTGCACTGCATCCCCAGTGGTGCCAGTGCACTCTCTGGACTCACTGCACTGCATCCCCAGTGGTACCAGTGCACTCTCTGGACTCACTGCACTGCATCCCCGTTGATGACAGTGCCCTCTCTGGACTCAGTGCACTGCATCCCCAGTGGTGCCAGTTCACTCTCTGGACTAAATGCACTGCATCCCCAGTGGTGCCAGTGGCTCTCTGGACTCATTGCACTGCATCACCAGTGGTGCCAGTGCACTCTCTGGACTCCCTGCAGTGCATCCACAGTGGCGCCAGTGTACTCTCTTAACTCACTGCACTGCATCACCAGTGGTGCCAGTGCACTCTCTGGACTCACTGCAGTGCATTTCCAGTGGTGCCAGTGTAGTCTCTGGACTCACTGCACTGCATCCCCAGTTGTGCCAGTGCACTCTCTGGACTCACTGAACTGCATCCCCAAGGTGCCAGTGCACTCTCTTTACTCACTGCACTGCATCCCCAGTGGTGCCAGTGCACTCTCTGGACTCACTGCACTGCATCCCCAGTGGTGCCAGTGCACTCTCTGGACTCACTGCACTGCATCCCCAGTGGTGCCAGTGCACTCTCTAAACTCACTGCACTGCATCACCATTGGTGCCAGGGCACTCTCTGGACTCACTGCAGTGCATCCCCAGTGGTGCCAGTGCACTCTCTGCACTCACTGCAGTGCATCCCCAGTGGTGCCAGTGCACTCTCTGGACTCACTGCACTGCATCCCCTGTGGTGCGAGTGCACTCTCTGGACTTGCCGGGGTGCATCCCCAGTGGTGCCAGTGCACTCTCTGGACTCACTGCAGTGCATCCCCAGTGGTGCCAGTGAACTCTCTGGACTCACTGCATTCTCAGTGGTGCCAGGGCACTCTCTGGACTCACTGTACAGCATCCCCAGTGGTGCCACTGTACTCTCTTTACTCACTGCACTGCATCCCCACTGGTGCCAGTGCACTCTCTGGACTCACTGTACTGCATCCCCAGTGGTGCCAGTGCACACTCTGGACTCACTGCAGTGCATCCCCAGTGGTGCCAGTGAACTCTCTGGACTCACTGCATTCCCAGTGGTGCCAGGGCACTCTCTGGACTCACTGCACTGCATCCCCAGTGGAGCCACTGTACTCTCTTTACTCACTGCACTGCATCCCCAGTGGTGTCAGTGCACTCTCTGGACTCACGGTACTGCATCCCCGGTGGTGCCAGTGCACTCTCTGGACTCACTGCACTGCATCCCCAGTGGTGCCAGTGCACTCTCTGGACTCACTGCACTGCATACCCAGTGGTGCCAGTGCACTCTCTGGACTCACTGCAGTGCATCCCCAGTGGTGCCAGTGCACTGTCTGGACTCACTGCATTCCCAGTGGTGCCAGGGCACTCTCTGGACTCACTGCACTGCATCCCCAGTGGTGCCTGTGAACTCTCTGGACTCACTGCAGTGCATCCCCAGTGGTGCCAGTGCACTCTTTGGACTCACTGCACTGCATTCACAGTGGTGACAGTGCACTCTCTGGACTCACTACACTGCATCCCCTGTGGTGCCAGTGCCCTCTGAGGACTCACTGTACTACATCCCCAGTGGTGCCAGTGCACTCTCTGGACTCACTGCATTGCATCCCCAGTGGTGCCAGTGCACTCTCTGGACTCACTGCACTGCATCCCCAGTGGTGCCAGTGCACACTCTGGACTCACTGCAGTGCATCCCCAGTGGTGCTAGTGCACTCTCTGGACTCACTGCACTGCATCCCCTGTGGTGCCAGTGCACTCTCTCGACTCACTGCACTGCAACTCCAGTGGTGCCAGTGCACTCTCTGGAGTCACTGCACTGCATCCCCAGTGGTGCCAGTGCACTCTCTGGACTCACTGCACTGCATCCCAGGTGGTGCCAGTGCACTCTCTGGACTCACTGCAGTGCATCGCCGGTAGTGCCAGTGCACTCTCTGGACTCACTGCACTGCATCCCCAGTGGTGCCAGTGCCCTCTCTGGACTCACTGCACTGCATCCCCAGTGGTGCCAGTGCACTCTCTGGACTCACTGCACTGCATCTCAGGTGGTGCCAGTGCACTCTCTGGACTCACTGCAGTGCATCGCCGGTGGTGCCAGTGCACACTCTGGACTCACTGCAGTGCATCCCCAGTGGTGCTAGTGCACTCTCTGGACTCACTGCACTGCATCCCCTGTGGTGCCAATGCACTCTCTGGACTCACTGCACTGCAACTCCAGTGGTGCCAGTGCACTCTCTGGAGTCACTGCACTGCATCCCCAGTGGTGCCAGTGCACTCTCTGGACTCACTGCAGTGCATCTCAGGTGGTGCCAGTGCACTCTCTGGACTCACTGCAGTGCATCGCCGGTGGTGCCAGTGCACTCTCTGGACTCACTGCACTGCATCCCCAGTGGTGCCAGTGCCCTCTCTGCACTCACTGCACTGCATCCCCAGTGGTGCCAGTGCAGTCTCTGTGTTAGTGTTGGGGAGAATCGAATGGATGTAATGTCTCTTACGTAATGGGACCTACAGTATAATTAAGCATTGCCAAATGTACTTACATTATCAATTAATCTATGTATACTGGATACTTAGGGAGTACATTGAACAATCAAAAGAGTCATTGAAGGGGAACCTTGGGAGGGAACAGGTACAACCTGACCTTAGATAAGGGCCTGGAAATGATGAAATGAGTTGAAGCAGAACCAAGAAGCGGAGGGAGCATGCATCGAGTAAGAAAGGTGAAAAGTTTAGCGGAGAGGAAGACTCCTTACTTCATCTGGACGACCACCTGGACGACCACCAGAGTGCGCCACGCATGTGCAAAGGGGAGGGGAGCTAATTAGAATGAAAAGCGAGGCTGCTGTTGCAACCTGTAATGAATATGTATACCTGACGCAATATTGTATGTATAAATAACGGCTGGGAAGTAACGGGACTTGAAGCCAGATTTGGGCACCTGCCCCGGCTTCCAGCGCTGAATAAAGCACCTTCATATAATCACTTGGTGATTATGTGGTTGCTAGGCTAACATCTGGACTCACTGCAGTGCATCCCCAGTGGTGCCAGTGCACTCTCTGGAGTCACTGCAGTGCATCCCCAGTGGTGCCAATGCACTCTCTGGACTCACTGCACTGCATCCCCAGTGGTGCCGGGGCACTCTCTGGACTCACTGCACTGCATCCCCAGTGGTGCCAGTGCCCTCTGTGGACTCACTGCACTGCGTCCCCAGTGGTGCCAGTGCACTCTCTGGACTCACTGCACTGCATCCCCAGTGGTGACAGTGCACTCTCTGGACTTGCCGGGGTGCATCCTCAGTGGTGCCAGTGCACTCTCTGGACTCACCGGGGTGCATCCCCAGTGGTGCCAGTGCACTCTCTGGACTCACTGCACTGCATCCCCAGTGGTGCCAGTGCCCTCTGTGGACTCACTGCACTGCATCCCCAGTGGTGCCAGTGCACTCTCTGGACACACCGCACTGCATCCTCAGTGGTGCCAGTGCACTCTCTGAGCTCACTGCACTGCATCCCCAGTGGTGCCAGTGCACTCTCTGGACTCACTGCACTGCATCCCCAGTGGTGCCAGTGCACTCTCTTTACTCACTGACCTGCATCCCCATTGGTGCCAGTGCACTCTCTGGACTCACTGTACTGCATCCCCAGTGGTGCCAGTGCACTCTCCGGACTCACTGCACTGCATCCCCAGTGGTGCCAGTGCACTCTCTGGACTCAATGCAGTGCATCACCAGTGGTGCCAGTGCACTCTCTGGACTTGCCGGGGTGCATCGCCAGTGGTGCCAGTGCACTCTCTAAACTCACTGCACTGCATCACCATTGGTGCCAGGGTACTCTCTGGACTCACTGCAGTGCATCCCCAGTGGTGCCAGTGCACTCTCTGGACTCACTGCACTGCATCCCCTGTGGTGCGAGTGCACTCTCTGGACTTGCCGGGGTGCATCCCCAGTGGTGCCAGTGCACTCTCTGGACTCACTGCAGTGCATCCCCAGTGGTGCCAGTGAACTCTCTGGACTCACTGCATTCTCAGTGGTGCCAGGGCACTCTCTGGACTCACTGCACTGCATCCCCAGTGGTGCCACTGTACTCTCTTTACTCACTGCACTGCATCGCCAGTGGTGCCAGTGCACTCTCTGGACTCACTGTACTGCATCCCCAGTGGTGCCAGTGCACACTCTGGACTCACTGCAGTGCATCCCCAGTGGTGCCAGTGAACTCTCTGGACTCAATGCATTCCCAGTGGTGCCAGGGCACTCTCTGGACTCACTGCACTGCATCCCCAGTGGTGCCACTGTACTCTCTTTACTCACTGCACTGCATCCCCAGTGGTGTCAGTGCACTCTCTGGACTCACTGTACTGCATCCCCAGTGGTGCCAGTGCACTCTCTGGACTCACTGCACTGCATCCCCAGTGGTGCCAGTGCACTCTCTGGACTCACTGCACTGCATACCCAGTGGTGCCAGTGCACTCTCTGGACTCACTGCACTGCATACCCAGTGGTGCCAGTGCACTCTCTCGACTCACTGCTCTGCGTTGCCATTGGTGCCAGTGCACTCTCTGGACTCATTGCATTGCATCCCCAGTGGTGCCAATGCACTCTCTGGACTCACTGCACTGCAACTCCAGTGGTGCCAGTGCACTCTCTGGAGTCACTGCACTGCATCCCCAGTGGTGCCAGTGCACTCTCTGGACTCACTGCAGTGCATCTCAGGTGGTGCCAGTGCACTCTCTGGACTCACTGCACTGCATCCCAGGTGGTGCCAGTGCACTCTCTGGACTCACTGCACTGCATCCCCAGTGGTGCCAGTGCCCTCTCTGCACTCACTGCACTGCATCCCCAGTGGTGCCAGTGCAGTCTCTGTGTTAGTGTTGGGGAGAATCGAATGGATGTAATGTCTCTTACGTAATGGGACCTACAGTATAATTAAGCATTGCCAAATGTACTTACATTATCAATTAATCTATGTATACTGGATACTTAGGGAGTACATTGAACAATCAAAAGAGTCATTGAAGGGGAACCTTGGGAGGGAACAGGTACAACCTGACCTTAGATAAGGGCCTGGAAATGATGAAATGAGTTGAAGCAGAACCAAGAAGCGGAGGGAGCATGCATCGAGTAAGAAAGGTGAAAAGTTTAGCGGAGAGGAAGACTCCTTACTTCATCTGGACGACCACCTGGACGACCACCAGAGTGCGCCACGCATGTGCAAAGGGGAAGGGAGCTAATTAGAATGAAAAGCGAGGCTGCTGTTGCAACCTGTAATGAATATGTATACCTGACGCAATATTGTATGTATAAATAACGGCTGGGAAGTAACGGGACTTGAAGCCAGATTTGGGCACCTGCCCCGGCTTCCAGCGCTGAATAAAGCACCTTCATATAATCACTTGGTGATTATGTGGTTGCTAGGCTAACATCTGGGGTCACTGCAGTGCATCCCCAGTGGTGCCAGTGCACTCTCTGGAGTCACTGCAGTGCATCCCCAGTGGTGCCAATGCACTCTCTGGACTCACTGCACTGCATCCCCAGTGGTGCCGGGGCACTCTCTGGACTCACTGCACTGCATCCCCAGTGGTGCCAGTGCCCTCTGTGGACTCACTGCACTGCGTCCCCAGTGGTGCCAGTGCACTCTCTGGACTCACTGCACTGCATCCCCAGTGGTGCCAGTGCCCTCTGTGGACTCACTGCACTGCGTCCCCAGTGGTGCCAGTGCACTCTCTGGACTCACTGCACTGCATCCCCGGTGGTGACAGTGCACTCTCTGGACTTGCCGGGGTGCATCCTCAGTGGTGCCAGTGCACTCTCTGGACTCACTGCACTGCATCCCCAGTGGTGCCAGTGCACTCTCTGGACTCACTGCACTGCATCCCCAGTGGTGCCAGTGCCCTCTGTGGACTCACTGCACTGCATCCCCAGTGGTGCCAGTGCACTCTCTGGACACACCGCACTGCATCCTCAGTGGTACCAGTGCACTCTCTGGACTCACTGCACTGCATCCCCAGTGGTGTCAGTGCACTCTCTGGACTCACTGTACTGCATCCCCAGTGGTGCCAGTGCACTCTCTGGACTCACTGCACTGCATCCCCAGTGGTGCCAGTGCACTCTCTGGACTCACTGCACTGCATACCCAGTGGTGCCAGTGCACTCTCTGTACTCACTGCACTGCATACCCAGTGGTGCCAGTGCACTCTCTGCACTCACTGCACTGCATCCCCACTGGTGCCAGTGCACTCTCTGGACTCACTGCACTGCATCCCCACTGGTGCCAGTGCACTCTCTGGACTTGCCGGGGTGCATCCCCAGTGGTGCCAGTGCACTCTCTGGACTCACTGCAGTGCATCCCCAGTGGTGCCAGTGCACTGTCTGGACTCACTGCATTCCCAGTGGTGCCAGGGCACTCTCTGGACTCACTGCACTGCATCCCCAGTGGTGCCTGTGAAGTCTCTGGACTCACTGCAGTGCATCCCCAGTGGTGCCAGTGCACTCTTTGGACTCACTGCACTGCATCCCCATTGGTGACAGTGCACTCTCTGGACTCACTACACTGCATCCCCTGTGGTGCCAGTGCCCTCTGAGGACTCACTGTACTACATCCCCAGTGGTGCCAGTGCACTCTCTGGACTCACTGCACTGCATCCCCAGTGGTGCCAGTGCACTCTCTGGACTCACTGCACTGCATCCCCAGTGGTGCCAGTGCACACTCTGGACTCACTGCAGTGCATCCCCAGTGGTGCTAGTGCACTCTCTGGACTCACTGCACTGCATCCCCTGTGGTGCCAGTGCACTCTCTCGACTCACTGCTCTGCGTTGCCATTGGTGCCAGTGCACTCTCTGGACTCATTGCATTGCATCCCCAGTGGTGCCAATGCACTCTCTGGACTCACTGCACTGCAACTCCAGTGGTGCCAGTGCACTCTCTGGACTCACTGCACTGCATCACCAGTGGTGCCAGTGCACTCTCTGGACTCACTGCACTGCATCCCAGGTGGTGCCAGTGCACTCTCTGGACTCACTGCAGTGCATCACCAGTGGTGCCAGTGCACTCTCTGGACTCACTGCACTGCATCCCAGGTGGTGCCAGTGCACTCTCTGGACTCACTGCAGTGCATCGTCGGTGGTGCCAGTGCACTCTCTGGACTCACTGCACTGCATCCCCAGTGGTGCCAGTGCACTCTCTGGACTTGCCGGGGTGCATCCCCAGTGGTGCCAGTGCACTCTCTGGACTCACTGCAGTGCATCCCCAGTGGTGCCAGTGCACTCTCTGGACTTGCCGGGGTGCATCCCCAGTGGTGCCAGTGCACTCTCTGGACTCACTGCAGTGCATCCCCAGTGGTGCCAGTGCCCTCTGTGGACTCACTGCACTGCATCCCCAGTGGTGCCAGTGCAGTCTCTGGACTCACTGTACTGCATCCCCAGTGGTGCCAGTGCACTCTCTGGACTCACTGCACTGCATCCCCAGTGGTGCCAGTGCACTCTCTGGACTTGCCGGGGTGCATCCCCAGTGGTGCCAGTGCACTCTCTGGACTCACTGCACTGCATCCCCAGTGGTGCCAGTGCACTCTCTGGACTTGCCGGGGTGCATCCCCAGTGGTGCCAGTGCACTCTCTGGACTCACTGCAGTGCATCCCCAGTGGTGCCAGTGCCCTCTGTGGACTCACTGCACTGCATCCCCAGTGGTGCCAGTGCAGTCTCTGGACTCACTGTACTGCATCCCCAGTGGTGCCAGTGCACTCTCTGGACTCACTGCAGTGCATCCCCAGTGGTGCCAGTGCACTCTCTGGACTTGCCGGGGTGCATCCCCAGTGGTGCCAGTGCACTCTCTGGACTCACTGCAGTGCATCCCCAGTGGTGCCAGTGCCCTCTGTGGACTCACTGCACTGCATCCCCAGTGGTGCCAGTGCACTCTCTGGACTCACTGTACTGCATCCCCAGTGGTGTCAGTGCACTCTCTGGACTCACTGCACTGCATCCCCTGTGGTGCCATTGCCCTCTGTGGACTCACTGCACTGCGTCCCCAGTGGTGCCAGTGCACTCTCTGGACTCACTGCACTGCATCCCCAGTGGTGACAGTGCACTCTCTGGACTTGCCGGGGTGCATCCTCAGTGGTGCCAGTGCACTCTCTGGACTCACCGGGGTGCATCCCCAGTGGTGCCAGTGCACTCTCTGGACTCACTGCACTGCATCCCCAGTGGTGCCAGTGCCCTCTGTGGACTCACTGCACTGCATCCCCAGTGGTGCCAGTGCACTCTCTGGACACACCGCACTGCATCCTCAGTGGTGCCAGTGCACTCTCTGAGCTCACTGCACTGCATCCCCAGTGGTGCCAGTGCACTCTCTGGACTCACTGCACTGCGTCCCCAGTGGTACCAGTGCACTCTCTTTACTCACTGACCTGCATCCCCTTTGGTGCCAGTGCACTCTCTGGACTCACTGTACTGCATCCCCATTGGTGCCAGTGCACTCTCCGGACTCACTGCACTGCATCCCCAGTGGTGCCAGTGCACTCTCTGGACTGACTGCAGTGCATCCCCAGTGGTGCCAGTGCCCTCTCTGGACTTGCCGGGGTGCATCGCCAGTGGTGCCAGTGCACTCTCTGGACTCACTGCAGTGCATCCCCAGAGGTGCCAGTGCACTCTCTGGACTCACTGCAGTGCATCCCCAATCGTACCAGTGCCCTCTCTGGACTCACTGCACTGCATCCCCAGTGGTGCCACTGCAACCTCTGGTCTCACTGCACTGCATCCCCAGTGGTGCCAGTGCACTCTCTGGACTCACTGCAGTGCATCCCCAGTGGTACCAGTGCACTCTCTGGACTCACTGCACTGCATCCCCATTGGTGCCAGTGCACTCTCTGGACTCACTGCACTGCATCCCCAGTGGTACCAGTGCACTCTCTGGACTCACTGCACTGCATCCCCATTGGTGCCAGTGCACTCTCTGGACTCACTGCACTGCATCCCCAATGGTGCCAGTTCACTCTCTGGACTCACTGAACTGAATCCCCAACAGTGCCAGTGTACTCTCTGGACTCACTGTACTGCATCCCCATTGGTGCCTTTGAAATCTCTGCACTCACTGCAGTGCATCCCCAGTGGTGCCAGTGCAATCTCAGGACTCACAGCAGTGCAGCTCCATTTGGTGCCAGTGCACTCTCTGGACTCACTGCACTGCATCCCCAGTGGTGCCAGTGCACTCTCTGGACTCACTGCACTGCATCCCCAGAGGTGCCAGTCACTCTCTGGACTCACTGCAGTGCATCCCCTGTGGTGCCATTGCACTCTCAGGACTCACTGCACTGCATCACCAGTGGTGCCAGTGCACTCTCTGGTCTCACTGCAGTGCATCCCCAGTGGTGCCAGTGGCTCTGTGGACTCATTGCACTGCATCCCCAGTGGTGCCAGTGCACTCTCTGGACTCACTGCACTGCTCGAGCCGCGGCAGCCGCTCCAGCCGCGGTAGCCCCTCCAGCCTCGGCTGCCGCTCCAGCCGCGGCAGCCGGTCCAGCCGCGGCAGCCACTCCATCCGCTGCAGGCCCTCCAGCCGCGGCAGCCGCTCCAGTCGCTCCAGCCGCGGCAGCCTCTCCAACCGCGGCAGCCGCTCCAGCCGTGGCAGCCGCTCCACTCGGTAGCGGCTTTAGCGGCTGCCGCGGCTGGAGCGGCTGCGGCGGCTGGAGCGTCTAGAGCGTCTGCCGCGGCTGGAGGGGTTACCGCGGCTGGAGCGGCTGAGGCGGCTGGAGCGGATGCCACGGCTGGAGCAGTGCAGTGAGCCCAGAGAGTCAACTGGCACCACTGGGGATGCAGTACAGTGAGTCCAGAGAGTGCACTGGCACCACAGGGGATGCACTGCAGTTACTCCAGAGAGTGCACTGGAACCACTGGGGATGCAGTGCAGTGAGTCCAGAGAGTGCACTGGCTCCACTAGGGATGCACTGCAGGGAGTAAAGAGACTGCACTGGCACCACTGGGGTTGCACTACAATGAGTCCAGAGAGTGCACTGGCACCACTGGGGATGCACTGCAGTGAGTCCAGAGAGTGCACTTTCACATTGGGAGACAGTGCAGTGAGACCACAGAGTGCACTGGCACCACAGGGGATACATTGCAGTGAGTCCAGAGTGTGCACTGTCACCACTGGGGATGCAGCACAGTAAGTCCAGAGAGTGCACTGGCACCACTGGGGATGCACTGCTGTGAGTCCAGAGAGTGCACTGGCACTACTGGGGATCTCACTGCCGTGAGAATGTATCTGAATCCCCGGTAGTGCCAGTGCACTCTCTGGACTCACTGAACTACATCCCCAGTGGATCCAGTGCACTCTCTGGAGTAACTGCAGTGCATCCCCTGTGGGGCCAGTGCACTCTCTGGACTCACTGCACTGCATCCCCAGTCGTGCCAGTGCACTCTCTGGACTCACTGCACTGCATCCCCATTGGTGAGAGTGCACTCTCTGGACTTGCCGGGGTGCATCCCCTGTGGTGCCAGTTCACTCTGGACTCACTGCACTACTTCCCCAATGGTGCCAGTTCACTCTCTGGACTCACTGAACTGATTCCCCAGTAGTGCCAGTGTACTCTCTGGACTTACTGTACTGCATCCCCAATAGTGCCTGTGAAATCTCTGGACTCACTGCACTGCATCCCCAGTGGTGCCAGTGCAATCTCAGGACTCACAGCAGTGCAGCTGCATTTTGTGCCAGTGCACTCTCTGCACTCACTGCACTGCATCCCCAGTGGTGCCAGTGCACTCTCTGGACTCACTGCACTGCATCCCCAGAGGTGCCAGTGCACTCTCTGGACTCACTGCAGTGCATCCCCAGTGGTGCCAGTGCACTCTCTGGTCTCACTGCAGTGCATCCCCAGTGGTGCCAGTGGCTCTGTGGACTCATTGCACTGCATCACCAGTGGTGCCAGTGCACTCTCTGGACTCACTGCAGTGCATCCACAGTGGTGCCAGTGTACTCTCTTAACTCACTTCACTGCATCCCCAGTGGTGCCAGTGCACTCTCTGGACTCACTGCACTGCTCGAGCCGCGGCAGCCGCTCCAGCCGCGGTTGCCCCTCCAGCCTCGGCAGCCGTTCCAGCCGCGGCAGCCGGTCCAGCCGCGGCAGCCGCTCCATCCGCTGCAGGCGCTCCAGCCGCGGCAGCCGCTCCAGTCGCTCCAGCCGCGGCAGCCGCTCCAACCGCGGCAGCCGCTCCAGCCGTGGCAGCCGCTCCAGCCGCGGTAGACGCTCTAGACGCTCCAGCCGCCGCAGTCGCTCCAGCCGCGGCAGCCGCTCCAGCCTCGGCAGCCGCGACAGGCGCTCCAGCCGCGGCAGCCGCTAAAGCCGCTACCGAGTGGAGCGGCTGCCACGGCTGGAGCGGCTGCCGCGTCTGCCGCGGCTGGAGCGGCTGCCGCGGCTGGAGCGGCTGCCGCGGCTGGAGCGCCTGCCGCGGTTGGAGCGGCTGCCGCGGCTCGAGCAGTACAGTGAGTCCAGAGAGTGCACTGGCACCACAGGTGATCCAGTGCAATGAGTCCAGAGAGCCACTGGCACTTCTGGGGATGCACTGCAGTGAGTCCAGAGAGTGAACTGGCACCACTGGGGATGCAGTGCACTGAGTCCAGAGAGGGCACTGTCAGCAATGGGGATGCAGTGCAGTGAGTCCAGAGAGTGCACTGGCACTACTGGGGATCTCACTGAAGTGAGAATGTATCTGAATCCCCGGTGGTGCCAGTGCACTCTCTGGACTCACTGAACTGCATCCCCAGTGGTTCCAGTGCACTCTCTGGAGTAACTGCAGTGCATCCCCTGTGGTGCCAGTGCACTCTCTGAACTCACTGTACTGCATCCTCAGTGGTGCCAGTTGACTCTCTGGACTCACTGCACTGCTCCAGCCGCGGCATCCGCTCCAGCCGCCTCAGCCGCTCCAGACGCGGTAGCCCCTCCAGCCGCGGCAGACGCTCTAGACGCTCCAGCCGCCGCAGCCGCTCCAGCCGCGGCAGCCGCTCCAGCCGCGGCAGCCGCTGCAGCCGCTCCAGCCGCGGCAGCCGCGAAAGCCGCTACCGAGTGGAGCGGCTGCCACGGCTGGAGCGGCTGCCGCGGTTGGAGCGGCTGCCGCGGCTGGAGCGCCTGCCGCGGTTGGAGCGGCTGCCGCGGCTGGAGCGGCTGCCGCGGATGCCGCGGCTGGAGCGCCTGCCTCGGTTGGAGCGGCTGCCGCGGCTGGAGCGGCTAGAGCGGCTGCCGCGTATGTGGCGGATGGAGCGTCTGCCGCGGCTGGACCGGCTGCCGCGGCTGCCGCGGCAGGAGCGGCTGGAGCGGCTGCCGAGGCTGGAGGGGCTAACGCGGCTGGAGCGGGTGCCGCGGCTCGAGCGGTACAGTGAGTCCAGAGAGTGCACTGTCACCTTTGGGGATGCACTGCATTGTCTGCAGAGAGTGCCCTGGCACCACTGGGGATGCACTGCAGTGAGTCCAGAGAGTGCACTGGCACCACTGGGAATGCAGTGCAGTGAGTCCAGAGAGGGCACAGTCAGCAATGGGGATGCAGTGCAGTGAGACCAGAGAGTGCACTGGCACCACTGTGGATGCAGTGCAGTGAGTCCTGAGAGTGCAATGGCACCACAGGGGATGCACTGCAGTGAGTCCAGAGAGTGTACTGGCACCACTGGGGATGCAGTGCAGTGAGTCCAGAGAGTGCACTGGCGCCACCTGGGCTGCACTGCGGTGAGTCCAGAGACTCCACTGGCACCACTGGGAATGCAGTGCAGTGAGTCCAGAGAGGGCACTGTCAGCAATGGGGATGCAGTGCAGTGAGACCAGAGAGTGCACTGGCACCACTGGGGATGCAGTGCAGTGAGTCCTGAGAGTGCAATGGCACCACAGGGGATGCACTGCAGTGAGTCCAGAGAGTGTACTGGCACCACTGGGGATGTAGTGCAGTGAGTCCAGAGAGTGCACTGGCGCCACTTGGGCTGCACTGCGGTGAGTCCAGAGACTGCACTGGCTCCACTGGGGATGCAGTGCAGTGAGTCCAGAGAGTGCACTGGCACCACTGGGGATGCAGTGCAGTGAGTCCACGGAGAGCACTGGCTCCACTGGGGATGCACTTCAGTGAGTCCAGAGAGTGCACTGGCACCACTGGGGATGCAGTGCAGTGAGTCCTGAGAGTGCAATGGCACCACAGTGGATGCACTGCAGTGAGTCCAGAGAGTGCACTGGCACCAAAGGGGTTGTAGTGCAGTGAGTCCAGAGAGTGCACTGGCACCACTGGGGATGCAGTGCAGTGAGTCCAGAGACTGCACTGGCACCAATTTTAGCTGCACTGCTGTGAGTCCTTAGATTGCACTGGCACCACAGGGGTTACTGTGCCTTGAGTCCAGAGACTACACTGGCACCACTGGGGTTGCAATGCAGTGAGTCCAGAGACTTCACAGGCACCACTGGGGATGCAGTGCAGTGAGTCCACAGAGTGCACTGGCACCTCTGGGGATGCAGTTCAGTGAGTCCAGAGAGTGAACTGGCACCACTGGGGATGAAGTGCAGTGAGTCCAGAGAGTGCACTGGCACCACTGGGGATGCAGTGCAGTGAGTCCAGAGAGTGCACTGGCACCACTGGGGATGCACTGCAATGAGTCCAGAGAATGCACTGGAACTAATGGGGATGCAGTGCAGTGAATCGAAAGAGTGAACTGGCAACACTGCGGATGCACTGCAGTGAGTCCGGAGAGTGCCCTGGCACCAATGGTGATGCAGTGCAGTGAGTCCAGAGAGTGCAGTGGCACCACTGGGGATGCAGTGCAGTGAGTCCAGAGAGTGCACTGGCACCACTGGGGATGCAATGCAGTGAGTCCAGAGAGTGCACTGGCACCACTGGGGATGAAGTGCAGTGAGTCCAGAGAGTGCACTGGCACCTCTGGGGATGCAGTGCAGTGAGTCCAGAGAGTGCACTGGCACCACTGGGGATGCAGTGCAGTGAGTCCAGAGAGTGCACTGGCACCACTGGGGATGCACTGCAGTGAGTCCAGAGAGTGCACTGGCAGCATTGGGGATGCAGTGCAGTGACTCCAGAGAGTGTACTGGCACCAGTGGGGATGCACTGCAATGAGTCCAGAGAGTGCAGTGGCACCACTGGTGATGCAGTGCAGTGAGTCCAGAGAGTGCACTGGCACCACTGGGGATGCACTGCACTGAGTCCAGAGAGTGCACTGGCACCAATGGGGATGCACTGCAGTGACTCAAAAGAGTGCACTGGCACCGCTGCGGATGCACTGCAGTGAGTCAGGAGAGTGCACTGGCACCAATGGTGATGCAGTGCAGTGAGTCCAGAGAGTGAAGTGGCACCACTGGGGATGCACTGCAGTGAGTCCAGAGAGTGCACTGGCACCACTGGGGATGCAATGCAGTGACTCCAGAGAGTGCACTGGCACCACTGGGGATGCACTGCAGTGAGTCCAGAGAGTGCACTGGCACCACTGGGGATGCACTGCAGTGATTCCAGAGAGTGCACTGGCACCACTGGGGATGCAGTGCAGTGAGTCCAGAGAGTGCACTGGCACCACTGGGGATGCACTGCAGTGACTCGAAAGAGTGCACTGGCACCACTGCGGATGCACTCCAGTGAGTCCGGAGAGTGCCCTGGCACCAACGGTGATGCAGTGCAGTGAGTCCAGAGAGTGCAGTGACACCACTGGGGATGCAGTGCAGTGAGTCCAGAGAGTGCACTGGCACCAATGGTGATGAAGTGCAGTGAGTCCAGAGAGTGCACTGGCACCACTGGGGATGCACTGCAGTGAGTCCAGAGAGTGCACTGGCACCACTGGGGACGCAGTGCAGTGAGTCCATAGAGTGCACTGGCACCACTGGGAATGCAGTGCAGTGAGTCCAGAGAGTGCACTGGCTCCACTGGGGATGCAGTGCAGTGAGTCCATAGAGTGCACTGGCACCACTGGGGATGCAGTGCAGTGAGTCCACAGAGTGCACTGGCACCACAGGGGATGCACTGCAGTGGGTCCAGAGAGTGCACTGGCACCACTGGGGATGCAGTGCAGTGAGTCCATAGAGTGCACTGGCAGCACTGGGAATGCAGTGCAGTGAGTCCAGAGAGTGCACTGGCTCCACTGGGGATGCAGTGCAGTGACTCCAGAGAGTGCACTGGCACCACTGGTGATGCACTGCAGTGAGTCCAGAGAGTGCACTGGCACCACTGGGGATGCAGTGCAGTGAGTCCAGAGAGTGCACTGGCACCAGTGGGGAAGCAGTGCACTGAGTCCAGAGAGTGCACTGGCACCACTGGGGATGCACTGCACTGAGTCCAGAGAGTGCACTGACACCAATGGGGATCCAATGTAGTGAGTCCAGAGAGGGCAATGGAACCACTGGGGATACAGTGCAGTGAGTCCAGAGAGTGCACTGGCACTTCTGGGGATGCAGTGCAGTGAGTGCAGAGAGTGCACTGGCACAAAAGGGGATGCACTGCAGTGAGTCCAGAGAGTGCACTGGCACCGCTGGTGATGCAGTGCAGTGAGTCCAGAGAGTACACTGGCACCACTGGGGATGCACTGCAGTGAGTCCAGAGAGTGTACTGGCACCACAGGGGATGCAGTGCAGTGAGTCCAGAGAGTGCACTGGCACCACTGGGGATGCACTGCAGTGAGTCCAGAGAGTGCACTGGCACCACTGGGGATGCAGTGCAGTGAGTCCAGAGAGTGCACTGGCACTACTGGGGATGCACTGCAGTGATTCCAGAGAGTGCACTGTCACCACTGGGGATGCAGTGCAGTGAGTCCAGAGAGTACACTGGCACCTCAGGGGCTGCACTGCAGTGAGTCCAGAGAGTGCACTGGCACCACTGGGGATGCACTGCAGTGAGTCCAGAGAGTGCACTGGAACCACTGGGGATGCACTGCAGTGAGTCCAGAGAGTGCACTGGCACCATTAGGGATGCAGTGCAGTGAGTCCAGAGAGTGCACTGGCACCACTGGGGATGCAGTGCAGTGAGTCCAGAGAGTGCACTGGCACCACTGGGGATGCACTACAGTGAGTCCAGAGAGTGCACTGTCAGCACTGGGGATGCAGTGCAGTGAGTCCAGAGAGTGCACTGTCAGCACTGGGGATGCAGTGCAGTGAGTCCAGAGAGTGCACTGGCACCACTGGGGATGCAGTGCAGTGAGCTCAGAGAGTGCACTGGCACCACTGGGGATGCAGTGCGGTGTGTCCAGAGAGTGCACTGGCACCACTGGGGATGCAGTGCAGTGAGTCCACAGAGGGCACTGGCACCACTGGGGATGCAGTGCAGTGAGTCCAGAGAGTGCACTGGCACCACTGGAGATGCACCCCGGTGAGTCCAGAGAGTGCACTGGAACCACTGGGAATGCACTGCAGTGAGTCCAGAGAGTGCACTGGCACCACTGGGGATGCAGTGCAGTGAGTCCAGAGAGTGCTCGGGGAACACTGGGGATGCAGTGCAGCGAGTCCAGAGAGTGCACTGGCACCACTGGGGATGAAGTGCAGTGAGTCCAGAGAGTGCACTGGCACCACTGGGGATGCAGTGCAGTGAGTCCAGAGAGTGCACTGGCACCACTGGGGATGCACTGCAGTGAGTCCAGAGAGTGCACTGGCACCACTGGGGATGCAGTGCAGTGAGTCCAGAGAGTGCACTGGCAGCACTGGGGATGCAGTGCAGTGACTCCAGAGAGTGCACTGGCACCACTGGGGATGCACTGCAGTGAGTCCAGAGAGTGCACTGGCAGCACTGGTGATGCAGTGCAGTGAGTGCAGAGAGTGCACTGGCACCACTGGGGATGCACTGCAGTGAGTCCAGAGAGTGCACTGGCACCACTGGGGATGCACTGCAGTGACTCCAGAGAGTGCACTGGCACCACTGCGGATGCACTGCAGTGAGTCCGGAGAGTGCACTGGCACTAATGGTGATGCAGTGCAGTGAGTCCAGAGAGTGCACTGGCACCACTGGGGATGCAGTGCAGTGAGTCCTGAGAGTGCAATGGCACCACCGTGGATGCACTGCAGTGAGTCCAGAGAGTGCACTGGCACCAAAGGGGTTGTAGTGCAGTGAGTCCAGAGAGTGCACTGGCACCACTGGGGATGCACTGCAGTGAGTCCAGAGACTGCACTGGCACCAATTTTAGCTGCACTGCTGTGAGTCCTTAGATTGCACTGGCACCACTGGGGTTACTGTGCCTTGAGTCCAGAGACTACACGGGCACCACTGGGGTTGCACTGCAGTGAGTCCAGAGACTTCACAGGCACCACTGGGGATGCAGTGCAGTGAGTCCAGAGAGTACACTGGCACTACTGGGGATGCACTGCAGTGATTCCAGGGAGTGCACTGTCACCACTGGGGATGCAGTGCAGTGAGTCCAGAGAGTACACTGGCAAGTCAGGGGCTGCACTGCAGTGAGTCCAGAGAGTGCACTGGCACTTCTGGGGATGCAGTGCAGTGAGTCCAGAGAGTGCACTGGAACCACTGGGGATGCACTGCAGTGAGTCCAGAGAGTGCACTGGCACCATTAGGGATGCAGTGCAGTGAGTCCAGAGAGTGCACTGGCACCACTGGGGATGCAGTGCAGTGAGTCCAGAGAGTGCACTGGCACCACTGGGGATGCACTGCAGTGAGTCCAGAGAGTGCACTGTCAGCACTGGGGATGCAGTGCAGTGAGTCCAGAGAGTGCACTGGCACCACTGGGGATGCAGTGCAGTGAGTCCAGAGAGTGCACTGGCACCACTGGGGATGCAGTGCAGTGAGTCCAGAGAGTGCACTGGCACCACTGGGGATGCAGTGCAGTGAGCTCAGAGAGTGCACTGGCACCACTGGGGATGCAGTGCGGTGTGTCCAGAGAGTGCACTGGCACCACTGGGGATGCAGTGCAGTGAGTCCACAGAGGGCACTGGCACCACTGGGGATGCAGTGCAGTGAGTCCAGAGAGTGCACTGGCACCACTGGGGATGCACCCCGGTGAGTCCAGAGAGTGCACTGGCACCACTGGGGATGCACTGCAGTGAGTCCAGAGAGTGCACTGGCACCACTGGGGATGCAGTGCAGTGAGTCCAGAGAGTGCTCGGGGAACACTGGGGATGCAGTGCAGTGAGTGCAGAGAGTGCAATGGCACCACTGGGGATGCAGTGCAGTGAGTCCAGAGAGTGCACTGGCACCACTCGGGATGCACTGCAGTGACTCGAAAGAGTGCACTGGCACCACTGCGGATGCACTGCACTGAGTCCTGAGAGTGCCCTGGCACCAATGGTGATGCAGTGCAGTGAGTCCAGAGAGTGCAGTGGCACCACTGGGGATGCAGTGCAGTGAGTCCAGAGAGTGCACTGGCACCACTGGGGATGCAATGCAGTGAGTCCAGAGAGTGCACTGGCACCACTGGGGATGAAGTGCAGTGAGTCCAGAGAGTGCACTGTCAGCACTGGGGATGCAGTGCAGTGAGTCCAGAGAGTGCACTGGCACCACTGGGGATGCACTGCAGTGATTCCAGAGAGTGCACTGGCACACTGGGGATGCAGTGCAGTGAGTCCAGAGAGTGCACTGGCAGCACTGGGGATGCAGTGCAGTGACTCCAGAGAGTGCACTGGCACCACTGGGGATGCACTGCAGTGAGTCCAGAGAGTGCACTGGCACCAATGGGGATGCAGTGCAGTGAGTGCAGAGAGTGCACTGGCACCACTGGGGATGCACTGCAGTGAGTCCAGAGAGTGCACTGGCACCACTGGGGATGCACTGCAGTGACTCCAGAGAGTGCACTGGCACCACTGCGGATGCACTGCAGTGAGTCCGGAGAGTGCACTGGCACCAATGGTGATGCAGTGCAGTGAGTCCAGAGAGTGCAGTGGCACCACTGGGGATGCAGTGCAGTGAGTCCAGAGAGTGCACTGGCACCACTGGGGATGCAATGCAGTGAGTCCAGAGAGTGCACTGGCACCACTGGGGATGCAGTGCAGTGAGTCCAGAGAGTGCACTGGCACCACTGGGGATGCACTGCAGTGAGTCCAGAGAGTGCACTGGCACCTCTGGGGATGCAGTGTAGTGAGTCCAGAGAGTGCAGTGGCACCACTGGGGATGCAGTGCAGTGAGTCCAGAGAGTGCACTTGCACCACTGGGGATGCACTGCAGTGAGTCCAGAGAGTGCTCTGGCACCACTGGGGATGCAGTGCAGTGAGTCCAGAGAGTGCACTGTCACCACTGGGGATGCAGTGCAGTGAGTCCAGAGAGTGCACTGTCAGCACTGGGGATGCAGTGCAGTGAGTCCAGAGAGTGCACTGGCACCACTGGGGATGCAGTGCAGTGAGTCCAGAGAGTGCACTGGCACCACTGGGGATGCATTGCAATGAGTCCAGAGAATGCACTGGAACTAATGGGGATGCAGTGCAGTGAATCGAAAGAGTGAACTGGCACCACTGCCGATGCACTGCAGTGAGTCCAGAGAGTGCCCTGGCACCAATGGTGATGCAGTGCAGTGAGTCCAGAGAGTGCAGTGGCACCACTGGGGATGCAGTGCAGTGAGTCCAGAGAGTGCCCTGGCACCACTGGGGATGCAATGCAGTGAGTCCAGAGAGTGCACTGGCACCACTGGGGATGAAGTGCAGTGAGTGCAGAGAGTGCACTGGCACCACTGGGGATGCAGTGCAGTGAGTCCAGAGAGTGCACTGGCACCAGAGGGGATGCACTGCAGTGGGTCCAGAGAGTGCACTGGCACCACTGGGGATGCAGTGCAGTGAGTCCATAGAGTGCACTGGCACCACTGGGAATGCAGTGCAGTGAGTCCAGAGAGTGCACTGGCTCCACTGGGGATGCAGTGCAGTGACTCCAGAGAGTGCACTGGCACCACTGGTGATGCACTGCAGTGAGTCCAGAGAGTGCACTGGCACCACTGGGGATGCAGTGCAGTGAGTCCAGAGAGTGCACTGGCACCAGTGGGGAAGCACTGCAGTGAGTCCAGAGAGTGCACTGGCACCACTGGGGATGCACTGCACTGAGTCCAGAGAGTGCACTGACACCAATGGGGATCCAATGCAGTGAGTCCAGAGAGTGCAATGGAACCACTGGGGATGCAGTGCAGTGAGTCCAGTGAGTGCACTGGCACCACTGGGGATGCAGTGCAGTGAGACCAGAGAGTGCACTGGCACAACAGGGGATGCACTGCAGTGACTCCAGAAAGTGCACTGGCACCACTGGGGATGCACTGCAGTGAGTCCGGAGAGTGCACTGGCACCGCTGGTGATGCAGTGCAGTGAGTCCAGAGAGTACACTGGCACCACTGGGGATGCACTGCAGTGAGTCCAGAGAGTGTACTGGCACCACAAGGGATGCAGTGCAGTGAGTCCAGAGAGTGCACTGGCACCACTGGGGATGCACCCCGGTGAGTCCAGAGAGTGCACTGGCACCACTGGGGATGCAGTGCAGTGAGTCCAGAGACTGCACTAGCACCACTGGGGTTTTAGTGCAGTGAGTCCAGAGAGTGCACTGGCACCAAAGGGGATGCAGTGCTGTGAGTCCAGAGAGTGCCCTGGCACCACTGGGGATGCAGTGAGTCCAGAGAGTGCACTGGCACCACTGGGGATGCACTGCAGTGAGACCAGAGAGTTCTCTGGCACCACTGGGGATGCAGTTTAGTGAGTCCAGAGAGTGCACCGGCTCCAAAGGCGATACACTGCAGTGAGTCCAGACAGTGCACTGGCACCACTGGGGATGCAGTGCAGTGAGTCCAGAGAGTGCACTGGCACCACTGAGCTACACTGCAGTGAGTCCAGTAGTTGCACTGGCACCACTGGGGATGCAGTGCAGTGAGTCCAGAGAGTACACTGGCACCACTGGGGATGCAGTGCAGTGACTCCAGAGAGTGCACTGGCACCACTGGGGATGCACTGCAGTGAGTCCAGAGAGTGCACTGGCACCAATGGGGATGCAGTGCAGTGAGTGCAGAGAGTGCACTGGCACCACTGGGGATGCACTGCAGTGAGTCCAGAGAGTGCACTGGCACCACTGGGGATGCACTGCAGTGACTCCAGAGAGTGCACTGGCACCACTGCGGATGCACTGCAGTGAGTCCGGAGAGTGCACTGGCACCAATGGTGATGCAGTGCAGTGAGTCCAGAGAGTGCAGTGGCACCACTGGGGATGCAGTGCAGTGAGTCCAGAGAGTGCACTGGCACCACTGGGGATGCAATGCAGTGAGTCCAGAGAGTGCACTGGCACCACTGGGGATGCAGTGCAGTGAGTCCAGAGAGTGCACTGGCACCACTGGGGATGCACTGCAGTGAGTCCAGAGAGTGCACTGGCACCTCTGGGGATGCAGTGTAGTGAGTCCAGAGAGTGCAGTGGCACCACTGGGGATGCAGTGCAGGGAGTCCAGAGAGTGCACTTGCACCACTGGGGATGCACTGCAGTGAGTCCAGAGAGTGCTCTGGCACCACTGGGGATGCAATGCAGTGAGTCCAGAGAGTGCACTGTCACCACTGGGGATGCAGTGCAGTGAGTCCAGAGAGTGCACTGTCAGCACTGGGGATGCAGTGCAGTGAGTCCAGAGAGTGCACTGGCACCACTGGGGATGCAGTGCAGTGAGTCCAGAGAGTGCACTGGCACCACTGGGGATGCACTGCAATGAGTCCAGAGAATGCACTGGAACTAATGGGGATGCAGTGCAGTGAATCGAAAGAGTGAACTGGCACCACTGCCGATGCACTGCAGTGAGTCCAGAGAGTGCCCTGGCACCAATGGTGATGCAGTGCAGTGAGTCCAGAGAGTGCAGTGGCACCACTGGGGATGCAGTGCAGTGAGTCCAGAGAGTGCCCTGGCACCACTGGGGATGCAATGCAGTGAGTCCAGAGAGTGCACTGGCACCACTGGGGATGAAGTGCATTGAGTGCAGAGAGTGCACTGGCACCACTGGGGATGCAGTGCAGTGAGTCCAGAGAGTGCACTGGCACCAGAGGGGATGCACTGCAGTGGGTCCAGAGAGTGCACTGGCACCACTGGGGATGCAGTGCAGTGAGTCCATAGAGTGCACTGGCACCACTGGGAATGCAGTGCAGTGAGTCCAGAGAGTGCACTGGCTCCACTGGGGATGCAGTGCAGTGACTCCAGAGAGTGCACTGGCACCACTGGTGATGCACTGCAGTGAGTCCAGAGAGTGCACTGGCACCACTGGGGATGCAGTGCAGTGAGTCCAGAGAGTGCACTGGCACCAGTGGGGAAGCACTGCAGTGAGTCCAGAGAGTGCACTGGCACCACTGGGGATGCAGTGCACTGAGTCCAGAGAGTGCACTGACACCAATGGGGATCCAATGCAGTGAGTCCAGAGAGTGCAATGGAACCACTGGGGATGCAGTGCAGTGAGTCCAGTGAGTGCACTGGCACCACTGGGGATGCAGTGCAGTGAGACCAGAGAGTGCACTGGCACAACAGGGGATGCACTGCAGTGACTCCAGAAAGTGCACTGGCACCACTGGGGATGCACTGCAGTGAGTCCGGAGAGTGCACTGGCACCGCTGGTGATGCAGTGCAGTGAGTCCAGAGAGTACACTGGCACCACTGGGGATGCACTGCAGTGAGTCCAGAGAGTGCACTGGCACCACTGGGGATGAAGTGCAGTGAGTGCAGAGAGTGCACTGGCACCACTGGGGATGCAGTGCAGTGAGTCCAGAGAGTGCACTGGCACCAGAGGGGATGCAGTGCAGTGAGTCCAGAGAGTGCCCTGGCACCACTGGGGATGCAATGCAGTGAGTCCAGAGAGTGCACTGGCACCACTGGGGATGAAGTGCAGTGAGTGCAGAGAGTGCACTGGCACCACTGGGGATGCAGTGCAGTGAGTCCAGAGAGTGCACTGGCACCAGAGGGGATGCACTGCAGTGGGTCCAGAGAGTGCACTGGCACCACTGGGTATGCAGTGCAGTGAGTCCATAGAGTGCACTGGCACCACTGGGAATGCAGTGCAGTGAGTCCAGAGAGTGCACTGGCACCACTGGGGATGCAGTGCAGTGACTCCAGAGAGTGCACTGGCACCACTGGTGATGCACTGCAGTGAGTCCAGAGAGTGCACTGGCACCACTGGGGATGCAGTGCAGTGAGTCCAGAGAGTGCACTGGCACCAGTGGGGAAGCACTGCAGTGAGTCCAGAGAGTGCACTGGCACCACTGGGGATGCACTGCACTGAGTCCAGAGAGTGCACTGACACCAATGGGGATCCAATGCAGTGAGTCCAGAGAGTGCAATGGAACCACTGGGGATGCAGTGCAGTGAGTCCAGTGAGTGCACTGGCACCACTGGGGATGCAGTGCAGTGAGACCAGAGAGTGCACTGGCACAACAGGTGATGCACTGCAGTGACTCCAGAAAGTGCACTGGCACCACTGGGGATGCACTGCAGTGAGTCCGGAGAGTGCACTGGCACCGCTGGTGATGCAGTGCAGTGAGTCCAGAGAGTACACTGGCACCACTGGGGATGCACTGCAGTGAGTCCAGAGAGTGTACTGGCACCACAAGGGATGCAGTGCAGTGAGTCCAGAGAGTGCACTGGCACCACTGGGGATGCACCCCGGTGAGTCCAGAGAGTGCACTGGCACCACTGGGGATGCAGTGCAGTGAGTCCAGAGACTGCACTAGCACCACTGGGGTTTTAGTGCAGTGAGTCCAGAGAGTGCACTGGCACCAAAGGGGATGCAGTGCTGTGAGTCCAGAGAGTGCCCTGGCACCACTGGGGATGCAGTGAGTCCAGAGAGTGCACTGGCACCACTGGGGATGCACTGCAGTGAGAATAGAGAGTTCTCTGGCACCACTGGGGATGCAGTTTAGTGAGTCCAGAGAGTGCACCGGCTCCAATGGCGATACACTGCAGTGAGTCCAGACAGTGCACTGGCACCACTGGGGATGCAGTGTAGTGAGTCCAGAGAGTGCACTGGCACCACTGGGGATGCAGTGCAGTGAGTCCAGAGAGTGCACTGGCACCACTGAGCTACACTGCAGTGAGTCCAGTAGTTGCACTGGCACCACTGGGGATGCACTGCTGTGAGTCCAGAGACTACACTGGCACCACTGGGGATGCAGTGCAGTGAGTCCAGAGAGTGCACTGGCACCACTGTTGATGCAGTGCAGTGAGTCCAGAGAGTGCACTGGCACCACTGGGGATGCAGTGCAGTGAGTCCAGAGAGTGCACTGGCACCACTGGGGATGCACTGCAGTGAGCTCAGAGAGTGCACTGGCACCACTGGGCATGCAGTGCAGTGAGTCCAGAGAGTGCACTGGCACCACTGGGGATGCACTGCAGTGAGTCCAGAGAGTGCAGTGGCACCATTGGGGATGCAGTGCACTGAGTCCAGAGAGTGCACAGGCACCACTGGCGATGCAGTGCACTGAGTCCAGAGAGTGCACTGGCACCACTGGGGATGCAGTGCAGTGAGTCCTGAGAGTGCAAAGGCACCACAAGGGATGCACTACAGTGAGTCCAGAGAGTGCACTGGCACCACTGGGGATGCGGTGCAGTGACTCCAGAGAGTGCAGAGGCACCACTGTTGATGCAGTGCAGTGAGTGCAGAGAGTGCACTGGCAACAGTGCGGAAGCACTGCAGTGAGTCCAGAGAGTGCACTGGCACCACTGGGGATGCACTGCAGTGAGTCCAGAGAGTGCACTGGCACCACTGGGGATGCAGTGCAGTGAGTCCAGAGAGTGCACTGGCACCACTGGGGATGCAGTGCAGTGAGTCCAGAGAGTGCACTGGCACCACTGGGGATGCAGTGCAGTGAGTCCAGAGAGTGCACTGGCACTACTGGGGATGCACTGCAGTGAGTCCAGAGAGTGCACTGGCACCACTGGGGATGCACTGCAGTGAGTCCAGAGAGTGCACTGGCACCACTGGGGATGCAGTGCAGTGAGTCCAGAGAGTGCACTGGCACCACTGGGGATGCACCCCGGTGAGGCCACAGAGTGCACTGGCACCACTGGTGATGCACCCCGGTGAGTCCAGAGAGTGCACTCGCACCACTGGGGATGCACTGCAGTGAGTCCAGAGAGTGCACTGGCCCCACAGGGGATGTAGTGCAGTGAGTCCACAGAGGGCACTGGCACCACTGGGGATGCAGCGCAGTGACTCCAGAGAGTGCACTGGCACCACTGGGGATGCAGTGCAGTGAGTCCAGAGAGTGCACTGGCACCACTGGAGTTGCAGTGCAGTGAGTCGAGAGAGTGCCCTGGAACCACTGGGGATGCAGCGCAGTGACTACAGAGAGTGCACTGTCTCCACTGGGGATGCAGTGCAGTGAGTCCAGAGAGTACACTGCCACCACTGGTGATGCAGTGCAGTGAGTCCAGAGAGTGCACTGTCTGCACTGGGGATGCAGTGCAGTGAGTCCAGAGAGTGCACTGGCACCACTGGGGATGCACTGCAGTGAGTCCAGAGAGTGCACTGGCACCACTGGGGATGCAGTGCAGTGACTCCAGAGAGTGCACTGGCACCACTGGGGATGCAGTGCAGTGAGTCCAGAGAGTGCACTGGCGCAAAAGGAGATGCACTGCAGTGAGTCCAGAGAGTGCACTGGCACCACTGGGGATGCAGTGCAGTGAGTCCAGAGAGTGCACTGTCAGCACTGGGGATGCAGTGCAGTGAGTCCAGAGAGTGCACTGGCACCACTGGGGATGCAGTGCAGTGAGTCCAGAGAGTGCACTGGCACCAATGGGGATGCAGTGCAGTGAGTCCAGAGAATGCACTGGCACCACTGGGGATGCAGTGCAGTGACTCGAAAGAGTGCACTGGCACCACTGGGGATGCACTGCAGTGAGTCCGGAGAGTGCCCTGGCACCAATGGTGATGCAGTGCAGTGATCCAGAGAGTACACTGGCACCTCAGGGGCTGCACTGCAGTGAGCCCAGAGAGTGCACTGGCACCACTGGTGATGCAGTGCGGTGAGTCCAGAGAGTGCACTGGCACCACTGTGGATGCATTGCAGTGAGTCCAGAGAGTGCACTGGCACCACTGGGGATGCAGTGCAGTGAGTGCAGAGAGTGCACTGGCACCACTGGGGATGCAGTGCAGTGAGTCCAGAGAGTGCACTGGCACCACTGTGTATACAGTGCAGTGAGTCCGGAGAGTGCACTGGCACCACTGGGGATGCAGTGCAGTGAGTCCAGAGAGTGCACTGGCACCACTGGGGATGCAGTGCAGTGAGTCCAGAGAGTGCACTGTCAGCACTGGGGATGCAGTGCAGTGAGTCCAGAGAGTGCACTGGCACCACTGGGGATGCAGTGCAGTGAGTCCAGAGAGTGCACTGGCACCACTGGGGATGCACTGCAGTGACTCGAAAGAGTGCACTGGCACCACTGCGGATGCACTGCAGTGAGTCCGGAGAGTGCCCTGGCACCAATGGTGATGCAGTGCAGTGAGTCCAGAGAGTGCAGTGGCACCACTGGGGATGCAGTGCAGTGAGTCCAGAGAGTGCACTGGCACCAGTGGGGATGCACTGCAGTGAGTCCAGAGAGTGCACTGGCACCACTGGGGATGCACTGCAGAGAGTCCAGAGAGTGCTCTGGGAACACTGGGGATGCAGTGCAGTGAGTGCAGAGAGTGCACTGGCACCACTGGGGATGCAGTGCAGTGAGTCCAGAGAGTGCACTGGCACCACTGGGGATGCACTGCAGTGACTCGAAAGAGTGCACTGGCACCACTGCGGATGCAGTGCAGTGAGTCCGGAGAGTGCCCTGGCACCAATGGTGATGCAGTGCAGTGAGTCCAGAGAGTGCAGTGGCACCACTGGGGATGCAGTGCAGTGAGTCCAGAGAGTGCACTGGCACCACTGGGGATGCAATGCAGTGAGTCCAGAGAGTGCACTGGCACCACTGGGGATGAAGTGCAGTGAGTCCAGAGAGTGCACTGACACCACTGGGGATGCAGTGCAGTGAGTCCAGAGAGTGCACTGGTACCACTGGGGATGCACTGCAGTGAGTCCAGAGAGTGCACTGGCACCACTGGGGATGCACTGCAGTGAGTCCAGAGAGTGCACTGGCACCACTGGGGATGCAGTGCAGTGACTCCAGAGAGTGCACTGGCACCACTGGGGATGCAGTGCTGCGACTCCAGAGAGTGCACTGGCACCACTGGGGATGCAGTGCAGTGAGTCCAGAGAGTGCACTGGCACCACTGGGGATGCACTGCAGTGAGTCCAGAGAGTGCACTGGCACCACTGGTGATGCAGTGCAGTGAGTGCAGAGAGTGCACTGGCACCACTGGGGATGCACTGCAGTGAGTCCAGAGAGTGCACTGGCACCACTGGGGATGCACTGCAGTGACTCAAAAGAGTGCACTGGCACCACTGCGGATGCACTGCAGTGAGTCCGGAGAGTGCACTGGCACCAATGGTGATGCAGTGCAGTGAGTCCAGAGAGTGCAGTGGCACCACTGGGGATGCAGTGCAGTGAGTCCAGAGAGTGCACTGGCACCACTGGGGATGCAATGCAGTGAGCCCAGAGAGTGCACTGGCACCACTGGGGATGCAGTGCAGTGAGTCCAGAGAGTGCACTGGCACCACTGGGGATGCACTGCAGTGATTCCAGAGAGTGCACTGGCACCACTGGGGATGCAGTGCAGTGAGTCCAGAGAGTGCACTGGCACCACTGGGGATGCACTGCAGTGACTCGAAAGAGTGCACTGGCACCACTGCGGATGCACTGCAGTGAGTCCGGAGAGTGCCCTGGCACCAATGGTGAAGCACTGCAGTGAGTCCAGAGAGTGCAGTGACACCACTGGGGATGCAATGCAGTGAGTCCAGAGAGTGCACAGGCACCACTGGGGATGAAGTGCAGTGAGTCCAGAGAGTGCACTGGCACCACTGGGGATGCAGTGCAGTGAGTCCAGAGAGTGCACTGGCACCACTGGGGATGCACTGCAGTGAGTCCAGAGAGTGCACTGGCACCACGGGGGATGCACTGCAGTGAGTCCAGAGAGTGCACTGGCAGCACTGGGGATGCAGTGCAGTTGAGTCCAGAGAGTGCACTGGCACCTTGGGGATGCAGTGCAGTGAGTCCAGAGAGTGCACTGGCACCACTGGGGATGCAGTGCAGTGAGTCCAGAGAGTGCACTGGCACCAGTGGGGGTGCACTGCACTGAGTCCAGAGAGTGCACTGGCACCACTGGGGTTGCAGTGCAGTGAGTCCAGAGAGTGCACTGGCACCACTGGGGATGCAGTGCAGTGAGTGCAGAGAGTGCCCTGGCACCACTGGGGATGCAGTGCAGTGAGTCCAGAGAGTGCACTGGCACCACTGGGGATGCAGTGCAGTGAGTCCAGAGAGTGCACTGGCACCACAGGGGATGCACCCCGGTGAGCCCAGAGATTGCACTGGCACCACTGGGGATGCACTGCAGTGAGTGCAGAGAGTGCACTGGCACCACTGTGGATGCACTGCAGTGAGGGCAGAGAGTGCACTGGCACCACTGGGGATGCACTGCAGTGAGTCCAGAGAGTGCCCTGGCACCACTGGGGATGCAGTGCAGTGAGTCCAGAGAGTGCACTGGCACCAATAGGGATGCAATGCAGTGAGTCCAGAGAGTGCACTGGCACCACTGTGGATGCAGCGCAGTGAGTCCAGAGAGTGCACTGGCACCACTGGGGATGCACTGCAGTGATTCCGGAGAGTGCACTGGCACCAGTGGGGGTGCACTGCAGTGAGTCCAGAGAGTGCACTGGCAGCACTTGGGATGCACTGCAGTGAGTCCAGAGAGTGCACTGGCACCACTGGGGATGCACTGCAGTGAGTCCAGAGAGTGCACTGGCACCTTGGGGATGCACTGCAGTGAGTCCAGAGAGTGCACTGGCACCACTGGGGATGCAGTGCAGTGACTCCAGAGAGTGCAGAGGCACCACTGTTGATGCAGTGCTGTGACTCCAGAGAGTGCACTGGCACCACTGGGGATGCAGTGCAGTGAGTCCAGAGAGTGCACTGGCACCACTGGGGATGCACTGCAGTGACTCCAGAGAGTGCACTGGCAGCACTGGGGATGCACTGCAGTGAGTCCAGAGAGTGCACTGGCACCACTGGGGATGCACTGCAGTGAGTCCAGAGAGTGCACTGGCACCACTGAGGATGAACTGCAGTGACTCGAAAGAGTGCACTGGCACCACTGCGGATGCACTGCAGTGAGTCCGGAGAGTGCCCTGGCACCAATGGTGATGCAGTGCAGTGAGTCCAGAGAGTGCAGTGGCACCACTGGGGATGCAGTGCAGTGAGTCCAGAGAGTGCACTGGCACCACTGGGGATGCAATGCAGTGAGTCCAGAGAGTGCACTGGCACCACTGGGGATGAAGTGCAGTGAGTCCAGAGAGTGCACTGGCACCACTGGGGATGCAGTGCAGTGAGTCCAGAGAGTGCACTGGCACCACTGGGGATGCACTGCAGTGAGTCCAGAGAGTGCACTGGCACCACTGGGGATGCACTGCAGTGAGTCCAGAGAGTGCACTGGCACCACTGGGGATGCAGTGCAGTGACTCCAGAGAGTGCAGAGGCACCACTGTTGATGCAGTGCTGCGACTCCAGAGAGTGCACTGGCACCACTGGGGATGCAGTGCAGTGAGTCCAGAGAGTGCACTGGCACCACTGGGGATGCACTGCAGTGAGTCCAGAGAGTGCACTGGCACCACTGGTGATGCAGTGCAGTGAGTGCAGAGAGTGCACTGGCACCACTGGGGATGCACTGCAGTGAGTCCAGAGAGTGCACTGGCACCACTGGGGATGCACTGCAGTGACTCAAAAGAGTGCACTGGCACCACTGCGGATGCACTGCAGTGAGTCCGGAGAGTGCACTGGCACCAATGGTGATGCAGTGCAGTGAGTCCAGAGAGTGCAGTGGCACCACTGGGGATGCAGTGCAGTGAGTCCAGAGAGTGCACTGGCACCACTGGGGATGCAATGCAGTGAGCCCAGAGAGTGCACTGGCACCACTGGGGATGCAGTGCAGTGAGTCCAGAGAGTGCACTGGCACCACTGGGGATGCACTGCAGTGATTCCAGAGAGTGCACTGGCACCACTGGGGATGCAGTGCAGTGAGTCCAGAGAGTGCACTGGCACCACTGGGGATGCACTGCAGTGACTCGAAAGAGTGCACTGGCACCACTGCGGATGCACTGCAGTGAGTCCGGAGAGTGCCCTGGCACCAATGGTGAAGCACTGCAGTGAGTCCAGAGAGTGCAGTGACACCACTGGGGATGCAGTGCAGTGAGTCCAGAGAGTGCACTGGCACCACTGGGGATGCAATGCAGTGAGTCCAGAGAGTGCACAGGCACCACTGGGGATGAAGTGCAGTGAGTCCAGAGAGTGCACTGGCACCACTGGGGATGCAGTGCAGTGAGTCCAGAGAGTGCACTGGCACCACTGGGGATGCACTGCAGTGAGTCCAGAGAGTGCACTGGCACCACTGGGGATGCACTGCAGTGAGTCCAGAGAGTGCACTGGCAGCACTGGGGATGCAGTGCAGTTGAGTCCAGAGAGTGCAGTGGCACCTTGGGGATGCAGTGCAGTGAGTCCAGAGAGTGCACTGGCACCACTGGGGATGCAGTGCAGTGAGTCCAGAGAGTGCACTGGCACCAGTGGGGGTGCACTGCACTGAGTCCAGAGAGTGCACTGGCACCACTGGGGTTGCAGTGCAGTGAGTCCAGAGAGTGCACTGGCACCACTGGGGATGCAGTGCAGTGAGTGCAGAGAGTGCCCTGGCACTACTGGGGATGCAGTGCAGTGAGTCCAGAGAGTGCACTGGCACCACTGGGGATGCAGTGCAGTGAGTCCAGAGAGTGCACTGGCACCACAGGGGATGCACCCCGGTGAGCCCAGAGATTGCACTGGCACCACTGGGGATGCACTGCAGTGAGTGCAGAGAGTGCACTGGCACCACTGTGGATGCACTGCAGTGAGGGCAGAGAGTGCACTGGCACCACTGGGGATGCACTTCAGTGAGTCCAGAGAGTGCCCTGGCACCACTGGGGATGCAGTGCAGTGAGTCCAGAGAGTGCACTGGCACCAATAGGGATGCAATGCAGTGAGTCCAGAGAGTGCACTGGCACCACTGGGGATGCAGCGCAGTGAGTCCAGAGAGTGCACTGGCACCACTGGGGATGCACTGCAGTGATTCCGGAGAGTGCACTGGCACCACTGGGGATGCACTGCAGTGAGTCCAGAGAGTGCACTGGCACCTTGGGGATGCACTGCAGTGAGTCCAGAGAGTGCACTGGCACCACTGGGGATGCAGTGCAGTGACTCCAGAGAGTGCAGAGGCACCACTGTTGATGCAGTGCTGTGACTCCAGAGAGTGCACTGGCACCACTGGGGATGCAGTGCAGTGAGTCCAGAGAGTGCACTGGCACCACTGGGGATGCACTCCACTGAGTCCAGAGAGTGCACTGGCAGCACTGGGGATGCACTGCAGTGAGTCCAGAGAGTGCACTGGCACCACTGGGGATGCACTGCAGTGAGTCCAGAGAGTGCACTGGCACCACTGAGGATGAACTGCAGTGACTCGAAAGAGTGCACTGGCAGCACTGCGGATGCACTGCAGTGAGTCCGGAGAGTGCCCTGGCACCAATGGTGATGGAGTGCAGTGAGTCCAGAGAGTGCAGTGGCACCACTGGGGATGCAGTGCAGTGAGTCCAGAGAGTGCACTGGCACCACTGGGGATGCAATGCACTGAGTCCAGAGAGTGCACTGGCACCACTGGGGATGCAGTGCAGTGACTCCAGAGAGTGCACTGGCACCACTGGGGATGCAGTGCAGTGAGTCCAGAGAGTGCACTGGCACTACTGGGGATGCACTGCAGTGAGTGCAGAGAGTGCAGTGGCACCACTGGGGATGCACTGCAGTGAGTCCAGAGAGTGCACTGGCACCACTGGGGATGCAGTGCAGTGACTCCAGAGAGTGCAGAGGCACCACTGTTGATGCAGTGCTTTGACTCCAGAGAGTGCACTGGCACCACTGGGGATGCAGTGCAGTGAGTCCAGAGAGTGCACTGGCACCACTGGCGATGCAGTGCAGTGAGTCCAGAGAGTGCACTGGCAGCACTGGGAATGCACTGCAGTGAGTCCAGAGAGTGCTCTGGCACCACTGGGGATGCAGTTCAGTGAGTCCAGAGAGTGCACTGGCACCACTGGGGATACACTGCAGTGACTCCAGAGAGTGCACAGGCACCACTGGGGATGCACTGCAGTGAGTCCAGAGAGTGCACTGGCACCACTGGGGATGCAGTGCAGTGAGTCCAGAGACTGCACTGGCACCAACTGGAGCTGCACTGCAGTGAGTCCTGAGATTGCACTGGCACCACTGGGGATACACTACAGTGAGTCCAGAGACTACACTGGCACCACTGGGGATGCACTGCAGTGAGTCCAGAGAGTGCACTGGCACCACTGTTCATGCAGTGCAGTGAGTCCAGAGAGTGCACTGGCACCACTGGGTATGCAGTGCATGAGTGCGGAGAGTCCACTGGCACCACTGGTGATGCAGTGCAGTGAGTCCAGAGAGTGGACTGGCACCACTGGGGATGGAGTGCAGTGAGTCCAGAGAGTGCACTGGCACCACTGGGGATGCAGTGCAGTGAGTCCAGAGAGTGCACTGGCTCCACTGGGTATGAACTGTAGTGAGTCCAGAGACTGCACAGGCACCACTGGGGATGCAGTGCAGTGACTCCAGAGAGTGCACTGGCACCACTGCGGATGCACTGCAGTGAGTGCAGAGAGGGCACTGGCACCACTGGGGATGCAATGCAGTGAGTCCAGAGAGTGCACTGGCACCACTGGGGATGCACTGCAGTGAGTCCAGAGAGTGCACGGGTACCACTGGGGATGCACTGCAGTGAGTCCAGAGAGTGCACTGACACCACTGGGGATGTAGTGCAGTGATTCCGGAGAGTGCACTGGCACCACTGGGGATGCAGTGCAGTTAGTCCAGAGAGTGCACTGGCACCACTGGTTATGCACTGCAGTGAGTCCAGAGAGTGCACTGGCAGCACTGGGGATGCAGTGCAGTGAGTCCAGAGAGTGCACTGGCACCACTGGGGATGCACTGCAGTGACTCGAAGGAGTGCACTGGCACCACTGCGGATGCACTGCAGTGAGTCCGGAGAGTGCCCTGGCACCACTGGTGATGCAGTGCAGTGAGACCAGAGAGTGCAGTGGCACCACTGGGGATGCAGTGCAGTGAGTCCAGAGAGTGCACTGGCACCACTGGGGATGCAATGCAGTGAGTCCAGAGAGTGCACTGGCACCACTGGGGATGCAGTGCAGTGACTCCAGAGAGTGCACTGGCACCACTGGGGATGCACTGCAGTGATTCCAGAGAGTGCACTGGCACCACTGGGGATGCAGTGCAGTGAGTCCAGAGAGTGCACTGGCACTACTGGGGATGCAGTGCAGTGAGTCCAGAGAGTGCACTGGCACCACTGGGGATGCACTACAGTGAGTCCAGATAGTGCACTGGCACCACTGGGGATGCAGTGCAGTGACTCCAGAGAGTGCAGAGGCACCACTGTTGATGCAGTGCTGTGACTCCAGAGAGTGCACTGGCACCAGTGGGGATGCAGTGCAGTGAGTCCAGAGAGTGCACTGGCACCACTGGGGATGCAGTGCACTGAGTGCAGAGAGTGCACTGGCACCACTGGGGATGCAGTGCAGTGAGTCCACAGAGTGCACTGGCACCACTGGCGATGCAGTGCAGTGAGTCCAGAGAGTGCACTGGCAGCACTGGGGATGCACTGCAGTGAGTCCAGAGAGTGCTCTGGCACCACTGGCGATGCAGTTCAGTGAGTCCAGAGAGTGCACTGGCACCACTGGGGATACACTGCAGTGACTCCAGAGAGTGCACTGGCACCACTGGGGATGCACTGCAGTGAGTCCAGAGACTGCACTGGCACCAGTGGGGATGCAGTGCAGTGAGTCCAGAGAGTGCACTGGCACCACTGGGGATGCACTGCAGTGATTCCAGAGAGTGCACTGTCAGCACTGGGGATGCAGTGCAGTGACTCCAGAGAGTGCAGAGGCACCACTGTTGATGCAGTGCTGCGACTCCAGAGAGTGCACTGGCACCACTGGGGATGCAGTGCAGTGAGTCCAGAGAGTGCACTGGCACCACTGGGGATGCACTGCAGTGAGTCCAGAGAGTGCACTGGCACCACTGGTGATGCAGTGCAGTGAGTGCAGAGAGTGCACTGGCACCACTGGGGATGCAGTGCAGTGAGTCCAGAGAGTGCACTGGCAGCACTGGGGATGCACTGCAGTGACTCAAAAGAGTGCACTGGCACCACTGCGGATGCACTGCAGTGAGTCCGGAGAGTGCACTGGCACCAATGGTGATGCAGTGCAGTGAGTCCAGAGAGTGCAGTGTCACCACTGGGGATGCAGTGCAGTGAGTCCAGAGAGTGCACTGGCACCACTGGGGATGCAATGCAGTGAGTCCAGAGAGTGCAATGGCACCACTGGGGATGCAGTGCAGTGAGTCCAGAGAGTGCACTGGCACCACTGGGGATGCACTGCAGTGATTCCAGAGAGTGCACTGGCACCACTGGGGATGCAGTGCAGTGAGTCCAGAGAGTGCACTGGCACCACTGGGGATGCACTGCAGTGACTCGAAAGAGTGCACTGGCACCACTGCGGATGCACTGCAGTGAGTCCGGAGAGTGCCCTGGCACCAATGGTGAAGCAGTGCAGTGAGTCCAGAGAGTACAGTGACACGACTGGGGATGCAGTGCAGTGAGTCCAGAGAGTGCACTGGCACCACTGGGGATGCAATGCAGTGAGTCCAGAGAGTGCACTGGCACCACTGGGGATGAAGTGCAGTGAGTCCAGAGAGTGCACTGGCACCACTGGGGATGCAGTGCTGTGAGTCCAGAGAGTGCACTGGCACCACTGGGGATGCAGTGCAGTGAGTCCAGAGAGTGCACTGGCACCACTGGGGATGCAGTGCAGTGAGTCCACAGAGTGCACTGGCACCACTGGGGATGCACTGCAGTGAGTCCAGAGAGTGCACTGTCAGCACTGGGGATGCAGTGCAGTGAGTCCAGAGAGTGCACTGTCAGCACTGGGGATGCAGTGCAGTGAGTCCAGAGAGTGCACTGGCACCACTGGGGATGCAGTGCAGTGAGTCCAGAGAGTGCACTGGCACCACTGGGGATGCAGTGCAGTGAGCTCAGAGAGTGCACTGGCACCACTGGGGATGCAGTGCGGTGTGTCCAGAGAGTGCACTGGCACCACTGGGGATGCAGTGCAGTGAGTCCACAGAGGGCACTGGCACCACTGGGGATGCAGTGCAGTGAGTCCAGAGAGTGCACTGGCACCACTGGGGATGCACCCCGGTGAGTCCAGAGAGTGCACTGGCACCACTGGGGATGCAGGTCAGTGAGTCCAGAGAGTGCACTGGCACCACTGGGGATGCAGTGCAGTGACTCCAGAGATTGCTCGGGGAACACTGGGGATTCAGTGCAGTGAGTGCAGAGAGTGCAATGGCACCACTGGGGATGCAGTGCAGTGAGTCCAGAGAGTGCACTGGCACCACTGGGGATGCACTGCAGTGACTCGAAAGAGTGCACTGGCACCACTGCGGATGCACTGCACTGAGTCCTGAGAGTGCCCTGGCACGAATGGTGATGCAGTGCAGTGAGTCCAGAGAGTGCAGTGGCACCACTGGGGATGCAGTGCAGTGAGTCCAGAGAGTGCACTGGCACCACTGGGGATGCAATGCAGTGAGTCCAGAGAGTGCACTGGCACCACTGGGGATGAAGTGCAGTGAGTCCAGAGAGTGCACTGTCAGCACTGGGGATGCAGTGCAGTGAGTCCAGAGAGTGCACTGTCAGCACTGGGGATGCAGTGCAGTGAGTCCAGAGAGTGCACTGGCACCACTGGGGATGCAGTGCAGTGAGTCCAGAGAGTGCACTGGCACCACTGGGGATGCAGTGCAGTGAGCTCAGAGAGTGCACTGGCACCACTGGGGATGCAGTGCGGTGTGTCCAGAGAGTGCACTGGCACCACTGGGGATGCAGTGCAGTGAGTCCACAGAGGGCACTGGCACCACTGGGGATGCAGTGCAGTGAGTCCAGAGAGTGCACTGGCACCACTGGGGATGCACCCCGGTGAGTCCAGAGAGTGCACTGGCACCACTGGGGATGCAGGTCAGTGAGTCCAGAGAGTGCACTGGCACCACTGGGGATGCAGTGCAGTGACTCCAGAGAGTGCTCGGGGAACACTGGGGATTCAGTGCAGTGAGTGCAGAGAGTGCAATGGCACCACTGGGGATGCAGTGCAGTGAGTCCAGAGAGTGCACTGGCACCACTGGGGATGCACTGCAGTGACTCGAAAGAGTGCACTGGCACCACTGCGGATGCACTGCACTGAGTCCTGAGAGTGCCCTGGCACGAATGGTGATGCAGTGCAGTGAGTCCAGAGAGTGCACTGGCACCACTGGGGATGCACTGCAGTGAGTCCAGAGAGTGCACTGGCACCACTGGGGATGCAGTGCAGTGAGTCCAGAGAGTGCACTGGCAGCACTGGGGATGCAGTGCAGTGACTCCAGAGAGTGCACTGGCACCACTGGGGATGCACTGCAGTGAGTCCAGAGAGTGCACTGGCACCACTGGTGATGCAGTGCAGTGAGTGCAGAGAGTGCACTGGCACCACTGGGGATGCACTGCAGTGAGTCCAGAGAGTGCACTGGCACCACTGGGGATGCACTGCAGTGAATCCAGAGAGTGCACTGGCACCACTGCGGATGCACTGCAGTGAGTCCGGAGAGTGCACTGGCACTAATGGTGATGCAGTGCAGTGAGTCCAGAGAGTGCAGTGGCACCACTGGGGATGCAGTGCAGTGAGTCCTGAGAGTGCAATGGCACCACAGTGGATGCACTGCAGTGAGTCCAGAGAGTGCACTGGCACCAAAGGGGTTGTAGTGCAGTGAGTCCAGAGAGTGCACTGGCACCACTGGGGATGCAGTGCAGTGAGTCCAGAGACTGCACTGGCACCAATTTTAGCTGCACTGCTGTGAGTCCTTAGATTGCACTGGCACCACTGCGGTTACTGTGCCTTGAGTCCAGAGACTACACTGGCACCACTGGGGTTGCACTGCAGTGAGTCCAGAGACTTCACAGGCACCACTGGGGATGCAGTGCAGTGAGTCCACAGAGTGCACTGGCACCTCTGGGGATGCAGTTCAGTGAGTCCAGAGAGTGAACTGGCACCACTGGGGATGAAGTGCAGTGAGTCCAGAGAGTGCACTGTCAGCACTGGGGATGCAGTGCAGTGAGTCCAGAGAGTGCACTGGCACCACTGGCGATGCAGTGCAGTGAGTCCAGAGAGTGCACTGGCACCACTGGGGATGCACTGCAATGAGTCCAGAGAATGCACTGGAACTAATGGGGATGCAGTGCAGTGAATCGAAAGAGTGAACTGGCACCACTGCGGATGCACTGCAGTGAGTCCGGAGAGTGCCCTGGCACCAATGGTGATGCAGTGCAGTGAGTCCAGAGAGTGCAGTGGCACCACTGGGGATGCAGTGCAGTGAGTCCAGAGAGTGCACTGGCACCACTGGGGATGCAATGCAGTGAGTCCAGAGAGTGCACTGGCACCACTGGGGATGAAGTGCAGTGAGTCCAGAGAGTGCACTGGCACCTCTGGGGATGCAGTGCAGTGAGTCCAGAGAGTGCACTGGCACAACTGGGGATGCACTGCAGTGAGTCCAGAGAGTGCACTGGCACCACTGGGGATGCACTGCAGTGAGTCCAGAGAGTGCACTGGCAGCACTGGGGATGCAGTGCAGTGACTCCAGAGAGTGCACTGGCACCACTGGGGATGCACTGCAATGAGTCCAGAGAGTGCAGTGGCACCACTGGTGATGCAGTGCAGTGAGTGCAGAGAGTGCACTGGAACCACTGGGGATGCACTGCAGTGAGTCCAGAGAGTGCACTGGCACCACTGGGGATGCACTGCAGTGACTCAAAAGAGTGCACTGGCACCGCTGCGGATGCACTGCAGTGAGTCAGGAGAGTGCCCTGGCACCAATGGTGATGCAGTGCAGTGAGTCCAGAGAGTGCAGTGGCACCACTGGGGACGCAGTGCAGTGAGTCCAGAGAGTGCACTGGCACCACTGGGGATGCAATGCAGTGAGTCCAGAGAGTGCACAGGCACCACTGGGGATGAAGTGCAGTGAGTCCAGAGAGTGCACTGGCACCACTGGGGATGCAGTGCAGTGAGTCCAGAGAGTGCACTGGCACCACTGGGGATGCACTGCAGTGAGTCCAGAGAGTGCACTGGCAGCACTGGGGATGCAGTGCAGTTGAGTCCAGAGAGTGCACTGGCACCTTGGGGATGCAGTGCAGTGAGTCCAGAGAGTGCACTGGCACCACTGGGGATGCAGTGCAGTGAGTCCAGAGAGTGCACTGGCACCAGTGGGGGTGCACTGCAGTGAGTCCAGAGAGTGCACTGGCACCACTGGGGTTGCAGTGCAGTGAGTCCAGAGAGTGCACTGGCACCACTGGGGATGCAGTGCAGTGAGTGCAGAGAGTGCCCTGGCACCACTGGGGATGCAGTGCAGTGAGTCCAGAGAGTGCACTGGCACCACTGGGGATGCAGTGCAGTGAGTCCAGAGAGTGCACTGGCACCACAGGGGATGCACCCCGGTGAGCCCAGAGATTGCACTGGCACCACTGGGGATGCACTGCAGTGAGTGCAGAGAGTGCACTGGCACCACTGGGGATGCACTGCAGTGAGGGCAGAGAGTGCACTGGCACCACTGGGGATGCACTGCAGTGAGTCCAGAGAGTGCCCTGGCACCACTGGGGATGCAGTGCAGTGAGTCCAGAGAGTGCACTGGCACCAATGGGGATGCAATGTAGTGAGTCCAGAGAGTGCACTGGCAGCACTTGGGATGCACTGCAGTGAGTCCAGAGAGTGCACTGGCACCACTGGGGATGCACTGCAGTGAGTCCAGAGAGTGCACTGGCACCTTGGGGATGCACTGCAGTGAGTCCAGAGAGTGCACTGGCACCACTGGGGATGCAGTGCAGTGACTCCAGAGAGTGCAGAGGCACCACTGTTGATGCAGTGCTGTGACTCCAGAGAGTGCACTGGCACCACTGGGGATGCAGTGCAGTGAGTCCAGAGAGTGCACTGGCACCACTGGGGATGCACTCCACTGAGTCCAGAGAGTGCACTGGCAGCACTGGGGATGCACTGCAGTGAGTCCAGAGAGTGCACTGGCACCACTGGGGATGCACTGCAGTGAGTCCAGAGAGTGCACTGGCACCACTGAGGATGAACTGCAGTGACTCGAAAGAGTGCACTGGCACCACTGCGGATGCACTGCAGTGAGTCCGGAGAGTGCCCTGGCACCAATGGTGATGCAGTGCAGTGAGTCCAGAGAGTGCAGTGGCACCACTGGGGATGCAGTGCAGTGAGTCCAGAGAGTGCACTGGCACCACTGGGGATGCAATGCAGTGAGTCCAGAGAGTGCACTGGCACCACTGGGGATGAAGTGCAGTGAGTCCAGAGAGTGCACTGGCACCACTGGGGATGCAGTGCAGTGAGTCCAGAGAGTGCACTGGCACCACTGGGGATGCACTGCAGTGAGTCCAGAGAGTGCACTGGCACCACTGGGGATGCACTGCAGTGAGTCCAGAGAGTGCACTGGCACCACTGGGGATGCAGTGCAGTGACTCCAGAGAGTGCAGAGGCACCACTGTTGATGCAGTGCTGCGACTCCAGAGAGTGCACTGGCACCACTGGGGATGCAGTGCAGTGAGTCCAGAGAGTGCAGTGGCACCACTGGGGATGCAGTGCAGTGAGTCCAGAGAGTGCACTGGCACCACTGCGGATGCAATGCAGTGAGTCCAGAGAGTGCACTGGTACCACTGGGGATGCAGTGCAGTGACTCCAGAGAGTGCACTGGCACCACTGGGGATGCAGTGCAGTGAGTCCAGAGAGTGCACTGGCACTACTGGGGATGCACTGCAGTGAGTGCAGAGAGTGCACTGGCACCACTGGGGATGCACTGCAGTGAGTCCAGAGAGTGCACTGGCACCACTGGGGATGCAGTGCAGTGACTCCAGAGAGTGCAGAGGCACCACTGTTGATGCAGTGCTTTGACTCCAGAGAGTGCACTGGCACCACTGGGGATGCAGTGCAGTGAGTCCAGAGAGTGCACTGGCACCACTGGGGATGCAGTGCACTGAGTCCAGAGAGTGCACTGGCACCACTGGCGATGCAGTGCAGTGAGTCCAGAGAGTGCACTGGCAGCACTGGGAATGCACTGCAGTGAGTCCAGAGAGTGCTCTGGCACCACTGGGGATGCAGTTCAGTGAGTCCAGAGAGTGCACTGGCACCACTGGGGATACACTGCAGTGACTCCAGAGAGTGCACAGGCACCACTGGGGATGCACTGCAGTGAGTCCAGAGAGTGCACTGGCACCACTGGGGATGCAGTGCAGTGAGTCCAGAGACTGCACTGGCACCAACTGGAGCTGCACTGCAGTGAGTCCTGAGATTGCACTGGCACCACTGGGGATACACTACAGTGAGTCCAGAGACTACACTGGCACCACTGGGGATGCACTGCAGTGAGTCCAGAGAGTGCACTGGCACCACTGTTCATGCAGTGCAGTGAGTCCAGAGAGTGCACTGGCACCACTGGGTATGCAGTGCATGAGTGCGGAGAGTCCACTGGCACCACTGGTGATGCAGTGCAGTGAGTCCAGAGAGTGGACTGGCACCACTGGGGATGGAGTGCAGTGAGTCCAGAGAGTGCACTGGCACCACTGGGGATGCAGTGCAGTGAGTCCAGAGAGTGCACTGGCTCCACTGGGTATGAACTGTAGTGAGTCCAGAGACTGCACAGGCACCACTGGGGATGCAGTGCAGTGACTCCAGAGAGTGCACTGGCACCACTGCGGATGCACTGCAGTGAGTGCAGAGAGGGCACTGGCACCACTGGGGATGCAATGCAGTGAGTCCAGAGAGTGCACTGGCACCAATGGTGATGCAGTGCAGTGAGTCCAGAGAGTGCAGTGGCACCACTGGGGATGCAGTGCAGTGAGTCCAGAGAGTGCACTGGCACCACTGGGGATGCAATGCAGTGAGCCCAGAGAGTGCACTGGCACCACTGGGGATGCAGTGCAGTGAGTCCAGAGAGTGCACTGGCACCACTGGGGATGCACTGCAGTGATTCCAGAGAGTGCACTGGCACCACTGGGGATGCAGTGCAGTGAGTCCAGAGAGTGCACTGGCACCACTGGGGATGCACTGCAGTGACTCGAAAGAGTGCACTGGCACCACTGCGGATGCACTGCAGTGAGTCCGGAGAGTGCCCTGGCACCAATGGTGAAGCACTGCAGTGAGTCCAGAGAGTGCAGTGACACCACTGGGGATGCAATGCAGTGAGTCCAGAGAGTGCACAGGCACCACTGGGGATGAAGTGCAGTGAGTCCAGAGAGTGCACTGGCACCACTGGGGATGCAGTGCAGTGAGTCCAGAGAGTGCACTGGCACCACTGGGGATGCACTGCAGTGAGTCCAGAGAGTGCACTGGCACCACGAGGGATGCACTGCAGTGAGTCCAGAGAGTGCACTGGCAGCACTGGGGATGCAGTGCAGTTGAGTCCAGAGAGTGCACTGGCACCTTGGGGATGCAGTGCAGTGAGTCCAGAGAGTGCACTGGCACCACTGGGGATGCAGTGCAGTGAGTCCAGAGAGTGCACTGGCACCAGTGGGGGTGCACTGCACTGAGTCCAGAGAGTGCACTGGCACCACTGGGGTTGCAGTGCAGTGAGTCCAGAGAGTGCACTGGCACCACTGGGGATGCAGTGCAGTGAGTGCAGAGAGTGCCCTGGCACCACTGGGGATGCAGTGCAGTGAGTCCAGAGAGTGCACTGGCACCACTGGGGATGCAGTGCAGTGAGTCCAGAGAGTGCACTGGCACCACAGGGGATGCACCCCGGTGAGCCCAGAGATTGCACTGGCACCACTGGGGATGCACTGCAGTGAGTGCAGAGAGTGCACTGGCACCACTGTGGATGCACTGCAGTGAGGGCAGAGAGTGCACTGGCACCACTGGGGATGCACTGCAGTGAGTCCAGAGAGTGCCCTGGCACCACTGGGGATGCAGTGCAGTGAGTCCAGAGAGTGCACTGGCACCAATAGGGATGCAATGCAGTGAGTCCAGAGAGTGCACTGGCACCACTGTGGATGCAGCGCAGTGAGTCCAGAGAGTGCACTGGCACCACTGGGGATGCACTGCAGTGATTCCGGAGAGTGCACTGGCACCAGTGGGGGTGCACTGCAGTGAGTCCAGAGAGTGCACTGGCAGCACTTGGGATGCACTGCAGTGAGTCCAGAGAGTGCACTGGCACCACTGGGGATGCACTGCAGTGAGTCCAGAGAGTGCACTGGCACCTTGGGGATGCACTGCAGTGAGTCCAGAGAGTGCACTGGCACCACTGGGGATGCAGTGCAGTGACTCCAGAGAGTGCAGAGGCACCACTGTTGATGCAGTGCTGTGACTCCAGAGAGTGCACTGGCACCACTGGGGATGCAGTGCAGTGAGTCCAGAGAGTGCACTGGCACCACTGGGGATGCACTGCAGTGACTCCAGAGAGTGCACTGGCAGCACTGGGGATGCACTGCAGTGAGTCCAGAGAGTGCACTGGCACCACTGGGGATGCACTGCAGTGAGTCCAGAGAGTGCACTGGCACCACTGAGGATGAACTGCAGTGACTCGAAAGAGTGCACTGGCACCACTGCGGATGCACTGCAGTGAGTCCGGAGAGTGCCCTGGCACCAATGGTGATGCAGTGCAGTGAGTCCAGAGAGTGCAGTGGCACCACTGGGGATGCAGTGCAGTGAGTCCAGAGAGTGCACTGGCACCACTGGGGATGCAATGCAGTGAGTCCAGAGAGTGCACTGGCACCACTGGGGATGAAGTGCAGTGAGTCCAGAGAGTGCACTGGCACCACTGGGGATGCAGTGCAGTGAGTCCAGAGAGTGCACTGGCACCACTGGGGATGCACTGCAGTGAGTCCAGAGAGTGCACTGGCACCACTGGGGATGCACTGCAGTGAGTCCAGAGAGTGCACTGGCACCACTGGGGATGCAGTGCAGTGACTCCAGAGAGTGCAGAGGCACCACTGTTGATGCAGTGCTGCGACTCCAGAGAGTGCACTGGCACCACTGGGGATGCAGTGCAGTGAGTCCAGAGAGTGCACTGGCACCACTGGGGATGCACTGCAGTGAGTCCAGAGAGTGCACTGGCACCACTGGTGATGCAGTGCAGTGAGTGCAGAGAGTGCACTGGCACCACTGGGGATGCACTGCAGTGAGTCCAGAGAGTGCACTGGCACCACTGGGGATGCACTGCAGTGACTCAAAAGAGTGCACTGGCACCACTGCGGATGCACTGCAGTGAGTCCGGAGAGTGCACTGGCACCAATGGTGATGCAGTGCAGTGAGTCCAGAGAGTGCAGTGGCACCACTGGGGATGCAGTGCAGTGAGTCCAGAGAGTGCACTGGCACCACTGGGGATGCAATGCAGTGAGCCCAGAGAGTGCACTGGCACCACTGGGGATGCAGTGCAGTGAGTCCAGAGAGTGCACTGGCACCACTGGGGATGCACTGCAGTGATTCCAGAGAGTGCACTGGCACCACTGGGGATGCAGTGCAGTGAGTCCAGAGAGTGCACTGGCACCACTGGGGATGCACTGCAGTGACTCGAAAGAGTGCACTGGCACCACTGCGGATGCACTGCAGTGAGTCCGGAGAGTGCCCTGGCACCAATGGTGAAGCACTGCAGTGAGTCCAGAGAGTGCAGTGACACCACTGGGGATGCAGTGCAGTGAGTCCAGAGAGTGCACTGGCACCACTGGGGATGCAATGCAGTGAGTCCAGAGAGTGCACAGGCACCACTGGGGATGAAGTGCAGTGAGTCCAGAGAGTGCACTGGCACCACTGGGGATGCAGTGCAGTGAGTCCAGAGAGTGCACTGGCACCACTGGGGATGCACTGCAGTGAGTCCAGAGAGTGCACTGGCACCACTGGGGATGCACTGCAGTGAGTCCAGAGAGTGCACTGGCAGCACTGGGGATGCAGTGCAGTTGAGTCCAGAGAGTGCAGTGGCACCTTGGGGATGCAGTGCAGTGAGTCCAGAGAGTGCACTGGCACCACTGGGGATGCAGTGCAGTGAGTCCAGAGAGTGCACTGGCACCAGTGGGGGTGCACTGCACTGAGTCCAGAGAGTGCACTGGCACCACTGGGGTTGCAGTGCAGTGAGTCCAGAGAGTGCACTGGCACCACTGGGGATGCAGTGCAGTGAGTGCAGAGAGTGCCCTGGCACTACTGGGGATGCAGTGCAGTGAGTCCAGAGAGTGCACTGGCACCACTGGGGATGCAGTGCAGTGAGTCCAGAGAGTGCACTGGCACCACAGGGGATGCACCCCGGTGAGCCCAGAGATTGCACTGGCACCACTGGGGATGCACTGCAGTGAGTGCAGAGAGTGCACTGGCACCACTGTGGATGCACTGCAGTGAGGGCAGAGAGTGCACTGGCACCACTGGGGATGCACTTCAGTGAGTCCAGAGAGTGCCCTGGCACCACTGGGGATGCAGTGCAGTGAGTCCAGAGAGTGCACTGGCACCAATAGGGATGCAATGCAGTGAGTCCAGAGAGTGCACTGGCACCACTGGGGATGCAGCGCAGTGAGTCCAGAGAGTGCACTGGCACCACTGGGGATGCACTGCAGTGATTCCGGAGAGTGCACTGGCACCACTGGGGATGCACTGCAGTGAGTCCAGAGAGTGCACTGGCACCTTGGGGATGCACTGCAGTGAGTCCAGAGAGTGCACTGGCACCACTGGGGATGCAGTGCAGTGACTCCAGAGAGTGCAGAGGCACCACTGTTGATGCAGTGCTGTGACTCCAGAGAGTGCACTGGCACCACTGGGGATGCAGTGCAGTGAGTCCAGAGAGTGCACTGGCACCACTGGGGATGCACTCCACTGAGTCCAGAGAGTGCACTGGCAGCACTGGGGATGCACTGCAGTGAGTCCAGAGAGTGCACTGGCACCACTGGGGATGCACTGCAGTGAGTCCAGAGAGTGCACTGGCACCACTGAGGATGAACTGCAGTGACTCGAAAGAGTGCACTGGCAGCACTGCGGATGCACTGCAGTGAGTCCGGAGAGTGCCCTGGCACCAATGGTGATGGAGTGCAGTGAGTCCAGAGAGTGCAGTGGCACCACTGGGGATGCAGTGCAGTGAGTCCAGAGAGTGCACTGGCACCACTGGGGATGCAATGCACTGAGTCCAGAGAGTGCACTGGCACCACTGGGGATGCAGTGCAGTGACTCCAGAGAGTGCACTGGCACCACTGGGGATGCAGTGCAGTGAGTCCAGAGAGTGCACTGGCACTACTGGGGATGCACTGCAGTGAGTGCAGAGAGTGCAGTGGCACCACTGGGGATGCACTGCAGTGAGTCCAGAGAGTGCACTGGCACCACTGGGGATGCAGTGCAGTGACTCCAGAGAGTGCAGAGGCACCACTGTTGATGCAGTGCTTTGACTCCAGAGAGTGCACTGGCACCACTGGGGATGCAGTGCAGTGAGTCCAGAGAGTGCACTGGCACCACTGGCGATGCAGTGCAGTGAGTCCAGAGAGTGCACTGGCAGCACTGGGAATGCACTGCAGTGAGTCCAGAGAGTGCTCTGGCACCACTGGGGATGCAGTTCAGTGAGTCCAGAGAGTGCACTGGCACCACTGGGGATACACTGCAGTGACTCCAGAGAGTGCACAGGCACCACTGGGGATGCACTGCAGTGAGTCCAGAGAGTGCACTGGCACCACTGGGGATGCAGTGCAGTGAGTCCAGAGACTGCACTGGCACCAACTGGAGCTGCACTGCAGTGAGTCCTGAGATTGCACTGGCACCACTGGGGATACACTACAGTGAGTCCAGAGACTACACTGGCACCACTGGGGATGCACTGCAGTGAGTCCAGAGAGTGCACTGGCACCACTGTTCATGCAGTGCAGTGAGTCCAGAGAGTGCACTGGCACCACTGGGTATGCAGTGCATGAGTGCGGAGAGTCCACTGGCACCACTGGTGATGCAGTGCAGTGAGTCCAGAGAGTGGACTGGCACCACTGGGGATGGAGTGCAGTGAGTCCAGAGAGTGCACTGGCACCACTGGGGATGCAGTGCAGTGAGTCCAGAGAGTGCACTGGCTCCACTGGGTATGAACTGTAGTGAGTCCAGAGACTGCACAGGCACCACTGGGGATGCAGTGCAGTGACTCCAGAGAGTGCACTGGCACCACTGCGGATGCACTGCAGTGAGTGCAGAGAGGGCACTGGCACCACTGGGGATGCACTGCAGTGAGTCCAGAGAGTGCACGGGTACCACTGGGGATGCACTGCAGTGAGTCCAGAGAGTGCACTGACACCACTGGGGATGTAGTGCAGTGATTCCGGAGAGTGCACTGGCACCACTGGGGATGCAGTGCAGTTAGTCCAGAGAGTGCACTGGCACCACTGGTTATGCACTGCAGTGAGTCCAGAGAGTGCACTGGCAGCACTGGGGATGCAGTGCAGTGAGTCCAGAGAGTGCACTGGCACCACTGGGGATGCACTGCAGTGACTCGAAGGAGTGCACTGGCACCACTGCGGATGCACTGCAGTGAGTCCGGAGAGTGCCCTGGCACCACTGGTGATGCAGTGCAGTGAGACCAGAGAGTGCAGTGGCACCACTGGGGATGCAGTGCAGTGAGTCCAGAGAGTGCACTGGCACCACTGGGGATGCAATGCAGTGAGTCCAGAGAGTGCACTGGCACCACTGGGGATGCAGTGCAGTGACTCCAGAGAGTGCACTGGCACCACTGGGGATGCACTGCAGTGATTCCAGAGAGTGCACTGGCACCACTGGGGATGCAGTGCAGTGAGTCCAGAGAGTGCACTGGCACTACTGGGGATGCAGTGCAGTGAGTCCAGAGAGTGCACTGGCACCACTGGGGATGCACTACAGTGAGTCCAGATAGTGCACTGGCACCACTGGGGATGCAGTGCAGTGACTCCAGAGAGTGCAGAGGCACCACTGTTGATGCAGTGCTGTGACTCCAGAGAGTGCACTGGCACCAGTGGGGATGCAGTGCAGTGAGTCCAGAGAGTGCACTGGCACCACTGGGGATGCAGTGCACTGAGTGCAGAGAGTGCACTGGCACCACTGGGGATGCAGTGCAGTGAGTCCACAGAGTGCACTGGCACCACTGGCGATGCAGTGCAGTGAGTCCAGAGAGTGCACTGGCAGCACTGGGGATGCACTGCAGTGAGTCCAGAGAGTGCTCTGGCACCACTGGCGATGCAGTTCAGTGAGTCCAGAGAGTGCACTGGCACCACTGGGGATACACTGCAGTGACTCCAGAGAGTGCACTGGCACCACTGGGGATGCACTGCAGTGAGTCCAGAGACTGCACTGGCACCAGTGGGGATGCAGTGCAGTGAGTCCAGAGAGTGCACTGGCACCACTGGGGATGCACTGCAGTGATTCCAGAGAGTGCACTGTCAGCACTGGGGATGCAGTGCAGTGACTCCAGAGAGTGCAGAGGCACCACTGTTGATGCAGTGCTGCGACTCCAGAGAGTGCACTGGCACCACTGGGGATGCAGTGCAGTGAGTCCAGAGAGTGCACTGGCACCACTGGGGATGCACTGCAGTGAGTCCAGAGAGTGCACTGGCACCACTGGTGATGCAGTGCAGTGAGTGCAGAGAGTGCACTGGCACCACTGGGGATGCAGTGCAGTGAGTCCAGAGAGTGCACTGGCAGCACTGGGGATGCACTGCAGTGACTCAAAAGAGTGCACTGGCACCACTGCGGATGCACTGCAGTGAGTCCGGAGAGTGCACTGGCACCAATGGTGATGCAGTGCAGTGAGTCCAGAGAGTGCAGTGTCACCACTGGGGATGCAGTGCAGTGAGTCCAGAGAGTGCACTGGCACCACTGGGGATGCAATGCAGTGAGTCCAGAGAGTGCAATGGCACCACTGGGGATGCAGTGCAGTGAGTCCAGAGAGTGCACTGGCACCACTGGGGATGCACTGCAGTGATTCCAGAGAGTGCACTGGCACCACTGGGGATGCAGTGCAGTGAGTCCAGAGAGTGCACTGGCACCACTGGGGATGCACTGCAGTGACTCGAAAGAGTGCACTGGCACCACTGCGGATGCACTGCAGTGAGTCCGGAGAGTGCCCTGGCACCAATGGTGAAGCAGTGCAGTGAGTCCAGAGAGTACAGTGACACGACTGGGGATGCAGTGCAGTGAGTCCAGAGAGTGCACTGGCACCACTGGGGATGCAATGCAGTGAGTCCAGAGAGTGCACTGGCACCACTGGGGATGAAGTGCAGTGAGTCCAGAGAGTGCACTGGCACCACTGGGGATGCAGTGCTGTGAGTCCAGAGAGTGCACTGGCACCACTGGGGATGCAGTGCAGTGAGTCCAGAGAGTGCACTGGCACCACTGGGGATGCAGTGCAGTGAGTCCACAGAGTGCACTGGCACCACTGGGGATGCACTGCAGTGAGTCCAGAGAGTGCACTGTCAGCACTGGGGATGCAGTGCAGTGAGTCCAGAGAGTGCACTGTCAGCACTGGGGATGCAGTGCAGTGAGTCCAGAGAGTGCACTGGCACCACTGGGGATGCAGTGCAGTGAGTCCAGAGAGTGCACTGGCACCACTGGGGATGCAGTGCAGTGAGCTCAGAGAGTGCACTGGCACCACTGGGGATGCAGTGCGGTGTGTCCAGAGAGTGCACTGGCACCACTGGGGATGCAGTGCAGTGAGTCCACAGAGGGCACTGGCACCACTGGGGATGCAGTGCAGTGAGTCCAGAGAGTGCACTGGCACCACTGGGGATGCACCCCGGTGAGTCCAGAGAGTGCACTGGCACCACTGGGGATGCAGGTCAGTGAGTCCAGAGAGTGCACTGGCACCACTGGGGATGCAGTGCAGTGACTCCAGAGATTGCTCGGGGAACACTGGGGATTCAGTGCAGTGAGTGCAGAGAGTGCAATGGCACCACTGGGGATGCAGTGCAGTGAGTCCAGAGAGTGCACTGGCACCACTGGGGATGCACTGCAGTGACTCGAAAGAGTGCACTGGCACCACTGCGGATGCACTGCACTGAGTCCTGAGAGTGCCCTGGCACGAATGGTGATGCAGTGCAGTGAGTCCAGAGAGTGCAGTGGCACCACTGGGGATGCAGTGCAGTGAGTCCAGAGAGTGCACTGGCACCACTGGGGATGCAATGCAGTGAGTCCAGAGAGTGCACTGGCACCACTGGGGATGAAGTGCAGTGAGTCCAGAGAGTGCACTGTCAGCACTGGGGATGCAGTGCAGTGAGTCCAGAGAGTGCACTGTCAGCACTGGGGATGCAGTGCAGTGAGTCCAGAGAGTGCACTGGCACCACTGGGGATGCAGTGCAGTGAGTCCAGAGAGTGCACTGGCACCACTGGGGATGCAGTGCAGTGAGCTCAGAGAGTGCACTGGCACCACTGGGGATGCAGTGCGGTGTGTCCAGAGAGTGCACTGGCACCACTGGGGATGCAGTGCAGTGAGTCCACAGAGGGCACTGGCACCACTGGGGATGCAGTGCAGTGAGTCCAGAGAGTGCACTGGCACCACTGGGGATGCACCCCGGTGAGTCCAGAGAGTGCACTGGCACCACTGGGGATGCAGGTCAGTGAGTCCAGAGAGTGCACTGGCACCACTGGGGATGCAGTGCAGTGACTCCAGAGAGTGCTCGGGGAACACTGGGGATTCAGTGCAGTGAGTGCAGAGAGTGCAATGGCACCACTGGGGATGCAGTGCAGTGAGTCCAGAGAGTGCACTGGCACCACTGGGGATGCACTGCAGTGACTCGAAAGAGTGCACTGGCACCACTGCGGATGCACTGCACTGAGTCCTGAGAGTGCCCTGGCACGAATGGTGATGCAGTGCAGTGAGTCCAGAGAGTGCACTGGCACCACTGGGGATGCACTGCAGTGAGTCCAGAGAGTGCACTGGCACCACTGGGGATGCAGTGCAGTGAGTCCAGAGAGTGCACTGGCAGCACTGGGGATGCAGTGCAGTGACTCCAGAGAGTGCACTGGCACCACTGGGGATGCACTGCAGTGAGTCCAGAGAGTGCACTGGCACCACTGGTGATGCAGTGCAGTGAGTGCAGAGAGTGCACTGGCACCACTGGGGATGCACTGCAGTGAGTCCAGAGAGTGCACTGGCACCACTGGGGATGCACTGCAGTGAATCCAGAGAGTGCACTGGCACCACTGCGGATGCACTGCAGTGAGTCCGGAGAGTGCACTGGCACTAATGGTGATGCAGTGCAGTGAGTCCAGAGAGTGCAGTGGCACCACTGGGGATGCAGTGCAGTGAGTCCTGAGAGTGCAATGGCACCACAGTGGATGCACTGCAGTGAGTCCAGAGAGTGCACTGGCACCAAAGGGGTTGTAGTGCAGTGAGTCCAGAGAGTGCACTGGCACCACTGGGGATGCAGTGCAGTGAGTCCAGAGACTGCACTGGCACCAATTTTAGCTGCACTGCTGTGAGTCCTTAGATTGCACTGGCACCACTGCGGTTACTGTGCCTTGAGTCCAGAGACTACACTGGCACCACTGGGGTTGCACTGCAGTGAGTCCAGAGACTTCACAGGCACCACTGGGGATGCAGTGCAGTGAGTCCACAGAGTGCACTGGCACCTCTGGGGATGCAGTTCAGTGAGTCCAGAGAGTGAACTGGCACCACTGGGGATGAAGTGCAGTGAGTCCAGAGAGTGCACTGTCAGCACTGGGGATGCAGTGCAGTGAGTCCAGAGAGTGCACTGGCACCACTGGCGATGCAGTGCAGTGAGTCCAGAGAGTGCACTGGCACCACTGGGGATGCACTGCAATGAGTCCAGAGAATGCACTGGAACTAATGGGGATGCAGTGCAGTGAATCGAAAGAGTGAACTGGCACCACTGCGGATGCACTGCAGTGAGTCCGGAGAGTGCCCTGGCACCAATGGTGATGCAGTGCAGTGAGTCCAGAGAGTGCAGTGGCACCACTGGGGATGCAGTGCAGTGAGTCCAGAGAGTGCACTGGCACCACTGGGGATGCAATGCAGTGAGTCCAGAGAGTGCACTGGCACCACTGGGGATGAAGTGCAGTGAGTCCAGAGAGTGCACTGGCACCTCTGGGGATGCAGTGCAGTGAGTCCAGAGAGTGCACTGGCACAACTGGGGATGCACTGCAGTGAGTCCAGAGAGTGCACTGGCACCACTGGGGATGCACTGCAGTGAGTCCAGAGAGTGCACTGGCAGCACTGGGGATGCAGTGCAGTGACTCCAGAGAGTGCACTGGCACCACTGGGGATGCACTGCAATGAGTCCAGAGAGTGCAGTGGCACCACTGGTGATGCAGTGCAGTGAGTGCAGAGAGTGCACTGGAACCACTGGGGATGCACTGCACTGAGTCCAGAGAGTGCACTGGCACCACTGGGGATGCACTGCAGTGACTCAAAAGAGTGCACTGGCACCGCTGCGGATGCACTGCAGTGAGTCAGGAGAGTGCCCTGGCACCAATGGTGATGCAGTGCAGTGAGTCCAGAGAGTGCAGTGGCACCACTGGGGACGCAGTGCAGTGAGTCCAGAGAGTGCACTGGCACCACTGGGGATGCAATGCAGTGAGTCCAGAGAGTGCACAGGCACCACTGGGGATGAAGTGCAGTGAGTCCAGAGAGTGCACTGGCACCACTGGGGATGCAGTGCAGTGAGTCCAGAGAGTGCACTGGCACCACTGGGGATGCACTGCAGTGAGTCCAGAGAGTGCACTGGCAGCACTGGGGATGCAGTGCAGTTGAGTCCAGAGAGTGCACTGGCACCTTGGGGATGCAGTGCAGTGAGTCCAGAGAGTGCACTGGCACCACTGGGGATGCAGTGCAGTGAGTCCAGAGAGTGCACTGGCACCAGTGGGGGTGCACTGCAGTGAGTCCAGAGAGTGCACTGGCACCACTGGGGTTGCAGTGCAGTGAGTCCAGAGAGTGCACTGGCACCACTGGGGATGCAGTGCAGTGAGTGCAGAGAGTGCCCTGGCACCACTGGGGATGCAGTGCAGTGAGTCCAGAGAGTGCACTGGCACCACTGGGGATGCAGTGCAGTGAGTCCAGAGAGTGCACTGGCACCACAGGGGATGCACCCCGGTGAGCCCAGAGATTGCACTGGCACCACTGGGGATGCACTGCAGTGAGTGCAGAGAGTGCACTGGCACCACTGGGGATGCACTGCAGTGAGGGCAGAGAGTGCACTGGCACCACTGGGGATGCACTGCAGTGAGTCCAGAGAGTGCCCTGGCACCACTGGGGATGCAGTGCAGTGAGTCCAGAGAGTGCACTGGCACCAATGGGGATGCAATGTAGTGAGTCCAGAGAGTGCACTGGCAGCACTTGGGATGCACTGCAGTGAGTCCAGAGAGTGCACTGGCACCACTGGGGATGCACTGCAGTGAGTCCAGAGAGTGCACTGGCACCTTGGGGATGCACTGCAGTGAGTCCAGAGAGTGCACTGGCACCACTGGGGATGCAGTGCAGTGACTCCAGAGAGTGCAGAGGCACCACTGTTGATGCAGTGCTGTGACTCCAGAGAGTGCACTGGCACCACTGGGGATGCAGTGCAGTGAGTCCAGAGAGTGCACTGGCACCACTGGGGATGCACTCCACTGAGTCCAGAGAGTGCACTGGCAGCACTGGGGATGCACTGCAGTGAGTCCAGAGAGTGCACTGGCACCACTGGGGATGCACTGCAGTGAGTCCAGAGAGTGCACTGGCACCACTGAGGATGAACTGCAGTGACTCGAAAGAGTGCACTGGCACCACTGCGGATGCACTGCAGTGAGTCCGGAGAGTGCCCTGGCACCAATGGTGATGCAGTGCAGTGAGTCCAGAGAGTGCAGTGGCACCACTGGGGATGCAGTGCAGTGAGTCCAGAGAGTGCACTGGCACCACTGGGGATGCAATGCAGTGAGTCCAGAGAGTGCACTGGCACCACTGGGGATGAAGTGCAGTGAGTCCAGAGAGTGCACTGGCACCACTGGGGATGCAGTGCAGTGAGTCCAGAGAGTGCACTGGCACCACTGGGGATGCACTGCAGTGAGTCCAGAGAGTGCACTGGCACCACTGGGGATGCACTGCAGTGAGTCCAGAGAGTGCACTGGCACCACTGGGGATGCAGTGCAGTGACTCCAGAGAGTGCAGAGGCACCACTGTTGATGCAGTGCTGCGACTCCAGAGAGTGCACTGGCACCACTGGGGATGCAGTGCAGTGAGTCCAGAGAGTGCAGTGGCACCACTGGGGATGCAGTGCAGTGAGTCCAGAGAGTGCACTGGCACCACTGCGGATGCAATGCAGTGAGTCCAGAGAGTGCACTGGTACCACTGGGGATGCAGTGCAGTGACTCCAGAGAGTGCACTGGCACCACTGGGGATGCAGTGCAGTGAGTCCAGAGAGTGCACTGGCACTACTGGGGATGCACTGCAGTGAGTGCAGAGAGTGCACTGGCACCACTGGGGATGCACTGCAGTGAGTCCAGAGAGTGCACTGGCACCACTGGGGATGCAGTGCAGTGACTCCAGAGAGTGCAGAGGCACCACTGTTGATGCAGTGCTTTGACTCCAGAGAGTGCACTGGCACCACTGGGGATGCAGTGCAGTGAGTCCAGAGAGTGCACTGGCACCACTGGGGATGCAGTGCACTGAGTCCAGAGAGTGCACTGGCACCACTGGCGATGCAGTGCAGTGAGTCCAGAGAGTGCACTGGCAGCACTGGGAATGCACTGCAGTGAGTCCAGAGAGTGCTCTGGCACCACTGGGGATGCAGTTCAGTGAGTCCAGAGAGTGCACTGGCACCACTGGGGATACACTGCAGTGACTCCAGAGAGTGCACAGGCACCACTGGGGATGCACTGCAGTGAGTCCAGAGAGTGCACTGGCACCACTGGGGATGCAGTGCAGTGAGTCCAGAGACTGCACTGGCACCAACTGGAGCTGCACTGCAGTGAGTCCTGAGATTGCACTGGCACCACTGGGGATACACTACAGTGAGTCCAGAGACTACACTGGCACCACTGGGGATGCACTGCAGTGAGTCCAGAGAGTGCACTGGCACCACTGTTCATGCAGTGCAGTGAGTCCAGAGAGTGCACTGGCACCACTGGGTATGCAGTGCATGAGTGCGGAGAGTCCACTGGCACCACTGGTGATGCAGTGCAGTGAGTCCAGAGAGTGGACTGGCACCACTGGGGATGGAGTGCAGTGAGTCCAGAGAGTGCACTGGCACCACTGGGGATGCAGTGCAGTGAGTCCAGAGAGTGCACTGGCTCCACTGGGTATGAACTGTAGTGAGTCCAGAGACTGCACAGGCACCACTGGGGATGCAGTGCAGTGACTCCAGAGAGTGCACTGGCACCACTGCGGATGCACTGCAGTGAGTGCAGAGAGGGCACTGGCACCACTGGGGATGCAATGCAGTGAGTCCAGAGAGTGCACTGGCACCACTGGGGATGCACTGCAGTGAGTCCAGAGAGTGCACGGGCACCACTGGGGATGCACTGCAGTGAGTCCAGAGAGTGCACTGACACCACTGGGGATGTAGTGCAGTGATTCCGGAGAGTGCACTGGCACCACTGGGGATGCAATGCAGTTAGTCCAGAGAGTGCACTGGCACCACTGGGGATGCACTGCAGTGAGTCCAGAGAGTGCACTGGCAGCACTGGGGATGCAGTGCAGTGAGTCCAGAGAGTGCACTGGCACCACTGGGGATGCACTGCAGTGACTCGAAGGAGTGCACTGGCACCACTGCGGATGCACTGCAGTGAGTCCGGAGAGTGCCCTGGCACCACTGGTGATGCAGTGCAGTGAGTCCAGAGAGCGCAGTGGCACCACTGGGGATGCAGTGCAGTGAGTCCAGAGAGTGCACTGGCACCACTGGGGATGCAATGCAGTGAGTCCAGAGAGTGCACTGGCACCACTGGGGATGCAGTGCAGTGACTCCAGAGAGTGCACTGGCACCACTGGGGATGCACTGCAGTGATTCCAGAGAGTGCACTGGCACCACTGGGGATGCAGTGCAGTGAGTCCAGAGAGTGCACTGGCACTACTGGGGATGCAGTGCAGTGAGTCCAGAGAGTGCACTGGCACCACTGGGGATGCACTACAGTGAGTCCAGATAGTGCACTGGCACCACTGGGGATGCAGTGCAGTGACTCCAGAGAGTGCAGAGGCACCACTGTTGATGCAGTGCTGTGACTCCAGAGAGTGCACTGGCACCACTGGGGATGCAGTGCAGTGAGTCCAGAGAGTGCAGTGGCACCACTGGGGATGCAGTGCAGTGAGTCCAGAGAGTGCACTGGCACCACTGCGGATGCAATGCAGTGAGTCCAGAGAGTGCACTGGTACCACTGGGGATGCAGTGCAGTGACTCCAGAGAGTGCACTGGCACCACTGGGGATGCAGTGCAGTGAGTCCAGAGAGTGCACTGGCACTACTGGGGATGCACTGCAGTGAGTGCAGAGAGTGCACTGGCACCACTGGGGATGCACTGCAGTGAGTCCAGAGAGTGCACTGGCACCACTGGGGATGCAGTGCAGTGACTCCAGAGAGTGCAGAGGCACCACTGGGGATGCAGTGCTTTGACTCCAGAGAGTGCACTGTCACCACTGGGGATGCAGTGCAGTGAGTCCAGAGAGTGCACTGGCACCACTGGGGATGCAGTGCACTGAGTCCAGAGAGTGCACTGGCACCACTGGCGATGCAGTGCAGTGAGTCCAGAGAGTGCACTGGCAGCACTGGGAATGCACTGCAGTGAGTCCAGAGAGTGCTCTGGCACCACTGGGGATGCAGTTCAGTGACTCCAGAGAGTGCACTGGCACCACTGGGGATACACTGCAGTGACTCCAGAGAGTGCACAGGCACCACTGGGGATGCACTGCAGTGAGTCCAGAGAGTGCACTGGCACCACTGGGGATGCAGTGCAGTGAGTCCAGAGACTGCACTGGCACCAACTGGAGCTGCACTGCAGTGAGTCCTGAGATTGCACTGGCACCACTGGGGATACACTACAGTGAGTCCAGAGACTACACTGGCACCACTGGGGATGCACTGCAGTGAGTCCAGAGAGTGCACTGGCACCACTGTTCATGCAGTGCAGTGAGTCCAGAGAGTGCACTGGCACCACTGGGTATGCAGTGCATGAGTGCGGAGAGTCCACTGGCACCACTGGTGATGCAGTGCAGTGAGTCCAGAGAGTGGACTGGCACCACTGGGGATGGAGTGCAGTGAGTCCAGAGAGTGCACTGGCACCACTGGGGATGCAGTGCAGTGAGTCCAGAGAGTGCACTGGCTCCACTGGGTATGAACTGTAGTGAGTCCAGAGACTGCACAGGCACCACTGGGGATGCAGTGCAGTGACTCCAGAGAGTGCACTGGCACCACTGCGGATGCACTGCAGTGAGTGCAGAGAGGGCACTGGCACCACTGGGGATGCAATGCAGTGAGTCCAGAGAGTGCACTGGCACCACTGGGGATGCACTGCAGTGAGTCCAGAGAGTGCACGGGCACCACTGGGGATGCACTGCAGTGAGTCCAGAGAGTGCACTGACACCACTGGGGATGTAGTGCAGTGATTCCGGAGAGTGCACTGGCACCACTGGGGATGCAATGCAGTTAGTCCAGAGAGTGCACTGGCACCACTGGGGATGCACTGCAGTGAGTCCAGAGAGTGCACTGGCAGCACTGGGGATGCAGTGCAGTGAGTCCAGAGAGTGCACTGGCACCACTGGGGATGCACTGCAGTGACTCGAAGGAGTGCACTGGCACCACTGCGGATGCACTGCAGTGAGTCCGGAGAGTGCCCTGGCACCACTGGTGATGCAGTGCAGTGAGTCCAGAGAGCGCAGTGGCACCACTGGGGATGCAGTGCAGTGAGTCCAGAGAGTGCACTGGCACCACTGGGGATGCAATGCAGTGAGTCCAGAGAGTGCACTGGCACCACTGGGGATGCAGTGCAGTGACTCCAGAGAGTGCACTGGCACCACTGGGGATGCACTGCAGTGATTCCAGAGAGTGCACTGGCACCACTGGGGATGCAGTGCAGTGAGTCCAGAGAGTGCACTGGCACTACTGGGGATGCAGTGCAGTGAGTCCAGAGAGTGCACTGGCACCACTGGGGATGCACTACAGTGAGTCCAGATAGTGCACTGGCACCACTGGGGATGCAGTGCAGTGACTCCAGAGAGTGCAGAGGCACCACTGTTGATGCAGTGCTGTGACTCCAGAGAGTGCACTGGCACCACTGGGGATGCAGTGCAGTGAGTCCAGAGAGTGCACTGGCACCACTGGGGATGCAGTGCACTGAGTGCAGAGAGTGCACTGGCACCACTGGGGATGCAGTGCAGTGAGTCCAGAGAGTGCACTGGCACCACTGGGGATGCAGTGCAGTGAGTCCAGAGAGTGCACTGGCACCACTGGCGATGCAGTGCAGTGAGTCCAGAGAGTGCACTGGCAGCACTGGGGATGCACTGCAGTGAGTCCAGAGAGTGCTCTGGCACCACTGGGGATGCAGTTCAGTGAGTCCAGAGAGTGCACTGGCACCACTGGGGATGCACTGCAGTGAGTCCAGAGAGTGCACTGGCACCAGTGGGGATGCAGTGCAGTGAGTCCAGAGAGTGCACTGGCACCACTGGGGATGCACTGCAGTGATTCCAGAGAGTGCACTGTCAGCACTGGGGATGCAGTGCAGTGACTCCAGAGAGTGCAGAGGCACCACTGTTGATGCAGTGCTGCGACTCCAGAGAGTGCACTGGCACCACTGGGGATGCAGTGCAGTGAGTCCAGAGAGTGCACTGGCACCACTGGGGATGCAGTGCAGTGACTCCAGAGAGTGCACTGGCACCACTGGGGATGCAGTGCAGTGAGTCCAGAGAGTGCACTGGCAGCACTGGGGATGCACTGCAGTGACTCAAAAGAGTGCACTGGCACCACTGCGGATGCACTGCAGTGAGTCCGGAGAGTGCACTGGCACCAATGGTGATGCAGTGCAGTGAGTCCAGAGAGTGCAGTGGCACCACTGGGGATGCAGTGCAGTGAGTCCAGACAGTGCACTGGCACCACTGGGGATGCAATGCAGTGAGTCCAGAGAGTGCAATGGCACCACTGGGGATGCAGTGCAGTGAGTCCAGAGAGTGCACTGGCACCACTGGGGATGCACTGCAGTGATTCCAGAGAGTGCACTGGCACCACTGGGGATGCAGTGCAGTGAGTCCAGAGAGTGCACTGGCACCACTGGGGATGCACTGCAGTGACTCGAAAGAGTGCACTGGCACCACTGCGGATGCACTGCAGTGAGTCCGGAGAGTGCCCTGGCACCAATGGTGAAGCAGTGCAGTGAGTCCAGAGAGTACAGTGACACGACTGGGGATGCAGTGCAGTGAGTCCAGAGAGTGCACTGGCACCACTGGGGATGCAATGCAGTGAGTCCAGAGAGTGCACTGGCACCACTGGGGATGAAGTGCAGTGAGTCCAGAGAGTGCACTGGCACCACTGGGGATGCAGTGCTGTGAGTCCAGAGAGTGCACTGGCACCACTGGGGATGCAGTGCAGTGAGTCCAGAGAGTGCACTGGCACCACTGGGGATGCAGTGCAGTGAGTCCACAGAGTGCACTGGCACCACTGGGGATGCACTGCAGTGAGTCCAGAGAGTGCACTGTCAGCACTGGGGATGCAGTGCAGTGAGTCCAGAGAGTGCACTGTCAGCACTGCGGATGCAGTGCAGTGAGTCCAGAGAGTGCACTGGCACCACTGGGGATGCAGTGCAGTGAGTCCAGAGAGTGCACTGGCACCACTGGGGATGCAGTGCAGTGAGCTCAGAGAGTGCACTGGCACCACTGGGGATGCAGTGCGGTGTGTCCAGAGAGTGCACTGGCACCACTGGGGATGCAGTGCAGTGAGTCCACAGAGGGCACTGGCACCACTGGGGATGCAGTGCAGTGAGTCCACAGAGGGCACTGGAACCACTGGGAATGCACTGCAGTGAGTCCAGAGAGTGCACTGGCACCACTGGGGATGCAGTGCAGTGAGTCCAGAGAGTGCTCGGGGAACACTGGGGATTCAGTGCAGTGAGTGCAGAGAGTGCAATGGCACCACTGGGGATGCAGTGCAGTGAGTCCAGAGAGTGCACTGGCACCACTGGGGATGCACTGCAGTGACTCGAAAGAGTGCACTGGCACCACTGCGGATGCACTGCACTGAGTCCTGAGAGTGCCCTGGCACGAATGGTGATGCAGTGCAGTGAGTCCAGAGAGTGCAGTGGCACCACTGGGGATGCAGTGCAGTGAGTCCAGAGAGTGCACTGGCACCACTGGGGATGCAATGCAGTGAGTCCAGAGAGTGCACTGGCACCACTGGGGATGAAGTGCAGTGAGTCCAGAGAGTGCACTGGCACCACTGGGGATGCAGTGCAGTGAGTCCAGAGAGTGCACTGGCACCACTGGGGATGCACTGCAGTGAGTCCAGAGAGTGCACTGGCACCACTGGGGATGCAGTGCAGTGAGTCCAGAGAGTGCACTGGAGCACTGGGGATGCAGTGCAGTGACTCCATGGAGTGCACTGGCACCACTGGGGATGCACTGCAGTGAGTCCAGAGAGTGCACTGGCACCACTGGTGATGCAGTGCAGTGAGTGTAGAGAGTGCACTGGCACCACTGGGGATGCACTGCAGTGAGTCCAGAGAGTGCACTGGCACCACTGGGGATGCACTGCAGTGAATCCAGAGAGTGCACTGGCACCACTGCGGATGCACTGCAGTGAGTCCGGAGAGTGCACTGGCACTAATGGTGATGCAGTGCAGTGAGTCCAGAGAGTGCAGTGGCACCACTGGGGATGCAGTGCAGTGAGTCCTGAGAGTGCAATGGCACCACAAGGGATGCACTGCAGTGAGTCCAGAGAGTGCACTGGCACCAAAGGGGTTGTAGTGCAGTGAGTCCAGAGAGTGCACTGGCACCACTGGGGATGCAGTGCAGTGAGTCCAGAGACTGCACTGGCACCAATTTTAGCTGCACTGCTGTGAGTCCTTAGATTGCACTGGCACCACTGGGGTTACTGTGCCTTGAGTCCAGAGACTACACTGGCACCACTGGGGTTGCACTGCAGTGAGTCCAGAGACTTCACAGGCACCACTGGGGATGCAGTGCAGTGAGTCCACAGAGTGCACTGGCACCTCTGGGGATGCAGTTCAGTGAGTCCAGAGAGTGAACTGGCACCACTGGGGATGAAGTGCAGTGAGTCCAGAGAGTGCACTGTCAGCACTGGGGATGCAGTGCAGTGAGTCCAGAGAGTGCACTGGCACCACTGGCGATGCAGTGCAGTGAGTCCAGAGAGTGCACTGGCACCACTGGGGATGCACTGCAATGAGTCCAGAGAATGCACTGGATCTAATGGGGATGCAGTGCAGTGAATCGAAAGAGTGAACTGGCACCACTGCGGATGCACTGCAGTGAGTCCGGAGAGTGCCCTGGCACCAATGGTGATGCAGTGCAGTGAGTCCAGAGAGTGCAGTGGCACCACTGGGGATGCAGTGCAGTGAGTCCAGAGAGTGCACTGGCACCACTGGGGATGCAATGTAGTGAGTCCAGAGAGTGCACTGGCACCACTGGGGATGAAGTGCAGTGAGTCCAGAGAGTGCACTGGCACCTCTGGGGATGCAGTGCAGTGAGTCCAGAGAGTGCACTGGCACCAGTGGGGAAGCAGTGCACTGAGTCCAGAGAGTGCACTGGCACCACTGGGGATGCACTGCAGTGAGTCCAGAGAGTGCACTGGCAGCACTGGGGATGCAGTGCAGTGACTCCAGAGAGTGCACTGGCACCACTGGGGATGCACTGCAATGAGTCCAGAGAGTGCAGTGGCACCACTGGTGATGCAGTGCAGTGAGTGCAGAGAGTGCACTGGCACCACTGGGGATGCACTGCACTGAGTCCAGAGAGTGCACTGGCACCACTGGGGATGCACTGCAGTGACTCAAAAGAGTGCACTGGCACCGCTGCGGATGCACTGCAGTGAATCAGGAGAGTGCACTGGCACCAATGGTGATGCAGTGCAGTGAGTCCAGAGAGTGCAGTGGCACCACTGGGGACGCACTGCAGTGAGTCCAGAGAGTGCACTGGCACCACTGGGGATGCAATGCAGTGAGTCCAGAGAGTGCACTGGCACCACTGGGGATGCAGTGCAGTGAGTCCAGAGAGTGCTCTGGCACCACTGGGGATGCACTGCAGTGATTCCAGAGAGTGCACTGGCACCTCTGGGGATGCAGTGCAGTGAGTCCAGAGAGTGCACTGGCACCACTGGGGATGCACTGCAGTGACTCGAAAGAGTGCACTGGCACCACTGGTGATGAAGTGCAGTGAGTCCAGAGAGTGCACTGGCACCACTGGGGATGCACTGCAGTGAGTCCAGAGAGTGCACTGGCACCACTGGGGATGCACTGCAGTGAGTCCAGAGAGTGCACTGGCAGCACTGGGGATGCAGTGCAGTTGAGTCCAGAGAGTGCACTGGCACCTTGGGGATGCAGTGCAGTGAGTCCAGAGAGTGCACTGGCACCACTGGGATGCAGTGCAGTGAGTCCACAGAGTGCACTGGCACTACAAGGGAATACACTGCAGTGAGTCTAGAGAGTGCACTGGCACCACTGGGGACGCAGTGCAGTGAGTCCAGAGAGGGCACTGGCACCACTGGGGATGCAGTGCAGTGAGTCCAGAGAGTGCACTGGCACCAGTGGGGATGCACTGCAGTGGGTCCAGAGAGTGCACTGGCACCACTGGGGATGCAGTGCAGTGAGTCCATAGAGTGCACTGGCACCACTGGGAATGCAGTGCAGTGAGTCCAGAGAGTGCACTGGCTCCACGGGGAATGCAGTGCAGTGACTCCAGAGAGTGCACTGGCACCACTGGTGATGCACTGCAGTGAGTCCAGAGAGTGCACTGGCACCACTGGGGATGCAGTGCAGTGAGTCCAGAGAGTGCACTGGCACCAGTGGGGAAGCAGTGCAGTGAGTCCAGAGAGTGCACTGGCACCACTGGGGATGCACTGCACTGAGTCCAGAGAGTGCACTGACATCAATGGGGATCCAATGTAGTGAGTCCAGAGAGTGCAATGGAACCACTGGGGATGCAGTGCAGTGAGTCCAGAGAGTGCACTGGCACTTCTGGGGATGCAGTGCAGTGAGTGCAGAGAGTGCACTGGCACAAAAGGGGATGCACTGCAGTGACTCCAGAAAGTGCACTGGCACCACTGGGGATGCACTGCAGTGAGTCCAGAGAGTGCACTGGCACCACTGGGGATGCAGTGCAGTGAGTCCTGAGAGTACACTGGCACCACTGGGGATGCACTGCAGTGAGTCCAGAGAGTGTACTGGCACCACAGGGGATGCAGTGCAGTGAGTCCAGAGAGTGCACTGGCACCACTGGGGATGCTCTGCAGTGAGACAAGAGAGTACACTGGCACCACTGGGGATGCAGTGCAGTGAGTCCAGAGAGTACACTGGCACTACTGGGGATGCACTGCAGTGATTCCAGAGAGTGCACTGGCACCACTGGGGATGCAGTGCAGTGAGTCCAGAGAGTGCACTGGCACCACTGGGGATGCACTGCAGTGACTCGAAAGAGTGCACTGGCACCACTGCGGATGCACTGCAGTGAGTCCGGAGAGTGCCCTGGCACCAATGGTGATGCAGTGCAGTGAGTCCAGAGAGTGCAGTGACACCACTGGGGATGCTGTGCAGTGAGTCCAGAGAGTGCACTGGCACCACAGGAGATACACTGCAGTGAGTCCAGAGAGTGCACTGGCACCACTGGGGATACACTGCAGTGAGTCCAGAGAGTGCACTGGCACCACTGGGGATGCACTGCAGTGAGTCCAGAGAGTGCACTGGCAGCACTGGGGATGCAGTGCAGTTGAGTCCAGAGAGTGCACTGGCACCTTGGGGATGCAGTGCAGTGAGTCCAGAGAGTGCACTGGCACCACTGGGATGCAGTGCAGTGAGTCCACAGAGTGCACTGGCACTACAAGGGAATACACTGCAGTGAGTCTAGAGAGTGCACTGGCACCACTGGGGACGCAGTGCAGTGAGTCCAGAGAGGGCACTGGCACCACTGGGGATGCAGTGCAGTGAGTCCAGAGAGTGCACTGGCACCAGTGGGGATGCACTGCAGTGGGTCCAGAGAGTGCACTGGCACCACTGGGGATGCAGTGCAGTGAGTCCATAGAGTGCACTGGCACCACTGGGAATGCAGTGCAGTGAGTCCAGAGAGTGCACTGGCTCCACTGGGGATGCAGTGCAGTGACTCCAGAGAGTGCACTGGCACCACTGGTGATGCACTGCAGTGAGTCCAGAGAGTGCACTGGCTCCACTGGGGATGCAGTGCAGTGAGTCCAGAGAGTGCACTGGCACCAGTGGGGAAGCAGTGCAGTGAGTCCAGAGAGTGCACTGGCACCACTGGGGATGCACTGCACTGAGTCCAGAGAGTGCACTGACATCAATGGGGATCCAATGTAGTGAGTCCAGAGAGTGCAATGGAACCACTGGGGATGCAGTGCAGTGAGTCCAGAGAGTGCACTGGCACTTGTGGGGATGCAGTGCAGTGAGTGCAGAGAGTGCACTGGCACAAAAGGGGATGCACTGCAGTGAGTCCAGAAAGTGCACTGGCACCACTGGAGATGCACTGCAGTGAGTCCAGAGAGTGCACTGGCACCACTGGGGATGCAGTGCAGTGAGTCCAGAGAGTACACTGGCACCACTGGGGATGCACTGCAGTGAGTCCAGAGAGTGTACTGGCACCACAGGGGATGCAGTGCAGTGAGTCCAGAGAGTGCACTGGCACCACTGGGGATGCACTGCAGTGAGACAAGAGAGTACACTGGCACCACTGGGGATGCAGTGCAGTGAGTCCAGAGAGTACTCTGGCACTACTGGGGATGCACTGCAGTGATTCCAGAGAGTGCACTGTCACCACTGGGGATGCAGTGCAGTGAGTCCAGAGATTACACTGGCACCTCAGGGGCTGCACTGCAGTGAGTCCAGAGAGTGCACTGGCACTTCTGGGGATGCAGTGCAGTGAGTCCAGAGAGTGCACTGGCACCACTGGGGATGCAGTGCAGTGAGTCCAGAGAGTGCTCTGGCACCACTGGGGATGCACTGCAGTGATTCCAGAGAGTGCACTGGCACCTCTGGGGATGCAGTGCAGTGAGTCCAGAGAGTGCACTGGCACCACTGGGGATGCACTGCAGTGACTCGAAAGAGTGCACTGGCACCACTGGTGATGAAGTGCAGTGAGTCCAGAGAGTGCACTGGCACCACTGGGGATACACTGCAGTGAGTCCAGAGAGTGCACTGGCACCACTGGGGATGCACTGCAGTGAGTCCAGAGAGTGCACTGGCAGCACTGGGGATGCAGTGCAGTTGAGTCCAGAGAGTGCACTGGCACCTTGGGGATGCAGTGCAGTGAGTCCAGAGAGTGCACTGGCACCACTGGTATGCAGTGCAGTGAGTCCACAGAGTGCACTGGCACTACAAGGGAATACACTGCAGTGAGTCTAGAGAGTGCACTGGCACCACTGGGGACGCAGTGCAGTGAGTCCAGAGAGGGCACTGGCACCACTGGGGATGCAGTGCAGTGAGTCCAGAGAGTGCACTGGCACCAGTGGGGATGCACTGCAGTGGGTCCAGAGAGTGCACTGGCACCACTGGGGATGCAGTGCAGTGAGTCCATAGAGTGCACTGGCACCACTGGGAATGCAGTGCAGTGAGTCCAGAGAGTGCACTGGCTCCACGGGGAATGCAGTGCAGTGACTCCAGAGAGTGCACTGGCACCACTGGTGATGCAGTACAGTGAGTCCAGAGAGTGCACTGGCACCACTGGGGATGCAGTGCAGTGAGTCCAGAGAGTGCACTGGCACCAGTGGGGAAGCAGTGCAGTGAGTCCAGAGAGTGCACTGGCACCACTGGGGATGCACTGCACTGAGTCCAGAGAGTGCACTGACATCAATGGGGATCCAATGTAGTGAGTCCAGAGAGTGCAATGGAACCACTGGGGATGCAGTGCAGCGAGTCCAGAGAGTGCACTGGCACTTCTGGGGATGCAGTGCAGTGAGTGCAGAGAGTGCACTGGCACAAAAGGGGATGCACTGCAGTGACTCCAGAAAGTGCACTGGCACCACTGGGGATGCACTGCAGTGAGTCCAGAGAGTGCACTGGCACCACTGGGGATGCAGTGCAGTGAGTCCTGAGAGTACACTGGCACCACTGGGGATGCACTGCAGTGAGTCCAGAGAGTGTACTGGCACCACAGGGGATGCAGTGCAGTGAGTCCAGAGAGTGCACTGGCACCACTGGGGATGCACTGCAGTGAGACAAGAGAGTACACTGGCACCACTGGGGATGCAGTGCAGTGAGTCCAGAGAGTACACTGGCACTACTGGGGATGCACTGCAGTGATTCCAGAGAGTGCACTGGCACCACTGGGGATGCAGTGCAGTGAGTCCAGAGAGTGCACTGGCACCACTGGGGATGCACTGCAGTGACTCGAAAGAGTGCACTGGCACCACTGCGGATGCACTGCAGTGAGTCCGGAGAGTGCCCTGGCACCAATGGTGATGCAGTGCAGTGAGTCCAGAGAGTGCAGTGACACCACTGGGGATGCTGTGCAGTGAGTCCAGAGAGTGCACTGGCACCACTGGTGATGAAGTGCAGTGAGTCCAGAGAGTGCACTGGCACCACTGGGAATGCAGTGCAGTGAGTCCAGAGAGTGCACTGGCTCCACTGGGGATGCAGTGCAGTGACTCCAGAGAGTGCACTGGCACCACTGGTGATGCACTGCAGTGAGTCCAGAGAGTGCACTGGCACCACTGGGGATGCAGTGCAGTGAGTCCAGAGAGTGCACTGGCACCACTGGGGAAGCAGTGCAGTGAGTCCAGAGAGTGCACTGGCACCACTGGGGATGCACTGCACTGAGTCCAGAGAGTGCACTGACATCAATGGGGATCCAATGTAGTGAGTCCAGAGAGTGCAATGGAACCACTGGGGATGCAGTGCAGTGAGTCCAGAGAGTGCACTGGCACTTCTGGGGATGCAGTGCAGTGAGTGCAGAGAGTGCACTGGCACAAAAGGGGATGCACTGCAGTGAGTCCAGAAAGTGCACTGGCACCACTGGAGATGCACTGCAGTGAGTCCAGAGAGTGCACTGGCACCACTGGGGATGCAGTGCAGTGAGTCCAGAGAGTACACTGGCACCACTGGGGATGCACTGCAGTGAGTCCAGAGAGTGTACTGGCACCACAGGGGATGCAGTGCAGTGAGTCCAGAGAGTGCACTGGCACCACTGGGGATGCACTGCAGTGAGACAAGAGAGTACACTGGCACCACTGGGGATGCAGTGCAGTGAGTCCAGAGAGTACACTGGCACTACTGGGGATGCACTGCAGTGAGTCCAGAGAGTGCACTGTCACCACTGGGGATGCAGTGCAGTGAGTCCAGAGAGTACACTGGCACCTCAGGGGCTGCACTGCAGTGAGTCCAGAGAGTGCACTGGCTCTTCTGGGGATGCAGTGCAGTGAGTCCAGAGAGTGCACTGGAACCACTGGGGATGCACTGCAGTGAGTCCAGAGAGTGCACTGGCACCATTAGGGATGCAGTGCAGTGAGTCCAGAGAGTGCACTGGCACCACTGGGGATGAAGTGCAGTGAGTCCAGAGAGTGCACTGGCACCACTGGGGATGCACTGCAGTGAGTCCAGAGAGTGCACTGTCAGCACTGGGGATGCAATGCAGTGAGTCCAGAGAGTGCACTTTCAGCACTGGGGATGCAGTGCAGTGAGTCCAGAGAGTGCACTGGCACCACTGGGGATGCAGTGCAGTGAGTCCAGAGAGTGCACTGGCACCACTGGGGATGCAGTGCAGTGAGCTCAGAGAGTGCACTGGCACCACTGGGGATGCAGTGCGGTGTGTCCAGAGAGTGCACTGGCACCACTGGGGATGCAGTGCAGTGAGTCCACAGAGGGCACTGGCACCACTGGGGATGCAGTGCAGTGAGTCCAGAGAGTGCACTGGCACCACTGGGGATGCACCCCGGTGAGTCCAGAGAGTGCACTGGCACCACTGGGGATGCACTGCAGTGAGTCCAGAGAGTGCACTGGCACCACTGGGGATGCAGTGCAGTGAGTCCAGAGAGTGCTCGGGGAACACTGGGGATGCAGTGCAGTGAGTGCAGAGAGTGCAATGGCACCACTGGGGATGCAGTGCAGTGAGTCCAGAGAGTGCACTGGCACCACTCGGGATGCACTGCAGTGACTCGAAAGAGTGCACTGGCACCACTGCGGATGCACTGCACTGAGTCCTGAGAGTGCCCTGGCACCAATGGTGATGCAGTGCAGTGAGTCCAGAGAGTGCAGTGGCACCACTGGGGATGCAGTGCAGTGAGTCCAGAGAGTGCACTGGCACCACTGGGGATGCAATGCAGTGAGTCCAGAGAGTGCACTGGCACCACTGGGGATGCACTGCAGTGAGTCCAGAGAGTGCACTGGCAGCACTGGGGATGCAGTGCAGTGAGTCCAGAGAGTGCACTGGCACCACTGGGGATGCACTGCAATGAGTCCAGAGAGTGCAGTGGCACCACTGGTGATGCAGTGCAGTGAGTGCAGAGAGTGCACTGGCACCACTGGGGATGCACTGCACTGAGTCCAGAGAGTGCACTGGCACCACTGGGGATGCACTGCAGTGACTCAAAAGAGTGCACTGGCACCGCTGCGGATGCACTGCAGTGAGTCAGGAGAGTGCACTGGCACCAATGGTGATGCAGTGCAGTGAGTCCAGAGAGTGCAGTGGCACCACTGGGGACGCACTGCAGTGAGTCCAGAGAGTGCACTGGCACCTCTGGGGATGCAATGCAGTGAGTCCAGAGAGTGCACTGGCACCACTGGGGATGCAGTGCAGTGAGTCCAGAGAGTGCACTGGCACCAGTGGGGATGCACTGCAGTGATTCCAGAGAGTGCACTGGCACCACTGGGGATGCAGTGCAGTGAGTCCAGAGATTGCACTGGCACCACTGGGGATGCACTGCAGTGACTCGAAAGAGTGCACTGGCACCACTGCGGATGCACTGCAGTGAGTCCGGAGAGTGCCCTGGCACCAATGGTGATGTAGTGCAGTGAGTCCAGAGAGTGCAGTGACACCACTGGGGATGCAGTGCAGTGAGTCCAGAGAGTGCACTGGCACCACTGGTGATGAAGTGCAGTGAGTCCAGAGAGTGCACTGGCACCACTGGGGATACACTGCAGTGAGTCCAGAGAGTGCACTGGCACCACTGGGGATGCACTGCAGTGAGTCCAGAGAGTGTACTGGCACCACAGGGGATGCAGTGCAGTGAGTCCAGAGAGTGCACTGGCACCTCTGGGGATGCAGTGCAGTGAGTCCAGAGAGTGCACTGGCACCACTGGGGATGCACTGCAGTGACTCGAAAGAGTGCACTGGCACCACTGGTGATGCACTGCAGTGAGTCCAGAGAGTGCACTGGCACCACTGGGGATACACTGCAGTGAGTCCAGAGAGTGCACTGGCACCACTGGGGATGCACTGCAGTGAGTCCAGAGAGTGCACTGGCAGCACTGGGGATGCAGTGCAGTTGAGTCCAGAGAGTGCACTGGCACCTTGGGGATGCAGTGCAGTGAGTCCAGAGAGTGCACTGGCACCACTGGGATGCAGTGCAGTGAGTCCACAGAGTGCACTGGCACTACAAGGGAATACACTGCAGTGAGTCTAGAGAGTGCACTGGCACCACTGGGGACGCAGTGCAGTGAGTCCAGAGAGGGCACTGGCACCACTGGGGATGCAGTGCAGTGAGTCCAGAGAGTGCACTGGCACCAGTGGGGATGCACTGCAGTGGGTCCAGAGAGTGCACTGGCACCACTGGGGATGCAGTGCAGTGAGTCCATAGAGTGCACTGGCACCACTGGGAATGCAGTGCAGTGAGTCCAGAGAGTGCACTGGCTCCACGGGGAATGCAGTGCAGTGACTCCAGAGAGTGCACTGGCACCACTGGTGATGCAGTACAGTGAGTCCAGAGAGTGCACTGGCACCACTGGGGATGCAGTGCAGTGAGTCCAGAGAGTGCACTGGCACCAGTGGGGAAGCAGTGCAGTGAGTCCAGAGAGTGCACTGGCACCACTGGGGATGCACTGCACTGAGTCCAGAGAGTGCACTGACATCAATGGGGATCCAATGTAGTGAGTCCAGAGAGTGCAATGGAACCACTGGGGATGCAGTGCAGCGAGTCCAGAGAGTGCACTGGCACTTCTGGGGATGCAGTGCAGTGAGTGCAGAGAGTGCACTGGCACAAAAGGGGATGCACTGCAGTGACTCCAGAAAGTGCACTGGCACCACTGGGGATGCACTGCAGTGAGTCCAGAGAGTGCACTGGCACCACTGGGGATGCAGTGCAGTGAGTCCTGAGAGTACACTGGCACCACTGGGGATGCACTGCAGTGAGTCCAGAGAGTGTACTGGCACCACAGGGGATGCAGTGCAGTGAGTCCAGAGAGTGCACTGGCACCACTGGGGATGCACTGCAGTGAGACAAGAGAGTACACTGGCACCACTGGGGATGCAGTGCAGTGAGTCCAGAGAGTACACTGGCACTACTGGGGATGCACTGCAGTGATTCCAGAGAGTGCACTGGCACCACTGGGGATGAAGTGCAGTGAGTCCAGAGAGTGCACTGGCACCACTGGGGATGCACTGCAGTGACTCGAAAGAGTGCACTGGCACCACTGCGGATGCACTGCAGTGAGTCCGGAGAGTGCCCTGGCACCAATGGTGATGCAGTGCAGTGAGTCCAGAGAGTGCAGTGACACCACTGGGGATGCTGTGCAGTGAGTCCAGAGAGTGCACTGGCACCACTGGTGATGAAGTGCAGTGAGTCCAGAGAGTGCACTGGCACCACTGGGGATACACTGCAGTGAGTCCAGAGAGTGCACTGGCACCACTGGGGATGCACTGCAGTGAGTCCAGAGAGTGCACTGGCAGCACTGGGGATGCAGTGCAGTTGAGCCCAGAGAGTGCACTGGCACCTTGGGGATGCAGTGCAGTGAGTCCAGAGAGTGCACTGGCACCACTGGGATGCAGTGCAGTGAGTCCACAGAGTGCACTGGCACTACAAGGGAATACACTGCAGTGAGTCTAGAGAGTGCACTGGCACCACTGGGGACGCAGTGCAGTGAGTCCAGAGAGGGCACTGGCACCAGTGCGGATGCAGTGCAGTGAGTCCAGAGAGTGCACTGGCAGCAGTGGGGATGCACTGCAGTGGGTCCAGAGAGTGCACTGGCACCACTGGGGATGCAGTGCAGTGAGTCCATAGAGTGCACTGGCACCACTGGGAATGCAGTGCAGTGAGTCCAGAGAGTGCACTGGCTCCACTGGGGATGCAGTGCAGTGACTCCAGAGAGTGCACTGGCACCACTGGTGATGCACTGCAGTGAGTCCAGAGAGTGCACTGGCACCACTGGGGATGCAGTGCAGTGAGTCCAGAGAGTGCACTGGCACCACTGGGGAAGCAGTGCAGTGAGTCCAGAGAGTGCACTGGCACCACTGGGGATGCACTGCACTGAGTCCAGAGAGTGCACTGACATCAATGGGGATCCAATGTAGTGAGTCCAGAGAGTGCAATGGAACCACTGGGGATGCAGTGCAGTGAGTCCAGAGAGTGCACTGGCACTTCTGGGGATGCAGTGCAGTGAGTGCAGAGAGTGCACTGGCACAAAAGGGGATGCACTGCAGTGAGTCCAGAAAGTGCACTGGCACCACTGGAGATGCACTGCAGTGAGTCCAGAGAGTGCACTGGCACCACTGGGGATGCAGTGCAGTGAGTCCAGAGAGTACACTGGCACCACTGGGGATGCACTGCAGTGAGTCCAGAGAGTGTACTGGCACCACAGGGGATGCAGTGCAGTGAGTCCAGAGAGTGCACTGGCACCACTGGGGATGCACTGCAGTGAGACAAGAGAGTACACTGGCACCACTGGGGATGCAGTGCAGTGAGTCCAGAGAGTACACTGGCACTACTGGGGATGCACTGCAGTGATTCCAGAGAGTGCACTGTCACCACTGGGGATGCAGTGCAGTGAGTCCAGAGAGTACACTGGCACCTCAGGGGCTGCACTGCAGTGAGTCCAGAGAGTGCACTGGCTCTTCTGGGGATGCAGTGCAGTGAGTCCAGAGAGTGCACTGGAACCACTGGGGATGCACTGCAGTGAGTCCAGAGAGTGCACTGGCACCATTAGGGATGCAGTGCAGTGAGTCCAGAGAGTGCACTGGCACCACTGGGGATGAAGTGCAGTGAGTCCAGAGAGTGCACTGGCACCACTGGGGATGCACTGCAGTGAGTCCAGAGAGTGCACTGTCAGCACTGGGGATGCAATGCAGTGAGTCCAGAGAGTGCACTTTCAGCACTGGGGATGCAGTGCAGTGAGTCCAGAGAGTGCACTGGCACCACTGGGGATGCAGTGCAGTGAGTCCAGAGAGTGCACTGGCACCACTGGGGATGCAGTGCAGTGAGCTCAGAGAGTGCACTGGCACCACTGGGGATGCAGTGCGGTGTGTCCAGAGAGTGCACTGGCACCACTGGGGATGCAGTGCAGTGAGTCCACAGAGGGCACTGGCACCACTGGGGATGCAGTGCAGTGAGTCCAGAGAGTGCACTGGCACCACTGGGGATGCACCCCGGTGAGTCCAGAGAGTGCACTGGCACCACTGGGGATGCACTGCAGTGAGTCCAGAGAGTGCACTGGCACCACTGGGGATGCAGTGCAGTGAGTCCAGAGAGTGCTCGGGGAACACTGGGGATGCAGTGCAGTGAGTGCAGAGAGTGCAATGGCACCACTGGGGATGCAGTGCAGTGAGTCCAGAGAGTGCACTGGCACCACTCGGGATGCACTGCAGTGACTCGAAAGAGTGCACTGGCACCACTGCGGATGCACTGCACTGAGTCCTGAGAGTGCCCTGGCACCAATGGTGATGCAGTGCAGTGAGTCCAGAGAGTGCAGTGGCACCACTGGGGATGCAGTGCAGTGAGTCCAGAGAGTGCACTGGCACCACTGGGGATGCAATGCAGTGAGTCCAGAGAGTGCACTGGCACCACTGGGGATGCACTGCAGTGAGTCCAGAGAGTGCACTGGCAGCACTGGGGATGCAGTGCAGTGAGTCCAGAGAGTGCACTGGCACCACTGGGGATGCACTGCAATGAGTCCAGAGAGTGCAGTGGCACCACTGGTGATGCAGTGCAGTGAGTGCAGAGAGTGCACTGGCACCACTGGGGATGCACTGCACTGAGTCCAGAGAGTGCACTGGCACCACTGGGGATGCACTGCAGTGACTCAAAAGAGTGCACTGGCACCGCTGCGGATGCACTGCAGTGAGTCAGGAGAGTGCACTGGCACCAATGGTGATGCAGTGCAGTGAGTCCAGAGAGTGCAGTGGCACCACTGGGGACGCACTGCAGTGAGTCCAGAGAGTGCACTGGCACCTCTGGGGATGCAATGCAGTGAGTCCAGAGAGTGCACTGGCACCACTGGGGATGCAGTGCAGTGAGTCCAGAGAGTGCACTGGCACCAGTGGGGATGCACTGCAGTGATTCCAGAGAGTGCACTGGCACCACTGGGGATGCAGTGCAGTGAGTCCAGAGATTGCACTGGCACCACTGGGGATGCACTGCAGTGACTCGAAAGAGTGCACTGGCACCACTGCGGATGCACTGCAGTGAGTCCGGAGAGTGCCCTGGCACCAATGGTGATGTAGTGCAGTGAGTCCAGAGAGTGCAGTGACACCACTGGGGATGCAGTGCAGTGAGTCCAGAGAGTGCACTGGCACCACTGGTGATGAAGTGCAGTGAGTCCAGAGAGTGCACTGGCACCACTGGGGATACACTGCAGTGAGTCCAGAGAGTGCACTGGCACCACTGGGGATGCACTGCAGTGAGTCCAGAGAGTGCACTGGCAGCACTGGGGATGCAGTGCAGTTCAGTCCAGAGAGTGCACTGGCACCTTGGGGATGCAGTGCAGTGAGTCCAGAGAGTGCACTGGCACCACTGGGATGCAGTGCAGTGAGTCCACAGAGTGCACTGGCACTACAAGGGAATACACTGCAGTGAGTCTAGAGAGTGCACTGGCACCACTGGGGACGCAGTGCAGTGAGTCCAGAGAGGGCACTGGCACCACTGGGGATGCAGTGCAGTGAGTCCAGAGAGTTCACTGGCACCACTGGGGATGCAGTGCAGTGAGTCCATAGAGTGCACTGGCACCACTGGGAATGCAGTGCAGTGAGTCCAGAGAGTGCACTGGCTCCACTGGGGATGCAGTGCAGTGACTCCAGAGAGTGCACTGGCACCACTGGTGATGCACTGCAGTGAGTCCAGAGAGTGCACTGGCACCACTGGGGATGCAGTGCAGTGAGTCCAGAGAGTGCACTGGCACCAGTGGGGAAGCAGTGCAGTGAGTCCAGAGAGTGCACTGGCACCACTGGGGATGCACTGCACTGAGTCCAGAGAGTGCACTGACATCAATGGGGATCCAATGTAGTGAGTCCAGAGAGTGCAATGGAACCACTGGGGATGCAGTGCAGTGAGTCCAGAGAGTGCACTGGCACTTCTGGGGATGCAGTGCAGTGAGTGCAGAGAGTGCACTGGCACAAAAGGGGATGCACTGCAGTGACTCCAGAAAGTGCACTGGCACCACTGGGGATGCACTGCAGTGAGTCCAGAGAGTGCACTGGCACCACTGGGGATGCAGTGCAGTGAGTCCAGAGAGTACACTGGCACCACTGGGGATGCACTGCAGTGAGTCCAGAGAGTGTACTGGCACCACAGGGGATGCAGTGCAGTGAGTCCAGAGAGTGCACTGGCACCACTGGGGATGCACTGCAGTGAGACAAGAGAGTACACTGGCACCACTGGGGATGCAGTGCAGTGAGTCCAGAGAGTACACTGGCACTACTGGGGATGCACTGCAGTGATTCCAGAGAGTGCACTGTCACCACTGGGGATGCAGTGCAGTGAGTCCAGAGAGTACACTGGCACCTCATTGGCTGCACTGCAGTGAGTCCAGAGAGTGCACTGGCACTTCTGGGGATGCAGTGCAGTGAGTCCAGAGAGTGCACTGGAACCACTGGGGATGCACTGCAGTGAGTCCAGAGAGTGCACTGGCACTTCTGGGGATGCAGTGCAGTGAGTGCAGAGAGTGCACTGGCACAAAAGGGGATGCACTGCACTGACTCCAGAAAGTGCACTGGCACCACTGGGGATGCACTGCAGTGAGTCCAGAGAGTGCACTGGCACCACTGGGGATGCAGTGCAGTGAGTCCAGAGAGTACACTGGCACCACTGGGGATGCACTGCAGTGAGTCCAGAGAGTGTACTGGCACCACAGGGGATGCAGTGCAGTGAGTCCAGAGAGTGCACTGGCACCACTGGGGATGCACCGCAGTGAGACAAGAGAGTACACTGGCACCACTGGGGATGCAGTGCAGTGAGTCCAGAGAGTACACTGGCACTACTGGGGATGCACTGCAGTGATTCCAGAGAGTGCACTGTCACCACTGGGGATGCAGTGCAGTGAGTCCAGAGAGTACACTGGCACCTCATTGGCTGCACTGCAGTGAGTCCAGAGAGTGCACTGGCACTTCTGGGGATGCAGTGCAGTGAGTCCAGAGAGTGCACTGGAACCACTGGGGATGCACTGCAGTGAGTCCAGAGAGTGCACTGGCACCATTAGGGATGCAGTGCAGTGAGTCCAGAGAGTGCACTGGCACCACTGGGGATGCAGTGCAGTGAGTCCAGAGAGTGCACTGGCACCACTGGGGATGCACTGCAGTGAGTCCAGAGAGTGCACTGTCAGCACTGGGGATGCAGTGCAGTGAGTCCAGAGAGTGCACTTTCAGCACTGGGGATGCAGTGCAGTGAGTCCAGAGAGTGCACTGGCACCACTGGGGATGCAGTGCAGTGAGTCCAGAGAGTGCACTGGCACCACTGGGGATGCAGTGCAGTGAGCTCAGAGAGTGCACTGGCACCACTGGGGATGCAGTGCGGTGTGTCCAGAGAGTGCACTGGCACCACTGGGGATGCAGTGCAGTGAGTCCACAGAGGGCACTGGCACCACTGGGGATGCAGTGCCGTGAGTCCAGAGAGTGCACTGGCACCACTGGGGATGCACCCCGGTGAGTCCAGAGAGTGCACTGGCACCACTGGGGATGCACTGCAGTGAGTCCAGAGAGTGCACTGGCACCACTGGGGATGCAGTGCAGTGAGTCCAGAGAGTGCTCGGGGAATACTGGGGATGCAGTGCAGTGAGTGCAGAGAGTGCAATGGCACCACTGGGGATGCAGTGCAGTGAGTCCAAAGAGTGCACTGGCACCACTGGGGATGCACTGCAGTGACTCGAAAGAGTGCACTGGCACCACTGCGGATGCACTGCACTGAGTCCTGAGAGTGCCCTGGCACCAATGGTGATGCAGTGCAGTGAGTCCAGAGAGTGCAGTGGCACCACTGGGGATGCAGTGCAGTGAGTCCAGAGAGTGCACTGGCACCACTGGGGATGAAGTGCAGTGAGTCCAGAGAGTGCACTGGCACCACTGGGGATGCAGTGCAGTGAGTCCAGAGAGTGCACTGGCACCACTGGGGATGCAGTGCAGTGAGTCCAGAGAGTGCACTGGCACCACTGGGGATGCACTGCAGTGATTCCAGAGAGTGCACTGGCACCACTGGGGATGCAGTGCAGTGAGTCCAGAGATTGCACTGGCACCACTGGGGATGCACTGCAGTGACTCGAAAGAGTGCACTGGCACCACTGCGGATGCACTGCAGTGAGTCCGGAGAGTGCCCTGGCACCAATGGTGATGCAGTGCAGTGAGTCCAGAGAGTGCAGTGACACCACTGGGGATGCAGTGCAGTGAGTCCAGAGAGTGCACTGGCACCACTGGTGATGAAGTGCAGTGAGTCCAGAGAGTGCACTGGCACCACTGGGGATACACTGCAGTGAGTCCAGAGAGTGCACTGGCACCACTGGGGATGCACTGCAGTGAGTCCAGAGAGTGCACTGGCAGCACTGGGGATGCAGTGCAGTTGAGTCCAGAGAGTGCACTGGCACCTTGGGGATGCAGTGCAGTGAGTCCAGAGAGTGCACTGGCACCACTGGGATGCAGTGCAGTGAGTCCACAGAGTGCACTGGCACTACAAGGGAATACATTGCAGTGAGTCTAGAGAGTGCACTGGCACCACTGGGGACGCAGTGCAGTGAGTCCAGAGAGGGCACTGGCACCACTGGGGATGCAGTGCAGTGAGTCCAGAGAGTGCACTGGCACCAGTGGGGATGCACTGCAGTGGGTCCAGAGAGTGCACTGGCACCACTGGGGATGCAGTGCAGTGAGTCCATAGAGTGCACTGGCACCACTGGGAATGCAGTGCAGTGAGTCCAGAGAGTGCACTGGCTCCACTGGGGATGCAGTGCAGTGACTCCAGAGAGTGCACTGGCACCACTGGTGATGCACTGCAGTGAGTCCAGAGAGTGCACTGGCACCACTGGTGATGCAGTGCAGTGAGTCCAGAGAGTGCACTGGCACCAGTGGGGAAGCAGTGCAGTGAGTCCAGAGAGTGCACTGGCACCACTGGGGATGCACTGCACTGAGTCCAGAGAGTGCACTGACATCAATGGGGATCCAATGTAGTGAGTCCAGAGAGTGCAATGGAACCACTGGGGATGCAGTGCAGTGAGTCCAGAGAGTGCACTGGCACTTCTGGGGATGCAGTGCAGTGAGTGCAGAGAGTGCACTGGCACAAAAGGGGATGCACTGCAGTGACTCCAGAAAGTGCACTGGCACCACTGGGGATGCACTGCAGTGAGTCCAGAGAGTGCACTGGCACCACTGGGGATGCAGTGCAGTGAGTCGAGAGAGTACACTGGCACCACTGGGGATGCACTGCAGTGAGTCCAGAGAGTGTACTGGCACCACAGGGGATGCAGTGCAGTGAGTCCAGAGAGTGCACTGGCACCACTGGGGATGCACTGCAGTGAGTGCAGAGAGTACACTGGCACCACTGGGGATGCAGTGCAGTGAGTCCAGAGAGTACACTGGCACTACTGGGGATGCACTGCAGTGATTCCAGAGAGTGCACTGTCACCACTGGGGATGCAGTGCAGTGAGTCCAGAGAGTACACTGGCACCTCATTGGCTGCACTGCAGTGAGTCCAGAGAGTGCACTGGCACTTCTGGGGATGCAGTGCAGTGAGTCCAGAGAGTGCACTGGAACCACTGGGGATGCACTGCAGTGAGTCCAGAGAGTGCACTGGCACCATTAGGGATGCAGTGCAGTGAGTCCAGAGAGTGCACTGGCACCACTGGGGATGCAGTGCAGTGAGTCCAGAGAGTGCACTGGCACCACTGGGGATGCACTGCAGTGAGTCCAGAGAGTGCACTGTCAGCACTGGGGATGCAGTGCAGTGAGTCCAGAGAGTGCACTGTCAGCACTGGGGATGCAGTGCAGTGAGTCCAGAGAGTGCACTGGCACCACTGGGGATGCAGTGCAGTGAGTCCAGAGAGTGCACTGGCACCACTGGGGATGCAGTGCAGTGAGCTCAGAGAGTGCACTGGCACCACTGGGGATGCAGTGCGGTGTGTCCAGAGAGTGCACTGGCACCACTGGGGATGCAGTGCAGTGAGTCCACAGAGGGCACTGGCACCACTGGGGATGCAGTGCAGTGAGTCCAGAGAGTGCACTGGCACCACTGGGGATGCACCCCGGTGAGTCCAGAGAGTGCACTGGCACCACTGGGGATGCACTGCAGTGAGTCCAGAGAGTGCACTGGCACCACTGGGGATGCAGTGCAGTGAGTCCAGAGAGTGCTCGGGGAATACTGGGGATGCAGTGCAGTGAGTCCAGAGAGTGCACTGGCACCACTGGGGATGCACTGCAGTGACTCGAAAGAGTGCACTGGCACCACTGCGGATGCACTGCACTGAGTCCTGAGAGTGCCCTGGCACCAATGGTGGTGCAGTGCAGTGAGTCCAGAGAGTGCAGTGGCACCACTGGGGATGCAGTGCAGTGAGTCCAGAGAGTGCACTGGCACCACTGGGGATGCAGTGCAGTGAGTCCAGAGAGTACACTGGCACTACTGGGGATGCACTGCAGTGATTCCAGAGAGTGCACTGTCACCACTGGGGATGCAGTGCAGTGAGTCCAGAGAGTACACTGGCACCTCATTGGCTGCACTGCAGTGAGTCCAGAGAGTGCACTGGCACTTCTGGGGATGCAGTGCAGTGAGTCCAGAGAGTGCACTGGAACCACTGGGGATGCACTGCAGTGAGTCCAGAGAGTGCACTGGCACCATTAGGGATGCAGTGCAGTGAGTCCAGAGAGTGCACTGGCACCACTGGGGATGCAGTGCAGTGAGTCCAGAGAGTGCACTGGCACCACTGGGGATGCACTGCAGTGAGTCCAGAGAGTGCACTGTCAGCACTGGGGATGCAGTGCAGTGAGTCCAGAGAGTGCACTGTCAGCACTGGGGATGCAGTGCAGTGAGTCCAGAGAGTGCACTGGCACCACTGGGGATGCAGTGCAGTGAGTCCAGAGAGTGCACTGGCACCACTGGGGATGCAGTGCAGTGAGCTCAGAGAGTGCACTGGCACCACTGGGGATGCAGTGCGGTGTGTCCAGAGAGTGCACTGGCACCACTGGGGATGCAGTGCAGTGAGTCCACAGAGGGCACTGGCACCACTGGGGATGCAGTGCAGTGAGTCCAGAGAGTGCACTGGCACCACTGGGGATGCACCCCGGTGAGTCCAGAGAGTGCACTGGCACCACTGGGGATGCACTGCAGTGAGTCCAGAGAGTGCACTGGCACCACTGGGGATGCAGTGCAGTGAGTCCAGGGAGTGCTCGGGGAATACTGGGGATGCAGTGCAGTGAGTGCAGAGAGTGCACTGGCACCACTGGGGATGCACTGCAGTGACTCGAAAGAGTGCACTGGCACCACTGCGGATGCACTGCACTGAGTCCTGAGAGTGCCCTGGCACCAATGGTGGTGCAGTGCAGCGAGTCCAGAGAGTGCAGTGGCACCACTGGGGATGCAGTGCAGTGAGTCCAGAGAGTGCACTGGCACCACTGGGGATGAAGTGCAGTGAGTCCAGAGAGTGCACTGGCACCACTGGGGATGCAGTGCAGTGAGTCCAGAGAGTGCACTGGCACCACTGGGGATGCAGTGCAGTGAGTCCAGAGAGTGCACTGGCACCACTGGGGATGCACTGCAGTGAGTCCAGAGAGTGCACTGGCACCACTGGGGATGCAGTGCAGTGAGTCCAGAGAGTGCACTGGCAGCACTGGGAATGCAGTGCAGTGACTCCAGAGAGTGCACTGGCACCACTGGGGATGCACTGCAGTGAGTCCAGAGAGTGCACTGGCACCACTGGTGATGCAGTGCAGTGAGTGCAGAGAGTGCACTGGCACCACTGGGGATGCACTGCAGTGAGTCCAGAGAGTGCACTGGCACCACTGGGGATGCACTGCAGTGACTCCAGAGAGTGCACTGGCACCACTGCGGATGCACTGCAGTGAGTCCGGAGAGTGCACTGGCACCAATGGTGATGCAGTGCAGTGAGTCCAGAGAGTGCAGTGGCACCACTGGGGATGCAGTGCAGTGAGTCCTGAGAGTGCACTGGCACCACTGGGGATGCAATGCAGTGAGTCCAGAGAGTGCACTGGCACCACTGGGGATGCACTGCAGTGATTCCACTGAGTGCACTGGCACCACTGGGGATGCAGTGCAGTGAGTCCAGAGAGTGCACTGGCACCACTGGGGATGCACTGCAGTGAGTCCAGAGAGTGCAGTGGCACCACTGGGGATGCAGTGCAGTGAGTCCAGAGAGTGCAGTGGCACCACTGGGGATGCACTGCAGTGAGTCCAGAGAGTGCTCTGGCACCACTGGGGATGCAATGCAGTGAGTCCAGAGAGTGCACTGTCACCACTGGGGATGCAGTGCAGTGAGTCCAGAGAGTGCACTGTCAGCACTGGGGATGCAGTGCAGTGAGTCCAGAGAGTGCACTGGCACCACTGGGGATGCAGTGCAGTGAGTCCAGAGAGTGCACTGGCACCACTGGGGATGCACTGCAATGAGTCCAGAGAATGCACTGGAACTAATGGGGATGCAGTGCAGTGAATCGAAAGAGTGAACTGGCACCACTGCGGATGCACTGCAGTGAGTCCAGAGAGTGCCCTGGCACCAATGGTGATGCAGTGCAGTGAGTCCAGAGAGTGCAGTGGCACCACTGGGGATGCAGTGCAGTGAGTCCAGAGAGTGCACTGGCACCACTGGCGATGCAATGCAGTGAGTCCAGAGAGTGCACTGGCACCACTGGGGATGAAGTGCAGTGAGTCCAGAGAGTGCACTGGCACCACTGGGGATGCAGTGCAGTGAGTCCAGAGAGTGCACTGGCACCACTGGGGATGCACTGCAGTGAGTCCAGAGAGTGCACTGGCACCACTGGGGATGCACTGCAGTGAGTCCAGAGAGTGCACTGGCAGCACTGGGGATGCAGTGCAGTGACTCCAGAGAGTGCACTGGCACCACTGGGGATGCACTGCAGTGAGTCCAGAGAGTGCAGTGGCACCACTGGGGATGCAGTGCAGTCAGTGCAGAGAGTGCACTGGCACCACTGGGGATGCACTGCACTGAGTCCAGAGAGTGCACTGGCACCACTGGGGATGCACTGCAGTGACTCAAAAGAGTGCACTGGCATCACTGCGGATGCACTGCAGTGAGTCCGGAGAGTGCACTGGCACCAATGGTGATGCAGTGCAGTGAGTCCAGAGAGTGCAGTGGCACCACTGGGGATGCAGTGCAGTGAGTCCAGAGAGTGCACTGGCACCACTGGGGATGCACTGCAATGAGTCCAGAGAATGCACTGGAACTAATGGGGATGCAGTGCAGTGAATCGAAAGAGTGAACTGGCACCACTGCGGATGCACTGCAGTGAGTCCAGAGAGTGCCCTGGCACCAATGGTGATGCAGTGCAGTGAGTCCAGAGAGTGCAGTGGCACCACTGGGGATGCAGTGCAGTGAGTCCAGAGAGTGCCCTGGCACCACTGGGGATGCAATGCAGTGAGTCCAGAGAGTGCACTGGCACCACTGGGGATGAAGTGCAGTGAGTCCAGAGAGTGCACTGGCACCACTGGGGATGCAGTGCAGTGAGTCCAGAGAGTGCACTGGCACCACTGGGGATGCACTGCAGTGAGTCCAGAGAGTGCACTGGCACCACTGGGGATGCACTGCAGTGAGTCCAGAGAGTGCACTGGCAGCACTGGGGATGCAGTGCAGTGACTCCAGAGAGTGCACTGGCACCACTGGGGATGCACTGCAGTGAGTCCAGAGAGTGCAGTGGCACCACTGGGGATGCAGTGCAGTGAGTGCAGAGAGTGCACTGGCACCACTGGGGATGCACTGCACTGAGTCCAGAGAGTGCACTGGCACCACTGGGGATGCACTGCAGTGACTCAAAAGAGTGCACTGGCATCACTGCGGATGCACTGCAGTGAGTCCGGAGAGTGCACTGGCACGAATGGTGATGCAGTGCAGTGAGTCCAGAGAGTGCAGTGGCACCTCTGGGGATGCAGTGCAGTGAGTCCAGAGAGTGCACTGGCACCACTGGGGATGCAATGCAGTGAGTCCAGAGAGTGCACTGGCACCACTGGGGATGCAGTGCAGTGAGTCCAGAGAGTGCACTGGCACCACTGCGGATGCACTGCAGAGATTCCAGAGAGTGCACTGGCACCAGTGGGGATGCAGTGCAGTGAGTCCAGAGAGTGCACTGGCACCACTGGGGATGCACTGCAGTGACTCGAAAGAGTGCATTGGCACCACTGCGGATGCACTGCAGTGAGTCCGGAGAGTGCCCTGGCACCAATGGTGATGCAGTGCAGTGAGTCCAGAGAGTGCAGTGACACCACTGGGGATGCAGTGCAGTGAGTCCAGAGAGTGCACTGGCACCACTGGTGATGAAGTGCAGTGAGTCCAGAGAGTGCACTGGCACCACTGGGGATGCACTGCAATGAGTCCAGAGAATGCACTGGAACTAATGGGGATGCAGTGCAGTGAGTCCAGAGAGTGCACTGGCACCACTGGGATGCAGTGCAGTGAGTCCACAGAGTGCACTGGCACCACAGGGGATACACTGCAGTGAGTCCAGAGAGTGCACTGGCACCACTGGGGACGCAGTGCAGTGAGTCCAGAGAGGACACTGGCACCACTGGGGATGCAGTGCAGTGAGTCCAGAGAGTGCACAGGCACCAGTGGGGATGCACTGCAGTGGGTCCAGAGAGTGCACTGGCACCACTGGGGATGCAGTGCAGTGAGTCCATAGAGTGCACTGGCACCACTGGGAATGCAGTGCAGTGAGTCCAGAGAGTGCACTGGCTCCACTGGGGATGCAGTGCAGTGACTCCAGAGAGTGCACTGGCACCACTGGGGATGCAGTGCAGTGAGTCCAGAGAGTGCACTGGCACCAGTGGGGAAGCAGTGCAGTGAGTCCAGAGAGTGCACTGGCACCACTGGGGATGCACTGCACTGAGTCCAGAGAGTGCACTGACACCACTGGGGATCCAATGCAGTGAGTCCAGAGAGTGCAATGGAACCACTGGGGATGCAGTGCAGTGAGTCCAGAGAGTGCACTGGCACTTCTGGGGATGCAGTGCAGTGAGTGCAGAGAGTGCACTGGCACAAAAGGGGATGCACTGCAGTGACTCCAGAAAGTGCACTGGCACCACGGGGGATGCACTGCAGTGAGTCCAGAGAGTGCACTGGCACCGCTGGTGATGCAGTACAGTGAGTCCAGAGAGTACACTGGCACCACTGGGGATGCACTGCAGTGAGTCCAGAGAGTGTACTGGCACCACAGGGGATGCATTGCAGTGAGTCCAGAGAGTGCACTGGCACCACTGGGGATGCACTGCAGTGAGTCCAGAGAGTGCACTGGCACCACTGGGGATGCAGTGCAGTGAGTCCAGAGAGTGCACTGGCACTACTGGGGATGCACTGCAGTGATTCCAGAGAGTGCACTGTCACCACTGGGGATGCACTGCAGTGAGTCCAGAGAGTGTACTGGCACCACAGGGGATGCAGTGCAGTGAGTCCAGAGAGTGCACTGGCACCGCTGGGGATGCACTGCAGTGAATCCAGAGAGTGCACTGGCACCACTGGGGATGCACTGCAGTGAGTCCAGAGAGTGTACTGGCACCACAGGGGATGCAGTGCAGTGAGTCCAGAGAGTGCACTGGCACCACTGGGGATGCACCCCGGTGAGTCCAGAGAGTGCACTGGCACCACTGGGGATGCAGTGCAGTGAGTCCAGAGACTGCACTAGCACCACTGGGGTTTTAGTGCAGTGAGTCCAGAGAGTGCACTGGCACCACTGGGGATGCAGTGCAGTGAGTCCAGAGAGTGCCCTGGCACCACTGGGGATGCAGTGAGTCCAGAGAGTGCACTGGCACCACTGGGGATGCAGTGCAGTGAGTCCAGGGAGTGCTCGGGGAATACTGGGGATGCAGTGCAGTGAGTGCAGAGAGTGCACTGGCACCACTGGGGATGCACTGCAGTGACTCGAAAGAGTGCACTGGCACCACTGCGGATGCACTGCACTGAGTCCTGAGAGTGCCCTGGCACCAATGGTGGTGCAGTGCAGCGAGTCCAGAGAGTGCAGTGGCACCACTGGGGATGCAGTGCAGTGAGTCCAGAGAGTGCACTGGCACCACTGGGGATGAAGTGCAGTGAGTCCAGAGAGTGCACTGGCACCACTGGGGATGCAGTGCAGTGAGTCCAGAGAGTGCACTGGCACCACTGGGGATGCAGTGCAGTGAGTCCAGAGAGTGCACTGGCACCACTGGGGATGCACTGCAGTGAGTCCAGAGAGTGCACTGGCACCACTGGGGATGCAGTGCAGTGAGTCCAGAGAGTGCACTGGCAGCACTGGGAATGCAGTGCAGTGACTCCAGAGAGTGCACTGGCACCACTGGGGATGCACTGCAGTGAGTCCAGAGAGTGCACTGGCACCACTGGTGATGCAGTGCAGTGAGTGCAGAGAGTGCACTGGCACCACTGGGGATGCACTGCAGTGAGTCCAGAGAGTGCACTGGCACCACTGGGGATGCACTGCAGTGACTCCAGAGAGTGCACTGGCACCACTGCGGATGCACTGCAGTGAGTCCGGAGAGTGCACTGGCACCAATGGTGATGCAGTGCAGTGAGTCCAGAGAGTGCAGTGGCACCACTGGGGATGCAGTGCAGTGAGTCCTGAGAGTGCACTGGCACCACTGGGGATGCAATGCAGTGAGTCCAGAGAGTGCACTGGCACCACTGGGGATGCACTGCAGTGATTCCACTGAGTGCACTGGCACCACTGGGGATGCAGTGCAGTGAGTCCAGAGAGTGCACTGGCACCACTGGGGATGCACTGCAGTGAGTCCAGAGAGTGCAGTGGCACCACTGGGGATGCAGTGCAGTGAGTCCAGAGAGTGCAGTGGCACCACTGGGGATGCACTGCAGTGAGTCCAGAGAGTGCTCTGGCACCACTGGGGATGCAATGCAGTGAGTCCAGAGAGTGCACTGTCACCACTGGGGATGCAGTGCAGTGAGTCCAGAGAGTGCACTGTCAGCACTGGGGATGCAGTGCAGTGAGTCCAGAGAGTGCACTGGCACCACTGGGGATGCAGTGCAGTGAGTCCAGAGAGTGCACTGGCACCACTGGGGATGCACTGCAATGAGTCCAGAGAATGCACTGGAACTAATGGGGATGCAGTGCAGTGAATCGAAAGAGTGAACTGGCACCACTGCGGATGCACTGCAGTGAGTCCAGAGAGTGCCCTGGCACCAATGGTGATGCAGTGCAGTGAGTCCAGAGAGTGCAGTGGCACCACTGGGGATGCAGTGCAGTGAGTCCAGAGAGTGCACTGGCACCACTGGCGATGCAATGCAGTGAGTCCAGAGAGTGCACTGGCACCACTGGGGATGAAGTGCAGTGAGTCCAGAGAGTGCACTGGCACCACTGGGGATGCAGTGCAGTGAGTCCAGAGAGTGCACTGGCACCACTGGGGATGCACTGCAGTGAGTCCAGAGAGTGCACTGGCACCACTGGGGATGCACTGCAGTGAGTCCAGAGAGTGCACTGGCAGCACTGGGGATGCAGTGCAGTGACTCCAGAGAGTGCACTGGCACCACTGGGGATGCACTGCAGTGAGTCCAGAGAGTGCAGTGGCACCACTGGGGATGCAGTGCAGTCAGTGCAGAGAGTGCACTGGCACCACTGGGGATGCACTGCACTGAGTCCAGAGAGTGCACTGGCACCACTGGGGATGCACTGCAGTGACTCAAAAGAGTGCACTGGCATCACTGCGGATGCACTGCAGTGAGTCCGGAGAGTGCACTGGCACCAATGGTGATGCAGTGCAGTGAGTCCAGAGAGTGCAGTGGCACCACTGGGGATGCAGTGCAGTGAGTCCAGAGAGTGCACTGGCACCACTGGGGATGCACTGCAATGAGTCCAGAGAATGCACTGGAACTAATGGGGATGCAGTGCAGTGAATCGAAAGAGTGAACTGGCACCACTGCGGATGCACTGCAGTGAGTCCAGAGAGTGCCCTGGCACCAATGGTGATGCAGTGCAGTGAGTCCAGAGAGTGCAGTGGCACCACTGGGGATGCAGTGCAGTGAGTCCAGAGAGTGCCCTGGCACCACTGGGGATGCAATGCAGTGAGTCCAGAGAGTGCACTGGCACCACTGGGGATGAAGTGCAGTGAGTCCAGAGAGTGCACTGGCACCACTGGGGATGCAGTGCAGTGAGTCCAGAGAGTGCACTGGCACCACTGGGGATGCACTGCAGTGAGTCCAGAGAGTGCACTGGCACCACTGGGGATGCACTGCAGTGAGTCCAGAGAGTGCACTGGCAGCACTGGGGATGCAGTGCAGTGACTCCAGAGAGTGCACTGGCACCACTGGGGATGCACTGCAGTGAGTCCAGAGAGTGCAGTGGCACCACTGGGGATGCAGTGCAGTGAGTGCAGAGAGTGCACTGGCACCACTGGGGATGCACTGCACTGAGTCCAGAGAGTGCACTGGCACCACTGGGGATGCACTGCAGTGACTCAAAAGAGTGCACTGGCATCACTGCGGATGCACTGCAGTGAGTCCGGAGAGTGCACTGGCACGAATGGTGATGCAGTGCAGTGAGTCCAGAGAGTGCAGTGGCACCTCTGGGGATGCAGTGCAGTGAGTCCAGAGAGTGCACTGGCACCACTGGGGATGCAATGCAGTGAGTCCAGAGAGTGCACTGGCACCACTGGGGATGCAGTGCAGTGAGTCCAGAGAGTGCACTGGCACCACTGCGGATGCACTGCAGAGATTCCAGAGAGTGCACTGGCACCAGTGGGGATGCAGTGCAGTGAGTCCAGAGAGTGCACTGGCACCACTGGGGATGCACTGCAGTGACTCGAAAGAGTGCATTGGCACCACTGCGGATGCACTGCAGTGAGTCCGGAGAGTGCCCTGGCACCAATGGTGATGCAGTGCAGTGAGTCCAGAGAGTGCAGTGACACCACTGGGGATGCAGTGCAGTGAGTCCAGAGAGTGCACTGGCACCACTGGTGATGAAGTGCAGTGAGTCCAGAGAGTGCACTGGCACCACTGGGGATGCACTGCAATGAGTCCAGAGAATGCACTGGAACTAATGGGGATGCAGTGCAGTGAGTCCAGAGAGTGCACTGGCACCACTGGGATGCAGTGCAGTGAGTCCACAGAGTGCACTGGCACCACAGGGGATACACTGCAGTGAGTCCAGAGAGTGCACTGGCACCACTGGGGACGCAGTGCAGTGAGTCCAGAGAGGACACTGGCACCACTGGGGATGCAGTGCAGTGAGTCCAGAGAGTGCACAGGCACCAGTGGGGATGCACTGCAGTGGGTCCAGAGAGTGCACTGGCACCACTGGGGATGCAGTGCAGTGAGTCCATAGAGTGCACTGGCACCACTGGGAATGCAGTGCAGTGAGTCCAGAGAGTGCACTGGCTCCACTGGGGATGCAGTGCAGTGACTCCAGAGAGTGCACTGGCACCACTGGGGATGCAGTGCAGTGAGTCCAGAGAGTGCACTGGCACCAGTGGGGAAGCAGTGCAGTGAGTCCAGAGAGTGCACTGGCACCACTGGGGATGCACTGCACTGAGTCCAGAGAGTGCACTGACACCACTGGGGATCCAATGCAGTGAGTCCAGAGAGTGCAATGGAACCACTGGGGATGCAGTGCAGTGAGTCCAGAGAGTGCACTGGCACTTCTGGGGATGCAGTGCAGTGAGTGCAGAGAGTGCACTGGCACAAAAGGGGATGCACTGCAGTGACTCCAGAAAGTGCACTGGCACCACGGGGGATGCACTGCAGTGAGTCCAGAGAGTGCACTGGCACCGCTGGTGATGCAGTACAGTGAGTCCAGAGAGTACACTGGCACCACTGGGGATGCACTGCAGTGAGTCCAGAGAGTGTACTGGCACCACAGGGGATGCATTGCAGTGAGTCCAGAGAGTGCACTGGCACCACTGGGGATGCACTGCAGTGAGTCCAGAGAGTGCACTGGCACCACTGGGGATGCAGTGCAGTGAGTCCAGAGAGTGCACTGGCACTACTGGGGATGCACTGCAGTGATTCCAGAGAGTGCACTGTCACCACTGGGGATGCACTGCAGTGAGTCCAGAGAGTGTACTGGCACCACAGGGGATGCAGTGCAGTGAGTCCAGAGAGTGCACTGGCACCGCTGGGGATGCACTGCAGTGAATCCAGAGAGTGCACTGGCACCACTGGGGATGCACTGCAGTGAGTCCAGAGAGTGTACTGGCACCACAGGGGATGCAGTGCAGTGAGTCCAGAGAGTGCACTGGCACCACTGGGGATGCACCCCGGTGAGTCCAGAGAGTGCACTGGCACCACTGGGGATGCAGTGCAGTGAGTCCAGAGACTGCACTAGCACCACTGGGGTTTTAGTGCAGTGAGTCCAGAGAGTGCACTGGCACCACTGGGGATGCAGTGCAGTGAGTCCAGAGAGTGCCCTGGCACCACTGGGGATGCAGTGAGTCCAGAGAGTGCACTGGCACCACTGGGGATGCACTGCAGTGAGACCAGAGAGTTCTCTGGCACCACTGGGGATGCAGTTTAGTGAGTCCAGAGAGTGCACCGGCTCCAATGGCGATACACTGCAGTGAGTCCAGACAGTGCACTGGCACCACTGGGGATGCAGTGCAGTGAGTCCAGAGAGTGCACTGGCACCACTGGGGATGCAGTGCAGTGAGTCCAGAGAGTGCACTGGCACCACTGAGTTACACTGCAGTGAGTCCAGTAGTTGCACTGGAACCACTGGGGATGCACTGCTGTGAGTCCAGAGACTACACTGGCACCACTGGGGATGCAGTGCAGTGAGTCCAGAGAGTGCACTGGCACCACTGGGGATGCAGTGCACTGAGTGCAGAGAGTGCACTGGCACCACTGGGGATGCAGTGCAGTGAGTCCAGAGAGTGCACTGGCACCAAGGGCGATGCAGTGCAGTGAGTCCAGAGAGTGCACTGGCAGCACTGGGGATGCACTGCAGTGAGTCCAGAGAGTGCTCTGGCACCACTGGCGATGCAGTTCAGTGAGTCCAGAGAGTGCACTGGCACCACTGGGGATGCAGTGCAGTGAGTCCAGAGAGTGCACTGGCACCACTGGGGATGCAGTGCACTGAGTCCAGAGAGTGCACTGGCACCACTGGGGATGCAGTGCAGTGAGTCCTGAGAGTGCAAAGGCACCACAAGGGATGCACTACAGTGAGTCCAGAGAGTGCACTGGCACCACTGGGGATGCAGTGCAGTGACTCCAGAGAGTGCAGAGGCACCACTGTTGATGCAGTGCAGTGAGTGCAGAGAGTGCACTGGCACCAGGGCGGAAGCACTGCAGTGAGTCCAGAGAGTGCACTGGCACCACTGGGGATGCACTGCAGTGAGTCCAGAGAGTGCACTGGCACCACTGGGGATGCAGTGCAGTGAGTACAGAGAGTGCACTGGCACCACTGGGGATGCAGTGCAGTGACTCCAGAGAGTGCACTGGCACCACTGGGGATGCAGTGCAGTGAGTCCAGAGAGTGCACTGGCACTACTGGGGATGCACTGCAGTGAGTCCAGAGAGTGCACTGGCACCACTGGGGATGCACTGCAGTGAGTCCAGAGAGTGCACTGGCACCACTGGGAATGCAGTGCAGTGAGTCCAGAGAGTGCACTGGCACCACTGGGGATGCACCCCGGTGAGGCCACAGAGTGCACTGGCACTACTGGTGATGCACCCCGGTGAGTCCAGAGAGTGCACTCGCACCACTGGGGATGCACTGCAGTGAGTCCAGAGAGTGCACTGGCCCCACAGGGGATGTAGTGCAGTGAGTCCACAGAGGGCACTGGCACCACTGGGGATGCAGCGCAGTGACTCCAGAGAGTGCACTGGCACCACTGGGGATGCAGTGCAGTGAGTCCAGAGAGTGCACTGGTACCACTGGAGTTGCAGTGCAGTGAGTCGAGAGAGTGCCCTGGAACCACTGGGGATGCAGCGCAGTGACTACAGAGAGTGCACTGTCTCCACTGGGGATGCAGTGCAGTGAGTCCAGAGAGTACACTGCCACCACTGGTGATGCAGTGCAGTGAGTCCAGAGAGTGCACTGTCAGCACTGGGGATGCAGTGCAGTGAGTCCAGAGAGTGCACTGGCACCACTGGGGATGCACTGCAGTGAGTCCAGAGAGTGCACTGGCACCACTGGTGATGCAGTGCAGTGAGTCCAGAGAGTGCACTGGCACCACTGGGGATGCAGTGCAGTGAGTCCAGAGAGTGCACTGGCGCAAAAGGAGATGCACTGCAGTGAGTCCAGAGAGTGCACTGGCACCACTGGGGATGCAGTGCAGTGAGTCCAGAGAGTGCACTGTCAGCACTGGGGATGCAGTGCAGTGAGTCCAGAGAGTGCACTGGCACCACTGGGGATGCAGTGCAGTGAGTCCAGAGAGTGCACTGGCACCAATGGGGATGCAGTGCAGTGAGTCCAGAGAGTGTACTGGCACCACTGGGGATGCAGTGCAGTGACTCGAAAGAGTGCACTGGCACCACTGGGGATGCACTGCAGTGAGTCCGGAGAGTGCCCTGGCACCAATGGTGATGCAGTGCAGTGATCCAGAGAGTACACTGGCACCTCAGGGGCCGCACTGCAGTGAGCCCAGAGAGTGCACTGGCACCACTGGTGATGCAGTGCAGTGAGTCCAGAGAGTGCACTGGCACCACTGGGGATGCAGTGCAGTGAGTCCAGAGAGTGCTCGGGGAACACTGGGGATGCAGTGCAGTGAGTGCAGAGAGTGCAATGGCACCACTGGGGATGCAGTGCAGTGAGTCCAGAGAGTGCACTGGCACCACTGGGGATGCACTGCAGTGACTCGAAAGAGTGCACTGGCACCACTGCGGATGCACTGCACTGAGTCCTGAGAGTGCCCTGGCACCAATGGTGATGCAGTGCAGTGAGTCCAGAGGGTGCAGTGGCACCACTGGGGATGCAGTGCAGTGAGTCCAGAGAGTGCACTGGCACCACTGGGGATGCAATGCAGTGAGTCCAGAGAGTGCACTGGCACCACTGGGGATGAAGTGCAGTGAGTCCAGAGAGTGCACTGGCACCACTGGGGATGCAGTGCAGTGAGTCCAGAGAGTGCACTGTCACCACTGGGGATGCAGTGCAGTGAGTGCAGAGAGTGCACTGTCAGCACTGGGGATGCAGTGCAGTGAGTCCAGAGAGTGCACTGGCACCACTGGGGATGCAGTGCAGTGAGTGCAGAGAGTGCACTGGCACCACTGGGGATGCACTGCAATGAGTCCAGAGAATGCACTGGAACTAATGGTGATGCAGTGCAGTGAATCGAAAGAGTGAACTGGCACCACTGCGGATGCACTGCAGTGAGTCCAGAGAGTGCCCTGGCACCAATGGTGATGCAGTGCAGTGAGTCCAGAGAGTGCAGTGGCACCACTGGGGATGCAGTACAGTGAGTCCAGAGAGTGCCCTGGCACCACTGGGGATGCAATGCAGTGAGTCCAGAGAGTGCACTGGCACCACTGGGGATGAAGTGCAGTGAGTCCAGAGAGTGCACTGGCACCACTGGGGATGCAGTGCAGTGAGTCCAGAGAGTGCAGTGGCACCACTGGGGATGCACTGCAGTGAGTCCAGAGAGTGCACTGGCACCACTGGGGATGCACTGCAGTGAGTCCAGAGAGTGCACTGGCAGCACTGGGGATACACTGCAGTGACTCCAGAGAGTGCACTGGCACCACTGGGGATGCACTGCAGTGAGTCCAGAGAGTGCAGTGGCACCACTGGTGATGCAGTGCAGTGAGTCCAGAGAGTGCACTGGCACCACTGGGGATGCACTGCACTGAGTCCAGAGAGTGCACTGGCACCACTGGGGATGCACTGCAGTGACTCAAAAGAGTGCACTGGCATCACAGCGGATGCACTGCAGTGAGTCCGGAGAGTGCACTGGCACCAATGGTGATGCAGTGCAGTGCGTCCAGAGAGTGCAGTGGCACCACTGGGGATGCAGTGCAGTGACTCCAGAGAGTGCACTGGCACCACTGGGGATGCAATGCAGTGAGTCCAGAGAGTGCACTGGCACCACTGGGGATGCAGTGCAGTGAGTCCAGAGAGTGCACTGGCACCACTGCGGATGCACTGCAGAGATTCCAGAGAGTGCACTGGCACCACTGGGGATGCAGTGCAGTGAGTCCAGAGAGTGCACTGGCACCACTGGGGATGCAGTGCAGTGACTCGAAAGAGTGCACTGGCACCACTGCGGATGCACTGCAGTGAGTCCGGAGAGTGCCCTGGCACCAATGGTGATGCAGTGCAGTGAGTCCAGAGAGTGCAGTGACACCACTGGGGATGCAGTGCAGTGAGTCCAGAGAGTGCACTGGCACCACTGGTGATGAAGTGCAGTGAGTCCAGAGAGTGCACTGGCACCACTGGGGATGCACTACAGTGAGTCCAGAGAGTGCACTGGCACCACTGGGGATGCACTGCAGTGAGTCCAGAGAGTGCACTGGCAGCACTGGGGATGAAGTGCAGTTGAGTCCAGAGAGTGCACTGGCACCTTGGGGATGCAGTGCAGTGAGTCCAGAGAGTGCACTGGCACCACTGGGATGCAGTGCAGTGAGTCCACAGAGTGCACTGGCACCACAGGGGATACACTGCAGTGAGTCCAGAGAGTGCACTGGCACCACTGGGGACGCAGTGCAGTGAGTCCAGAGAGGGCACTGGCACCACTGGGGATGCAGTGCAGTGAGTCCAGAGAGTGCACTGGCACCAGTGGGGATGCACTGCAGTGGGTCCAGAGAGTGCACTGGCACCACTGGGGATGCAGTGCAGTGAGTCCATAGAGTGCACTGGCACCACTGGGAATGCAGTGCAGTGAGTCCAGAGAGTGCACTGGCTCCACTGGGGATGCAGTGCAGTGACTCCAGAGAGTGCACTGGCACCACTGGGGATGCAGTGCAGTGAGTCCAGAGAGTGCACTGGCACCAGTGGGGAAGCAGTGCAGTGAGTCCAGAGAGTGCACTGGCACCACTGGGGATGCACTGCACTGAGTCCAGAGAGTGCACTGACACCACTGGGGATCCAATGCAGTGAGTCCAGAGAGTGCAATGGAACCACTGGGGATGCAGTGCAGTGAGTCCAGAGAGTGCACTGGCACTTCTGGGGATGCAGTGCAGTGAGTGCAGAGAGTGCACTGGCACAAAAGGGGATGCACTGCAGTGACTCCAGAAAGTGCACTGGCACCACTGGGGATGCACTGCAGTGAGTCCAGAGAGTGCACTGGCACCGCTGGTGATGCAGTGCAGTGAGTCCAGAGAGTACACTGGCACCACTGGGGATGCACTGCAGTGAGTCCAGAGAGTGTACTGGCACCACAGGGGATGCAGTGCAGTGAGTCCAGAGAGTGCACTGGCACCACTGGGGATGCACTGCAGTGAGTCCAGAGAGTGCACTGGCACCACTGGGGATGCAGTGCAGTGAGTCCAGAGAGTGCACTGGCACTACTGGGGATGCACTGCAGTGATTCCAGAGAGTGCACTGTCAGCACTGGGGATGCAGTGCAGTGAGTCCAGAGAGTACACTGGCACCTCAGGGGCTGCACTGCAGTGAATCCAGAGAGTGCACTGGCTCCACTGGGGATGCAGTGCAGTGAGTCCAGAGAGTGCACTGGCACCACTGGTGATGCAGTGCAGTGAGTCCAGAGAGTGCACTGGCACCACTGGGGATGCAGTGCAGTGAGTCCAGAGAGTGCACTGGCACCAGTGGGGATGCACTGCAGTGGGTCCAGAGAGTGCACTGGCACCACTGGGGATGCAGTGCAGTGAGTCCATAGAGTGCACTGGCACCACTGGGAATGCAGTGCAGTGAGTCCAGAGAGTGCACTGGCTCCACTGGGGATGCAGTGCAGTGAATCCAGAGAGTGCACTGGCACCACTGGTGATGCACTGCAGTGAGTCCAGAGAGTGCACTGGCACCACTGGGGATGCAGTGCAGTGAGTCCAGAGAGTGCACTGGCACCAGTGGGGAAGCACTGCAGTGAGTCCAGAGAGTGCACTGGCACCACTGGGGATGCACTGCACTGAGTCCAGAGAGTGCACTGACACCACTGGGGATCCAATGCAGTGAGTCCAGAGAGTGCAATGGAACCACTGGGGATGCAGTGCAGTGAGTCCAGAGAGTGCACTGGCACCACTGGGGATGCAGTGCAGTGAGTCCAGAGAGTGCACTGTCACCACTGGGGATGCAGTGCAGTGAGTCCAGAGAGTGCACTGTCAGCACTGGGGATGCAGTGCAGTGAGTCCAGAGAGTGCACTGGCACCACTGGGGATGCAGTGCAGTGAGTCCAGAGAGTGCACTGGCACCACTGGGGATGCACTGCAATGAGTCCAGAGAATGCACTGGAACTAATGGGGATGCAGTGCAGTGAATCGAAAGAGTGAACTGGCACCACTGCGGATGCACTGCAGTGAGTCCAGAGAGTGCCCTGGCACCAATGGTGATGCAGTGCAGTGAGTCCAGAGAGTGCAGTGGCACCACTGGGGATGCAGTGCAGTGAGTCCAGAGAGTGCCCTGGCACCACTGGGGATGCAATGCAGTGAGTCCAGAGAGTGCACTGGCACCACTGGGGATGAAGTGCAGTGAGTCCAGAGAGTGCACTGGCACCACTGGGGATGCAGTGCAGTGAGTCCAGAGAGTGCACTGGCACCACTGGGGATGCACTGCAGTGAGTCCAGAGAGTGCACTGGCACCACTGGGGATGCACTGCAGTGAGTCCAGAGAGTGCACTGGCAGCACTGGGGATGCAGTGCAGTGACTCCAGAGAGTGCACTGGCACCACTGGGGATGCACTGCAGTGAGTCCAGAGAGTGCAGTGGCACCACTGGTGATGCAGTGCAGTGAGTGCAGAGAGTGCACTGGCACCACTGGGGATGCACTGCAGTGACTCAAAAGAGTGCACTGGCATCACAGCGGATGCACTGCAGTGAGTCCGGAGAGTGCACTGGCACCAATGGTGATGCAGTGCAGTGCGTCCAGAGAGTGCAGTGGCACCACTGGGGATGCAGTGCAGTGAGTCCAGAGAGTGCACTGGCACCACTGGGGATGCAATGCAGTGAGTCCAGAGAGTGCACTGGCACCACTGGGGATGCAGTGCAGTGAGTCCAGAGACTGCACTGGCACCACTGCGGATGCACTGCAGAGATTCCAGAGAGTGCACTGGCACCACTGGGGATGCACTGCAGTGAGTCCAGAGAGTGCACTGGCAGCACTGGGGATGAAGTGCAGTTGAGTCCAGAGAGTGCACTGGCACCTTGGGGATGCAGTGCAGTGAGTCCAGAGAGTGCACTGGCACCACTGGGATGCAGTTCAGTGAGTCCAGAGAGTGCACTGGCACCACTGGGGATGCACTGCAGTGAGTCCAGAGAGTGCACTGGCACCACTGGGGACGCAGTGCAGTGAGTCCAGAGAGGGCACTGGCACCACTGGGGATGCAGTGCAGTGAGTCCAGAGAGTGCACTGGCACCAGTGGGGATGCACTGCAGTGGGTCCAGAGAGTGCACTGGCACCACTGGGGATGCAGTGCAGTGAGTCCATAGAGTGCACTGGCACCACTGGGAATGCAGTGCAGTGAGTCCAGAGAGTGCACTGGCACCACTGGGGATGCAGTGCAGTGAGTCCAGAGAGTACACTGGCACCTCAGGGGCTGCACTGCAGTGAGTCCAGAGAGTGCACTGGCTCCACTGGGGATGCAGTGCAGTGAGTCCAGAGAGTGCACTGGCACCACTGGGGATGCACCTCGGTGAGTCCAGAGAGTGCTCTGGGAACACCGGGGATGCAGTGCAGTGAGTGCAGAGAGTGCACTGGCACCACTGGGGATGCAGTGCAGTGAGTCCAGAGAGTGCACTGGCACCACTGGGGACGCAGTGCAGTGACTACAGAGAGTGCACTGGCACCATTGGGGATGCAGTGCAGTGAGTCCAGAGAGTGCACTGGCACCAGTGGGGATGCACTGCAGTGGGTCCAGAGAGTGCACTGGCACCACTGGGGATGCAGTGCAGTGAGTCCATAGAGTGCACTGGCACCACTGGGAATGCAGTGCAGTGAGTCCAGAGAGTGCACTGGCTCCACTGGGGATGCAGTGCAGTGAATCCAGAGAGTGCACTGGCACCACTGGTGATGCACTGCAGTGAGTCCAGAGAGTGCACTGGCACCACTGGGGATGCAGTGCAGTGAGTCCAGAGAGTGCACTGGCACCAGTGGGGAAGCACTGCAGTGAGTCCAGAGAGTGCACTGGCACCACTGGGGATGCACTGCACTGAGTCCAGAGAGTGCACTGGCACCAGTGGGGAAGCACTGCAGTGAGTCCAGAGAGTGCACTGGCACCACTGGGGATGCAGTGCAGTGAGTCCAGAGAGTGCACTGGCACCACTGGGGATGCAGTGCAGTGAGTCCAGAGAGTGCACTGGCACCACTGGGGATGAAGTGCAGTGAGTCCAGAGAGTGCACTGGCACCACTGGGGATGCAGTGCAGTGAGTCCAGAGAGTGCACTGGCACCACTGGGGATGCACTGCAGTGAGTCCAGAGAGTGCACTGGCACCACTGGGGATGCACTGCAGTGAGTCCAGAGAGTGCACTGGCAGCACTGGGGATGCAGTGCAGTGACTCCAGAGAGTGCACTGGCACCACTGGGGATGCACTGCAGTGAGTCCAGAGAGTGCAGTGGCACCACTGGTGATGCAGTGCAGTGAGTGCAGAGAGTGCACTGGCACCACTGGGGATGCACTGCACTGAGTCCAGAGAGTGCACTGGCACCACTGGGGATGCACTGCAGTGACTCAAAAGAGTGCACTGGCATCACTGCGGATGCACTGCAGTGAGTCCGGAGAGTGCACTGGCACCAATGGTGATGCAGTGCAGTGAGTCCAGAGAGTGCACTGGCACCACAGGGGATGCAGTGCAGTGAGTCCAGAGAGTGCACTGGCACCACTGGGGATGCACTGCAGTGAGTCCAGAGAGTGTACTGGCACTACAGGGGATGCAGTGCAGTGAGTCCAGAGAGTGCACTGGCACCACAGGGGATGCAGTGCAGTGAGTCCGGAGAGTGCACTGGCACCACTGGGGATGCACTGCAGTGAGTCCAGAGAGTGTACTGGCACCACAGGGGATGCAGTGCAGTGAGTCCAGAGAGTGCACTGGCACCACTGGGGATGCACTGCAGTGAGTCCAGAGAGTGCACTGGCACCACTGGGGATGCAGTGCAGTGAGTCCAGAGAGTGCACTGGCACTACTGGGGATGCACTGCAGTGATTCCAGAGAGTGCACTGTCACCACTGGGGATGCAGTGCAGTGAGTCCAGAGAGTACACTGGCACCTCAGGGGCTGCACTGCAGTGAGTCCAGAGAGTGCACTGGCTCCACTGGGGATGCAGTGCAGTGAGTCCAGAGAGTGCACTGGCACCACTGGGGATGCACCTCGGTGAGTCCAGAGAGTGCTCTGGGAACACCGGGGATGCAGTGCAGTGAGTGCAGAGAGTGCACTGGCACCACTGGGGATGCAGTGCAGTGATTCCAGAGAGTGCACTGGCACCACTGGGGACGCAGTGCAGTGACTACAGAGAGTGCACTGGCACCATTGGGGATGCGGTGCAGTGAGTCCAGAGAGTGCACTGGCACCAGTGGGGATGCACTGCAGTGGGTCCAGAGAGTGCACTGGCACCACTGGGGATGCAGTGCAGTGAGTCCATAGAGTGCACTGGCACCACTGGGAATGCAGTGCAGTGAGTCCAGAGAGTGCACTGGCTCCACTGGGGATGCAGTGCAGTGACTCCAGAGAGTGCAGTGGCACCACTGGGGATGCACTGCAGTGAGTCCAGAGAGTGCACTGGCACCACTGGGGATGCAATGCAGTGAGTCCAGAGAGTGCACTGGCACCAGTGGGGAAGCACTGCAGTGAGTCCAGAGAGTGCACTGGCACCACTGGGGATGCACTGCACTGAGTCCAGAGAGTGCACTGACACCACTGGGGATCCAATGAAGTGAGTCCAGAGAGTGCAATGGAACCACTGGGGATGCAGTGCAGTGAGTCCAGTGAGTGCACTGGCACTTCTGGGGATGCAGTGCAGTGAGTGCAGAGAGTGCACTGGCACAACAGGGGATGCACTGCAGTGACTCCAGAAAGTGCACTGGCACCACTGGGAATGCAGTGCAGTGAGTCCAGAGAGTGCACTGGCACCACTGGGGATGCAGTGCAGTGAGTCCAGAGAGTGCACTGGCACTACTGGGGATGCACTGCAGTGATTCCAGAGAGTGCACTGTCACCACTGGGGATGCAGTGCAGTGAGTCCAGAGAGTACACTGGCACCTCAGGGGCTGCACTGCAGTGAGTCCAGAGAGTGCACTGGCTCCACTGGGGATGCAGTGCAGTGAGTCCAGAGAGTGCACTGGCACCACTGGGGATGCACCTCGGTGAGTCCAGAGAGTGCTCTGGGAACACTGGGGATGCAGTGCAGTGAGTGCAGAGAGTGCACTGGCACCACTGGGGATGCAGTGCAGTGAGTCCAGAGAGTGCACTGGCACCACTGGGGACGCAGTGCAGTGACTACAGAGAGTGCACTGGCACCATTGGGGATGCAGTGCAGTGAGTCCAGAGAGTGCACTGGCACCAGTGGGGATGCACTGCAGTGGGTCCAGAGAGTGCACTGGCACCACTGGGGATGCAGTGCAGTGAGTCCATAGAGTGCACTGGCACCACTGGGAATGCAGTGCAGTGAGTCCAGAGAGTGCACTGGCTCCACTGGGGATGCAGTGCAGTGAATCCAGAGAGTGCACTGGCACCACTGGTGATGCACTGCAGTGAGTCCAGAGAGTGCACTGGCACCACTGGGGATGCAGTGCAGTGAGTCCAGAGAGTGCACTGGCACCAGTGGGGAAGCACTGCAGTGAGTCCAGAGAGTGCACTGGCACCACTGGGGATGCACTGCACTGAGTCCAGAGAGTGCACTGGCACCAGTGGGGAAGCACTGCAGTGAGTCCAGAGAGTGCACTGGCACCACTGGGGATGCAGTGCAGTGAGTCCAGAGAGTGCACTGGCACCACTGGGGATGCAGTGCAGTGAGTCCAGAGAGTGCACTGGCACCACTGGGGATGAAGTGCAGTGAGTCCAGAGAGTGCACTGGCACCACTGGGGATGCAGTGCAGTGAGTCCAGAGAGTGCACTGGCACCACTGGGGATGCACTGCAGTGAGTCCAGAGAGTGCACTGGCACCACTGGGGATGCACTGCAGTGAGTCCAGAGAGTGCACTGGCAGCACTGGGGATGCAGTGCAGTGACTCCAGAGAGTGCACTGGCACCACTGGGGATGCACTGCAGTGAGTCCAGAGAGTGCAGTGGCACCACTGGTGATGCAGTGCAGTGAGTGCAGAGAGTGCACTGGCACCACTGGGGATGCACTGCACTGAGTCCAGAGAGTGCACTGGCACCACTGGGGATGCACTGCAGTGACTCAAAAGAGTGCACTGGCATCACTGCGGATGCACTGCAGTGAGTCCGGAGAGTGCACTGGCACCAATGGTGATGCAGTGCAGTGAGTCCAGAGAGTGCACTGGCACCACAGGGGATGCAGTGCAGTGAGTCCAGAGAGTGCACTGGCACCACTGGGGATGCACTGCAGTGAGTCCAGAGAGTGTACTGGCACTACAGGGGATGCAGTGCAGTGAGTCCAGAGAGTGCACTGGCACCACAGGGGATGCAGTGCAGTGAGTCCGGAGAGTGCACTGGCACCACTGGGGATGCACTGCAGTGAGTCCAGAGAGTGTACTGGCACCACAGGGGATGCAGTGCAGTGAGTCCAGAGAGTGCACTGGCACCACTGGGGATGCACTGCAGTGAGTCCAGAGAGTGCACTGGCACCACTGGGGATGCAGTGCAGTGAGTCCAGAGAGTGCACTGGCACTACTGGGGATGCACTGCAGTGATTCCAGAGAGTGCACTGTCACCACTGGGGATGCAGTGCAGTGAGTCCAGAGAGTACACTGGCACCTCAGGGGCTGCACTGCAGTGAGTCCAGAGAGTGCACTGGCTCCACTGGGGATGCAGTGCAGTGAGTCCAGAGAGTGCACTGGCACCACTGGGGATGCACCTCGGTGAGTCCAGAGAGTGCTCTGGGAACACCGGGGATGCAGTGCAGTGAGTGCAGAGAGTGCACTGGCACCACTGGGGATGCAGTGCAGTGATTCCAGAGAGTGCACTGGCACCACTGGGGACGCAGTGCAGTGACTACAGAGAGTGCACTGGCACCATTGGGGATGCGGTGCAGTGAGTCCAGAGAGTGCACTGGCACCAGTGGGGATGCACTGCAGTGGGTCCAGAGAGTGCACTGGCACCACTGGGGATGCAGTGCAGTGAGTCCATAGAGTGCACTGGCACCACTGGGAATGCAGTGCAGTGAGTCCAGAGAGTGCACTGGCTCCACTGGGGATGCAGTGCAGTGACTCCAGAGAGTGCAGTGGCACCACTGGGGATGCACTGCAGTGAGTCCAGAGAGTGCACTGGCACCACTGGGGATGCAATGCAGTGAGTCCAGAGAGTGCACTGGCACCAGTGGGGAAGCACTGCAGTGAGTCCAGAGAGTGCACTGGCACCACTGGGGATGCACTGCACTGAGTCCAGAGAGTGCACTGACACCACTGGGGATCCAATGAGTGAGTCCAGAGAGTGCAATGGAACCACTGGGGATGCAGTGCAGTGAGTCCAGTGAGTGCACTGGCACTTCTGGGGATGCAGTGCAGTGAGTGCAGAGAGTGCACTGGCACAACAGGGGATGCACTGCAGTGACTCCAGAAAGTGCACTGGCACCACTGGGGATGCACTGCAGTGAGTCCGGAGAGTGCACTGGCACCGCTGGTGATGCAGTGCAGTGAGTCCAGAGAGTACACTGGCACCACTGGGGATGCACTGCAGTGAGTCCAGAGAGTGTACTGGCACCACTGGGGATGCAGTGCAGTGAGTCCAGAGAGTGCACTGGCACCACTGGGGATGCAGTTCACTGAGTCCAGAGAGTGCACTGGCACCACTGGGGATGCAGTGCAGTGAGTCCAGAGAGTGCACTGGCACCACTGAGCTACACTGCAGTGAGTCCAGTAGTTGCACTGGCACCACTGGGGATGCACTGCTGTGAGTCCAGAGACTACACTGGCACCACTGGTGATGCAGTGCAGTGAGTCCAGAGAGTGCACTGGCACCACTGTTGATGCAGTGCAGTGAGTGCAGAGAGTGCACTGGCACCACTGGGGATGCAGTGCAGTGAGTCCAGAGAGTGCACTGGCACCACTGGGGATGCACTGCAGTGAGCTCAGAGAGTGCACTGGCACCACTGGGGATGCAGTGCAGTGAGTCCAGAGAGTGCACTGGCACCACTGGGGATGCACTGCAGTGAGTCCAGAGAGTGCAGTGGCACCATTGGGGATGCAGTGCACTGAGTCCAGAGAGTGCACTGGCACCACTGGGGATGCAGTGCACTGAGTCCTGAGAGTGCAAAGGCACCACAAGGGATGCACTACAGTGAGTCCAGAGAGTGCACTGGCACCACTGGGGATGCAGTGCAGTGACTCCAGAGAGTGCAGAGGCACCACTGTTGATGCAGTGCAGTGAGTGCAGAGAGTGCACTGGCACCAGTGCGGAAGCACTGCAGTGAGTCCAGAGAGTGCACTGGCACCACTGGGGATGCACTGCAGTGAGTCCAGAGAGTGCACTGGCACCACTGGGGATGCAGTGCAGTGAGTCCAGAGAGTGCACTGGCACCACTGGGGATGCAGTGCAGTGACTCCAGAGAGTGCACTGGCACCACTGGGGATGCAGTGCAGTGAGTCCAGAGAGTGCACTGGCACTACTGGGGATGCACTGCAGTGAGTCCAGAGAGTGCACTGGCACCACTGGGGATGCACTGCAGTGAGTCCAGAGAGTGCACTGGCACCACTGGGGATGCAGTGCAGTGAGTCCAGAGAGTGCACGGGCACCACTGGGGATGCACCCCGGTGAGGCCACAGAGTGCACTGGCACCACTGGTGATGCACCCCGGTGAGTCCAGAGAGTGCACTCGCACCACTGGGGATGCACTGCAGTGAGTCCAGAGAGTGCACTGGCCCCACAGGGGATGTAGTGCAGTGAGTCCACAGAGGGCACTGGCACCACTGGGGATGCAGCGCAGTGACTCCAGAGAGTGCACTGGCACCACTGGGGATGCAGTGCAGTGAGTCCAGAGAGTGCACTGGCACCACTGGAGTTGCAGTGCAGTGAGTCGAGAGAGTGCCCTGGAACCACTGGGGATGCAGCGCAGTGACTACAGAGAGTGCACTGTCTCCACTGGGGATGCAGTGCAGTGAGTCCAGAGAGTACAGTGCCACCACTGGTGATGCAGTGCAGTGAGTCCAGAGAGTGCACTGTCAGCACTGGGGATGCAGTGCAGTGAGTCCAGAGAGTGCACTGGCACCACTGGGGATGCACTGCAGTGAGTCCAGAGAGTGCACTGGCACCACTGGGGATGCAGTGCAGTGAGTCCAGAGAGTGCACTGGCACCACTGGGGATGCAGTGCAGTGAGTCCAGAGAGTGCACTGGCGCAAAAGGATATGCACTGCAGTGAGTCCAGAGAGTGCACTGGCACCACTGGGGATGCAGTGCAGTGAGTCCAGAGAGTGCACTGTCAGCACTGGGGATGCAGTGCAGTGAGTGCAGAGAGTGCACTGGCACCACTGGGGATGCAGTGCAGTGAGTCCAGAGAGTGCACTGGCACCAATGGGGATGCACTGCAGTGAGTCCAGAGAATGCACTGGCACCACTGGGGATGCAGTGCAGTGACTCGAAAGAGTGCACTGGCACCACTGGGGATGCACTGCAGTGAGTCCGGAGAGTGCCCTGGCACCAATGGTGATGCAGTGCAGTGATCCAGAGAGTACACTGGCACCTCAGGGGCTGCACTGCAGTGAGCCCAGAGAGTGCACTGGCACCACTGGGGATGCAGTGCAGTGAGTGCAGAGAGTGCACTGGCACCACTGGGGATGCAGTGCAGTTAGTCCAGAGAGTGCACTGGCACCACTGGGTATGCAGTGCAGTGAGTCCGGAGAGTGCACTGGCACCACTGGGGATGCAGTGCAGTGAGTCCAGAGAGTGCACTGGCACCACTGGGGATGCAGTGCAGTGAGTCCAGAGAGTGCACTGTCAGCACTGGGGATGCAGTGCAGTGAGTCCAGAGAGTGCACTGTCAGCACTGGGGATGCAGTGCAGTGAGTCCAGAGAGTGCACTGGCACCACTGGGGATGCAGTGCAGTGAGTCCAGAGAGTGCACTGGCACCACTGGGGATGCACTGCAGTGACTCGAAAGAGTGCACTGGCACCACTGCGGATGCACTGCAGTGAGTCCGGAGAGTGCCCTGGCACCAATGGTGATGCAGTGCAGTGCGTCCAGAGAGTGCAGTGGCACCACTGGGGATGCAGTGCAGTGAGTCCAGAGAGTGCACTGGCACCACTGGGGATGCAATGCAGTGAGTCCAGAGAGTGCACTGGCACCACTGGGGATGCAGTGCAGTGAGTCCAGAGAGTGCACTGGCACCACTGGGGATGCAGTGCAGTGAGTCCAGAGAGTGCACTGTCAGCACTGGGGATGCAGTGCAGTGAGTCCAGAGAGTGCACTGTCAGCACTGGGGATGCAGTGCAGTGAGTCCAGAGAGTGCACTGGCACTACTGGGGATGCACTGCAGTGATTCCAGAGAGTGCACTGTCACCACTGGGGATGCAGTGCAGTGAGTCCAGAGAGTACACTGGCACCTCAGGGGCTGCACTGCAGTGAGTCCAGAGAGTGCACTGGCTCCACTGGGGATGCAGTGCAGTGAGTCCAGAGAGTGCACTGGCACCACTGGGGATGCACCTCGGTGAGTCCAGAGAGTGCTCTGGGAACACCGGGGATGCAGTGCAGTGAGTGCAGAGAGTGCACTGGCACCACTGGGGATGCAGTGCAGTGATTCCAGAGAGTGCACTGGCACCACTGGGGACGCAGTGCAGTGACTACAGAGAGTGCACTGGCACCATTGGGGATGCGGTGCAGTGAGTCCAGAGAGTGCACTGGCACCAGTGGGGATGCACTGCAGTGGGTCCAGAGAGTGCACTGGCACCACTGGGGATGCAGTGCAGTGAGTCCATAGAGTGCACTGGCACCACTGGGAATGCAGTGCAGTGAGTCCAGAGAGTGCACTGGCTCCACTGGGGATGCAGTGCAGTGACTCCAGAGAGTGCAGTGGCACCACTGGGGATGCACTGCAGTGAGTCCAGAGAGTGCACTGGCACCACTGGGGATGCAATGCAGTGAGTCCAGAGAGTGCACTGGCACCAGTGGGGAAGCACTGCAGTGAGTCCAGAGAGTGCACTGGCACCACTGGGGATGCACTGCACTGAGTCCAGAGAGTGCACTGACACCACTGGGGATCCAATGAGTGAGTCCAGAGAGTGCAATGGAACCACTGGGGATGCAGTGCAGTGAGTCCAGTGAGTGCACTGGCACTTCTGGGGATGCAGTGCAGTGAGTGCAGAGAGTGCACTGGCACAACAGGGGATGCACTGCAGTGACTCCAGAAAGTGCACTGGCACCACTGGGGATGCACTGCAGTGAGTCCGGAGAGTGCACTGGCACCGCTGGTGATGCAGTGCAGTGAGTCCAGAGAGTACACTGGCACCACTGGGGATGCACTGCAGTGAGTCCAGAGAGTGTACTGGCACCACAGGGGATGCAGTGCAGTGAGTCCAGAGAGTGCACTGGCACCACTGGGGATGCACCCCGGTGAGTCCAGAGAGTGCACTGGCACCACTGGGGATGCAGTGCAGTGAGTCCAGAGACTGCACTAGCACCACTGGGGTTTTAGTGCAGTGAGTCCAGAGAGTGCTCTGGCACCAATGGGGATGCAGTGCTGTGAGTCCAGAGAGTGCCCTGGCACCACTGGGGATGCAGTGAGTCCAGAGAGTGCACTGGCACCACTGGGGATGCAGTTTAGTGAGTCCAGAGAGTGCACCGGCTCCAATGGCGATACACTGCAGTGAGTCCAGACAGTGCACTGGCACCACTGGGGATGCAGTTCACTGAGTCCAGAGAGTGCACTGGCACCACTGGGGATGCAGTGCAGTGAGTCCAGAGAGTGCACTGGCACCACTGAGCTACACTGCAGTGAGTCCAGTAGTTGCACTGGCACCACTGGGGATGCACTGCTGTGAGTCCAGAGACTACACTGGCACCACTGGTGATGCAGTGCAGTGAGTCCAGAGAGTGCACTGGCACCACTGTTGATGCAGTGCAGTGAGTGCAGAGAGTGCACTGGCACCACTGGGGATGCAGTGCAGTGAGTCCAGAGAGTGCACTGGCACCACTGGGGATGCACTGCAGTGAGCTCAGAGAGTGCACTGGCACCACTGGGGATGCAGTGCAGTGAGTCCAGAGAGTGCACTGGCACCACTGGGGATGCACTGCAGTGAGTCCAGAGAGTGCAGTGGCACCATTGGGGATGCAGTGCACTGAGTCCAGAGAGTGCACTGGCACCACTGGGGATGCAGTGCACTGAGTCCTGAGAGTGCAAAGGCACCACAAGGGATGCACTACAGTGAGTCCAGAGAGTGCACTGGCACCACTGGGGATGCAGTGCAGTGACTCCAGAGAGTGCAGAGGCACCACTGTTGATGCAGTGCAGTGAGTGCAGAGAGTGCACTGGCACCAGTGCGGAAGCACTGCAGTGAGTCCAGAGAGTGCACTGGCACCACTGGGGATGCACTGCAGTGAGTCCAGAGAGTGCACTGGCACCACTGGGGATGCAGTGCAGTGAGTCCAGAGAGTGCACTGGCACCACTGGGGATGCAGTGCAGTGACTCCAGAGAGTGCACTGGCACCACTGGGGATGCAGTGCAGTGAGTCCAGAGAGTGCACTGGCACTACTGGGGATGCACTGCAGTGAGTCCAGAGAGTGCACTGGCACCACTGGGGATGCACTGCAGTGAGTCCAGAGAGTGCACTGGCACCACTGGGGATGCAGTGCAGTGAGTCCAGAGAGTGCACGGGCACCACTGGGGATGCACCCCGGTGAGGCCACAGAGTGCACTGGCACCACTGGTGATGCACCCCGGTGAGTCCAGAGAGTGCACTCGCACCACTGGGGATGCACTGCAGTGAGTCCAGAGAGTGCACTGGCCCCACAGGGGATGTAGTGCAGTGAGTCCACAGAGGGCACTGGCACCACTGGGGATGCAGCGCAGTGACTCCAGAGAGTGCACTGGCACCACTGGGGATGCAGTGCAGTGAGTCCAGAGAGTGCACTGGCACCACTGGAGTTGCAGTGCAGTGAGTCGAGAGAGTGCCCTGGAACCACTGGGGATGCAGCGCAGTGACTACAGAGAGTGCACTGTCTCCACTGGGGATGCAGTGCAGTGAGTCCAGAGAGTACAGTGCCACCACTGGTGATGCAGTGCAGTGAGTCCAGAGAGTGCACTGTCAGCACTGGGGATGCAGTGCAGTGAGTCCAGAGAGTGCACTGGCACCACTGGGGATGCACTGCAGTGAGTCCAGAGAGTGCACTGGCACCACTGGGGATGCAGTGCAGTGAGTCCAGAGAGTGCACTGGCACCACTGGGGATGCAGTGCAGTGAGTCCAGAGAGTGCACTGGCGCAAAAGGATATGCACTGCAGTGAGTCCAGAGAGTGCACTGGCACCACTGGGGATGCAGTGCAGTGAGTCCAGAGAGTGCACTGTCAGCACTGGGGATGCAGTGCAGTGAGTGCAGAGAGTGCACTGGCACCACTGGGGATGCAGTGCAGTGAGTCCAGAGAGTGCACTGGCACCAATGGGGATGCACTGCAGTGAGTCCAGAGAATGCACTGGCACCACTGGGGATGCAGTGCAGTGACTCGAAAGAGTGCACTGGCACCACTGGGGATGCACTGCAGTGAGTCCGGAGAGTGCCCTGGCACCAATGGTGATGCAGTGCAGTGATCCAGAGAGTACACTGGCACCTCAGGGGCTGCACTGCAGTGAGCCCAGAGAGTGCACTGGCACCACTGGGGATGCAGTGCAGTGAGTGCAGAGAGTGCACTGGCACCACTGGGGATGCAGTGCAGTTAGTCCAGAGAGTGCACTGGCACCACTGGGTATGCAGTGCAGTGAGTCCGGAGAGTGCACTGGCACCACTGGGGATGCAGTGCAGTGAGTCCAGAGAGTGCACTGGCACCACTGGGGATGCAGTGCAGTGAGTCCAGAGAGTGCACTGTCAGCACTGGGGATGCAGTGCAGTGAGTCCAGAGAGTGCACTGTCAGCACTGGGGATGCAGTGCAGTGAGTCCAGAGAGTGCACTGGCACCACTGGGGATGCAGTGCAGTGAGTCCAGAGAGTGCACTGGCACCACTGGGGATGCACTGCAGTGACTCGAAAGAGTGCACTGGCACCACTGCGGATGCACTGCAGTGAGTCCGGAGAGTGCCCTGGCACCAATGGTGATGCAGTGCAGTGAGTCCAGAGAGTGCAGTGGCACCACTGGGGATGCAGTGCAGTGAGTCCAGAGAGTGCACTGGCACCAGTGGGGATGCACTGCAGTGAGTCCAGAGAGTGCACTGGCACCACTGGGGATGCACTGCAGAGAGTCCAGAGAGTGCTCTGGGAACACTGGGGATGCAGTGCAGTGAGTGCAGAGAGTGCACTGGCACCACTGGGGATGCAGTGCAGTGAGTCCAGAGAGTGCACTGGCACCACTGGGGATGCACTGCAGTGACTCGAAAGAGTGCACTGGCACCACTGCGGATGCACTGCAGTGAGTCCGGAGAGTGCCCTGGCACCAATGGTGATGCAGTGCAGTGAGTCCAGAGAGTGCCCTGGCACCAATGGGGATGCAGTGCAGTGAGTCCAGAGAGTGCACTGGCACCACTGGGGATGCAATGCAGTGAGTCCAGAGAGTGCACTGGCACCACTGGGGATGAAGTGCAGTGAGTCCAGAGAGTGCACTGGCACCACTGGGGATGCAGTGCAGTGAGTCCAGAGAGTGCACTGGCACCACTGGGGATGCACTGCAGTGAGTCCAGAGAGTGCACTGGCACCACTGGGGATGCACTGCAGTGAGTCCAGAGAGTGCACTGGCACCACTGGGGATGCAGTGCAGTGACTCGAGAGAGTGCAGAGGCACCACTGTTGATGCAGTGCTGCGACTCCAGAGAGTGCACTGGCACCACTGGGGATGCAGTGCAGTGAGTCCAGAGAGTGCACTGGCACCACTGGGGATGCACTGCAGTGAGTCCAGAGAGTGCACTGGCACCACTGGTGATGCAGTGCAGTGAGTGCAGAGAGTGCACTGGCACCACTGGGGATGCACTGCACTGAGTCCAGAGAGTGCACTGGCACCACTGGGGATGCACTGCAGTGACTCAAAAGAGTGCACTGGCACCACTGCGGATGCACTGCAGTGAGTCCGGAGAGTGCACTGGCACCAATGGTGATGCAGTGCAGTGAGTCCAGAGAGTGCACTGGCACCACTGGGGATGCAGTGCAGTGAGTCCAGAGAGTGCACTGGCTCCACTGGGTATGAACTGTAGTGAGTCCAGAGACTGCACAGGCACCACTGGGGATGCAGTGCAGTGACTCCAGAGAGTGCACTGGCACCACTGCGGATGCACTGCAGTGAGTGCAGAGAGTGCACTGGCACCACTGGGGATGCAGTGCAGTGAGTCCAGAGAGTGCACTGGCACCACTGGGGATGCACTGCAGTGACTCGAAAGAGTGCACTGGCACCACTGCGGATGCACTGCAGTGAGTCCGGAGAGTGCCCTGGCACCAATGGTGAAGCACTGCAGTGAGTCCAGAGAGTGCAGTGACACCACTGGGGATGCAGTGCAGTGAGTCCAGAGAGTGCACTGGCACCACTGGGGATGCAATGCAGTGAGTCCACAGAGTGCACTGGAACCACTGGGGATGAAGTGCAGTGAGTCCAGAGAGTGCACTGGCACCACTGGGGATGCAGTGCAGTGAGTCCAGAGAGTGCACTGGCACCACTGGGGATGCACTGCAGTGAGTCCAGAGAGTGCACTGGCACCACGGGGGATGCACTGCAGTGAGTCCAGAGAGTGCACTGGCAGCACTGGGGATGCAGTGCAGTTGAGTCCAGAGAGTGCACTGGCACCTTGGGGATGCAGTGCAGTGAGTCCAGAGAGTGCACTGGCACCACTGGGGATGCACTGCAGTGAGTCCAGAGAGTGCACTGGCACCAGTGGGGGTGCACTGCAGTGAGTCCAGAGAGTGCACTGGCACCACTGGGGATGCAGTGCAGTGAGTGCAGAGAGTGCCCTGGCACCACTGGGGATGCAGTGCAGTGAGTCCAGAGAGTGCACTGGCACCACTGGGGATGCAGTGCAGTGAGTCGAGAGAGTGCACTGGCACCACTGGGGATGCAGTGCAGTGAGTCCAGAGAGTGCACTGGCACCACTGGGGATGCAGTGCAGTGAGCTCAGAGAGTGCACTGGCACCACTGGGGATGGACTGCAGTGAGGGCAGAGAGTGCACTGGCACCACTGGGGATGCACTGCAGTGAGTCCAGAGAGTGCCCTGGCACCACTGGGGATGCAGTGCAGTGAGTCCAGAGAGTGCACTGGCACCACTGGGGATGCAGTGCAGTGAGTCCAGAGAGTGCACTGGCTCCACTGGGTATGAACTGTAGTGAGTCCAGAGACTGCAGGGGCACCACCATTGGGGATGCAGTGATGTGACTCCAGAGAGTGCACTGGCACCACTGCGGATGCACTGCAGTGAGTGCAGAGAGTGCACTGGCACCACTGGGGATGCAATGCAGTGAGTCCAGAGAGTGCACTGGCACCACTGGGGATGCACTGCAGTGAGTCCAGAGAGTGCACGGGCACCACTGGGGATGCACTGCAGTGAGTCCAGAGAGTGCACTGACACCACTGGGGATGTAGTGCAGTGATTCCGGAGAGTGCACTGGCACCACTGGGGATGCAGTGCAGTTAGTCCAGAGAGTGCACTGGCAGCACTGGGGATGCACTGCAGTGAGTCCAGAGAGTGCACTGGCAGCACTGGGGATGCACTGCAGTGAGTCCAGAGAGTGCACTGGCACCACTGGGGATGCACTGCAGTGACTCGAAGGAGTGCACTGGCACCACTGCGGATGCACTGCAGTGAGTCCGGAGAGTGCCCTGGCACCACTGGAGATGCAGTGCAGTGAGTCCAGAGAGTGCAGTGGCACCACTGGGGATGCAGTGCAGTGAGTCCAGAGAGTGCACTGGCACCACTGGGGATGGACTGCAGTGAGTCCAGAGAGTGCACTGGCACCACTGGGGATGCAGTGCAGTGACTCCAGAGAGTGCACTGGCACCACTGGGGATGCACTGCAGTGATTCCAGAGAGTGCACTGGCACCACTGGGGATGCAGTGCAGTGAGTCCAGAGAGTGCACTGGCACTACTGGGGATGCAGTGCAGTGAGTCCAGAGAGTGCACTGGCACCACTGGGGATGCACTACCGTGAGTCCAGATAGTGCACTGGTACCACTGGGGATGCAGTGCAGTGACTCCAGAGAGTGCAGAGGCACCACAGTTGATGCAGTGCTGTGACTCCAGAGAGTGCACTGGCACCACTGGGGATGCAGTGCAGTGAGTCCAGAGAGTGCACTGGCACCACTGGGGATGCAGTGCACTGAGTCCAGAGAGTGCACTGGCACCACTGGGGATGCAGTGCAGTGAGTCCAGAGAGTGCACTGGCAGCACTGGGGATGCACTGCAGTGAGTCCAGAGAGTGCTCTGGCACCACTGGGGATGCAGTTCAGTGAGTCCAGAGAGTGCACTGGCACCACTGGGGATACACTGCAGTGACTCCAGAGAGTGCACTGGCACCACTGGGGATGCACTGCAGTGAGTCCAGAGAGTGCACTGGCACCAGTGGGGATGCAGTGCAGTGAGTCCAGAGAGTGCACTGGCACCACTGGGGATGCACTGCAGTGAGTCCAGAGAGTGCACTGGCAGCACTGGGGATGCAGTGCAGTGACTCCAGAGAGTGCAGAGGCACCACTGTTGATGCAGTGCTGAGACTCCAGAGAGTGCACTGGCACCACTGGGGATGCAGTGCAGTGAGTCCAGAGAGTGCACTGGCACCACTGGGGATGCACTGCAGTGAGTCCAGAGAGTGCACTGGCACCACTGGGGATGCAGTGCAGTGAGTGCAGAGAGTGCACTGGCACCACTGGGGATGCACTGCAGTGAGTCCAGAGAGGGCACTGGCACCACTGGGGATGCACTGCAGTGACTCAAAAGAGTGCACTGGCACCACTGGCGATGCAGTGCAGTGAGTCCAGAGAGTGCACTGGCACCAATGGTGATGCAGTGCAGTGAGTCCAGAGAGTGCAGTGGCACCACTGGGGATGCAGTGCAGTGAGTCCAGAGAGTGCACTGGCACCACTGGGGATGCAGTGCAGTGAGTCCAGAGAGTGCAATGGCACCACTGGGGATGCAGTGCAGTGAGTCCAGAGAGTGCACTGGCACCACTGGGGATGCACTGCAGTGATTCCAGAGAGTGCACTGGCACCACTGGGGATGCAGTGCAGTGAGTCCAGAGAGTGCACTGGCACCACTGGGGATGCACTGCAGTGACTCGAAAGAGTGCACTGGCACCACTGCGGATGCACTGCAGTGAGTCCGGAGAGTGCCCTGGCACCAATGGTGAAGCAGTGCAGTGAGTCCAGAGAGTACAGTGACACGACTGGGGATGCAGTGCAGTGAGTCCAGAGAGTGCACTGGCACCACTGGGGATGCAATGCAGTGAGTCCAGAGAGTGCACTGGCAGCACTGGGGATGAAGTGCAGTGAGTCCAGAGAGTGCACTGGCAGCACTGGGGATGCACTGCAGTGAGTCCAGAGAGTGCACTGGCACCACTGGGGATGCACTGCAGTGAGTCCAGAGAGTGCACTGGCACCACGGGGGATGCACTGCAGTGAGTCCAGAGAGTGCACTGGCAGCACTGGGGATGCAGTGCAGTTGAGTCCAGAGAGTGCACTGTCTCCACTGGGGATGCAGTGCAGTGAGTCCAGAGAGTGCACTGGCACCACTGGGGATGCAGTGCAGTGAGTCCAGAGAGTGCACTGGCACCAGTGGGGGTGCACTGCAGTGAGTCCAGAGAGTGCACTGGCACCACTGGGGTTTCAGTGCAGTGAGTCCAGAGAGTGCACTGGCACCACTGGGGATGCAGTGCAGTGAGTGCAGAGAGTGCCCTGGCACCACTGGGGATGCAGTGCAGTGAGTCCAGAGAGTGCACTGGCACCACTGGGGATGCAGTGCAGTGAGTCCAGAGAGTGCACTGGCACCACTGGGGATGCACCCCGGTGAGCCCAGAGATTGCACTGGCACCACTGGGGATGCACTGCAGTGAGGGCAGAGAGTGCACTGGCACCACTGGGGATGCACTGCAGTGAGTCCAGAGAGTGCCCTGGCACCACTGGGGATGCAGTGCAGTGAGTCCAGAGAGTGCACTGGCACCACTGGGGATGCAATGCAGTGAGACCAGAGAGTGCACTGGCACCACTGTGGATGCAGCGCAGTGAGTCCAGAGAGTGCACTGGCACCACTGGGGATGCACTGCAGTGATTCCGGAGAGTGCACTGGCACCAGTGGGGGTGCACTGCAGTGAGTCCAGAGAGTGCACTGGCAGCACTTGGGATGCACTGCAGTGAGTCCAGAGAGTGCACTGGCACCACTGGGGATGCAGTGCAGTGAGTCCAGAGAGTGCACTGGCACCTTGGGGATGCAGTGCAGTGAGTCCAGAGAGTGCACTGGCACCACTGGGGATGCAGTGCAGTGACTCCAGAGAGTGCAGAGGCACCACTGTTGATGCAGTGCAGTGACTCCAGAGAGTGCACTGGCACCACTGGGGATGCAGTGCTGTGAGTCCAGAGAGTGCACTGGCACCACTGGGGATGCACTGCAGTGAGTCCAGAGAGTGCACTGGCAGCACTGGGGATGCACTGCAGTGAGTCCAGAGAGTGCACTGGCACCACTGGGGATGCACTGCAGTGAGTCCAGAGAGTGCACTGTCAGCACTGGGGATGCAGTGCAGTGAGTCCAGAGAGTGCACTGGCACCACTGCGGATGCACTGCAGTGAGTCCGGAGAGTGCCCTGGCACCAATGGTGATGCAGTGCAGTGAGTCCAGAGAGTGCACTGGCACCACTGGGGATGCAGTGCAGTGAGTCCAGAGAGTGCACTGGTACCACTGGGGATGCAATGCAGTGAGTCCAGAGAGTGCACTGGCACCACTGGGGATGCAGTGCAGTGACTCCAGAGAGTGCACTGGCACCACTGGGGATGCAGTGCAGTGAGTCCAGAGAGTGCACTGGCACCACTGGTGATGCAGTGCAGTGAGTCCAGAGAGTGCACTGGCACCACTGGGGATGCACTGCAGTGAGTCCAGAGAGTGCACTGGCAGCACTGGGAATGCACTGCAGTGAGTCCAGAGCGTGCTCTGGCACCACTGGGGATGCAGTTCAGTGAGTCCAGAGAGTGCACTGGCACCACTGGGGATATACTGCAGTGACTCCAGAGAGTGCACAGGCACCACTGGGGATGCACTGCAGTGAGTCCAGAGAGTGCACTGGCACCACTGGGGATGCAGTGCAGTGAGTCCAGAGACTGCACTGGCACCAACTGGAGCTGCACTGCAGTGAGTCCTGAGATTGCACTGGCACCACTGGGGATGCACTACAGTGAGTCCAGAGACTACACTGGCACCACTGGGGATGCACTGCAGTGAGTCCAGAGAGTGCACTGGCACCACTGTTCATGCAGTGCAGTGAGTCCAGAGAGTGCACTGGCACCACTGGGGATGCAGTGCATGAGTGCGGAGAGTCCACTGGCACCACTGGGGATGCAGTGCAGTGAGTCCAGAGAGTGCACTGGCACCACTGGGGATGCAGTGCAGTGAGTCCAGAGAGTGCACTGGCTCCACTGGGTATGAACTGTAGTGAGTCCAGAGACTGCACAGGCACCACTGGGGATGCAGTGCAGTGACTCCAGAGAGTGCACTGGCACCACTGCGGATGCACTGCAGTGAGTGCAGAGAGTGCACTGGCACCACTGGGGATGCAATGCAGTGAGTCCAGAGAGTTCACTGGCACCACTGGGGATGCACTGCAGTGAGTCCAGAGAGTGCACGGGCACCACTGGGGATGCACTGCAGTGAGTCCAGAGAGTGCACTGACACGACTGGGGATGTAGTGCAGTGATTCCGGAGAGTGCACTGGCACCACTGGGGATGCAGTGCAGTTAGTCCAGAGAGTGCACTGGCACCACTGGGGATGCACTGCAGTGAGTCCAGAGAGTGCACTGGCAGCACTGGGGATGCACTGCAGTGAGTCCAGAGAGTGCACTGGCACCACTGGGGATGCACTGCAGTGACTCGAAGGAGTGCACTGGCACCACTGCGGATGCACTGCAGTGAGTCCGGAGAGTGCCCTGGCACCACTGGTGATGCAGTGCAGTGAGTCCAGAGAGTGCACTGGCACCACTGGGGATGCAGTGCAGTGAGTCCAGAGAGTGCACTGGCAACACTGGGGATGCAGTGCAGTGAGTCCAGAGAGTGCACTGGCACCACTGGGGATGCACTGCAGTGATTCCAGAGAGTGCACTGGCACCACTGGGGATGTAGTGCAGTGACTCCAGAGAGTGCACGGCACCACTGGGGATGCACTGCAGTGATTCCAGAGAGTGCACTGGCACCACTGGGGATGCAGTGCAGTGAGTCCAGAGAGTGCACTGGCACCACTGGGGATGCAGTGCAGTGAGTCCAGAGAGTGCACTGGCTCCACTGGGGATGCACTACAGTGAGTCCAGAGAGTGCACTGGCACCACTGGGGATGCAGTGCAGTGACTCCAGAGAGTGCACTGGCACCACTGTTGATGCAGTGCTGTGACTCCAGAGAGTGCACTGGCACCACTGGGGATGCAGTGCAGTGAGTCCAGAGAGTGCACTGGCACCACTGGGGATGCAGTGCACTGAGTGCAGAGAGTGCACTGGCACCACTGGGGATGCAGTGCAGTGAGTCCAGAGAGTGCAATGGCACCACTGGGGTGCAGTGCACTGAGTCCAGAGAGTGCACTGGCACCACTGGTGATGCAGTGCAGTGAGTCCAGAGAGTGCACTGGCACCACTAGCGATGCAGTGCAGTGAGTCCAGAGAGTGCACTGGCAGCACTGGGAATGCACTGCAGTGAGTCCAGAGAGTGCTCTGGCACCACTGGGGATGCAGTTCAGTGAGTCCAGAGAGTGCACTGGCACCACTGGGGATATACTGCAGTGACTCCAGAGAGTGCACAGGCACCACTGGGGATGCACTGCAGTGAGTCCAGAGAGTGCACTGGCACCACTGGGGATGCAGTGCAGTGAGTCCAGAGACTGCACGGGCACCAACTGGAGCTGCACTGCAGTGAGTCCTGAGATTGCACTGGCACCACTGGGGATGCACTACAGTGAGTCCAGAGACTACACTGGCACCACTGGGGATGCACTGTAGTGACTCGAAAGAGTGCACTGGCACCACTGCGGATGCACTGCAGTGAGTCCGGAGAGTGCCCTGGCACCAATGGTGATGCAGTGCAGTGAGTCCAGAGAGTGCACTGGCACCACTGGGGATGCAGTGCAGTGAGTCCAGGGAGTGCACTGGCACCAGTGGGGATGCACTGCAGTGAGTCCAGAGAGTGCACTGGCACCACTGGGGATGCACTGCAGTGACTCGAAAGAGTGCACTGGCACCACTGCGGATGCACTGCAGTGAGTCCGGAGAGTGCCCTGGCACCAATGGTGATGCAGTGCAGTGAGTCCAGAGAGTGCCCTGGCACCAATGGGGATGCAGTGCAGTGAGTCCAGAGAGTGCACTGGCACCACTGGGGATGCAATGCAGTGAGTCCAGAGAGTGCACTGGCACCACTGGGGATGCAGTGCAGTGAGTCCAGAGAGTGCACTGGCACCACTGGGGATGCACTGCAGTGAGTCCAGAGAGTGCACTGGCACCACTGGGGATGCACTGCAGTGAGTCCAGAGAGTGCACTGGCAGCACTGGGGATGCAGTGCAGTGACTCCAGAGAGTGCAGAGGCACCACTGTTGATGCAGTGCTGCGACTCCAGAGAGTGCACTGGCACCACTGGGGATGCAGTGCAGTGAGTCCAGAGAGTGCACTGGCACCACTGGGGATGCACTGCAGTGAGTCCAGAGAGTGCACTGGCACCACTGGTGATGCAGTGCAGTGAGTGCAGAGAGTGCACTGGCACCACTGGGGATGCACTGCACTGAGTCCAGAGAGTGCACTGGCACCACTGGGGATGCACTGCAGTGACTCAAAAGAGTGCACTGGCACCACTGCGGATGCACTGCAGTGAGTCCGGAGAGTGCACTGGCACCAATGGTGATGCAGTGCAGTGAGTCCAGAGAGTGCAGTGGCACCACTGGGGATGCAGTGCAGTGAGTCCAGAGAGTGCACTGGCACCACTGGGGATGCAATGCAGTGAGCCCAGAGAGTGCACTGGCATCACTGGGGATGCACTGCAGTGAGTCCAGAGAGTGCACTGGCACCACTGGGGATGCACTGCAGTGATTCCAGAGAGTGCACTGGCACCACTGGGGATGCAGTGCAGTGAGTCCAGAGAGTGCACTGGCACCACTGGGGATGCACTGCAGTGACTCGAAAGAGTGCACTGGCACCACTGCGGATGCACTGCAGTGAGTCCGGAGAGTGCCCTGGCACCAATGGTGAAGCACTGCAGTGAGTCCAGAGAGTGCAGTGACACCACTGGGGATGCAGTGCAGTGAGTCCAGAGAGTGCACTGGCACCACTGGGGATGCAATGCAGTGAGTCCACAGAGTGCACTGGAACCACTGGGGATGAAGTGCAGTGAGTCCAGAGAGTGCACTGGCACCACTGGGGATGCAGTGCAGTGAGTCCAGAGAGTGCACTGGCACCACTGGGGATGCACTGCAGTGAGTCCAGAGAGTGCACTGGCACCACGGGGGATGCACTGCAGTGAGTCCAGAGAGTGCACTGGCAGCACTGGGGATGCAGTGCAGTTGAGTCCAGAGAGTGCACTGGCACCTTGGGAATGCAGTGCAGTGAGTCCAGAGAGTGCACTGGCACCACTGGGGATGCAGTGCAGTGAGTCCAGAGAGTGCACTGGCACCAGTGGGGGTGCACTGCAATGAGTCCAGAGAGTGCACTGGCACCACTGGGGTTGCAGTGCAGTGAGTCCAGAGAGTGCACTGGCACCACTGGGGATGCAGTGCAGTGAGTGCAGAGAGTGCCCTGGCACCACTGGGGATGCAGTGCAGTGAGTCCAGAGAGTGCCCTGGCACCACTGGGGATGCAGTGCAGTGAGTCGAGAGAGTGCACTGGCACCACTGGGGATGCACCCCGGTGAGCCCAGAGATTGCACTGGCACCACTGGGGATGCACTGCAGTGAGTGCAGAGAGTGCACTGGCACCACTGGGGATGCACTGCAGTGAGTCCGGAGAGTGCCCTGGCACCAATGGTGAAGCAGTGCAGTGAGTCCAGAGAGTACAGTGACACGACTGGGGATGCAGTGCAGTGAGTCCAGAGAGTGCACTGGCACCACTGAGGATGCAGTGCAGTGAGTCCAGAGAGTGCACTGGCTCCACTGGGTATGAACTGTAGTGAGTCCAGAGACTGCACAGGCACCACTGGGGATGCAGTGCAGTGACTCCAGAGAGTGCACTGGCACCACTGCGGATGCACTGCAGTGAGTGCAGAGAGTGCACTGGCACCACTGGGGATGCAATGCAGTGAGTCCAGAGAGTGCACTGGCACCACTGGGGATGCACTGCAGTGAGTCCAGAGAGTGCACGGGCACCACTGGGGATGCAGTGCCGTGAGTCCAGAGAGTGCACTGACACCACTGGGGATGTAGTGCAGTGATTCCAGAGAGTGCACTGGCACCACTGGGGATGCAGTGCAGTTAGTCCAGAGAGTGCACTGGCAGCACTGGGGATGCAGTGCAGTGAGTCCAGAGAGTGCACTGGCAGCACTGGGGATGCACTGCAGTGAGTCCAGAGAGTGCACTGGCACCACTGGGGATGCACTGCAGTGACTCGAAGGAGTGCACTGGCACCACTGCGGATGCAGTGCAGTGAGTCCGGAGAGTGCCCTGGCACCACTGGAGATGCAGTGCAGTGAGTCCAGAGAGTGCACTGGCACCACTGGGGATGCAGTGCAGTGAGTCCAGAGAGTGCACTGGCACCACTGGGGATGCACTGCACTGAGTCCAGAGAGTGCTCTGGCACCACTGGGGATGCAGTTCAGTGAGTCCAGAGAGTGCACTGGCACCACTGGGGATACACTGCAGTGACTCCAGAGAGTGCACTGGCACCACTGGGGATGCACTGCAGTGAGTCCAGAGAGTGCACTGGCACCAGTGGGGATGCAGTGCAGTGAGTCCAGAGAGTGCACTGGCACCACTGGGGATGCACTGCAGTGAGTCCAGAGAGTGCACTGGCAGCACTGGGGATGCAGTGCAGTGACTCCAGAGAGTGCAGAGGCACCACTGTTGATGCAGTGCTGCGACTCCAGAGAGTGCACTGGCACCACTGGGGATCCAGTGCAGTGAGTCCAGAGAGTGCACTGGCACCACTGGGGATGCACTGCAGTGAGTCCAGAGAGTGCACTGGCACCACTGGGGATGCAGTGCAGTGAGTCCAGAGAGTGCACTGGCACCACTGGGGATGCACTGCAGTGAGTCCAGAGAGTGCACTGGCACCACTGGGGATGCACTGCAGTGACTCAAAAGAGTGCACAAGCACCACTGGCGATGCAGTGCAGTGAGTCCAGAGAGTGCACTGGCACCACTGGGGATGCAATGCAGTGAGTCCAGAGAGTGCAATGGCAGCACTGGGGATGCAGTGCAGTGAGTACAGAGAGTGCACTGGCACCACTGGGGATGCACTGCAGTGATTCCAGAGAGTGCACTGGCACCACTGGGGATGCAGTGCAGTGAGTCCAGAGAGTGCACTGGCACCACTGGGGATGCACTGCAGTGACTCGAAAGAGTGCACTGGCACCACTGCGGATGCACTGCAGTGAGTCCGGAGAGTGCCCTGGCACCAATGGTGAAGCAGTGCAGTGAGTCCAGAGAAAACAGTGACACGACTGGGGATGCAGTGCAGTGAGTCCAGAGAGTGCACTGGCACCACTGGGGATGCAATGCAGTGAGTCCAGAGAGTGCACTGGCAGCACTGGGGATGAAGTGCAGTGAGTCCAGAGAGTGCACTGGCAGCACTGGGGATGCACTGCAGTGAGTCCAGAGAGTGCACTGGCACCACTGGGGATGCACTGCAGTGAGTCCAGAGAGTGCACTGGCACCACGGGGGATGCACTGCAGTGAGTCCAGAGAGTGCACTGGCAGCACTGGGGATGCAGTGCAGTTGAGTCCAGAGAGTGCACTGGCACCTTGGGGATGCAGTGCAGTGAGTCCAGAGAGTGCACTGGCACCACTGGGGATGCAGTGCAGTGAGTCCAGAGAGTGCACTGGCACCAGTGGGGGTGCACTGCAGTGAGTCCAGAGAGTGCACTGGCACCACTGGGGTTTCAGTGCAGTGAGTCCAGAGAGTGCACTGGCACCACTGGGGATGCAGTGCAGTGAGTGCAGAGAGTGCCCTGGCACCACTGGGGATGCAGTGCAGTGAGTCCAGAGAGTGCACTGGCACCACTGGGGATGCAGTGCAGTGAGTCCAGAGAGTGCACTGGCACCACTGGGGATGCACCCCGGTGAGCCCAGAGATTGCACTGGCACCAGTGGGGATGCACTGCAGTGAGGGCAGAGAGTGCACTGGCACCACTGGGGATGCAGTGCAGTGAGTCCAGAGAGTGCCCTGGCACCACTGGGGATGCAGTGCAGTGAGTCCAGAGAGTGCACTGGCACCACTGGGGATGCAATGCAGTGAGTCCAGAGAGTGCACTGGCACCACTGTGGATGCAGCGCAGTGAGTCCAGAGAGTGCACTGGCACCACTGGGGATGCACTGCAGTGATTCCGGAGAGTGCACTGGCACCAGTGGGGGTGCACTGCAGTGAGTCCAGAGAGTGCACTGGCAGCACTTGGGATGCACTGCAGTGAGTCCAGAGAGTGCACTGGCACCTTGGGGATGCACTGCAGTGAGTCCAGAGAGTGCACTGGCAGCACTGGGGATGCACTGCAGTGAGTCCAGAGAGTGCACTGGCACCACTGGGGATGCACTGCAGTGACTCGAAGGAGTGCACTGGCACCACTGCGGATGCACTGCAGTGAGTCCGGAGAGTGCCCTGGCACCACTGGAGATGCAGTGCAGTGAGTCCAGAGAGTGCAGTGGCACCACTGGGGATGCAGTGCAGTGAGTCCAGAGAGTGCACTGGCACCACTGGGGATGCAATGCAGTGAGTCCAGAGAGTGCACTGGCACCACTGGGGATGCAGTGCAGTGACTCCAGAGAGTGCACTGGCACCACTGGGGATGCACTGCAGTGATTCCAGAGAGTGCACTGGCACCACTGGGGATGCACTGCAGTGAGTCCAGAGAGTGCACTGGCACCACGGGGGATGCACTGCAGTGAGTCCAGAGAGTGCACTGGCAGCACTGGGGATGCAGTGCAGTTGAGTCCAGAGAGTGCACTGGCACCTTGGGGATGCAGTGCAGTGAGTCCAGAGAGTGCACTGGCACCACTGGGGATGCAGTGCAGTGAGTCCAGAGAGTGCACTGGCACCAGTGGGGGTGCACTGCAGTGAGTCCAGAGAGTGCACTGGCACCACTGGGGTTTCAGTGCAGTGAGTCCAGAGAGTGCACTGGCACCACTGGGGATGCAGTGCAGTGAGTGCAGAGAGTGCCCTGGCACCACTGGGGATGCAGTGCAGTGAGTCCAGAGAGTGCACTGGCACCACTGGGGATGCAGTGCAGTGAGTCCAGAGAGTGCACTGGCACCACTGGGGATGCACCCCGGTGAGCCCAGAGATTGCACTGGCACCACTGGGGATGCACTGCAGTGAGGGCAGAGAGTGCACTGGCACCACTGGGGATGCACTGCAGTGAGTCCAGAGAGTGCCCTGGCACCACTGGGGATGCAGTGCAGTGAGTCCAGAGAGTGCACTGGCACCACTGGGGATGCAATGCAGTGAGTCCAGAGAGTGCACTGGCACCACTGTGGATGCAGCGCAGTGAGTCCAGAGAGTGCACTGGCACCACTGGGGATGCACTGCAGTGATTCCAGAGAGTGCACTGACACCAGTGGGGGTGCACTGCAGTGAGTCCAGAGAGTGCACTGGCAGCACTTGGGATGCACTGCAGTGAGTCCAGAGAGTGCACTGGCACCACTGGGGATGCAGTGCAGTGAGTCCAGAGAGTGCACTGGCACCTTGGGGATGCACTGCAGTGAGTCCAGAGAGTGCACTGGCACCACTGGGGATGCAGTGCAGTGACTCCAGAGAGTGCAGAGGCACCACTGTTGATGCAGTGCTGTGACTCCAGAGAGTGCACTGGCACCACTGGGGATGCAGTGCTGTGAGTCCAGAGAGTGCACTGGCACCACTGTGGATGCACTGCAGTGAGTCCAGAGAGTGCACTGGCAGCCTTGGGGATGCACTGCAGTGAGTCCAGAGAGTGCACTGGCACCACTGGGGATGCACTGCAGTGAGTCCAGAGAGTGCACTGGCACCACTGGGGATGAACTGCAGTGACTCGAAAGAGTGCACTGGCACCACTGGGGATGCAGTGCAGTGAGTCCAGAGAGTGCACTGGCACTACTGGGGATGCACTGCAGTGAGTCCAGAGAGTGCACTGGCACCACTGGTGATGCAGTGCAGTGAGTCCAGAGAGTGCACTGGCACCACTGGCGATGCAGTGCAGTGAGTCCAGAGAGTGCACTGGCAGCACTGGGAATGCACTGCAGTGAGTCCAGAGAGTGCTCTGGCACCACTGGGGATGCAGTGTAGTGAGTCCAGAGAGTGCACTGGCACCACTGGGGATATACTGCAGTGACTCCAGAGAGTGCACAGGCACCACTGGGGATGCACTGCAGTGAGTCCAGAGAGTGCACTGGCACCACTGGGGATGCAGTGCAGTGAGTCCAGAGACTGCACTGGCACCAACTGGGGATGCACTGCAGTGAGTCCAGAGAGTGCACTGGCACCACTGTTCATGCAGTGCAGTGAGTCCAGAGAGTGCACTGGCACCACTGGGGATGCAGTGCATGAGTGCGGAGAGTCCACTGGCACCACTGGGCATGCAGTGCAGTGAGTCCAGAGAGTGGACTGGCACCACTGGGGATGGAGTGCAGTGAGTCCAGAGAGTGCACTGGCACCACTGGGGATGCAGTGCAGTGAGTCCAGAGAGTGCACTGGCTCCACTGGGTATGAACTGTAGTGAGTCCAGAGACTGCACAGGCACCACTGGGGATGCAGTGCAGTGACTCCAGAGAGTGCACTGGCACCACTGCGGATGCACTGCAGTGAGTGCAGAGAGTGCACTGGCACCACTGGGGATGCAATGCAGTGAGTCCAGAGAGTGCACTGGCACCACTGGGGATGCAGTGCAGTGAGTCCAGAGAGTGCACGGGCACCACTGGGGATGCACTGCAGTGAGTCCAGAGAGTGCACTGGCAGCACTGGGGATGCACTGCAGTGAGTCCAGAGAGTGCACTGGCACCACTGGGGATGCACTGCAGTGACTCGAAGGAGTGCACTGGCACCACTGCGGATGCACTGCAGTGAGTCCGGAGAGTGCCCTGGCACCACTGGTGATGCAGTGCAGTGAGTCCAGAGAGTGCAGTGGCACCACTGGGGATGCAGTGCAGTGAGTCCAGAGAGTGCACTGGCAACACTGGGGATGCAGTGCAGTGAGTCCAGAGAGTGCAGTGGCACCACTGGGGATGCAGTGCAGTGATTCCAGAGAGTGCACTGGCACCACTGGGGATGCAGTGCAGTGACTCCAGAGAGTGCACTGGCACCACTGGGGATGCACTGCAGTGATTCCAGAGAGTGCACTGGCACCACTGGGGATGCAGTGCAGTGAGTCCAGAGAGTACACTGGCACCACTGGGGATGCAGTGCAGTGAGTCCAGAGAGTGCACTGGCACCACTGGGGATGCACTACAGTGAGTCCAGAGAGTGCACTGGCACCACTGGGGATGCAGTGCAGTGACTCCAGAGAGTGCACTGGCACCACTGTTGATGCAGTGCTGTGACTCCAGAGAGTGCACTGGCACCACTGGGGATGCAGTGCAGTGAGTCCAGAGAGTGCACTGGCACCACTGGGGATGCAGTGCACTGAGTGCAGAGAGTGCACTGGCACCACTGGGGATGCAGTGCAGTGAGTCCAGAGAGTGCACTGGCACCACTGGGGATGCAGTGCACTGAGTCCAGAGAGTGCACTGGCACCACTGGGGATGCAGTGCACTGAGTCCAGAGAGTGCACTGGCACCACTGGGGATGCAGTGCAGTGAGTCCAGAGACTGCACGGGCACCAACTGGAGCTGCACTGCAGTGAGTCCTGAGATTGCACTGGCACCACTGGGGATGCACTACAGTGAGTCCAGAGACTACACTGGCACCACTGGGGATGCACTGCAGTGAGTCCAGAGAGTGCACTGGCACCACTGTTCATGCAGTGCAGTGAGTCCAGAGAGTGCACTGGCACCACTGGGTATGCAGTGCATGAGTGCGGAGAGTCCACTGGCACCACAGGAGATGCAGTGCAGTGAGTCCAGAGAGTGGACTGGCGCCACTGGGGATGGAGTGCAGTGAGTCCAGAGAGTGCACTGGCACCACTGGGGATGCAGTGCAGTGAGTCCAGAGAGTGCACTGGCTCCACTGGGTATGAACTGTAGTGAGTCCAGAGACTGCACAGGCACCACTGGGGATGCAGTGCAGTGACTCCAGAGAGTGCACTGGCACCACTGCGGATGCACTGCAGTGAGTGCAGAGAGTGCACTGGCACCACTGGGGATGCACTGCAGTGAGTCCAGAGAGTGCACGGGCACCACTGGGGATGCACTGCAGTGACTCGAAGGAGTGCACTGGCACCACTGCGGATGCACTGCAGTGAGTCCGGAGAGTGCCCTGGCACCACTGGTGATGCAGTGCAGTGAGTCCAGAGAGTGCAGTGGCACCACTGGGGATGCAGTGCAGTGAGTCCAGAGAGTGCACTGGCAACACTGGGGATGCAGTGCAGTGACTCCAGAGAGTGCACTGGCACCACTGGGGATGCAATGCAGTGAGTCCAGAGAGTGCACTGGCACCACTGGGGATGCAGTGCAGTGACTCCAGAGAGTGCACTGGCACCACTGGGGATACACTGCAGTGATTCCAGAGAGTGCACTGGCACCACTGGGGATGCAGTGCAGTGAGTCCAGAGAGTGCACTGGCACCACTGGGGATGCAGTGCAGTGAGTCCAGAGAGTGCCCTGGCACCACTGGGGATGCACTACAGTGAGTCCAGAGAGTGCACTGGCACCACTGGGGATGCAGTGCAGTGACTCCAGAGAGTGCAGAGGCACCACTGTTGATGCAGTGCTGTGACTCCAGAGAGTGCACTGGCACCACTGGGGATGCAGTGCAGTGAGTCCAGAGAGTGCACTGGCACCACTGGGGATGCAGTGCACTGAGTGCAGAGAGTGCACTGGCACCACTGGGGATGCAGTGCAGTGAGTCCAGAGAGTGCACTGGCACCACTGGCGATGCACTGCAGTGAGTCCAGAGAGTGCACTGGCAGCACTGGGGATGCACTGCAGTGAGTCCAGAGAGTGCTCTGGCACCACTGGGGATGCACTTCAGTGAGTCCAGAGAGTGCACTGGCACCACTGGGGATGCAGTGCCGTGAGTCCAGAGAGTGCACTGGCACCACTGGGGATGCACTGCAGTGAGTCCAGAGAGTGCACTGGCACCACTGGGGATGCAGTGCAGTGAGTCCAGAGACTGCACTGGCACCAACTGGAGCTGCACTGCAGTGAGTCCTGAGATTGCACTGCCACCACTGGGGATGCACTACAGTGAGTCCAGAGACTACACTGGCACCACTGGGGATGCAGTGCAGTGAGTCCAGAGAGTGCGCTGGCACCACTGGGGATGCAGTACAGTGAGTCCAAAGAGTGCACTGGCACCACTGGGTATGCAGTGCATGAGTGCAGAGAGTGCACTGGCACTACTGGGGATGCAGTGCAGTGAGTCCAGAGAGTGGACTGGCACCAGTGGGGATGGAGTGCAGTGAGTCCAGAGAGTGCACTGGCACCAGTGGGGATGGAGTGCAGTGAGTCCAGAGAGTGCACTGGCTCCACTGGGGATGAACTGTAGTGAGTCCAGAGACTGCACAGGCACCACTGGGGATGCAGTGCAGTGAGTCCAGAGAGTGCACTGGCACCACTGGGGATGCAGTGCAGTGAGTGCAGAGAGCGCACTGGCACCACTGGGGATGCACTGCAGTGAGTCCAGAGAGTGCACTGGCACCACTGGGGATGCACTGCAGTGAGTCCAGAGAGTGCACAGGCACCACTGGGGATGCAGTGCAGTTGAGTCCAGAGAGTGCACTGGCACCTTGGGGATGCAGTGCAGTGAGTCCAGAGAGTGCACTGGCACCACTGGGGATGCAGTGCGGTGAGTCCAGAGAGTGCACTGGCACCACTGGGGTTGCAGTGCAGTGAGTCCAGAGAGTGCACTGGCACCACTTGGGATGCACTGCAGTGAGTCCAGAGTGCACTGGCACCACTGGGAATGCAGTGCAGTGACTCAGAGAGTGCACTGGCACCACTGGGGATGCACTGCAATGAGTCCAGATAGTGCACTGGCACCACTGGGGATGCAGTGCAGTGAGTGCAGAGAGTGCACTGGCACCACTGGGGATGCAGTGCAGTGAGTCCAGAGAGTGCACTGGCACCACTGGGGATGCACCCCGGTGAGCCCAGAGATTGCACTGGCACCACTGGGGATGCACTGCAGTGAGTGCAGAGAGTGCACTGGCACCACTGGGGATGCACTGCAGTGAGGGCAGAGAGTGCACTGGGACCACTGGGGATGCAGTGCACTGAGTCCAGAGAGTGCCCTGGCACCACTGGGGATGCAGTTCAGTGAGTCCAGAGAGTGCACTGGCACCACTGAGGATGCAGTGCAGTGACTCTAGAGAGTGCACTGGCACCACTGGGGATGCAGTACAGTGAGTCCAGAGAGTGCACTGGCACCACTGGGGATGCAATGCGGTGAGTCCAGAGAGTGCACTGGCACCACTGGGGATGCAGTGCAGTGAGTCCAGAGAGTGCACTGGCACCAGTGGGGATGCACTGCAGTGAGGGCAGAGAGTGCACTGGCACCACTGGGGATGCAGTGCAGTGAGTGCAGAGAGTGCACTGGCACCACTGGGGATGCAGTGCAGTGAGTCCAGAGAGTGCACTGGCACCACTGGGGATGCAATGCGATGAGTCCACAGAGTGCACTGGCACCACAGGGGATGCAGTGCAGTGAGTCCAGAGAGTGCACTGACACCACTGGGGATGCAGTGCGGTGAGTTCAGAGAGTGCACTGGCACCACTGGGGATGTACTGCAGTGAGTCCAGAGAGTGCACTGGCACCACAGGTGATGCAGTGCAGTGAGTACAGAGAGTGCACTGGCACCACTGGGGATGCACTGCAGTGATTCCAGAGAGTGCATTGGCACCACTGGGGATGCAGTGCAGTGAGTCCAGAGAGTGCACTGGCACCACTGGTGATGCAGTGCAGTGAGTGCAGAGAGTGCACTGGCACCACTGGGGATGCACTGCACTGAGTCCAGAGAGTGCACTGGCACCACTGGGGATGCACTGCAGTGACTCGAAAGAGTGCACTGGCACCACTGCGGATGCACTGCAGTGAGTCCGGAGAGTGCCCTGCCACCAATGGTGATGCAGTGCAGTGAGTCCAGAGAGTGCAGTGGCACCACTGGGGATGCAGTGCAGTGAGTCCAGAGAGTGCACTGGCACCACTGGGGATGCAATGCAGTGAGTCCAGAGAGTGCACTGGCACCACTGGGGATGCAGTGCACTGAGTCCAGAGAGTGCACTGGCACCACTGGTGATGCAGTGCAGTGAGTCCAGAGAGTGCACTGGCACCACTGGCGATGCAGTGCAGTGAGTCCAGAGAGTGCACTGGCACCACTGGGGATGCACTGCAGTGAGTCCAGAGAGTGCTCTGGCACCACTGGGGATGCAGTTCAGTGACTCCAGAGAGTGCACTGGCACCACTGGGGATGCACTGCAGTGAGTCCAGAGAGTGCACTGGCACCACTGGGGATGCAGTGCAGTGAGTCCAGAGACTGCACTGGCACCAACTGGAGCTGCACTGCAGTGAGTCCTGAGATTGCACTGGCACCACTGGGGATGCACTACAGTGAGTCCAGAGACTACACTGGCACCACTGGGGATGCACTGCAGTGAGTCCAGAGAGTGCACTGACACCACTGGGGATGCAGTGCAGTGATTCCGGAGAGTGCACTGGCACCACTGGGGATGCACTGCAGTGAGTCCAGAGAGTGCACTGGCACCACTGGGGATGCAGTGCAGTGAGTCCAGAGAGTGCACTGGCAGCACTGGGGATGCACTGCAGTGAGTCCGGAGAGTGACCTGGCTCCACTGGGGATGCAGTGCAGTGAGTGCAGAGAGTGCACTGGCACCACTGGGGATGCACTGCAGTGAGTCCAGAGAGTGCACTGGCACCACTGGGGATGCAGCGCAGTTATTCCAGAGAGTGCACTGGCACTACTGGGGATGCACTGCGGTAAGTCCAGAGAGTGCACTGGCACCACTGTTCATGCAGTGCAGTGAGTCCAGAGAGTGCACTGTCACCACTGGGGATGCAGTGCAGTGAGGGCAGAGAGTGCACTGGGACCACAGGGGATGCAGTGCAGTGAGTCCAGAGAGTGCCCTGGCACCACTGGGGATGCAGTGCAGTGAGTCCAGAGAGTGCACTGGCACCACTGAGGATGCAGTGCAGTGACTCCAGAGAGTGCACTGGCACCACTGGGGATGCAGTGCAGTGAGTCCAGAGAGTGCACTGGCACCACTGGGGATGCAATGCGGTGAGTCCAGAGAGTGCACTGGCACCACTGGGGATGCAGTGCAGTGAGTCCAGAGAGTGCACTGACACCACTGGGGATGCAGTGCGGTGAGTTCAGAGAGTGCACTGGCACCACTGGGGATGCAGTGCAGTGAGTCCAGAGAGTGCACTGGCACCACAGGTGATGCAGTGCAGTGAGTACAGAGAGTGCACTGGCACCACAGGGGATGCACTGCAGTGATTCCAGAGAGTGCACTGGCACCACTGGGGATGCAGTGCAGTGAGTCCAGAGAGTGCACTGGCACCACTGGGGATGCACTGCAGTGAGTCCTGAGAGTGCACTGGCACCACTGGGGATGCAGTGCAGTGAGTCCAGAGAGTGCACTGGCACCTTGGGGATGCACTGCAGTGAGTCCAGAGAGTACACTGGCACCACTGGGGATGCAGTGCAGTGAGTCCAGAGAGTGCACTGGCACCACTGGGGATGCAGTGCAGTGAGTCCAGAGAGTGCACTGGCACTTCTGGGGATGCAGTGCAGTGACTCGAGAGAGTGCACTGGCACCACTGGGGATGCACTGCAGTGAGTGCAGAGAGTGCACTGGCACCACTGGGGATGCACTGCAGTGGGTCCAGAGAGTGCACTGGCACCACTGGGAATGCACTGCAGTGATTCCAGAGAGTGCACTGGCACCACTGGGGATGCAGTGCAGTGAGTCCAGAGAGTGCACTGGCACCACTGGGGATGCAGTGCAGTGAGTCCAGAGAGTGCACTGGCACCACTGGGGATGCAGTGCAGTGAGTCCAGAGAGTGCACTGGCACCACTGGGGATGCAGTGCAGTGAGTCCAGAGACTGCACTGGCACCAACTGGAGCTGCACTGCAGTGAGTCCTGAGATTGCACTGGCACCACTGGGGATGCACTACAGTGAGTCCAGAGACTACACTGGCACCACTGGGGATGCAGTGCAGTGAGTCCAGAGTGTGCACTGGCACCACTGTTCATGCAGTGCAGTGAGTCCAAAGAGTGCACTGGCACCACTGGGGATGCAGTGCAGTGATTCCGGAGAGTGCACTGGCACCACTGGGGATGCACTGCAGTGAGTCCAGAGAGTGCACTGGCACCACTGGGGATGCACTGCAGTGAGTCCAGAGAGTGCACTGGCAGCACTGGGGATGCACTGCAGTGAGTCCAGAGAGTGCACTGGCACCACTGGGGATGCACTGCAGTGACTCGAAAGAGTGCACTGGCACCACTGGGGATGCAGTGCAGTGAGTCCGGAGAGTGCCCTGGCACCACTGGGGATGCAGTGCAGTGAGTGCAGAGAGTGCACTGGCACCACTGGGGATGCACTGCAGTGAGTCCAGAGAGTGCACTGGCACCACTGGGGATGCAGCGCAGTGAGTCCAGAGAGTGCACTGGCACTACTGGGGATGCACTGCGGTAAGTCCAGAGAGTGCACTGGCACCACTGCGGATGCACTGCAGTGAGTCCAGAGAGTGCACTGGCACCACTGGGGATGCAGTGCAGTGAGTCCAGAGAGTGCACTGGCACCACTGGGGATGCACTGCAGTGAGTCCAGAGAGTGCACTGGCACCACTGTTCATGCAGTGCAGTGAGTCCAGAGAGTGCACTGTCACCACTGGGGATGCAGTGCAGTGAGGGCAGAGAGTGCACTGGGACCACAGGGGATGTAGTGCAGTGAGTCCAGAGAGTGCCCTGGCACCACTGGGGATGCAGTGCAGTGACTCCAGAGAGTGCACTGGCACCACTGGGGATGCAGTGCAGTGAGTCCAGAGAGTGCACTGGCACCACTGGGGATGCAATGCGGTGAGTCCAGAGAGTGCACTGGCACCACTGTGGATGCAGTGCAGTGAGTCCAGAGAGTGCACTGACACCACTGGGGATGCAGTGCGGTGAGTTCAGAGAGTGCACTGGCACCACTGGGGATGCAGTGCAGTGAGTCCAGAGAGTGCACTGGCACCACAGGTGATGCAGTGCAGTGAGTACAGAGAGTGCACTGGCACCACAGGGGATGCACTGCAGTGATTCCAGAGAGTGCACTGGCACCACTGGGGATGCAGTGCAGTGAGTCCAGAGAGTGCACTGGCACCACTGGGGATGCACTGCAGTGAGTCCTGAGAGTGCACTGGCACCACTGGGGATGCAGTGCAGTGAGTCCAGAGAGTGCACTGGCACCTTGGGGATGCACTGCAGTGAGTCCAGAGAGTACACTGGCACCACTGGGGATGCAGTGCAGTGAGTCCAGAGAGTGCACTGGCACCACTGGGGATGCAGTGCAGTGAGTCCAGAGAGTGCACTGGCACTTCTGGGGATGCAGTGCAGTGACTCGAGAGAGTGCACTGGCACCACTGGGGATGCACTGCAGTGAGTGCAGAGAGTGCACTGGCACCACTGGGGATGCACTGCAGTGGGTCCAGAGAGTGCACTGGCACCACTGGGAATGCACTGCAGTGATTCCAGAGAGTGCACTGGCACCACTGGGGATGCAGTGCAGTGAGTCCAGAGAGTGCACTGGCACCACTGGGGATGCAGTGCAGTGAGTCCAGAGAGTGCACTGGCACCACTGGGGATGCAGTGCAGTGAGTCCAGAGAGTGCACTGGCACCACTGGGGATGCAGTGCAGTGAGTCCAGAGACTGCACTGGCACCAACTGGAGCTGCACTGCAGTGAGTCCTGAGATTGCACTGGCACCACTGGGGATGCACTACAGTGAGTCCAGAGACTACACTGGCACCACTGGGGATGCAGTGCAGTGAGTCCAGAGTGTGCACTGGCACCACTGTTCATGCAGTGCAGTGAGTCCAAAGAGTGCACTGGCACCACTGGGGATGCAGTGCAGTGATTCCGGAGAGTGCACTGGCACCACTGGGGATGCACTGCAGTGAGTCCAGAGAGTGCACTGGCACCACTGGGGATGCACTGCAGTGAGTCCAGAGAGTGCACTGGCAGCACTGGGGATGCACTGCAGTGAGTCCAGAGAGTGCACTGGCACCACTGGGGATGCACTGCAGTGACTCGAAAGAGTGCACTGGCACCACTGGGGATGCAGTGCAGTGAGTCCGGAGAGTGCCCTGGCACCACTGGGGATGCAGTGCAGTGAGTGCAGAGAGTGCACTGGCACCACTGGGGATGCACTGCAGTGAGTCCAGAGAGTGCACTGGCACCACTGGGGATGCAGCGCAGTGAGTCCAGAGAGTGCACTGGCACTACTGGGGATGCACTGCGGTAAGTCCAGAGAGTGCACTGGCACCACTGCGGATGCACTGCAGTGAGTCCAGAGAGTGCACTGGCACCACTGGGGATGCAGTGCAGTGAGTCCAGAGAGTGCACTGGCACCACTGGGGATGCACTGCAGTGAGTCCAGAGAGTGCACTGGCACCACTGTTCATGCAGTGCAGTGAGTCCAGAGAGTGCACTGTCACCACTGGGGATGCAGTGCAGTGAGGGCAGAGAGTGCACTGGGACCACAGGGGATGTAGTGCAGTGAGTCCAGAGAGTGCCCTGGCACCACTGGGGATGCAGTGCAGTGACTCCAGAGAGTGCACTGGCACCACTGGGGATGCAGTGCAGTGAGTCCAGAGAGTGCACTGGCACCACTGGGGATGCAATGCGGTGAGTCCAGAGAGTGCACTGGCACCACTGTGGATGCAGTGCAGTGAGTCCAGAGAGTGCACTGACACCACTGGGGATGCAGTGCGGTGAGTTCAGAGAGTGCACTGGCACCACTGGGGATGCAGTGCAGTGAGTCCAGAGAGTGCACTGGCACCACAGGTGATGCAGTGCAGTGAGTCCAGAGAGTGCACTGGCACCACTGGGGATGCAGTGCAGTGAGTCCAGAGAGTGCACTGGCACCACTGGGGATGCAGTGCAGTGAGTCCAGAGAGTGCACTGGCACCACTGGGGATGCACTGCAGTGAGTCCTGAGAGTGCACTGGCACCACTGGGGATGCAGTGCAGTGAGTCCAGAGAGTGCACAGGCACCTTGGGGATGCACTGCAGTGAGTCCAGAGAGTACACTGGCACCACTGGGGATGCAGTGCAGTGAGTCCAGAGAGTGCACTGACACCACTGGGGATGCAGTGCAGTGAGTCCAGAGAGTGCAATGGCACCACTGGGGATGCACGTCAGTGAGTCCAGAGAGTGCACTCTCTGGACTTGCCGGGGTGCATCCCCAGTGGTGCCAGTGCACTCTCTGGACTCACGGGGTTGCATCCCCAGTGGTGCCAGTGCACTCTCTGGACTCACTGCACTGCATCCCTAGTGGTGCCAGTGCACTCTCTGGACTCACTGCACTGCATCCCCAGTGGTGCCAGTGCACTCTCTGGACTCACTGCGCTGCATCCTATTGGTGCCAGTGCACTCTCAGGACTCACTGCATTGCATCCCTAGTGGTGCCAGTGCACTCTCTGGACTCACTGCACTGCATCCCCTATCGTACCAGTGCCCTCTCTGGACTCGCTGCACTCCATTCCCAGTGGTGCCACTGCAATCTGTGGTCTCACTGCACTGCATCCCCAGTGGTGCCAGTGCACTCTCTGGACTCATTGCACTGCATCCCCAGTGGTGCCAGTGCACTCTCTGCACTCACTGCAGTGCATCTCCAGTGGTGCCAGTGCACTCTCTGGACTCACCGGGGTGCATCCCCAGTGGTACCAGTGCACTCTCTGGACTCACTGCACTGCATCCCCAGTGGTGCCAGTGCACTCTCTGGACTCACTGCACTGCATCCCAGAGTGGTGACAGTGCACTCTCTGGACTTGCCGGGGTGCATCCCCAGTGGTGCCAGTGTACTCTCTGGACTCACCGGGGTGCATCCCCAGTGGTGCCAGTGACCTCTCTTGACTCACTGCACTGCATCCCCAGTGGTGCCAGTGCACTCTGGACTCACCGCACTGCATCCCCAGTGATGCCAGTGCACTCTCTGGACTCACTGCACTGCATCCCCAGTGGTGCCAGTGACCTCTCTGGACTCACTGCACTGCATCCCCAGTGGTGCCAGTACACTCTCTGGACTCACTGCAGTGCATCCCCAGTGGTGCCAGTGCACTCTCTGGACTCACTGCACTGCATCCCCAGTTGTGCCACTGCACTCTCTGGACTCACTGCACTGCATCCCCAGTGGTGCCGGGGCACTCTCTGGACTCACGGCAGTGCATCCCCAGTGGTGCCAGTGCACTCTCTGGACTCACTGCACTGCATCCCCAGTCGTGCCACTGCACTCTCTGGACTCACTGCACTGCATCCCCAGTGGTGCCGGGGCACTCTCTGGACTCACGGCAGTGCATCCCCAGTGGTGCCAGTGCACTCTCTGGACTCACTGCACTGCATCCGCAGTGGGGCCAGTGCACTCTCTGGACTCACTGCACTGCAACCCCAGTGGTGACAGTGCACTCTATGGACTTGCCGGGGTGCATCCCCAGTGGTGCCAGTGCACTCTCTGGACTCACCGGGGTGCATCCCCAGTGGTGCCAGTGCACTCTCTGGAGTCACTGCAGTGCATCCCCAGTGGTGCCAGTGTACTCTCTGGACTCAGTGGACTGCATCCCCAGTGGTGACAGTGCACTCTCTGGACTCACTGCAGTGCATCCCCAGTGGTGCCAGTGCACTCTCTGGACTCACTGCACTGCATCCCCAGTGGTGCCAGTGCACTCTCTGGACTCACTGCAGTGCATTCCCTTTTGCGCCAGTGTACTCTCTGCACTCACTGCCCTGCATCCCCAGTGGTGCCAGTGCACTCTCTGGACTCACTGCACTGCATCCCCAGTGGTGCCTGTGAAGTCTCTGGTCTCACTGCACTGCATCCCCAGTGGTGCCAGTGCCCTCTCTGGACTCACTGCACTGCATCCCCATTGCTGACAGTGCCCTCTCTGGACTCACTGCACTGCATCCCCAGTGGTGCCAGTTCACTCTCTGGACTAAATGCACTGCATCCCCAGTGCTGCCAGTGGCTCTCTGGACTCATTGCACTGCATCACCAGTGGTGCCAGTGCACTCTCTGGACTCACTGCAGTGAATCCACAGTGGCGACAGTGTACTCTCTTAACTCACTGCACTGCATCACCAGTGGTGCCAGTGCACTCTCTGGACTCACTGCACTGCATCCCCAATGGTGCCACTGCACTCTCTGGACTCACTGCACTGCATCCCCAGTGGTGCCAGTGCACTCTCTGATCTCACTGCACTGCATCACCAGTGGTGCCAGTGTACTCTGTAGACTCACTGCACTGCATCCCCAGTGGTGCCAGTGCACTCTCTGGACTCACTGCACTGTATCCCCAAGGTGCCAGTGCACTCTCTGGACTCACTGCACTGCATCCCCAGTGGTGCCAGTGCACTCTCTGGACTCACTGCACTGCATCCCCCGTGGTGCCTGTGCACTCTCTGGACTCACTGCACTGCATCCCCAGTGGTGCCAGTGCACTCTCTGAAAACAGCGGGGTGCAACCGCAGTGGTGCCAGTGCACTCTCTGCACTCACGGCACTGCATCCCCAGTGGTGCCAGTGCACTCTCTGGACTCACTGCAGTGTATCCCCTGTGGTGCCAGTGCACTCTCTGGACTCACTGCACTGCATCCCAGTGGTGCCAGTGCACTCTCTGGACTCACTGCAGTGCATCCCCAGTGGTGCCAGTGCACTCTCTGGACTCACTGCACTGCATCCCAATGGTGCCAGTGCACTCTCTGGACTCACTGCAGTGCATCCCCAGTGGTGCCAGTGCACTCTCTGGACTCACTGCAGTGCATCCCCAGTGGTGCCAGTGCACTCTCTGGACTCACTGCACTGCATCCCCAGTGGTGCCAGTGCACTCTCTGGACTCACTGCAGTCCATCCCCAGTGGTGCCAGTGCACTCTCTGGACTCACTGCACTGCATCCACAGTGGTGCCAGTGCACTCTCTTTACTCACTGCACTGCATCCCCAGTGGTGCCAGTGCACTCTCTGGACTCACTGTACTGCATCCCCAGTGGTGCCAGTGCACTCTCTGGACTCACTGCACTGCATCCCCAGTGGTGCCAGTGCACTCTCTGGACACACTGCACTGCATCCCCAGTGGTGCCAGTGCACTCTCTGGACTCACTGCACTGCATCCCCAGTGGTGACAGTGCACTCTCTGCACTCACTGCAGTGCATCCCCAGTGGTGCCAGTGCACTCTCTGGACTCACTGCACTGCATCCCCAGTGGTGCCAGTGCACTCTCTGGACTCACTGCAGTGCATCCCCAGTGGTGCCAGTGCACTCTCTGGACTCACTGCATTCCCAGTGGTGCCAGGGCACTCTCTGGACTCACTGCACTGCATCCCCAGTGGTGCCTGTGAAGTCTCTGGACTCACTGCAGTGCATCCCCAATGGTGCCAGTGCACTCTTTGGACTCACTGCACTGCATCCCCAGTGGTGCCACTGTACTCCTGGACTCACTACACTGCATCCCCAGTCGTGCCAGTGCACTCTCTGGACTCACTGCACTGCATCCCCAGTGGTGCCAGTGCACTCTCTGGACTCACTGCACTGCATCCCCAGTGGTGCCAGTGCACTCTCTGGACTCACTGCAGTGCATCCCCTTTTGTGCCAGTGCACTCTCTGCACTCACTGCACTGCATCCCCAGTGGTGCCAGTGCACTCTCTGGACTCACTGCACTGCATCCCCAGTGGTGCCTGTGAAGTCTCTGGTCGCACTGCACTGCATCCCCAGTGGTGCCAGTGCACTCTCTGGACTCACTGCACTGCATCCCCATTGCTGACAGTGCCCTCTCTGGACTCAGTGCACTGCATCCCCAGTGGTGCCAGTTCACTCTCTGGACTAAATGCACTGCATCCCCAGTGGTGCCAGTGGCTCTCTGGACTCACTGCACTGCATCCCCAGTGGTGCCAGTGCACTCTCTAGACTCACTGCAGTGCATCCACAGTGGCGCCAGTGTACTCTCTTAACTCACTGCACTGCATCACCAGTGGTGCCAGTGCACTCTCTGGACTCACTGCACTGCATCCCCAATGGTGCCACTGCACTCTCTGGACTCACTGCACTGCATCCCCAGTGGTGCCAGTGCACTCTCTGGACTCACTGCACTGCATCCCCTGTGGTGCCAGTGTAGTCTCTGGACTCACTGCACTGCATCCCCAGTGGTGCCAGTGCACTCTCTGGACTAAATGCACTGCATCCCCAAGGTGCCAGTGCACTCTCTGGACTCACTGCACTGCATCCCCAGTGGTGCCAGTGCACTCTCTGGACTCACTGCACTGCATCCCCAGTGGTGACAGTGCACTCTCTGGACTCACTGCACTGCATCCCCAGTGGTGCCACTGCACTCTCTGAAAACACCGGGGTGCAACCGCAGCGGTGCCAGTGCACTCTCTGCACTCACGGCACTGCATCCCCAGTGGTGCCAGTGCACTCTCTGGACTCACTGCAGTGTATCCCCTGTGGTGCCAGTGCACTCTGTGGACTCAGTGCACTGCATCCCAGTGGTGCCAGTGCACTCTCTGGACTCACTGCAGTGCATCCCCAGTGGTGCCAGTGCACTCTCTGGACTCACTGTGCTGCATCCCCAGTGGTGCCAGTGCACTCTCTGGACTCACTGCAGTGCATCCCCAGTGGTGCCAGTGCACTCTCTGGACTCACTGCAGTGCATCCCCAGTGGTGCAAGTGCACTCTCTGGACTCACTGCACTGCATCCCCAGTGGTGCCAGTGCACTCTCTGGACTCACTGCAGTCCATCCCCAGTGGTGCCAGTGCACTCTCTGGACTCACTGCACTGCATCCTCAGTGGTGCCAGTGCACTCTCTTTACTCGCTGCACTGCATCCCCAGTGGTGCCAGTGCACTCTCTGGACTCACTGTACTGCATCCCCAGTGGTGCCAGTGCACTCTCTGGACTCACTGCACTGCATCCCCAGTGGTGCCAGTGCACTCTCTGGACTCACTGCACTGCATCCCAATGGTGCCAGTGCACTCTCTGGACTCACTGCAGTGCATCCCCAGTGGTGCCAGTGCACTCTCTGGACTCACTGCACTGCATCCCCAGTGGTGCCAGTGCACTCTCTGGACTCACTGCACTGCATCCCCAGTGGTGCCAGTGCACTCTCTGGACTTGCCGGGGTGCATCCCCAGTGGTGCCAGTGCACTCTCTGGACTCACTGCAGTGCATCCCCAGTGGTGCCAGTGCACTCTCTGGACTCACTGCATTCCCAGTGGTGCCAGGGCACTCTCTGGACTCACTGCACTGCATCCCCAGTGGTGCCACTGTACTCTCTTTACTCACTGCACTGCATCCCCAGTGGTGCCAGTGCACTCTCTGGACTCACTGCATTGCATCCCCAGTGGTGCCAGTGCACTCTCTGGACTCACTGCACTGCATCCCCAGTGGTGCCAGTGCACTCTCTGGACTCACTGCACTGCATCCCCAGTGGTGCCAGTGCACTCTCTGGACTCACTGCAGTGCATCCCCAGTGGTGCCAGTGCACTCTCTGCACTCACTGCAGTGCATCCCCAGTGGTGCCAGTGCACTCTCTGGACTCACTGCACTGCATCCCCAGTGGTGCCAGTGCACTCTCTGGACTTGCCGGGGTGCATCCCCAGTGGTGCCAGTGCACTCTCTGGACTCACTGCAGTGCATCCCCAGTGGTGCCAGTGCACTCTCTGGACTCACTGCATTCCCAGTGGTGCCAGGGCACTCTCTGGACTCACTGCACTGCATCCCCAGTGGTGCCTGTGAAGTCTCTGGACTCACTGCAGTGCATCCCCAATGGTGCTAGTGCACTCTTTGGACTCACTGCACTGCATCCCCAGTGGTGCCACTGTACTCTCTGGACTCACTACACTGCATCCCCTGTGGTGCCAGTGCCCTCTGTGGACTCACTGCACTACATCCCCAGTGGTGCCAGTGCACTCTCTGGACTCACTGCACTGCATCCCCAGTGGTGCCAGTGCACTCTCTGGACTCACTGCACTGCATCCCCAGTGGTGCCAGTGCACACTCTGGACTCACTGCACTGCATCCCCAGTGGTGCTAGTGCACTCTCTGGACTCACTGCACTGCATCCCCTGTGGTGCGAGTGCACTCTCTCGACTCACTGCTCTGCATTACCATTGGTGCCAGTGCACTCTCTGGACTCATTGCAGTGCATCCCCAGTGGTGCCAATGCACTCTCTGGACTCACGGCACTGCATCCCCAGTGGTGCCAGTGCACTCTCTGGACTCACTGCACTGCATCCCCAGTGGTGCCTGTGAAGTCTCTGGACTCACTGCAGTGCATCCCCAGTGGTGCCAGTGGAATCTCAGGACTCACAGCAGTGCAGCTCCAGTTGGTGCCAGTGCACTCTCTGGACTCACTGCACTGCATCCCCAGTGCTGACAGTGCACTCTCTGGACTCACTGCACTGCATCCCCTGTGGTGCCAGTGTACTCTCTGGACTCACTGCACTGCATCCCCAGTGGTGCCACTGCACTCTCTGGACTCACTGCAGTGCATCCTCAGTGGTGCCAGTGCACTCTCTGGACTCACTGCACTGCATCCCCAGTGGTGCCAGTGCACTCTCTGGACTCACTGCACTGCATTCCCTTTTGTGCCAGTGCACTCTCTGCACTCACTGCACTGCATCCCCAGTGGTGCCAGTGCACTCTCTGGACTCACTGCACTGCATCCCCAGTGGTGCCTGTGAAGTCTCTGGTCTCACTGCACTGCATCCCCAGTGGTGCCAGTGCACTCTGTGGACTCACTGCACTGCATCACCAGTGGTGCCAGTGCACTCTGTGGACTCACTGCACTGCATCCCCAGTGGTGCCAGTGCACTCTCTGGACTCACTCTACTGCATCCCCAAGGTGCCAGTGCACTCTCTGGACTCACTGCAGTGCATCCGCAGTGGTGCCAGTGCACTCTCTGGACTCACTGCACTGCATCCCCAGTGGTGACAGTGCACTCTCTGGACTCACTGCACTGCATCCCCCGTGGTGCCAGTGCACTCTCTGGACTCACTGCACTGCATCACCAGTGGTGCCACTGCACTCTCTGAAAACACCGGGGTGCAACCGCAGCGGTGCCAGTGCACTCTCTGCACTCACGGCACTGCATCCCCAGTGGTGCCAGTGCACTCTCTGGACTCACTGCAGTGTATCCCCTCTGGTGCCAGTGCACTCTGTGGACTCAGTGCACTGCATCCCAGTGGTGCCAGTGCACTCTCTGGACTCACTGCAGTGCATCCCCAGTGGTGCCAGTGCACTCTCTGGACTCACTGCATTCCCAGTGTTACCAGGGCACTCTCTGGACTCACTGCACTGCATCCCCAGTGGTGCCTGTGAAGTCTCTGGACTCACTGCAGTGCATCCCCAATGGTGCCAGTGCACTCTTTGGACTCACTGCACTGCATCCCCAGTGGTGCCACTGTACTCTCTGGACTCACTACACTGCATCCCCAGTGGTGCCAGTGCCCTCTGTGGACTCAGTGCACTAGAAAACCAGTGGTGCCAGTGCACTCTCTGGACTCACTGCAGTGCAACCCCAGTGGTGCCAGTGCACTCTCTGGACTCACTGCACTGCATCCCCAGTGGTGCCAGTGCACTCTCTGGACTCACTGCAGTGCATCCCCTGTGGTGCGAGTGCACTCTCTCGATTCACTGCTCTGCATTACCATTGGTGCCAGTGCACTCTCTGGACTCATTGCAGTGCATCCCCAGTGGTGCCAATGCACTCTCTGGACTCACGGCACTGCATCCCCAGTGGTGCCAGTGCACTCTCTGGACTCACTGCACTGCATCCCCAGTGGTGCCTGTGAAGTCTCTGGACTCACTGCAGTGCATCCACAGTGGTGCCAGTGGAATCTCAGGACTCACAGCAGTGCAGCTCCAGTTGGTGCCAGTGCACTCTCTGGACTCACTGCACTGCATCCCCAGTGCTGACAGTGCACTCTCTGGACTCACTGCACTGCATCCCCTGTGGTGCCAGTGTACTCTCTGGACTCACTGCACTGCATCCCCAGTGGTGCCACTGCACTCTCTGGACTCACTGCAGTGCATCCCCCGTGGTGCCAGTGCACTCTCTGGACTCACTGCACTGCATCCCCAGTGGTGCCAGTGCACTCTCTGGACTCACTGCACTGCATTCCCTTTTGTGCCAGTGCACTCTCTGCACTCACTGCACTGCATCCCCAGTGGTGCCAGTGCACTCTCTGGACTCACTGCACTGCATCCCCAGTGGTGCCTGTGAAGTCTCTGGTCTCACTGCACTGCATCCCCAGTGGTGCCAGTGCACTCTCTGCACTCACTGCACTGCATCCCCATTGCTGACAGTGCACTCTCTGGACTCAGTGCACTGCATCCCCAGTGGTGCCAGTTCACTCTCTGGACTAAATGCACTGCATCCCCAGTGGTGCCAGTGGCTCTCTGGACTCATTGCACTGCATCCCCAGTGGTGCCAGTGCACTCTCTGGACTCACTGCAGTGCATCCACAGTGGCGCCAGTGTACTCTCTTAACTCACTGCACTGCATCACCAGTGGTGCCAGTGCACTCTGTGGACTCACTGCACTGCATCCCCAGTGGTGCCAGTGCACTCTCTGGACTCACTCTACTGCATCCCCAAGGTGCCAGTGCACTCTCTGGACTCACTGCAGTGCATCCGCAGTGGTGCCAGTGCACTCTCTGGACTCACTGCACTGCATCCCCAGTGGTGACAGTGCACTCTCTGGACTCACTGCACTGCATCCCCCGTGGTGCCAGTGCACTCTCTGGACTCACTGCACTGCATCCCCAGTGGTGCCACTGCACTCTCTGAAAACACCGGGGTGCAACCGCAGCGGTGCCAGTGCACTCTCTGCACTCACGGCACTGCATCCCCAGTGGTGCCAGTGCACTCTCTGGACTCACTGCAGTGTATCCCCTGTGGTGCCAGTGCACTCTGTGGACTCAGTGCACTGCATCCCAGTGGTGCCAGTGCACTCTCTGGACTCACTGCAGTGCATCCCCAGTGGTGCCAGTGCACTCTCTGGACTCACTGCATTCCAGTGTTACCAGGGCACTCTCTGGACTCACTGCACTGCATCCCCAGTGGTGCCTGTGAAGTCTCTGAACTCACTGCAGTGCATCCCCAATGGTGCCAGTGCACTCTTTGGACTCACTGCACTGCATCCCCAGTGGTGCCACTGTACTCTCTGGACTCACTACACTGCATCCCCAGTGGTGCCAGTGCCCTCTGTGGACTCAGTGCACTACAAAACCAGTGGTGCCAGTGCACTCTCTGGACTCACTGCAGTGCAACCCCAGTGGTGCCAGTGCACTCTCTGGACTCACTGCACTGCATCCCCAGTGGTGCCAGTGCACTCTCTGGACTCACTGCAGTGCATCCCCTTTTGTGCCAGTGCACTCTCTGCACTCACTGCACTGCATCCCCAGTGGTGCCAGTGCACTCTCTGGACTCACTGCACTGCATCCCCAGTGGTGCCTGTGAAGTCTCTGGTCTCACTGCAGTGCATCCCCAGTGGTGCCAGTGCACTCTCTGGACTCACTGCACTGCATCCCCATTGATGACAGTGCACTCTCTGGACTCAGTGCACTGCATCCCCAGTGGTGCCAGTTCACTCTCTGGACTAAATGCACTGCATCCCCAGTGGTGCCAGTGGCTCTCTGGACTCACTGCACTGCATCACCAGTGGTGCCAGTGCACTCTCTGGACTCACTGCAGTGCATCCACAGTGGCGCCAGTGTACTCTCTTAACTCACTGCACTGCATCACCAGTGGTGCCAGTGCACTCTCTGGACTCACTGCACTGCATCCCCAATGGTGCCACTGCACTCTCTGGACTCACTGCACTGCATCCCCAGTGGTGCCAGTGCACTCTCTGGACTCACTGCAGTGCATTTCCAGTGGTGCCAGTGTAGTCTCTGGACTCACTGCACTGCATCCCCAGTGGTGCCAGTTCACTCTCTGGACTAAATGCACTGCATCCCCAAGGTGCCAGTGCACTCTCTGGACTCACTGCACTGCATCCCCAGTGGTGCCAGTGCACTCTCTGGACTCACTGCACTGCACCCCAGTGGTGACAGTGCACTCTCTGGACTCACTGCACTGCATCCCCCGTGGTGCCAGTGCACTCTCTGGACTCACTGCACTGCATCCCCAGTGGTGCCACTGCACTCTCTGAAAACACCGGGGTGCAACCGCAGCGGTGCCAGTGCACTCTCTGCACTCACGGCACTGCATCCCCAGTGGTGCCAGTGCACTCTCTGGACTCACTGCAGTGTATCCCCTGTGGTGCCAGTGCACTCTGTGGACTCAGTGCACTGCATCCCAGTGGTGCCAGTGCACTCTCTGGACTCACTGCAGTGCATCCCCAGTGGTGCCAGTGCACTCTCTGGACTCACTGCACTGCATCCCCAGTGGTGCCAGTGCACTCTCTGGACTAACTGCAGTGCATCCCCAGTGGTGCCAGTGCACTCTCTGGACTCACTGCAGTGCATCTCCAGTGGTGCCAGTGCACTCTCTGGACTCACTGCACTGCATCCCCAGTGGTGCCAGTGAACTCTCTGGACTCACTGCAGTCCATCCCCAGTGGTGCCAGTGCACTCTCTGGACTCACTGCACTGCATCCTCAGTGGTGCCAGTGCACTCTCTTTACTCGCTGCACTGCATCCCCAGTGGTGCCAGTGCACTCTCTGGACTCACTGTACTGCATCCCCAGTGGTGCCAGTGCACTCTCTGGACTCACTGCACTGCATCCCCAGTGGTGCCAGTGCACTCTCTGGACTCACTGCACTGCATCCCAATGGTGCCAGTGCACTCTCTGGACTCACTGCAGTGCATCCCCAGTGGTGCCAGTGCACTCTCTGGACTCACTGCACTGCATCCCCAGTGGTGCCAGTGCACTCTCTGGACTTGCCGGGGTGCATCCCCAGTGGTGCCAGTGCACTCTCTGGACTCACTGCAGTGCATCCCCAGTGGTGCCAGTGCACTCTCTGGACTCACTGCATTCCCAGTGGTGCCAGGGCACTCTCTGGACTCACTGCACTGCATCCCCAGTGGTGCCACTGTACTCTCTTTACTCACTGCACTGCATCCCCAGTGGTGCCAGTGCACTCTCTGGACTCACTGTACTGCATCCCCAGTGGTGCCAGTGCACTCTCTGGACTCACTGCACTGCATCCCCAGTGGTGCCAGTGCACTCTCTGGACTCACTGCACTGCATCCCCAGTGGTGCCAGTGCACTCTCTGGACTCACTGCAGTGCATCCCCAGTGGTGCCAGTGCACTCTCTGCACTCACTGCAGTGCATCCCCAGTGGTGCCAGTGCACTCTCTGGACTCACTGCACTGCATCCCCAGTGGTGCCAGTGCACTCTCTGGACTTGCCGAGGTGCATCCCCAGTGGTGCCAGTGCACTCTCTGGACTCACTGCAGTGCATCCCCAGTGGTGCCAGTGCACTGTCTGGACTCACTGCATTCCCAGTGGTGCCAGGGCACTCTCTGGACTCACTGCACTGCATCCCCAGTGGTGCCTGTGAAGTCTCTGGACTCACTGCAGTGCATCCCCAATGGTGCTAGTGCACTCTTTGGACTCACTGCACTGCATCCCCAGTGGTGTCACTGTACTCTCTGGACTCACTACACTGCATCCCCTGTGGTGCCAGTGCCCTCTGTGGACTCACTGCACTACATCCCCAGTGGTGCCAGTGCACTCTCTGGACTCACTGCACTGCATCCCCAGTGGTGCCAGTGCACTCTCTGGACTCACTGCACTGCATCCCCAGTGGTGCCAGTGCACACTCTGGACTCACTGCAGTGCATCCCCAGTGGTGCTAGTGCACTCTCTGGACTCACTGCACTGCATCCCCTGTGGTGCGAGTGCACTCTCTCGACTCACTGCTCTGCATTACCATTGGTGCCAGTGCACTCTCTGGACTCATTGCAGTGCATCCCCAGTGGTGCCAATGCACTCTCTGGACTCACGGCACTGCATCCCCAGTGGTGCCAGTGCACTCTCTGGACTCACTGCACTGCATCCCCAGTGGTGCCTGTGAAGTCTCTGGACTCACTGCAGTGCATCCCCAGTGGTGCCAGTGGAATCTCAGGACTCACAGCAGTGCAGCTCCAGTTGGTGCCAGTGCACTCTCTGGACTCACTGCACTGTATCCCCAGTGCTGACAGTGCACTCTCTGGACTCACTGCACTGCATCCCCTGTGGTGCCAGTGTACTCTCTGGACTCACTGCACTGCATCCCCAGTGGTGCCACTGCACTCTCTGGACTCACTGCAGTGCATCCCCAGTGGTGCCAGTGCACTCTCTGGACTCACTGCACTGCATCCCCAGTGGTGCCAGTGCACTCTCTGGACTCACTGCACTGCATTCCCTTTTGTGCCAGTGCACTCTCTGCACTCACTGCACTGCATCCCCAGTGGTGCCAGTGCACTCTCTGGACTCACTGCACTGCATCCCCAGTGGTGCCTGTGAAGTCTCTGGTCTCACTGCACTGCATCCCCAGTGGTGCCAGTTCACTCTCTGGACTAAATGCACTGCAACCCCAGTGGTGCCAGTGGCTCTCTGGACTCATTGCACTGCATCCCCAGTGGTGCCAGTGCACTCTCTGGACTCACTGCAGTGCATCCACAGTGGCGCCAGTGTACTCTCTTAACTCACTGCACTGCATCACCAGTGGTGCCAGTGCACTCTCTGGACTCACTGCACTGCATCCCCAATGGTGCCACTGCACTCTCTGGACTCACTGCACTGCATCCCCAGTGGTGCCAGTGCACTCTCTGGACTCACTGCACTGCATCACCAGTGGTGCCAGTGCACTCTGTGGACTCACTGCACTGCATCCCCAGTGGTGCCAGTGCACTCTCTGGACTCACTCTACTGCATCCCCAAGGTGCCAGTGCACTCTCTGGACTCACTGCAGTGCATCCGCAGTGGTGCCAGTGCACTCTCTGGACTCACTGCACTGCATCCCCAGTGGTGACCGTGCACTCTCTGGACTCACTGCACTGCATCCCCCGTGGTGCCAGTGCACTCTCTGGACTCACTGCACTGCATCCCCAGTGGTGCCACTGCACTCTCTGAAAACACCGGGGTGCAACCGCAGCGGTGCCAGTGCACTCTCTGCACTCACGGCACTGCATCCCCAGTGGTGCCAGTGCACTCTCTGGACTCACTGCAGTGTATCCCCTGTGGTGCCAGTGCACTCTGTGGACTCAGTGCACTGCATCCCAGTGGTGCCAGTGCACTCTCTGGACTCACTGCAGTGCATCCCCAGTGGTGCCAGTGCACTCTCTGGACTCACTGCATTCCCAGTGTTACCAGGGCACTCTCTGGACTCACTGCACTGCATCCCCAGTGGTGCCTGTGAAGTCTCTGGACTCACTGCAGTGCATCCCCAATGGTGCCAGTGCACTCTTTGGACTCACTGCACTGCATCCCCAGTGGTGCCACTGTACTCTCTGGACTCACTACACTGCATCCCCAGTGGTGCCAGTGCCCTCTGTGGACTCAGTGCACTACAAAACCAGTGGTGCCAGTGCACTCTCTGGACTCACTGCAGTGCAACCCCAGTGGTGCCAGTGCACTCTCTGGACTCACTGCACTGCATCCCCAGTGGTGCCAGTGCACTCTCTGGACTCACTGCAGTGCATCCCCTTTTGTGCCAGTGCACTCTCTGCACTCACTGCACTGCATCCCCAGTGGTGCCAGTGCACTCTCTGGACTCACTGCACAGCATCCCCAGTGGTGCCTGTGAAGTCTCTGGTCTCACTGCAGTGCATCCCCAGTGGTGCCAGTGCACTCTCTGGACTCACTGCACTGCATCCCCATTGATGACAGTGCACTCTCTGGACTCAGTGCACTGCATCCCCAGTGGTGCCAGTTCACTCTCTGGACTAAATGCACTGCATCCCAAGTGGTGCCAGTGGCTCTCTGGACTCACTGCACTGCATCACCAGTGGTGCCAGTGCACTCTCTGGACTCACTGCAGTGCATCCACAGTGGCGCCAGTGTACTCTCTTAACTCACTGCACTGCATCACCAGTGGTGCCAGTGCACTCTCTGGACTCACTGCACTGCATCCCCAATGGTGCCACTGCACTCTCTGGACTCACTGCACTGCATCCCCAGTGGTGCCAGTGCACTCTCTGGACTCACTGCAGTGCATTTCCAGTGGTGCCAGTGTAGTCTCTGGACTCACTGCACTGCATCCCCAGTGGTGCCAGTTCACTCTCTGGACTAAATGCACTGCATCCCCAAGGTGCCAGTGCACTCTCTGGACTCACTGCAGTGCATCCCCAGTGGTGCCAGTGCACTCTCTGGACTCACTGCACTGCACCCCAGTGGTGACAGTGCACTCTCTGGACTCACTGCACTGCATCCCCCGTGGTGCCAGTGCACTCTCTGGACTCACTGCACTGCATCCCCAGTGGTGCCACTGCACTCTCTGAAAACACCGGGGTGCAACCGCAGCGGTGCCAGTGCACTCTCTGCACTCACGGCACTGCATCCCCAGTGGTGCCAGTGCACTCTCTTGACTCACTGCAGTGTATCCCCTGTGGTGCCAGTGCACTCTGTGGACTCAGTGCACTGCATCCCAGTGGTGCCAGTGCACTCTCTGGACTCACTGCAGTGCATCCCCAGTGGTGCCAGTGCACTCTCTGGACTCACTGCACTGCATCCCAGTGGTGCCAGTGCACTCTCTGGACTCACTGCAGTGCATCCCCAGTGGTGCCAGTGCACTCTCTGGACTCACTGCAGTGCATCCCCAGTGGTGCCAGTGCACTCTCTGGACTCACTGCACTGCATCCCCAGTGGTGCCAGTGCACTCTCTGGACTCACTGCAGTCCATCCCCAGTGGTGCCAGTGCACTCTCTGGACTCACTGCACTGCATCCACAGTCGTGCCAGTGCACTCTCTTTACTCACTGCACTGCATCCCCAGTGGTGCCAGTGCACTCTCTGGACTCACTGTACTGCATCCCCAGTGGTGCCAGTGCACTCTCTGGACTCACTGCAGTGCATCCCCAGTGGTGCCAGTGCACTCTCTGGACTCACTGCACTGCATACCCAGTGGTGCCAGTGCACTCTCTGGACTCACTGCAGTGCATCCCCAGTGGTGCCAGTGCACTCTCTGCACTCACTGCAGTGCATCCCCAGTGGTGCCAGTGCACTCTCTGGACTCACTGCACTGCATCCCCTGTGGTGCGAGTGCACTCTCTGGACTTGCCGGGGTGCATCCCCAGTGGTGCCAGTGCACTCTCTGGACTCACTGCAGTGCATCCCCAGTGGTGCCAGTGAACTCTCTGAACTCACTGCATTCCCAGTGGTGCCAGGGCACTCTCTGGACTCACTGCACTGCATCCCCAGTGGTGCCACTGTACTCTCTTTACTCACTGCACTGCATCCCCAGTGGTGCCAGTGCACTCTCTGGACTCACTGTACTGCATCCCCAGTGGTGCCAGTGCACTCTCTGGACTCACTGCACTGCATCCCCAGTGGTGCCAGTGCACTCTCTGGACTCACTGCACTGCATCCCCAGTGGTGCCAGTGCACTCTCTGGACTCACTGCACTGCATACACAGTGGTGCCAGTGCACTCTCTGCACTCACTGCAGTGCATCCCCAGTGGTGCCAGTGCACTCTCTGGACTCACTGCACTGCATCCCCAGTGGTGCCAGTGCACTCTCTGGACTTTCCGGGGTGCATCCCCAGTGGTGCCAGTGCACTCTCTGGACTCACTGCAGTGCATCCCCAGTGGTGCCAGTGCATTGTCTGGACTCACTGCATTCCCAGTGGTGCCAGGGCACTCTCTGGACTCACTGCACTGCATCCCCAGTGGTGCCTGTGAAGTCTCTGGACTCACTGCAGTGCATCCCCAATGGTGCCAGTGCACTCTTTGGACTCACTGCACTGCATCCCCAGTGGTGACAGTGCACTCTCTGGACTCACTACACTGCATCCCCTGTGGTGCCAGTGCCCTCTGTGGACTCACTGTACTACATCCCCAGTGGTGCCAGTGCACTCTCTGGACTCACTGCACTGCATCCCCAGTGGTGCCAGTGCACTCTCTGGACTCACTGCACTGCATCCCCAGTGGTGCCAGTGCACTCTCTGGACTCACTGCAGTGCATCCCCAGTGGTGCTAGTGCACTCTCTGGACTCACTGCACTGCATCCCCGCTGGTGCCAGTGCACTCTCTCGACTCACTGCTCTGCGTTGCCATTGGTGCCAGTGCACTCTCTGGACTCATTGCATTGCATCCCCAGTGGTGCCAATGCACTCTCTGGACTCACGGCACTGCATCCCCAGTGGTGCCAGTGCACTCTCTGGACTCACTGCACTGCATCCCCAGTGGTGCCAGTGCACTCTCAGGAGTCACTGCGCTGCATCCCCAGTGGTTCCAGTGCACTCTCTGGACTCACTGCACTGCAACTCCAGTGGTGCCAGTGCACTCTCTGGAGTCACTGCACTGCATCACCAGTGGTGCCAGTGCACTCTCTGGACTCACTGCACTGCATCCCAGGTGGTGCCAGTGCACTCTCTGGACTCACTGCAGTGCATCGCCAGTGGTGCCAGTGCACTCTCTGGACTCACTGCAGTGCATCCCCAGTGGTGCCAGTGCCATCTCTGGACTCACTGCACTGCATCCCCAGTGGTGCCAGTGCAGTCTCTGTGTTAGTGTTGGGGAGAATCGAATGGATGTAATGTCTCTTACGTAATGGGACCTACAGTATAATTAAGCATTGCCAAATGTACTTACATTATCAATTAATCTATGTATACTGGATACTTAGGGAGTACATTGAACAATCAAAAGAATCATTGAAGGGGAACCTTGGGAGGGAACAGGTACAACCTGACCTTGGATAAGGGCCTGGAAATGATGAAATGAGTTGAAGCAGAACCAAGAAACGGAGGGAGCACGCGTCGAGTAAGAAAGGTGAAAAGTTTAGCGGAGAGGAAGACTCCTTACTTCATCTGGACGACCACCAGAGTGCGCCACGCATGTGCAAAGGGGAGGGGAGCTAATTAGAATGAAAAGCGAGGCTGCTGTTGCAACCTGTAATGAATATGTATACCTGACGCAATATTGTATGTATAAATAACGGCTGGGAAGTAACGGGACTTGAAGCCAGATTTGGGCACCTGCCCCGGCTTCCAGCGCTGAATAAAGCACCTTCATATAATCACTTGGTGATTATGTGGTTGCTAGGCTAACATCTGGACTCACTGCAGTGCATCCCCAGTGGTGCCAGTGCACTCTCTGGACTCACTGCAGTGCATCCCCAGTGGTGCCAGTGCACTCTCTGGACTCACCGGGGTGCATCCCCAGTGGTGCCAGTGCACTCTCTGGACTCACTGCACTGCACCCCCAGTGGTGCCAGTGACTCTCTGGACTCAGTGCGCTGCATCCCCAGTGGTGCCAGTGCACTCTCTGGACTTGCCGGGGTGCATCCCCAGTGGTGCCAGTGCACTCTCTGGACTCACTGCAGTGCATCCCCAGTGGTGCCAGTGCACTCTCTGGACCCACTGCAGTGCATCCCCAATCGTACCAGTGCACTCTCTGGACTCACTGCACTGCATCCCCAGTGGTGCCACTGCAACCTCTGGACTCACGGCACTGCATCCCCAGTGGTGCCAGTGCACTCTCTGGACTCACTGCAGTGCATCCCCAGTGGTACCAGTGCACTCTCTGGACTCACTGCACTGCATCCCCACTGGTGCCAGTGCACTCTCTGGACTCACTGCACTGCATCCCCAGTGGTGCCAGTGCACTCTCTGGACTCACTGCACTGCATCCCCAGTGGTGACAGTGCACTCTCTGGACTTGCCGGGGTGCATCCCCATTGGTGCCAGTGCACTCTCTGGAGTCACCGGGGTGCATCCCCAGAGGTGCCAGTGCACTCTCTGGACTCATTGCTCTACATCCCCAGTGGTGCCAGTTCACTCTCTGGACTCAAGGAACTGAATCCCCAGTGGTGCCAGTGCACTCTCTGGACTCACTGTACTGCATCCCCAGTGGTGACTGTGAAGTCTCTGGACTCAATACAGTGCATCTCAGTGGTGCCAGTGCAATCTCAGGACTCACAGCAGTGCAGCTCCAGTTGGTGCCAGTGCACTCTCTGGACTCACTGCAGTGCATCCCCAGTGGTGCCAGTGCACTCTCTGGACTCACTGCATTGCATCCCCAGTGGTGCCAGTGCACTCTCTGGACTCACTGCAGTGAATCCCCTGTGGTGCCATTGCACTCTCAGGACTCACTGCACTGCATCCCCAGTGGTGCCTGTGATGTCTCTGGACTCACTGCACTGCATCCCCATTGGTGCCAGTGCACTCTCTGGACTCACTGCACTGCAACCCCATTGCTGACAGTGCCCTCTCTGGACTCAGTGCACTGCATCCCCAGTGGTGCCACTGCACTCTCTGAAAACACCGGGGTGCAACCGCAGCGGTGCAAGTGCACTCTCTGCACTCACGGCAGTGCAACCCCAGTGGTGCCAGTGCACTCTCTGGACTCACTGCAGTGTATCCCCTGTGGTGCCAGTGCACTCTGTGGACTCAGTGCACTGCATCCCAGTGGTGCCAGTGCACTCTCCGGACTCACTGCAGTGCATCCCCAGTGGTGCCCGTGCACTCTCTGGACTCACTGCAGTGCATCCCCAGTGGTGCCAGTGCACTCTCTGGACTCACTGCACTGCATCCCCAGTGGTGCCAGTGCACTCTCTGGACTCACTGCACTGCATCCCCAGTGGTGCCAGTGCACTCTCTGGACTCACTGCAGTGCAAACCCAAAGGTGCCAGTGCATTCTCTTTACTCACTGCAGTGCATCCCCAGTGATGCCAGTGCACTCTCTGGACTCACTGCACTGCATCCCCAGTGGTGCCAGTGCACTCTCTGGACTCACTGCAGTCCATCCCCAGTGGTGCCAGTGCACTCTCTGGACTCACTGCACTGCATCCCCAGTGGTGCCAGTGCACTCTCTTTACTCACTGCACTGCATCCCCAGTGGTGCCAGTGCACTCTTTGGACTCACTGCAGTGCATCCCCAGTGGTGCCAGTGCACTCTCTGGACTCACTGCACTGCATCCCCAGTGGTGCCAGTGCAATCTCTGGACTCACGGCAGTGCATCCCCAGTGGTGCCAGTGCACTCTCTGGACTCACTGCACTGCATCCCCAGTGGTGCCAGTGCACTCTCTGGACTCACTGCACTGCATCCCCAGTGGTGCCAGTGCACTCTCTGGACTTGCCGGGGTGCATCCCCAGTGGTGCCAGTGCACTCTCTGGACTCACTGCAGTGCATCCCCAGTGATGCCAGTGCACTCTCTGGACTCACTGCAGTGCATCCCCAGTGGTACCAGTGCACTCTCTGGACTCACTGCACTGCATCCCCTGTGGTGCCAAGGCACTCTCTGGACTCACTGCTCTGCGTTGCCATTGGTGCCAGTGCACTCTCTGGACTCATTGCAGTGCATCCCCAGTGGTGCCAGTGCACTCTCTGGACTCACGGCACTGCATCCCCAGTGGTGCCAGTGCACTCTCTGGACTCACTGCACTGCATCCCCAGTGGTGCCAGTGCACTCTCAGGAGTCACTGCGCTGCATCCCCAATGGTTCCAGTGCACTCTCTTGACTCACTGCACTTCAACTCCAATGGTGCCAGTGCACTCTCTGGACTCACTGCACTGCATCACCAGTGGTGCCAGTGCATTCTCTGGACTCACTGCACTGCATCCCAGGTGGTGCCAGTGCACTCTCTGGACTCACTGCAGTGCATCCCCAGTGGTGCCAGTGCACTCTCTGTACTCACTGCAGTGCATCGCCAGTGGTGCCAGTGCCCTCTCTGGACTCACTGCACTGCATCCCCAGTGGTGCCAGTGCACTCTCTGGACTCACTGCACTGCATCCCAGTGGTGCCAGTGCACTTTCTTGACTCACTGCAGTGCATCCCCAGTGGTGCCAGTGCACTCTCTGGACTCACTGCAGTGCATCCCCAGTGGTGCCAGTGCACTCTCTGGACTCACTGCAGTGCATCCCCAGTGGTGCCAGTGCACTCTCTGGACTCACTGCAGTCCATCCCCAGTGGTGCCAGTGCACTCTCTGGACTCACTGCACTGCATCCACAGTGGTGCCAGTGCACTCTCTTTACTCACTGCACTGCATCCCCATTGGTGCCAGTGCACTCTCTGGACTCACTGTACTGCATCCCCAGTGGTGCCAGTGCACTCTCTGGACTCACTGCACTGCATCCCCAGTGGTGCCAGTGCACTCTCTGGACTCACTGCAGTGCATCCCCAGTGGTGCCAGTGCACTCTCTGGACTCACTGCAGTGCATCCCCAGTGGTGCCAGTGCACTCTCTGCACTCACTGCAGTGCATCCCCAGTGGTGCCAGTGCACTCTCTGGACTCACTGCACTGCATCCCCTGTGGTGCGAGTGCACTCTCTGGACTTGCAGGGGTGCATCCCCAGTGGTGCCAGTGCACTCTCTGGACTCACTGCAGTGCATCCCCAGTGGTGCCAGTGAACTCTCTGAACTCACTGCATTCCCAGTGGTGCCAGGGCACTCTCTGGACTCACTGCACTGCATCCCCAGTGGTGCCACTGTACTCTCTTTACTCACTGCACTGCATCCCCAGTGGTGCCAGTGCACTCTCTGGACTCACTGTACTGCATCCCCAGTGGTGCCAGTGCACTCTCTGGACTCACTGCAGTGCATCCCCAGTGGTGCCAGTGCACTCTCTGGACTCACCGGGGTGCATCCCCAGTGGTGCCAGTGCACTCTCTGGACTCACTGCACTGCACCCCCAGTGGTGCCAGTGACTCTCTGGACTCAGTGCGCTGCATCCCCAGTGGTGCCAGTGCACTCTCTGGACTTGCCGGGGTGCATCCCCAGTGGTGCCAGTGCACTCTCTGGACTCACTGCAGTGCATCCCCAGTGGTGCCAGTGCACTCTCTGGACCCACTGCAGTGCATCCCCAATCGTACCAGTGCACTCTCTGGACTCACTGCACTGCATCCCCAGTGGTGCCACTGCAACCTCTGGACTCACGGCACTGCATCCCCAGTGGTGCCAGTGCACTCTCTGGACTCACTGCAGTGCATCCCCAGTGGTACCAGTGCACTCTCTGGACTCACTGCACTGCATCCCCACTGGTGCCAGTGCACTCTCTGGACTCACTGCACTGCATCCCCAGTGGTGCCAGTGCACTCTCTGGACTCACTGCACTGCATCCCCAGTGGTGACAGTGCACTCTCTGGACTTGCCGGGGTGCATCCCCATTGGTGCCAGTGCACTCTCTGGAGTCACCGGGGTGCATCCCCAGAGGTGCCAGTGCACTCTCTGGACTCATTGCTCTACATCCCCAGTGGTGCCAGTTCACTCTCTGGACTCAAGGAACTGAATCCCCAGTGGTGCCAGTGCACTCTCTGGACTCACTGTACTGCATCCCCAGTGGTGACTGTGAAGTCTCTGGACTCAATACAGTGCATCTCAGTGGTGCCAGTGCAATCTCAGGACTCACAGCAGTGCAGCTCCAGTTGGTGCCAGTGCACTCTCTGGACTCACTGCAGTGCATCCCCAGTGGTGCCAGTGCACTCTCTGGACTCACTGCATTGCATCCCCAGTGGTGCCAGTGCACTCTCTGGACTCACTGCAGTGAATCCCCTGTGGTGCCATTGCACTCTCAGGACTCACTGCACTGCATCCCCAGTGGTGCCTGTGATGTCTCTGGACTCACTGCACTGCATCCCCATTGGTGCCAGTGCACTCTCTGGACTCACTGCACTGCAACCCCATTGCTGACAGTGCCCTCTCTGGACTCAGTGCACTGCATCCCCAGTGGTGCCACTGCACTCTCTGAAAACACCGGGGTGCAACCGCAGCGGTGCAAGTGCACTCTCTGCACTCACGGCAGTGCAACCCCAGTGGTGCCAGTGCACTCTCTGGACTCACTGCAGTGTATCCCCTGTGGTGCCAGTGCACTCTGTGGACTCAGTGCACTGCATCCCAGTGGTGCCAGTGCACTCTCCGGACTCACTGCAGTGCATCCCCAGTGGTGCCCGTGCACTCTCTGGACTCACTGCAGTGCATCCCCAGTGGTGCCAGTGCACTCTCTGGACTCACTGCACTGCATCCCCAGTGGTGCCAGTGCACTCTCTGGACTCACTGCACTGCATCCCCAGTGGTGCCAGTGCACTCTCTGGACTCACTGCAGTGCAAACCCAAAGGTGCCAGTGCATTCTCTTTACTCACTGCAGTGCATCCCCAGTGATGCCAGTGCACTCTCTGGACTCACTGCACTGCATCCCCAGTGGTGCCAGTGCACTCTCTGGACTCACTGCAGTCCATCCCCAGTGGTGCCAGTGCACTCTCTGGACTCACTGCACTGCATCCCCAGTGGTGCCAGTGCACTCTCTTTACTCACTGCACTGCATCCCCAGTGGTGCCAGTGCACTCTTTGGACTCACTGCAGTGCATCCCCAGTGGTGCCAGTGCACTCTCTGGACTCACTGCACTGCATCCCCAGTGGTGCCAGTGCAATCTCTGGACTCACGGCAGTGCATCCCCAGTGGTGCCAGTGCACTCTCTGGACTCACTGCATTGCATCCCCAGTGGTGCCAGTGCACTCTCTGGACTCACTGCACTGCATCCCCAGTGGTGCCAGTGCACTCTCTGGACTTGCCGGGGTGCATTCCCAGTGGTGCCAGTGCACTCTCTGGACTCACTGCAGTGCATCCCCAGTGATGCCAGTGCACTCTCTGGACTCACTGCAGTGCATCCCCAGTGGTACCAGTGCACTCTCTGGACTCACTGCACTGCATCCCCTGTGGTGCCAAGGCACTCTCTGGACTCACTGCTCTGCGTTGCCATTGGTGCCAGTGCACTCTCTGGACTCATTGCAGTGCATCCCCAGTGGTGCCAGTGCACTCTCTGGACTCACGGCACTGCATCCCCAGTGGTGCCAGTGCACTCTCTGGACTCACTGCACTGCATCCCCAGTGGTGCCAGTGCACTCTCAGGAGTCACTGCGCTGCATCCCCAATGGTTCCAGTGCACTCTCTTGACTCACTGCACTTCAACTCCAATGGTGCCAGTGCACTCTCTGGACTCACTGCACTGCATCACCAGTGGTGCCAGTGCATTCTCTGGACTCACTGCAGTGCATCGCCAGTGGTGCCAGTGCCCTCTCTGGACTCACTGCACTGCATCCCCAGTGGTGCCAGTGCACTCTCTGGACTCACTGCACTGCATCCCAGTGGTGCCAGTGCACTTTCTTGACTCACTGCACTGCATCCCCAGTGGTGCCAGTGCACTCTCTGGACTCACTGCAGTGCATCCCCAGTGGTGCCAGTGCACTCTCTGGACTCACTGCACTGCATCCCCAGTGGTGCCAGTGCACTCTCTGGACTCACTGCAGTCCATCCCCAGTGGTGCCAGTGCACTCTCTGGACTCACTGCACTGCATCCACAGTGGTGCCAGTGCACTCTCTTTACTCACTGCACTGCATCCCCATTGGTGCCAGTGCACTCTCTGGACTCACTGTACTGCATCCCCAGTGGTGCCAGTGCACTCTCTGGACTCACTGCACTGCATCCCCAGTGGTGCCAGTGCACTCTCTGGACTCACTGCAGTGCATCCCCAGTGGTGCCAGTGCACTCTCTGGACTCACTGCAGTGCATCCCCAGTGGTGCCAGTGCACTCTCTGCACTCACTGCAGTGCATCCCCAGTGGTGCCAGTGCACTCTCTGGACTCACTGCACTGCATCCCCTGTGGTGCGAGTGCACTCTCTGGACTTGCCGGGGTGCATCCCCAGTGGTGCCAGTGCACTCTCTGGACTCACTGCAGTGCATCCCCAGTGGTGCCAGTGAACTCTCTGAACTCACTGCATTCCCAGTGGTGCCAGGGCACTCTCTGGACTCACTGCACTGCATCCCCAGTGGTGCCACTGTACTCTCTTTACTCACTGCACTGCATCCCCAGTGGTGCCAGTGCACTCTCTGGACTCACTGTACTGCATCCCCAGTGGTGCCAGTGCACTCTCTGGACTCACTGCACTGCATCCCCAGTGGTGCCAGTGCACTCTCTGGACTCACTGCACTGCATCCCCAGTGGTGCCAGTGCACTCTCTGGACTCACTGCACTGCATACACAGTGGTGCCAGTGCACTCTCTGCACTCACTGCAGTGCATCCCCAGTGGTGCCAGTGCACTCTCTGGACTCACTGCACTGCATCCCCAGTGGTGCCAGTGCACTCTCTGGACTTTCCGGGGTGCATCCCCAGTGGTGCCAGTGCACTCTCTGGACTCACTGCAGTGCATCCCCAGTGGTGCCAGTGCATTGTCTGGACTCACTGCATCCCCAGTGGTGCCAGGGCACTCTCTGGACTCACTGCACTGCATCCCCAGTGGTGCCTGTGAAGTCTCTGGACTCACTGCAGTGCATCCCCAATGGTGCCAGTGCACTCTTTGGACTCACTGCACTGCATCCCCAGTGGTGACAGTGCACTCTCTGGACTCACTACACTGCATCCCCTGTGGTGCCAGTGCCCTCTGTGGACTCACTGTACTACATCCCCAGTGGTGCCAGTGCACTCTCTGGACTCACTGCACTGCATCCCCAGTGGTGCCAGTGCACTCTCTGGACTCACTGCACTGCATCCCCAGTGGTGCCAGTGCACTCTCTGGACTCACTGCAGTGCATCCCCAGTGGTGCTAGTGCACTCTCTGGACTCACTGCACTGCATCCCCGCTGGTGCCAGTGCACTCTCTCGACTCACTGCTCTGCGTTGCCATTGGTGCCAGTGCACTCTCTGGACTCATTGCATTGCATCCCCAGTGGTGCCAATGCACTCTCTGGACTCACGGCACTGCATCCCCAGTGGTGCCAGTGCACTCTCTGGACTCACTGCACTGCATCCCCAGTGGTGCCAGTGCACTCTCAGGAGTCACTGCGCTGCATCCCCAGTGGTTCCAGTGCACTCTCTGGACTCACTGCACTGCAACTCCAGTGGTGCCAGTGCACTCTCTGGAGTCACTGCACTGCATCACCAGTGGTGCCAGTGCACTCTCTGGACTCACTGCACTGCATCCCAGGTGGTGCCAGTGCACTCTCTGGACTCACTGCAGTGCATCGCCAGTGGTGCCAGTGCACTCTCTGGACTCACTGCAGTGCATCCCCAGTGGTGCCAGTGCCATCTCTGGACTCACTGCACTGCATCCCCAGTGGTGCCAGTGCAGTCTCTGTGTTAGTGTTGGGGAGAATCGAATGGATGTAATGTCTCTTACGTAATGGGACCTACAGTATAATTAAGCATTGCCAAATGTACTTACATTATCAATTAATCTATGTATACTGGATACTTAGGGAGTACATTGAACAATCAAAAGAATCATTGAAGGGGAACCTTGGGAGGGAACAGGTACAACCTGACCTTGGATAAGGGCCTGGAAATGATGAAATGAGTTGAAGCAGAACCAAGAAACGGAGGGAGCACGCGTCGAGTAAGAAAGGTGAAAAGTTTAGCGGAGAGGAAGACTCCTTACTTCATCTGGACGACCACCAGAGTGCGCCACGCATGTGCAAAGGGGAGGGGAGCTAATTAGAATGAAAAGCGAGGCTGCTGTTGCAACCTGTAATGAATATGTATACCTGACGCAATATTGTATGTATAAATAACGGCTGGGAAGTAACGGGACTTGAAGCCAGATTTGGGCACCTGCCCCGGCTTCCAGCGCTGAATAAAGCACCTTCATATAATCACTTGGTGATTATGTGGTTGCTAGGCTAACATCTGGACTCACTGCAGTGCATCCCCAGTGGTGCCAGTGCACTCTCTGGACTCACTGCAGTGCATCCCCAGTGGTGCCAGTGCACTCTCTGGACTCACCGGGGTGCATCCCCAGTGGTGCCAGTGCACTCTCTGGACTCACTGCACTGCACCCCCAGTGGTGCCAGTGACTCTCTGGACTCAGTGCGCTGCATCCCCAGTGGTGCCAGTGCACTCTCTGGACTTGCCGGGGTGCATCCCCAGTGGTGCCAGTGCACTCTCTGGACTCACTGCAGTGCATCCCCAGTGGTGCCAGTGCACTCTCTGGACCCACTGCAGTGCATCCCCAATCGTACCAGTGCACTCTCTGGACTCACTGCACTGCATCCCCAGTGGTGCCACTGCAACCTCTGGACTCACGGCACTGCATCCCCAGTGGTGCCAGTGCACTCTCTGGACTCACTGCAGTGCATCCCCAGTGGTACCAGTGCACTCTCTGGACTCACTGCAGTGCATCTCCTTTTGCGCCAGTGCACTCTCTGGACTCACTGCACTGCATCCCCAGTGGTGCCAGTGCACTCTCTGGACTCACTGCACCGCATCCCCAGTGGTGACAGTGCACTCTCTGGACTTGCCGGGGTGCATCCCCATTGGTGCCAGTGCACTCTCTGGAGTCACCGGGGTGCATCCCCAGAGGTGCCAGTGCACTCTCTGGACTCATTGCTCTACATCCCCAGTGGTGCCAGTTCACTCTCTGGACTCAAGGAACTGAATCCCCAGTGGTGCCAGTGCACTCTCTGGACTCACTGTACTGCATCCCCAGTGGTGACTGTGAAGTCTCTGGACTCACTGCAGTGCATCTCAGTGGTGCCAGTGCAATCTCAGGACTCACAGCAGTGCAGCTCCAGTTGGTGCCAGTGCACTCTCTGGACTCACTGCAGTGCATCCCCAGTGGTGCCAGTGCACTCTCTGGACTCACTGCATTGCATCCCCAGTGGTGCCAGTGCACTCTCTGGACTCACTGCAGTGAATCCCCTGTGGTGCCATTGCACTCTCAGGACTCACTGCACTGCATCCCCAGTGGTGCCTGTGATGTCTCTGGACTCACTGCACTGCATCCCCATTGGTGCCAGTGCACTCTCTGGACTCACTGCACTGCAACCCCATTGCTGACAGTGCCCTCTCTGGACTCAGTGCACTGCATCCCCAGTGGTGCCACTGCACTCTCTGAAAACACCGGGGTGCAACCGCAGCGGTGCAAGTGCACTCTCTGCACTCACGGCAGTGCAACCCCAGTGGTGCCAGTGCACTCTCTGGACTCACTGCAGTGTATCCCCTGTGGTGCCAGTGCACTCTGTGGACTCAGTGCACTGCATCCCAGTGGTGCCAGTGCACTCTCCGGACTCACTGCAGTGCATCCCCAGTGGTGCCCGTGCACTCTCTGGACTCACTGCAGTGCATCCCCAGTGGTGCCAGTGCACTCTCTGGACTCACTGCACTGCATCCCCAGTGGTGCCAGTGCACTCTCTGGACTCACTGCACTGCATCCCCAGTGGTGCCAGTGCACTCTCGTGACTCACTGCAGTGCAAACCCAAAGGTGCCAGTGCATTCTCTTTACTCACTGCAGTGCATCCCCAGTGATGCCAGTGCACTCTCTGGACTCACTGCACTGCATCCCCAGTGGTGCCAGTGCACTCTCTGGACTCACTGCAGTCCATCCCCAGTGGTGCCAGTGCACTCTCTGGACTCACTGCACTGCATCCCCAGTGGTGCCAGTGCACTCTCTTTACTCACTGCACTGCATCCCCAGTGGTGCCAGTGCACTCTTTGGACTCACTGCAGTGCATCCCCAGTGGTGCCAGTGCACTCTCTGGACTCACTGCACTGCATCCCCAGTGGTGCCAGTGCAATCTCTGGACTCACGGCAGTGCATCCCCAGTGGTGCCAGTGCACTCTCTGGACTCACTGCACTGCATCCCCAGTGGTGCCAGTGCACTCTCTGGACTCACTGCACTGCATCCCCAGTGGTGCCAGTGCACTCTCTGGACTTGCCGGGGTGCATCCCCAGTGGTGCCAGTGCACTCTCTGGACTCACTGCAGTGCATCCCCAGTGATGCCAGTGCACTCTCTGGACTCACTGCAGTGCATCCCCAGTGGTACCAGTGCACTCTCTGGACTCACTGCACTGCATCCCCTGTGGTGCCAAGGCACTCTCTGGACTCACTGCTTTGCGTTGCCATTGGTGCCAGTGCACTCTCTGGACTCATTGCAGTGCATCCCCAGTGGTGCCAGTGCACTCTCTGGACTCACGGCACTGCATCCCCAGTGGTGCCAGTGCACTCTCTGGACTCACTGCACTGCATCCCCAGTGGTGCCAGTGCACTCTCAGGAGTCACTGCGCTGCATCCCCAGTGGTTCCAGTGCACTCTCTTGACTCACTGCACTTCAACTCCAATGGTGCCAGTGCACTCTCTGGACTCACTGCACTGCATCACCAGTGGTGCCAGTGCATTCTCTGGACTCACTGCACTGCATCCCAGGTGGTGCCAGTGCACTCTCTGGACTCACTGCAGTGCATCCCCAGTGGTGCCAGTGCACTCTCTGTACTCACTGCAGTGCATCGCCAGTGGTGCCAGTGCCCTCTCTGGACTCACTGCACTGCATCCCCAGTGGTGCCAGTGCACTCTCTGGACTCACTGCACTGCATCCCAGTGGTGCCAGTGCACTTTCTTGACTCACTGCAGTGCATCCCCAGTGGTGCCAGTGCACTCTCTGGACTCACTGCAGTGCATCCCCAGTGGTGCCAGTGCACTCTCTGGACTCACTGCACTGCATCCCCAGTGGTGCCAGTGCACTCTCTGGACTCACTGCAGTCCATCCCCAGTGGTGCCAGTGCACTCTCTGGACTCACTGCACTGCATCCACAGTGGTGCCAGTGCACTCTCTTTACTCACTGCACTGCATCCCCATTGGTGCCAGTGCACTCTCTGGACTCACTGTACTGCATCCCCAGTGGTGCCAGTGCACTCTCTGGACTCACTGCACTGCATCCCCAGTGGTGCCAGTGCACTCTCTGGACTCACTGCAGTGCATCCCCAGTGGTGCCAGTGCACTCTCTGGACTCACTGCAGTGCATCCCCAGTGGTGCCAGTGCACTCTCTGCACTCACTGCAGTGCATCCCCAGTGGTGCCAGTGCACTCTCTGGACTCACTGCACTGCATCCCCAGTGGTGCCAGTGCACTCTCTGGACTTGCCGGGGTGCATCCCCAGTGGTGCCACGGCACTCTCTGGACTCACTGCAGTGCATCCCCAGTGGTGCCAGTGCACTCTCTGGCCTCACTGCATTCCCAGTGGTGCAAGGGCACTCTCTGGACTCACTGCACTGCATCCCCAGTGGTGCCACTGTACTCTCTTTACTCACTGCACTGCATCCCCAGTGGTGCCAGTGCACACTCTGGACTCACTGTACTGCATCCCCAGTGGTGCCAGTGCACTCTCTGGACTCACTGCACTGCATACCCAGTGGTGCCAGTGCACTCTCTGGACTCACTGCAGTGCATCCCCAGTGGTGCCAGTGCACTCTCTGCACTCACTGCAGTGCATCCCCAGTGGTGCCAGTGCACTCTCTGGACTCACTGCACTGCATCCCCAGTGGTGCCAGTGCACTCTCTGGACTTGCCGGGGTGCATCCCCAGTGGTGCCAGTGCACTCTCTGGACTCACTGCAGTGCATCCCCAGTGGTGCCAGTGCACTCTCTGGACTTACTGCATTCCCAGTGGTGCCAGTGCACTCTCTGGACTCACTGCACTGCATCCCCAGTGGTGCCTGTGAAGTCTCTGGACTCACTGCAGTGCATCCCCAATGGTGCCAGTGCACTCTTTGGACTCACTGCACTGCATCCCCAGTGGTGCCACTGTACTCTCTGGACTCACTGCACTGCATCCCCTGTGGTGCCAGTGCCCTCTGTGGACTCACTGCACTACATCCCCAGTGGTGCCAGTGCACTCTCTGGACTCACTGCACTGCATCCCCAGTGGTGCCAGTGCACTCTCTGGACTCACTGCACTGCATCCCCAGTGGTGCCAGTGCACACTCTGGACTCACTGCAGTGCATCCCCAGTGGTGCTAGTGCACTCTCTGGACTCACTGCACTGCATCCCCTGTGGTGCGAGTGCACTCTCTCGACTCACTGCTCTGCGTTACCATTGGTGCCAGTGCACTCTCTGGACTCACTGCACTGCATCCCCAGTGGTGCCAGTGCACTCTCTGGACTCACTGCAGTGCATCCCCAGTGGTGCCAGTGCACTCTCTGGACTCACCGGGGTGCATCCCCAGTGGCGCCAGTACACTCTCTGGACTCACTGCACTGCACCCCCAGTGGTGCCAGTGCACTCTCTGGACTCAGTGCGCTGCATCCCCAGTGGTGCCAGTGCACTCTCTGGACTTGCCGGGGTGCATCCCCAGTGGTGCCAGTGCACTCTCTGGACTCACTGCACTGCATCCCCAGTGGTGCCAGTGCACTCTCAGGAGTCACTGCGCTGCATCCCCAGTGGTTCCAGTGCACTCTCTTGACTCACTGCACTTCAACTCCAATGGTGCCAGTGCACTCTCTGGACTCACTGCACTGCATCACCAGTGGTGCCAGTGCATTCTCTGGACTCACTGCACTGCATCCCAGGTGGTGCCAGTGCACTCTCTGGACTCACTGCAGTGCATCCCCAGTGGTGCCAGTGCACTCTCTGTACTCACTGCAGTGCATCGCCAGTGGTGCCAGTGCCCTCTCTGGACTCACTGCACTGCATCCCCAGTGGTGCCAGTGCACTCTCTGGAGTCACTGCACTGCATCCCAGTGGTGCCAGTGCACTTTCTTGACTCACTGCAGTGCATCCCCAGTGGTGCCAGTGCACTCTCTGGACTCACTGCAGTGCATCCCCAGTGGTGCCAGTGCACTCTCTGGACTCACTGCACTGCATCCCCAGTGGTGCCAGTGCACTCTCTGGACTCACTGCAGTCCATCCCCAGTGGTGCCAGTGCACTCTCTGGACTCACTGCACTGCATCCACAGTGGTGCCAGTGCACTCTCTTTACTCACTGCACTGCATCCCCATTGGTGCCAGTGCACTCTCTGGACTCACTGTACTGCATCCCCAGTGGTGCCAGTGCACTCTCTGGACTCACTGCACTGCATCCCCAGTGGTGCCAGTGCACTCTCTGGACTCACTGCAGTGCATCCCCAGTGGTGCCAGTGCACTCTCTGGACTCACTGCAGTGCATCCCCAGTGGTGCCAGTGCACTCTCTGCACTCACTGCAGTGCATCCCCAGTGGTGCCAGTGCACTCTCTGGACTCACTGCACTGCATCCCCAGTGGTGCCAGTGCACTCTCTGGACTTGCCGGGGTGCATCCCCAGTGGTGCCACGGCACTCTCTGGACTCACTGCAGTGCATCCCCAGTGGTGCCAGTGCACTCTCTGGCCTCACTGCATTCCCAGTGGTGCAAGGGCACTCTCTGGACTCACTGCACTGCATCCCCAGTGGTGCCACTGTACTCTCTTTACTCACTGCACTGCATCCCCAGTGGTGCCAGTGCACACTCTGGACTCACTGTACTGCATCCCCAGTGGTGCCAGTGCACTCTCTGGACTCACTGCACTGCATACCCAGTGGTGCCAGTGCACTCTCTGGACTCACTGCAGTGCATCCCCAGTGGTGCCAGTGCACTCTCTGCACTCACTGCAGTGCATCCCCAGTGGTGCCAGTGCACTCTCTGGACTCACTGCACTGCATCCCCAGTGGTGCCAGTGCACTCTCTGGACTTGCCGGGGTGCATCCCCAGTGGTGCCAGTGCACTCTCTGGACTCACTGCAGTGCATCCCCAGTGGTGCCAGTGCACTGTCTGGACTTACTGCATTCCCAGTGGTGCCAGTGCACTCTCTGGACTCACTGCACTGCATCCCCAGTGGTGCCTGTGAAGTCTCTGGACTCACTGCAGTGCATCCCCAATGGTGCCAGTGCTCTCTTTGGACTCACTGCACTGCATCCCCAGTGGTGCCACTGTACTCTCTGGACTCACTGCACTGCATCCCCTGTGGTGCCAGTGCCCTCTGTGGACTCACTGCACTACATCCCCAGTGGTGCCAGTGCACTCTCTGGACTCACTGCACTGCATCCCCAGTGGTGCCAGTGCACTCTCTGGACTCACTGCACTGCATCCCCAGTGGTGCCAGTGCACACTCTGGACTCACTGCAGTGCATCCCCAGTGGTGCTAGTGCACTCTCTGGACTCACTGCACTGCATCCCCTGTGGTGCGAGTGCACTCTCTCGACTCACTGCTCTGCGTTACCATTGGTGCCAGTGCACTCTCTGGACTCACTGCACTGCATCCCCAGTGGTGCCAGTGCACTCTCTGGACTCACTGCAGTGCATCCCCAGTGGTGCCAGTGCACTCTCTGGACTCACCGGGGTGCATCCCCAGTGGCGCCAGTACACTCTCTGGACTCACTGCACTGCACCCCCAGTGGTGCCAGTGCACTCTCTGGACTCAGTGCGCTGCATCCCCAGTGGTGCCAGTGCACTCTCTGGACTTGCCGGGGTGCATCCCCAGTGGTGCCAGTGCACTCTCTGGACTCACTGCAGTGCATCCCCAGTGGTGCCAGTGCACTGTCTGGACCCACTGCAGTGCATCCCCAATCGTACCAGTGCACTCTCTGGACTCACTGCACTGCATCCCCAGTGGTGCCACTGCAACCTCTGGTCTCACTGCAGTGCATCCCCAGTGGTGCCAGTGCACTCTCTGGACTCACTGCACTGCATCCCCAGTGGTACCAGTGCACTCTCTGGACTCACTGCACTGCATCCCCACTGGTGCCAGTGCACTCTCTGGACTCACTGCACTGCATCCCCAGTGGTGCCAGTGCACTCTCTGGACTCACTGCACCGCATCCCCAGTGGTGACAGTGCACTCTCTGGACTTGCCGGGGTGCATCCCCATTGGTGCCAGTGCACTCTCTGGACTCACCGGGGTGCATCCCCAGAGGTGCCAGTGCACTCTCTGGGCTCACTGCTCTACATCCCCAGTGGTGCCAGTTCACTCTCTGGACTCAAGGAACTGAATCCCCAGTGGTGCCAGTGCACTCTCTGGACTCACTGTACTGCATCCCCAGTGGTGACTGTGAAGTCTCTGGACTCACTGCAGTGCATCTCAGTGGTGCCAGTGCAATCTCAGGACTCACAGCAGTGCAGCTCCAGTTGGTGCCAGTGCACTCTCTGGACTCACTGCAGTGCATCCCCAGTGGTGCCAGTGCACTCTCTGGACTCACTGCATTGCATCCCCAGTGGTGCCAGTGCACTCTCTGGACTCACTGCACTGCATCCCCTGTGGTGCCATTGCACTCTCAGGACTCACTGCACTGCATCCCCAGTGGTGCCTGTGAAGTCTCTGGACTCACTGCACTGCATCCCCAGTGGTGCCAGTGCACTCTCTGGACTCACTGCACTGCAACCCCATTGCTGACAGTGCCCTCTCTGGACTCAGTGCACTGCATCCCCAGTGGTGCCACTGCACTCTCTGAAAACACCGGGGTGCAACCGCAGCGGTGCAAGTGCACTCTCTGCACTCACGGCAGTGCATCCCCAGTGGTGCCAGTGCACTCTCTGGACTCACTGCAGTGTATCCCCTGTGGTGCCAGTGCACTCTGTGGACTCAGTGCACTGCATACCAGTGGTGCCAGTGCACTCTCCGGACTCACTGCAGTGCATCCCCTGTGGTGCCCGTGCACTCTCTGGACACACTGTAGTGCATCCCCAGTGGTGCCAGTGCACTCTCTGGACTCACTGCACTGCACCCCCAGTGGTGCCAGTGCACTCTCTGGACTCACTGCACTGCATCCCCAGTGGTGCCAGTGCACTCTCTGGACTCACTGCACTGCATCCCCAGTGGTGCCAGTGCACTCTCTGGACTCACTGCAGTGCAAACCCAAAGGTGCCAGTGCATTCTCTTTACTCACTGCAGTGCATCCCCAGTGGTGCCAGTGCACTCTCTGGACTCACTGCACTGCATCCCCAGTGGTGCCAGTGCACTCTCTGGACTCACTGCAGTCCATCCCCAGTGGTGCCAGTGCACTCTCTGGACTCACTGCACTGCATCCCCAGTGGTGCCAGTGCACTTTCTTTACTCACTGCACTGCATCCCCAGTGGTGCCAGTGCACTCTTTGGACTCACTGCAGTGCATCCCCAGTGGTGCCAGTGCACTCTCTGGACTCACTGCACTGCATCCCCAGTGGTGCCAGTGCAATCTCTGGACTCACGGCAGTGCATCCCCAGTGGTGCCAGTGCACTCTCTGGACTCACTGCACTGCATCCCCAGTGGTGCCAGTGCACTCTCTGGACTCACTGCACTGCATCCCCAGTGGTGCCAGTGCACTCTCTGGACTTGCCGGGGTGCATCCCCAGTGGTGCCAGTGCACTCTCTGGACTCACTGCAGTGCATCCCCAGTGATGCCAGTGCACTCTCTGGACTCACTGCAGTGCATCCCCAGTGGTGCTAGTGCACTCTCTGGACTCACTGCACTGCATCCCCTGTGGTGGCAAGGCACTCTCTGGACTCACTGCTCTGCGTTGCCATTGGTGCCAGTGCACTCTCTGGACTCATTGCAGTGCATCCCCAGTGGTGCCAGTGCACTCTCTGGACTCACGGCACTGCATCCCCAGTGGTGCCAGTGCACTCTCTGGACTCACTGCACTGCATCCCCAGTGGTGCCAGTGCACTCTCAGGAGTCACTGCGCTGCATCCCCAGTGGTTCCAGTGCACTCTCTTGACTCACTGCACTTCAACTCCAATGGTGCCAGTGCACTCTCTGGACTCACTGCACTGCATCACCAGTGGTGCCAGTGCATTCTCTGGACTCACTGCACTGCATCCCAGGTGGTGCCAGTGCACTCTCTGGACTCACTGCAGTGCATCGCCAGTGGTGCCAGTGCACTCTCTGGACTCACTGCAGTGCATCGCCATTGGTGCCAGTGCCCTCTCTGGACTCACTGCACTGCATCCCCAGTGGTGCCAGTGCAGTCTCTGTGTTAGTGTTGGGGAGAATCGAATGGATGTTTTACTAATGTCTCTTAGGTAATGGGACCTACAGTATAATTAAGCATTGCCAAATGTACTTACATTATCAATTAATCTATGTATACTGGATACTTAGGGAGTACATTGAACAATCAAAAGAGTCATTGAAGGGGAACCTTGGGAGGGAACAGGTACAACCTGACCTTAGATAAGGGCCTGGAAATAATGAAATGAGTTGAAGTAGAACCAAGAAGCGGAGGGAGCATGTGTCGAGTAAGAAAGGTGAAAGGTTTAGCGGAGAGGAAGACTCCTTACTTCATCTGGACGACCACCTGGACGACCACCAGAGTGCGCCACGCATGTGCAAAGGGGAGGGGAGCTAATTAGAATGAAAAGCGAGGCTGCTGTTGCAACCTGTAAAGAATATGTATACCTGACGCAATATTGTATGTATAAATAACGGCTGGGAAGTAACGGGACTTGAAGCCAGATTTGGGCACCTGCCCCGGCTTCCAGCGCTGAATAAAGCACCTTCATATAATCACTTGGTGATTATGTGGTTGCTAGGCTAACATCTGGACTCACTGCAGTGCATCCCCAGTGGTGCCAGTGCACTCTCTGGAGTCACTGCAGTGCATCCCCAGTGGTGCCAATGCACTCTCTGGACTCACTGCAGTGCATCCCCAGTGGTGCCAGTGCACTCCCTGGACTCAGTGCAGTGCATCCCCAGTGGTGCCAGTGAACTCTCTGGACTCACTGCATTGCATCCCCAGTGGTGCCAGTGCACTCTCTGGACTCACTGCACTGCATCCCCAGTGGTGCCAGTGCACTCTCTGGACTCACTGCAGTGCATCCACAGTGGTGCCAGTGCACTCTCTGGACTTGCCGGGGTGCATCGCCAGTGGTGCCAGTGCCCTCTCTGGACTCACTGCACTGCATCCCCAGTGGTGCCAGTGCACTCTCTGGACTCACTGCACTGCATCCCCAGAGGTGCCAGTGCACGCTCTGGACTCACTGCAGTGCATCCCCAATCGTACCAGTGCCCTCTCTGGACTCACTGCACTGCATCCCCAGTGGTGCCACTGCAACCTCTGGTCTCACTGCACTGCATCCCCAGTGGTGCCAGTGCACTCTCTGGACTCACTGCAGTGCATCCCCAGTGGTACCAGTGCACTCTCTGGACTCACTGCACTGCATCCCCACTGGTGCCAGTGCACTCTCTGGACTCACTGCACTGCATCCCCAGTGGTGCCAGTGCACTCTCTGGACTCACTGCACTGCATCCCCAGTGGTGACAGTGCACTCTCTGGACTTGCCGGGGTGCATCCCATTGGTGCCAGTGCACTCTCTGGAGTCACCGGGGTGCATCCCCAGAGGTGCCAGTGCACTCTCTGGGCTCACTGCTCTACATCCCCAGTGGTGCCAGTTCACTCTCTGGACTCAAGGAACTGAATCCCCAGTGGTGCCAGTGCACTCTCTGGACTCACTGTACTGCATCCCCAGTGGTGACTGTGAAGTCTCTGGACTCACTGCAGTGCATCTCAGTGGTGCCAGTGCAATCTCAGGACTCACAGCAGTGCAGCTCCAGTTGGTGCCAGTGCACTCTCTGGACTCACTGCAGTGCATCCCCTGTTGTGCCAGTGCACTCTCTGGACTCACTGCATTGCATCCCCAGTGGTGCCAGTGCACTCTCTGGACTCACTGCAGTGCATCCCGTGTGGTGCCATTGCACTCTCAGGACTCACTGCACTGCATCCCCAGTGGTGCCTGTGAAGTCTCTGGACTCACTGCACTGCATCCCCAGTGGTGCCAGTGCACTCTCTGGACTCACTGCACTGCAACACCATTGCTGACAGTGCCCTCTCTGGACTCAGTGCACTGCATCCCCAGTGGTGCCACTGCACTCTCTGAAAACACCGGGGTGCAACCGCAGCGGTGCAAGTGTACTCTCTGCACTCACGGCAGTGCATCCCCAGTGGTGCCAGTGCACTCTCTGGACTCACTGCAGTGTATCCCCTGTGGCGCCAGTGCACTCTGTGGACTCAGTGCACTGCATCCCAGTGGTGCCAGTGCACTCTCCGGACTCACTGCAGTGCATCCCCAGTGGTGCCCGTGCACTCTCTGGACTCACTGCAGTGCATCCCCAGTGGTGCCAGTGCACTCTCTGGACTCACTGCACTGCATCCCCAGTGGTGCCAGTGCACTCTCTGGACTCACTGCACTGCACCCCCAGTGGTGCCAGTGCACTCTCTGGACTCACTGCACTGCATCCCCAGTGGTGCCAGTGCACTCTCTGGACTCACTGCACTGCATCCCCAGTGGTGCCAGTGCACTCTCTGGACTCACTGCAGTGCTAAACCAAAGGTGCCAGTGCATTCTCTTTACTCACTGCAGTGCATCCCCAGTGGTGCCAGTGCACTCTCTGGACTCACTGCACTGCATCCCCAGTGGTGCCAGTGCACTCTCTGGACTCACTGCACTGCAACCCCATTGCTGACAGTGCCCTCTCTGGACTCAGTGCACTGCATCCCCAGTGGTGCCACTGCACTCTCTGAAAACACCGGGGTGCAACCGCAGCGGTGCAAGTGCACTCTCTGCACTCACGGCAGTGCATCCCCAGTGGTGCCAGTGCACTCTCTGGACTCACTGCAGTGTATCCCCTGTGGTGCCAGTGCACTCTGTGGACTCAGTGCACTGCATCCCAGTGGTGCCAGTGCACTCTCTGGACTTGCCGGGGTGCATCCCCAGTGGTGCCAGTGCACTCTCTGGACTCACTGCAGTGCATCCCCAGTGGTGCCAGTGCACTCTCTGGACCCACTGCAGTGCATCCCCAATCGTACCAGTGCACTCTCTGGACTCACTGCACTGCATCCCCAGTGGTGCCACTGCAACCTCTGGTCTCACTGCAGTGCATCCCCAGTGGTGCCAGTGCACTCTCTGGACTCACTGCACTGCATCCCCAGTGGTACCAGTGCACTCTCTGGACTCACTGCACTGCATCCCCAGTGGTGCCAGTGCACTCTCTGGACTCACTGCACTGCATCCCCAGTGGTGCCAGTGCACTCTCTGGACTCACTGCACCGCATCCCCAGTGGTGACAGTGCACTCTCTGGACTTGCCGGGGTGCATCCCCATTGGTGCCAGTGCACTCTCTGGAGTCACCGGGGTGCATCCCCAGAGGTGCCAGTGCACTCTCTGGGCTCACTGCTCTACATCCCCAGTGGTGCCAGTTCACTCTCTGGACTCAAGGAACTGAATCCCCAGTGGTGCCAGTGCACTCTCTGGACTCACTGTACTGCATCCCCAGTGGTGACTGTGAAGTCTCTGGACTCACTGCAGTGCATCTCAGTGGTGCCAGTGCAATCTCAGGACTCACAGCAGTGCAGCTCCAGTTGGTGCCAGTGCACTCTCTGGACTCACTGCAGTGCATCCCCAGTGGTGCCAGTGCACTCTCTGGACTCACTGCATTGCATCCCCAGTGGTGCCAGTGCACTCTCTGGACTCACTGCAGTGCATCCCCTGTGGTGCCATTGCACTCTCAGGACTCACTGCACTGCATCCCCAGTGGTGCCTGTGAAGTCTCTGGACTCACTGCACTGCATCCCCAGTGGTGCCAGTGCACTCTCTGGACTCACTGCACTGCAACCCCATTGCTGACAGTGCCCTCTCTGGACTCAGTGCACTGCATCCCCAGTGGTGCCACTGCACTCTCTGAAAACACCGGGGTGCAACCGCAGCGGTGCAAGTGTACTCTCTGCACTCACGGCAGTGCATCCCCAGTGGTGCCAGTGCACTCTCTGGACTCACTGCAGTGTATCTCCTGTGGCGCCAGTGCACTCTGTGGACTCAGTGCACTGCATCCCAGTGGTGCCAGTGCACTCTCCGGACTCACTGCAGTGCATCCCCAGTGGTGCCCGTGCACTCTCTGGACTCACTGCAGTGCATCCCCAGTGGTGCCAGTGCACTCTCTGCACTCACTGCACTGCATCCCCAGTGGTGCCAGTGCACTCTCTGGACTCACTGCACTGCACCCCCAGTGGTGCCAGTGCACTCTCTGGACTCACTGCACTGCATCCCCAGTGGTGCCAGTGCACTCTCTGGACTCACTGCACTGCATCCCCAGTGGTGACAGTGCACTCTCTGGACTCACTGCAGTGCAAACCCAAAGGTGCCAGTGCATTCTCTTTACTCACTGCAGTGCATCCCCAGTGGTGCCAGTGCACTCTCTGGACTCACTGCACTGCATCCCCAGTGGTGCCAGTGCACTCTCTGGACTCACTGCACTGCAACCCCATTGCTGACAGTGCCCTCTCTGGACTCAGTGCACTGCATCCCCAGTGGTGCCACTGCACTCTCTGAAAACACCGGGGTGCAACCGCAGCGGTGCAAGTGCACTCTCTGCACTCACGGCAGTGCATCCCCAGTGGTGCCAGTGCACTCTCTGGACTCACTGCAGTGTATCCCCTGTGGTGCCAGTGCACTCTGTGGACTCAGTGCACTGCATCCCAGTGGTGCCAGTGCACTCTCCGGACTCACTGCAGTGCATCCCCAGTGGTGCCCGTGCACTCTCTGGACTCACTGCAGTGCATCCCCAGTGGTGCCAGTGCACTCTCTGGACTCACTGCACTGCACCCCCAGTGGTGCCAGTGCACTCTCTGGACTCACTGCACTGCATCCCCAGTGGTGCCAGTGCACTCTCTGGACTCACTGCAGTCCATCCCCAGTGGTGCCAGTGCACTCTCTGGACTCACTGCACTGCATCCCCAGTGGTGCCAGTGCACTTTCTTTACTCACTGCACTGCATCCCCAGTGGTGCCAGTGCACTCTTTGGACTCACTGCAGTGCATCCCCAGTGGTGCCAGTGCACTCTCTGGACTCACTGCACTGCATCCCCAGTGGTGCCAGTGCAATCTCTGGACTCACGGCAGTGCATCCCCAGTGGTGCCAGTGCACTCTCTGGACTCACTGCACTGCATCCCCAGTGGTGCCAGTGCACTCTCTGGACTCACTGCACTGCATCCCCAGTGGTGCCAGTGCACTCTCTGGACTTGCCGGGGTGCATCCCCAGTGGTGCCAGTGCACTCTCTGGACTCACTGCAGTGCATCCCCAGTGATGCCAGTGCACTCTCTGGACTCACTGCAGTGCATCCCCAGTGGTGCTAGTGCACTCTCTGGACTCACTGCACTGCATCCCCTGTGGTGGCAAGGCACTCTCTGGACTCACTGCTCTGCGTTGCCATTGGTGCCAGTGCACTCTCTGGACTCATTGCAGTGCATCCCCAGTGGTGCCAGTGCACTCTCTGGACTCACGGCACTGCATCCCCAGTGGTGCCAGTGCACTCTCTGGACTCACTGCACTGCATCCCCAGTGGTGCCAGTGCACTCTCAGGAGTCACTGCGCTGCATCCCCAGTGGTTCCAGTGCACTCTCTTGACTCACTGCACTTCAACTCCAATGGTGCCAGTGCACTCTCTGGACTCACTGCACTGCATCACCAGTGGTGCCAGTGCATTCTCTGGACTCACTGCACTGCATCCCAGGTGGTGCCAGTGCACTCTCTGGACTCACTGCAGTGCATCGCCAGTGGTGCCAGTGCACTCTCTGTACTCACTGCAGTGCATCGCCATTGGTGCCAGTGCCCTCTCTGGACTCACTGCACTGCATCCCCAGTGGTGCCAGTGCAGTCTCTGTGTTAGTGTTGGGGAGAATCGAATGGATGTTTTACTAATGTCTCTTAGGTAATGGGACCTACAGTATAATTAAGCATTGCCAAATGTACTTACATTATCAATTAATCTATGTATACTGGATACTTAGGGAGTACATTGAACAATCAAAAGAGTCATTGAAGGGGAACCTTGGGAGGGAACAGGTACAACCTGACCTTAGATAAGGGCCTGGAAATAATGAAATGAGTTGAAGTAGAACCAAGAAGCGGAGGGAGCATGTGTCGAGTAAGAAAGGTGAAAGGTTTAGCGGAGAGGAAGACTCCTTACTTCATCTGGACGACCACCTGGACGACCACCAGAGTGCGCCACGCATGTGCAAAGGGGAGGGGAGCTAATTAGAATGAAAAGCGAGGCTGCTGTTGCAACCTGTAAAGAATATGTATACCTGACGCAATATTGTATGTATAAATAACGGCTGGGAAGTAACGGGACTTGAAGCCAGATTTGGGCACCTGCCCCGGCTTCCAGCGCTGAATAAAGCACCTTCATATAATCACTTGGTGATTATGTGGTTGCTAGGCTAACATCTGGACTCACTGCAGTGCATCCCCAGTGGTGCCAGTGCACTCTCTGGAGTCACTGCAGTGCATCCCCAGTGGTGCCAATGCACTCTCTGGACTCACTGCAGTGCATCCCCAGTGGTGCCAGTGCACTCCCTGGACTCAGTGCAGTGCATCCCCAGTGGTGCCAGTGAACTCTCTGGACTCACTGCATTGCATCCCCAGTGGTGCCAGTGCAGTCTCTGGACTCACTGCACTGCATCCCCAGTGGTGCCAGTGCACACTCTGGACTCACTGCAGTGCATCCACAGTGGTGCCAGTGCACTCTCTGGACTTGCCGGGGTGCATCGCCAGTGGTGCCAGTGCCCTCTCTGGACTCACTGCACTGCATCCCCAGTGGTGCCAGTGCACTCTCTGGACTCACTGCACTGCATCCCCAGAGGTGCCAGTGCACGCTCTGGACTCACTGCAGTGCATCCCCAATCGTACCAGTGCACTCTCTGGACTCACTGCACTGCATCCCCAGTGGTGCCACTGCAACCTCTGGTCTCACTGCAGTCCATCCACAGTGGTGCCAGTGCACTCTCTGGACTCACTGCAGTGCATCCCCAGTGGTACCAGTGCACTCTCTGGACTCACTGCACTGCATCCCCACTGGTGCCAGTGCACTCTCTGGACTCACTGCACTGCATCCCCAGTGGTGCCAGTGCACTCTCTGGACTCACTGCACTGCATCCCCAGTGGTGACAGTGCACTCTCTGGACTTGCCGGGGTGCATCCCATTGGTGCCAGTGCACTCTCTGGAGTCACCGGGGTGCATCCCCAGAGGTGCCAGTGCACTCTCTGGGCTCACTGCTCTACATCCCCAGTGGTGCCAGTTCACTCTCTGGACTCAAGGAACTGAATCCCCAGTGGTGCCAGTGCACTCTCTGGACTCACTGTACTGCATCCCCAGTGGTGACTGTGAAGTCTCTGGACTCACTGCAGTGCATCTCAGTGGTGCCAGTGCAATCTCAGGACTCACAGCAGTGCAGCTCCAGTTGGTGCCAGTGCACTCTCTGGACTCACTGCAGTGCATCCCCTGTTGTGCCAGTGCACTCTCTGGACTCACTGCATTGCATCCCCAGTGGTGCCAGTGCACTCTCTGGACTCACTGCAGTGCATCCCCTGTGGTGCCATTGCACTCTCAGGACTCACTGCACTGCATCCCCAGTGGTGCCTGTGAAGTCTCTGGACTCACTGCACTGCATCCCCAGTGGTGCCAGTGCACTCTCTGGACTCACTGCACTGCAACCCCATTGCTGACAGTGCCCTCTCTGGACTCAGTGCACTGCATCCCCAGTGGTGCCACTGCACTCTCTGAAAACACCGGGGTGCAACCGCAGCGGTGCAAGTGTACTCTCTGCACTCACGGCAGTGCATCCCCAGTGGTGCCAGTGCACTCTCTGGACTCACTGCAGTGTATCCCCTGTGGCGCCAGTGCACTCTGTGGACTCAGTGCACTGCATCCCAGTGGTGCCAGTGCACTCTCCGGACTCACTGCAGTGCATCCCCAGTGGTGCCCGTGCACTCTCTGGACTCACTGCAGTGCATCCCCAGTGGTGCCAGTGCACTCTCTGGACTCACTGCACTGCATCCCCAGTGGTGCCAGTGCACTCTCTGGACTCACTGCACTGCACCCCCAGTGGTGCCAGTGCACTCTCTGGACTCACTGCACTGCATCCCCAGTGGTGCCAGTGCACTCTCTGGACTCACTGCACTGCATCCCCAGTGGTGCCAGTGCACTCTCTGGACTCACTGCAGTGCTAAACCAAAGGTGCCAGTGCATTCTCTTTACTCACTGCAGTGCATCCCCAGTGGTGCCAGTGCACTCTCTGGACTCACTGCACTGCATCCCCAGTGGTGCCAGTGCACTCTCTGGACTCACTGCACTGCAACCCCATTGCTGACAGTGCCCTCTCTGGACTCAGTGCACTGCATCCCCAGTGGTGCCACTGCACTCTCTGAAAACACCGGGGTGCAACCGCAGCGGTGCAAGTGCACTCTCTGCACTCACGGCAGTGCATCCCCAGTGGTGCCAGTGCACTCTCTGGACTCACTGCAGTGTATCCCCTGTGGTGCCAGTGCACTCTGTGGACTCAGTGCACTGCATCCCAGTGGTGCCAGTGCACTCTCTGGACTTGCCGGGGTGCATCCCCAGTGGTGCCAGTGCACTCTCTGGACTCACTGCAGTGCATCCCCAGTGGTGCCAGTGCACTCTCTGGACCCACTGCAGTGCATCCCCAATCGTACCAGTGCACTCTCTGGACTCACTGCACTGCATCCCCAGTGGTGCCACTGCAACCTCTGGTCTCACTGCAGTGCATCCCCAGTGGTGCCAGTGCACTCTCTGGACTCACTGCACTGCATCCCCAGTGGTACCAGTGCACTCTCTGGACTCACTGCACTGCATCCCCAGTGGTGCCAGTGCACTCTCTGGACTCACTGCACTGCATCCCCAGTGGTGCCAGTGCACTCTCTGGACTCACTGCACCGCATCCCCAGTGGTGACAGTGCACTCTCTGGACTTGCCGGGGTGCATCCCCATTGGTGCCAGTGCACTCTCTGGAGTCACCGGGGTGCATCCCCAGAGGTGCCAGTGCACTCTCTGGGCTCACTGCTCTACATCCCCAGTGGTGCCAGTTCACTCTCTGGACTCAAGGAACTGAATCCCCAGTGGTGCCAGTGCACTCTCTGGACTCACTGTACTGCATCCCCAGTGGTGACTGTGAAGTCTCTGGACTCACTGCAGTGCATCTCAGTGGTGCCAGTGCAATCTCAGGACTCACAGCAGTGCAGCTCCAGTTGGTGCCAGTGCACTCTCTGGACTCACTGCAGTGCATCCCCAGTGGTGCCAGTGCACTCTCTGGACTCACTGCATTGCATCCCCAGTGGTGCCAGTGCACTCTCTGGACTCACTGCAGTGCATCCCCTGTGGTGCCATTGCACTCTCAGGACTCACTGCACTGCATCCCCAGTGGTGCCTGTGAAGTCTCTGGACTCACTGCACTGCATCCCCAGTGGTGCCAGTGCACTCTCTGGACTCACTGCACTGCAACCCCATTGCTGACAGTGCCCTCTCTGGACTCAGTGCACTGCATCCCCAGTGGTGCCACTGCACTCTCTGAAAACACCGGGGTGCAACCGCAGCGGTGCAAGTGTACTCTCTGCACTCACGGCAGTGCATCCCCAGTGGTGCCAGTGCACTCTCTGGACTCACTGCAGTGTATCTCCTGTGGCGCCAGTGCACTCTGTGGACTCAGTGCACTGCATCCCAGTGGTGCCAGTGCACTCTCCGGACTCACTGCAGTGCATCCCCAGTGGTGCCCGTGCACTCTCTGGACTCACTGCAGTGCATCCCCAGTGGTGCCAGTGCACTCTCTGCACTCACTGCACTGCATCCCCAGTGGTGCCAGTGCACTCTCTGGACTCACTGCACTGCACCCCCAGTGGTGCCAGTGCACTCTCTGGACTCACTGCACTGCATCCCCAGTGGTGCCAGTGCACTCTCTGGACTCACTGCACTGCATCCCCAGTGGTGACAGTGCACTCTCTGGACTCACTGCAGTGCAAACCCAAAGGTGCCAGTGCATTCTCTTTACTCACTGCAGTGCATCCCCAGTGGTGCCAGTGCACTCTCTGGACTCACTGCACTGCATCCCCAGTGGTGCCAGTGCACTCTCTGGACTCACTGCACTGCAACCCCATTGCTGACAGTGCCCTCTCTGGACTCAGTGCACTGCATCCCCAGTGGTGCCACTGCACTCTCTGAAAACACCGGGGTGCAACCGCAGCGGTGCAAGTGCACTCTCTGCACTCACGGCAGTGCATCCCCAGTGGTGCCAGTGCACTCTCTGGACTCACTGCAGTGTATCCCCTGTGGTGCCAGTGCACTCTGTGGACTCAGTGCACTGCATCCCAGTGGTGCCAGTGCACTCTCCGGACTCACTGCAGTGCATCCCCAGTGGTGCCCGTGCACTCTCTGGACTCACTGCAGTGCATCCCCAGTGGTGCCAGTGCACTCTCTGGACTCACTGCACTGCACCCCCAGTGGTGCCAGTGCACTCTCTGGACTCACTGCACTGCATCCCCAGTGGTGCCAGTGCACTCTCTGGACTCACTGCACTGCATCCCCAGTGGTGCCAGTGCACTCTCTGGACTCACTGCAGTGCAAACACAAAGGTGCCAGTGCATTCTCTTTACTCACTGCAGTGCATCCCCAGTGGTGCCAGTGCACTCTCTGGACTCACTGCACTGCATCCCCAGTGGTGCCAGTGCACTCTCTGGACTCACTGCAGTCCATCCCCAGTGGTGCCAGTGCACTCTCTGGACTCACTGCACTGCATCCCCAGTGGTGCCAGTGCACTCTCTGCACTCACTGCACTGCATCCCCAGTGGTGCCAGTGCACTCTTTGGACTCACTGCAGTGCATCCACAGTGGTGCCAGTGCACTCTCTGGACTCACTGCACTGCCTCCCCAGTGGTGCCAGTGCAATCTCTGGACTCACGGCAGTGCATCCCCAGTGGTGCCAGTGCACTCTCTGGACTCACTGCACTGCATCCCCAGTGGTGCCAGTGCACTCTCTGGACTTGCCGGGGTGCATCCCCAGTGGTGCCAGTGCACTCTCTGGACTCACTGCAGTGCATCCCCAGTGATGCCAGTGCACTCTCTGGACTCACTGCAGTGCATCCCCAGTGGTGCTAGTGCACTCTCTGGACTCACTGCACTGCATCCCCTGTGGTGCCAAGGCATTCTCTGGACTCACTGCTCTGCGTTGCCATTGGTGCCAGTGCACTCTCTGGACTCATTGCAGTGCATCCCCAGTGGTGCCAGTGCACTCTCTGGACTCACGGCACTGCATCCCCAGTGGTGCCAGTGCACTCTCTGGACTCACTGCACTGCATCCCCAGTGGTGCCAGTGCACTCTCAGGAGTCACAGCGCTGCATCCCCAGTGGTTCCAGTGCACTCTCTTGGCTCACTGCACTTCAACTCCAATGGTGCCAGTGCACTCTCTGGACTCACTGCACTGCATCACCAGTGGTGCCAGTGGATTCTCTGGACTCACTGCACTGCATCCCAGGTGGTGCCAGTGCACTCTCTGGACTCACTGCAGTGCATCGCCAGTGGTGCCAGTGCACTCTCTGGACTCACTGCAGTGCATCGCCAGTGGTGCCAGTGCCCTCTCTGGACTCACTGCACTGCATCCCCAGTGGTGCCAGTGCAGTCTCTGTGTTAGTGTTGGGGAGAATCGAATGGATGTTTTACTAATGTCTCTTAGGTAATGGGACCTACAGTATAATTAAGCATTGCCAAATGTACTTACATTATCAATTAATCTATGTATACTGGATACTTAGGGAGTACATTGAACAATCAAAAGAGTCATTGAAGGGGAACCTTGGGAGGGAACAGGTACAACCTGACCTTAGATAAGGGCCTGGAAATAATGAAATGAGTTGAAGCAGAACCAAGAAGCGGAGGGAGCATGCGTCGAGTAACAAAGGTGAAAGGTTTAGCGGAGAGGAAGACTCCTTACTTCATCTGGACGACCACCTGGACGACCACCAGAGTGCGCCACACATGTGCAAAGGGGAGGGGAGCTGATTAGAATGAAAAGCGAGGCTGCTGTTGCAACCTGTAAAGAATATGTATACCTGACGCAATATTGTATGTATAAATAACGGCTGGGAAGTAACGGGACTTGAAGCCAGATTTGGGCACCTGCCCCGGCTTCCAGCGCTGAATAAAGCACCTTCATATAATCACTTGGTGATTATGTGGTTGCTAGGCTAACATCTGGACTCACTGCAGTGCATCCCCAGTGGTGCCAGTGCACTCTCTGGAGTCACTGCAGTGCATCCCCAGTGGTGCCAATGCACTCTCTGGACTCACTGCAGTGCATCCCCAGTGGTGCCAGTGCACTCCCTGGACTCAGTGCAGTGCATCCCCAGTGGTGCCAGTGAACTCTCTGGACTCACTGCATTGCATCCCCAGTGGTGCCAGTGCACTCTCTGGACTCACTGCACTGCATCCCCAGTGGTGCCAGTGCACTCTCTGGACTCACTGCAGTGCATCCCCAGTGGTGCCAGTGCACTCTCTGGACTTGCCGGGGTGCATCGCCAGTGGTGCCAGTGCCCTCTCTGGACTCACTGCACTGCATCCCCAGTGGTGCCAGTGCACTCTCTGGACTCACTGCACTGCATCCCCAGAGGTGCCAGTGCACGCTCTGGACTCACTGCAGTGCATCCCCAATCGTACCAGTGCCCTCTCTGGACTCACTGCACTGCATCCCCAGTGGTGCCACTGCAACCTCTGGTCTCACTGCACTGCATCCCCAGTGGTGCCAGTGCACTCTCTGGACTCACTGCAGTGCATCCCCAGTGGTACCAGTGCACTCTCTGGACTCACTGCACTGCATCCCCATTGGTGTCAGTGCACTCTCTGGACTCACTGCACTGCATCCCCAGTGGTGCCAGTGCACTCTCTGGACTCACTGCACTGCATCCCCAGTGGTGCCAGTGCACTCTGGACTCACTGCACTACTTCCCCAATGGTGCCAGTTCACTCTCTGGACTCACTGAACTGAATCCCCAGAGGTGCCAGTGTACTCTCTGGACTCACTGTACTGCATCCCCATTGGTGCCTGTGAAATCTATGGACTCACTGCAGTGCATCCCCAGTGGTGCCAGTGCAATCTCAGGACTCACAGCAGTGCAGCTCCAGTTGGTGCCAGTGCACTCTCTGCACTCACTGCACTGCATCCCCAGTGGTGCCAGTGCACTCTCTGGACTCACTGCACTGCATCCCCAGTGGTGCCACTGCACTCTCTGAAAACACCGGGGTGCAACCGCAGCGGTGCCAGTGCACTCTCTGCACTCACGGCACTGCATCCCCAGTGGTGCCAGTGCACTCTCTGGACTCACTGCAGTGTATCCCCTGTGGTGCCAGTGCACTCTGTGGACTCAGTGCACTGCATCCCAGTGGTGCCAGTGCACTCTCTGGACTCACTGCAGTGCATCCCCAGTGGTGCCAGTGCACTCTCTGGACTCACTGCACTGCATCCCAGTGGTGCCAGTGCACTTTCTTGACTCACTGCAGTGCATCCCCAGTGGTGCCAGAGCACTCTCTGGACTCACTGCACTGCATCCCCAGTGGTGACAGTGCACTCTCTGGACTCACTGCAGTACATCCCCAGTGGTGCCAGTGCACTCTCTGGACTCACTGCACTGCATCCACAGTGGTGCCAGTGCACTCTCTTTACTCACTGCACTGCATCCCCATTGGTGCCAGTGCACTCTCTGGACTCACTGTACTGCATCCCCAGTGGTGCCAGTGCACTCTCTGGACTCACTGCACTGCATCCCCAGTAGTGCCAGTGCACTCTCTGGACTCACTGCAGTGCATCCCCAGTGGTGCCAGTGCACTCTCTGGACTCACTGCAGTGCATCCCCAGTGGTGCCAGTGCAATCTCTGCACTCACTGCAGTGCATCCCCAGTGGTGCCAGTGCACTCTCTGGACTCACTGCACTGCATCCCCAGTGGTGCCAGTGCACTCTCTGGACTTGCCGGGGTGCATCCCCAGTGGTGCCAGTGCACTCTCTGGACTCACTGCAGTGCATCCCCAGTGGTGCCAGTGCACTCTCTGGACTCACTGCATTCCCAGTGGTGCCAGGGCACTCTCTGGACTCACTGCACTGCATCCCCAGTGGTGCCACTGTACTCTCTTTACTCACTGCACTGCATCCCCAGTGGTGCCAGTGCACACTCTGGACTCACTGTACTGCATCCCCAGTGGTGCCAGTGCACTCTCTGGACTCACTGCACTGCATCCCCAGTGGTGCCAGTGCACTCTCTGGACTCACTGCAGTGCATCCCCAGTGGTGCCAGTGCACTCTCTGGACTCACTGCAGTGCATCCCCAGTGGTGCCAGTGCACTCTCTGGACTCACTGCAGTGCATCCCCAGTGGTGCCAGTGCACTCTCTGGACTTGCCGGGGTGCATCCCCAGTGGTGCCAGTGCACTCTCTGGACTCACTGCAGTGCATCCCCAGTGGTGCCAGTGCACTGTCTGGACTTACTGCATTCCCAGTGGTGCCAGGGCACTCTCTGGACTCACTGCACTGCATCCCCAGTGGTGCCTGTGAAGTCTCTGGACTCACTGCAGTGCATCCCCAATGGTGCCAGTGCACTCTTTGGACTCACTGCACTGCATCCCCAGTGGTGCCACTGTACTCTCTGGACTCACTACACTGCATCCCCTGTGGTGCCAGTGCCCTCTGTGGACTCACTGCACTACATCCTCAGTGGTGCCAGTGCACTCTCTGGACTCACTGCACTGCATCCCCAGTGGTGCCAGTGCACTCTCTGGACTCACTGCACTGCATCCCCAGTGGTGCCAGTGCACACTCTGGACTCACTGCAGTGCATCCCCAGTGGTGCTAGTGCACTCTCTGGACTCACTGCACTGCATCCCCTGTGGTGCGAGTGCACTCTCTCGACTCACTGCTCTGCGTTACCATTGGTGCCAGTGCACTCTCTGGACTCATTGCAGTGCATCCCCAGTGGTGCCAGTGCACTCTCTGGACTCACGGCACTGGTTCCCCAGTGGTGCCAGTGCACTCTCTGGACTCACTGCACTGCATCCCCAGTGGTGCCTGTGAAGTCTCTGGACTCACTGCAGTGCATCCCCAGTGGTGCCAGTGCAATCTCAGGACTCACAGCAGTGCAGCTCCAGTTGGTGCCAGTGCACTCTCTGGACTCACTGCACTGCATCCCCAGTGGTGCCAGTGTACTCTCTGGACTCACTGCACTGCATCCCCAGTGGTGCCACTGCACTCTCTGGACTCACTGCAGTGCATCCCCAGTGGTGCCAGTGCACTCTCTGGACTCACTGCACTGCACCCCAGTGGTGCCAGTGCACTCTCTGGACTCACTGCACTGCATTCCCCTTTATGCCAGTGCACTCCCTGGACTCACTGCAGTGCATCCCCAGTGGTGCCAGTGCACTCTCTGGACTCACTGCACTGCATCCCCAGTGGTGCCTGTGAAGTCTCTGGTCTCACTGCACTGCATTCCCAGTGGTGCCAGTGCACTCTCTGGACTCACTGCACTGCATCCCCATTGCTGACAGTGCCCTCTCGGGACTCAGTGCACTGCATCCCCAGTGGTGCCAGTTCACTCTCTGGACTAAATGCACTGCATCCCCAGTGGTGCCAGTGGCTCTCTGGACTCATTGCACTGCATCACCAGTGGTGCCAGTGCACTCTTTGGACTCACTGCAGTGCATCCGCAGTGGTGCCAGTGCACTCTCTGGACTCACTGCACTGCATCCCCAGCGGTGACAGTGCACTCTCTGGACTCACTGCACTGCATCCCCAGTGGTGCCAGTGCACTCTCTGGACTCACTGCACTGCATCCCCAGTGGTGCCACTGCACTCTCTGAAAACACCGGGGTGCAACCGCAGCGGTGCCAGTGCACTCTCTGCACTCACGGCACTGCATCCCCAGTGGTGCCAGTGCACTCTCTGGACTCACTGCAGTGTATCCCCTGTGGTACCAGTGCACTCTGTGGACTCAGTGCACTGCATCCCACTGGTGCCAGTGCACTCTCCGGACTCACTGCAGTGCATCCCCAGTGGTGCCAGTGCACTCTCTGGACTCACTGCACTGCATCCCAATGGTGCCAGTGCACTCTCTGGACTCACTGCACTGCATCCCCAGTGGTGCCAGTGCACTCTCTGGACTCAGTGCAGTGCATCCCCAGTGGTGCCAGTGCACTCTCTGGACTCACTGCACTGCATCCCCAGTGGTGCCAGTGCACTCTCTGGACTCACTGCAGTCCATCCCCAGTGGTGCCAGTGCACTCTCTGGACTCACTGCACTGCATCCACAGTGGTGCCAGTGCACTCTCTTTACTCACTGCACTGCATCCCCAGTGGTGCCAGTGCACTCTCTGGACTCACTGTACTGCATCCCCAGTGGTGCCAGTGCACTCTCTGGACTCACTGCACTGCATCCCCAGTGGTGCCAGTGCACTCTCTGGACTCACTGCACTGCATCCCCAGTGGTGCCAGTGCACTCTCTGGACTCACTGCACTCCATCCCCGGTGGTGCCAGTGCACTCTCTGGACTCACTGCAGTGCATCCCCAGTGGTGCCAGTGCACTCTCTGGACTCACTGCACTGCATCCCCAGTGGTGCCAGTGCACTCTCTGGACTTGCCGGGGTGCATCCCCAGTGGTGCCAGTGCACTCTCTGGACTCACTGCACTGCATCCCCAGTGGTGCCAGTGCACTGTCTGGACTTACTGCATTCCCAGTGGTGCCAGGGCACTCTCTGGACTCACTGCACTGCATCCCCAGTGGTGCCTGTGAAGTCTCTGGACTCACTGCAGTGCATCCCCAATGGTGCCAGTGCACTCTTTGGACTCACTGCACTGCATCCCCAGTGGTGCCACTGTACTCTCTGGACTCACTACACTGCATCCCCTGTGGTGCCAGTGCCCTCTGTGGACTCAAGGCACTACATCCCCAGTGGTGCCAGTGCACTCTCTGGACTCACTGCACTGCATCCCCAGTGTTGCCAGTGCACTCTCTGGACTCACTGCACTGCATCCCCAGTGGTGCCAGTGCACACTCTGGACTCACGGCACTGCATCCCCAGTGGTGCCAGTGCACTCTCTGGACTCACTGCACTGCATCCCCAGTGGTGCCTGTGAAGTCTCTGGACTCACTGCAGTGCATCCCCAGTGGTGCCAGTGCAATCTCAGGACTCACAGCAGTGCAGCTCCAGTTGGTGCCAGTGCACTCTCTGGACTCACTGCACTGCATCCCCAGTGCTGACAGTGCACTCTCTGGACTCACTGCACTGCATCCCCAGTGGTGCCAGTGTACTCTCTGGACTCACTGCACTGCATCCCCAGTGGTGCCACTGCACTCTCTGGACTCACTGCAGTGCATCCCCAGTGGTGCCAGTGCACTCTCTGGACTCACTGCACTGCATCCCCAGTGGTGCCAGTGCACTCTCTGGACTCACTGCACTGCATTCCCTTTTGTGCCAGTGCACTCTTTGGACTCACTGCAGTGCATCCCCAGTGGTGCCAGTGCACTCTCTGGACTCACTGCACTGCATCCCCAGTGGTGCCTGTGAAGTCTCTGGTCTCACTGCACTGCATCCCCAGTGGTGCCAGTGCACTCTCTGGACTCACTGCACTGCATCCCCATTGCTGACAGTGCCCTCTCTGGACTCAGTGCACTGCATCCCCAGTGGTGCCAGTTCACTCTCTGGACTAAATGCACTGCATCCCCAGTGGTGCCAGTGGCTCTCTGGACTCATTGCACTGCAGTGCATCCCCAGTGGTGCCAGTGCACTCTCTGGACTCACTGCACTGCATCCCCAGCGGTGACAGTGCACTCTCTGGACTCACTGCACTGCATCCCCCGTGGTGCCAGTGCACTCTCTGGACTCACTGCACTGCATCCCCAGTGGTGCCACTGCACTCTCTGAAAACACCGGGGTGCAACCGCAGCGGTGCCAGTGCACTCTCTGGACTCACTGCAGTGCATCCCCAGTGGTGCCAGTGCACTCTCTGGACTCACTGCAGTGCATCCCCAGTGGTGCCAGTGCACTCTCTGGACTCACTGAACTGCATCCCCAGTGGTGCCAGTGCACTCTCTGGACTCACTGCAGTCCATCCCCAGTGGTGCCAGTGCACTCTCTGGACTCACTGCACTGCATCCACAGTGGTGCCAGTGCACTCTCTTTACTCACTGCACTGCATCCCCAGTGGTGCCAGTGCACTCTCTGGACTCACGGCACTGCATCCCCAGTGGTGCCAGTGCACTCTCTGGACTCACTGCAGTGTATCCCCTGTGGTGCCAGTGCACTCTGTGGACTCAGTGCACTGCATCCCAGTGGTGCCAGTGCACTCTCCGGACTCACTGCAGTGCATCCCCAGTGGTGCCAGTGCACTCTCTGGACTCACTGCACTGCATCCCAATGGTGCCAGTGCACTCTCTGCACTCACTGCACTGCATCCCCAGTGGTGCCAGTGCACTCTCTGGACTCACTGCAGTGCATCCCCAGTGGTGCCAGTGCACTCTCTGGACTCACTGCACTGCATCCCCAGTGGTGCCAGTGCACTCTCTGGACTCACTGCAGTCCATCCCCAGTGGTGCCAGTGCACTCTCTGGACTCACTGCACTGCATCCACAGTGGTGCCAGTGCACTCTCTTTACTCACTGCACTGCATCCCCAGTGGTGCCAGTGCACTCTCTGGACTCACTGCACTGCATCCCCAGTGGTGCCAGTGCACTCTCTGGACTCACTGCACTGCATCCCCAGTGGTGCCAGTGCACTCTCTGGACTCACTGCACTGCATCCCCAGTGGTGCCAGTGCACTCTCTGGACTCACTGCACTGCATCCCCAGTGGTGCCAGTGCACTCTCTGCACTCACTGCAGTGCAACCCCAGTGGTGCCAGTGCACTCTCTGGACTCACTGCACTGCATCCCCAGTGGTGCCAGTGCACTCTCTGGACTTGCCGGGGTGCATCCCCAGTGGTGCCAGTGCACTCTCTGGACTCACTGCAGTGCATCCCCAGTGGTGCCAGTGCACTCTCTGGACTCACTGCATTCCCAGTGGTGCCAGGGCACTCTCTGGACTCACTGCACTGCATCCCCAGTGGTGCCTGTGAAGTCTCTGGACTCACTGCAGTGCATCCCCAAGGGTGCCAGTGCACTCTTTGGACTCACTGCACTGCATCCCCAGTGGTGCCACTGTACTCTCTGGACTCACTACACTGCATCCCCAGTGGTGCCAGTGCCCTCTGTGGACTCAGTGCACTACAAAACCAGTGGTGCCAGTGCACTCTCTGGACTCACTGCAGTGCATCCCCAGTGGTGCCAGTGCACTCTCTGGACTCACTGCACTGCATCCCCAGTGGTGCCAGTGCACTCTCTGGACTCACTGCAGTGCATCCCCAGTGGTGCCAGTGCACTCTCTGCACTCACTGCACTGCATCCCCAGTGGTGCCAGTGCACTCTCTGGACTCACTGCACTGCATCCCCAGTGGTGCCAGTGCACTCTCTGGACTCACTGCAGTGCATCCCCAGTGGTGCTAGTGCACTCTCTGGACTCAGTGCACTGCATCCCCAGTGGTGCCAGTTCACTCTCTGGACTAAATGCACTGCATCCCCAGTGGTGCCAGTGGCTCTCTGGACTCATTGCACTGCATCACCAGTGGTGCCAGTGCACTCTCTGGACTCACTGCAGTGCATCCACAGTGGCGCCAGTGTACTCTCTTAACTCACTGCACTGCATAACCAGTGGTGCCAGTGCACTCTCTGGACTCACTGCACTGCATCCCCAATGGTGCCACTGCACTCTCTGGACTCACTGCACTGCATCCCCAGTGGTGCCAGTGCACTCTCTGGACTCACTGCACTGCATCACCAGTGGTGCCAGTGCACTCTCTGGACTCACTGCAGTGCATCCACAGTGGCGCCAGTGTACTCTCTTAACTCACTGCACTGCATAACCAGTGGTGCCAGTGCACTCTCTGGACTCACTGCACTGCATCCCCAATGGTGCCACTGCACTCTCTGGACTCACTGCACTGCATCCCCAGTGGTGCCAGTGCACTCTCTGGACTCACTGCACTGCATCACCAGTGGTGCCAGTGCACTCTCTGGACTCACTGCACTGCATCCCCAGTGGTGACAGTGCACTCTCTGGACTCACTGCACTGCATCCCCCGTGGTGCCAGTGCACTCTCTGGACTCACTGCACTGCATCCCCAGTGGTGCCACTGCACTCTCAGAAAACACCGGGGTACAACCGCAGCGGTGCCAGTGCACTCTCTGCACTCACGGCACTGCATCCCCAGTGGTGCCAGTGCACTCTCTGGACTCACTGCAGTGTATCCCCTGTGATGCCAGTGCACTCTGTGGATTCAGTGCACTGCATCCCAGTGGTGCCAGTACACTCTCTGGACTCACTGCACTGCATCCCAGTGGTGCCAGTGCACTCTCTGGACTCACTGCAGTGCAACCCCAGTGGTGCCAGTGCACTGTCTGGACTCACTGCAGTGCATCCCCAGTGGTGCCAGTGCACTCTCTGGACTCACTGCAGTGCATCCCCAGTGGTGCCAGTGCACTCTCTGGACTCACTGCACTGCATCCCCAGTGGTGCCAGTGCACTCTCTGGACTCACTGCACTGCATCCCCAGTGGTGCCAGTGCACTCTCTGCACTCACTGCAGTGCAACCCCAGTGGTGCCAGTGCACTCTCTGGACTCACTGCACTGCATCCCCAGTGGTGCCAGTGCACTCTCTGGACTTGCCGGGGTGCATCCCCAGTGGTGCCAGTGCACTCTCTGGACTCACTGCAGTGCATCCCCAGTGGTGCCAGTGCACTCTCTGGACTCACTGCATTCCCAGTGGTGCCAGGGCACTCTCTGGACTCACTGCACTGCATCCCCAGTGGTGCCTCTGAAGTCTCTGGACTCACTGCAGTGCATCCCCAATGGTGCCAGTGCACTCTTTGGACTCACTGCACTGCATCCCCAGTGGTGCCACTGTACTCTCTGGACTCACTACACTGCATCCCCAGTGGTGCCGTTGCCCTCTGTGGACTCAGTGAACTACAAAACCAGTGGTGCCAGTGCACTCTCTGAAGTCACTGCAGTGCATCCCCAGTGGTGCCAGTGCACTCTCTGGACTCACTGCACTGCATCCCCAGTGGTGCCAGTGCACTCTCTGGACTCACTGCAGTGCATCCCCTTTTGTGCCAGTGCACTCTCTGCACTCACTGCACTGCATCCCCAGTGGTGCCAGTGCACTCTCTGGACTCACTGCACTGCATCCCCATTGATGACAGTGCCCTCTCTGGACTCAGTGCACTGCATCCCCAGTGGTGCCAGTTCACTCTCTGGACTAAATGCACTGCATCCCCAGTGGTGCCAGTGGCTCTCTGGACTCATTGCACTGCATCACCAGTGGTGCCAGTGCACTCTCTGGACTCACTGCAGTGCATCCACAGTGGCGCCAGTGTACTCTCTTAACTCACTGCACTGCATCACCAGTGGTGCCAGTGCACTCTCTGGACTCACTGCACTGCATCCCCAATGGTGCCACTGCACTCTCTGGACTCACTGCACTGCATCCCCAGTGGTGCCAGTGCACTCTCTGGACTCACTGCAGTGCATTTCCAGTGGTGCCAGTGTAGTCTCTGGACTCACTGCACTGCATCCCCAGTTGTGCCAGTGCACTCTCTGGACTCACTGAACTGCATCCCCAAGGTGCCAGTGCACTCTCTGGACTCAGTGCACTGCATCCCCAGTGGTGCCAGTGCACTCTCTGGACTCACTGCACTGCATCCCCAGTGGTGCCAGTGCACTCTCTGGACTCACTGCACTGCATCCCCCGTGGTGCCAGTGCACTCTCTGGACTCACTGCACTGCATCCCCAGTGGTGCCACTGCACTCTCTGAAAACACCGGGGTGCAACCGCAGCGGTGCCAGTGCACTCTCTGCACTCACGGCACTGCATCCCCAGTGGTGCCAGTGCACTCTCTGGACTCACTGCAGTGTATCCCCTGTGGTGCCAGTGCACTCTGTGGACTCAGTGCACTGCATCCCAGTGGTGCCAGTGCACTCTCTGGACTCACTGCAGTGCATCCCCAGTGGTGCCAGTGCACTCTCTGGACTCACTGCACTGCATCCCCAGTGGTGCCAGTGCACTCTCTGGACTCACTGCACTGCATCCCCAGTGGTGACAGTGCACTCTATGGACTTGCCGGGGTGCATCCCCAGTGGTGCCAGTGCACTCTCTGGACTCACCGGGGTGCATCCCCAGTGGTGCCAGTGCACTCTCTGGACTCACTGCAGTGCATCCCCAGTGGTGCCAGTGCACTCTCTGGACTCACTGCACTGCATCCCCAGTGGTGCCAGTGCACTCTCTTTACTAACTGAACTGCATCCCCAGTGTTGCCAGTGCACTCTCTGGACTCACTGTACTGCATCCCCAGTGGTGCCAGTGCACTCTCTGGACTCACTGCACTGCATCCCCAGTGGTGCCAGTGCACACTCTGGACTCACTGCACTGCATCCCCAGTGGTGCCAGTGCACTCTCTGGACTCACTGCAGTGCATCCCCAGTGGTGCCAGTGCACTCTCTGGACTCACGGCAGTGCATCCCCAGTGGTGCCAGTGCACTCTCTGGACTCACTGCACTGCATCCCAGGTGGTGCCAGTGCACTCTCTGGACTCACTGCACTGCATCCCCAGTGGTGCCAGTGCACTCTCTGGACTTGCCGGGGTGCATCCCCAGTGGTGCCAGTGCAGTCTCTGTGTTAGTGTTGGGGAGAATCGAATGGATGTTTTACTAATGTCTCTTAGGTAATGGGACCTACAGTATAATTAAGCATTGCCAAATGTACTTACATTATCAATTAATCTATGTATACTGGATACTTAGGGAGTACATTGAACAATCAAAAGAGTCATTGAAGGGGAACCTTGGGAGGGAACAGGTACAACCTGACCTTGGATAAGGGCCTGGAAATGATGAAATGAGTTGAAGCAGAACCAAGAAGCGGAGGGAGCATGCGTCGAGTAAGAAAGGTGAAAAGTTTAGCGGAGAGGAAGACTCCTTACTTCATCTGGACGACCACCTGGACGACCACCAGAGTGCGCCACGCATGTGCAAAGGGGAGGGGAGCTAATTAGAATGAAAAGCGAGGCTGCTGTTGCAACCTGTAATGAATATGTATACCTGACGCAATATTGTATGTATAAATAACGGCTGGGAAGTAACGGGACTTGAAGCCAGATTTGGGCACCTGCCCCGGCTTCCAGCGCTGAATAAAGCACCTTCATATAATCACTTGGTGATTATGTGGTTGCTAGGCTAACATCTGGACTCACTGCAGTGCATCCCCAGTGGTGCCAGTGCACTCTCTGGAGTCACTGCAGTGCATCCCCAGTGGTGCCAGTGCACTCCCTGGACTCACTGCAGTGCATCCCCAGTGGTGCCAGTGCACTCTCTGCACTCAGTGCACTGCATCCCCAGTGGTGCCAGTGCACTCTCTGGACTCAGTGCGCTGCATCCCAAGTGGTGCCAGTGCACTCTCTGGACTTGCCGGGGTGCATCCCCAGTGGTGCCAGTGCACTCTCTGGACTCACTGCATTGCATCCCCAGTGGTGCCAGTGCACTCTCTGGACTCACTGCAGTGCATCCCCAGTGGTGCCAGTGCACTCTCTGGACTCACTGCAGTGCATCCCCAATCGTACCAGTGCCCTCTGTGGACTCACTGCAGTGCATCCCCAGTGGTGCCACTGCAACCTCTGGTCTCACTGCAGTGCATCCCCAGTGGTGCCAGTGCACTCTCTGGACTCACTGCAGTGCATCCCCAGTGGTACCAGTGCACTCTCTGGACTCACTGCACTGCATCCCCAGTGGTGCCAGTGCACTCTCTGGACTCACTGCACTGCATCCCCAGTGGTGCCAGTGCACTCTGTGGACTCACTGCACTGCATCCCCAGTGGTGCCAGTGCACTCTCTGGACTTGCTGGGGTGCATCCCCAGTGGTGCCAGTGCACTCTCTGGAGTCACCGGGGTGCATCCCCAGAGGTGCCAGTGCACTCTCTGGACTCACTGCACTACTTCCCCAGTGGTGCCAGTTCACTCTCTGGACTCACTGAACTGAATCCCCAGTGGTGCCAGTGCACTCTCTGGACTCACTGTACTGCATCCCCAGTGGTGCCTGTGAAGTCTCTGGACTCACTAAACTGCATCCCCAGTGGTGCCAGTGCAATCTCAGGACTCACAGCAGTGCAGCTCCAGTTGGTGCCAGTGCACTCTCTGGACTCACTACACTGCATCCCCAGTGCTGACAGTGCACTCTCTGGACTCAGTGCACTGCATCCCCAGTGGTGCCAGTGTACTCTCTGGACTCAGTGCACTGCATCCCCAGGGGTGCCACTGCACTCTCTGGACTCACTGCAGTGCATCCCCAGTGGTGCCAGTGCACTCTCTGGACTCACTGCACTGCATCCCCAGTGGTGCCAGTGCACTCTCTGGACTCACTGCAGTGCATCCCCAGTGGTGCTAGTGCACTCTCTGGACTCACTGCACTGCATCCCCAGTGGTGCCAAGGCACTCTCTGGACTTACTGCTCTGCGTTGCCATTGGTGCCAGTGCACTCTCCGGACTCATTGCAGTGCATCCCCAGTGGTGCCAATGCACTCTCTGGACTCACGGCACTGCATCCCCAGTGGTGCCAGTGCACTCTCTGGACTCACTGCACTGCATCCCCAGTGGTGCCAGTGCACTCTCAGGAGTCACTGCGCTGCAACTCCAGTGGTGCCAGTGCACTCTCTGGAGTCACTGCACTGCATCACCAGTGGTGCCAGTGCACTCTCTGGACTCACTGCACTGCATCCCAGGTGGTGCCAGTGCACTCTCTGGACTCACTGCAGTGCATCGCCAGTGGTGCCAGTGCGCTCTCTGGACTCACTGCACTGCATCCCCAGTGGTGCCAGTGCCCTCTCTGGACTCACTGCACTGCATCCCCAGTGGTGCCAGTGCAGTCTCTGTGTTAGTGTTGGGGAGAATCGAATGGATGTTTTACTAATGTCTCTTAGGTAATGGGACCTACAGTATAATTAAACATTGCCAAATGTACTTACATTATCAATTAATCTATGTATACTGGATACTTAGGGAGTACATTGAACAATCAAAAGAGTCATTGAAGGGGAACCTTGGGAGGGAACAGGTACAACCTGACCTTGGATAAGGGCCTGGAAATGATGAAATGAGTTGAAGCAGAACCAAGAAGCGGAGGGAGCATGCGTCGAGTAAGAAAGGTGAAAAGTTTAGCGGAGAGGAAGACTCCTTACTTCATCTGGACGACCACCTGGACGACCACCAGAGTGCGCCATGCATGTGCAAAGGGAAGGGGAGCTAATTAGAATGAAAAGCGAGGCTGCTGTTGCAACCTGTAATGAATATGTATACCTGACGCAATATTGTATGTATAAATAACGGTTGGGAAGTAACGGGAATTGAAGCCAGATTTGGGCACCTGCCCCGGCTTCCAGCGCTGAATAAAGCACATTCATATAATCACTTGGTGATTATGTGGTTGCTAGGCTAACATCTGGAGTCACTGCAGTGCATCCCCAGTGGTGCCAGTGCACTCTCTGGAGTCACTGCAGTGCATCCCCAGTGGTGCCAATGCACTCTCTGGACTCACTGCAGTGCATCCCCAGTGGTGCCAGGGCACTCTCTGCACTCAGTGCCCTGCATCCCCAGTGGTGCCAGTGCCCTCTGTGGACTCACTGCACTGCGTCCCCAGAGGTGCCAGTGCACTCTCTGCACTCACGGCACTGCATCCCCAGTGGTGCCAGTGCACTCTCTGGACTCACTGCAGTGTATCCCCTGTGGTGCCAGTGCACTCTGTGGACTCACTGCACTGCATCCCAGTGGTGCCAGTGCACTCTCTGGACTCACTGCAGTGCATCCCCAGTGGTGCCAGTGCACTCTCTGGACTCACTGCACTGCATCCCCAGTGGTGCCAGTGCACTCTCTGGACTCACTGCACTGCATCCCCAGTGGGGCCAGTGCACTCTCTGGACTCACTGCACTGCATCCCCAGTGGTGACAGTGCACTCTATGGACTTGCCGGGGTGCATCCCCAGTGGTGCCAGTGCACTCTCTGGACTCACCGGGGTGCATCCCCAGTGGTGCCAGTGCACTCTCTGGACTCACTGCAGTGCATCCCCCGTGGTGCCAGTGCACTCTCTGCACTCACTGCACTGCATCCCCAGTGGTGCCAGTGCACTCTCTTTACTAACTGAACTGCATTCCCAGTGTTGCCAGTGCACTCTCTGGACTCACTGTACTGCATCCCCAGTGGTGCCAGTGCACTCTCTGGACTCACTGCACTGCATCCCCAGTGGTGCCAGTGCACACTCTGGACTCACTGCACTGCATCCCCAGTGGTGCCAGTGCACTCTCTGGACTCACTGCAGTGCATCCCCAGTGGTGCCAGTGCACTCTCTGGACTCACGGCAGTACATCCCCAGTGGTGCCAGTGCACTCTCTGGACTCACTGCACTGCATCCCCAGTGGTGCCAGTGCACTCTCTGGACTCACTGCACTGCATCCCCAGTGGTGCCAGTGCACTCTCTGGACTTGCCGGGGTGCATCCCCAGTGGTGCCAGTGCAGTCTCTGTGTTAGTGTTGGGGAGAATCGAATGGATGTTTTACTAATGTCTCTTAGGTAATGGGACCTACAGTATAATTAAGCATTGCCAAATGTACTTACATTATCAATTAATCTATGTATACTGGATACTTAGGGAGTACATTGAACAATCAAAAGGATCATTGAAGGGGAACCTTGGGAGGGAACAGGTACAACCTGACCTTGGATAAGGGCCTGGAAATGATGAAATGAGTTGAAGCAGAACCAAGAAGCGGAGGGAGCATGCGTCGAGTAAGAAAGGTGAAAAGTTTAGCGGAGAGGAAGACTCCTTACTTCATCTGGACGACCACCTGGACGACCACCAGAGTGCGCCACGCATGTGCAAAGGGGAGGGGAGCTAATTAGAATGAAAAGCGAGGCTGCTGTTGCAACCTGTAATGAATATGTATACCTGACGCAATATTGTATGTATAAATAACGGCTGGGAAGTAACGGGACTTGAAGCCAGATTTGGGCACCTGCCCCGGCTTCCAGCGCTGAATAAAGCACCTTCATATAATCACTTGGTGATTATGTGGTTGCTAGGCTAACATCTGGACTCACTGCAGTGCATCCCCAGTGGTGCCAGTGCACTCTCTGGAGTCACTGCAGTGCATCCCCAGTGGTGCCAGTGCACTCCCTGGACTCACTGCAGTGCATCCCCAGTGGTGCCAGTGCACTCTCTGCACTCAGTGCACTGCATCCCCAGTGGTGCCAGTGCACTCTCTGGACTCAGTGCGCTGCATCCCAAGTGGTGCCAGTGCACTCTCTGGACTTGCCGGGGTGCATCCCCAGTGGTGCCAGTGCACTCTCTGGACTCACTGCATTGCATCCCCAGTGGTGCCAGTGCACTCTCTGGACTCACTGCAGTGCATCCCCAGTGGTGCCAGTGCACTCTCTGGACTCACTGCAGTGCATCCCCAATCGTACCAGTGCCCTCTGTGGACTCACTGCAGTGCATCCCCAGTGGTGCCACTGCAACCTCTGGTCTCACTGCAGTGCATCCCCAGTGGTGCCAGTGCACTCTCTGGACTCACTGCAGTGCATCCCCAGTGGTACCAGTGCACTCTCTGGACTCACTGCACTGCATCCCCAGTGGTGCCAGTGCACTCTCTGGACTCAGTGCACTGCATCCCCAGTGGTGCCAGTGCACTCTGTGGACTCACTGCACTGCATCCCCAGTGGTGACAGTGCACTCTCTGGACTTGCCGGGGTGCATCCCCAGTGGTGCCAGTGCACTCTCTGGAGTCACCGGGGTGCATCCCCAGAGGTGCCAGTGCACTCTCTGGACTCACTGCACTACATCCCCAGTGGTGCCAGTTCACTCTCTGGACTCACTGAACTGAATCCCCAGTGGTGCCAGTGCACTCTCTGGACTCACTGTACTGCATCCCCAGTGGTGCCTGTGAAGTCTCTGGACTCACTAAACTGCATCCCCAGTGGTGCCAGTGCAATCTCAGGACTCACAGCAGTGCAGCTCCAGTTGGTGCCAGTGCACTCTCTGGACTCACTACACTGCATCCCCAGTGCTGACAGTGCACTCTCTGGACTCACTGCACTGCATCCCCAGTGGTGCCAGTGTACTCTCTGGACTCAGTGCACTGCATCCCCAGGGGTGCCACTGCACTCTCTGGACTCACTGCAGTGCATCCCCAGTGGTGCCAGTGCACTCTCTGGACTCACTGCACTGCATCCCCAGTGGTGCCAGTGCACTCTCTGGACACACTGCAGTGCATCCCCAGTGGTGCTAGTGCACTCTCTGGACTCACTGCACTGCATCCCCAGTGGTGCCAAGGCACTCTCTGGACTTACTGCTCTGCGTTGCCATTGGTGCCAGTGCACTCTCTGGACTCATTGCAGTGCATCCCCAGTGGTGCCAATGCACTCTCTGGACTCACGGCACTGCATCCCCAGTGGTGCCAGTGCACTCTCTGGACTCACTGCACTGCATCCCCAGTGGGGCCAGTGCACTCTCTGGACTCACTGCACTGCATCCCCAGTGGTGACAGTGCACTCTATGGACTTGCCGGGGTGCATCCCCAGTGGTGCCAGTGCACTCTCTGGACTCACCGGGGTGCATCCCCAGTGGTGCCAGTGCACTCTCTGGACTCACTGCAGTGCATCCCCCGTGGTGCCAGTGCACTCTCTGCACTCACTGCACTGCATCCCCAGTGGTGCCAGTGCACTCTCTTTACTAACTGAACTGCATTCCCAGTGTTGCCAGTGCACTCTCTGGACTCACTGTACTGCATCCCCAGTGGTGCCAGTGCACTCTCTGGACTCACTGCACTGCATCCCCAGTGGTGCCAGTGCACACTCTGGACTCACTGCACTGCATCCCCAGTGGTGCCAGTGCACTCTCTGGACTCACTGCAGTGCATCCCCAGTGGTGCCAGTGCACTCTCTGGACTCACGGCAGTACATCCCCAGTGGTGCCAGTGCACTCTCTGGACTCACTGCACTGCATCCCCAGTGGTGCCAGTGCACTCTCTGGACTCACTGCACTGCATCCCCAGTGGTGCCAGTGCACTCTCTGGACTTGCCGGGGTGCATCCCCAGTGGTGCCAGTGCAGTCTCTGTGTTAGTGTTGGGGAGAATCGAATGGATGTTTTACTAATGTCTCTTAGGTAATGGGACCTACAGTATAATTAAGCATTGCCAAATGTACTTACATTATCAATTAATCTATGTATACTGGATACTTAGGGAGTACATTGAACAATCAAAAGGATCATTGAAGGGGAACCTTGGGAGGGAACAGGTACAACCTGACCTTGGATAAGGGCCTGGAAATGATGAAATGAGTTGAAGCAGAACCAAGAAGCGGAGGGAGCATGCGTCGAGTAAGAAAGGTGAAAAGTTTAGCGGAGAGGAAGACTCCTTACTTCATCTGGACGACCACCTGGACGACCACCAGAGTGCGCCACGCATGTGCAAAGGGGAGGGGAGCTAATTAGAATGAAAAGCGAGGCTGCTGTTGCAACCTGTAATGAATATGTATACCTGACGCAATATTGTATGTATAAATAACGGCTGGGAAGTAACGGGACTTGAAGCCAGATTTGGGCACCTGCCCCGGCTTCCAGCGCTGAATAAAGCACCTTCATATAATCACTTGGTGATTATGTGGTTGCTAGGCTAACATCTGGACTCACTGCAGTGCATCCCCAGTGGTGCCAGTGCACTCTCTGGAGTCACTGCAGTGCATCCCCAGTGGTGCCAGTGCACTCCCTGGACTCACTGCAGTGCATCCCCAGTGGTGCCAGTGCACTCTCTGCACTCAGTGCACTGCATCCCCAGTGGTGCCAGTGCACTCTCTGGACTCAGTGCGCTGCATCCCAAGTGGTGCCAGTGCACTCTCTGGACTTGCCGGGGTGCATCCCCAGTGGTGCCAGTGCACTCTCTGGACTCACTGCATTGCATCCCCAGTGGTGCCAGTGCACTCTCTGGACTCACTGCAGTGCATCCCCAGTGGTGCCAGTGCACTCTCTGGACTCACTGCAGTGCATCCCCAATCGTACCAGTGCCCTCTGTGGACTCACTGCAGTGCATCCCCAGTGGTGCCACTGCAACCTCTGGTCTCACTGCAGTGCATCCCCAGTGGTGCCAGTGCACTCTCTGGACTCACTGCAGTGCATCCCCAGTGGTACCAGTGCACTCTCTGGACTCACTGCACTGCATCCCCAGTGGTGCCAGTGCACTCTCTGGACTCAGTGCACTGCATCCCCAGTGGTGCCAGTGCACTCTGTGGACTCACTGCACTGCATCCCCAGTGGTGACAGTGCACTCTCTGGACTTGCCGGGGTGCATCCCCAGTGGTGCCAGTGCACTCTCTGGAGTCACCGGGGTGCATCCCCAGAGGTGCCAGTGCACTCTCTGGACTCACTGCACTACATCCCCAGTGGTGCCAGTTCACTCTCTGGACTCACTGAACTGAATCCCCAGTGGTGCCAGTGCACTCTCTGGACTCACTGTACTGCATCCCCAGTGGTGCCTGTGAAGTCTCTGGACTCACTAAACTGCATCCCCAGTGGTGCCAGTGCAATCTCAGGACTCACAGCAGTGCAGCTCCAGTTGGTGCCAGTGCACTCTCTGGACTCACTACACTGCATCCCCAGTGCTGACAGTGCACTCTCTGGACTCACTGCACTGCATCCCCAGTGGTGCCAGTGTACTCTCTGGACTCAGTGCACTGCATCCCCAGGGGTGCCACTGCACTCTCTGGACTCACTGCAGTGCATCCCCAGTGGTGCCAGTGCACTCTCTGGACTCACTGCACTGCATCCCCAGTGGTGCCAGTGCACTCTCTGGACACACTGCAGTGCATCCCCAGTGGTGCTAGTGCACTCTCTGGACTCACTGCACTGCATCCCCAGTGGTGCCAAGGCACTCTCTGGACTTACTGCTCTGCGTTGCCATTGGTGCCAGTGCACTCTCTGGACTCATTGCAGTGCATCCCCAGTGGTGCCAATGCACTCTCTGGACTCACGGCACTGCATCCCCAGTGGTGCCAGTGCACTCTCTGGACTCACTGCACTGCATCCCCAGTGGTGCCAGTGCACTCTCAGGAGTCACTGCGCTGCAACTCCAGTGGTGCCAGTGCACTCTCTGGAGTCACTGCACTGCATCACCAGTGGTGCCAGTGCACTCTCTGGACTCACTGCACTGCATCCCAGGTGGTGCCAGTGCACTCTCTGGACTCACTGCACTGCATCCCCAGTGGTGCCAGTGCGCTCTCTGGACTCACTGCACTGCATCCCCAGTGGTGCCAGTGCCCTCTCTGGACTCACTGCACTGCATCCCCAGTGGTGCCAGTGCAGTCTCTGTGTTAGTGTTGGGGAGAATCGAATGGATGTTTTACTAATGTCTCTTGGGAATGGGACCTACAGTATAATTAAGCATTGCCAAATGTACTTACATTATCAATTAATCTATGTATACTGGATACTTAGGGAGTACATTGAACAATCAAAAGAGTCATTGAAGGGGAACCTTGGGAGGGAACAGGTACAACCTGACCTTGGATAAGGGCCTGGAAATGATGAAATGAGTTGAAGCAGAACCAAGAAGCGGAGGGAGCATGCGTCGAGTAAGAAAGGTGAAAAGTTTAGCGGAGAGGAAGACTCCTTACTTCATCTGGACGACCACCTGGACGACCACCAGAGTGCGCCATGCATGTGCAAAGGGAAGGGGAGCTAATTAGAATGAAAAGCGAGGCTGCTGTTGCAACCTGTAATGAATATGTATACCTGACGCAATATTGTATGTATAAATAACGGTTGGGAAGTAACGGGACTTGAAGCCAGATTTGGGCACCTGCCCCGGCTTCCAGCGCTGAATAAAGCACATTCATATAATCACTTGGTGATTATGTGGTTGCTAGGCTAACATCTGGAGTCACTGCAGTGCATCCCCAGTGGTGCCAGTGCACTCTCTGGAGTCACTGCAGTGCATCCCCAGTGGTGCCAATGCACTCTCTGGACTCACTGCAGTGCATCCCCAGTGGTGCCAGGGCACTCTCTGCACTCAGTGCACTGCATCCCCAGTGGTGCCAGTGCCCTCTGTGGACTCACTGCACTGCGTCCCCAGAGGTGCCAGTGCACTCTCTGCACTCACTGCACTGCAAACCCAATGGTGACAGTGCACTCTCTGGACTCACCGGGGTGCATCCCCAGTGGTACCAGTGCACTCTCTGGACTCACCCGAGTGCATCCCCAGTGGTGCCAGTGCACTCTCTGGACTCACTGCACTGCATCCCCAGTGGTGCCAGTGCACTCTCTGGACTCACTGCGCTGCATCCTATTGGTTCCAGTGTACTCTCAGGACCCACTGCATTGCATCCCCAGTGGTGCCAGTGCACTCTCTGGACTCACTGCACTGCATCCCCAAGCGTACCAGTGCTCTCTCTGGACTCGCTGCACTCCATTCCCAGTGGTGCCACTGCAATCTGTGGTCTCACTGCACTGCATCCCCAGTGGTGCCAGTGCACTCTCTGGACTCATTGCTCTGCATCCTCAGTGGTGCCAGTGCACTCTCTGGACTCACTGCAGTGCATCTCCAGTGGTGCCAGTGCACTCTCTGGACTCACCGGGGTGCATAACCAGTGGTACCAGTGCACTCTCTGGACTCACTGCAGTGCATCCCCAGTGGTGCCAGTGCACTCTCTGGACTCACTGCACTGCATCCCCAGTGGTGACAGTGCACTCTCTGGACTTGCCGGGGTGCATCCCCAGTGGTGCCAGTGCACTCTCTGGGCTCACCGGGGTGCATCCCCAGTGGTGCCAGTGCACTCTCTGGACTCACTGCAGTGCATCCCCAGTGGTGCCAGTGACCTCTCTTGACTCACTGCACTGCATCCCCAGTGGTGCCAGTGCACTCTGGACTCACCGCACTGCATCCCCAGTGATGCCAGTGCACTCTCTGGACTCACTGCACTGCATCCCCAGTGGTGCCAGTGCACTCTCTGGACTCACAGCACTGCATCCCCAGTGGTGCCAGTACACTCTCTGGACTCACTGCACTGCATCCCCAGTGGTGCCAGTGCACTCTCTGGACTCACTGCACTGCATCCCCAGTGGTGCCAGTGCACTCTCTGGACTCACTGCACTGCATCCCCAGTGGTGCCAGTGCACTCTCTGGACTCACTGTAGTGCATCCCCAATGGTGCCAGTGCACTCTTTGGACTCACTGCACTGCATCCCCAGTGGTGCAACTGCACTCTCTGGACTCACTGCACTGCATCCCCAGTGGTGCCGGGGCACTCTCTGGACTCACTGCACTGCATCCCCAGTGGTCCCAGTGCGCTCTCTGGACTCACTGCACTGCATCCCCAGTGGGGCCAGTGCACTCTCTGGACTCACTGCACTGCATCCCCAGTGGTGACAGTGCACTCTATGGACTTGCCGGGGTGCATCCCCAGTGGTGCCAGTGCACTCTCTGGACTCACCGGGGTGCATCCCCAGTGGTGCCAGTGCACTCTCTGGACTCACTGCAGTGCATCCCCCGTGGTGCCAGTGCACTCTCTGGACTCACTGCACTGCATCCCCAGTGGTGCCAGTGCACTCTCTTTACTCACTGAACTGCATCCCCAGTGTTGCCAGTGCACTCTCTGCACTCACTGTACTGCTTCCCCAGTGGTGCCAGTGCACTCTCTGGACTCACTGCACTGCATCCCCAGTGGTGCCAGTGCACACTCTGGACTCACTGCACTGCATCCCCAGTGTTGCCAATGCACTCTCTGGACTCACTGCAGTGCATCCCCAGTGGTGCCAGTGCACTCTCTGGACTCACGGCAGTGCATCCCCAGTGGTGCCAGTGCACTCTCTGGACTCACTGCACTGCATCCCCAGTGGTGCCAGTGCACTCTCTGGACTCACTGCACTGCATCCCCAGTGGTGCCAGTGCACTCTCTGGACTTGCCGGGGTGCATCCCCAGTGTTGCCAGTGCAGTCTCTGTGTTAGTGTTGGGGAGAATCAAATGGATGTTTTACTAATGTCTCTTAGGTAATGGGACCTACAGTATAATTAAGCATTGCCAAATGTACTTACATTATCAATTAATCTGTGTATACTGGATACTTAGGGAGTACATTGATCAATCAAAAGAATCATTGAAGGGGAACCTTGGGAGGGAACAGGTACAACCTGACCTTGGATAAGGGCCTGGAAATGATGAAATGAGTTGAAGCAGAACCAAGAAGCGGAGGGAGCATGCGTCGAGTAAGAAAGGTGAAAAGTTTAGCGGAGAGGAAGACTCCTTACTTCATCTGGACGACCACCTGGACGACCACCAGAGTGCGCCACGCATGTGCAAAGGGGAGGGGAGCTAATTAGAATGAAAAGCGAGGCTGCTGTTGCAACCTGTAATGAATATGTATACCTGACGCAATATTGTATGTATAAATAACGGCTGGGAAGTAACGGGACTTGAAGCCAGATTTGGGCACCTGCCCCGGCTTCCAGCGCTGAATAAAGCACCTTCATATAATCACTTGGTGATTATGTGGTTGCTAGGCTAATATCTGGACTCACTGCAGTGCATCCACAGTGGTGCCAGTGCACTCTCTGGAGTCACTGCAGTGCATCCCCAGTGGTGCCAGTGCACTCCCTGGACTCACTGCAGTGCATCCCCAGTGGTGCCAGTGCACTCTCTGCACTCAGTGCACTGCATCCCCAGTGGTGCCAGTGCACTCTCTGGACTCAGTGCGCTGCATCCCAAGTGGTGCCAGTGCACTCTCTGGACTTGCCGGGGTGCATCCCCAGTGGTGCCAGTGCACTCTCTGGACTCACTGCACTGCATCCCCAGTGGTGCCAGTGCACTCTCTGGACTCACTGCAGTGCATCCCCAATCGTACCAGTGCCCTCTGTGGACTCACTGCAGTGCATCCCCAGTGGTGCCACTGCAACCTCTGGTCTCACTGCAGTGCATCCCCAGTGGTGCCAGTGCACTCTCTGGACTCACTGCAGTGCATCCCCAGTGGTACCAGTGCACTCTCTGGACTCACTGCACTGCATCCCCAGTGGTGCCAGTGCACTCTCTGGACTCACTGCACTGCATCCCCAGTGGTGACAGTGCACTCTCTGGACTTGCCGGGGTGCATCCCCAGTGGTGCCAGTGCACTCTCTGGAGTCACCGGGGTGCATCCCCAGTGGTGCCAGTGCACTCTCTGGACTCACTGCACTACATCCCCAGTGGTGCCAGTTCACTCTCTGGACTCCCTGAACTGAATCCCCAGTGGTGCCAGTGCACTCTCTGGACTCACTGTACTGCATCCCCAGTGGTGCCTGTGAAGTCTCTGGACTCACTAAACTGCATCCCCAGTGGTGCCAGTGCAATCTCAGGACTCACAGCAGTGCAGCTCCAGTTGGTGCCAGTGCACTCTCTGGACTCACTGCACTGCATCCCCAGTGCTGACAGTGCACTCTCTGGACTCACTGCACTGCATCCCCAGTGGTGCCAGTGTACTCTGTGGACTCACTGCACTACATCCCCAGTGGTGCCAGTGCACTCTCTGGACTCACTGCACTGCATCCACAGTGGTGCCAGTGCACTCTCTGGACACACTGCACTGCATCCCCGGTGGTGCCAGTGCACACTCTGGACTCACTGCAGTGCATCCCCAGTGGTGCTAGTGCACTCTCTGGACTCACTGCACTGCATCCCCTGTGGTGCCAAGGCACTCTCTGGACTCACTGCTCTGCGTTGCCATTGGTGCCAGTGCACTCTCTGGACTCATTGCAGTGCATCCCCAGTGGTGCCAATGCACTCTCTGGACTCACGGCACTGCATCCCCAGTGGTGCCAGTGCACTCTCTGGACTCACTGCACTGCATCCCCAGTGGTGCCAGTGCACTCTCAGGAGTCACTGCGCTGCATCCCCAGTGGTTCCAGTGCACTCTCTGGACTCACTGCACTGCAACTCCAGTGGTGCCAGTGCACTCTCTGGAGTCACTGCACTGCATCCCCAGTGGTGCCAGTGCACTCTCTGAACTCACCGCACTGCATCCCCAGTGGTGTCAGTGCACTCTCTGGACTCACTGCACTGCATCCCCAGTGGTGCCAGTGCACTCTCTGGACTCACTGCACTGCATCCCCAGTGGTGCCAGTGCCCTCTCTGGACTCACTGCACTGCATCCCCAGTGGTGCCAGTGCACTCTCTGGACTCACTGCACTGCATCCCCAGTGGTGCCAGTGCCCTCTCTGGACTCACTGCAGTGCATCCCCAGTGGTGCCAATGCACTCTCTGGACTCACTGCACTGCATCCCCAGTGGTGCCGGGGCACTCTCTGGGCTCACTGCAGTGCATCCCCAGTGGTGCCAGTGCCCTCTGTGGACTCACTGCACTGCGTCCCCAGTGGTGCCAGTGCACTCTCTGGACTCACTGCACTGCAACCCCAATGGTGACAGTGCACTCTCTGGACTTGCCGGTGTGCATCCCCTGTGGTGCCAGTGCACTCTCTGGACTCACCGGGGTGCATCCCCAGTGGTGCCAGTGCACTCTCTGGACTCACTGCACTGCATCCCCAGTGGTGCCAGTGCACTCTCTGGACTCACTGCACTGCATCCCCAGTGGTGCCAGTGCCCTCTGTGGACTCACTGCAGTGCATCCCCAGTGGTGCCAGTGCACTCTCTGGACACACCGCCCTGCATCCCCAGTGGTGCCAGTGCACTCTCTGAGCTCACTGCACTGCATCCCCAGTGGTGCCAGTGCACTCTCTGGACTCACTGCACTGCATCCCCAGTGGTGCCAGTGCACTCTCTTTACTCACTGCACTGCATCCCCAGTGGTGCCAGTGCACTCTCTGGACTCACTGTACTGCATCCCCAGTGGTGCCAGTGCACTCTCTGACTCACTGCACTGCATCCCCAGTGGTGCCAGTGCACTCTCTGGACTCACTGCAGTGCATCCCCAGTGGTGCCAGTGCACTCTCTGGACTCACGGCAGTGCATCCCCAGTGGTGCCAGTGCACTCTCTGGACTCACGGCAGTGCATCCCCAGTGGTGCCAGTGCACTCTCTGGACTCACTGCACTGCATCCCCAGTGGTGCCAGTGCACTCTCTGGACTTGCCGGGGTGCATCCCCAGTGGTGCCAGTGCAGTCTCTGTGTTAGTGTTGGGGAGAATCGAATGGATATTTTACTAATGTCTCTTAGGTAATGGGACCTACAGTATAATTAAGCATTGTCAAATGTACTTACATTATCAATTAATCTATGTATACTGGATACTTAGGGAGTACATTGAACAATCAAAAGTTCATTGAAGGGGAACCTTGGGAGGGAACAGGTACAACCTGACCTTGGATAAGGGCCTGGAAATGATGAAATGAGTTGAAGCAGAACCAAGAAACGGAGGGAGCATGCGTCGAGTAAGAAAGGTGAAAAGTTTAGCGGAGAGGAAGACTCCTTACTTCATCTGGACGACCACCAGAGTGCGCCACGCATGTGCAAAGGGGAGGGGAGCTAATTAGAATGAAAAGCAAGGCTGCTGTTGCAACCTGTAATGAATATGTATACCTGACGCAATATTGTATGTATAAATAACGGCTGGGAAGTAACGGGACTTGAAGCCAGATTTGGGCACCTGCCCGGGCTTCCAGCGCTGAATAAAGCACCTTCATATAATCACTTGGTGATTATGTGGTTGCTAGGCTAACATCTGGAGTCACTGCAGTGCATCCCCAGTGGTGCCAGTGCACTCTCTGGAGTCACTGCAGTGCATCCCCAGTGGTGCCAGTGCACTCCCTGGACTCACTGCAGTGCATCCCCAGTGGTGCCAGTGCACTCCCTGGACTCACTGCAGTGCATCCCCAGTGGTGCCAGTGCACTCTCTGGACTCACCGGGGTGCATCCCCAGTGGTGCCAGTGCACTCTCTGGACTCACTGCACTGCATCCCCAGTGGTGCCAGTGCACTCTCTGGACTCACTGCACTGCATCCCCTGTGGTGCCAAGGCACTCTCTGGACACACCGCCCTGCATCCCCAGTGGTGCCAGTGCACTCTCTGAGCTCACTGCACTGCATCCCCAGTGGTGCCAGTGCACTCTCTGGACTCACTGCACTGCATCCCCAGTGGTGCCAGTGCACTCTCTTTACTCACTGCACTGCACCCCAGTGGTGCCAGTGCACTCTCTGGACTCACTGTACTGCATCCCCAGTGGTGCCAGTGCACTCTCTGACTCACTGCACTGCATCCCCAGTGGTGCCAGTGCACTCCCTGGACTCACTGCAGTGCATCCCCAGTGGTGCCAGTGCACTCTCTGGACTCACCGGGGTGCATCCCCAGTGGTGCCAGTGCACTCTCTGGACTCACTGCACTGCATCCCCAGTGGTGCCAGTGCACTCTCTGGACTCACTGCACTGCATCCCCTGTGGTGCCAAGGCACTCTCTGGACACACCGCCCTGCATCCCCAGTGGTGCCAGTGCACTCTCTGAGCTCACTGCACTGCATCCCCAGTGGTGCCAGTGCACTCTCTGGACTCACTGCACTGCATCCCCAGTGGTGCCAGTGCACTCTCTGGACTCACTGCAGTGCATCCCCAGTGGTGCTAGTGCACTCTCTGGACTCACTGCACTGCATCCCCTGTGGTGCCAAGGCACTCTCTGGACTTACTGCTCTGCGTTGCCATTGGTGCCAGTGCACTCTCTGGACTCATTGCAGTGCATCCCCAGTGGTGCCAATGCACTCTCTGGACTCACGGCACTGCATCCCCAGTGGTGCCAGTGCACTCTCTGGACTCACTGCACTGCATCCCCAGTGGTGCCAGTGCACTCTCAGGAGTCACTGCGCTGCAACTCCAGCGGTGCCAGTGCACTCTCTGGACTCACAGCACTGCATCACCAGTGGTGCCAGTGCACTCTCTGGACTCACTGCACTGCATCCCAGGTGGTGCCAGTGCACTCTCTGGACTCACTGCAGTGCATCGCCAGTGGTGCCAGTGCGCTCTCTGGACTCACTGCACTGCATCCCCAGTGGTGCCAGTGCCCTCTCTGGACTCACTGCACTGCATCCCCAGTGGTGCCAGTGCAGTCTCTGTGTTAGTGTTGGGGAGAATCGAATGGATGTTTTACTAATGTCTCTTACGTAATGGGACCTACAGTATAGTTAAGCATTGCCAAATGTACTTACATTATCAATTAATCTATGTATACTGGATACTTAGGGAGTACATTGAACAATCAAAAGAGTCATTGAAGGGGAACCTTGGGAGGGAACAGGTACAACCTGACCTTGGATAAGGGCCTGGAAATGATGAAATGAGTTGAAGCAGAACCAAGAAGCGGAGGGAGCATGCTTCGAGTAAGAAAGGTGAAAAGTTTAGCGGAGAGGAAGACTCCTTACTTCATCTGGACGACCACCTGGACGACCACCAGAGTGCGCCATGCATGTGCAAAGGGAAGGGGAGCTAATTAGAATGAAAAGCGAGGCTGCTGTTGCAACCTGTAATGAATATGTATACCTGACGCAATATTGTATGTATAAATAACGGTTGGGAAGTAACGGGAATTGAAGCCAGATTTGGGCACCTGCCCCGGCTTCCAGCGCTGAATAAAGCACATTCATATAATCACTTGGTGATTATGTGGTTGCTAGGCTAACATCTGGAGTCACTGCAGTGCATCCCCAGTGGTGCCAGTGCACTCTCTGGAGTCACTGCAGTGCATCCCCAGTGGTGCCAATGCACTCTCTGGACTCACTGCACTGCATCCCCAGTGGTGCCGGGGCACTCTCTGGACTCACTGCACTGCATCCCCAGTGGTGCCAGTGCCCTCTGTGGACTCACTGCACTGCGTCCCCAGTGGTGCCAGTGCACTCTCTGGACTCACTGCACTGCAACCCCAATGGTGACAGTGCACTCTCTGGACTCACCGGGGTGCATCCCCAGTGGTGCCAGTGCACTCTCTGGACTCACTGCAGTGCATCCCCAGTGGTGCCAGTGCACTCTCTGGACTCACTGCACTGCATCCCCAGTGGTGCCAGTGCACTCTCTGGACTCACCCGAGTGCATCCCCAGTGGTACCAGTGCACTCTCTGGACTCACCCGAGTGCATCCCCAGTGGTGCCAGTGCACTCTCTGGACTCACTGCACTGCATCCCCAGTGGTGCCAGTGCACTCTCTGGACTCACTGCGCTGCATCCTATTGGTTCCAGTGTACTCTCAGGACTCACTGCATTGCATCCCCAGTGGTGCCAGTGCACTCTCTGGACTCACTGCACTGCATCCCCAAGCGTACCAGTGCTCTCTCTGGACTCGCTGCACTCCATTCCCAGTGGTGCCACTGCAATCTGTGGTCTCACTGCACTGCATCCCCAGTGGTGCCAGTGAACTCTCTGGACTCATTGCACTGCATCCTCAGTGGTGCCAGTGCACTCTCTGGACTCACTGCAGTGCATCTCCTGTGGTGCCAGTGCACTCTCTGGACTCACCGGGGTGCATAACCAGTGGTACCAGTGCACTCTCTGGACTCACTGCAGTGCATCCCCAGTGGTGCCAGTGCACTCTCTGGACTCACTGCACTGCATCCCCAGTGGTGACAGTGCACTCTCTGGACTTGCCGGGGTGCATCCCCAGTGGTGCCAGTGCACTCTCTGGGCTCACCGGGGTGCATCCCCAGTGGTGCCAGTGCACTCTCTGGACTCACTGCAGTGCATCCCCAGTGGTGCCAGTGACCTCTCTTGACTCACTGCACTGCATCCCCAGTGGTGCCAGTGCACTCTGGACTCACCGCACTGCATCCCCAGTGATGCCAGTGCACTCTCTGGACTCACTGCACTGCATCCCCAGTGGTGCCAGTGCACTCTCTGGACTCACAGCACTGCATCCCCAGTGGTGCCAGTACACTCTCTGGACTCACTGCACTGCATCCCCAGAGGTGCCAGTGCACTCTCTGGACTCACTGCACTGCATCCCCAGTTCTGCCACTGCACTCTCTGGACTCACTGCACTGCATCCCCAGTGGTGCCAGTGCACTCTCTGGACTCACTGTAGTGCATCCCCAATGGTGCCAGTGCACTCTTTGGACTCACTGCACTGCATCCCCAGTGGTGCCACTGCACTCTCTGGACTCACTGCACTGCATCCCCAGTGGTGCCGGGGCACTCTCTGGACTCACTGCACTGCATCCCCAGTGGTGCCAGTGCGCTCTCTGGACTCACTGCACTGCATCCCCAGTGGGGCCAGTGCACTCTCTGGACTCACTGCACTGCATCCCCAGTGGTGACAGTGCACTCTATGGACTTGCCGGGGTGCATCCCCAGTGGTGCCAGTGCACTCTCTGGACTCACCGGGGTGCATCCCCAGTGGTGCCAGTGCACTCTCTGGACTCACTGCAGTGCATCCCCCGTGGTGCCAGTGCACTCTCTGGACTCACTGCACTGCATCCCCAGTGGTGCCAGTGCACTCTCTTTACTAACTGAACTGCATCCCCAGTGTTGCCAGTGCACTCTCTGGACTCACTGTACTGCATCCCCAGTGGTGCCAGTGCACTCTCTGGACTCACTGCAGTGCATCCCCAGTGGTGCCAGTGCACTCTCTGGACTCACTGCAGTGCATCACCAATCGTACCAGTGCCCTCTGTGGACTCACTGCAGTGCATCCCCAGTGGTGCCACTGCAACCTCTGGTCTCACTGCAGTGCATCCCCAGTGGTGAATGTGCACTCTCTGGACTCACTGCAGTGCATCCCCAGTGGTACCAGTGCACTCTCTGGACTCACTGCACTGCATCCCCAGTGGTGCCAGTGCACTCTCTGGACTCACTGCACTGCATCCCCAGTGGTGCCAGTGCACTCTGTGGACTCACTGCACTGCATCCCCAGTGGTGACAGTGCACTCTCTGGACTTGCCGGGGTGCATCCCCAGTGGTGCCAGTGCACTCTCTGGAGTCACCGGGGTGCATCCCCAGAGGTGCCAGTGCACTCTCTGGACTCACTGCACTACATCCCCAGTGGTGCCAGTTCACTCTCTGGACTCACTGAACTGAATCCCCAGTGGTGCCAGTGCACTCTCTGGACTCACTGTACTGCATCCCCAGTGGTGCCTGTGAAGTCTCTGGACTCACTAAACTGCATCCCCAGTGGTGCCAGTGCACTCTCAGGACTCACAGCAGTGCAGCTCCAGTTGGTGCCAGTGCACTCTCTGGACTCACTGCACTGCATCTCCAGTGCTGACAGTGCACTCTCTGGACTCACTGCACTGCATCCCCAGTGGTGCCAGTGTACTCTGTGGACTCACTGCACTACATCCCCAGTGGTGCCAGTGCACTCTCTGGACTCACTGCACTGCATCCCCAGTGGTGCCAATGCACTCTCTGGACTCACGGCACTGCATCCCCAGTGGTGCCAGTGCACTCTCTGGACTCACTGCTCTGCGTTGCCATTGGTGCCAGTGCACTCTCTGGACTCATTGCAGTGCATCCCCAGTGGTGCCAATGCACTCTCTGGACTCACGGCACTGCATCCCCAGTGGTGCCAGTGCACTCTCTGGACTCACTGCACTGCATCCCCAGTGGTGCCAGTGCACTCTCAGGAGTCACTGCGCTGCATTCCCAGTGGTTCCAGTGCACTCTCTGGACTCACTGCACTGCAACTCCAGTGGTGCCAGTGCACTCTCTGGAGTCACTGCACTGCATCCCCAGTGGTGCCAGTGCACTCTCTGAACTCACCGCACTGCATCCCCAGTGGTGTCAGTGCACTCTCTGGACTCACTGCACTGCATCCCCAGTGGTGCCAGTGCACTCTCTGGACTCACTGCACTACATCCCCAGTGGTGCCAGTTCACTCTCTGGACTCACTGAACTGAATCCCCAGTGGTGCCAGTGCACTCTCTGGACTCACTGTACTGCATCCCCAGTGGTGCCTGTGAAGTCTCTGGACTCACTAAACTGCATCCCCAGTGGTGCCAGTGCACTCTCTGGACTCACTGCACTACATCCCCAGTGGTGCCAGTTCACTCTCTGGACTCACTGAACTGAATCCCCAGTGGTGCCAGTGCACTCTCTGGACTCACTGTACTGCATCCCCAGTGGTGCCTGTGAAGTCTCTGGACTCACTGCACTGCATCCCCAGTGGTGCCAGTGCACTCTCTGGACTCACTGCACTGCATCCCCAGTGGTGCCAGTGCCCTCTCTGGACTCACTGCAGTGCATCCCCAGTGGTGCCAATGCACTCTCTTGACTCACTGCACTGCATCCCCAGTGGTGCCGGGGCACTCTCTGGACTCACTGCACTGCATCCCCAGTGGTGCCAGTGCCCTCTGTGGACTCACTGCACTGCGTCCCCAGTGGTGCCAGTGCACTCTCTGGACTCACTGCACTGCAACCCCAATGGTGACAGTGCACTCTCTGGACTTGCCGGTGTGCATCCCCTGTGGTGCCAGTGCACTCTCTGGACTCACTGCACTGCATCCCCAGTGGTGCCAGTGCACTCTCTGGACTCACTGCAGTGCATCCCCAGTGGTGCCAGTGCACTCTCTGGACTCACTGCACTGCATCCCCAGTGGTGCCAGTGCCCTCTGTGGACTCACTGCAGTGCATCCCCAGTGGTGCCAGTGCACTCTATGGACACACCGCCCTGCATCCCCAGTGGTGCCAGTGCACTCTCTGAGCTCACTGCACTGCATCCCCAGTGGTGCCAGTGCACTCTCTGGACTCACTGCACTGCATCCCCTGTGGTGCCAGTGCACTCTCTTTACTCACTGCACTGCATCCCCAGTGGTGCCAGTGCACTCTCTGGACTCACTGCACTGCATCCCCAGTGGTGCCAGTGCACTCTCTGACTCACTGCACTGCATCCCCAGTGGTGCCAGTGCACTCTCTGGACTCACTGCAGTGCATCCCCAGTGGTGCCAGTGCACTCTCTGGACTCACGGCAGTGCATCCCCAGTGGTGCCAGTGCACTCTCTGGACTCACTGCACTGCATCCCCAGTGGTGCCAGTGCACTCTCTGGACTCACTGCACTGCATCCCCAGTGGTGCCAGTGCACTCTCTGGACTTGCCGGGGTGCATCCCCAGTGGTGCCAGTGCAGTCTCTGTGTTAGTGTTGGGGAGAATCGAATGGATATTTTACTAATGTCTCTTAGGTAATGGGACCTACAGTATAATTAAGCATTGCCAAATGTACTTACATTATCAATTAATCTATGTATACTGGATACTTAGGGAGTACATTGAACAATCAAAAGAATCATTGAAGGGGAACCTTGGGAGGGAACAGGTACAACCTGACCTTGGATAAGGGCCTGGAAATGATGAAATGAGTTGAAGCAGAACCAAGAAACGGAGGGAGCATGCGTCGAGTAAGAAAGGTGAAAAGTTTAGCGGAGAGGAAGACTCCTTACTTCATCTGGACGACCACCAGAGTGCGCCACGCATGTGCAAAGGGGAGGGGAGCTAATTAGAATGAAAAGCAAGGCTGCTGTTGCAACCTGTAATGAATATGTATACCTGACGCAATATTGTATGTATAAATAACGGCTGGGAAGTAACGGGACTTAAAGCCAGATTTGGGCACCTGCCCCGGCTTCCAGCGCTGAATAAAGCACCTACATATAATCACTTGGTGATTATGTGGTTGCTAGGCTAACATCTGGAGTCACTGCAGTGCATCCCCAGTGGTGCCAGTGCACTCTCTGGAGTCACTGCAGTGCATCCCCAGTGGTGCCAGTGCACTCCCTGGACTCACTGCACTGCATCCCCAGTGGTGCCAGTGCACTCCCTGGACTCACTGCAGTGCATCCCCAGTGGTGCCAGTGCACTCTCTGGACTCACCGGGGTGCATCCCCAGTGGTGCCAGTGCACTCTCTGGACTCACTGCACTGCATCCCCAGTGGTGCCAGTGCACTCTCTGGACTCACTGCACTGCATCCCCTGTGGTGCCAAGGCACTCTCTGGACACACCGCCCTGCATCCCCAGTGGTGCCAGTGCACTCTCTGAGCTCACTGCACTGCATCCCCAGTAGTGCCAGTGCACTCGCTGGTGTCACCGGGGTGCATCCACAGAGGTGCCAGTGCACTCTCTGGACTCACTGCTCTACATCCCCAGTGGTGCCAGTTCACTCTCTGGACTCAAGGAACTTAATCCCCTGTGGTGCCACTGCACTCTCTGGACTCACTGTACTGCATCCCCAGTGGTGCCTGTGAAGTCTCTGGTCTCACTGCAGTGCATCCCAGTGGTGCCAGTGCAATCTCAGGACTCACAGCAGTGCAGCTCCAGTTGGTGCCAGTGCACTCTCTGGACTCACTGCAGTGCATCCCCAGTGGTGCCAGTGCACTCTCTGGACTCACTGCACTGCATCCCCAGTGGTGCCAGTGCACTCTCTGGACTCACTGCAGTGCATCCCCTGTGGTGCCATTGCACTCTCAGGACTCACTGCACTGCATCCCCAGTGGTGCCAGTGCACTCTCTAGACTCACTGCACTGCATCCCCAGTGGTGCCTGTGAAGTCTCTGGTCTCACTGCACTGCATCCCCAGTGGTGCCAGTGCACTCTCTGGACTCACTGCACTGCATCCCCATTGCTGACAGTGCCCTCTCTGGACTCACTGCACTGCATCCCCAGTGGTGCCACTGCACTCTCTGAAAACACCGGGGAGCAACCGCAGCGGTGCCAGTGCACTCTCTGCACTCACGGCAGCGCATCCCCAGGGGTGCCAGTGCACTCTCTGGACTCACTGCACTGCATCCCAGTGGTGCCAGTGCACTCTCTGGACTCACTGCAGTGCATCCCCAGTGGTGCCAGTGCACTCTCTGGACTCACTGCACTGCATCCCCAGTGGTGCCAGTGCACTCTCTGGACTCACTGCACTGCATCCCCAGTGGTGCCAGTGCACTCTCTGGACTCACTGCACTGCAACCCCAGTGGTGCCAGTGCACTCTCTGGACTCACTGCAGTGCATCCCCAGTGGTGCCAGTGCACTCTCTGGACTCACTGCACTGCATCCCCAGTGGTGCCAGTGCACTCTCTGGACTCACTGCAGTGCAACCCCAAAGGTGCCAGTGCATTCTCTTTACTCACTGCAGTGCATCCCCACTGGTGCCAGTGCACTCTCTGGACTCACTGCACTGCATACCCAGTGGTGCCAGTGCACTCTCTGGACTCACTGCAGTCCATCCCCAGTGGTGCCAGTGCACTCTCTGGACTCACTGTACTGCATCCCCAGTGGTGCCAGTGCACTCTCTTTACTCACTGCACTGCATCCCCAGTGGTGCCAGTGCACTCTCTGGACTCACTGCACTGCATCCCCAGTGGTGCCAGTGCACTCTCTGGACTCACGGCAGTGCATCCCCAAGGTGCCAGTGCACTCTCTGGACTCACTGCACTGCATCCCCAGTGGTGCCAGTGCACTCTCTGGACTCACTGCACTGCATCCCCAGTTGTGCCAGTGCACTCTCTGGACTTGCCGGCGTGCATCCCCAGTGGTGCCAGTGCACTCTCTGGACTCACGGCAGTGCATCCCCAGTGGTGCCAGTGCACTCTCTGGACTCACTGCATTCCCAGTGGTGCCAGGGCACTCTCTGGACTCACTGCACTGCATCCCCAGTGGTGCCAGTGCACTCTCTGGACTCACTGCACTGCATCCCCAGTGGTGCCAGTGCAGTCTCTGTGTTAGTGTTGGGGAGAATCGAATGGATGTTTTACTAATGTCTCTTAGGTAATGGGACCTACAGTATAATTAAGCATTGCCAAATGTACTTACATTATCAATTAATCTATGTATACTGGATACTTAGGGAGTACATTGAACAATCAAAAGAGTCATTGAAGGGGAACCTTGGGAGGGAACAGGTACAACCTGACCTTAGATAAGGGCCTGGAAATGATGAAATGAGTTGAAGCAGAACCAAGAAGCGGAGGGAGCATGCATCGAGTAAGAAAGGTGAAAAGTTTAGCGGAGAGGAAGACTCCTTACTTCATCTGGACGACCAACTGGACGACCACCAGAGTGCGCCACGCATGTGCAAAGGGGAGGGGAGCTAATTAGAATGAAAAGCGAGGCTGCTGTTGCAACCTGTAAAGAATATGTATACCTGACGCAATATTGTATGTATAAATAACGGCTGGGAAGTAACGGGACTTGAAGCCAGATTTGGGCACCTGCCCCGGCTTCCAGCGCTGAATAAAGCACCTTCATATAATCACTTGGTGATTATGTGGTTGCTAGGCTAACATCTGGACTCACTGCAGTGCATCCCCAGTGGTGCCAGTACACTCTCTGGACTCACTGCACTGCATCCCCAGTGGTGCCAGTGCACTCTCTGGACTCACTGCACTGCATCCCCAGTTGTGCCACTGCACTCTCTGGACTCACTGCACTGCATCCCCAGTGGTGCCAGTGCACTCTCTGGACTCACTGCACTGCATCCCCAGTGGTGCCAGTGCAATCTCTGGACTCACGGCAGTGCATCCCCAGTGGTGCCACTGCACTCTCTGGACTCACTGCACTGCATCCCCATTGGTGCCGGGGCACTCTCTGGACTCACTGCACTGCATCCCCAGTGGTGCCAGTGCGCTCTCTGGACTCACTGCACTGCATCCCTGTGGGGCCAGTGCACTCTCTGGACTCACTGCACTGCATCCCCAGTGGTGACAGTGCACTCTATGGACTTGCCGGGGTGCATCCCCAGTGGTGCCAGTGCACTCTCTGGACTCACCGGGGTGCATCCCCAGTGGTGCCAGTGCACTCTCTGGACTCACTGCAGTGCATCCCCCGTGGTGCCAGTGCACTCTCTGGACTCACTGCACTGCATCCCCCGTGGTGCCACTGCACTCTCTTTACTCACTGACCTGCATCCCCAGTGTTGCCAGTGCACTCTCTGCACTCACTGTACTGCATCCCCAGTGGTGCCAGGGCACTCTCTGGACTCACTGCACTGCATCCCCAGTGGTGCCAGTGCACACTCTGGACTCACTGCACTGCATCCCCAGTGGTGCCAGTGCACTCTCTGGACTCACTGCACTGCATCCCCAGTGGTGCCAGTGCACTCTCTGGACTCACGGCAGTGCATCCCCAGTGGTGCCAGTGCACTCTCTGGACTCACTGCACTGCATCCCCAGTGGTGCCAGTGCACTCTCTGGACTCACTGCACTGCATCCCCAGTGGTGCCAGTGCACTCTCTGGACTTGCCGGGGTGCATCCCCAGTGTTGCCAGTGCAGTCTCTGTGTTAGTGTTTTGGAGAATCGAATGGATGTTTTACTAATGTCTCTTAGGTAATGGGACCTACAGTATAATTAAGCATTGCCAAATGTACTTACATTATCAATTAATCTATGTATACTGGATACTTAGGGAGTACATTGAACAATCAAAAGAATCATTGAAGGGGAACCTTGGGAGGGAACAGGTACAACCTGACCTTGGATAAGGGCCTGGAAATGATGAAATGAGTTGAAGCAGAACCAAGTAGCGGAGGGAGCATGCGTCGAGTAAGAAAGGTGAAATGTTTAGCGGAGAGGAAGACTCCTTACTTCATCTGCACGACCACCTGGACGACCACCAGAGTGCGCCACGCATGTGCAAAGGGGAGGGGAGCTAATTAGAATGAAAAGCGAGGCTGCTGTTGCAACCTGTAATGAATATGTATACCTGACGCAATATTGTATGTATAAATAACGGCTGGGAAGTAACGGGACTTGAAGCCAGATTTGGGCACCTGCCCCGGCTTCCAGCATTGAATAAAGCACCTTCATATAATCACTTGGTGATTATGTGGTTGCTAGGCTAACATCTGGACTCACTGCAGTGCATCCCCAGTGGTGCCAGTGCACTCTCTGGAGTCACTGCAGTGCATCCCCAGTGGTGCCAGTGCACTCCCTGGACTCACTGCAGTGCATCCCCAGTGGTGCCAGTGCACTCTCTGCACTCAGTGCACTGCATCCCCAGTGGTGCCAGTGCACTCTCTGGACTCAGTGCGCTGCATCCCAAGTGGTGCCAGTGCACTCTCTGGACTTGCCGGGGTGCATCCCCAGTGGTGCCAGTGCACTCTCTGGACTCACTGCATTGCATCCCCAGTGGTGCCAGTGCACTCTCTGGACTCACTGCAGTGCATCCCCAGTGGTGCCAGTGCACTCTCTGGACTCACTGCAGTGCATCCCCAATCGTACCAGTGCCCTCTGTGGACTCACTGCAGTGCATCCCCAGTGGTGCCACTGCAACCTCTGGTCTCACTGCAGTGCATCCCCAGTGGTGCCAGTGCACTCTCTGGACTCACTGCAGTGCATCCCCAGTGGTACCAGTGCACTCTCTGGACTCACTGCACTGCATCCCCAGTGGTGCCTGTGAAGTCTCTGGACTCACTAAACTGCATCCCCAGTGGTGCCAGTGCAATCTCAGGACTCACAGCAGTGCAGCTCCAGTTGGTGCCAGTGCACTCTCTGGACTCACTGCACTGCATCCCCAGTGCTGACAGTGCACTCTCTGGACTCACTGCACTGCATCCCCAGTGGTGCCAGTGTACTCTGTGGACTCACTGCACTACATCCCCAGTGGTGCCAGTGCACTCTCTGGACTCACTGCACTGCATCCCCAGTGGTGCCAATGCACTCTCTGGACTCACTGCAGTGCATCCCCAGTGGTGCCAGTGCACTCCCTGGACTCACTGCAGTGCATCCCCAGTGGTGCCAGTGCCCTCTGTGGACTCACTGCACTGCATCCCCAGTGGTGCCAGTGCACTCTCTGGACACACCGCCCTGCATCCCCAGTGGTGCCAGTGCACTCTCTGAGCTCACTGCACTGCATCCCCAGTGGTGCCAGTGCACTCTCTGGACTCACTGCACTGCATCCCCAGTGGTGCCAGTGCACTCTCTTTACTCACTGCGCTGCATCCCCAGTGGTGCCAGTGCACTCTCTGGACTCACTGTACTGCATCCCCAGTGGTGCCAGTGCACTCTCTGACTCACTGCACTGCATCCCCAGTGGTGCCAGTGCACTCTTTGGACTCACTGCAGTGCATCCCCAGTGGTGCCAGTGCACTCTCTGGACTCACGGCAGTGCATCCCCAGTGGTGCCAGTGCACTCTCTGGACTCACGGCAGTGCATCCCCAGTGGTGCCAGTGCACTCTCTGGACTCACTGCACTGCATCCCCAGTGGTGCCAGTGCACTCTCTGGACTTGCCGGGGTGCATCCCCAGTGGTGCCAGTGCAGTCTCTGTGTTAGTGTTGGGGAGAATCGAATGGATATTTTACTAATGTCTCTTAGGTAATGGGACCTACAGTATAATTAAGCATTTCCAAATGTACTTACATTATCAATTAATCTATGTATACTGGATCCTTAGGGAGTACATTGAACAATCAAAAGAATCATTGAAGGGGAACCTTGGGAGGGAACAGGTACAACCTGACCTTGGATAAGGGCCTGGAAATGATGAAATGAGTTGAAGCAGAACCAAGAAACGGAGGGAGCATGCGTCGAGTAAGAAAGGTGAAAAGTTTAGCGGAGAGGAAGACTCCTTACTTCATCTGGACGACCACCAGAGTGCGCCACGCATGTGCAAAGGGGAGGGGAGCTAATTAGAATGAAAAGCAAGGCTGCTGTTGCAACCTGTAATGAATATGTATACCTGACGCAATATTGTATGTATAAATAACGGCTGGGAAGTAACGGGACTTAAAGCCAGATTTGGGCACCTGCCCCGGCTTCCAGCGCTGAATAAAGCACCTTCATATAATCACTTGGTGATTATGTGGTTGCTAGGCTAACATCTGGACTCACTGCAGTGCATCCCCAGTGGTGCCAGTGCACTCTCTGGAGTCACTGCACTGCATACCCAGTGGTGCCAGTGCACTCCCTGGACTCACTGCAGTGCATCCCCAGTGGTGCCAGTGCACTCCCTGGACTCACTGCAGTGCATCCCCAGTGGTGCCAGTGCACTCTCTGGACTCACTGCAGTGCATCCCCAATCGTACCAGTGCCCTCTCTGGACTCACTGCACTGCATCCCCAGTGGTGCCACTGCAACCTCTGGTCTCAATGCACTGCATCCCCAGTGGTGCCAGTGCACTCTCTGGACTCACTGCACTGCATCCCCAATCGTACCAGTGCCCTCTCTGGACTCACTGCACTGCATCCCCAGTGGTGCCACTGCAACCTCTGGTCTCAATGCACTGCATCCCCAGTGGTGCCAGTGCACTCTCTGGACTCACTGCACTGCATTCCTTCCCTGTGGTGACAGTGCACTCTCTGGACTTGCCGGGGTGCATCCCCAGTGGTGCCAGTGCACTCTGGACTCACTGCACTACTTAACCAATAGTGCCAGTTCACTCTCTGGACTTACTGAACTGAATCCCCAGTAGTGCCAGTGTACTCTCTGGACTCACTGTACTGCATCCCCATTGGTGCCTGTGAAATCTCTGGACTCACTGCAGTGCATCCCCAGTGGTGCCAGTGTAATCTCAGGACTCACAGCAGTGCAGCTCCAGTTGGTGCCAGTGCACTCTCTGCACTCACTGCACTGCATCCCCAGTGGTGCCAGTGCACTCTCTGGACTCACTGCACTGCATCCCCAGTGGTGCCAGTGCACTCTCTGGAGTCACTGCACTGCATACCCAGTGGTGCCAGTGCACTCTCTGGACTCACAGCACTGCATCCCCAGTGGTGCCAGTACACTCTCTGGACTCACTGCACTGCATCCCCAGTGGTGCCAGTGCACTCTCTGGACTCACTGCACTGCATCCCCAGTGGTGCCAGTGCACTCTCTGGACTCACTGCAGTGCATCCCCAGTGGTGCCAGTGCACTCTCTGGACTCACTGCAGTGCATCCCCAATCGTACCAGTGCCCTCTCTGGACTCACTGCACTGCATCCCCAGTGGTGCCACTGCAACCTCTGGTCTCAATGCACTGCATCCCCAGTGGTGCCAGTGCACTCTCTGGACTCACTGCACTGCATTCCTTCCCTGTGGTGACAGTGCACTCTCTGGACTTGCCGGGGTGCATCCCCAGTGGTGCCAGTGCACTCTGGACTCACTGCACTACTTAACCAATGGTGCCAGTTCACTCTCTGGACTTACTGAACTGAATCCCCAGTAGTGCCAGTGTACTCTCTGGACTCACTGTACTGCATCCCCATTGGTGCCTGTGAAATCTCTGGACTCACTGCAGTGCATCCCCAGTGGTGCCAGTGTAATCTCAGGACTCACAGCAGTGCAGCTCCAGTTGGTGCCAGTGCACTCTCTGCACTCACTGCACTGCATCCCCAGTGGTGCCAGTGCACTCTCTGGACTCACTGCACTGCATCCCCAGTGGTGCCAGTGCACTCTCTGGAGTCACTGCACTGCATACCCAGTGGTGCCAGTGCACTCTCTGGACTCACAGCACTGCATCCCCAGTGGTGCCAGTACACTCTCTGGACTCACTGCACTGCATCCCCAGTGGTGCCAGTGCACTCTCTGGACTCACTGCACTGCATCCCCAGTTGTGCCACTGCACTCTCTGGACTCACTGCACTGCATCCCCAGTGGTGCCAGTGCACTCTCTGGACTCACTGCACTGCATCCCCAGTGGTGCCAGTGCAATCTCTGGACTCACGGCAGTGCATCCCCAGTGGTGCCACTGCACTCTCTGGACTCACTGCACTGCATCCCCAGTGGTGCCGGGGCACTCTCTGGACTCACTGATCTGCATCCCCAGTGGTGCCAGTGCGCTCTCTGGACTCACTGCACTGCATCCCTGTGGGGCCAGTGCACTCTCTGGACTCACTGCACTGCATCCCCAGTGGTGACAGTGCACTCTATGGACTTGCCGGGGTGCATCCCCAGTGGTGCCAGTGCACTCTCTGGACTCACCGGGGTGCATCCCCAGTGGTGCCAGTGCACTCTCTGGACTCACTGCAGTGCATCCCCCGTGGTGCCAGTGCACTCTCTGGACTCACTGCACTGCATCCCCAGTGGTGCCACTGCACTCTCTTTACTCACTGAACTGCATCCCCAGTGTTGCCAGTGCACTCTCTGCACTCACTGTACTGCATCCCCAGTGGTGCCAGTGCACTCTCTGGACTCACTGCACTGCATCCCCAGTGGTGCCAGTGCACACTCTGGACTCACTGCACTGCATCCCCAGTGGTGCCAGTGCACTCTCTGGACTCACTGCACTGCATCCCCAGTGGTGCCAGTGCACTCTCTGGACTCACGGCAGTGCATCCCCAGTGGTGCCAGTGCACTCTCTGGACTCACTGCAGTGCATCCCCAGTGGTGCCAGTGCACTCTCTGGACTCACTGCACTGCATCCCCAGTGGTGCCAGTGCACTCTCTGGACTTGCCGGGGTGCATCCCCAGTGTTGCCAGTGCAGTCTCTGTGTTAGTGTTTTGGAGAATCGAATGGATGTTTTACTAATGTCTCTTAGGTAATGGGACCTACAGTATAATTAAGCATTGCCAAATGTACTTACATTATCAATTAATCTACGTATACTGGATACTTAGGGAGTACATTGAACAATCAAAAGAATCATTGAAGGGGAACCTTGGGAGGGAACAGGTACAACCTGACCTTGGATAAGGGCCTGGAAATGATGAAATGAGTTGAAGCAGAACCAAGAAGCGGAGGGAGCATGCGTCGAGTAAGAAAGGTGAAATGTTTAGCGGAGAGGAAGACTCCTTACTTCATCTGGACGACCACCTGGACGACCACCAGAGTGCGCCACGCATGTGCAAAGGGGAGGGGAGCTAATTAGAATGAAAAGCGAGGCTGCTGTTGCAACCTGTAATGAATATGTATACCTGACGCAATATTGTATGTATAAATAACGGCTGGGAAGTAACGGGACTTGAAGCCAGATTTGGGCACCTGCCCCGGCTTCCAGCGCTGAATAAAGCACCTTCATATAATCACTTGGTGATTATGTGGTTGCTAGGCTAACATCTGGACTCACTGCAGTGCATCCCCAGTGGTGCCAGTGCACTCTCTGGAGTCACTGCAGTGCATCCCCAGTGGTGCCAGTGCACTCCCTGAACTCACTGCAGTGCATCCCCAGTGGTGCCAGTGCACTCTCTGCACTCAGTGCACTGCATCCCCAGTGGTGCCAGTGCACTCTCTGGACTCAGTGCGCTGCATCCCAAGTGGTGCCAGTGCACTCTCTGGACTTGCCGGGGTGCATCCCCAGTGGTGCCAGTGCACTCTCTGGACTCACTGCATTGCATCCCCAATGGTGCCAGTGCACTCTCTGGACTCACTGCAGTGCATCCCCAGTGGTGCCAGTGCACTCTCTGGACTCACTGCAGTGCATCCCCAATCGTACCAGTGCCCTCTGTGGACTCACTGCAGTGCATCCCCAGTGGTGCCACTGCAACCTCTGGTCTCACTGCAGTGCATCCCCAGTGGTGCCAGTGCACTCTCTGGACTCACTGCAGTGCATCCCCAGTGGTACCAGTGCACTCTCTGGACTCACTGCACTGCATCCCCAGTGGTGCCTGTGAAGTCTCTGGACTCACTAAACTGCATCCCCAGTGGTGCCAGTGCAATCTCAGGACTCACAGCAGTGCAGCTCCAGTTGGTGCCAGTGCACTCTCTGGACTCACTGCACTGCATCCCCAGTGCTGACAGTGCACTCTCTGGACTCACTGCACTGCATCCCCAGTGGTGCCAGTGTACTCTGTGGACTCACTGCACTACATCCCCAGTGGTGCCAGTGCACTCTCTGGACTCACTGCACTGCATCCCCAGTGGTGCCAATGCACTCTCTGGACTCACTGCAGTGCATCCCCAGTGGTGCCAGTGCACTCCCTGGACTCACTGCAGTGCATCCCCAGTGGTGCCAGTGCCCTCTGTGGACTCACTGCACTGCATCCCCAGTGGTGCCAGTGCACTCTCTGGACACACCGCCCTGCATCCCCAGTGGTGCCAGTGCACTCTCTGAGCTCACTGCACTGCATCCCCAGTGGTGCCAGTGCACTCTCTGGACTCACTGCACTGCATCCCCAGTGGTGCCAGTGCACTCTCTTTACTCACTGCGCTGCATCCCCAGTGGTGCCAGTGCACTCTCTGGACTCACTGTACTGCATCCCCAGTGGTGCCAGTGCACTCTCTGACTCACTGCACTGCATCCCCAGTGGTGCCAGTGCACTCTTTGGACTCACTGCAGTGCATCCCCAGTGGTGCCAGTGCACTCTCTGGACTCACGGCAGTGCATCCCCAGTGGTGCCAGTGCACTCTCTGGACTCACTGCACTGCATCCCCAGTGGTGCCAGTGCACTCTCTGGACTCACTGCACTGCATCCCCAGTGGTGCCAGTGCACTCTCTGGACTTGCCGGGGTGCATCCCCAGTGGTGCCAGTGCACTCTCTGTGTTAGTGTTGGGGAGAATCGAATGGATATTTTACTAATGTCTCTTAGGTAATGGGACCTACAGTATAATTAAGCATTTCCAAATGTACTTACATTATCAATTAATCTATGTATACTGGATCCTTAGGGAGTACATTGAACAATCAAAAGAATCATTGAAGGGGAACCTTGGGAGGGAACAGGTACAACCTGACCTTGGATAAGGGCCTGGAAATGATGAAATGAGTTGAAGCAGAACCAAGAAACGGAGGGAGCATGCGTCGAGTAAGAAAGGTGAAAAGTTTAGCGGAGAGGAAGACTCCTTACGTCATCTGGACGACCACCAGAGTGCGCCACGCATGTGCAAAGGGGAGGGGAGCTAATTAGAATGAAAAGCAAGGCTGCTGTTGCAACCTGTAATGAATATGTATACCTGACGCAATATTGTATGTATAAATAACGGCTGGGAAGTAACGGGACTTAAAGCCAGATTTGGGCACCTGCCCCGGCTTCCAGCGCTGAATAAAGCACCTTCATATAATCACTTGGTGATTATGTGGTTGCTAGGCTAACATCTGGACTCACTGCAGTGCATCCCCAGTGGTGCCAGTGCACTCTCTGGAGTCACTGCAGTGCATCCCCAGTGGTGCCAGTGCACTCCCTGGACTCACTGCAGTGCATCCCCAGTGGTGCCAGTGCACTCCCTGGACTCACTGCAGTGCATCCCCAGTGGTGCCAGTGCACTCTCTGGACTCACCGGGGTGCATCCCCAGTGGTGCCAGTGCACTCTCTGGACTCACTGCACTGCATCCCCAGTGGTGCCAGTGCACTCTCTGGACTCACTGCAGTGCATCCCCAGTGGTGCCAGTGCACTCTCTGGACTCACTGCAGTGCATCCCCAATCGTACCAGTGCCCTCTCTGGACTCACTGCACTGCATCCCCAGTGGTGCCACTGCAACCTCTGGTCTCAATGCACTGCATCCCCAGTGGTGCCAGTGCACTCTCTGGACTTGCCGGGGTGCATCCCCAGTGGTGCCAGTGCACTCTGGACTCACTGCACTACTTAACCAATGGTGCCAGTTCACTCTCTGGACTTACTGAACTGAATCCCCAGTAGTGCCAGTGTACTCTCTGGACTCACTGTACTGCATCCCCATTGGTGCCTGTGAAATCTCTGGACTCACTGCAGTGCATCCCCAGTGGTGCCAGTGCAATCTCAGGACTCACAGCAGTGCATCCCCAGTTGGTGCCAGTGCACTCTCTGCACTCACTGCACTGCATCCCCAGTGGTGCCAGTGCACTCTCTGGACTCACTGCACTGCATCCCCAGAGGTGCCAGTGCACTCTCTGGACTCACTGCAGTGCATCCCCTGTGGTGCCATTGCACTCTCATGACTCACTGCACTGCATCCCCAGTGGTGCCAGTGCACTCTCTGGTCTCACTGCAGTGCATCCCCAGTGGTGCCAGTGGCTCTCTGGACTCATTACACTGCATCCCCAGTGGTGCCAGTGCACTCTCTGGACTCACTGCAGTGCATCCACAGTTGTGCCAGTGTACTCTCTTAACTCACTGCACTGCATCCCCAGTGGTGCCAGTGCACTCTCTGGACTCACAGCACTGCATCCCCTGTGGTGCCATTGCACTCTCAGGACTCACTGCACTGCATCCCCAGTGGTGCCAGTGCACTCTCTGGACTCACTGCACTGCATCCCCAGTGGTGCCTGTGAAGTCTCTGGACTCACTGCAGTGCATCCCAGTGGTGCCAGTGCAATCTCAGGACTCACAGCAGTGCAGCTCCAGTTGGTGCCAGTGCACTCTCTGGACTCACTGCAGTGCATCCCCAGTGGTGCCAGTGCACTCTCTGGACTCACTGCATTGCATCCCCAGTGGTGCCAGTGCACTCTCTGGACTCACTGTGCTGCATCCCCTGTGGTGCCATTGCACTCTCAGGACTCACTGCACTGCATCCCCAGTGGTGCCAGTGCACTCTCTGGACTCACTGCACTGCATCCCCAGTGGTGCCTGTGAAGTCTCTGGTCTCACTACACTGCATACCCAGTGGTGCCAGTGCACTCTCTGGACTCACTGCACTGCATCCCCATTGCTGACAGTGCCCTCTCTGGACTCAGTGCACTGCATCCCCAGTGGTGCCACTGCACTCTCTGAAAACACCGGGGTGCAACCGCAGCGGTGCCAGTGCACTCTCTGCACTCACGGCAGTGCATCCCCAGTGGTGCCAGTGCACTCTCTGGACTCACTGCAGTGTATCCCCTGTGGTGCCAGTGCACTCTCTGGACTCACTGCACTGCATCCCAGTGGTGCCAGTGCACTCTCTGGACTCACTGCAGTGCATCCCCAGTGGTGCCAGTGCACTCTCTGGACTCACTGCACTGCATCCCCAGTGGTGCCAGTGCACTCTCTGGACTCCCGGCAGTGCATCCCCAGTGGTGCCAGTGCACTCTCTGGACTCACTGCACTGCACCCCCAGTGGTGCCAGTGCACTCTCTGGACTCACTGCACTGCATCCCCAGTGGTGCCAGTGCACTCTCTGGACTTGCCGGGGTGCATCCCCAGTGGTGCCAGTGCACTCTCTGGACTCACTGCATTGCATCCGCAGTGGTGCCAGTGCACTCTCTGGACTCAATGCAGTGCATCCCCAGTGGTGCCAGTGCACTCTCTGGACTCACTGCATTGCATCCCCAATCGTACCAGTGCACTCTCTGGACTCACTGCACTGCATCCCCAGTGGTGCCAGTGCACTCTCTGGACTCACTGCACTGCATCCCCAGTGGTGCCAGTGCACTCTCTGGACTCACTGCAGTGCATCCCCAGTGGTGCCAGTGCACTCTCTGGACTCACTGCACTGCATCCCCAGTGGTGACAGTGCACTCTCTGGACTTGCCGGGGTGCATCCCCAGTGGTGCCAGTGCACTCTCTGGTGTCACCGGGGTGCATCCCCAGAGGTGCCAGTGCACTCTCTGGACTCACTGCTCTACATCCCCAGTGGTGCCAGTTCACTCTCTGGACTCAAGGAACTGAATCCCCTGTGGTGCCAGTGCACTCTCTGGACTCACTGCACTGCATCCCCAGTGGTGCCAGTGCACTCTCTGGACTCACTGCGCTGCATCCCCAGTGGTGCCAGTGCACTCTCTGGACTCACCGGGGTGCATCGCCAGTGGTGCCAGTGCCCTCTCTGGACTCACTGCACTGCATCCCCAGTGGTGCCAGTGCACTCTCTGGACTCACTGCAGTGCATCCCCAGTGGTGCCAGTGCACTCTCTGGACTCACTGCAGTGCATCCCCAATCGTACCAGTGCCCTCTCTGGACTCACTGCACTGCATCCCCAGTGGTGCCACTGCAACCTCTGGTCTCAATGCACTGCATCCCCAGTGGTGCCAGTGCACTCTCTGGACTCACTGCACTGCATTCCTTCCCTGTGGTGACAGTGCACTCTCTGGACTTGCCGGGGTGCATCCCCAGTGGTGCCAGTGCACTCTGGACTCACTGCACTACTTAACCAATGGTGCCAGTTCACTCTCTGGACTCACTGAACTGAATCCCCAGTAGTGCCAGTGTACTCTCTGCACTCACTGTACTGCATCCCCATTGGTGCCTGTGAAATCTCTGGACTCACTGCAGTGCATCCCCAGTGGTGCCAGTGCAATCTCAGGACTCACAGCAGTGCAGCTCCAGTTGGTGCCAGTGCACTCTCTGCACTCACTGCACTGCATCCCCAGTGGTGCCAGTGCACTCTCTGGACTCACTGCACTGCATCCCCAGAGGTGCCAGTGCACTCTCTGGACTCACTGCAGTGCATCCCCTGTGGTGCCATTGCACTCTCATGACTCACTGCACTGCATCCCCAGTGGTGCCAGTGCACTCTCTGGTCTCACTGCAGTGCATCCCCAGTGGTGCCAGTGGCTCTCTGGACTCATTACACTGCATCCCCAGTGGTGCCAGTGCACTCTCTGGACTCACTGCAGTGCATCCACAGTTGTGCCAGTGTACTCTCTTAACTCACTGCACTGCATCCCCAGTGGTGCCAGTGCACTCTCTGGACTCACTGCAGTGCATCCCCTGTGGTGCCATTGCACTCTCAGGACTCACTGCACTGCATCCCCAGTGGTGCCAGTGCACTCTCTGGACTCACTGCACTGCATCCCCAGTGGTGCCTGTGAAGTCTCTGGACTCACTGCAGTGCATCCCAGTGGTGCCAGTGCAATCTCAGGACTCACAGCAGTGCATCCCCAGTGGTGCCAGTGCACTCTCTGGACTCACTGCATTGCATCCCCAGTGGTGCCAGTGCACTCTCTGGACTCACTGTGCTGCATCCCCTGTGGTGCCATTGCACTCTCAGGACTCACTGCACTGCATCCCCAGTGGTGCCAGTGAAGTCTCTGGTCTCACGACACTGCATACCCAGTGGTGCCAGTGCACTCTCTGGACTCACTGCACTGCATCCCAATTGCTGACAGTGCCCTCTCTGGACTCAGTGCACTGCATCCCCAGTGGTGCCACTGCACTCTCTGAAAACACCGGGGTGCAACCGCAGCGGTGCCAGTGCACTCTCTGCACTCACGGCAGTGCATCCCCAGTGGTGCCAATGCACTCTCTGGACTCACTGCAGTGTATCCCCTGTGGTGCCAGTGCACTCTGTGGACTCAGTGCACTGCATCCCAGTGGTGCCAGTGCACTCTCTGGACTCACTGCACTGCATCCCAGTGGTGCCAGTGCACTCTCTGGACTCACTGCAGTGCATCCCCAGTGGTGCCAGTGCACTCTCTGGACTCACTGCACTGCATCCCCAGTGGTGCCAGTGCACTCTCTGGACTCCCGGCAGTGCATCCCCAGTGGTGCCAGTGCACTCTCTGGACTCACTGCACTGCACCCCCAGTGGTGCCAGTGCACTCTCTGGACTCACTGCACTGCATCCCCAGTGGTGCCAGTGCACTCTCTGGACTCACTGCACTGCATCCCCAGTGGTGCCAGTGCACTCTCTGGACTCACTGCAGTGCAACCGCAAAGGTGCCAGTGCATTCTCTTTACTCACTGCAGTGCATCCCCACTGGTGCCAGTGCACTCTCTGGACTCACTGCACTGCATCCCCAGTGGTGCCAGTGCACTCTCTGGACTCACTGCACTGCATCCCCAGTGGTGCCAGTGCACTCTCTTTACTCACTGCACTGCATCCCCAGTGGTGCCAGTTCAATCTCTGGACTCACGGCAGTGCATCCCCAGTGGTGCCAGTGCACTCTCTGGACTGACTGCACTGCATCCCCAGTGGTGCCAGTGCACTCTCTGGACTCACTGCACTGCATCCCCAGTGGTGCCAGTGCACTCTCTGGACTTGCCGGGGTGCATCCCCAGTGGTGCCAGTGCACTCTCTGGACTCACGGCAGTGCATTCCCAGTGGTGCCAGTGAACTGTCTGGACTCACTTCATTCCCAGTGGTGCCAGGGCACTCTCTGGACTCACTGCACTGCATCCCCAGTGGTGCCTCTGAAGTCTCTGGACTCACTGCAGTGCATCCCCAGTGGTGCCAGTGAAGTCTCTGTGTTAGTGTTGGGGAGAATCGAATGGATATTTTACTAATGTCTCTTAGGTAATGGGACCTACAGTATAATTAAGCATTGCCAAAAGTACTTACATTATCAATTAATCTATGTATACTGGATACTTAGGGACTACATTGAACAATCAAAAGAATCATTGAAGGGGAACCTTGGGAGGGAACAGGTACAACCTGACCTTGGATAAGGGCCTGGAAATGATGAAATGAGTTGAAGCAGAACCAAGAAACGGAGGGAGCATGCGTCGAGTAAGAAAGGTGAAAAGTTTAGCGGAGAGGAAGACTCCTTACTTCATCTGGACGACCACCTGGACGACCACCAGAGTGCGCCACGCATGTGCAAAGGGGAGGGGAGCTAATTAGAATGAAAAGCGAGGCTGCTGTTGCAACCTGTAAAGAATATGTATACCTGACGCAATATTGTATGTATAAATAACGGCTGGGAAGTAACGGGACTTGAAGCCAGATTGGGGCACCTGCCCCGGCTTCCAGCGCTGACTAAAGCACCTTCATATAATCACTTGGTGATTATGTGGTTGCTAGGCTACATCTGGACTCACTGCAGTGCATCCCCAGTGGTGCCAGTGCACTCTCTGGAGTCACTGCAGTGCATCCCCAGTGGTGCCAATGCACTCTCTGGACTCACTGCAGTGCATCCCCAGTGGTGCCAGTGCACTCCCTGGACTCAGTGCAGTGCATCCCCAGTGGTGCCAGTGAACTCTCTGGACTCACTGCATTGCATCCCCAGTGGTGCCAGTGCACTCTCTGGACTCACTGCACTGCATCCCCAGTGGTGCCAGTGCACTCTCTGGACTCACTGCGCTGCATCCCCAGTGGTGCCAGTGCACTCTCTGGACTTGCCGGGGTACATCGCCAGTGGTGCCAGTGCCCTCTCTGGACTCACTGCACTGCATCCCCAGTGGTGCCAGTGCACTCTCTGGACTTGCCGGGGTGCATCCCCAGTGGTGCCAGTGCACTCTCTGGACTCACGGCAGTGCATCCCCAGTGGTGCCAGTGAACTGTCTGGACTCACTTCATTCCCAGTGGTGCCAGGGCACTCTCTGGACTCACTGCACTGCATCCCCAGTGGTGCCCATGAAGTCTCTGGACTCACTGCTGTGCATCCCCAGTGGTGCCAGTGAAGTCTCTGTGTTAGTGTTGGGGAGAATCGAATGGATGTTTTACTAATGTCTCTTAGGTAATGGGACCTACAGTATAATTAAGCATTGCCAAATGTACTTACATTATCAATTAATCTATGTATACTGGATACTTAGGGACTACATTGAACAATCAAAAGAATCATTGAAGGGGAACCTTGGGAGGGAACAGGTACAACCTGACCTTGGATAAGGGCCTGGAAATGATGAAATGAGTTGAAGCAGAACCAAGAAACGGAGGGAGCATGCGTCGAGTAAGAAAGGTGAAAAGTTTAGCGGAGAGGAAGACTCCTTACTTCATCTGGACGACCACCTGGACGACCACCAGAGTGCGCCACGCATGTGCAAAGGGGAGGGGAGCTAATTAGAATGAAAAGCGAGGCTGCTGTTGCAACCTGTAAAGAATATGTATACCTGACGCAATATTGTATGTATAAATAACGGCTGGGAAGTAACGGGACTTGAAGCCAGATTGGGGCACCTGCCCCGGCTTCCAGCGCTGACTAAAGCACCTTCATATAATCACTTGGTGATTATGTGGTTGCTAGGCTAACATCTGGACTCACTGCAGTGCATCCCCAGTGGTGCCAGTGCACTCTCTGGAGTCACTGCAGTGCATCCCCAGTGGTGCCAATGCACTCTCTGGACTCACTGCAGTGCATCCCCAGTGGTGCCAGTGCACTCCCTGGACTCAGTGCAGTGCATAACCAGTGGTGCCAGTGAACTCTCTGGACTCACTGCATTGCATCCCCAGTGGTGCCAGTGCACTCTCTGGACTCACTGCACTGCATCCCCAGTGGTGCCAGTGCACTCTCTGGACTCACTGCGCTGCATCCCCAGTGGTGCCAGTGCACTCTCTGGACTTGCCGGGGTACATCGCCAGTGGTGCCAGTGCCCTCTCTGGACTCACTGCACTGCATCCCCAGTGGTGCCAGTGCACTCTCTGGACTCACTGCAGTGCATCCCCAGAGGTGCCAGTGCACTCTCTGGACTCACTGCAGTGCATCCCCAATCGTACCAGTGCCCTCTCTGGACTCACTGCACTGCATCACCAGTGGTGCCACTGCAACCTCTGGTCTCACTGCAGTGCATCCCCAGTGGTGCCAGTGCACTCTCTGGACTCACTGCAGTGCATCCCCAGTGGTACCAGTGCACTCTCTAGACTCACTGCACTGCATCCCCAGTGGTGCCAGTGCACTCTCTGGACGCGCTGCACTGCATCCCCAGTGGTGACAGTGCACTCTCTGGACTTGCCGGGGTGCATCCCCAGTGGTGCCAGTGCACTCTGGACTCACTGCACTACTTCCGCAATGGTGCCAGTTCACTCTCTGGACTCACTGAACTGAATCCCCAGTAGTGCCAGTGTACTCTCTGGACTCACTGTACTGCATCCCCATTGGTGCCTGTGAAATCTCTGGACTCACTGCAGTGCATCGCCAGTGGTGCCAGTGCACTGTCTGGACTCACTGCACTGCATCCCCAGTGGTGCCAGTGCACTCTCTGGAGTCGCAGCACTGCATCAACAGTGGTGCCTCTGCACTCTCTGGAGTCACTGCACTGCATCCCCAGTGCTGCCAGTGCACTCTCTGGACTCACTGCAGTGCATCCCCAGTGGTGCCAGTGCACTCTCTGGACTCACTGCACTGCATCCCCAGTGGTGCCAGTGCACTCTCTGGACTCACTGCACTGCATCCCCAGTGGTGCCAGTGCACTCTCTGGACTCACTGCACTTCATCCCCAGTGGTGCCAGTGCACTCTCTGGACTCACTGCATTGCATTTCCAGTCGTGCCAGTGCACTCTCTGGACTCACTGCACTGCATCCCCAGTGGTGCCAGTGCACTCTCTGGACTCACTGCAGTGCATCCCCAGTGGTGCCAGTGCACTCACTGGACTCACTGCAGTGCATCCCCAGTGGTGCCAGTGCACTCTGTGGACTCACAGCAGTGCATCCCCAGTGTTGCCAGTGCACTCTCTGGACTCACTGCACTGCATCCCCAAGGTGCCATTGCACTCTCTGGACTCACTGCACTGCATCCCCATTGCTGACAGTGCACTCTCTGGACTCACTGCACTGCATCCCCAGTGGTGCCAGTGCACTCTCTGGTCTCACTGCACTGCATCCCCAGTGGTGCCACTGCACTCTCTGAAAACACCCGGGTGCAACCGCAGCGGTGCCAGTGCACTCTCTGCACTCACGGCAGTGCATCCCCAGTGGTGCCAGTGCACTCTCTGGACTCACTGCAGTGTATCCCCTGTTGTGCCAGTGCACTCTCTGGACTCAGTGCACTGCATCCCAGTGGTGCCAGTGCACTCTCTGGACTCACTGCACTGCATCCCCAGTGGTGCCAGTGCACTCTCTGGACTCACTGCACTGCATCCCCAGTGGTGACAGTGCACTCTCTGGACTTGCCGGGGTGCATCCCCAGTGGTGCCAGTGCACTCTGGACTCACTGCACTACTTCCCCAATGGTGCCAGTTCACTCTCTGGACTCACTGAACTGAATCCCCAGTAGTGCCAGTGTACTCTCTGGACTCACTGTACTGCATCCCATTGGTTCCTGTGAAATCTCTGGACTCACTGCAGTGCATCCCCAGTGGTGCCAGTGCAATCTCAGGACTCACAGCAGTGCAGCTCCAGTTGGTGCCAGTGCACTCTCTGCACTCACTGCACTGCATCCCCAGTGGTGCCAGTGCACTCTCTGGACTCACTGCACTGCATCTCCAGAGGTGCCACTGCACTCTCTGGACTCACTGCAGTGCATCCCCTGTGGTGCCATTGCACTCTCATGACTCACTGCACTGCATCCCCAGTGGTGCCAGTGCACTCTCTGGTCTCACTGCAGTGCATCCCCAGTGGTGCCAGTGGCTCTCTGGACTCATTGCACTGCATCAAAAGTGGTGCCAGTGCACTCTCTGGACTCACTGCAGTGCATCCACAGTGGTGCCAGTGTACTCTCTTAACTCACTGCACTGCATCCCCAGTGGTGCCAGTGCACTCTCTGGACTCACTGCAGTGCATCCCCTGTGGTGCCATTGCACTCTCAGGACTCACTGCACTGCATCCCCAGTGGTGCCAGTGCACTCTCTGGACTCACTGCACTGCATCCCCAGTGGTGCCTGTGAAGTCTCTGGACTCACTGCAGTGCATCCCAGTGGTGCCAGTGCAATCTCAGGACTCACAGCAGTGCAGCTCCAGTTGGTGCCAGTGCACTCTCTGGACTCACTGCAGTGCATCCCCAGTGGTGCCAGTGCACTCTCTGGACTCACTGTGCTGCATCCCCTGTGGTGCCATTGCACTCTCAGGACTCACTGCACTGCATCCCCAGTGGTGCCAGTGCACTCTCTGGACTCACTGCACTGCATCCCCAGTGGTGCCTGTGAAGTCTCTGGTCTCACTGCACTGCATACCAGTGGTGCCAGTGCACTCTCTGGACTCACTGCACTGCATCCCCATTGCTGACAGTGCCCTCTCTGGACTCAGTGCACTGCATCCCCCGTGGTGCCACTGCACTCTCTGAAAACACCGGGGTGCTACCGCAGCGGTGCCAGTGCACTCTCTGCACTCACGGCAGTGCATCCCTAGTGGTGCCAGTGCACTCTCTGGACTCACTGCAGTGTATCCCCTGTGGTGCCAGTGCACTCTGTGGACTCAGTGCACTGCATCCCAGTGGTGGCAGTGCACTCTCTGGACTCACTGCACTGCATCCCAGTGGTGCCAGTGCACTCTCTGGACTCACTGCAGTGCATCCCCAGTGGTGCCAGTGCACTCTCTGGACTCAGTGCACTGCATCCCCAGTGGTGCCAGTGCACTCTCTGGACTCACTGCACTGCATCCCCAGTGGTGCCAGTGCACTCTCTGGACTCACTGCAGTGCAACCCCAAAGGTGCCAGTGCATTCTCTTTACTCACTGCAGTGCATCCCCAGTGGTGCCAGTGCACTCTCTGGACTCACTGCACTGCATCCCCAGTGGTGCCAGTGCACTCTCTGGACTCACTGCACTGCATCCCCAGTGGTGCCAGTGCACTCTCTGGACTCACTGCAGTCCATCCCCAGTGGTGCCAGTGCACTCTCTGGACTCACTGCACTGCATCCCCAGTGGTGCCAGTGCACTCTCTTTACTCGCTGCACTGCATCCCCAGTGGTGCCAGTGCACTCTCTGGACTCACTGCACTGCATCCCCAGTGGTGCCAGTTCAATCTCTGGACTCACGGCAGTGCATCCCCAGTGGTGCCAGTGCACTCTCTGGACGCCTTGCAGTGAATCCCCTTAGGTGCCAGTGCACTCTCTGGACTCACTGCACTAAATCCCCAGTGGTGCCAGTTCACTCTCTGGACTCACTGCACTGCATCCTCAGTGGTGCCAGTGCACTCTCTGGACTCACTGCACTGCATCCCCAGTGGTGCCAGTGCACTCTCTGGACTCACTGCACTGCATCCCCAGTGGTGCCAGTGCACTCTCTGGACTCACTGCAGTGCATCCCCAGTGGTGCCAGTTGACTCTCTGGACTCACTGCACTGCTCCAGCCGCGGCATCCGCTCCAGCCGCCTCAGCCGCTCCAGCCGCGGTAGCCCCTCCAGCCGCGGCAGACGCTCTAGACGCTCCAGCCGCCGCAGCCGCTCCAGCCGCGGCAGCCGCTCCAGCCTCGGCAGCCGCGACAGGCGCTCCAGTCCGCGGCAGCCGCTAAAGCCGCTACCGAGTGGAGCGGCTGCCACGGCTGGAGCGGCTGCCGCGTCTGCCGCGGCTGGATCGGCTGCCGCGGCTGGAGCGGCTGCCGCGGCTGGAGCGCCTGCCGCGGTTGGAGCGGCTGCCGCGGCTGGAGCGGCTGGAGCGGCTGGAGCGGCTGCCGCGTATGCCGCGGATGGAGCGGCTGCCGCGGCTGGACCGGCTGCCGCGGCTGCCAGGGCTGGAGCGGCTGGAGCGGCTGCCGAGGCTGGAATGGCTACCGCGGCTGGAGCGGTTGCCGCGGCTCGAGCAGTACAGTGAGTCCAGAGAGTGCACTGTCACCTTTGGGGATGCACTGCATTGTCTGCAGAGACTGCCCTGGCACCACTGGAGATGCACTGCAGTGACTCCAGAGAGTGCACTGGCACCACTGGGGATGGACTGCAGTGAGTCCAGAGAGTGCACTGGCACCACTTGGGATGCACTGCAGTGAGTCCAGAGAGTGCACTGGCACCAGTGGGGATGCACTGCAGTGAGTAAAGAGAATGCACTGGCACCATTGGGGTTGCACTGCAGTGAGTACAGAGAGTGCACTGGCACCACTGGGGATGCAGTGCAGTGAGTCCAGAGAGTGCACTGTCACCACTGGGGATGCAGTGCAGTGACTCCAGAGAGTGCACTGGCGCCACTGGGGATGCACTGCAGTGAGTCCAGAGAGTGCACTGCCACCACTGGGATGCAGTGCAGTGAGTCCAGAGAGTGGACTGGCAACACTGGGGATGCAGTGCGGTGAGTCCAGAGAGTGCACTGGCACCACTGGGATGCAGTGCACTGAGTCCACAGAGTGCACTGGCACCACAGGGGATACACTGCAATGAGTCCAGAGATTGCACTGGCACCACTGGGGATGCAGTGCAGTGAGTGCAGAGAGTGAACTGGCACCGCTGCGGTTGCACCCCGGTGTTTTGAGAGAGTGCACTGGCACCACTGGGGATGCAGTGCAGTGAGTCCAGAGAGTGCACTGTCACCACTGGGGATGCACTGCAGTGAGTCCAGAGAGTGCACTGTCACCACTGGGGATGCAGTGCAGTGAGTCCAGAGAGTGCACTGGCACCTTGGGGATGCAGTGCAGTGAGTCCAGAGAGTGCACTGGCTCCACTGGGTATGCAGCGCAGTGAGTCCAGAGAGTGCACTGGCACCACTGGGGATGCAGTGCAGTGAGTCCAGAGAGTGCAGTGGCACCATTGGGGATGCAGTGCAGTGAGTCCAGAGAGTGCACTGGCACCACTGGTGATGCAGTGCAATGAGTGCAGAGAGCCACTGGCACTTCTGGGGATGCACTGCAGTGAGTCCAGAGAGTGAACTGGCACCACTGGGGATGCAGTGCACTGAGTCCAGAGAGGGCACTGTCAGCAATGGGGATGCAGTGCAGTGAGTCCAGAGAGTGCACTGGCACTACTGGTGATCTCACTGCAGTGAGAATGTATCTGAATCCCCGGTGGTGCCAGTGCACTCTCTGGACTCACTGAACTGCATCCCCAGTGGTTCCAGTGCACTCTCTGGACTCACTGCAGTGCATCCTCAGTGGTGCCAGTTGACTCTCTGGACTCACTGCACTGCTCCAGCCGCGGCATCCGCTCCAGCCTCCTCAGCCGCTCCAGCCGCGGTAGCCCGTCCAGCCGCGGCAGACGCTCTAGACGCTCCAGCCGCCGCAGCCGCTCCAGCCGCGGCAGCCGCGAAAGCCGCTACCGAGTGGAGCGGCTGCCACGGCTGGAGCGGCTGCCGCGGTTGGAGTTGCTGCCGCGGCTGGAGCGGCTGCCGCGGATGCCGCGGCTGGAGCGCCTTCGCGGTTGGAGCGGCTGCCGCGGCTGGAGCGGCTGGAGCGGCTGCCGGGTATGCCGCGGATGGAGCGGCTGCCGCGGCTGGACCGGCTGCCGCGGCTGCCGCGGCTGGAGCGGCTGGAGCGGCTGCCGAGGCTGGAGGGGCTAACGCGGCTGGAGCGGCTGCCGCGGCTCGAGCAGTACAGTGACTCCAGAGAGTGCACTGTCACCTTTGGGGATGCACTGCATTGTCTGCAGAGAGTGCCCTGGCACCACTGGGGATGCACTGCAGTGAGTCCAGAGAGTGCACTGGCACCACTGGGAATGCAGTGCAGTGAGTCCAGAGAGGGCACTGTCAGCAATGGGGATGCAGTGCAGTGAGACCAGAGAGTGCACTGGCACCACTGAGGATGCAGTGCAGTGAGTCCTGAGAGTGCAATGGCACCACAGGGGATGCACTGCAGTGAGTCCAGAGAGTGTACTGGCACCACTGGGGATGCAGTGCAGTGAGTCCAGAGAGTGCACTTGCACCACTGGGGATGCAGTGCAGTGAGTCCAGAGAGTTCTCTGGCACCACTGGGGATGCACTGCAGTGAGTCCAGAGACTTCACAGGCACCACTGGGGATCCAGTACAGTGACTCCAGAGAGTGCACTGGCACCACTGGGGATTCAGTTCAGTGAGTCCAGAGAGTGAACTGGCACCACTGGGGATGCAGTGCAGTGAGTCCAGAGAGTGCACTGGCACCTAAGGGGATTCACTGCAAGGCATCCAGAGAGTGCACTGGCACCACTGGGAATGCACTGCAGTGAGTACAGAGAGTGCACTGGCACCTAAGGGGCTGCACTGCAGTGAGTCCAGAGAGTGCACTGGCACCACTGGGGCTGCACTGCGGTGAGTCCAGAGAGTGCACTGGCACCTCTGGGGATGCATTGCACTGAGAGCACAGAGTGCACTGGCACCACAGGGGTTACACTGCAGTGAGTCCAGAGAGTGCACTGGCACCACAGGTGATGCACTGCAGTGAGTCCAGAGAGTGCACTGGCTCCACTGGGGATGCATTGCAGTGAGTCCAGAGAGTGCAATGGCACAACTGTGATTGCACTGCCGTGAGTCTGGAGAGTGCACTGGCACCACTGGGGATGCAGTGCAGTGAGTTCAGAGAGTGCAGTTGCACCAAAACGGATGCAGTGCAGTGAGTCCAGAGAGTGCACTGGCACCACTGGGGATGCAGTGCAGTGAGTCCAGAGAGTGCACTGGCACCACTGGGGATGCAGTGCAGTGAGTCCAGGGACTGCACTGGCACCACAGGGGATGCAGTGCAGTGATTCCAGAGAGTGCACTGGCACCACTGGGGATGCACTTCAGTGAGTCCAGAGAGTGCAGTGGCACCACTGGGGATGCAGTGCAGTGAGTCCAGAGAGTCCACTGGCACCACTGGGGATGCAGTGCAGTGAGGCCAGAGAGTGCACTGGCACCACTGGGGATGCAGTGCAGTGAGTCCAGAGAGTGCCCTTGCACCACTGGGGATAAACTGCAGTGAGTCCAGAGAGTGCACTGGCACCACTGGGGATGCACTGCAGTGAGTCCAGAGAGTTCTCTGGCACCACTGGGGATGCAGTTTAGTGATTCCAGAGAGTGCACCGGCCCAATGGGGATACACTGCAGTGAGTCCAGAGAGTGCACTGGCACCACTGGGGATGCAGTTCAGTGAGTCCTGAGAGTACACTGGCTCCCCTGGGGATGAACTGCAGTGAGTGCAGGGACTACACTGTCACCACTGGGGATGCAGTGCAGTGAGTCCAGAGAGTGCACTGGCACCACTGGGGATGCAGTGCAGTGAGTCCAGAAAGTGAACTGTCACCACTGGGGATGCAGTGCACTGAGTCCAGAGAGTGCACTCTCAGCACTGGGGATGCACTGCAGTGAGTCCAAAGAGTGCACTGGCACCAGTGGGGATGCAGTGCAGTGAGACCAGAGATTGCACTGGCACCACTGGGGATGCAGTGCAGTGAGTCCAGAGAGTGCACTGGCACCACAGGTGATGCAATGCAGTGAGTCCAGAGAGTGCACTGGCACCACTGGGGATGCAGTGCAGTGAGTCCAGAGAGTGCACTGGCACCACTGGGGATGCAGTGCAGTGAGTCCAGAAAGTGAATTGTCACCACTGGTGATGCAGTGCAGTGAGTCCAGAGAGTGCACTGGCACCTCTGGGGATGCAGTGCACTGAGTCCAGAGAGTGCACTCTCAGCACTGGGGATGCACTGCAGTGAGTCCAAAGAGTGCACTGGCACCAGTGGGGATGCAGTGCAGTGAGACCAGAGATTGCACTGGCACCACTGGGGATGCAGTGCAGTGAGTCCAGAGAGTGCAGTGGCACCACTGGGGATGCAGTGCAGTGAGTCCAGAGAGTGCACTGGCACCACTGGGGATGCAATGCAGTGAGTCCAGAGAGTGCACTGGCACCAGTGGGGATGCACTGCAGTGAGTCCAGAGAGTGCACTGGCACCACTGGGGATGCAGTGCAGTGAGTCCAGAGAGTGCACTGGCACCACTGGGGATGCAGTGCAGTGAGTCCAGAGAGTGCACTGGCACTACTGGGGATGCACTGCAGTGAGTCCAGAGAGTGCACTGGCACCACTGGGGATGCACTACAGTGAGTCCAGAGAGTGCACTGGCACCACTGGGGATGCACTGCAGTGAGTCCAGAGAGTGCAGAGGCACCACTGTTGATGCAGTGCTGTGACTCCAGAGAGTGCACTGGCACCACTGGGGATGCAGTGCAGTGAGTCCAGAGAGTGCACTGGCACCACTGGGGATGCAGTGCTCTGAGTGCAGAGAGTGCACTGGCACCACTGGGGATGCAGTGCAGTGAGTCCAGAGAGTGCACTGGCACCACTGGCGATGCAGTGCAGTGAGTCCAGAGAGTGCACTGGCAGCACTGGGGATGCACTGCAGTGAGTCCAGAGAGTGCTCTGGCACCACTGGGGATGCAGTTCAGTGAGTCCAGAGAGTGCACTGGCACCACTGGGGATACACTGCAGTGACTCCAGAGAGTGCACTGGCACCACTGGGGATGCACCCCGGTGAGTCCAGAGAGTGCACTGGCACCAGTGGGGATGCAGTGCAGTGAGTCCAGAGACTGCACTGGCACCAACTGGAGCTGCTCCGCAGTGAGTCCTGAGATTGCACTGGCACCACTGGGGATGCACTACAGTGAGTCCAGAGACTACACTGGCACCACTGGGGATGCAGTGCAGTGAGTCCAGAGAGTGCACTGGCACCACTCTTCATGCAGTGCAGTGAGTCCAAAGAGTGCACTGGCACCACTGGGTATGCAGTGCATGAGTGCAGAGAGTGCACTGGCACCACTGGGGATGCAGTGCAGTGAGTCCAGAGAGTGGACTGGCACCAGTGGGGATGGAGTGCAGTGACTCCAGAGAGTGCACTGGCACCAGTGGGGATGGAGTGCAGTGAGTCCAGAGAGTGCACTGGCTCCACTGGGGATGAACTGTAGTGAGTCCAGAGACTGCACAGGCACCACTGGGGATGCAGTGCAGTGAGTCCAGAGAGTGCACTGGCACCACTGGGGATGCAGTGCAGTGAGTCCAGAGAGTGCACTGGCACCACTGGGGATGCAATGCAGTGAGTCCAGAGAGTGCACTGGCACCACTGGGGATGCACTGCAGTGAGTCCAGAGAGTGCACGGGCACCACTGGGGATGCAGTGCAGTTGAGTCCAGAGAGTGCACTGGCACCTTGGGGATGCAGTGCAGTGAGTCCAGAGAGTGCACTGGCACTACTGGGGATGCACTGCAGTGAGTCCAGAGAGTGCACTGGCACCACTGGGGTTGCAGTGCAGTGAGTCCAGAGAGTGCACTGGCACCACTGGGGATGCAGTGCAGTGAGTCCAGAGAGTGCACTGGCACTACTGGGGATGCACTGCAGTGAGTCCAGAGAGTGCACTGGCACCACTGGGGATGCACTACAGTGAGTCCAGAGAGTGCACTGGCACCACTGGGGATGCACTGCAGTGAGTCCAGAGAGTGCAGAGGCACCACTGTTGATGCAGTGCAGTGACTCCAGAGAGTGCACTGGCACCACTGGGGATGCAGTGCAGTGAGTCCAGAGAGTGAACTGGCACCACTGGGGATTTAGTGCAGTGAGCCCAGAGATTGCACTGGCACCACTGGGGATGCACTGCAGTGAGTGCAGAGAGTGCACTGGCAGCACTGGGAATGCACTGCAGTGAGTCCAGAGAGTGCACTGGCACCACTTGGGCTGCACTGCGGTGAGTCCAGAGAGTGCACTGGCACCACTGGGGATGCAGTGCACTGAGTCCAGAGAGTGCACTGGCACCACTGGTGATGCAGTGCAGTGAGTCCAGAGAGTGCACTGGCACCACTGGCGATGCAGTGCAGTGAGTCCAGAGGGTGCACTGGCAGCACTGGGAATGCACTGCAGTGAGTCCAGAGAGTGCTCTGGCACCACTGGGGATGCACTTCAGTGAGTCCAGAGAGTGCACTGGCACCACTTGGGCTGCACTGCGGTGAGTCCAGAGAGTGCACTGGCACCACTGGGGATGCAGTGCACTGAGTCCAGAGAGTGCACTGGCACCACTGGTGATGCAGTGCAGTGAGTCCAGAGAGTGCACTGGCACCACTGGCGATGCAGTGCAGTGAGTCCAGAGAGTGCACTGGCACCACAGTTGATGTAGTGCAGTGAGACCAGAGAGTGCTCTGGCACCACTGGGGATGCACCCCGGTGAGCCCAGAGATTGCACTGGCACCACTGGGGATGCACTGCAGTGAGTGCAGAGAGTGCACTGGCACCACTGGGGATGCAATGCAGTGAGGGCAGAGAGTGCACTGGGACCACTGGGGATGCAGTGCAGTGAGTCCAGAGAGTGCCCTGGCACCACTGGGGATGCAGTGCAGTGAGTCCAGAGAGTGCACTGGCACCACTGAGGATGCAGTGCAGTGACTCCAGAGAGTGCACTGGCACCACTGGGGATGCAGTGCAGTGAGTCCAGAGAGTGAACTGGCACCACTGGGGATTTAGTGCAGTGAGCCCAGAGATTGCACTGGCACCACTGGGGATGCACTGCAGTGAGTGCAGAGAGTGCACTGGCAGCACTGGGAATGCACTGCAGTGAGTCCAGAGAGTGCACTGGCACCACTTGGGCTGCACTGCGGTGAGTCCAGAGAGTGCACTGGCACCACTGGGGATGCAGTGCACTGAGTCCAGAGAGTGCACTGGCACCACTGGTGATGCAGTGCAGTGAGTCCAGAGAGTGCACTGGCACCACTGGCGATGCAGTGCAGTGAGTCCAGAGGGTGCACTGGCAGCACTGGGAATGCACTGCAGTGAGTCCAGAGAGTGCTCTGGCACCACTGGGGATGCACTTCAGTGAGTCCAGAGAGTGCACTGGCACCACTGGGGATACACTGCAGTGACTCCAGAGAGTGCACAGGCACCACTGGGGATGCACTGCAGTGAGTCCAGAGAGTGCACTGGCACCACTGGGGATGCAGTGCAGTGAGTCCAGAGACTGCACTGGCACCAACTGGAGCTGCACTGCAGTGAGTCCTGAGATTGCACTGGCACCACTGGGGATGCACTACAGTGAGTGCAGAGACTACACTGGCACCACTGGGGATGCAGTGCAGTGAGTCCAGAGAGTGCACTGGCACCACTGTTCATGCAGTGCAGTGAGTCCAAAGAGTGCACTGGCACCACTGGGGATGCAGTGCATGAGTGCAGAGATTGCACTGGCACCACTGGGGATGCAGTGCAGTGAGTCCAGAGAGTGGACTGGCACCAGTGGGGATGGAGTGCAGTGAGTCCAGAGAGTGCACTGGCACCAGTGGGGATGGAGTGCAGTGAGTCCAGAGAGTGCACTGGCTCCACTGGGGATGAACTGTAGTGAGTCCAGAGACTGCACAGGCACCACTGGGGATGCAGTGCAGTGAGTCCAGAGAGTGCACTGGCACCACTGGGGATGCAGTGCAGTGAGTCCAGAGAGTGCACTGGCACCACTGGGGATGCAATGCAGTGAGTCCAGAGAGTGCACTGGCACCACTGGGGATGCACTGCAGTGAGTCCAGAGAGTGCACGGGCACCACTGGGGATGCAGTGCAGTTGAGTCCAGAGAGTGCACTGGCACCTTGGGGATGCAGTGCAGTGAGTCCAGAGAGTGCACTGGCACCACTGGGGATGCAGTGCGGTGAGTCCAGAGAGTGCACTGGCACCACTGGGGATGCACTGCAGTGAGTCCAGAGAGTGCACTGGCACCACTGGGGTTGCAGTGCAGTGAGTCCAGAGAGTGCACTGGCACCCCTGGGGATGCACTGCAGTGAGTCCAGAGAGTGCACTGGCACCACTGGGAATGCAGTGCAGTGACTCAGAGAGTGCACTGGCAAAACTGGGGATGCACTGCAATGAGTCCAGATAGTGCACTGGCACCAGTGGCGATGCAGTGCAGTGAGTGCAGAGAGTGCACTGGCACCACTGGGGATGCAGTGCAGTGAGTCCAGAGAGTGCACTGGCACCACTGGGGATGCAGCGCAGTGAGTCCACAGAGTGCACTGGCACTACTGGGGATGCAGTGCAGTGAGTCCAGAGAGTGCACTGGCACCACTGCGGATGCACTGCAGTGAGTCCAGAGAGTGCACTAACACCACTGGGGATGCAGTGCAGTCAGTCCAGAGAGTGCACTGGCACCACTGGGGATGCACTGCAGTGAGTCCAGAGAGTGCACTGGCACCACAGTTGATGTAGTGCAGTGAGGCCAGAGAGTGCTCTGGCACCACTGGGGATGCACCCCGGTGAGCCCAGAGATTGCACTGGCACCACTGGGGATGCACTGCAGTGAGTGCAGAGAGTGCACTGGCACCACTGGGGATGCAATGCAGTGAGGGCAGAGAGTGCACTGGGACCACTGGGGATGCAGTGCAGTGAGTCCAGAGAGTGCCCTGGCACCACTGGGGATGCAGTGCAGTGAGTCCAGAGAGTGCACTGGCACCACTGAGGATGCAGTGCAGTGACTCCAGAGAGTGCACTGGCACCACTGGGGATGCAGTGCAGTGAGTCCAGAGAGTGAACTGGCACCACTGGGGATTTAGTGCAGTGAGCCCAGAGATTGCACTGGCACCACTGGGGATGCACTGCAGTGAGTGCAGAGAGTGCACTGGCAGCACTGGGAATGCACTGCAGTGAGTCCAGAGAGTGCACTGGCACCACTTGGGCTGCACTGCGGTGAGTCCAGAGAGTGCACTGGCACCACTGGGGATGCAGTGCACTGAGTCCAGAGAGTGCACTGGCACCAGTGGTGATGCAGTGCAGTGAGTCCAGAGAGTGCACTGGCACCACTGGCGATGCAGTGCAGTGAGTCCAGAGAGTGCACTGGCAGCACTGGGAATGCACTGCAGTGAGTCCAGAGAGTGCTCTGGCACCACTGTGGATGCACTTCAGTGAGTCCAGAGAGTGCACTGGCACCACTGGGGATACACTGCAGTGACTCCAGAGAGTGCACAGGCACCAATGGGGATGCACTGCAGTGAGTCCAGAGAGTGCACTGGCACCACTGGGGATGCAGTGCAGTGAGTCCAGAGACTGCACTGGCACCAACTGGAGCTGCACTGCAGTGAGTCCTGAGATTGCACTGGCACCACTGGGGATGCACTACAGTGAGTCCAGAGACTACACTGGCACCACTGGGGATGCAGTGCAGTGAGTCCAGAGAGTGCACTGGCACCACTGTTCATGCAGTGCAGTGAGTCCAAAGAGTGCACTGGCACCACTGGGTATGCAGTGCATGAGTGCAGAGAGTCCACTGGCACCACTGGGGATGCAGTGCAGTGAGTCCAGAGAGTGGACTGGCACCAGTGGGGATGGAGTGCAGTGAGTCCAGAGAGTGCACTGGCACCACTGGGGATGCAGTGCAGTGAGTCCAGAGAGTGCACTGGCTCCACTGGTGATGAACTGAAGTGAGTCCAGAGACTGCACAGGCACCACTGGGGATGCAGTGCAGTGACTCCAGAGAGTGCACTGGCACCACTGGGGATGCAGTGCGGTGAGTCCAGAGAGTGCACTGGCACCACTGGGGATGCACTGCAGTGAGTCCAGAGAGTGCACTGGCACCACTGGGGTTGCAGTGCAGTGAGTCCAGAGAGTGCACTGGCACCCCTGGGGATGCACTGCAGTGAGTCCAGAGAGTGCACTGGCACCACTGGGAATGCAGTGCAGTGACTCAGAGAGTGCACGGGCAAAACTGGGGATGCACTGCAATGAGTCCAGATAGTGCACTGGCACCAGTGGGGATGCAGTGCAGTGAGTGCAGAGAGTGCACTGGCACCACTGGGGATGCAGTGCAGTGAGTCCAGAGAGTGCACTGGCACCACTGGGGATGCAGCGCAGTGAGTCCACAGAGTGCACTGGCACTACTGGGGATGCAGTGCAGTGAGTCCAGAGAGTGCACTGGCACCACTGCGGATGCACTGCAGTGAGTCCAGAGAGTGCACTAACACCACTGGGGATGCAGTGCAGTCAGTCCAGAGAGTGCACTGGCACCACTGGGGATGCACTGCAGTGAGTCCAGAGAGTGCACTGGCACCACAGTTGATGTAGTGCAGTGAGACCAGAGAGTGCTCTGGCACCACTGGGGATGCACCCCGGTGAGCCCAGAGATTGCACTGGCACCACTGGGGATGCACTGCAGTGAGTGCAGAGAGTGCACTGGCACCACTGGGGATGCAATGCAGTGAGGGCAGAGAGTGCACTGGGACCAATGGGGATGCAGTGCAGTGAGTCCAGAGAGTGCCCTGGCACCACTGGGGATGCAGTGCAGTGAGTCCAGAGAGTGCACTGGCACCACTGAGGATGCAGTGCAGTGATTCCAGAGAGTGCACTGGCACCACTGGGGATGCAGTGCAGTGAGTGCAGAGAGTGCACTGGCACCACTGGGGATGCAATGCAGTGAGTCCAGAGAGTGCACTGGCACCACTGGGGATGCACTGCAGTGAGTCCAGAGACTGCACGGGCACCACTGGGGATGCACTGCAGTGAGTCCAGAGAGTGCACTGACACCACTGTGGATGCAGTACAGTGATTCCGGAGAGTGCACTGGTACCACTGGGGATGCAGTGCAGTGAGTCCAGAGAGTGCACTGGCACCACTGGGGATGCAGTGCAGTGAGTCCAGAGAGTGCACTGGCACCACTGGGATGCAGTGCAGTGAATCCACAGAGTGCACTGGCACCACTGGGGATGCACTGCAGTGAGTCCAGAGAGTGCACTGGCACCAGTGGGGATGCACTGCAGTGGGTCCAGAGCGTGCACTGGCACCACTGGGGATGCAGTGCAGTGAGTCCAGAGAGTGCACTGGCACCACTGGGGATGCACTGCAGTGAGTCCAGAGAGTGCAGTGGCACCACTGGGGATGCAGTGCAGTGAGTCCAGAGAGTGCAATGGCACCACAGGGGATGCTCTGCAGTGAGTCCAGAGAGTGTACTGGCACCACTGGGGATGCAGTGCAGTGAGTCCAGAGAGTGCACTGGCACCACTGGGGATGCAGTGCAGTGAGTCCAGAGAGTGCACTGGCACCAAATGGAGCTGCACTGCTGTGAGTCCTGAGATTGCACTGGCACCACTGGGGATGCACTGCAGTGAGTCCAGAGAGTTCTCTGGCACAAATGGGGATGCACTGCAGTGAGTCCAGAGACTTCACAGGCACCACTGGGGATGCAGTACAGTGAGTCCAGAGAGTGCACTGGCACCACTGGGGATTCAGTTCAGTGAGTCCAGAGAGTGCACTGGCACCACTGGCGATGCAGTGCAGTGAGTCCAGAGAGTGCACTGGCAGCACTGGGAATGCACTGCAGTGAGTCCAGAGAGTGCTCTGGCACCACTGGGGATGCACTTCAGTGAGTCCAGAGAGTGCACTGGCACCACTGGGGATACACTGCAGTGACTCCAGAGAGTGCACAGGCACCACTGGGGATGCACTGCAGTGAGTCCAGAGAGTGCACTGGCACCGCTGGGGATGCAGTGCAGTGAGTCCAGAGACTGCACTGGCACCAACTGGAGCTGCACTGCAGTGAGTCCTGAGATAGCACTGGCACCACTGGGGATGCACTACAGTGAGTCCAGAGACTACACTGGCACCACTGGGGATGCAGTGCAGTGAGTCCAGAGAGTGCACTGGCACCACTGTTCATGCAGTGCAGTGAGTCCAAAGTGTGCACTGGCACCACTGGGTATGCAGTGCATGAGTACAGAGAGTCCACTGGCACCACTGGGGATGCAGTGCAGTGAGTCCAGAGAGTGGACTGGCACCAGTGGGGATGGAGTGCAGTGAGTCCAGAGAGTGCACTGGCACCACTGGGGATGCAGTGCAGTGAGTCCAGAGAGTGCACTGGCTCCACTGGGGATGAACTGAAGTGAGTCCAGAGACTGCACAGGCACCACTGGGGATGCAGTGCAGTGACTCCAGAGAGTGCACTGGCACCACTGGGGATGCAGTGCGGTGAGTCCAGAGAGTGCACTGGCACCACTGGGGATGCACTGCAGTGAGTCCAGAGAGTGCACTGACACCACTGTGGATGCAGTACAGTGATTCCGGAGAGTGCACTGGAACCACTGGGGATGCAGTGCAGTGAGTCCAGAGAGTGCACTGGCACCACTGGGGATGCACTGCAGTGAGTCCAGAGAGTGCACTGGCACCACTGGGAATGCAGTGCAGTGAGTCCAGAGAGGGCACTGTCAGCAATGGGGATGCAGTGCAGTGAGACCAGAGAGTGCACTGGCACCACTGGGGATGCAGTGCAGTGAGTCCAGAGAGTGCAATGGCACCACAGCGGATGCAGTGCAGTGAGTCCAGAGAGTGCACTGGCACCAAATGGAGCTGCACTGCTGTGAGTCCTGAGATTGCACTGGCACCACTGGGGATGCACTGCAGTGAGTCCAGAGAGTTCTCTGGCACAAATGGGGATGCACTGCAGTGAGTCCAGAGACTTCACAGGCACCACTGGGGATGCAGTGCAGTGAGTCCAGAGAGTGCACTGGCAGCACTGGGGATTCAGTTCAGTGAGTCCAGAGAGTGAACTGGCACCACTGGGGATTTAGTGCAGTGAGTCCAGAGAGTGCACTGGCACCTAAGGGGATTCACTGCAAGGCGTCCAGAGAGTGCACTGGCACCACTGGGAATGCACTGCAGTGAGTACAGAGAGTGCACTGGCACCTAAGGGGCTGCACTGCAGTGAGTCCAGAGAGTGCACTGGCACCACTTGGGCTGCACTGCGGTGAGTCCAGAGAGTGCACTGGCACCACTGGGGATGCAGTGCACTGAGTCCAGAGAGTGCACTGGCACCACTGGCGATGCAGTGCAGTGAGTCCAGAGAGTGCACTGGCACCACTGGCGATGCAGTGCAGTGAGTCCAGAGAGTGCACTGGCAGCACTGGGAATGCACTGCAGTGAGTCCAGAGAGTGCTCTGGCACCACTGGGGATGCACTTCAGTGAGTCCAGAGAGTGCACTGGCACCACTGGGGATACACTGCAGTGACTCCAGAGAGTGCACAGGCACCACTGGGGATGCACTGCAGTGAGTCCAGAGAGTGCACTGGTACCACTGGGGATGCAGTGCAGTGGGTCCAGAGACTGCACTGGCACCAACTGGAGCTGCACTGCAGTGAGTCCTGAGATTGCACTGGCACCACTGGGGATGCACTACAGTGAGTCCAGAGACTACACTGGCACCACTGGGGATGCACTGCAGTGAGTCCAGAGACTTCACAGGCACCACTGTTCATGCAGTGCAGTGAGTCCAAAGAGTGCACTGGCACCACTGGGTATGCAGTGCATGAGTGCAGAGAGTCCACTGGCACCACTGGGGATGCAGTGCAGTGAGTCCAGAGAGTGGACTGGCACCAGTGGGGATGGAGTGCAGTGAGTCCAGAGAGTGCACTGGCACCACTGGGGATGCAGTGCAGTGAGTCCAGAGAGTGCACTGGCTCCACTGGGGATGAACTGAAGTGAGTCCAGAGACTGCACAGGCACCACTGGGGATGCAGTGCAGTGACTCCAGAGAGTGCACTGGCACCACTGGGGATGCAGTGCGGTGAGTCCAGAGAGTGCACTGGCACCACTGGGGATGCACTGCAGTGAGTCCAGAGAGTGCACTGACACCACTGTGGATGCAGTACAGTGATTCCGGAGAGTGCACTGGAACCACTGGGGATGCAGTGCAGTGAGTCCAGAGAGTGCACTGGCACCACAGGGGATGCACTGCAGTGAGTCCAGAGAGTGCACTGGCACCACTGGTGATGCACCGCAGTGAGTCCAGAGAGTGCACTGGCACCACTGGGGATGCAGTGCTCTGAGTGCAGAGAGTGCACTGGCACCACTGGGGATGCAGTGCAGTGAGTCCAGAGAATGCACTGGCACCACTGGCGATGCAGTGCAGTGAGTCCAGAGAGTGCACTGGCAGCACTGGGGATGCACTGCAGTGAGTCCAGAGAGTGCTCTGGCACCACTGGGGATGCAGTTCAGTGAGTCCAGAGAGTGCACTGGCACCACTGGGGATACACTGCAGTGACTCCAGAGAGTGCACTGGCACCACTGGGGATGCACTGCAGTGAGTCCAGAGAGTGCACTGGCACCAGTGGGGATGCAGTGCAGTGAGTCCAGAGACTGCACTGGCACCAACTGGAGCTGCTCTGCAGTGAGTCCTGAGATTGCACTGGCACCACTGGGGATGCACTACAGTGAGTCCAGAGACTACACTGGCACCACTGGGGATGCAGTGCAGTGAGTCCAGAGAGTGCACTGGCACCACTCTTCATGCAGTGCAGTGAGTCCAAAGAGTGCACTGGCACCACTGGGTATGCAGTGCATGAGTGCAGAGAGTGCACTGGCACCACTGGGGATGCAGTGCAGTGAGTCCAGAGAGTGGACTGGCACCAGTGGGGATGGAGTGCAGTGAGTCCAGAGAGTGCACTGGCACCCGTGGGGATGGAGTGCAGTGAGTCCAGAGAGTGCACTGGCTCCACTGGGGATGAACTGTAGTGAGTCCAGAGACTGCACAGGCACCACTGGGGATGCAGTGCAGTGAGTCCAGAGAGTGCACTGGCACCACTGGGGATGCAGTGCAGTGAGTCCAGAGAGTGCACTGGCACCACTGGGGATGCAATGCAGTGAGTCCAGAGAGTGCACTGGCACCACTGGGGATGCACTGCAGTGAGTCCAGAGAGTGCACGGGCACCACTGGGGATGCAGTGCAGTTGAGTCCAGAGAGTGCACTGGCACCTTGGGGATGCAGTGCAGTGAGTCCAGAGAGTGCACTGGCACCACTGGGGATGCAGTGCGGTGAGTCCAGAGAGTGCACTGGCACCACTGGGGATGCACTGCAGTGAGTCCAGAGAGTGCACTGGCACCACTGGGGTTGCAGTGCAGTGAGTCCAGAGAGTGCACTGGCACCCCTGGAGATGCACTGCAGTGAGTCCAGAGAGTGCACTGGCACCACTGGGAATGCAGTGCAGTGACTCAGAGAGTGCACTGGCAAAACTGGGGATGCACTGCAATGAGTCCAGAGAGTGCACTGGCACCACTGGGGATGCAGTGCAGTGACTCCAGAGAGTGCACTGGCACCACTGGGGATGCAGTGCAGTGAGTCCAGAGAGTGCACTGGCACCACTGGGGATGCAGCGCAGTGAGTCCACAGAGTGCACTGGCACTACTGGGGATGCAGTGCAGTGAGTCCAGAGAGTGCACTGGCACCACTGGGGATGCAGTGCAGTGAGTGCAGAGAGTGCACTAACACCACTGGGGATGCAGTGCAGTGAGTCCAGAGAGTGCACTGGCACCACTGGGGATGCACTGCAGTGAGTCCAGAGAGTGCACTGGCACCACAGTTGATGTAGTGCAGTGAGACCAGAGAGTGCTCTGGCACCACTGGGGATGCACCCCGGTGAGCCCAGAGATTGCACTGGCACCACTGGGGATGCACTGCAGTGAGTGCAGAGAGTGCACTGGCACCACTGTGGATGCAATGCAGTGAGGGCAGAGAGTGCACTGGGACCACTGGGGATGCAGTGCAGTGAGTCCAGAGAGTGCCCTGGCACCACTGGGGATGCAGTGCAGTGAGTCCAGAGAGTGCACTGGCACCACTGAGGATGCAGTGCAGTTACTCCAGAGAGTGCACTGGCACCACTGGGGATGCAGTGCAGTGAGTCCAGAGAGTGCACTGGCACCACTGGGGATGCAATGCGGTGAGTCCAGAGAGTGCACTGGCACCACTGGGGATGCACTGCAGTGAGGGCACAGAGTGCACTGGCACCACTGGGGATGCAGTGCTCTGAGTGCAGAGAGTGCACTGGCACCACTGGGGATGCAGTGCAGTGAGGGCAGAGAGTGCACTGGCACCACTGGGGATGCAGTGCAGTGAGTCCAGAGAGTGCACTGGCACCACTGGGGATGCAATGCGATGAGTCCACAGAGTGCACTGGCACCACAGGGGATGCAGTGCAGTGAGTCCAGAGAGTGCACTGACACCACTGGGGATGCAGTGCGGTGAGTTCAGAGAGTGCACTGGCACCACTGGGTATGCAGTGCATGAGTGCAGAGAGTCCACTGGCACCACTGGGGATGCAGTGCAGTGAGTCCAGAGAGTGGACTGGCACCAGTGGGGATGGAGTGCAGTGAGTCCAGAGAGTGCCCTGGCACCACTGGGGATGCAGTGCAGTGAGTCCAGAGAGTACACTGGCTCCACTGGGGATGAACTGCAGTGAGTCCAGAGACTGCACAGGCACCACTGGGGATGCAGTGCAGTGACTCCAGAGAGTGCACTGGCACCACTGGGGATGCAGTGCAGTGAGTGCAGAGAGTGCACTGGCACCACTGGAGATGCAATGCAGTGAGTCCAGAGAGTGCACTGGCACCACTGGGGATGAACTGCAGTGAGTCCAGAGAGTGCACGGGCACCACTGGGGATGCACTGCAGTGAGTCCAGAGAGTGCACTGACACCACTGGGGATGCAGTGCAGTGATTCCGGAGAGTGCACTGGCACCACTGGGGATGCAGTGCAGTGAGTCCAGAGAGTGCACTGGCACCACTGGTGATGCAGTGCAGTGAGTCCAGAGAGTGCACTGGCAGCACTGGGGATGCACTGCAGTGAGTCCAGAGAGTGCACTGGCACCACTGGGGATGCACTGCAGTGACTCGAAAGAGTGCACTGGCACCACTGCGGATGCACTGCAGTGAGTCCAGAGAGTGCCCTGGCACCACTGGGGATGCAGTGCAGTGAGTGCAGAGAGTGCACTGGCACCACTGGGGATGCAGTGCAGTGAGTCCAGAGAGTGTACTGGCACCACTGGGGATGCAGCGCAGTGAGTCCAGAGAGTGCACTGGCACTACTGGGGATGCACTGCAGTGAGTCCAGAGAGTGCACTGGCACCACTGCGGATGCACTGCAGTGAGTCCAGAGAGTGCACTGGCACCACTGGGGATGCAGTGCAGTGAGTCCAGAGAGTGCACTGGCACCACTGGGGATGCAGTGCAGTGAGTGCAGAGAGTGCACTGGCACCACTGGGGATGCAGTGCAGTGAGTCCAGAGAGTGCACTGGCACCACTGGGGATGCACTGCAGTGAGTCCAGAGAGTGCACTGGCACCACTGGGGATGCACCCCGGTGAGCCCAGAGATTGCACTGGCACCACTGGGGATGTACTGCAGTGAGTCCAGAGAGTGCACTGGCACCACTGAGGATGCAGTGCAGTGAGTCCAGAGAGTGCACTGGCACCACTGGGGATGCAGTGCAGTGAGTCCAGAGAGTGCACTGGCACCACTGGGGATGCAATGCGGTGAGTCCAGAGAGTGCACTGGCACCACTGGGGATGCAGTGCAGTGAGTCCAGAGAGTGCACTGACACCACTGTGGATGCAGTGCGGTGAGTTCAGAGAGTGCACTGGCACCACTGGGGATGCAGTGCAGTGAGTCCAGAGAGTGCACTGGCACCACAGGTGATGCAGTGCAGTGAGTGCAGAGAGTGCACTGGCACCACAGGGGATGCACTGCAGTGAGTCCAGAGAGTGCACTGGCACCACTGGGGATGCAGTGCAGTGAGTCCAGAGAGTGCACTGGCACCACTGGGGATGCACTGCAGTGAGTCCAGAGAGTGCACTGGCACCACTGGGGATGCAGTGCAGTGAGTCCAGAGAGTGCACTGGCACCTTGGGGATGCACTGCAGTGAGTCCAGAGAGTACACTGTCAGCACTGGGGATGCAGTGCAGTGAGTCCATAGAGTGCACTGGCACCACTGGGGATGCAGTGCAGTGACTCCAGAGCGTGCACTGGCACTTCTGGGGATGCAGTGCAGTGACTCCAGAGAGTGCACTGGCACCACTGGGGATGCACTGCAGTGAGTCCAGAGAGTGCACTGGCACCAGTGGGGATGCACTGCAGTGGGTTCAGAGAGTGCACTGGCACCACTGGGGATGCACTGCACTGAGTCCAGAGAGTGCACTGGCACCACTGGGTATGCAGTGCAGTGAGTCTAGAGAGTGCACTGGCACCACTGGCGATGCAGTGCAGTGAGTCCAGAGAGTGCACTGGCACCACTGGGGATGCAGTACAGTGAGTCCAGAGAGTGCACTGGCACCACTGGGGATGCAGTGCAGTGAGTCCAGAGAGTGCACTGGCACCACTGAGATGCAGTGCAGTGAGTCCAGAGAGTGCACTGGCACCACTGGGGATGCAGTGCAGTGAGTCCAGAGAGTGCACTGGCACCACTGGGGATGCAGTGCCGTGAGTCCAGTGAGTGCACTGGCACCAGTGGGGATGCAGTGCAGTGAGTCCAGTGAGTGCACTGGCACCACTGGGGATGCAGTGCAGTGAGTCCAGAGAGTGCAATGGCACCACTGGGGATGCACGTCAGTGAGTCCAGAGAGTGCACTCTCTGGACTTGCCGGGGTGCATCCCCAGTGGTGCCAGTGCACTGGGGATGCACGTCAGTGAGTCCAGAGAGTGCACTCTCTGGACTTGCCGGGGTGCATCCCCAGTGGTGCCAGTGCACTCTCTGGACTCACGGGGTTGCATCCCCAGTGGTGCCAATGCACTCTCTGGACTCACTGCACTGCATCCCATGTGGTGCCAGTGCACTCTCTGGACTCACCCGAGTGCATCCCCAGTGGTACCAGTGCACTCTCTGGACTCACCCGAGTGCATCCCCAGTGGTGCCAGTGCACTCTCTGGACTCACTGCACTGCATCCGCAGTGGTGGCAGTGCACTCTCTGGAATCACGGCGCTGCATCCTATTGGTGCCAGTGCACTCTCAGGACTCACTGCATTGCAACCCCAGTGGTGCCAGTGCACTCTCTGGACTCACTGCACTGCATCCCCAATCGTACCAGTGCCCTCTCTGGACTCGCTGCACTCCATTCCCAGTGGTGCCACTGCAATCTGTGGTCTCACTGCACTGCATCACCAGTGGTGCCAGTGCACTCTCTGGACTGATTGCACTGCATCCCCAGTGGTGCCAGTGCACTCTCTGGACTCACTGCAGTGCATCTCCAGTGGTGCCAGTGCACTCTCTGGACTCACCGGGGTGCATCCCCAGTGGTACCAGTGCACTCTCTGGACTCACTGCACTGCATCCCCAGTGGTGCCAGTGCACTCTCTGGACTCACTGCACTGCATCCCCAGTGGTGCCAGTGCACTCTCTGGACTCACCGGGGTGCATCCCCAGTGGTTCCAGTGACCTCTCTGGACTCAGTGCGCTGCATCCCCAGTGGTGCCAGTGCACTCTGGACTCACCGCACTGCATCCCCAGTGATGCCAGTGCACTCTCTGGACTCACTGCACTGCATCCCCAGTGGTGCCAGTGACCTCTCTGGACTCACTGCACTGCATCCCCAGTGGTGCCAGTACACTCTCTGGACTCACTGCACTGCATCCCCAGTGGTGCCAGTGCACTCTCTGGACTCACTGCACTGCATCCCCAGTTGTGCCACTGCACTCTCTGGACTCACTGCACTGCATCCCCAGTGGTGCCAGTGCACTCTCTGGACTCACTGCAGTGCATCCCCAATGGTGCCAGTGCACTCTTTGGACTCACTGCACTGCATCCCCAGTGGTGCCACTGCACTCTCTGGACTCACTGCACTGCATCCCCAGTGGTGCCGGGGCACTCTCTGGACTCACGGCAGTGCATCCCCAGTGGTGCCAGTGCACTCTCTGGACTCACTGCACTGCATCCCCAGTGGTGCCAGTGCACTCTCTGGACTCACTGCACTGCAACCCCAGTGGTGACAGTGCACTCTATGGACTTGCCTGGGTGCATCCCCAGTGGTGCCAGTGCACTCTCTGGACTCACGGCAGTGCATCGCCAGTGGTGCCAGTGCACTCTCTGGACTCACTGCACTGCATCCCCAGTGGTGCCAGTGCACTCTCTGGACTCACTGCACTGCATCCCCAGTGGTGCCAGTGCAGTCTCTGGACTTGCCGGGGTGCATCCCCAGTGGTGCCAGTGCAGTCTCTGTGTTAGTGTTGTGGAGAATCGAATGGATGTTTTACTAATGTCTCTTAGGTAATGGGACCTACAGTATAATTAAGCATTGCCAAATGTACTTAAATTATCAATTAATCTATGTATACTGGATAGTTAGGGAGTACATTGAACAATCAAAAGAATCATTGAAGGGGAACCTTGGGAGGGAACAGGTACAACCTGACCTTGGATAAGGGCCTGGAAATGATGAAATGAGTTGAAGCAGAACCAAGAAGCGGAGGGAGCATGCGTCGAGTAAGAAAGGTGAAAAGTTTAGCGGAGAGGAAGACTCCTTACTTCATCTGCACGACCACCTGGACGACCACCAGAGTGCGCCACGCATGTGCAAAGGGGAGGGGAGCTAATTAGAATGAAAAGCGAGGCTGCTGTTGCAACCTGTAATGAATATGTATACCTGACGCAATATTGTATGTATAAATAATGGCTGGGAAGTAACGGGACTTGAAGCCAGATTTGGGCACCTGCCCCGGCTTCCAGCGCTGAATAAAGCACCTTCATATAATCACTTGGTGACTATGTGGTTGCTAGGCTAACATCTGGAGTCACTGCAGTGCATCCCCAGTGGTGCCAGTGCACTCTCTGGAGTCACTGCAGTGCATCCCCAGTGGTGCCAGTGCACTCCCTGGACTCACTGCACTGCATCCCCAGTGGTGCCAGTGCACTCTCTGGACTCACTGCATTGCATCCCCAGTGGTGCCAGTGCACTCTCTGGACTCACTGCACTGCATCCCCAGTGGTGCCAGTGCACTCTCTGGACTCACTGCACTGCATCCCCAGTGGTGACAGTGCACTCTCTGGACTTGCCGGGGTGCATCCCCAGAGGTGCCAGTGCACTCTCTGGAGTCACCCGGGTGCATCCCCAGAGGTGCCAGTGCACTCTCTGGACTCACTGCACTACATCCCCAGTGGTGCCAGTTCACTCTCTGGACTCACTGAACTGAATCCCCAGTGGTGCCAGTGCACTCTGTGGACTCACTGTACTGCATCCCCAGTGGTGCCTGTGAAGTCTCTGGACTCACTGCAGTGCATCCCCAGTGGTGCCAGTGCAATCTCAGGACTCACAGCAGTGCAGCTCCAGTTGGTGCCAGTGCACTCTCTGGACTCACTCCACTGCATCCCCAGTGGTGCCAGTGCACTCTCTGGACTCACTGCACTGCATCCCCAGTGGTGCCAGTGCACTCTCTGGACTCACTGCAGTGCATTCCCTTTTGTGCCAGTGCACACTCTGCACTCAATGCACTGCATCCCCAGTGGTGCCAGTGCACTCTCTGGACTCACTGCACTGCATCCCCAGTGGTGCCTGTGAAGTCTCTGGTCTCACTGCACTGCATCCCCAGTGGTGCCAGTGCACTCTCTGGACTCACTGCACTGCATCCCCATTGCTGACAGTGCCCTCTCTGGACTCAGTGCACTGCATCCCCAGTGGTGCCAGTTCACTCTCTGGACTAAATGCACTGCATCCCCAGTGGTGCCAGTGGCTCTCTGGACTCATTGCACTGCATCCCCAGTGGTGCCAGTGCACTCTCTGGACTCACTGCACTGCATCCCCAATGGTGCCACTGCACTCTCTGGACTCACTGCACTGCATCCCCAGTGGTGCCAGTGCACTCTCTGGACTCACTGCACTGCATCCCCAATGGTGCCACTGCACTCTATGGACTCACTGCACTGCATCCCCAGTGGTGCCAGTGCACTCTCTGGACTCACTGCACTGCATCACCAGTGGTGCCAGTGTACTCTGTGGACTCACTGCACTGCATCCCCAGTGGTACCAGTGCACTCTCTGGACTCACTGAACTGTATCCCCAAGGTGCCAGTGCACTCTCTGGACTCACTGCACTGCATCCCCAGTGGTGCCAGTGCACTCTCTGGACTCACTGCACTGCATCCCCCGTGGTGCCAGTGCACTCTCTGGACTCACTGCACTGCATCCCCAGTGGTGTCACTGCACTCTCTGAAAACACCGGGGTGCAACCGCAGCGGTGCCAGTGCACTCTCTGCACTCACGGCACTGCATCCCCAGTGGTGCCAGTGCACTCTCTGGACTCACTGCATTGTATCCCCAGTGGTGCCAGTGCACTCTGTGGACTCAGTGCACTGCATCCCAGTGGTGCCAGTGCACTCTCTGGACACTGCAGTGCATCCCCAGTGGTGCCAGTGCACTCTCTGGACTCACTGCACTGCATCCCAATGGTGCCAGTGCACTCTCTGGACTCACTGCAGTGCATCCCCAGTGGTGCCAGTGCACTCTCTGGACTCACTGCAGTGCATCCCCAGTGGTGCCAGTGCACTCTCTGGACTCACTGCACTGCATCCCCAGTGGTGCCAGTGCACTCTCTGGACTCACTGCAGTCCATCCCCAGTGGTGCCAGTGCACTCTCTGGACTCACTGTACTGCATCCCCACTGGTGCCAGTGCACTCTCTGGACTCACTGCACTGCATCCCCAGTGGTGCCAGTGCACTCTCTGGACTCACTGCACTGCAACCCCAGTGGTGCCAGTGCACTCTCTGGACTCACTGCACTGCATCCCCAGTGGTGCCAGTGCACTCTCTGCACTCACTGCAGTGCATCCCCAGTGGTGCCAGTGCGCTCTCTGGACTCACTGCACTGCATCCCCAGTGGTGCCAGTGCACTCTCTGGACTTGCCGGGGTGCATCCCCAGTGGTGCCAGTGCACTCTCTGGACTCACTGCAGTGCATCCCCAGTGGTGCCAGTGCACTCTCTGGACTCACTGCATTCCCAGTGGTGCCAGGGCACTCTCTGGACTCACTGCACTGCATCCCCAGTGGTGCCTGTGAAGTCTCTGGACTCACTGCAGTGCATCCCCAATGGTGCCAGTGCACTCTTTGGACTCACTGCACTGCATCCCCTATGGGGCCAGTGTACTCTCTGGACTCACTACACTGCATCCCCAGTGGTGCCAGTGCCCTCTGTGGACTCAGTGCACTACATAACCAGTGGTGCCAGTGCACTCTCTGAACTCACTGCAGTGCATCCCCAGTGGTGCCAGTGCACTCTCTGGACTCACTGCACTGCATCCCCAGTGGTGCCAGTGCACTCTCTGGACTCACTGCAGTGCATCCCCTTTTGTGCCAGTGCACTCTCTGCACTCACTGCACTGCATTCCCAGTGGTGCCAGTGCACTCTCTGGACTCACTGCACTGCATCCCCAGTGGTGCCTGTGAAGTCTCTGGTCTCACTGCAGTGCATCCCCAGTGGTACCAGTGCACTCTCTGGACTCACTGCACTGCATCCCCATTGCTGACAGTGCCCTCTCTGGACTCACTGCACTGCATCCCCAGTGGTGCCAGTTCACTCTCTGGACTAAATGCACTGCATCCCCAGTGGTGCCAGTGGCTCTCTGGACTCATTGCACTGCATCACCAGTGGTGCCAGTGCACTCTCTGGACTCACTGCAGTGCATCCACAGTGGCGCCAGTGTACTCTCTTAACTCACTGCACTGCATCACCAGTGGTGCCAGTGCACTCTCTGGACTCACTGCACTGCATCCCCAATGGTGCCACTGCACTCTCTGGACTCACTGCACTGCATCCCCAGTGGTGCCAGTGCACTCTCTGGACTCACTGCAGTGCATTTCCAGTGGTGCCAGTGTAGTCTCTGGACTCACTGAACTGCATCCCCAAGGTGCCAGTGCACTCTCTGGACTCACTGCACTGCATCCCCAGTGTTGCCAGTGCACTCTCTGGACTCACTGCTCTGCATCCCCAGTGGTGACAGTGCACTCTCTGGACTCACTGCACTGCATCCCCCGTGGTTCCAGTGCACTCTCTGGACTCACTGCACTTCATCCCCAGTGGTGCCAGTGTACTCTCTTAACTCACTGCACTGCATCACCAGTTGTGCCAGTGCACTCTCTGGACTCACTGCACTGCATCCCCAATGGTGCCACTGCACTCTCTGGACTCACTGCACTGCATCCCCAGTGGTGCCAGTGCACTCTCTGGACTCACTGCACTGCATCCCCAGTGGTGCCACTGCACTCTCTGGACTCACGGCACTGCATCACCAGTGGTGCCAGTGCACTCTCTGGACTCACTGCACTGCATCACCAGTGGTGCCAGTGTACTCTGTGGACTCACTGCACTGCATCCCCAGTTGTGCCAGTGCACTCTCTGGACTCACTGAACTGTATCCCCAAGGTGCCAGTGCACTCTCTGGACTCACTGCACTGCATCCCCAGTGGTGCCAGTGCACTCTCTGGACTCACTGCACTGCATCCCCCGTGGTGCCAGTGCACTCTCTGGACTCACTGCAGTGTATCCCCTGTGGTGCCAGTGCACTCTGTGGACTCAGTGCACTGTATCCCAGTGGTGCCAGTGCACTCTCTGGACTCACTGCAGTGCATCCCCAGTGGTGCCAGTGCACTCTCTGGACTCACTGCACTGCATCCCAATGGTGCCAGTGCACTCTCTGGACTCACTGCAGTGCATCCCCAGTGGTGCCAGTGCACTCTCTGGACTCACTGCAGTGTATCCCCTGTGGTGCCAGTGCACTCTGTGGACTCAGTGCACTGCATCCCAGTGGTGCCAGTGCACTCTCTGGACTCACTGCAGTGCATCCCCAGTGGTGCCAGTGCACTCTCTGGACTCACTGCACTGCATCCTAATGGTGCCAGTGCACTCTCTGGACTCACTGCAGTGCATCCCCAGTGGTGCCAGTGCACTCTCTGGACTCACTGCAGTGCATCCCCCGTGGTGCCAGTGCACTCTCTGGACTCACTGCACTGCATCCCCAGTGGTGCCAGTGCACTCTCTGGACTCACTGCAGTCCATCCCCAGTGGTGCCAGTGCACTCTCTGGACTCACTGCACTGCATCCACAGTGGTGCCAGTGCACTCTCTTTACTCACTGCACTGCATCCCCAGTGGTGCCAGTGCACTCTCTGGACTCACTGTACTGCATCCCCAGTGGTGCCAGTGCACTCTCTGGACTCACTGCAGTGCATCCCCAGTGGTGCCAGTGCACTCTCTGGACTCACTGCACTGCATCCCCAGTGGTGCCAGTGCACTCTCTGGACTCACTGCACTGCATCCCCAGTGCTGACAGTGCACTCTCTGCACTCACTGCAGTGCATCCCCAGTGGTGCCAGTGCACTCTCTGGACTCCCTGCACTGCATCCCCAGTGGTGCCAGTGCACTCTCTGGACTTGCCGGGGTGCATCCCCAGTGGTGACAGTGCACTCTCTGGACTCACTGCAGTGCATCCCCAGTTGTGCCAGTGCACTCTCTGGACTCACTGCATTCCCAGTGGTGCCAGGGCACTCTCTGGACTCACTGCACTGCATCCCCAGTGGTGCCTGTGAAGTCTCTGGACTCACTGCAGTGCATCCCCAATGGTGCCAGTGCACTCTTTGGACTCACTGCACTGCATCCTCAGTGGTGCCACTGTACTCTCTGGACTCACTACACTGCATCCCCAGAGGTGCCAGTGCCCTCTGTGGACTCAGTCCACTACATAACCCGTGGTGCCAGTGCACTCTCTGGACTCACTGCAGTGCATCCCCAGTGGTGCCAGTGCACTCTCTGGACTCACTGCACTGCATCCCCAGTGGTGCCAGTGCACTCTCTGGACTCACTGCACTGCATCCCCTTTTGTGCCAGTGCACTCTCTGCACTCACTGCACTGCATCCCCAGTGGTGCCAGTGCACTCTCTGGACTCACTGCACTGCATCCCCAGTGGTGCCTGTGAAGTCTCTGGTCTCACTGCAGTGCATCCCCAGTGGTGCCAGTGCACTCTCTGGACTCACTGCACTGCATCCCCATTGCTGACAGTGCCCTCTCTGGACTCAGTGCACTGCATCCCCAGTGGTGCCAGTTCACTCTCTGGACTAAATGCACTGCATCCCCAGTGGTGCCAGTGGCTCTCTGGACTCATTGCACTGCATCACCAGTGGTGCCAGTGCACTCTCTGGACTCACTGCAGTGCATCCACAGTGGCGCCAGTGTACTCTCTTAACTCACTGCACAGCATCACCAGTGGTGCCAGTGCACTCTCTGGACTCACTGCACTGCATCCCCAATGGTGCCACTGCACTCTCTGGACTCACTGCACTGCATCCCCAGTGGTGCCAGTGCACTCTCTGGACTCACTGCAGTGCATTTCCAGTGGTGCCAGTGTAGTCTCTGGAGTCACTGCACTGCATCCCCAGTTGTGCCAGTGCACTCTCTGGACTCACTGAACTGCATCCCCAAGGTGCCAGTGCACTCTCTGGACTCACTGCACTGCATCCCCAGTGGTGCCAGTGCACTCTCTGGACTCACTGCACTGCATCCCCAGTGGTGCCAGTGAACTCTCTGAAAACACCGGGGTGCAACCGCAGCGGTGCCAGTGCACTCTCTGCACTCACGGCACTGCATCCCCAGTGGTGCCAGTGCACTCTCTGGACTCACTGCAGTGTATCCCCTGTGGTGGCAGTGCACTCTGTGGACTCAGTGCACTGCATCACCAGTGGTGCCAGTGCACTCTCTGGACTCACTGCACTGCATCACCAGTGGTGCCAGTGCACTCTCTGGACTCACTGCACTGCATCCCAGTGGTGCCATTGGACTCTCTGGACTCACTGCATTGCATCCCCAGTGGTGCCAGTGCACTCTCTGGACTCACTGCAGTGCATCCACAGTGGTGCCAGTGCACTCTCTGGACTCACTGCAGTCCATCCCCAGTGGTGCCAGTGCACTCTCTGGACTCACTGCACTGCATCCCCAGTGGTGCCAGTGCACTCTCTGGACTCACTGCACTGCATCCCCAGTGGTGCCAGTGCACTCTCTGGACTCACTGCACTGCATCCCCAGTGGTGACAGTGCACTCTCTGCACTCACTGCAGTACATCCCCAGTGGTGCCAGTGCACTCTCTGGACTCACTGCACTGCATCCCCAGTGGTGCCAGTGCACTCTCTGGACTTGCCGGGGTGCATCCCCAATGGTGACAGTGCACTCTCTGGACTCACTGCAGTGCATCCCCAGTGGTGCCAGTGCACTCTCTGGACTCACTGCATTCCCAGTGGTGCCAGGGCACTCTCTGGACTCACTGCACTGCATCCCCAGTGGTGCCTGTGAAGTCTCTGGACTCACTGCAGTGCATCCCCAATGGTGCCAGTGCACTCTTTGGACTCACTGCACTGCATCCCCAGTGGTGCCACTGTACTCTCTGGACTCACTACACTGCATCCCCAGTGGTGCCAGTGCCCTCTGTGGACTCACTGCACTACATAACCAGTGGTGCCAGTGCACTCTCTGGACTCACTGCAGTGCATCCCCAGTGGTGCCAGTGCACTCTCTGGACTCACTGCACTGCATCCCCAGTGGTGCCAGTGCACTCTCTGGACTCACTGCACTGCATCCCCTTTTGTGCCAGTGCACTCTCTGGACTCACTGCACTGCATCCCCAGTGGTGCCAGTGCACTCTCTGGACTCACTGCACTGCATCCCCAGTGGTGCCTGTGAAGTCTCTGGTCTCACTGCAGTGCATCCCCAGTGGTGCCAGTGCACTCTCTGGACTCACTGCACTGCATCCCCATTGCTGACAGTGCCCTCTCTGGACTCAGTGCACTGCATCCCCAGTGGTGCCAGTTCACTCTCTGGACTAAATGCACTGCATCCCCAGTGGTGCCAGTGGCTCTCTGGACTCATTGCACTGCATCACCAGTGGTGCCAGTGCACTCTCTGGACTCACTGCAGTGCATCCACAGTGGCGCCAGTGTACTCTCTTAACTCACTGCACTGCATCACCAGTGGTGCCAGTGCACTCTCTGGACTCACTGCAGTGCATCCACAGTGGCGCCAGTGTACTCTCTTAACTCACTGCACTGCATCACCAGTGGTGCCAGTGCACTCTCTGGACTCACTGCACTGCATCCCCAATGGTGCCACTGCACTCTCTGGATTCACTGCACTGCATCCCCAGTGGTGCCAGTGCACTCTCTGGACTCACTGCAGTGCATTTCCAGTGGTGCCAGTGTAGTCTCTGGACTCACTGCACTGCATTCCCAGTTGTGCCAGTGCACTCTCTGGACTCACTGAACTGCATCCCCAAGGTGCCAGTGCACTCTCTGGACTCACTGCACTGCATCCCCAGTGGTGCCAGTGCACTCTCTGGACTCACTGCACTGCATCCCCAGTGGTGCCACTGCACTCTCTGAAAACACCGGGGTGCAACCGCAGCGGTGCCAGTGCACTCTCTGCACTCACGGCACTGCATCCCCAGTGGTGCCAGTGCACTCTCTGGACTCACTGCAGTGTATCCCCTGTGGTGGCAGTGCACTCTGTGGACTCAGTGCACTGCATCCCCAGTGGTGCCAGTGCACTCTCTGGACTCACTGCACTGCAACCCCAGTGGTGCCAGTGCACTCTCTGGACTCACTGCACTGCATCCCAGTGGTGCCAGTGGACTCTCTGGACTCACTGCATTGCATCCCCAGTGGTGCCAGTGCACTCTCTGGACTCACTGCAGTGCATCCACTGTGGTGCCAGTGCACTCTCTGGACTCACTGCAGTCCATCCCCAGTGGTTCCTGTGCACTCTCTGGACTCACTGCACTGCATCCACAGTGGTGCCAGTGCACTCTCTTTACTCACTGCACTGCATCCCCCGTGGTGCCAGTGCACTCTCTGGACTCACTGTACTGCATCCCCAGTGGTGCCAGTGCACTCTCTGGACTCACTGCACTGCATCCCCAGTGGTGCCAGTGCACTCTCTGGACTCAGTGCACTGCATACCCAGTGGTGCCAGTGCACTCTCTGGACTCACTGCAGTGCATCCCCAGTGGTGCCAGTGCACTCTCTGCACTCACTGCAGTGCATCCCCAGTGGTGCCAGTGCACTCTCTGGACTCACTGCACTGCATCCCCAGTGGTGCCAGTGCACTCTCTGGACTCAGTGCACTGCATCCCCAGTGGTGCCATTGCACTCTCTGGACTCACCGCAGTGCAGCCCAAGTGGTGCCAGTGCACTCTCTGGACTCACTGCATTCCCAGTGGTGCCAGGGCACTCTCTGGATTCACTGCACTGCATCCCCAGTGGTGCCACTGTACTCTCTTTACTCACTGCACTGCATCCCCAGTGGTGCCAGTGCACTCTCTGGACTCACTGTACTGCATCCCGAGTGGTGCCAGTGCACTCTCTGGACTCACTGCACTGCATCCCCAGTGGTGCCAGTGCACTCTCTGGACTCACTGCAGTGCATACCCAGTGGTGCCAGTGCACTCTCTGGACTAACTGCAGTGCATCCCCAGTGGTGCCAGTGCACTCTCTGGACTCACTGCAGTGCATCCCCAGTGGTGCCAGTGCACTCTCTGGACTCATTGCAGTGCATCCCCAGTGGTGCCAGTGCACTCTCTGGACTCACTGCACTGCATCCCCAGTGGTGCCAGTGCACTGTCTGGACTCACTGCATTCCCAGTGGTGCCAGGGCACTCTCTGGACTCACTGCACTGCATCCCCAGTGGTGCCTGTGAAGTCTCTGGACTCACTGCAGTGCATCCCCAATGGTGCCAGTGCACTCTTTGGACTCACTGCACTGCATCCCCAGTGGTGCCACTGTACTCTCTGGACTCACTACACTGCATCCCCTGTGGTGCCAGTGCCCTCTGTGGACTCACGGCACTACATCCCCAGTGGTGCCAGTGCACTCTCTGGACTCACTACACTGCATCCCCAGTGGTGCCAGTGCACTCTCTGGACTCACTGCACTGCATCCCCAGTGGTGCCAGTGCACACTCTGGACTCACTGCAGTGCATCCCCAGTGGTGCTAGTGCACTCTCTGGACTCACTGCACTGCATCCCCTGTGGTGCGAGTGCACTCTCTCGACTCACTGCTCTGCGTTACCATTGGTGCCAGTGAACTCTCTGGACTCATTGCAGTGCATCCCCAGGGGTGCCAATGCACTCTCTGGACTCACGGCACTGCATCCCCAGTGGTGCCAGTGCACTCTCTGGACTCACTGCACTGCATCCCCAGTGGTGCCTGTGAAGTCTCTGGACTCACTGCAGTGCATCCCCAGTGGTGCCAGTGCACTCTCTGGACTCACTGCACTGCATCCCCAGTGGTGCCAGTGTACTCTCTGGACTCAGTGGACTGCATCCCCAGTGGTGCCACTGCACTCTCTGGACTCACTGCAGTGCATCCCCAGTGGTGCCAGTGTACTCTCTGGACTCACTGCACTGCATCCCCAGTGGTGCCAGTGCACTCTCTGGACTCACTGCAGTGCATTCCCTTTTGTGCCAGTGCACTCTCTGCACTCACTGCACTGCATCCCTAGTGGTGCCAGTGCACTCTCTGGACTCACTGCACTGCATCCCCAGTGGTGCCTGTGAAGTCTCTGGTCTCACTGCACTGCATCCCCAGTGGTGCCAGTGCACTCTCTGGACTCACTGCAGTGCATTTCCAGTGGTGCCAGTGCACTCTCTGGACTCACTGCACTGCATCCCCAATGGTGCCACTGCACTCTCTGGACTCACTGCACTGCATCCCCAGTGGTGCCAGTGCACTCTCTGGACTCACTGAACTGCATCCCCAGTGGTGCCAGTGCACTCTCTGGACTCACTGCAGTGCATCCGCAGTGGTGCCAGTGCACTCTCTGGACTCACTGCACTGCATCCCCAGTGGTGCCAGTGCACTCTCTGGACTCACTGCACTGCATCCCCCGTGGTGCCAGTGCACTCTCTGGACTCACTGCACTGCATCCCCAGTGGTGCCACTGCACTCTCTGAAAACACCGGGGTGCAACCGCAGCGGTGCCAGTGCACTCTCTGGACTCACGGCACTGCATCCCCAGTGGTGCCAGTGCACTCTCTGGACTCACTGCAGTGTATCCCCTGTGGTGCCAGTGCACTCTGTGAACTCAGTGCACTGCATCCCAGTGGTGCCAGTGCACTCTCTGGACTCACTGCAGTGCATCCCCAGTGGTGCCAGTGCACTCTCTGGACTCACTGCACTGCATCCCAATGGTGCCAGTGCACTCTCTGGGCTCACTGCAGTGCATCCCCAGTCGTGCCAGTGCACTCTCTGGACTCACTGCAGTGCATCCCCAGGGGTGCCAGTGCACTCTCTGGACTCACTGCACTGCATCCCCAGTGGTGCCAGTGCACTCTCTGGACTCACTGGTGTCCATCCCCAGTGGTGCCAGTGCACTCTCTGGACTCAATGCACTGCATCCACAGTGGTGCCAGTGCACTCTCTTTACTCACTGCACTGCATCCCCAGTGGTGCCAGTGCACTCTCTGGACTCACTGTACTGCATCCCCAGTGGTGCCAGTGCACTCTCTGGACTCACTGCACTGCATCCCCAGTGGTGCCAGTGCACTCTCTGGACTCACTGAACTGCATCCCCAGTGGTGCCAGTGCACTCTCTGGACTCACTGCACTGCATCCCCAGTGGTGACAGTGCACTCTCTGCACTCACTGCAGTGCATCCCCAGTGGTGCCAGTGCACTCTCTGGACTTGCCGGGGTGCATCCCCAGTGGTGCCAGTGCACTCTCTGGACTTGCCGGGGTGCATCCCCAGTGGTGCCAGTGCACTCTCTGGACTCACTGCAGTGCATCCCCAGTGGTGCCAGTGCACTCTCTGGACTCACTGCATTCCCAGTGGTGCCAGGGCACTCTCTGGACTCACTGCACTGCATCCCCAGTGGTGCCTGTGAAGTCTCTGGACTCACTGCAGTGCATCCCCAATGGTGCCAGTGCACTCTTTGGACTCACTGCACTGCATCCCCAGTGGTGCCACTGTACTCTCTGGACTCACTACACTGCATCCCCAGTGGTGCCAGTGCCCTCTGTGGACTCAGTGCACTACATAACCAGTGGTGCCAGTGCACTCTCTGGACTCACTGCAGTGCATCCCCAGTGGTGCCAGTGCACTCTCTGGACTCACTGCACTGCATCCCCAGTGGTGCCAGTGCACTCTCTGGACTCACTGCAGTGCATCCCCTTTTGTGCCAGTGCACTCTCTGCACTCACTGCACTGCATCCCCAGTGGTGCCAGTGCACTCTCTGGACTCACTGCATTGCATCCCCAGTGGTGCCTGTGAAGTCTCTGGTCTCACTGCAGTGCATCCCCAGTGGTGCCAGTGCACTCTCTGGACTCACTGCACTGCATCCCCATTGATGACAGTGCCCTCTCTGGACTCAGTGCACTGTATCCCCAGTGGTGCCAGTTCACTCTCTGGACTCATTGCACTGCATCACCAGTGGTGCCAGTGCACTCTCTGGACTCACTGCAGTGCATCCACAGTGGCGCCAGTGTACTCTCTTAACTCACTGCAGTGCATCCCCAGTGGTGCCAGTGCACTCTCTGGACTCACTGCACTGCATCCCCAATGGTGCCACTGCACTCTCTGGACTCACTGCAGTGCATCCCCAGTGGTGCCAGTGCACTCTCTGGACTCACTGCAGTGCATTTCCAGTGGTGCCAGTGTAGTCTCTGGACTCACTGCACTGCATCCCCAGTTGTGCCAGTGCACTCTCTGGACTCACTGAACTGCATCCCCAAGGTGCCAGTGCACTCTCTGGACTCACTGCACTGCATCCCCAGTGGTGCCAGTGCACTCTCTGGACTCACTGCACTGCATCCCTAGTGGTGACAGTGCACTCTCTGGACTCACTGCACTGCATCCCCCGTGGTGCCAGTGCACTCTCTGGACTCACTGCACTGCATCCCCAGTGGTGCCACTGCACTCTCTGAAAACACCGGGGTGCAACCGCAGCGGTGCCAGTGCACTCTCTGCACTCACGGCACTAAATCCCCAGTGTTGCCAGTGCACTCTCTGGACTCACTGCACTGCATCCCCAGTGGTGCCACTGTACTCTCTTTACTCACTGCACTACATCCCCAGTGGTGCCAGTGCACTCTCTGGACTCACTGTACTGCATTTCCAGTGGTGCCAGTGCACTCTCTGGACTCACTGCACTGCATCCCCAGTGGTGCCAGTGCACTCTCTGGACTTGCCGGGGTGCATCCCCAGTGGTGCCAGTGCACTCTCTGGACTCACTGCACTGCATCCCCAGTGGTGCCAGTGCACTGTCTGGACTCACTGCACTGCATCCCCAGTGGTGACAGTGCACTCTCTGGACTCACTGCACTGCATCTCCCGTGGTGCCAGTGCACTCTCTGGACTCACTGCACTGCATCCCCAGTGGTGCCACTGCACTCTCTGAAAACACCGGGGTGCAACCGCAGCGGTGCCAGTGCACTCTCTGCACTCACGGCACTGCATCCCCAGTGGTGCCAGTGCACTCTCTGGACTCACTGCACTGCATCCCCAGTTGTGCCACTGTACTCTCTTTACTCACTGCACTACATCCCCAGTGGTGCCAGTGCACTCTCTGGACTCACTGTACTGCATCCCCAGTGGTGCCAGTGCACTCTCTGGACTCACTGCAGTGCATCCCCAGTGGTGCCAGTGCACTCTCTGGACTCACTGCACTGCATACCCAGTGGTGCCAGTGCACTCTCTGGACTCACTGCACTGCATACCCAGTGGTGCCAGTGCACTCTCTGGACTCACTGCAGTGCATCCCCAGTGGCGCCAGTGCACTCTCTGGACTCACTGCACTGCCTCCCCAGTGGTGCCAGTGCACTCTCTGGACTTGCCGGGGTGCATCCCCAGTGGTGCCAGTGCACTCTCTGGACTCACTGCAGTGCATCCCCAGTGGTGCCAGTGCACTGTCTGGACTCACTGCATTCCCAGTGGTGCCAGGGCACTCTCTGGACTCACTGTACTGCATCCCCAGTGGTGCCTGTGAAGTCTCTGGACTCACTGCAGTGCATCCCCAATGGTGCCAGTGCACTCTTTGGACTCACTGCACTGCATCCCCAGTGGTGACAGTGCACTCTCTGGACTCACTACACTGCATCCCCTGTGGTGCCAGTGACCTCTGTGGACTCACTGCAATACATCCCCAGTGGTGCCAGTGCACTCTCTGGACTCACTGCACTGCATCCCCAGTGGTGCCAGTGCACTCTCTGGACTCACTGCACTGCATCCCCAGTGGTGCCAGTGCACACTCTGGACTCACTGCAGTGCATCCCCAGTGGTGCTAGTGCACTCTCTGGACTCACTGCACTGCATCCCCTGTGGTGCCAGTGCACTCTCTCAACTCACTGCTCTGCGTTGCCATTGGTGCCAGTGCACTCTCTGGACTCATTGCATTGCATCACCAGTGGTGCCAATGCACTCTCTGGACTCACGGCACTGCATCCCCAGTGGTGCCAGTGCACTCTCTGGACTCACTGCACTGCATCCCCAGTGGTGCCAGTGCATTCTCAGGAGTCACTGCGCTGCATCCCCAGTGGTTCCAGTGCACTCTCTGGACTCACTGCGCTGCAACTCCAGTGGTGCCAGTGCACTCTCTGGACTCACTGCACTGCATCACCAGTGGTGCCAGTGCACTCTCTGGACTCACTGCACTGCATCCCAGGTGGTGCCAGTGCACTCTCTGGACTCACTGCAGTGCATCGCCAGTGGTGCCAGTGCACTCTCTGGACTCACTGCAGTGCATCCCCAGTGGTGCCAGTGCCATCTCTGGACTCACTGCCCTGCATCCCCAGTCGTGCCAGTGCAGTCTCTGTGTTAGTGTTGGCGAGAATCGAATGGATGTAATGTCTCTTAAGTAATGGGACCTACAGTATAATTAAGCATTGCCAAATGTACTTACATTATCAATTAATCTATGTATACTGGATACTTAGGGAGTACATTGAACAATCAAAAGAGTCATTGAAAAGGAACCCTGGGAGGGAACAGGTACCACCTGACCTTGGATAAGGGCCTGGAAATGATGAAATGAGTTGAAGCAGAACCAAGAAGCGGAGGGAGCATGCATCGAGTAAGAAAGGTGAAAAGTTTAGCGGAGAGGAAGACTCCTTACTTCATCTGGACGACCACCTGGACGACCACCAGAGTGCGCCACGCATGTGCAAAGGGGAGGGGAGCTAATTAGAATGAAAAGCGAGGCTGCTGTTGCAACCTGTAATGAATATGTATACCTGACGCAATATTGTATGTATAAATAACGGCTGGGAAGTAACGGGACTTGAAGCCAGATTTGGGCACCTGCCCCGGCTTCCAGCGCTGAATAAAGCACCTTCAAATAATCACTTGGTGATTATGTGGTTGCTAGGCTAACATCTGGACTCACTGCAGTGCATCCCCAGTGGTGCCAGTGCACTCTCTGGACTCACGGCAGTGCATCCCCAGAGGTGCCAGTGCACTCTCTGGACTCACTGCAGTGCATCCCCAGTGGTGCCAGTGCACTCTCGGGACTCGCCGGGGTGCATCCCCTGTGGTGCCAGTGCACTCTCTGGACTCACCGGGGTGCATCCCCAGTGGTGCCAGTGCACTCTCTGGACTCACTGCACTGCATCCCCAGTGGTGCCAGTGCACTCTCTGGACTCACTGCAGTGCATCCCCAGTGGTGCCAGTGCACTCTCTGGACTCACTGCACTGCATCCCCAGTGGTGCCAGTGCACTCTCTGGACACACCGCACTGCATCCCCAGTGGTGCCAGTGCACTCTCTGGACTCACTGCACTGCATCCCCAGTGGTGCCAGTGCACTCTCTGGACTCACTGCACTGCATCCCCAGTGGTGCCAGTGCACTCTCTGGACTCACTGTACTGCATCCCCAGTGGTGCCAGTGCACTCTCTGACTCACTGCACTGCATCCCCAGTGGTGCCAGTGCACTCTCTGGATTCACGGCAGTGCATCGCCAGTGGTGCCAGTGCACACTCTGGACTCACGGCAGTGCATCCCCAGAGGTGCCAGTGCACTCTCTGGACTCACTGCACTGCATCCCCAGTGGTGCCAGTGCACTCTCTGGACTTGCCGGGGTGCATCCCCAGTGGTGCCAGTGCAGTCTCTGTGTTAGTGTTGGGGAGAATCTAATGGATATTTTACTAATGTCTCTTAGGTAATGGGACCTACAGTATAATTAAGCATTGCCAAATGTACTTACATTATCAATTAATCTATGTATACTGGATACTTAGGGAGTACATTGAACAATCAAAAGAATCATTGAAGGGGAACCTTGGGAGGGAACAGGTACAACCTGACCTTGGATAAGGGCCTGGAAATGATGAAATGAGTTGAAGCAGAACCAAGAAACGGAGGGAGCACGCGTCGAGTAAGAAAGGTGAAAAGTTTAGCGGAGAGGAAGACTCCTTACTTCATCTGGACGACCACCTGGACGACTGCCGTATGTGGAATTATTCTTTTATTTGCGCCGAAAGCCTGAATGGCAGCATGCTTGTGGAATAATGGTGCTTGAGGTTTCAACTGAGGAACGTTGTTGTGCATGTACTAAGGAGGGACACTGTATACAGCATCAGGCAATAGAGAATAATAAGTATTATGGGGAAATGAATAATGGAAATATTGATTTGGAAGTTGCGCCGTCGGCTCCGCCGGAAGAGCCAGGACAGGGAGGGAAAAGAGAAAAGGAAGCTAGCAGTAGTGATGGAGAATCCCCGACTTTAGTCTCCCCTGTGTCACATAGGACCCGGCAACAGCGAAGGGCAGGAGAAACTATAAATGAACAGGGAGGGAAAATAATCGCTCCCCTCAGGCAAGGAGTGGGGACAGAAGGACCGGTATATGTTAAGGTGCCTTTTTCAGCTGGGGATTTAATGATATGGAAACAAGCAGCCGGCACCTACAGGGAAAACCCAGATAAAGTAGCTAGGGTAATGAAAATGATAATTAAAACCCAAAATCCCGATTGGGATGATCTCCAGGTGATCCTGGATACTTTGATGGACTCGACAGAAAAAGACGTGGTATTGCGGGCAGCCAGAGAGAGAGCCCGAGAAGATATACGTAATGGATTAGTGCTTGGAAATCTAGATCAAAACTTCCCCACCGAGGATCCCCAATGGGATTATAACACAGGGGATGGAATAAGGAGGCTGAAGAGATATCAAGATTGGGTACAAGTCGGGGTACAGAATGCCATGCCCCGGACTTATCAAAGGACTTCCAGCTGTTTGTGCATGAGAGACAACGATTGGCATTAGGAGTACTGACCCAGCGACTTGGGAGCTGGAAAAGACCTGTGGGGTATTTTTCTAAACAATTGGATGCAGTAAGCGCTGGATGGCCCTCGTGTTTAAGGGCCGTGGCAGCCACAGTCCTTTTAATACAGGAAGCCAGGAAGCTCACATTAGGGAAGCAAATTGAGTGTTCGTGCCACATATGGTGACTACGGTATTGGAGCAAAAGGGGGGCCATTGGCTATGGCCCAGCCGAATGATGAAATATCAAGCTATACTAACTGAGCAAGATGATGTAATCTTAAGAACTACTAACTTATTGAACCCAGCAGTGTTTCTAGGAACAACTACGGAGGAAGGAGACCTCAGTCATGATTGCGTGGAGATCATCGAACATACCTATGCCAGCAGAACAGACTTAAAGGATCAGCCTCGGGGGAGACCGGATTGGGAACTTTTCACGGATGGAAGCAGCTTTGTGGAAAATGGGACTCGTTATGCAGGATACGCGGCAACTACATCAAAGGTAGTGATTGAGGCAAATTCCCTACCTCCGGGGACTTCAGCCCAACGAGCAGAAATAGTCGCCCTGACACGAGCCCTGGAACTAAGCGAGGGTAAGAACGTGAATATTTGGACAGATTCAAAATATGCATTCGGGGTAGTCCACGTACATGGGGCATTATGGAAAGAAAGGGGAATGCTATCCTCACAAGGGACTAATATAAAATACCAGGAAGAAATATTGAAATTAATAACAGCTGTACAGAAACCCCAACAGGTGGCCATAATGCATTGTAAAGCTCATCAAGGAGGGGTGTCAGAGATTGCAGAAGGTAACAGACTGGCGGATTTGACGGCCCGGAAGGTTGCACGTGAAGTATGGAAAGTAATGGCTCTAATTCCATCGAAGGTAGGCCTCTCTTGTTTTAAATTACCTAAAGACCCAAAGTATTCAGCGGAAGATGAGAGACTTGCAAATTTGATGAAGGCCCAGAAGAATCCTGACGGGTGGTATGTGACTACGACAGGACAACTCATAGTACCTCCTATAATAATGCGAGAACTCTTACAAATAAAACATAATGAATGTCACTGGGGTGCAGAAGCAATGGTGACCTATTTGAAACGAGGTGTCATCTCGGTACACATGTTAACAATGGCAAAGTCAGTAATGTCAAAATGTGAGCTTTGCTTAAAGAATAATCCGGTAGCAAGGAAACATGCTGAGATGGGAAGAACTAGAGCTGGAATAGAGCCTGGAGATTACTGGCAAATAGACTTCGTGGAACTGCCTAAAGCAAGAGGTTATAAATACCGATTGGTAGGGGTTGATACTTTTTCAGGATGGCCAGAGGCCCTTCCCTGTCACAGCAACTAAGCAAAGGAAACGGTAAAATGGTTACTACGGGAAATAATCCCTAGATTTGGTGTACCGTTGGGTATTTCTTCAGACAGGGGACCACATTTCATTGCCAACGTGGTCAAGGAGGTTAGTAGGTTACTGGGAATCACCCAGAACACCCTATCCCACTTACTCCACCCCCATCCTATAGTACTAGCGTTAACAAGCAGGCATAGAGGAATCAATAAGATAGTAGACTAACGAAGATGCGTTAAGATTATACTTACTAATCTCTATATCAAGTTATACTCACTAACCTCTACTAACCTGATTCAACCTAACAGTAATGAAAATACTTGCTCTTGGTATGAGTGAAGTATTTTCAAAGGGGGGGAATGTTAGTGTTGGGGAGAATCGAATGGATGTTTTACTAATGTCTCTTAGGTAATGGGACCTATCAGTATAATTAAGCATTGCCAAATGTACTTACATTATCAATTAATCTATGTATACTGGATACTTAGGGAGTACATTGAACAATCAAAAGAATCATTGAAGGGGAACCCTGGGAGGGAACAGGTACAACCTGACCTTGGATAAGGGCCTGGAAATGATGAAATGAGTTGAAGCAGAACCAAGAAGCGGAGGGAGCATGCGTCGAGTAAGAAAGGTGAAAAGTTTAGCGGAGAGGAAGACTCCTTACTTCATCTGGACGACCACCTGGACGACCACCAGAGTGCGCCACGCATGTGCAAAGGGGAGGGGAGCTAATTAGAATGAAAAGCGAGGCTGATGTTGCAACCCGTAATGAATATGTATACCTGACGCAATATTGTATGTATAAAAAAACGGCTGGGAAGTAACGGGACTTGAAGCCAGATTTGGGCACCTGCCCCGGCTTCCAGCGCTGAATAAAGCACCTTCATATAATCACTTGGTGATTATGTGGTTGCTACGCTAATATCTGGACTCACTGCAGTGCATCCCCAGTGGTGCCAGTGCACTCTCTGGAGTCACTGCAGTGCATCCCCAGCGGTGCCAATGCACTCTCTGGACTCACTGCAGTGCATCCCCAGTGGTGCCAGTGCATTTTCTGGACTCACTGCAGTGCATCCCCAGTGGTGCCAGTACACTCTCTGGACTCACTGTATTGCATCCCCAGTGGTGCCAGTGCCCTCTCTGGACTCACTGCAGTGCATCCCCAGTGGTGCTAGTGCACTGTCTGGAGTCACTGCGCTGCATCCCCAGTGGTGCCAGTGCACTCTCTGGACTCACTAACTGCATCCCCAGTGGTGCCAGAGAACTCTCTGGAGTCACTGCAGTGCATCCCCAGTGGTGCTAGTGCACCGTCTGGAGTCACTGCGCTGCATCTCCAGTGGTTCCAGTGCACTCTCTGGACTCACTGCAGTGCATCCCCAGTGGTGCCAGTGCCCTCTGTGGACTCACTGCACTACATCACCAGTGGTGACGGTGCACTCTCTGGACTCACTGCAGTGCATCCCAGGTGGTGCCAGTGCACTCTCTGGACTCACTGCTCTGCATCCCCAGTGGTGCCAGTGCACTCTCTGGACTCACTGCAGTGCATCGCCAGTGGTGCCAGTGCCCTCTCTGGACTCACTGCACTGCATCCCCAGTGGTGCCAGTGCACTCTCTGTGTTAGTGTTGGGGAGAATCGAATGGATGTTTTACTAATGTCTCTTAGGTAATGGGACCTACAGTATAATTAAGCATTGCCAAATGTACTTACATTATCAATTAATCTATGTATACTGGATACTTAGGGAGTACATTGAACAATCAAAAGAATCATTGAAGGGGAACCTTGGGAGGGAACAGGTACAACCTGACCTTGGATAAGGGCCTGGAAATGATGAAATGAGTTGAAGCAGAACCAAGAAGCGGAGGGAGCATGCGTCGAGTAAGAAAGGTGAAAAGTTTAGCGGAGAGGAAGACTCCTTACTTCATCTGGACGACCACCTGGACGACCACCAGAGTGCGCCACGCATGTGCAAAGGGGAGGGGAGCTAATTAGAATGAAAAGCGAGGCTGATGTTGCAACCTGTAATGAATATGTATACCTGACGCAATATTGTATGTATAAATAACGGCTGGGAAGTAACGGGACTTGAAGCCAGATTTGGGCACCTGCCCCGGCTTCCAGCGCTGAATAAAGCACCTTCATATAATCACTTGGTGGTTATGTGGTTGCTACGCTAACATTTTGGCGACCCAGGTGGGACAGCGTGGGCACTGCTGAGGCGGCTCGTGTCTCGGTTTCGCTCCAGCCGGCACCGAGGGATTCTCGGGGAGCAGTCGACCACGACCGACCTCCGCTGCTCACGACGTACCACTGGAGTGGTAAGCAAAGGTGCTTTCAACTTTGGGTATTCGGTACCGATTTGGTTGGGAAAGCCTGCCGGTCAGACGCGGCGAAAGCCACGCTCGGTTGGGCAGGGAGCTCCCGGGGTAAGCCTAGGCGCCGTCCGTTAGACAGAGCGAAAGCTCTGCAGGTTCGGCATTGGTGGTTTGGTATTGGTAATTGTATTGGTTTGTGCTGAAGGGTCAGCACTTGGTATTATTGGTATGTAGTAAGCACGCTGCTGCTCCGGCAGCTTCTGGGAAAGCGTGCTGCTGCTCCGGCAGCTTTTGGGAGAGCACGCTGCTGCTCCGGCAGCTTTTGGGAAAGCGTGCTGCTGCTCCGGCAGCTTCTGGGAGAGCACGCTGCTGCTCCGGCAGCTTTTGGGAGAGTGTGCTGCTGCTCCGGCAGCTTTTGGGAAAGCGTGCTGCTGCTCCGGCAGCTTTTGGGAGAGCACGCTGCTGCTCCGGCAGCTTCTGGGAAAGTGTGCTGCTGCTCTGGCAGCTTTTGGGTTTGTATCATAAGCTCAAAATGAAAAAGATCAAAGGAATTCTGGGAAAAGATGTACCTATCCCGCGGACATCCCCGCTGGGGTGTTTGCTAGCACACTGGAAAGAGGGAGGTTTTGGTCAAGAAATGCGGAAAGGAAAGCTGATTGATTATTGTAATATTTGGTGGCCACAGTATAAGCTAGAGGACCAAGAAACTTGGCCTGAGAATGGAACATTGCAATATAATACAATTTTACAATTGATGCTATTCTGTAAGCGGGAAGGAAAATATGATGAACTGCCGTATGTGGAATTATTCTTTTATTTGCGCCGAAAGCCTGAATGGCAGCATGCTTGTGGAATAATGGTGCTTGAGGTTTCAACTGAGGAACGTTGTTGTGCATGTACTAAGGAGGGACACTGTATACAGCATCAGGCAATAGAGAATAATAAGTATTATGGGGAAATGAATAATGGAAATATTGATTTGGAAGTTGCGCCGTCGGCTCCGCCGGAAGAGCCAGGACAGGGAGGGAAAAGAGAAAAGGAAGCTAGCAGTAGTGATGGAGAATCCCCGACTTTAGTCTCCCCTGTGTCACATAGGACCCGGCAACAGCGAAGGGCAGGAGAAACTATAAATGAACAGGGAGGGAAAATAATCGCTCCCCTCAGGCAAGGAGTGGGGACAGAAGGACCGGTATATGTTAAGGTGCCTTTTTCAGCTGGGGATTTAATGATATGGAAACAAGCAGCCGGCACCTACAGGGAAAACCCAGATAAAGTAGCTAGGGTAATGAAAATGATAATTAAAACCCAAAATCCCGATTGGGATGATCTCCAGGTGATCCTGGATACTTTGATGGACTCGACAGAAAAAGACGTGGTATTGCGGGCAGCCAGAGAGAGAGCCCGAGAAGATATACGTAATGGATTAGTGCTTGGAAATCTAGATCAAAACTTCCCCACCGAGGATCCCCAATGGGATTATAACACAGGGGATGGAATAAGGAGGCTGAAGAGATATCAAGATTGGGTACAAGTCGGGGTACAGAATGCCATGCCCCGGACTTATCAAAGGACTTCCAGCTGTTTGTGCATGAGAGACAACGATTGGCATTAGGAGTACTGACCCAGCGACTTGGGAGCTGGAAAAGACCTGTGGGGTATTTTTCTAAACAATTGGATGCAGTAAGCGCTGGATGGCCCTCGTGTTTAAGGGCCGTGGCAGCCACAGTCCTTTTAATACAGGAAGCCAGGAAGCTCACATTAGGGAAGCAAATTGAGTGTTCGTGCCACATATGGTGACTACGGTATTGGAGCAAAAGGGGGGCCATTGGCTATGGCCCAGCCGAATGATGAAATATCAAGCTATACTAACTGAGCAAGATGATGTAATCTTAAGAACTACTAACTTATTGAACCCAGCAGTGTTTCTAGGAACAACTACGGAGGAAGGAGACCTCAGTCATGATTGCGTGGAGATCATCGAACATACCTATGCCAGCAGAACAGACTTAAAGGATCAGCCTCGGGGGAGACCGGATTGGGAACTTTTCACGGATGGAAGCAGCTTTGTGGAAAATGGGACTCGTTATGCAGGATACGCGGCAACTACATCAAAGGTAGTGATTGAGGCAAATTCCCTACCTCCGGGGACTTCAGCCCAACGAGCAGAAATAGTCGCCCTGACACGAGCCCTGGAACTAAGCGAGGGTAAGAACGTGAATATTTGGACAGATTCAAAATATGCATTCGGGGTAGTCCACGTACATGGGGCATTATGGAAAGAAAGGGGAATGCTATCCTCACAAGGGACTAATATAAAATACCAGGAAGAAATATTGAAATTAATAACAGCTGTACAGAAACCCCAACAGGTGGCCATAATGCATTGTAAAGCTCATCAAGGAGGGGTGTCAGAGATTGCAGAAGGTAACAGACTGGCGGATTTGACGGCCCGGAAGGTTGCACGTGAAGTATGGAAAGTAATGGCTCTAATTCCATCGAAGGTAGGCCTCTCTTGTTTTAAATTACCTAAAGACCCAAAGTATTCAGCGGAAGATGAGAGACTTGCAAATTTGATGAAGGCCCAGAAGAATCCTGACGGGTGGTATGTGACTACGACAGGACAACTCATAGTACCTCCTATAATAATGCGAGAACTCTTACAAATAAAACATAATGAATGTCACTGGGGTGCAGAAGCAATGGTGACCTATTTGAAACGAGGTGTCATCTCGGTACACATGTTAACAATGGCAAAGTCAGTAATGTCAAAATGTGAGCTTTGCTTAAAGAATAATCCGGTAGCAAGGAAACATGCTGAGATGGGAAGAACTAGAGCTGGAATAGAGCCTGGAGATTACTGGCAAATAGACTTCGTGGAACTGCCTAAAGCAAGAGGTTATAAATACCGATTGGTAGGGGTTGATACTTTTTCAGGATGGCCAGAGGCCCTTCCCTGTCACAGCAACTAAGCAAAGGAAACGGTAAAATGGTTACTACGGGAAATAATCCCTAGATTTGGTGTACCGTTGGGTATTTCTTCAGACAGGGGACCACATTTCATTGCCAACGTGGTCAAGGAGGTTAGTAGGTTACTGGGAATCACCCAGAACACCCTATCCCACTTACTCCACCCCCATCCTATAGTACTAGCGTTAACAAGCAGGCATAGAGGAATCAATAAGATAGTAGACTAACGAAGATGCGTTAAGATTATACTTACTAATCTCTATATCAAGTTATACTCACTAACCTCTACTAACCTGATTCAACCTAACAGTAATGAAAATACTTGCTCTTGGTATGAGTGAAGTATTTTCAAAGGGGGGGAATGTTAGTGTTGGGGAGAATCGAATGGATGTTTTACTAATGTCTCTTAGGTAATGGGACCTATCAGTATAATTAAGCATTGCCAAATGTACTTACATTATCAATTAATCTATGTATACTGGATACTTAGGGAGTACATTGAACAATCAAAAGAATCATTGAAGGGGAACCCTGGGAGGGAACAGGTACAACCTGACCTTGGATAAGGGCCTGGAAATGATGAAATGAGTTGAAGCAGAACCAAGAAGCGGAGGGAGCATGCGTCGAGTAAGAAAGGTGAAAAGTTTAGCGGAGAGGAAGACTCCTTACTTCATCTGGACGACCACCTGGACGACCACCAGAGTGCGCCACGCATGTGCAAAGGGGAGGGGAGCTAATTAGAATGAAAAGCGAGGCTGATGTTGCAACCCGTAATGAATATGTATACCTGACGCAATATTGTATGTATAAAAAAACGGCTGGGAAGTAACGGGACTTGAAGCCAGATTTGGGCACCTGCCCCGGCTTCCAGCGCTGAATAAAGCACCTTCATATAATCACTTGGTGATTATGTGGTTGCTACGCTAATATCTGGACTCACTGCAGTGCATCCCCAGTGGTGCCAGTGCACTCTCTGGAGTCACTGCAGTGCATCCCCAGCGGTGCCAATGCACTCTCTGGACTCACTGCAGTGCATCCCTAGTGGTGACAGTGCACTCTCTGGACTCACTGCACTGCATCCCCCGTGGTGCCAGTGCACTCTCTGGACTCACTGCACTGCATCCCCAGTGGTGCCACTGCACTCTCTGAAAACACCGGGGTGCAACCGCAGCGGTGCCAGTGCACTCTCTGCACTCACGGCACTAAATCCCCAGTGTTGCCAGTGCACTCTCTGGACTCACTGCACTGCATCCCCAGTGGTGCCACTGTACTCTCTTTACTCACTGCACTACATCCCCAGTGGTGCCAGTGCACTCTCTGGACTCACTGTACTGCATTTCCAGTGGTGCCAGTGCACTCTCTGGACTCACTGCACTGCATCCCCAGTGGTGCCAGTGCACTCTCTGGACTTGCCGGGGTGCATCCCCAGTGGTGCCAGTGCACTCTCTGGACTCACTGCACTGCATCCCCAGTGGTGCCAGTGCACTGTCTGGACTCACTGCACTGCATCCCCAGTGGTGACAGTGCACTCTCTGGACTCACTGCACTGCATCTCCCGTGGTGCCAGTGCACTCTCTGGACTCACTGCACTGCATCCCCAGTGGTGCCACTGCACTCTCTGAAAACACCGGGGTGCAACCGCAGCGGTGCCAGTGCACTCTCTGCACTCACGGCACTGCATCCCCAGTGGTGCCAGTGCACTCTCTAGACTCACTGCACTGCATCCCCAGTTGTGCCACTGTACTCTCTTTACTCACTGCACTACATCCCCAGTGGTGCCAGTGCACTCTCTGGACTCACTGTACTGCATCCCCAGTGGTGCCAGTGCACTCTCTGGACTCACTGCAGTGCATCCCCAGTGGTGCCAGTGCACTCTCTGGACTCACTGCACTGCATACCCAGTGGTGCCAGTGCACTCTCTGGACTCACTGCACTGCATACCCAGTGGTGCCAGTGCACTCTCTGGACTCACTGCAGTGCATCCCCAGTGGCGCCAGTGCACTCTCTGGACTCACTGCACTGCCTCCCCAGTGGTGCCAGTGCACTCTCTGGACTTGCCGGGGTGCATCCCCAGTGGTGCCAGTGCACTCTCTGGACTCACTGCAGTGCATCCCCAGTGGTGCCAGTGCACTGTCTGGACTCACTGCATTCCCAGTGGTGCCAGGGCACTCTCTGGACTCACTGTACTGCATCCCCAGTGGTGCCTGTGAAGTCTCTGGACTCACTGCAGTGCATCCCCAATGGTGCCAGTGCACTCTTTGGACTCACTGCACTGCATCCCCAGTGGTGGCAGTGCACTCTCTGGACTCACTACACTGCATCCCCTGTGGTGCCAGTGACCTCTGTGGACTCACTGCAATACATCCCCAGTGGTGCCAGTGCACTCTCTGGACTCACTGCACTGCATCCCCAGTGGTGCCAGTGCACTCTCTGGACTCACTGCACTGCATCCCCAGTGGTGCCAGTGCACACTCTGGACTCACTGCAGTGCATCCCCAGTGGTGCTAGTGCACTCTCTGGACTCACTGCACTGCATCCCCTGTGGTGCCAGTGCACTCTCTCAACTCACTGCTCTGCGTTGCCATTGGTGCCAGTGCACTCTCTGGACTCATTGCATTGCATCACCAGTGGTGCCAATGCACTCTCTGGACTCACGGCACTGCATCCCCAGTGGTGCCAGTGCACTCTCTGGACTCACTGCACTGCATCCCCAGTGGTGCCAGTGCACTCTCTGGACTCACTGCGCTGCAACTCCAGTGGTGCCAGTGCACTCTCTGGACTCACTGCACTGCATCACCAGTGGTGCCAGTGCACTCTCTGGACTCACTGCACTGCATCCCAGGTGGTGCCAGTGCACTCTCTGGACTCACTGCAGTGCATCGCCAGTGGTGCCAGTGCACTCTCTGGACTCACTGCAGTGCATCCCCAGTGGTGCCAGTGCCATCTCTGGACTCACTGCCCTGCATCCCCAGTCGTGCCAGTGCAGTCTCTGTGTTAGTGTTGGCGAGAATCGAATGGATGTAATGTCTCTTAAGTAATGGGACCTACAGTATAATTAAGCATTGCCAAATGTACTTACATTATCAATTAATCTATGTATACTGGATACTTAGGGAGTACATTGAACAATCAAAAGAGTCATTGAAAAGGAACCCTGGGAGGGAACAGGTACCACCTGACCTTGGATAAGGGCCTGGAAATGATGAAATGAGTTGAAGCAGAACCAAGAAGCGGAGGGAGCATGCATCGAGTAAGAAAGGTGAAAAGTTTAGCGGAGAGGAAGACTCCTTACTTCATCTGGACGACCACCTGGACGACCACCAGAGTGCGCCACGCATGTGCAAAGGGGAGGGGAGCTAATTAGAATGAAAAGCGAGGCTGCTGTTGCAACCTGTAATGAATATGTATACCTGACGCAATATTGTATGTATAAATAACGGCTGGGAAGTAACGGGACTTGAAGCCAGATTTGGGCACCTGCCCCGGCTTCCAGCGCTGAATAAAGCACCTTCAAATAATCACTTGGTGATTATGTGGTTGCTAGGCTAACATCTGGACTCACTGCAGTGCATCCCCAGTGGTGCCAGTGCACTCTCTGGACTCACGGCAGTGCATCCCCAGCGGTGCCAATGCACTCTCTGGACTCACTGCAGTGCATCCCCAGTGGTGCCAGTGCACTCTCGGGACTCGCCGGGGTGCATCCCCTGTGGTGCCAGTGCACTCTCTGGACTCACCGGGGTGCATCCCCAGTGGTGCCAGTGCACTCTCTGGACTCACTGCACTGCATCCCCAGTGGTGCCAGTGCACTCTCTGGACTCACTGCAGTGCATCCCCAGTGGTGCCAGTGCACTCTCTGGACTCACTGCACTGCATCCCCAGTGGTGCCAGTGCACTCTCTGGACACACCGCACTGCATCCCCAGTGGTGCCAGTGCACTCTCTGGACTCACTGCACTGCATCCCCAGTGGTGCCAGTGCACTCTCTGGACTCACTGCACTGCATCCCCAGTGGTGCCAGTGCACTCTCTGGACTCACTGTACTGCATCCCCAGTGGTGCCAGTGCACTCTCTGACTCACTGCACTGCATCCCCAGTGGTGCCAGTGCACTCTCTGGATTCACGGCAGTGCATCCCCAGTGGTGCCAGTGCACACTCTGGACTCACGGCAGTGCATCCCCAGAGGTGCCAGTGCACTCTCTGGACTCACTGCACTGCATCCCCAGTGGTGCCAGTGCACTCTCTGGACTTGCCGGGGTGCATCCCCAGTGGTGCCAGTGCAGTCTCTGTGTTAGTGTTGGGGAGAATCTAATGGATATTTTACTAATGTCTCTTAGGTAATGGGACCTACAGTATAATTAAGCATTGCCAAATGTACTTACATTATCAATTAATCTATGTATACTGGATACTTAGGGAGTACATTGAACAATCAAAAGAATCATTGAAGGGGAACCTTGGGAGGGAACAGGTACAACCTGACCTTGGATAAGGGCCTGGAAATGATGAAATGAGTTGAAGCAGAACCAAGAAACGGAGGGAGCACGCGTCGAGTAAGAAAGGTGAAAAGTTTAGCGGAGAGGAAGACTCCTTACTTCATCTGGACGACCACCTGGACGACTGCCGTATGTGGAATTATTCTTTTATTTGCGCCGAAAGCCTGAATGGCAGCATGCTTGTGGAATAATGGTGCTTGAGGTTTCAACTGAGGAACGTTGTTGTGCATGTACTAAGGAGGGACACTGTATACAGCATCAGGCAATAGAGAATAATAAGTATTATGGGGAAATGAATAATGGAAATATTGATTTGGAAGTTGCGCCGTCGGCTCCGCCGGAAGAGCCAGGACAGGGAGGGAAAAGAGAAAAGGAAGCTAGCAGTAGTGATGGAGAATCCCCGACTTTAGTCTCCCCTGTGTCACATAGGACCCGGCAACAGCGAAGGGCAGGAGAAACTATAAATGAACAGGGAGGGAAAATAATCGCTCCCCTCAGGCAAGGAGTGGGGACAGAAGGACCGGTATATGTTAAGGTGCCTTTTTCAGCTGGGGATTTAATGATATGGAAACAAGCAGCCGGCACCTACAGGGAAAACCCAGATAAAGTAGCTAGGGTAATGAAAATGATAATTAAAACCCAAAATCCCGATTGGGATGATCTCCAGGTGATCCTGGATACTTTGATGGACTCGACAGAAAAAGACGTGGTATTGCGGGCAGCCAGAGAGAGAGCCCGAGAAGATATACGTAATGGATTAGTGCTTGGAAATCTAGATCAAAACTTCCCCACCGAGGATCCCCAATGGGATTATAACACAGGGGATGGAATAAGGAGGCTGAAGAGATATCAAGATTGGGTACAAGTCGGGGTACAGAATGCCATGCCCCGGACTTATCAAAGGACTTCCAGCTGTTTGTGCATGAGAGACAACGATTGGCATTAGGAGTACTGACCCAGCGACTTGGGAGCTGGAAAAGACCTGTGGGGTATTTTTCTAAACAATTGGATGCAGTAAGCGCTGGATGGCCCTCGTGTTTAAGGGCCGTGGCAGCCACAGTCCTTTTAATACAGGAAGCCAGGAAGCTCACATTAGGGAAGCAAATTGAGTGTTCGTGCCACATATGGTGACTACGGTATTGGAGCAAAAGGGGGGCCATTGGCTATGGCCCAGCCGAATGATGAAATATCAAGCTATACTAACTGAGCAAGATGATGTAATCTTAAGAACTACTAACTTATTGAACCCAGCAGTGTTTCTAGGAACAACTACGGAGGAAGGAGACCTCAGTCATGATTGCGTGGAGATCATCGAACATACCTATGCCAGCAGAACAGACTTAAAGGATCAGCCTCGGGGGAGACCGGATTGGGAACTTTTCACGGATGGAAGCAGCTTTGTGGAAAATGGGACTCGTTATGCAGGATACGCGGCAACTACATCAAAGGTAGTGATTGAGGCAAATTCCCTACCTCCGGGGACTTCAGCCCAACGAGCAGAAATAGTCGCCCTGACACGAGCCCTGGAACTAAGCGAGGGTAAGAACGTGAATATTTGGACAGATTCAAAATATGCATTCGGGGTAGTCCACGTACATGGGGCATTATGGAAAGAAAGGGGAATGCTATCCTCACAAGGGACTAATATAAAATACCAGGAAGAAATATTGAAATTAATAACAGCTGTACAGAAACCCCAACAGGTGGCCATAATGCATTGTAAAGCTCATCAAGGAGGGGTGTCAGAGATTGCAGAAGGTAACAGACTGGCGGATTTGACGGCCCGGAAGGTTGCACGTGAAGTATGGAAAGTAATGGCTCTAATTCCATCGAAGGTAGGCCTCTCTTGTTTTAAATTACCTAAAGACCCAAAGTATTCAGCGGAAGATGAGAGACTTGCAAATTTGATGAAGGCCCAGAAGAATCCTGACGGGTGGTATGTGACTACGACAGGACAACTCATAGTACCTCCTATAATAATGCGAGAACTCTTACAAATAAAACATAATGAATGTCACTGGGGTGCAGAAGCAATGGTGACCTATTTGAAACGAGGTGTCATCTCGGTACACATGTTAACAATGGCAAAGTCAGTAATGTCAAAATGTGAGCTTTGCTTAAAGAATAATCCGGTAGCAAGGAAACATGCTGAGATGGGAAGAACTAGAGCTGGAATAGAGCCTGGAGATTACTGGCAAATAGACTTCGTGGAACTGCCTAAAGCAAGAGGTTATAAATACCGATTGGTAGGGGTTGATACTTTTTCAGGATGGCCAGAGGCCCTTCCCTGTCACAGCAACTAAGCAAAGGAAACGGTAAAATGGTTACTACGGGAAATAATCCCTAGATTTGGTGTACCGTTGGGTATTTCTTCAGACAGGGGACCACATTTCATTGCCAACGTGGTCAAGGAGGTTAGTAGGTTACTGGGAATCACCCAGAACACCCTATCCCACTTACTCCACCCCCATCCTATAGTACTAGCGTTAACAAGCAGGCATAGAGGAATCAATAAGATAGTAGACTAACGAAGATGCGTTAAGATTATACTTACTAATCTCTATATCAAGTTATACTCACTAACCTCTACTAACCTGATTCAACCTAACAGTAATGAAAATACTTGCTCTTGGTATGAGTGAAGTATTTTCAAAGGGGGGGAATGTTAGTGTTGGGGAGAATCGAATGGATGTTTTACTAATGTCTCTTAGGTAATGGGACCTATCAGTATAATTAAGCATTGCCAAATGTACTTACATTATCAATTAATCTATGTATACTGGATACTTAGGGAGTACATTGAACAATCAAAAGAATCATTGAAGGGGAACCCTGGGAGGGAACAGGTACAACCTGACCTTGGATAAGGGCCTGGAAATGATGAAATGAGTTGAAGCAGAACCAAGAAGCGGAGGGAGCATGCGTCGAGTAAGAAAGGTGAAAAGTTTAGCGGAGAGGAAGACTCCTTACTTCATCTGGACGACCACCTGGACGACCACCAGAGTGCGCCACGCATGTGCAAAGGGGAGGGGAGCTAATTAGAATGAAAAGCGAGGCTGATGTTGCAACCCGTAATGAATATGTATACCTGACGCAATATTGTATGTATAAAAAAACGGCTGGGAAGTAACGGGACTTGAAGCCAGATTTGGGCACCTGCCCCGGCTTCCAGCGCTGAATAAAGCACCTTCATATAATCACTTGGTGATTATGTGGTTGCTACGCTAATATCTGGACTCACTGCAGTGCATCCCCAGTGGTGCCAGTGCACTCTCTGGAGTCACTGCAGTGCATCGCCAGCGGTGCCAATGCACTCTCTGGACTCACTGCAGTGCATCCCCAGTGGTGCCAGTGCATTTTCTGGACTCACTGCAGTGCATCCCCAGTGGTGCCAGTACACTCTCTGGACTCACTGTATTGCATCCCCAGTGGTGCCAGTGCCCTCTCTGGACTCACTGCAGTGCATCCCCAGTGGTGCTAGTGCACTGTCTGGAGTCACTGCGCTGCATCCCCAGTGGTTCCAGTGCACTCTCTGGACTCACTAACTGCATCCCCAGTGGTGCCAGTGCACTCTCTGGACTCACTGTACTGCATCCCCAGTGGTGCCTGTGAAGTCTCTGGACTCACTGCAGTGCATCCCCAATGGTGCCAGTGCACTCTTTGGACTCACTGCACTGCATCCCCAGTGGTGACAGTGCACTCTCTGGACTCACTACACTGCATCCCCTGTGGTGCCAGTGACCTCTGTGGACTCACTGCAATACATCCCCAGTGGTGCCAGTGCACTCTCTGGACTCACTGCACTGCATCCCCAGTGGTGCCAGTGCACTCTCTGGACTCACTGCACTGCATCCCCAGTGGTGCCAGTGCACACTCTGGACTCACTGCAGTGCATCCCCAGTGGTGCTAGTGCACTCTCTGGACTCACTGCACTGCATCCCCTGTGGTGCCAGTGCACTCTCTCAACTCACTGCTCTGCGTTGCCATTGGTGCCAGTGCACTCTCTGGACTCATTGCATTGCATCACCAGTGGTGCCTATGCACTCTCTGGACTCACGGCACTGCATCCCCAGTGGTGCCAGTGCACTCTCTGGACTCACTGCACTGCATCCCCAGTGGTGCCAGTGCATTCTCAGGAGTCACTGCGCTGCATCCCCAGTGGTTCCAGTGCACTCTCTGGACTCACTGCGCTGCAACTCCAGTGGTGCCAGTGCACTCTCTGGACTCACTGCACTGCATCACCAGTGGTGCCAGTGCACTCTCTGGACTCACTGCACTGCATCCCAGGTGGTGCCAGTGCACTCTCTGGACTCACTGCAGTGCATCGCCAGTGGTGCCAGTGCACTCTCTGGACTCACTGCAGTGCATCCCCAGTGGTGCCAGTGCCATCTCTGGACTCACTGCCCTGCATCCCCAGTCGTGCCAGTGCAGTCTCTGTGTTAGTGTTGGCGAGAATCGAATGGATGTAATGTCTCTTAAGTAATGGGACCTACAGTATAATTAAGCATTGCCAAATGTACTTACATTATCAATTAATCTATGTATACTGGATACTTAGGGAGTACATTGAACAATCAAAAGAGTCATTGAAAAGGAACCCTGGGAGGGAACAGGTACCACCTGACCTTGGATAAGGGCCTGGAAATGATGAAATGAGTTGAAGCAGAACCAAGAAGCGGAGGGAGCATGCATCGAGTAAGAAAGGTGAAAAGTTTAGCGGAGAGGAAGACTCCTTACTTCATCTGGACGACCACCTGGACGACCACCAGAGTGCGCCACGCATGTGCAAAGGGGAGGGGAGCTAATTAGAATGAAAAGCGAGGCTGCTGTTGCAACCTGTAATGAATATGTATACCTGACGCAATATTGTATGTATAAATAACGGCTGGGAAGTAACGGGACTTGAAGCCAGATTTGGGCACCTGCCCCGGCTTCCAGCGCTGAATAAAGCACCTTCAAATAATCACTTGGTGATTATGTGGTTGCTAGGCTAACATCTGGACTCACTGCAGTGCATCCCCAGTGGTGCCAGTGCACTCTCTGGACTCACGGCAGTGCATCCCCAGAGGTGCCAGTGCACTCTCTGGACTCACTGCAGTGCATCCCCAGTGGTGCCAGTGCACTCTCGGGACTCGCCGGGGTGCATCCCCTGTGGTGCCAGTGCACTCTCTGGACTCACCGGGGTGCATCCCCAGTGGTGCCAGTGCACTCTCTGGACTCACTGCACTGCATCCCCAGTGGTGCCAGTGCACTCTCTGGACTCACTGCAGTGCATCCCCAGTGGTGCCAGTGCACTCTCTGGACTCACTGCACTGCATCCCCAGTGGTGCCAGTGCACTCTCTGGACACACCGCACTGCATCCCCAGTGGTGCCAGTGCACTCTCTGGACTCACTGCACTGCATCCCCAGTGGTGCCAGTGCACTCTCTGGACTCACTGCACTGCATCCCCAGTGGTGCCAGTGCACTCTCTGGACTCACTGTACTGCATCCCCAGTGGTGCCAGTGCACTCTCTGACTCACTGCACTGCATCCCCAGTGGTGCCAGTGCACTCTCTGGATTCACGGCAGTGCATCCCCAGTGGTGCCAGTGCACACTCTGGACTCACGGCAGTGCATCCCCAGAGGTGCCAGTGCACTCTCTGGACTCACTGCACTGCATCCCCAGTGGTGCCAGTGCACTCTCTGGACTTGCCGGGGTGCATCCCCAGTGGTGCCAGTGCAGTCTCTGTGTTAGTGTTGGGGAGAATCTAATGGATATTTTACTAATGTCTCTTAGGTAATGGGACCTACAGTATAATTAAGCATTGCCAAATGTACTTACATTATCAATTAATCTATGTATACTGGATACTTAGGGAGTACATTGAACAATCAAAAGAATCATTGAAGGGGAACCTTGGGAGGGAACAGGTACAACCTGACCTTGGATAAGGGCCTGGAAATGATGAAATGAGTTGAAGCAGAACCAAGAAACGGAGGGAGCACGCGTCGAGTAAGAAAGGTGAAAAGTTTAGCGGAGAGGAAGACTCCTTACTTCATCTGGACGACCACCTGGACGACTGCCGTATGTGGAATTATTCTTTTATTTGCGCCGAAAGCCTGAATGGCAGCATGCTTGTGGAATAATGGTGCTTGAGGTTTCAACTGAGGAACGTTGTTGTGCATGTACTAAGGAGGGACACTGTATACAGCATCAGGCAATAGAGAATAATAAGTATTATGGGGAAATGAATAATGGAAATATTGATTTGGAAGTTGCGCCGTCGGCTCCGCCGGAAGAGCCAGGACAGGGAGGGAAAAGAGAAAAGGAAGCTAGCAGTAGTGATGGAGAATCCCCGACTTTAGTCTCCCCTGTGTCACATAGGACCCGGCAACAGCGAAGGGCAGGAGAAACTATAAATGAACAGGGAGGGAAAATAATCGCTCCCCTCAGGCAAGGAGTGGGGACAGAAGGACCGGTATATGTTAAGGTGCCTTTTTCAGCTGGGGATTTAATGATATGGAAACAAGCAGCCGGCACCTACAGGGAAAACCCAGATAAAGTAGCTAGGGTAATGAAAATGATAATTAAAACCCAAAATCCCGATTGGGATGATCTCCAGGTGATCCTGGATACTTTGATGGACTCGACAGAAAAAGACGTGGTATTGCGGGCAGCCAGAGAGAGAGCCCGAGAAGATATACGTAATGGATTAGTGCTTGGAAATCTAGATCAAAACTTCCCCACCGAGGATCCCCAATGGGATTATAACACAGGGGATGGAATAAGGAGGCTGAAGAGATATCAAGATTGGGTACAAGTCGGGGTACAGAATGCCATGCCCCGGACTTATCAAAGGACTTCCAGCTGTTTGTGCATGAGAGACAACGATTGGCATTAGGAGTACTGACCCAGCGACTTGGGAGCTGGAAAAGACCTGTGGGGTATTTTTCTAAACAATTGGATGCAGTAAGCGCTGGATGGCCCTCGTGTTTAAGGGCCGTGGCAGCCACAGTCCTTTTAATACAGGAAGCCAGGAAGCTCACATTAGGGAAGCAAATTGAGTGTTCGTGCCACATATGGTGACTACGGTATTGGAGCAAAAGGGGGGCCATTGGCTATGGCCCAGCCGAATGATGAAATATCAAGCTATACTAACTGAGCAAGATGATGTAATCTTAAGAACTACTAACTTATTGAACCCAGCAGTGTTTCTAGGAACAACTACGGAGGAAGGAGACCTCAGTCATGATTGCGTGGAGATCATCGAACATACCTATGCCAGCAGAACAGACTTAAAGGATCAGCCTCGGGGGAGACCGGATTGGGAACTTTTCACGGATGGAAGCAGCTTTGTGGAAAATGGGACTCGTTATGCAGGATACGCGGCAACTACATCAAAGGTAGTGATTGAGGCAAATTCCCTACCTCCGGGGACTTCAGCCCAACGAGCAGAAATAGTCGCCCTGACACGAGCCCTGGAACTAAGCGAGGGTAAGAACGTGAATATTTGGACAGATTCAAAATATGCATTCGGGGTAGTCCACGTACATGGGGCATTATGGAAAGAAAGGGGAATGCTATCCTCACAAGGGACTAATATAAAATACCAGGAAGAAATATTGAAATTAATAACAGCTGTACAGAAACCCCAACAGGTGGCCATAATGCATTGTAAAGCTCATCAAGGAGGGGTGTCAGAGATTGCAGAAGGTAACAGACTGGCGGATTTGACGGCCCGGAAGGTTGCACGTGAAGTATGGAAAGTAATGGCTCTAATTCCATCGAAGGTAGGCCTCTCTTGTTTTAAATTACCTAAAGACCCAAAGTATTCAGCGGAAGATGAGAGACTTGCAAATTTGATGAAGGCCCAGAAGAATCCTGACGGGTGGTATGTGACTACGACAGGACAACTCATAGTACCTCCTATAATAATGCGAGAACTCTTACAAATAAAACATAATGAATGTCACTGGGGTGCAGAAGCAATGGTGACCTATTTGAAACGAGGTGTCATCTCGGTACACATGTTAACAATGGCAAAGTCAGTAATGTCAAAATGTGAGCTTTGCTTAAAGAATAATCCGGTAGCAAGGAAACATGCTGAGATGGGAAGAACTAGAGCTGGAATAGAGCCTGGAGATTACTGGCAAATAGACTTCGTGGAACTGCCTAAAGCAAGAGGTTATAAATACCGATTGGTAGGGGTTGATACTTTTTCAGGATGGCCAGAGGCCCTTCCCTGTCACAGCAACTAAGCAAAGGAAACGGTAAAATGGTTACTACGGGAAATAATCCCTAGATTTGGTGTACCGTTGGGTATTTCTTCAGACAGGGGACCACATTTCATTGCCAACGTGGTCAAGGAGGTTAGTAGGTTACTGGGAATCACCCAGAACACCCTATCCCACTTACTCCACCCCCATCCTATAGTACTAGCGTTAACAAGCAGGCATAGAGGAATCAATAAGATAGTAGACTAACGAAGATGCGTTAAGATTATACTTACTAATCTCTATATCAAGTTATACTCACTAACCTCTACTAACCTGATTCAACCTAACAGTAATGAAAATACTTGCTCTTGGTATGAGTGAAGTATTTTCAAAGGGGGGGAATGTTAGTGTTGGGGAGAATCGAATGGATGTTTTACTAATGTCTCTTAGGTAATGGGACCTATCAGTATAATTAAGCATTGCCAAATGTACTTACATTATCAATTAATCTATGTATACTGGATACTTAGGGAGTACATTGAACAATCAAAAGAATCATTGAAGGGGAACCCTGGGAGGGAACAGGTACAACCTGACCTTGGATAAGGGCCTGGAAATGATGAAATGAGTTGAAGCAGAACCAAGAAGCGGAGGGAGCATGCGTCGAGTAAGAAAGGTGAAAAGTTTAGCGGAGAGGAAGACTCCTTACTTCATCTGGACGACCACCTGGACGACCACCAGAGTGCGCCACGCATGTGCAAAGGGGAGGGGAGCTAATTAGAATGAAAAGCGAGGCTGATGTTGCAACCCGTAATGAATATGTATACCTGACGCAATATTGTATGTATAAAAAAACGGCTGGGAAGTAACGGGACTTGAAGCCAGATTTGGGCACCTGCCCCGGCTTCCAGCGCTGAATAAAGCACCTTCATATAATCACTTGGTGATTATGTGGTTGCTACGCTAATATCTGGACTCACTGCAGTGCATCCCCAGTGGTGCCAGTGCACTCTCTGGAGTCACTGCAGTGCATCCCCAGCGGTGCCAATGCACTCTCTGGACTCACTGCAGTGCATCCCCAGTGGTGCCAGTGCATTTTCTGGACTCACTGCAGTGCATCCCCAGTGGTGCCAGTACACTCTCTGGACTCACTGTATTGCATCCCCAGTGGTGCCAGTGCCCTCTCTGGACTCACTGCAGTGCATCCCCAGTGGTGCTAGTGCACTGTCTGGAGTCACTGCGCTGCATCCCCAGTGGTTCCAGTGCACTCTCTGGACTCACTAACTGCATCCCCAGTGGTGCCAGAGAACTCTCTGGAGTCACTGCAGTGCATCCCCAGTGGTGCTAGTGCACCGTCTGGAGTCACTGCGCTGCATCTCCAGTGGTTCCAGTGCACTCTCTGGACTCACTGCAGTGCATCCCCAGTGGTGCCAGTGCCCTCTGTGGACTCACTGCACTACATCACCAGTGGTGACGGTGCACTCTCTGGACTCACTGCAGTGCATCCCAGGTGGTGCCAGTGCACTCTCTGGACTCACTGCTCTGCATCCCCAGTGGTGCCAGTGCACTCTCTGGACTCACTGCAGTGCATCGCCAGTGGTGCCAGTGCCCTCTCTGGACTCACTGCACTGCATCCCCAGTGGTGCCAGTGCACTCTCTGTGTTAGTGTTGGGGAGAATCGAATGGATGTTTTACTAATGTCTCTTAGGTAATGGGACCTACAGTATAATTAAGCATTGCCAAATGTACTTACATTATCAATTAATCTATGTATACTGGATACTTAGGGAGTACATTGAACAATCAAAAGAATCATTGAAGGGGAACCTTGGGAGGGAACAGGTACAACCTGACCTTGGATAAGGGCCTGGAAATGATGAAATGAGTTGAAGCAGAACCAAGAAGCGGAGGGAGCATGCGTCGAGTAAGAAAGGTGAAAAGTTTAGCGGAGAGGAAGACTCCTTACTTCATCTGGACGACCACCTGGACGACCACCAGAGTGCGCCACGCATGTGCAAAGGGGAGGGGAGCTAATTAGAATGAAAAGCGAGGCTGATGTTGCAACCTGTAATGAATATGTATACCTGACGCAATATTGTATGTATAAATAACGGCTGGGAAGTAACGGGACTTGAAGCCAGATTTGGGCACCTGCCCCGGCTTCCAGCGCTGAATAAAGCACCTTCATATAATCACTTGGTGGTTATGTGGTTGCTACGCTAACATTTTGGCGACCCAGGTGGGACAGCGTGGGCACTGCTGAGGCGGCTCGTGTCTCGGTTTCGCTCCAGCCGGCACCGAGGGATTCTCGGGGAGCAGTCGACCACGACCGACCTCCGCTGCTCACGACGTACCACTGGAGTGGTAAGCAAAGGTGCTTTCAACTTTGGGTATTCGGTACCGATTTGGTTGGGAAAGCCTGCCGGTCAGACGCGGCGAAAGCCACGCTCGGTTGGGCAGGGAGCTCCCGGGGTAAGCCTAGGCGCCGTCCGTTAGACAGAGCGAAAGCTCTGCAGGTTCGGCATTGGTGGTTTGGTATTGGTAATTGTATTGGTTTGTGCTGAAGGGTCAGCACTTGGTATTATTGGTATGTAGTAAGCACGCTGCTGCTCCGGCAGCTTCTGGGAAAGCGTGCTGCTGCTCCGGCAGCTTTTGGGAGAGCACGCTGCTGCTCCGGCAGCTTTTGGGAAAGCGTGCTGCTGCTCCGGCAGCTTCTGGGAGAGCACGCTGCTGCTCCGGCAGCTTTTGGGAGAGTGTGCTGCTGCTCCGGCAGCTTTTGGGAAAGCGTGCTGCTGCTCCGGCAGCTTTTGGGAGAGCACGCTGCTGCTCCGGCAGCTTCTGGGAAAGTGTGCTGCTGCTCTGGCAGCTTTTGGGTTTGTATCATAAGCTCAAAATGAAAAAGATCAAAGGAATTCTGGGAAAAGATGTACCTATCCCGCGGACATCCCCGCTGGGGTGTTTGCTAGCACACTGGAAAGAGGGAGGTTTTGGTCAAGAAATGCGGAAAGGAAAGCTGATTGATTATTGTAATATTTGGTGGCCACAGTATAAGCTAGAGGACCAAGAAACTTGGCCTGAGAATGGAACATTGCAATATAATACAATTTTACAATTGATGCTATTCTGTAAGCGGGAAGGAAAATATGATGAACTGCCGTATGTGGAATTATTCTTTTATTTGCGCCGAAAGCCTGAATGGCAGCATGCTTGTGGAATAATGGTGCTTGAGGTTTCAACTGAGGAACGTTGTTGTGCATGTACTAAGGAGGGACACTGTATACAGCATCAGGCAATAGAGAATAATAAGTATTATGGGGAAATGAATAATGGAAATATTGATTTGGAAGTTGCGCCGTCGGCTCCGCCGGAAGAGCCAGGACAGGGAGGGAAAAGAGAAAAGGAAGCTAGCAGTAGTGATGGAGAATCCCCGACTTTAGTCTCCCCTGTGTCACATAGGACCCGGCAACAGCGAAGGGCAGGAGAAACTATAAATGAACAGGGAGGGAAAATAATCACTCCCCTCAGGCAAGGAGTGGGGACAGAAGGACCAGTATATGTTAAGGTGCCTTTTTCAGCTGGGGATTTAATGATATGGAAACAAGCAGCCGGCACCTACAGGGAAAACCCAGATAAAGTAGCTAGGGTAATGAAAATGATAATTAAAACCCAAAATCCCGATTGGGATGATCTCCAGGTGATCCTGGATACTTTGATGGACTCGACAGAAAAAGACGTGGTATTGCGGGCAGCCAGAGAGAGAGCCCGAGAAGATATACGTAATGGATTAGTGCTTGGAAATCTAGATCAAAACTTCCCCACCGAGGATCCCCAATGGGATTATAACACAGGGGATGGAATAAGGAGGCTGAAGAGATATCAAGATTGGGTACAAGTCGGGGTACAGAATGCCATGCCCCGGACTTATCAAAGGACTTCCAGCTGTTTGTGCATGAGAGACAACGATTGGCATTAGGAGTACTGACCCAGCGACTTGGGAGCTGGAAAAGACCTGTGGGGTATTTTTCTAAACAATTGGATGCAGTAAGCGCTGGATGGCCCTCATGTTTAAGGGCCGTGGCAGCCACAGTCCTTTTAATACAGGAAGCCAGGAAGCTCACATTAGGGAAGCAAATTGAGTGTTCGTGCCACATATGGTGACTACGGTATTGGAGCAAAAGGGGGGCCATTGGCTATGGCCCAGCCGAATGATGAAATATCAAGCTATACTAACTGAGCAAGATGATGTAATCTTAAGAACTACTAACTTATTGAACCCAGCAGTGTTTCTAGGAACAACTACGGAGGAAGGAGACCTCAGTCATGATTGCGTGGAGATCATCGAACATACCTATGCCAGCAGAACAGACTTAAAGGATCAGCCTCGGGGGAGACCGGATTGGGAACTTTTCACGGATGGAAGCAGCTTTGTGGAAAATGGGACTCGTTATGCAGGATACGCGGCAACTACATCAAAGGTAGTGATTGAGGCAAATTCCCTACCTCCGGGGACTTCAGCCCAACGAGCAGAAATAGTCGCCCTGACACGAGCCCTGGAACTAAGCGAGGGTAAGAACGTGAATATTTGGACAGATTCAAAATATGCATTCGGGGTAGTCCACGTACATGGGGCATTATGGAAAGAAAGGGGAATGCTATCCTCACAAGGGACTAATATAAAATACCAGGAAGAAATATTGAAATTAATAACAGCTGTACAGAAACCCCAACAGGTGGCCATAATGCATTGTAAAGCTCATCAAGGAGGGGTGTCAGAGATTGCAGAAGGTAACAGACTGGCGGATTTGACGGCCCGGAAGGTTGCACGTGAAGTATGGAAAGTAATGGCTCTAATTCCATCGAAGGTAGGCCTCTCTTGTTTTAAATTACCTAAAGACCCAAAGTATTCAGCGGAAGATGAGAGACTTGCAAATTTGATGAAGGCCCAGAAGAATCCTGACGGGTGGTATGTGACTACGACAGGACAACTCATAGTACCTCCTATAATAATGCGAGAACTCTTACAAATAAAACATAATGAATGTCACTGGGGTGCAGAAGCAATGGTGACCTATTTGAAACGAGGTGTCATCTCGGTACACATGTTAACAATGGCAAAGTCAGTAATGTCAAAATGTGAGCTTTGCTTAAAGAATAATCCGGTAGCAAGGAAACATGCTGAGATGGGAAGAACTAGAGCTGGAATAGAGCCTGGAGATTACTGGCAAATAGACTTCGTGGAACTGCCTAAAGCAAGAGGTTATAAATACCGATTGGTAGGGGTTGATACTTTTTCAGGATGGCCAGAGGCCCTTCCCTGTCACAGCAACTAAGCAAAGGAAACGGTAAAATGGTTACTACGGGAAATAATCCCTAGATTTGGTGTACCGTTGGGTATTTCTTCAGACAGGGGACCACATTTCATTGCCAACGTGGTCAAGGAGGTTAGTAGGTTACTGGGAATCACCCAGAACACCCTATCCCACTTACTCCACCCCCATCCTATAGTACTAGCGTTAACAAGCAGGCATAGAGGAATCAATAAGATAGTAGACTAACGAAGATGCGTTAAGATTATACTTACTAATCTCTATATCAAGTTATACTCACTAACCTCTACTAACCTGATTCAACCTAACAGTAATGAAAATACTTGCTCTTGGTATGAGTGAAGTATTTTCAAAGGGGGGGAATGTTAGTGTTGGGGAGAATCGAATGGATGTTTTACTAATGTCTCTTAGGTAATGGGACCTATCAGTATAATTAAGCATTGCCAAATGTACTTACATTATCAATTAATCTATGTATACTGGATACTTAGGGAGTACATTGAACAATCAAAAGAATCATTGAAGGGGAACCCTGGGAGGGAACAGGTACAACCTGACCTTGGATAAGGGCCTGGAAATGATGAAATGAGTTGAAGCAGAACCAAGAAGCGGAGGGAGCATGCGTCGAGTAAGAAAGGTGAAAAGTTTAGCGGAGAGGAAGACTCCTTACTTCATCTGGACGACCACCTGGACGACCACCAGAGTGCGCCACGCATGTGCAAAGGGGAGGGGAGCTAATTAGAATGAAAAGCGAGGCTGATGTTGCAACCCGTAATGAATATGTATACCTGACGCAATATTGTATGTATAAAAAAACGGCTGGGAAGTAACGGGACTTGAAGCCAGATTTGGGCACCTGCCCCGGCTTCCAGCGCTGAATAAAGCACCTTCATATAATCACTTGGTGATTATGTGGTTGCTACGCTAATATCTGGACTCACTGCAGTGCATCCCCAGTGGTGCCAGTGCACTCTCTGGAGTCACTGCAGTGCATCGCCAGCGGTGCCAATGCACTCTCTGGACTCACTGCAGTGCATCCCCAGTGGTGCCAGTGCATTTTCTGGACTCACTGCAGTGCATCCCCAGTGGTGCCAGTACACTCTCTGGACTCACTGTACTGCATCCCCAGTGGTGCCAGAGAACTCTCTGGAGTCACTGCAGTGCATCCCCAGTGGTGCTAGTGCACTGTCTGGAGTCACTGCGCTGCATCCCCAGTGGTTCCAGTGCACTCTCTGGACTCACGGCACTGCAACTCCAGTGGTGCCAGTGCACTCTCTGGAGTCACTGCACTGCATCACCAGTGGTGACGGTGCACTCTCTGGACTCACTGCACTGCATCCCAGGTGGTGCCAGTGCACTCTCTGGACTCACTGCTCTGCATCCCCAGTGGTGCCAGTGCACTCTCTGGACTCACTGCAGTGCATCGCCAGTGGTGCCAGTGCCCTCTCTGGACTCACTGCAGTGCATCCCCAGTGGTGCTAGTGCACTGTCTGGAGTCACTGCGCTGCATCCCCAGTGGTTCCAGTGCACTCTCTGGACTCACTAACTGCATCCCCAGTGGTGCCAGAGAACTCTCTGGAGTCACTGCAGTGCATCCCCAGTGGTGCTAGTGCACTGTCTGGAGTCACTGCGCTGCATCCCCAGTGGTGCCAGTGCACTCTCTGGACTCACTGCACTGCATTGCCATTGGTGCCAGTGCACTCTCTGGACTCACTGCAGTGCATCCCCAGTGGTGCCAGTGCACTCTCTGGACTCACTGCACTGCATTGCCATTGGTGCCAGTGCACTCTCTGGACTCATTGCAGTGCATCCCCAGTGGTGCCAGTGCACTCTCTGGACTCACTGCACTGCATCCCCAGTGGTGCCAGTGCACTCTCTGGACTCACTGAACTGCATCCCTAATGGTGCCAGTGCACTCTCTGGACTCACTGCACTGCATCCCCAGTGGTGCCAGTGCACTCTCTGGACTCACTGCACTGCATCCCCAGTGGTGCCAGTGCACTCTCTGGACTCACTGCACTGCATCCCCAGTGGTGCCAGTGCACTCTCTGGACTCACTGCACTACATCCCCAGTGGTGCCAGTGCACTCTCTGGACTCACTGCACTGCATCCCCAGTGGTGCCAGTGCACTCTCTGGACTCACCGGGGTGCATCCCCAATAGTGCCAGTGCCCTCTCTGGACTCACTGCACTGCATCCCCAGTGGTGCCAGTGCACTCTCTGGACTCACAGCACTGCATCCCCTGTGGTGCCAGTGCACTCTCTGGACTCACGGCACTGCATCCCCTGTGGTGCTAGTGCACTCTCTGGACCAACGGCACTGCATCCCCAGTGGTGCCAGTGCACTCTCTGGACTCACTGCAGTGCATCCCCAGTGGTGCCAGTGCCCTCTCTGGACTCACTGCACTGCATCCCCAGTGGTGCCAGTGCAGTCTCTGTGTTAGTGTTGGGGAGAATCGAATAGATGTTTTACTAATGTCTCTTAGGTAATGGGACCTACAGTATAATTAAGCATTGCCAAATGTACTTACATTATCAATTAATCTATGTATACTGGAAACTTAGGGAGTACATTGAACAATCAAAAGAATCATTGAAGGGGAACCCTGGGAGGGAACTGGTACAACCTGACCTTGGATAAGGGCCTGGAAATGATGAAATGAGTTGAAGCAGAACCAAGAAGCGGAGGGAGCATGCGTCGAGTAAGAAAGGTGAAAAGTTTAGCGGAGAGGAAGACTCCTTACTTCATCTGGACGACCACCTGGACGACCACCAGAGTGCGCCACACATGTGCAAAGGGGAGGGGAGCTAATTAGAATGAAAAGCGAGGCTGATGTTGCAACCTGTAATGAATATGTATACCTGACGCAATATTGTATGTATAAATAACGGCTGGGAAGTAACGGGACTTGAAGCCAGATTTGGGCACCTGCCCCGGCTTCCAGCGCTGAATAAAGCACCTTCATATAATCACTTGGTGGTTATGTGGTTGCTACGCTAACATTTTGGCGACCCAGGTGGGACAGCGTGGGCACTGCTGAGGCGGCTCGTGTCTCGGTTTCGCTCCAGCCGGCACCGAGGGATTCTCGGGGAGCAGTCGACCACGACCGACCTCCGCTGCTCACGACGTACCACTGGAGTGGTAAGCAAAGGTGCTTTCAACTTTGGGTATTCGGTACCGATTTGGTTGCGAAAGCCTGCCGGTCAGACGCGGCGAAAGCCACGCTCGGTTGGGCAGGGAGCTCCCGGGGTAAGCCTAGGCGCTGTCCGTTAGACAGAGCGAAAGCTCTGCAGGTTCGGCATTGGTGGTTTGGTATTGGTAATTGTATTGGTTTGTGCTGAAGGGTCAGCACTTGGTATTATTGGTATGTAGTAAGCACGCTGCTGCTCCGGCAGCTTCTGGGAAAGCGTGCTGCTGCTCCGGCAGCTTTTGGGAGAGCACGCTGCTGCTCCGGCAGCTTTTTGGGAAAGCGTGCTGCTGCTCCGGCAGCTTCTGGGATAGCACGCTGCTGCTCCGGCAGCTTTTGGGAGAGTATGCTGCTGCTCCGGCAGCTTTTGGGAAAGCGTGCTGCTGCTCCGGCAGCTTTTGGGAGAGCACGCTGCTGCTCCGGCAGCTTCTGGGAAAGTGTGCTGCTGCTCTGGCAGCTTTTGGGTTTGTATCATAAGCTCAAAATGAAAAAGATCAAAGGAATTCTGGGAAAAGATGTACAGCAGCTGCCAGTGCACTCTCTGGTGCCAGTGCACTCTCTGGACTCACTGCATTGCATCCCCAGTGGTGCCAGTGCACTCTCTGGACTCACTGCACTGCATCCCCAGTGGTGCCAGTGCACTCTCGGGACTCGCCGGGGTGCATCCCCTGTGGTGCCAGTGCACACTCTGGACTCACTGCACTGCATCATCTGTGGTGCCAGTGCACTCTCTGGACTCACTGCACTGCATCCCCAGTGGTGCCAGTGCACTCTCTGGACTCACTGCAGTGCATCCCCAGTGGTGCCAGTGCACTCTCTGGACTCACTGCACTACATCCCCAAAGGTGCCAGTTCACTCTCTGGACTTGCCGGGGTGCATCCCCAGTGGTGCCAGTTCAAGCTCTGGACTCACTGCAGTGCATCCCCAGTGGTGCCAGTGCACTCTCTGGACTCACTGCACTGCAACCCCAGTGGTGCCAGTGCACTCTCTGCACTCACTGCACTGCATCCCCAGTGGTGCCAGTGCCCTCTGTGGACTCACTGCACTGCATCCCCAGTGGGGCCCGTGCACTCTCTGGACTCACGGCAGTGCATCCCCAGTGGTGCCACTGCACTCTCTGGACCCACTGCACTGAATTCCCAGTGGTGCCAGTGCACTCTCTGGACTCACTGCACTGCATCCCCAGTGGTGCCAGTGCACTCTCTGGACTCACGGCACTGCATCCCCGGTGGTGCCAGTGCACTCTCTGGACTCACTGCACTGCACCCCCAGTGGTGCCAGTGCGCTCTCTGGACTCACCAGGGTGCATCCCCAGTGGTGCCAGTGCACTCTCTGGACTCACTGCACTGCATCCCCAGTGGTGCCAGTGCACTCCCTGGACTCACTGCACTGCATCCCCAGTGGTGCCAGTGCACTCTCTGGACTCACTGCACTGCATCCCCAGTGGTGCCAGTGCACTCTCTGTACCCACTGCACTGAATTCCCAGTGGTGCCAGTGCACTCTCTAGACTCACTGCACTGCATCCCCAGGGGTGCCAGTGCACTCTCTGGACTCACGGCACTGCATCCCCGGTGGTGCCAGTGCACTCCCTGGACTCACTGCACTCCATCCCCAGTGGTGCCAGTGCACTCTCTGGACTCACTGGGGTGCATCCCCAGTGGTGCCAGTGCACTCTCTGGACTCACTGCACTGCATCCCCAGTGGTGCCAGTGCACTCTCTGGACTCACGGCACTGCATCCCCAGTGGTACCAGTGCACTCTCTGGACTCACTGCACTGCATCCCCAGTGGTGCCAGTGCACTCTCTGCACTCACTGACCTGCATCCCCAGTGGTGCCAGTGCACTCTCTTGAGTCACAGCACTGCATCCCCAGTGGTGCCAGTGCACTCTCTGTACCAACTGCACTGAATTCCCAGTGGTGCCAGTGCAATCTCTGGACTCACTGCACTGCATCCCCAGTGGTGCCAGTGCACTCTCTGGACTCACCGGGGTGCATCCCCAGTGGTGCCAGTGCACTCTCTGGACTCACTGCACTGCATCCCCAGTGGTGCCAGTGCACTCTCTGGACTCACTGCACTGCATCCCCAGTGGTGCCAGTGCACTCTCTGGACTCACTACACTGCATCCCCAGTGGTGCCAGTGCACTCTCTGGACTCACTGCACTGCATCCCCAGTGGTGCCAGTGCACTCTCTGGAGTCACGGCACTCCATCCCCAGTGGTGCCAGTGCACTCTCTGGACTCACCGGGGTGCATCCCCAGTGGTGCCAGCGCACTCTCTGGACTCACTGCACTGCATCCCCGGTGGTGCCAGTGCACTCCCTGGACTCACTGCACTGCATCCCCAGTGGTGCCAGTGCACTCTCTGGACTCACTGCACTGCATCCCCAGTGGTGCCAGTGCCCTCTGTGGACTCACTGCACTGCATCCCCAGTGGGGCCCGTGTACTCTCTGGACTCACTGCAGTGCATCCCCAGTGGTGCCAGTGCACTCTCTGGACTCACTGCACTGCATTGCCATTGGTGCCAGTGCACTCTCTGGACTCACTGCACTGCATCCCAGTGGTGTCAGTGGACCTTCTGGACTCACTGCACTGCATTCCCAGTGGTGCCAGTGCACTCTCTGGACTCACAGCACTGCATCCCCAGTGGTGCCAGTGCACTCTCTGGACTCACTGCACTGCATCCCCAGTGGTGCCAGTGCACACTCTGGACTCACGGCACTGCATCCCCAGTGGTGCTAGTGCACTCTCTGGACCAATGGCAGTGCATCCCCAGTATTGCCAGTGCACTCTCTGGACTCACTGAACTGCATCCCCAGTGGTGCCAGGGTACTCTCTGGACTCACTGAACTGCATCCCCAGTGGTGCCAAGGCACTCTCTGGAGTCACTGCACTGCATCCCCAGTGGTGCCAGAGCACTCTCTGGACTCATTGCAGTGCATCCCCAGTGGTGCCAGTGCACTCTCTGGACTCACTGCACTGCATCCCCAGTGGTGCCAGTGCACTCTGTGGACTCACTGCACTGCATCCCCAGTGGTGCCAGTACACTCTCTGGACTCACTGCACTGCATCTCCAGTGGTGCCAGTGCACTCTCTGGACTCACTGCACTGCATCCCCAGTGCTGCCAGTGGACTCTCTGGACCCACTGCACTGAATTCCCAGTGGTGCCAGTGCACTCTCTGGACTCACTGCACTGCATCCCCAGTGGTGCCACTGCACTCTCTGGACTCACGGCACTGCATTCCCGGTGGTGCCTGTGCACTCTCTGGACTCACTGCACTGAACCCCCAGTGGTGCCAGTGCGCTCTCTGGACTCACCAGGGTGCATCCCCAGTGGTGCCAGTGCACTCTCTGCACTCACCGGGGTGCATCCCCAGTGGTGAGAGTGCACTCTCTGGACTCACGGCACTGCATCCCCATTGGTGCCAGTGCACTCTCTGGACTCACTGCACTGCATCCCCTGTGGTGCCAGTGCACTCCCTGGACTCACTGCACTGCATCCCCTTAGGTGCCAGTGCACTCTCTGGACTCACTGCACTGCATCCGCAGTGGTGCCAGTGCACTCTCTGCACTTACTACCGTGCATCCCCAGTGGTGCCAGTGCACTCTCTGGACTCACTGCACTGCATCCCCAGTGGTGCCAGTGCACTCTCTGGACTCACTGCACTCCATCCCCAGTGGTGCCAGTGCACTCTCTGGACTCACCGGGGTGCATCCCCAGTGGTGCCAGTGCACTCTCTGGACTCACTGCACTGCATCCCCAGTGGTGCCAGTGCACTCTCTGGACTCACTGCACTCCATCCCCAGTGGTGCCAGTGCACTCTCTGGACTCACCGGGGTGCACCCGGTGGTGTCAGTGCACTCTCTGGACTCACTGCACTGCATCCCCAGTGGTGCCAGTGCACTCTCTGGACTCACGGCACTGCATCCCCAGTGGTGCCAGTGCACTCTCTGGACTCACGGCACTGCATCCCCGGTGGTGCCAGTGCACTCCCTGGACTCACTGCACTCCATCCCCAGTGGTGCCAGTGCACTCTCTGGACTCACCGGGGTGCATCCCCAGTGGTGCCAGTGCACTCTCTGGACTCACTGCACTGCATCCCCAGTGGTGCCAGTGCACTCTCTGGACTCACGGCACTGCATCCCCAGTGGTGCAAGTGCACTCTCTGCACTCACTGACCTGCATCCCCAGTGGTGCCAGTGCACTCTCTGGACTCACTGCACTGCATCCCCAGTGGTGCCAGTGCACTCTCTGCACTCACTGACCTGCATCCCCAGTGGTGCCAGTGCACTCTCTTGAGTCACTGCACTGCATCCCCAGTGGTGCCAGTGCACTCTCTGTACCCACTGCACTGAATTCCCAGTGGTGCCAGTGCACTCTCTGGACTCACTGCACTGCATCCCCAGTGGTGCCAGTGCACTCTCTGGACTCACCGGGGTGCATCCCCAGTGGTGCCAGTGCACTCTCTGGACTCACTGCACTGCATCCCCAGTGGTGCCAGTGCACTCTCTGGACTCACTGCACTGCATCCCCAGTGGTGCCAGTGCGCTCTCTGGACTCACTACACTGCATCACCAGTGGTGCCAGTGCACTCTCTGGACTCACTGCACTGCATCCCCAGTGGTGCCAGTGCACTCTCTGGAGTCACGGCACTGCATCCCCAGTGGTGCCAGTGCACTCTCTGGACTCACCGGGGTGCATCCCCAGTGGTGCCAGCGCACTCTCTGGACTCACTGCACTGCATCCCCGGTGGTGCCAGTGCACTCCCTGGACTCACTGCACTGCATCCCCAGTGGTGCCAGTGCACTCTCTGGACTCACTGCACTGCATCCCCAGTGGTGCCAGTGCCCTCTGTGGACTCACTGCACTGCATCCCCAGTGGGGCCCGTGTACTCTCTGGACTCACTGCAGTGCATCCCCAGTGGTGCCAGTGCACTCTCTGGACTCACTGCACTGCATTGCCATTGGTGCCAGTGCACTCTCTGGACTCACTGCACTGCATCCCAGTGGTGTCAGTGGACCTTCTGGACTCACTGCACTGCATTCCCAGTGGTGCCAGTGCACTCTCTGGACTCACAGCACTGCATCCCCAGTGGTGCCAGTGCACTCTCTGGACTCACTGCACTGCATCCCCAGTGGTGCCAGTGCACACTCTGGACTCACGGCACTGCATTCCCAGTGGTGCTAGTGCACTCTCTGGACCAACGGCAGTGCATCCCCAGTATTGCCAGTGCACTCTCTGGACTCACTGCACTGCATCCCCAGTGGTGCCAGGGTACTCTCTGGACTCACTGCACTGCATCCCCAGTGGTGCCAAGGCACTCTCTGGACTCACTGCAATGCATCGCCATTGGTGCCAGAGCACTCTCTGGACTCATTGCAGTGCATCCCCAGTGGTGCCAGTGCACTCTCTGGACTCACTGCACTGCATCCCCAGTGGTGCCAGTGCACTCTCTGGACTCACTGCACTGCATCCCCATTGGTGCCAGTACACTCTCTGGACTCACCGCACTATATCCCCAGTGGTGCCAGTGCACTCTCTGGACTCACTGCACTGCATCCCCAGTGGTGCCAGTGCACTCTCTGGACTCACTGCACTGCATCCCCAGTGCTGCCAGTGGACTCTCTGGACCCACTGCACTGAATTCCCAGTGGTGCCAGGGCACTCTCTGGACTCACTGCACTGCATCCCCAGTGGTGCCAGTACACTCTCTGGACTCACGGCACTGCATTCCCGGTGGTGCCAGTGCACTCTCTGGACTCACTGCACTGAACCCCCAGTGGTGCCAGTGCGCTCTCTGGACTCACCAGGGTGCATCCACAGTGGTGCCAGTGCACTCTCTGGACTCACTGCACTGCATCCCCAGTGGTGCCAGTGCACTCTCTGGACTCACGGCACTGCATCCCCAGTGCTGCCAGTGGACTCTCTGGACCCACTGCACTGAATTCCCAGTGGTGCCAGTGCACTCTCTGGACTCACTGCACTGCATCCCCAGTGGTGCCACTGCACTCTCTGGACTCACGGCACTGCATTCCCGGTGGTGCCAGTGCACTCTCTGGACTCACTGCACTGAACCCCCAGTGGTGCCAGTGCGCTCTCTGGACTCACCAGGGTGCATCCCCAGTGGTGCCAGTGCACTCTCTGCACTCACCGGGGTGCATCCCCAGTGGTGACAGTGCACTCTCTGGACTCACGGCACTGCATCCCCATTGGTGCCAGTGCACTCTCTGGACTCACTGCACTGCATCCCCTGTGGTGCCAGTGCACTCCCTGGACTCACTGCACTGCATCCCCTTAGGTGCCAGTGCACTCTCTGGACTCACTGCACTGCATCCCCAGTGGTGCCAGTGCCCTCTGGGGACTCACTGCACTGCATCCCCAGTGGGGCCAGTGTACTCTCTGGACTCACTGCAATGCATCCCCAGTGGTGCCAGTGCACTCTCTGGACTCACTGCACTGCATCCCCAGTGGTGCCAGTGCACTCTCTGTACCCACTGCACTGAATTCCCAGTGGTGCCAGTGCACTCTCTAGACTCACTGCACTGCATCCCCAGGGGTGCCAGTGCACTCCCTGGACTCACGGCACTGCATCCCCGGTGTTGCCAGTGCACTCTCTGGACTCACTGCACTCCATCCCCAGTGGTGCCTGTGCACTCTCTGGACTCACCGGGGTGCACCCCAGTGGTGCCAGTGCACTCTCTGGACTCACTGCACTGCATCCCCAGTGGTGCCAGTGCACTCTCTGCACTTACTACCGTGCATCCCCAGTGGTGCCAGTGCACTCTCTGGACTCACTGCACTGCATCCCCAGTGGTGCCAGTGCACTCTCTGGACTCACGGCACTGCATCCCCAGTGGTGCAAGTGCACTCTCTGCACTCACTGACCTGCATCCCCAGTGGTGCCAGTGCACTCTCTGGACTCACTGCACTGCATCCCCAGTGGTGCCAGTGCACTCTCTGCACTCACTGACCTGCATCCCCAGTGGTGCCAGTGCACTCTCTTGAGTCACTGCACTGCATCCCCAGTGGTGCCAGTGCACTCTCTGTACCCACTGCACTGAATTCCCAGTGGTGCCAGTGCACTCTCTGGACTCACTGCACTGCATCCCCAGTGGTGCCAGTGCACTCTCTGGACTCACCGGGGTGCATCCCCAGTGGTGCCAGTGCACTCTCTGGACTCACTGCACTGCATCCCCAGTGGTGCCAGTGCACTCTCTGGACTCACTGCACTGCATCCCCAGTGGTGCCACTGCACTCTCTGGACTCACGGCACTGCATTCCCGGTGGTGCCAGTGCACTCTCTGGACTCACTGCACTGAACCCCCAGTGGTGCCAGTGCGCTCTCTGGACTCACCAGGGTGCATCCCCAGTGGTGCCAGTGCACTCTCTGCACTCACCGGGGTGCATCCCCAGTGGTGACAGTGCACTCTCTGGACTCACGGCACTGCATCCCCATTGGTGCCAGTGCACTCTCTGGACTCACTGCACTGCATCCCCTGTGGTGCCAGTGCACTCCCTGGACTCACTGCACTGCATCCCCTTAGGTGCCAGTGCACTCTCTGGACTCACTGCACTGCATCCCCAGTGGTGCCAGTGCCCTCTGTGGACTCACTGCACTGCATCCCCAGTGGGGCCAGTGTACTCTCTGGACTCACTGCAATGCATCCCCAGTGGTGCCAGTGCACTCTCTGGACTCACTGCACTGCATCCCCAGTGGTGCCAGTGCACTCTCTGTACCCACTGCACTGAATTCCCAGTGGTGCCAGTGCACTCTCTAGACTCACTGCACTGCATCCCCAGGGGTGCCAGTGCACTCCCTGGACTCACGGCACTGCATCCCCGGTGTTGCCAGTGCACTCTCTGGACTCACTGCACTCCATCCCCAGTGGTGCCTGTGCACTCTCTGGACTCACCGGGGTGCACCCCAGTGGTGCCAGTGCACTCTCTGGACTCACTGCACTGCATCCCCAGTGGTGCCAGTGCACTCTCTGCACTTACTACCGTGCATCCCCAGTGGTGCCAGTGCACTCTCTGGACTCACTGCACTGCATCCCCAGTGGTGCCAGTGCACTCTCTGGACTCACGGCACTGCATCCCCAGTGGTGCAAGTGCACTCTCTGCACTCACTGACCTGCATCCCCAGTGGTGCCAGTGCACTCTCTGGACTCACTGCACTGCATCCCCAGTGGTGCCAGTGCACTCTCTGCACTCACTGACCTGCATCCCCAGTGGTGCCAGTGCACTCTCTTGAGTCACTGCACTGCATCCCCAGTGGTGCCAGTGCACTCTCTGTACCCACTGCACTGAATTCCCAGTGGTGCCAGTGCACTCTCTGGACTCACTGCACTGCATCCCCAGTGGTGCCAGTGCACTCTCTGGACTCACCGGGGTGCATCCCCAGTGGTGCCAGTGCACTCTCTGGACTCACTGCACTGCATCCCCAGTGGTGCCAGTGCACTCTCTGGACTCACTGCACTGCATCCCCAGTGGTGCCAGTGCACTCTCTGGACTCACTACACTGCATCACCAGTGGTGCCAGTGCACTCTCTGGACTCACTGCACTGCATCCCCAGTGGTGCCAGTGCACTCTCTGGAGTCACGGCACTGCATCCCCAGTGGTGCTAGTGCACTCTCTGGACCAACGGCAGTGCATCCCCAGTATTGCCAGTGCACTCTCTGGACTCACAGCACTGCATCCCCAGTGGTGCCAGGGTACTCTCTGGACTCACTGCACTGCATCCCCAGTGGTGCCAAGGCACTCTCTGGACTCACTGCAATGCATCGCCATTGGTGCCAGAGCACTCTCTGGACTCATTGCAGTGCATCCCCAGTGGTGCCAGTGCACTCTCTGGACTCACTGCACTGCATCCCCAGTGGTGCCAGTGCACTCTCTGGACTCACTGCACTGCATCCCCAGTGGTGCCAGTGCACTCTCTGTACCCACTGCACTGAATTCCCAGTGGTGCCAGTGCACTCTCTAGACTCACTGCACTGCATCCCCAGGGGTGCCAGTGCACTCCCTGGACTCACGGCACTGCATCCCCGGTGTTGCCAGTGCACTCTCTGGACTCACTGCACTCCATCCCCAGTGGTGCCAGTGCACTCTCTGGACTCACCGGGGTGCATCCCCAGTGGTGCCAGTGCACTCTCTGGACTCACTGCACTGCATCCCCAGTGGTGCCAGTGCACTCTCTGGACTCACGGCACTGCATCCCCAGTGGTGCCAGTGCACTCTCTGGACTCACTGCACTGCATCCCCAGTGGTGCCAGTGCACTCTCTGGACTCACTGACCTGCATCCCCAGTGGTGCCAGTGCACTCTCTTGAGTCACTGCACTGCATCCCCAGTGGTGCCAGTGCACTCTCTGTACCCACTGCACTGAATTCCCAGGGGTGCCAGTGCACTCTCTGGACTCACTGACCTGCATCCCCAGTGGTGCCAGTGCACTCTCTGGACTCTCTGCAGTGTATCCCCAGTGGTGCCAGTGCACTCTCTGGACTCACTGCACTGCGTCCCCGGTGGTGCCAGTGCACTCTCTGGACTCACTGCACTGCATCCCCAGTGGTGCCAGTGCACTCTCTGGACTCACTGCACTGCATCCCCAGGGGTGCAAGTGCACGCTCTGGACTCACTGCACTGCATTCCCAGTGGTGCCAGGACACTCTCTGGACTCACTGCACTGCATCCCCAGTGGTTCCAGTGCACTCTCTGGACTCACTGCAGTGCATCCCCAGTGGTGCCAGTGCACTCTCTGGACTCACTGCACTGCATCCCCAGTGCTGCCAGTGCACTCTTTGGACTCACTGCACTGAATTCCCGGTGGTGCCAGTGCACTCTCTGGACTCACAGCACTGCATCCCCAGTGGTGCCAGTGCACTCTATGGAGTCACTGCACTGCATCCCCAGGGGTGCCAGTGCACGCTCTGGACTCACTGCACTGCATCCCCATTGGTGCCAGTGCACTCTCTGGACTCACTAATGACCATCCCCAGTGTTGCCAGTGCACTCTCTGGACTCACTGCACTGCATCCCCAGTGGTGCCAGTGCACTCTCTGGATCACTGCACTGCATCCCCAGTGGTGCCAGTGCACTCTCTGGACTCACTGCACTGCATCCCCATTGGTGACAGTGCACTCTCTGGACTCACTGCGCTGCATCCCCAAGGGTGCCAGTGCACTCTTTGGACTCACTGCACTGCATCCCCAGTGGTGCCACTGCACTCTCTGGACTCACTGCACTGCATCCCCAGTGGTGCCGGGGCACTCTCTGGACTCACTGCACTGCATCCCCAGTGGTGCCAGTGCCCTCTGTGGACTCACTGCACTACATCCCCAGTGGGGCCAGTGCACTCTCTGCACTCACTGCACTGCATCCCCAGTGGTGCCAGTGCACTCTCTGGACTCACTGCACTGCATCCCCAGTGGTGCCAGTGCACTCTCTTGAGTCACTGCACTGCATCCCCAGTGGTGCCAGTGCACTCTCTGGACTCACTGCACTGCATCCCCAGTGGTGCCAGTGCACTCTCTGGACTCACTGCACTGCATCCCCAATCGTACCAGTGCTATCTCTGGTCTCACTGCAGTGCATCCCCAGTGGTGCCAGTGCACTCTCTGGACTCACTGCACTGCATCCCCAGTGGTGCCAGTGCACTCTCTGGAAGCACGGCACTGCATACCCGGTGGTGCCAGTGCGCTCTCTGGACTCACTGCACTGCATCCCCGGTGGTGCCAGTGCGCTCTCTGGACTCACGGCACTGCATCCCCAGTGGTGCCAGTGCACTCTCTGGACTCACTGCAGTGCATCCCCAGTGGTGCCAGTGCACTCTCTGGTCTCACTGCACTGCATCCCCAGTGGTGCCAGTGCACTCTCTGGACTCACTGCACTGCATCCCCAGTGGTGCCAGTGCACTCTCTGGACTCACTGCACTCCATCCCCAGTGGTGCCAGTGCACTCTCTGGACTCACCGGGGTGCATCCCCAGTGGTGCCAGTGCACTCTCTGGACTCACTGCACTGCATCCCCAGTGGTGACAGTGCACTCTCTGGACTCACTGCACTCCATCCCCAGTGGTGCCAGTGCACTCTCTGGACTCACCGGGGTGCACCCGGTGGTGCCAGTGCACTCTCTGGACTCACTGCACTGCATCCCCAGTGGTGCCAGTGCACTCTCTGGACTCACGGCACTGCATCCCCAGTGGTGCCAGTGCACTCTCTGGACTCACGGCACTGCATCCCCGGTGGTGCCAGTGCACTCCCTGGACTCACTGCACTCCATCCCCAGTGGTGCCAGTGCACTCTCTGGACTCACCGGGGTGCATCCCCAGTGGTGCCAGTGCACTCTCTGGACTCACTGCACTGCATCCCCAGTGGTGCCAGTGCACTCTCTGGACTCACGGCACTGCATCCCCAGTGGTGCAAGTGCACTCTCTGCACTCACTGACCTGCATCCCCAGTGGTGCCAGTGCACTCTCTGGACTCACTGCACTGCATCCCCAGTGGTGCCAGTGCACTCTCTGCACTCACTGACCTGCATCCCCAGTGGTGCCAGTGCACTCTCTTGAGTCACTGCACTGCATCCCCAGTGGTGCCAGTGCACTCTCTGTACCCACTGCACTGAATTCCCAGTGGTGCCAGTGCACTCTCTGGACTCACTGCACTGCATCCCCAGTGGTGCCAGTGCACTCTCTGGACTCACCGGGGTGCATCCCCAGTGGTGCCAGTGCACTCTCTGGACTCACTGCACTGCATCCCCAGTGGTGCCAGTGCACTCTCTGGACTCACTGCACTGCATCCCCAGTGGTGCCAGTGCACTCTCTGGACTCACTACACTGCATCACCAGTGGTGCCAGTGCACTCTCTGGACTCACTGCACTGCATCCCCAGTGGTGCCAGTGCACTCTCTGGAGTCACGGCACTGCATCCCCAGTGGTGCCAGTGCACTCTCTGGACTCACCGGGGTGCATCCCCAGTGGTGCCAGCGCACTCTCTGGACTCACTGCACTGCATCCCCGGTGGTGCCAGTGCACTCCCTGGACTCACTGCACTGCATCCCCAGTGGTGCCAGTGCACTCTCTGGACTCACTGCACTGCATCCCCAGTGGTGCCAGTGCCCTCTGTGGACTCACTGCACTGCATCCCCAGTGGGGCCCGTGTACTCTCTGGACTCACTGCAGTGCATCCCCAGTGGTGCCACTGCACTCTCTGGCCTCACTGCACTGCATTGCCATTGGTGCCAGTGCACTCTCTGGACTCACTGCACTGCATCCCAGTGGTGTCAGTGGACCTTCTGGACTCACTGCACTGCATTCCCAGTGGTGCCAGTGCACTCTCTGGACTCACAGCACTGCATCCCCAGTGGTGCCAGTGCACTCTCTGGACTCACTGCACTGCATCCCCAGTGGTGCCAGTGCACACTCTGGACTCACGGCACTGCATTCCCAGTGGTGCTAGTGCACTCTCTGGACCAACGGCAGTGCATCCCCAGTGGTGCCAGTGCACTCTCTGGACTCACTGCACTGCATCCCCAGTGGTGCCAGTGCACTCTCTGGACTCACTGCACTGCATCCCCAGTGGTGCCAGTGCACTCTCTGGACTCACTACACTGCATCACCAGTGGTGCCAGTGCACTCTCTGGACTCACTGACCTGCATCCCCAGTGGTGCCAGTGCACTCTCTGGACTCTCTGCAGTGTATCCCCAGTGGTGCCAGTGCACTCTCTGGACTCACTGCACTGCGTCCCCGGTGGTGCCAGTGCACTCTCTGGACTCACTGCACTGCATCCCCAGTGGTGCCAGTGCACTCTCTGGACTCACTGCACTGCATCCCCAGGGGTGCAAGTGCACGCTCTGGACTCACTGCACTGCATTCCCAGTGGTGCCAGGGCACTCTCTGGACTCACTGCACTGCATCCCCAGTGGTTCCAGTGCACTCTCTGGACTCACTGCAGTGCATCCCCAGTGGTGCCAGTGCACTCTCTGGACTCACTGCACTGCATCCCCAGTGCTGCCAGTGCACTCTTTGGACTCACTGCACTGAATTCCCGGTGGTGCCAGTGCACTCTCTGGACTCACAGCACTGCATCCCCAGTGGTGCCAGTGCACTCTATGGAGTCACTGCACTGCATCCCCAGGGGTGCCAGTGCACGCTCTGGACTCACTGCACTGCATCCCCATTGGTGCCAGTGCACTCTCTGGACTCACTAATGACCATCCCCAGTGCTGCCAGTGCACTCTCTGGACTCACTGCACTGCATCCCCAGTGGTGCCAGTGCACTCTCTGGATCACTGCACTGCATCCCCAGTGGTGCCAGTGCACTCTCTGGACTCACTGCACTGCATCCCCATTGGTGACAGTGCACTCTCTGGACTCACTGCGCTGCATCCCCAAGGGTGCCAGTGCACTCTTTGGACTCACTGCACTGCATCCCCAGTGGTGCCACTGCACTCTCTGGACTCACTGCACTGCATCCCCAGTGGTGCCGGGGCACTCTCTGGACTCACTGCACTGCATCCCCAGTGGTGCCAGTGCCCTCTGTGGACTCACTGCACTACATTCCCAGTGCGGCCAGTGCACTCTCTGCACTCACTGCACTGCATCCCCAGTGGTGCCAGTGCACTCTCTGGACTCACTGCACTGCATCCCCAGTGGTGCCAGTGCACTCTCTTGAGTCACTGCACTGCATCCCCAGTGGTGCCAGTGCACTCTCTGGACTCACTGCACTGCATCCCCAGTGGTGCCAGTGCACTCTCTGGACTCACTGCACTGCATCCCCAATCGTACCAGTGCTATCTCTGGTCTCACTGCAGTGCATCCCCAGTGGTGCCAGTGCACTCTCTGGACTCACTGCACTGCATCCCCAGTGGTGCCAGTGCACTCTCTGGAAGCACGGCACTGCATACCCGGTGGTGCCAGTGCGCTCTCTGGACTCACTGCACTGCATCCCCGGTGGTGCCAGTGCGCTCTCTGGACTCACGGCACTGCATCCCCAGTGGTGCCAGTGCACTCTCTGGACTCACTGCAGTGCATCCCCAGTGGTGCCAGTGCACTCTCTGGACTCACTGCACTGCATCCCCACTAGTGCCAGTGCACTCTCTGGAGTCACTGCACTGCATCCCCAGTGGTGCCAGTGCACACTCTGGACTCACGGCACTGCATCCCAGGTGGTGCCAGTGCACTCTCTGGACTCACTGCACTGCATCCCCAGTGGTGCCAGGGTACTCTCTGGACTCACTGCACTGCATCCCCAGTGATGCCAAGACACTCTCTGGACTCACTGCACTGCATTGCCATTGGTGCCAGTGCACTCTCTGGACTCATTGCACTGCATCCCCAATGGTGCCAGTGCACTCTCTGGACTCACGGCACTGCATCCCCAGTGGTGCCAGTGCACTCTCTGGACTCACTGCACTGCATCTCCAGTGGTGCCAGTGCACTCTCTGGACTCACTGCACTGCATCCCCAGTGGTGCCAGTGCACTCTCTGGACTCACTGCAGTGCATCCCCAGTGGTGCCAGTGCACTCTCTGGACTCACTGCAGTGTATCCCCTGTGGTGCCAGTGCACTCTGTGGACTCAGTGCACTGCATCCCAGTGGTGCCAGTGCACTCTCTGGACTCACTGCAGTGCATCCCCAGTGGTGCCAGTGCACTCTCTGGACTCACTGCACTGCATCCTAATGGTGCCAGTGCACTCTCTGGACTCACTGCAGTGCATCCCCAGTGGTGCCAGTGCACTCTCTGGACTCACTGCAGTGCATCCCCCGTGGTGCCAGTGCACTCTCTGGACTCACTGCACTGCATCCCCAGTGGTGCCAGTGCACTCTCTGGACTCACTGCAGTCCATCCCCAGTGGTGCCAGTGCACTCTCTGGACTCACTGCACTGCATCCACAGTGGTGCCAGTGCACTCTCTTTACTCACTGCACTGCATCCCCAGTGGTGCCAGTGCACTCTCTGGACTCACTGTACTGCATCCCCAGTGGTGCCAGTGCACTCTCTGGACTCACTGCAGTGCATCCCCAGTGGTGCCAGTGCACTCTCTGGACTCACTGCACTGCATCCCCAGTGGTGCCAGTGCACTCTCTGGACTCACTGCACTGCATCCCCAGTGCTGACAGTGCACTCTCTGCACTCACTGCAGTGCATCCCCAGTGGTGCCAGTGCACTCTCTGGACTCCCTGCACTGCATCCCCAGTGGTGCCAGTGCACTCTCTGGACTTGCCGGGGTGCATCCCCAGTGGTGACAGTGCACTCTCTGGACTCACTGCAGTGCATCCCCAGTTGTGCCAGTGCACTCTCTGGACTCACTGCATTCCCAGTGGTGCCAGGGCACTCTCTGGACTCACTGCACTGCATCCCCAGTGGTGCCTGTGAAGTCTCTGGACTCACTGCAGTGCATCCCCAATGGTGCCAGTGCACTCTTTGGACTCACTGCACTGCATCCTCAGTGGTGCCACTGTACTCTCTGGACTCACTACACTGCATCCCCAGAGGTGCCAGTGCCCTCTGTGGACTCAGTCCACTACATAACCCGTGGTGCCAGTGCACTCTCTGGACTCACTGCAGTGCATCCCCAGTGGTGCCAGTGCACTCTCTGGACTCACTGCACTGCATCCCCAGTGGTGCCAGTGCACTCTCTGGACTCACTGCACTGCATCCCCTTTTGTGCCAGTGCACTCTCTGCACTCACTGCACTGCATCCCCAGTGGTGCCAGTGCACTCTCTGGACTCACTGCACTGCATCCCCAGTGGTGCCTGTGAAGTCTCTGGTCTCACTGCAGTGCATCCCCAGTGGTGCCAGTGCACTCTCTGGACTCACTGCACTGCATCCCCATTGCTGACAGTGCCCTCTCTGGACTCAGTGCACTGCATCCCCAGTGGTGCCAGTTCACTCTCTGGACTAAATGCACTGCATCCCCAGTGGTGCCAGTGGCTCTCTGGACTCATTGCACTGCATCACCAGTGGTGCCAGTGCACTCTCTGGACTCACTGCAGTGCATCCACAGTGGCGCCAGTGTACTCTCTTAACTCACTGCACAGCATCACCAGTGGTGCCAGTGCACTCTCTGGACTCACTGCACTGCATCCCCAATGGTGCCACTGCACTCTCTGGACTCACTGCACTGCATCCCCAGTGGTGCCAGTGCACTCTCTGGACTCACTGCAGTGCATTTCCAGTGGTGCCAGTGTAGTCTCTGGAGTCACTGCACTGCATCCCCAGTTGTGCCAGTGCACTCTCTGGACTCACTGAACTGCATCCCCAAGGTGCCAGTGCACTCTCTGGACTCACTGCACTGCATCCCCAGTGGTGCCAGTGCACTCTCTGGACTCACTGCACTGCATCCCCAGTGGTGCCAGTGAACTCTCTGAAAACACCGGGGTGCAACCGCAGCGGTGCCAGTGCACTCTCTGCACTCACGGCACTGCATCCCCAGTGGTGCCAGTGCACTCTCTGGACTCACTGCAGTGTATCCCCTGTGGTGGCAGTGCACTCTGTGGACTCAGTGCACTGCATCACCAGTGGTGCCAGTGCACTCTCTGGACTCACTGCACTGCATCACCAGTGGTGCCAGTGCACTCTCTGGACTCACTGCACTGCATCCCAGTGGTGCCATTGGACTCTCTGGACTCACTGCATTGCATCCCCAGTGGTGCCAGTGCACTCTCTGGACTCACTGCAGTGCATCCACAGTGGTGCCAGTGCACTCTCTGGACTCACTGCAGTCCATCCCCAGTGGTGCCAGTGCACTCTCTGGACTCACTGCACTGCATCCCCAGTGGTGCCAGTGCACTCTCTGGACTCACTGCACTGCATCCCCAGTGGTGCCAGTGCACTCTCTGGACTCACTGCACTGCATCCCCAGTGGTGACAGTGCACTCTCTGCACTCACTGCAGTACATCCCCAGTGGTGCCAGTGCACTCTCTGGACTCACTGCACTGCATCCCCAGTGGTGCCAGTGCACTCTCTGGACTTGCCGGGGTGCATCCCCAATGGTGACAGTGCACTCTCTGGACTCACTGCAGTGCATCCCCAGTGGTGCCAGTGCACTCTCTGGACTCACTGCATTCCCAGTGGTGCCAGGGCACTCTCTGGACTCACTGCACTGCATCCCCAGTGGTGCCTGTGAAGTCTCTGGACTCACTGCAGTGCATCCCCAATGGTGCCAGTGCACTCTTTGGACTCACTGCACTGCATCCCCAGTGGTGCCACTGTACTCTCTGGACTCACTACACTGCATCCCCAGTGGTGCCAGTGCCCTCTGTGGACTCACTGCACTACATAACCAGTGGTGCCAGTGCACTCTCTGGACTCACTGCAGTGCATCCCCAGTGGTGCCAGTGCACTCTCTGGACTCACTGCACTGCATCCCCAGTGGTGCCAGTGCACTCTCTGGACTCACTGCACTGCATCCCCTTTTGTGCCAGTGCACTCTCTGGACTCACTGCACTGCATCCCCAGTGGTGCCAGTGCACTCTCTGGACTCACTGCACTGCATCCCCAGTGGTGCCTGTGAAGTCTCTGGTCTCACTGCAGTGCATCCCCAGTGGTGCCAGTGCACTCTCTGGACTCACTGCACTGCATCCCCATTGCTGACAGTGCCCTCTCTGGACTCAGTGCACTGCATCCCCAGTGGTGCCAGTTCACTCTCTGGACTAAATGCACTGCATCCCCAGTGGTGCCAGTGGCTCTCTGGACTCATTGCACTGCATCACCAGTGGTGCCAGTGCACTCTCTGGACTCACTGCAGTGCATCCACAGTGGCGCCAGTGTACTCTCTTAACTCACTGCACTGCATCACCAGTGGTGCCAGTGCACTCTCTGGACTCACTGCAGTGCATCCACAGTGGCGCCAGTGTACTCTCTTAACTCACTGCACTGCATCACCAGTGGTGCCAGTGCACTCTCTGGACTCACTGCACTGCATCCCCAATGGTGCCACTGCACTCTCTGGATTCACTGCACTGCATCCCCAGTGGTGCCAGTGCACTCTCTGGACTCACTGCAGTGCATTTCCAGTGGTGCCAGTGTAGTCTCTGGACTCACTGCACTGCATTCCCAGTTGTGCCAGTGCACTCTCTGGACTCACTGAACTGCATCCCCAAGGTGCCAGTGCACTCTCTGGACTCACTGCACTGCATCCCCAGTGGTGCCAGTGCACTCTCTGGACTCACTGCACTGCATCCCCAGTGGTGCCACTGCACTCTCTGAAAACACCGGGGTGCAACCGCTGCGGTGCCAGTGCACTCTCTGCACTCACGGCACTGCATCCCCAGTGGTGCCAGTGCACTCTCTGGACTCACTGCAGTGTATCCCCTGTGGTGGCAGTGCACTCTGTGGACTCAGTGCACTGCATCCCCAGTGGTGCCAGTGCACTCTCTGGACTCACTGCACTGCAACCCCAGTGGTGCCAGTGCACTCTCTGGACTCACTGCACTGCATCCCAGTGGTGCCAGTGGACTCTCTGGACTCACTGCATTGCATCCCCAGTGGTGCCAGTGCACTCTCTGGACTCACTGCAGTGCATCCACAGTGGTGCCAGTGCACTCTCTGGACTCACTGCAGTCCATCCCCAGTGGTTCCTGTGCACTCTCTGGACTCACTGCACTGCATCCACAGTGGTGCCAGTGCACTCTCTTTACTCACTGCACTGCATCCCCCGTGGTGCCAGTGCACTCTCTGGACTCACTGTACTGCATCCCCAGTGGTGCCAGTGCACTCTCTGGACTCACTGCACTGCATCCCCAGTGGTGCCAGTGCACTCTCTGGACTCAGTGCACTGCATACCCAGTGGTGCCAGTGCACTCTCTGGACTCACTGCAGTGCATCCCCAGTGGTGCCAGTGCACTCTCTGCACTCACTGCAGTGCATCCCCAGTGGTGCCAGTGCACTCTCTGGACTCACTGCACTGCATCCCCAGTGGTGCCAGTGCACTCTCTGGACTCAGTGCACTGCATCCCCAGTGGTGCCATTGCACTCTCTGGACTCACCGCAGTGCAGCCCAAGTGGTGCCAGTGCACTCTCTGGACTCACTGCATTCCCAGTGGTGCCAGGGCACTCTCTGGATTCACTGCACTGCATCCCCAGTGGTGCCACTGTACTCTCTTTACTCACTGCACTGCATCCCCAGTGGTGCCAGTGCACTCTCTGGACTCACTGTACTGCATCCCGAGTGGTGCCAGTGCACTCTCTGGACTCACTGCACTGCATCCCCAGTGGTGCCAGTGCACTCTCTGGACTCACTGCAGTGCATACCCAGTGGTGCCAGTGCACTCTCTGGACTAACTGCAGTGCATCCCCAGTGGTGCCAGTGCACTCTCTGGACTCACTGCAGTGCATCCCCAGTGGTGCCAGTGCACTCTCTGGACTCATTGCAGTGCATCCCCAGTGGTGCCAGTGCACTCTCTGGACTCACTGCACTGCATCCCCAGTGGTGCCAGTGCACTGTCTGGACTCACTGCATTCCCAGTGGTGCCAGGGCACTCTCTGGACTCACTGCACTGCATCCCCAGTGGTGCCTGTGAAGTCTCTGGACTCACTGCAGTGCATCCCCAATGGTGCCAGTGCACTCTTTGGACTCACTGCACTGCATCCCCAGTGGTGCCACTGTACTCTCTGGACTCACTACACTGCATCCCCTGTGGTGCCAGTGCCCTCTGTGGACTCACGGCACTACATCCCCAGTGGTGCCAGTGCACTCTCTGGACTCACTACACTGCATCCCCAGTGGTGCCAGTGCACTCTCTGGACTCACTGCACTGCATCCCCAGTGGTGCCAGTGCACACTCTGGACTCACTGCAGTGCATCCCCAGTGGTGCTAGTGCACTCTCTGGACTCACTGCACTGCATCCCCTGTGGTGCGAGTGCACTCTCTCGACTCACTGCTCTGCGTTACCATTGGTGCCAGTGAACTCTCTGGACTCATTGCAGTGCATCCCCAGGGGTGCCAATGCACTCTCTGGACTCACGGCACTGCATCCCCAGTGGTGCCAGTGCACTCTCTGGACTCACTGCACTGCATCCCCAGTGGTGCCTGTGAAGTCTCTGGACTCACTGCAGTGCATCCCCAGTGGTGCCAGTGCACTCTCTGGACTCACTGCACTGCATCCCCAGTGGTGCCAGTGTACTCTCTGGACTCAGTGGACTGCATCCCCAGTGGTGCCACTGCACTCTCTGGACTCACTGCAGTGCATCCCCAGTGGTGCCAGTGTACTCTCTGGACTCACTGCACTGCATCCCCAGTGGTGCCAGTGCACTCTCTGGACTCACTGCAGTGCATTCCCTTTTGTGCCAGTGCACTCTCTGCACTCACTGCACTGCATCCCTAGTGGTGCCAGTGCACTCTCTGGACTCACTGCACTGCATCCCCAGTGGTGCCTGTGAAGTCTCTGGTCTCACTGCACTGCATCCCCAGTGGTGCCAGTGCACTCTCTGGACTCACTGCAGTGCATTTCCAGTGGTGCCAGTGCACTCTCTGGACTCACTGCACTGCATCCCCAATGGTGCCACTGCACTCTCTGGACTCACTGCACTGCATCCCCAGTGGTGCCAGTGCACTCTCTGGACTCACTGAACTGCATCCCCAGTGGTGCCAGTGCACTCTCTGGACTCACTGCAGTGCATCCGCAGTGGTGCCAGTGCACTCTCTGGACTCACTGCACTGCATCCCCAGTGGTGCCAGTGCACTCTCTGGACTCACTGCACTGCATCCCCCGTGGTGCCAGTGCACTCTCTGGACTCACTGCACTGCATCCCCAGTGGTGCCACTGCACTCTCTGAAAACACCGGGGTGCAACCGCAGCGGTGCCAGTGCACTCTCTGGACTCACGGCACTGCATCCCCAGTGGTGCCAGTGCACTCTCTGGACTCACTGCAGTGTATCCCCTGTGGTGCCAGTGCACTCTGTGAACTCAGTGCACTGCATCCCAGTGGTGCCAGTGCACTCTCTGGACTCACTGCAGTGCATCCCCAGTGGTGCCAGTGCACTCTCTGGACTCACTGCACTGCATCCCAATGGTGCCAGTGCACTCTCTGGGCTCACTGCAGTGCATCCCCAGTCGTGCCAGTGCACTCTCTGGACTCACTGCAGTGCATCCCCAGGGGTGCCAGTGCACTCTCTGGACTCACTGCACTGCATCCCCAGTGGTGCCAGTGCACTCTCTGGACTCACTGGTGTCCATCCCCAGTGGTGCCAGTGCACTCTCTGGACTCAATGCACTGCATCCACAGTGGTGCCAGTGCACTCTCTTTACTCACTGCACTGCATCCCCAGTGGTGCCAGTGCACTCTCTGGACTCACTGTACTGCATCCCCAGTGGTGCCAGTGCACTCTCTGGACTCACTGCACTGCATCCCCAGTGGTGCCAGTGCACTCTCTGGACTCACTGAACTGCATCCCCAGTGGTGCCAGTGCACTCTCTGGACTCACTGCACTGCATCCCCAGTGGTGACAGTGCACTCTCTGCACTCACTGCAGTGCATCCCCAGTGGTGCCAGTGCACTCTCTGGACTTGCCGGGGTGCATCCCCAGTGGTGCCAGTGCACTCTCTGGACTTGCCGGGGTGCATCCCCAGTGGTGCCAGTGCACTCTCTGGACTCACTGCAGTGCATCCCCAGTGGTGCCAGTGCACTCTCTGGACTCACTGCATTCCCAGTGGTGCCAGGGCACTCTCTGGACTCACTGCACTGCATCCCCAGTGGTGCCTGTGAAGTCTCTGGACTCACTGCAGTGCATCCCCAATGGTGCCAGTGCACTCTTTGGACTCACTGCACTGCATCCCCAGTGGTGCCACTGTACTCTCTGGACTCACTACACTGCATCCCCAGTGGTGCCAGTGCCCTCTGTGGACTCAGTGCACTACATAACCAGTGGTGCCAGTGCACTCTCTGGACTCACTGCAGTGCATCCCCAGTGGTGCCAGTGCACTCTCTGGACTCACTGCACTGCATCCCCAGTGGTGCCAGTGCACTCTCTGGACTCACTGCAGTGCATCCCCTTTTGTGCCAGTGCACTCTCTGCACTCACTGCACTGCATCCCCAGTGGTGCCAGTGCACTCTCTGGACTCACTGCATTGCATCCCCAGTGGTGCCTGTGAAGTCTCTGGTCTCACTGCAGTGCATCCCCAGTGGTGCCAGTGCACTCTCTGGACTCACTGCACTGCATCCCCATTGATGACAGTGCCCTCTCTGGACTCAGTGCACTGTATCCCCAGTGGTGCCAGTTCACTCTCTGGACTCATTGCACTGCATCACCAGTGGTGCCAGTGCACTCTCTGGACTCACTGCAGTGCATGCACAGTGGCGCCAGTGTACTCTCTTAACTCACTGCAGTGCATCCCCAGTGGTGCCAGTGCACTCTCTGGACTCACTGCACTGCATCCCCAATGGTGCCACTGCACTCTCTGGACTCACTGCAGTGCATCCCCAGTGGTGCCAGTGCACTCTCTGGACTCACTGCAGTGCATTTCCAGTGGTGCCAGTGTAGTCTCTGGACTCACTGCACTGCATCCCCAGTTGTGCCAGTGCACTCTCTGGACTCACTGAACTGCATCCCCAAGGTGCCAGTGCACTCTCTGGACTCACTGCACTGCATCCCCAGTGGTGCCAGTGCACTCTCTGGACTCACTGCACTGCATCCCTAGTGGTGACAGTGCACTCTCTGGACTCACTGCACTGCATCCCCCGTGGTGCCAGTGCACTCTCTGGACTCACTGCACTGCATCCCCAGTGGTGCCACTGCACTCTCTGAAAACACCGGGGTGCAACCGCAGCGGTGCCAGTGCACTCTCTGCACTCACGGCACTAAATCCCCAGTGTTGCCAGTGCACTCTCTGGACTCACTGCACTGCATCCCCAGTGGTGCCACTGTACTCTCTTTACTCACTGCACTACATCCCCAGTGGTGCCAGTGCACTCTCTGGACTCACTGTACTGCATTTCCAGTGGTGCCAGTGCACTCTCTGGACTCACTGCACTGCATCCCCAGTGGTGCCAGTGCACTCTCTGGACTTGCCGGGGTGCATCCCCAGTGGTGCCAGTGCACTCTCTGGACTCACTGCACTGCATCCCCAGTGGTGCCAGTGCACTGTCTGGACTCACTGCACTGCATCCCCAGTGGTGACAGTGCACTCTCTGGACTCACTGCACTGCATCTCCCGTGGTGCCAGTGCACTCTCTGGACTCACTGCACTGCATCCCCAGTGGTGCCACTGCACTCTCTGAAAACACCGGGGTGCAACCGCAGCGGTGCCAGTGCACTCTCTGCACTCACGGCACTGCATCCCCAGTGGTGCCAGTGCACTCTCTGGACTCACTGCACTGCATCCCCAGTTGTGCCACTGTACTCTCTTTACTCACTGCACTACATCCCCAGTGGTGCCAGTGCACTCTCTGGACTCACTGTACTGCATCCCCAGTGGTGCCAGTGCACTCTCTGGACTCACTGCAGTGCATCCCCAGTGGTGCCAGTGCACTCTCTGGACTCACTGCACTGCATACCCAGTGGTGCCAGTGCACTCTCTGGACTCACTGCACTGCATACCCAGTGGTGCCAGTGCACTCTCTGGACTCACTGCAGTGCATCCCCAGTGGCGCCAGTGCACTCTCTGGACTCACTGCACTGCCTCCCCAGTGGTGCCAGTGCACTCTCTGGACTTGCCGGGGTGCATCCCCAGTGGTGCCAGTGCACTCTCTGGACTCACTGCAGTGCATCCCCAGTGGTGCCAGTGCACTGTCTGGACTCACTGCATTCCCAGTGGTGCCAGGGCACTCTCTGGACTCACTGTACTGCATCCCCAGTGGTGCCTGTGAAGTCTCTGGACTCACTGCAGTGCATCCCCAATGGTGCCAGTGCACTCTTTGGACTCACTGCACTGCATCCCCAGTGGTGACAGTGCACTCTCTGGACTCACTACACTGCATCCCCTGTGGTGCCAGTGACCTCTGTGGACTCACTGCAATACATCCCCAGTGGTGCCAGTGCACTCTCTGGACTCACTGCACTGCATCCCCAGTGGTGCCAGTGCACTCTCTGGACTCACTGCACTGCATCCCCAGTGGTGCCAGTGCACACTCTGGACTCACTGCAGTGCATCCCCAGTGGTGCTAGTGCACTCTCTGGACTCACTGCACTGCATCCCCTGTGGTGCCAGTGCACTCTCTCAACTCACTGCTCTGCGTTGCCATTGGTGCCAGTGCACTCTCTGGACTCATTGCATTGCATCACCAGTGGTGCCAATGCACTCTCTGGACTCACGGCACTGCATCCCCAGTGGTGCCAGTGCACTCTCTGGACTCACTGCACTGCATCCCCAGTGGTGCCAGTGCATTCTCAGGAGTCACTGCGCTGCATCCCCAGTGGTTCCAGTGCACTCTCTGGACTCACTGCGCTGCAACTCCAGTGGTGCCAGTGCACTCTCTGGACTCACTGCACTGCATCACCAGTGGTGCCAGTGCACTCTCTGGACTCACTGCACTGCATCCCAGGTGGTGCCAGTGCACTCTCTGGACTCACTGCAGTGCATCGCCAGTGGTGCCAGTGCACTCTCTGGACTCACTGCAGTGCATCCCCAGTGGTGCCAGTGCCATCTCTGGACTCACTGCCCTGCATCCCCAGTCGTGCCAGTGCAGTCTCTGTGTTAGTGTTGGCGAGAATCGAATGGATGTAATGTCTCTTAAGTAATGGGACCTACAGTATAATTAAGCATTGCCAAATGTACTTACATTATCAATTAATCTATGTATACTGGATACTTAGGGAGTACATTGAACAATCAAAAGAGTCATTGAAAAGGAACCCTGGGAGGGAACAGGTACCACCTGACCTTGGATAAGGGCCTGGAAATGATGAAATGAGTTGAAGCAGAACCAAGAAGCGGAGGGAGCATGCATCGAGTAAGAAAGGTGAAAAGTTTAGCGGAGAGGAAGACTCCTTACTTCATCTGGACGACCACCTGGACGACCACCAGAGTGCGCCACGCATGTGCAAAGGGGAGGGGAGCTAATTAGAATGAAAAGCGAGGCTGCTGTTGCAACCTGTAATGAATATGTATACCTGACGCAATATTGTATGTATAAATAACGGCTGGGAAGTAACGGGACTTGAAGCCAGATTTGGGCACCTGCCCCGGCTTCCAGCGCTGAATAAAGCACCTTCAAATAATCACTTGGTGATTATGTGGTTGCTAGGCTAACATCTGGACTCACTGCAGTGCATCCCCAGTGGTGCCAGTGCACTCTCTGGACTCACGGCAGTGCATCCCCAGAGGTGCCAGTGCACTCTCTGGACTCACTGCAGTGCATCCCCAGTGGTGCCAGTGCACTCTCGGGACTCGCCGGGGTGCATCCCCTGTGGTGCCAGTGCAGTCTCTGGACTCACCGGGGTGCATCCCCAGTGGTGCCAGTGCACTCTCTGGACTCACTGCACTGCATCCCCAGTGGTGCCAGTGCACTCTCTGGACTCACTGCAGTGCATCCCCAGTGGTGCCAGTGCACTCTCTGGACTCACTGCACTGCATCCCCAGTGGTGCCAGTGCACTCTCTGGACACACCGCACTGCATCCCCAGTGGTGCCAGTGCACTCTCTGGACTCACTGCACTGCATCCCCAGTGGTGCCAGTGCACTCTCTGGACTCACTGCACTGCATCCCCAGTGGTGCCAGTGCACTCTCTGGACTCACTGTACTGCATCCCCAGTGGTGCCAGTGCACTCTCTGACTCACTGCACTGCATCCCCAGTGGTGCCAGTGCACTCTCTGGATTCACGGCAGTGCATCGCCAGTGGTGCCAGTGCACACTCTGGACTCACGGCAGTGCATCCCCAGAGGTGCCAGTGCACTCTCTGGACTCACTGCACTGCATCCCCAGTGGTGCCAGTGCACTCTCTGGACTTGCCGGGGTGCATCCCCAGTGGTGCCAGTGCAGTCTCTGTGTTAGTGTTGGGGAGAATCTAATGGATATTTTACTAATGTCTCTTAGGTAATGGGACCTACAGTATAATTAAGCATTGCCAAATGTACTTACATTATCAATTAATCTATGTATACTGGATACTTAGGGAGTACATTGAACAATCAAAAGAATCATTGAAGGGGAACCTTGGGAGGGAACAGGTACAACCTGACCTTGGATAAGGGCCTGGAAATGATGAAATGAGTTGAAGCAGAACCAAGAAACGGAGGGAGCACGCGTCGAGTAAGAAAGGTGAAAAGTTTAGCGGAGAGGAAGACTCCTTACTTCATCTGGACGACCACCTGGACGACTGCCGTATGTGGAATTATTCTTTTATTTGCGCCGAAAGCCTGAATGGCAGCATGCTTGTGGAATAATGGTGCTTGAGGTTTCAACTGAGGAACGTTGTTGTGCATGTACTAAGGAGGGACACTGTATACAGCATCAGGCAATAGAGAATAATAAGTATTATGGGGAAATGAATAATGGAAATATTGATTTGGAAGTTGCGCCGTCGGCTCCGCCGGAAGAGCCAGGACAGGGAGGGAAAAGAGAAAAGGAAGCTAGCAGTAGTGATGGAGAATCCCCGACTTTAGTCTCCCCTGTGTCACATAGGACCCGGCAACAGCGAAGGGCAGGAGAAACTATAAATGAACAGGGAGGGAAAATAATCGCTCCCCTCAGGCAAGGAGTGGGGACAGAAGGACCGGTATATGTTAAGGTGCCTTTTTCAGCTGGGGATTTAATGATATGGAAACAAGCAGCCGGCACCTACAGGGAAAACCCAGATAAAGTAGCTAGGGTAATGAAAATGATAATTAAAACCCAAAATCCCGATTGGGATGATCTCCAGGTGATCCTGGATACTTTGATGGACTCGACAGAAAAAGACGTGGTATTGCGGGCAGCCAGAGAGAGAGCCCGAGAAGATATACGTAATGGATTAGTGCTTGGAAATCTAGATCAAAACTTCCCCACCGAGGATCCCCAATGGGATTATAACACAGGGGATGGAATAAGGAGGCTGAAGAGATATCAAGATTGGGTACAAGTCGGGGTACAGAATGCCATGCCCCGGACTTATCAAAGGACTTCCAGCTGTTTGTGCATGAGAGACAACGATTGGCATTAGGAGTACTGACCCAGCGACTTGGGAGCTGGAAAAGACCTGTGGGGTATTTTTCTAAACAATTGGATGCAGTAAGCGCTGGATGGCCCTCGTGTTTAAGGGCCGTGGCAGCCACAGTCCTTTTAATACAGGAAGCCAGGAAGCTCACATTAGGGAAGCAAATTGAGTGTTCGTGCCACATATGGTGACTACGGTATTGGAGCAAAAGGGGGGCCATTGGCTATGGCCCAGCCGAATGATGAAATATCAAGCTATACTAACTGAGCAAGATGATGTAATCTTAAGAACTACTAACTTATTGAACCCAGCAGTGTTTCTAGGAACAACTACGGAGGAAGGAGACCTCAGTCATGATTGCGTGGAGATCATCGAACATACCTATGCCAGCAGAACAGACTTAAAGGATCAGCCTCGGGGGAGACCGGATTGGGAACTTTTCACGGATGGAAGCAGCTTTGTGGAAAATGGGACTCGTTATGCAGGATACGCGGCAACTACATCAAAGGTAGTGATTGAGGCAAATTCCCTACCTCCGGGGACTTCAGCCCAACGAGCAGAAATAGTCGCCCTGACACGAGCCCTGGAACTAAGCGAGGGTAAGAACGTGAATATTTGGACAGATTCAAAATATGCATTCGGGGTAGTCCACGTACATGGGGCATTATGGAAAGAAAGGGGAATGCTATCCTCACAAGGGACTAATATAAAATACCAGGAAGAAATATTGAAATTAATAACAGCTGTACAGAAACCCCAACAGGTGGCCATAATGCATTGTAAAGCTCATCAAGGAGGGGTGTCAGAGATTGCAGAAGGTAACAGACTGGCGGATTTGACGGCCCGGAAGGTTGCACGTGAAGTATGGAAAGTAATGGCTCTAATTCCATCGAAGGTAGGCCTCTCTTGTTTTAAATTACCTAAAGACCCAAAGTATTCAGCGGAAGATGAGAGACTTGCAAATTTGATGAAGGCCCAGAAGAATCCTGACGGGTGGTATGTGACTACGACAGGACAACTCATAGTACCTCCTATAATAATGCGAGAACTCTTACAAATAAAACATAATGAATGTCACTGGGGTGCAGAAGCAATGGTGACCTATTTGAAACGAGGTGTCATCTCGGTACACATGTTAACAATGGCAAAGTCAGTAATGTCAAAATGTGAGCTTTGCTTAAAGAATAATCCGGTAGCAAGGAAACATGCTGAGATGGGAAGAACTAGAGCTGGAATAGAGCCTGGAGATTACTGGCAAATAGACTTCGTGGAACTGCCTAAAGCAAGAGGTTATAAATACCGATTGGTAGGGGTTGATACTTTTTCAGGATGGCCAGAGGCCCTTCCCTGTCACAGCAACTAAGCAAAGGAAACGGTAAAATGGTTACTACGGGAAATAATCCCTAGATTTGGTGTACCGTTGGGTATTTCTTCAGACAGGGGACCACATTTCATTGCCAACGTGGTCAAGGAGGTTAGTAGGTTACTGGGAATCACCCAGAACACCCTATCCCACTTACTCCACCCCCATCCTATAGTACTAGCGTTAACAAGCAGGCATAGAGGAATCAATAAGATAGTAGACTAACGAAGATGCGTTAAGATTATACTTACTAATCTCTATATCAAGTTATACTCACTAACCTCTACTAACCTGATTCAACCTAACAGTAATGAAAATACTTGCTCTTGGTATGAGTGAAGTATTTTCAAAGGGGGGGAATGTTAGTGTTGGGGAGAATCGAATGGATGTTTTACTAATGTCTCTTAGGTAATGGGACCTATCAGTATAATTAAGCATTGCCAAATGTACTTACATTATCAATTAATCTATGTATACTGGATACTTAGGGAGTACATTGAACAATCAAAAGAATCATTGAAGGGGAACCCTGGGAGGGAACAGGTACAACCTGACCTTGGATAAGGGCCTGGAAATGATGAAATGAGTTGAAGCAGAACCAAGAAGCGGAGGGAGCATGCGTCGAGTAAGAAAGGTGAAAAGTTTAGCGGAGAGGAAGACTCCTTACTTCATCTGGACGACCACCTGGACGACCACCAGAGTGCGCCACGCATGTGCAAAGGGGAGGGGAGCTAATTAGAATGAAAAGCGAGGCTGATGTTGCAACCCGTAATGAATATGTATACCTGACGCAATATTGTATGTATAAAAAAACGGCTGGGAAGTAACGGGACTTGAAGCCAGATTTGGGCACCTGCCCCGGCTTCCAGCGCTGAATAAAGCACCTTCATATAATCACTTGGTGATTATGTGGTTGCTACGCTAATATCTGGACTCACTGCAGTGCATCCCCAGTGGTGCCAGTGCACTCTCTGGAGTCACTGCAGTGCATCCCCAGCGGTGCCAATGCACTCTCTGGACTCACTGCAGTGCATCCCCAGTGGTGCCAGTGCATTTTCTGGACTCACTGCAGTGCATCCCCAGTGGTGCCAGTACACTCTCTGGACTCACTGTATTGCATCCCCAGTGGTGCCAGTGCCCTCTCTGGACTCACTGCAGTGCATCCCCAGTGGTGCTAGTGCACTGTCTGGAGTCACTGCGCTGCATCCCCAGTGGTGCCAGTGCACTCTCTGGACTCACTAACTGCATCCCCAGTGGTGCCAGAGAACTCTCTGGAGTCACTGCAGTGCATCCCCAGTGGTGCTAGTGCACCGTCTGGAGTCACTGCGCTGCATCTCCAGTGGTTCCAGTGCACTCTCTGGACTCACTGCAGTGCATCCCCAGTGGTGCCAGTGCCCTCTGTGGACTCACTGCACTACATCACCAGTGGTGACGGTGCACTCTCTGGACTCACTGCAGTGCATCCCAGGTGGTGCCAGTGCACTCTCTGGACTCACTGCTCTGCATCCCCAGTGGTGCCAGTGCACTCTCTGGACTCACTGCAGTGCATCGCCAGTGGTGCCAGTGCCCTCTCTGGACTCACTGCACTGCATCCCCAGTGGTGCCAGTGCACTCTCTGTGTTAGTGTTGGGGAGAATCGAATGGATGTTTTACTAATGTCTCTTAGGTAATGGGACCTACAGTATAATTAAGCATTGCCAAATGTACTTACATTATCAATTAATCTATGTATACTGGATACTTAGGGAGTACATTGAACAATCAAAAGAATCATTGAAGGGGAACCTTGGGAGGGAACAGGTACAACCTGACCTTGGATAAGGGCCTGGAAATGATGAAATGAGTTGAAGCAGAACCAAGAAGCGGAGGGAGCATGCGTCGAGTAAGAAAGGTGAAAAGTTTAGCGGAGAGGAAGACTCCTTACTTCATCTGGACGACCACCTGGACGACCACCAGAGTGCGCCACGCATGTGCAAAGGGGAGGGGAGCTAATTAGAATGAAAAGCGAGGCTGATGTTGCAACCTGTAATGAATATGTATACCTGACGCAATATTGTATGTATAAATAACGGCTGGGAAGTAACGGGACTTGAAGCCAGATTTGGGCACCTGCCCCGGCTTCCAGCGCTGAATAAAGCACCTTCATATAATCACTTGGTGGTTATGTGGTTGCTACGCTAACATTTTGGCGACCCAGGTGGGACAGCGTGGGCACTGCTGAGGCGGCTCGTGTCTCGGTTTCGCTCCAGCCGGCACCGAGGGATTCTCGGGGAGCAGTCGACCACGACCGACCTCCGCTGCTCACGACGTACCACTGGAGTGGTAAGCAAAGGTGCTTTCAACTTTGGGTATTCGGTACCGATTTGGTTGGGAAAGCCTGCCGGTCAGACGCGGCGAAAGCCACGCTCGGTTGGGCAGGGAGCTCCCGGGGTAAGCCTAGGCGCCGTCCGTTAGACAGAGCGAAAGCTCTGCAGGTTCGGCATTGGTGGTTTGGTATTGGTAATTGTATTGGTTTGTGCTGAAGGGTCAGCACTTGGTATTATTGGTATGTAGTAAGCACGCTGCTGCTCCGGCAGCTTCTGGGAAAGCGTGCTGCTGCTCCGGCAGCTTTTGGGAGAGCACGCTGCTGCTCCGGCAGCTTTTGGGAAAGCGTGCTGCTGCTCCGGCAGCTTCTGGGAGAGCACGCTGCTGCTCCGGCAGCTTTTGGGAGAGTGTGCTGCTGCTCCGGCAGCTTTTGGGAAAGCGTGCTGCTGCTCCGGCAGCTTTTGGGAGAGCACGCTGCTGCTCCGGCAGCTTCTGGGAAAGTGTGCTGCTGCTCTGGCAGCTTTTGGGTTTGTATCATAAGCTCAAAATGAAAAAGATCAAAGGAATTCTGGGAAAAGATGTACCTATCCCGCGGACATCCCCGCTGGGGTGTTTGCTAGCACACTGGAAAGAGGGAGGTTTTGGTCAAGAAATGCGGAAAGGAAAGCTGATTGATTATTGTAATATTTGGTGGCCACAGTATAAGCTAGAGGACCAAGAAACTTGGCCTGAGAATGGAACATTGCAATATAATACAATTTTACAATTGATGCTATTCTGTAAGCGGGAAGGAAAATATGATGAACTGCCGTATGTGGAATTATTCTTTTATTTGCGCCGAAAGCCTGAATGGCAGCATGCTTGTGGAATAATGGTGCTTGAGGTTTCAACTGAGGAACGTTGTTGTGCATGTACTAAGGAGGGACACTGTATACAGCATCAGGCAATAGAGAATAATAAGTATTATGGGGAAATGAATAATGGAAATATTGATTTGGAAGTTGCGCCGTCGGCTCCGCCGGAAGAGCCAGGACAGGGAGGGAAAAGAGAAAAGGAAGCTAGCAGTAGTGATGGAGAATCCCCGACTTTAGTCTCCCCTGTGTCACATAGGACCCGGCAACAGCGAAGGGCAGGAGAAACTATAAATGAACAGGGAGGGAAAATAATCGCTCCCCTCAGGCAAGGAGTGGGGACAGAAGGACCGGTATATGTTAAGGTGCCTTTTTCAGCTGGGGATTTAATGATATGGAAACAAGCAGCCGGCACCTACAGGGAAAACCCAGATAAAGTAGCTAGGGTAATGAAAATGATAATTAAAACCCAAAATCCCGATTGGGATGATCTCCAGGTGATCCTGGATACTTTGATGGACTCGACAGAAAAAGACGTGGTATTGCGGGCAGCCAGAGAGAGAGCCCGAGAAGATATACGTAATGGATTAGTGCTTGGAAATCTAGATCAAAACTTCCCCACCGAGGATCCCCAATGGGATTATAACACAGGGGATGGAATAAGGAGGCTGAAGAGATATCAAGATTGGGTACAAGTCGGGGTACAGAATGCCATGCCCCGGACTTATCAAAGGACTTCCAGCTGTTTGTGCATGAGAGACAACGATTGGCATTAGGAGTACTGACCCAGCGACTTGGGAGCTGGAAAAGACCTGTGGGGTATTTTTCTAAACAATTGGATGCAGTAAGCGCTGGATGGCCCTCGTGTTTAAGGGCCGTGGCAGCCACAGTCCTTTTAATACAGGAAGCCAGGAAGCTCACATTAGGGAAGCAAATTGAGTGTTCGTGCCACATATGGTGACTACGGTATTGGAGCAAAAGGGGGGCCATTGGCTATGGCCCAGCCGAATGATGAAATATCAAGCTATACTAACTGAGCAAGATGATGTAATCTTAAGAACTACTAACTTATTGAACCCAGCAGTGTTTCTAGGAACAACTACGGAGGAAGGAGACCTCAGTCATGATTGCGTGGAGATCATCGAACATACCTATGCCAGCAGAACAGACTTAAAGGATCAGCCTCGGGGGAGACCGGATTGGGAACTTTTCACGGATGGAAGCAGCTTTGTGGAAAATGGGACTCGTTATGCAGGATACGCGGCAACTACATCAAAGGTAGTGATTGAGGCAAATTCCCTACCTCCGGGGACTTCAGCCCAACGAGCAGAAATAGTCGCCCTGACACGAGCCCTGGAACTAAGCGAGGGTAAGAACGTGAATATTTGGACAGATTCAAAATATGCATTCGGGGTAGTCCACGTACATGGGGCATTATGGAAAGAAAGGGGAATGCTATCCTCACAAGGGACTAATATAAAATACCAGGAAGAAATATTGAAATTAATAACAGCTGTACAGAAACCCCAACAGGTGGCCATAATGCATTGTAAAGCTCATCAAGGAGGGGTGTCAGAGATTGCAGAAGGTAACAGACTGGCGGATTTGACGGCCCGGAAGGTTGCACGTGAAGTATGGAAAGTAATGGCTCTAATTCCATCGAAGGTAGGCCTCTCTTGTTTTAAATTACCTAAAGACCCAAAGTATTCAGCGGAAGATGAGAGACTTGCAAATTTGATGAAGGCCCAGAAGAATCCTGACGGGTGGTATGTGACTACGACAGGACAACTCATAGTACCTCCTATAATAATGCGAGAACTCTTACAAATAAAACATAATGAATGTCACTGGGGTGCAGAAGCAATGGTGACCTATTTGAAACGAGGTGTCATCTCGGTACACATGTTAACAATGGCAAAGTCAGTAATGTCAAAATGTGAGCTTTGCTTAAAGAATAATCCGGTAGCAAGGAAACATGCTGAGATGGGAAGAACTAGAGCTGGAATAGAGCCTGGAGATTACTGGCAAATAGACTTCGTGGAACTGCCTAAAGCAAGAGGTTATAAATACCGATTGGTAGGGGTTGATACTTTTTCAGGATGGCCAGAGGCCCTTCCCTGTCACAGCAACTAAGCAAAGGAAACGGTAAAATGGTTACTACGGGAAATAATCCCTAGATTTGGTGTACCGTTGGGTATTTCTTCAGACAGGGGACCACATTTCATTGCCAACGTGGTCAAGGAGGTTAGTAGGTTACTGGGAATCACCCAGAACACCCTATCCCACTTACTCCACCCCCATCCTATAGTACTAGCGTTAACAAGCAGGCATAGAGGAATCAATAAGATAGTAGACTAACGAAGATGCGTTAAGATTATACTTACTAATCTCTATATCAAGTTATACTCACTAACCTCTACTAACCTGATTCAACCTAACAGTAATGAAAATACTTGCTCTTGGTATGAGTGAAGTATTTTCAAAGGGGGGGAATGTTAGTGTTGGGGAGAATCGAATGGATGTTTTACTAATGTCTCTTAGGTAATGGGACCTATCAGTATAATTAAGCATTGCCAAATGTACTTACATTATCAATTAATCTATGTATACTGGATACTTAGGGAGTACATTGAACAATCAAAAGAATCATTGAAGGGGAACCCTGGGAGGGAACAGGTACAACCTGACCTTGGATAAGGGCCTGGAAATGATGAAATGAGTTGAAGCAGAACCAAGAAGCGGAGGGAGCATGCGTCGAGTAAGAAAGGTGAAAAGTTTAGCGGAGAGGAAGACTCCTTACTTCATCTGGACGACCACCTGGACGACCACCAGAGTGCGCCACGCATGTGCAAAGGGGAGGGGAGCTAATTAGAATGAAAAGCGAGGCTGATGTTGCAACCCGTAATGAATATGTATACCTGACGCAATATTGTATGTATAAAAAAACGGCTGGGAAGTAACGGGACTTGAAGCCAGATTTGGGCACCTGCCCCGGCTTCCAGCGCTGAATAAAGCACCTTCATATAATCACTTGGTGATTATGTGGTTGCTACGCTAATATCTGGACTCACTGCAGTGCATCCCCAGTGGTGCCAGTGCACTCTCTGGAGTCACTGCAGTGCATCCCCAGCGGTGCCAATGCACTCTCTGGACTCACTGCAGTGCATCCCTAGTGGTGACAGTGCACTCTCTGGACTCACTGCACTGCATCCCCCGTGGTGCCAGTGCACTCTCTGGACTCACTGCACTGCATCCCCAGTGGTGCCACTGCACTCTCTGAAAACACCGGGGTGCAACCGCAGCGGTGCCAGTGCACTCTCTGCACTCACGGCACTAAATCCCCAGTGTTGCCAGTGCACTCTCTGGACTCACTGCACTGCATCCCCAGTGGTGCCACTGTACTCTCTTTACTCACTGCACTACATCCCCAGTGGTGCCAGTGCACTCTCTGGACTCACTGTACTGCATTTCCAGTGGTGCCAGTGCACTCTCTGGACTCACTGCACTGCATCCCCAGTGGTGCCAGTGCACTCTCTGGACTTGCCGGGGTGCATCCCCAGTGGTGCCAGTGCACTCTCTGGACTCACTGCACTGCATCCCCAGTGGTGCCAGTGCACTGTCTGGACTCACTGCACTGCATCCCCAGTGGTGACAGTGCACTCTCTGGACTCACTGCACTGCATCTCCCGTGGTGCCAGTGCACTCTCTGGACTCACTGCACTGCATCCCCAGTGGTGCCACTGCACTCTCTGAAAACACCGGGGTGCAACCGCAGCGGTGCCAGTGCACTCTCTGCACTCACGGCACTGCATCCCCAGTGGTGCCAGTGCACTCTCTAGACTCACTGCACTGCATCCCCAGTTGTGCCACTGTACTCTCTTTACTCACTGCACTACATCCCCAGTGGTGCCAGTGCACTCTCTGGACTCACTGTACTGCATCCCCAGTGGTGCCAGTGCACTCTCTGGACTCACTGCAGTGCATCCCCAGTGGTGCCAGTGCACTCTCTGGACTCACTGCACTGCATACCCAGTGGTGCCAGTGCACTCTCTGGACTCACTGCACTGCATACCCAGTGGTGCCAGTGCACTCTCTGGACTCACTGCAGTGCATCCCCAGTGGCGCCAGTGCACTCTCTGGACTCACTGCACTGCCTCCCCAGTGGTGCCAGTGCACTCTCTGGACTTGCCGGGGTGCATCCCCAGTGGTGCCAGTGCACTCTCTGGACTCACTGCAGTGCATCCCCAGTGGTGCCAGTGCACTGTCTGGACTCACTGCATTCCCAGTGGTGCCAGGGCACTCTCTGGACTCACTGTACTGCATCCCCAGTGGTGCCTGTGAAGTCTCTGGACTCACTGCAGTGCATCCCCAATGGTGCCAGTGCACTCTTTGGACTCACTGCACTGCATCCCCAGTGGTGGCAGTGCACTCTCTGGACTCACTACACTGCATCCCCTGTGGTGCCAGTGACCTCTGTGGACTCACTGCAATACATCCCCAGTGGTGCCAGTGCACTCTCTGGACTCACTGCACTGCATCCCCAGTGGTGCCAGTGCACTCTCTGGACTCACTGCACTGCATCCCCAGTGGTGCCAGTGCACACTCTGGACTCACTGCAGTGCATCCCCAGTGGTGCTAGTGCACTCTCTGGACTCACTGCACTGCATCCCCTGTGGTGCCAGTGCACTCTCTCAACTCACTGCTCTGCGTTGCCATTGGTGCCAGTGCACTCTCTGGACTCATTGCATTGCATCACCAGTGGTGCCAATGCACTCTCTGGACTCACGGCACTGCATCCCCAGTGGTGCCAGTGCACTCTCTGGACTCACTGCACTGCATCCCCAGTGGTGCCAGTGCACTCTCTGGACTCACTGCGCTGCAACTCCAGTGGTGCCAGTGCACTCTCTGGACTCACTGCACTGCATCACCAGTGGTGCCAGTGCACTCTCTGGACTCACTGCACTGCATCCCAGGTGGTGCCAGTGCACTCTCTGGACTCACTGCAGTGCATCGCCAGTGGTGCCAGTGCACTCTCTGGACTCACTGCAGTGCATCCCCAGTGGTGCCAGTGCCATCTCTGGACTCACTGCCCTGCATCCCCAGTCGTGCCAGTGCAGTCTCTGTGTTAGTGTTGGCGAGAATCGAATGGATGTAATGTCTCTTAAGTAATGGGACCTACAGTATAATTAAGCATTGCCAAATGTACTTACATTATCAATTAATCTATGTATACTGGATACTTAGGGAGTACATTGAACAATCAAAAGAGTCATTGAAAAGGAACCCTGGGAGGGAACAGGTACCACCTGACCTTGGATAAGGGCCTGGAAATGATGAAATGAGTTGAAGCAGAACCAAGAAGCGGAGGGAGCATGCATCGAGTAAGAAAGGTGAAAAGTTTAGCGGAGAGGAAGACTCCTTACTTCATCTGGACGACCACCTGGACGACCACCAGAGTGCGCCACGCATGTGCAAAGGGGAGGGGAGCTAATTAGAATGAAAAGCGAGGCTGCTGTTGCAACCTGTAATGAATATGTATACCTGACGCAATATTGTATGTATAAATAACGGCTGGGAAGTAACGGGACTTGAAGCCAGATTTGGGCACCTGCCCCGGCTTCCAGCGCTGAATAAAGCACCTTCAAATAATCACTTGGTGATTATGTGGTTGCTAGGCTAACATCTGGACTCACTGCAGTGCATCCCCAGTGGTGCCAGTGCACTCTCTGGACTCACGGCAGTGCATCCCCAGCGGTGCCAATGCACTCTCTGGACTCACTGCAGTGCATCCCCAGTGGTGCCAGTGCACTCTCGGGACTCGCCGGGGTGCATCCCCTGTGGTGCCAGTGCACTCTCTGGACTCACCGGGGTGCATCCCCAGTGGTGCCAGTGCACTCTCTGGACTCACTGCACTGCATCCCCAGTGGTGCCAGTGCACTCTCTGGACTCACTGCAGTGCATCCCCAGTGGTGCCAGTGCACTCTCTGGACTCACTGCACTGCATCCCCAGTGGTGCCAGTGCACTCTCTGGACACACCGCACTGCATCCCCAGTGGTGCCAGTGCACTCTCTGGACTCACTGCACTGCATCCCCAGTGGTGCCAGTGCACTCTCTGGACTCACTGCACTGCATCCCCAGTGGTGCCAGTGCACTCTCTGGACTCACTGTACTGCATCCCCAGTGGTGCCAGTGCACTCTCTGACTCACTGCACTGCATCCCCAGTGGTGCCAGTGCACTCTCTGGATTCACGGCAGTGCATCCCCAGTGGTGCCAGTGCACACTCTGGACTCACGGCAGTGCATCCCCAGAGGTGCCAGTGCACTCTCTGGACTCACTGCACTGCATCCCCAGTGGTGCCAGTGCACTCTCTGGACTTGCCGGGGTGCATCCCCAGTGGTGCCAGTGCAGTCTCTGTGTTAGTGTTGGGGAGAATCTAATGGATATTTTACTAATGTCTCTTAGGTAATGGGACCTACAGTATAATTAAGCATTGCCAAATGTACTTACATTATCAATTAATCTATGTATACTGGATACTTAGGGAGTACATTGAACAATCAAAAGAATCATTGAAGGGGAACCTTGGGAGGGAACAGGTACAACCTGACCTTGGATAAGGGCCTGGAAATGATGAAATGAGTTGAAGCAGAACCAAGAAACGGAGGGAGCACGCGTCGAGTAAGAAAGGTGAAAAGTTTAGCGGAGAGGAAGACTCCTTACTTCATCTGGACGACCACCTGGACGACTGCCGTATGTGGAATTATTCTTTTATTTGCGCCGAAAGCCTGAATGGCAGCATGCTTGTGGAATAATGGTGCTTGAGGTTTCAACTGAGGAACGTTGTTGTGCATGTACTAAGGAGGGACACTGTATACAGCATCAGGCAATAGAGAATAATAAGTATTATGGGGAAATGAATAATGGAAATATTGATTTGGAAGTTGCGCCGTCGGCTCCGCCGGAAGAGCCAGGACAGGGAGGGAAAAGAGAAAAGGAAGCTAGCAGTAGTGATGGAGAATCCCCGACTTTAGTCTCCCCTGTGTCACATAGGACCCGGCAACAGCGAAGGGCAGGAGAAACTATAAATGAACAGGGAGGGAAAATAATCGCTCCCCTCAGGCAAGGAGTGGGGACAGAAGGACCGGTATATGTTAAGGTGCCTTTTTCAGCTGGGGATTTAATGATATGGAAACAAGCAGCCGGCACCTACAGGGAAAACCCAGATAAAGTAGCTAGGGTAATGAAAATGATAATTAAAACCCAAAATCCCGATTGGGATGATCTCCAGGTGATCCTGGATACTTTGATGGACTCGACAGAAAAAGACGTGGTATTGCGGGCAGCCAGAGAGAGAGCCCGAGAAGATATACGTAATGGATTAGTGCTTGGAAATCTAGATCAAAACTTCCCCACCGAGGATCCCCAATGGGATTATAACACAGGGGATGGAATAAGGAGGCTGAAGAGATATCAAGATTGGGTACAAGTCGGGGTACAGAATGCCATGCCCCGGACTTATCAAAGGACTTCCAGCTGTTTGTGCATGAGAGACAACGATTGGCATTAGGAGTACTGACCCAGCGACTTGGGAGCTGGAAAAGACCTGTGGGGTATTTTTCTAAACAATTGGATGCAGTAAGCGCTGGATGGCCCTCGTGTTTAAGGGCCGTGGCAGCCACAGTCCTTTTAATACAGGAAGCCAGGAAGCTCACATTAGGGAAGCAAATTGAGTGTTCGTGCCACATATGGTGACTACGGTATTGGAGCAAAAGGGGGGCCATTGGCTATGGCCCAGCCGAATGATGAAATATCAAGCTATACTAACTGAGCAAGATGATGTAATCTTAAGAACTACTAACTTATTGAACCCAGCAGTGTTTCTAGGAACAACTACGGAGGAAGGAGACCTCAGTCATGATTGCGTGGAGATCATCGAACATACCTATGCCAGCAGAACAGACTTAAAGGATCAGCCTCGGGGGAGACCGGATTGGGAACTTTTCACGGATGGAAGCAGCTTTGTGGAAAATGGGACTCGTTATGCAGGATACGCGGCAACTACATCAAAGGTAGTGATTGAGGCAAATTCCCTACCTCCGGGGACTTCAGCCCAACGAGCAGAAATAGTCGCCCTGACACGAGCCCTGGAACTAAGCGAGGGTAAGAACGTGAATATTTGGACAGATTCAAAATATGCATTCGGGGTAGTCCACGTACATGGGGCATTATGGAAAGAAAGGGGAATGCTATCCTCACAAGGGACTAATATAAAATACCAGGAAGAAATATTGAAATTAATAACAGCTGTACAGAAACCCCAACAGGTGGCCATAATGCATTGTAAAGCTCATCAAGGAGGGGTGTCAGAGATTGCAGAAGGTAACAGACTGGCGGATTTGACGGCCCGGAAGGTTGCACGTGAAGTATGGAAAGTAATGGCTCTAATTCCATCGAAGGTAGGCCTCTCTTGTTTTAAATTACCTAAAGACCCAAAGTATTCAGCGGAAGATGAGAGACTTGCAAATTTGATGAAGGCCCAGAAGAATCCTGACGGGTGGTATGTGACTACGACAGGACAACTCATAGTACCTCCTATAATAATGCGAGAACTCTTACAAATAAAACATAATGAATGTCACTGGGGTGCAGAAGCAATGGTGACCTATTTGAAACGAGGTGTCATCTCGGTACACATGTTAACAATGGCAAAGTCAGTAATGTCAAAATGTGAGCTTTGCTTAAAGAATAATCCGGTAGCAAGGAAACATGCTGAGATGGGAAGAACTAGAGCTGGAATAGAGCCTGGAGATTACTGGCAAATAGACTTCGTGGAACTGCCTAAAGCAAGAGGTTATAAATACCGATTGGTAGGGGTTGATACTTTTTCAGGATGGCCAGAGGCCCTTCCCTGTCACAGCAACTAAGCAAAGGAAACGGTAAAATGGTTACTACGGGAAATAATCCCTAGATTTGGTGTACCGTTGGGTATTTCTTCAGACAGGGGACCACATTTCATTGCCAACGTGGTCAAGGAGGTTAGTAGGTTACTGGGAATCACCCAGAACACCCTATCCCACTTACTCCACCCCCATCCTATAGTACTAGCGTTAACAAGCAGGCATAGAGGAATCAATAAGATAGTAGACTAACGAAGATGCGTTAAGATTATACTTACTAATCTCTATATCAAGTTATACTCACTAACCTCTACTAACCTGATTCAACCTAACAGTAATGAAAATACTTGCTCTTGGTATGAGTGAAGTATTTTCAAAGGGGGGGAATGTTAGTGTTGGGGAGAATCGAATGGATGTTTTACTAATGTCTCTTAGGTAATGGGACCTATCAGTATAATTAAGCATTGCCAAATGTACTTACATTATCAATTAATCTATGTATACTGGATACTTAGGGAGTACATTGAACAATCAAAAGAATCATTGAAGGGGAACCCTGGGAGGGAACAGGTACAACCTGACCTTGGATAAGGGCCTGGAAATGATGAAATGAGTTGAAGCAGAACCAAGAAGCGGAGGGAGCATGCGTCGAGTAAGAAAGGTGAAAAGTTTAGCGGAGAGGAAGACTCCTTACTTCATCTGGACGACCACCTGGACGACCACCAGAGTGCGCCACGCATGTGCAAAGGGGAGGGGAGCTAATTAGAATGAAAAGCGAGGCTGATGTTGCAACCCGTAATGAATATGTATACCTGACGCAATATTGTATGTATAAAAAAACGGCTGGGAAGTAACGGGACTTGAAGCCAGATTTGGGCACCTGCCCCGGCTTCCAGCGCTGAATAAAGCACCTTCATATAATCACTTGGTGATTATGTGGTTGCTACGCTAATATCTGGACTCACTGCAGTGCATCCCCAGTGGTGCCAGTGCACTCTCTGGAGTCACTGCAGTGCATCGCCAGCGGTGCCAATGCACTCTCTGGACTCACTGCAGTGCATCCCCAGTGGTGCCAGTGCATTTTCTGGACTCACTGCAGTGCATCCCCAGTGGTGCCAGTACACTCTCTGGACTCACTGTATTGCATCCCCAGTGGTGCCAGTGCCCTCTCTGGACTCACTGCAGTGCATCCCCAGTGGTGCTAGTGCACTGTCTGGAGTCACTGCGCTGCATCCCCAGTGGTTCCAGTGCACTCTCTGGACTCACTAACTGCATCCCCAGTGGTGCCAGTGCACTCTCTGGACTCACTGTACTGCATCCCCAGTGGTGCCTGTGAAGTCTCTGGACTCACTGCAGTGCATCCCCAATGGTGCCAGTGCACTCTTTGGACTCACTGCACTGCATCCCCAGTGGTGACAGTGCACTCTCTGGACTCACTACACTGCATCCCCTGTGGTGCCAGTGACCTCTGTGGACTCACTGCAATACATCCCCAGTGGTGCCAGTGCACTCTCTGGACTCACTGCACTGCATCCCCAGTGGTGCCAGTGCACTCTCTGGACTCACTGCACTGCATCCCCAGTGGTGCCAGTGCACACTCTGGACTCACTGCAGTGCATCCCCAGTGGTGCTAGTGCACTCTCTGGACTCACTGCACTGCATCCCCTGTGGTGCCAGTGCACTCTCTCAACTCACTGCTCTGCGTTGCCATTGGTGCCAGTGCACTCTCTGGACTCATTGCATTGCATCACCAGTGGTGCCTATGCACTCTCTGGACTCACGGCACTGCATCCCCAGTGGTGCCAGTGCACTCTCTGGACTCACTGCACTGCATCCCCAGTGGTGCCAGTGCATTCTCAGGAGTCACTGCGCTGCATCCCCAGTGGTTCCAGTGCACTCTCTGGACTCACTGCGCTGCAACTCCAGTGGTGCCAGTGCACTCTCTGGACTCACTGCACTGCATCACCAGTGGTGCCAGTGCACTCTCTGGACTCACTGCACTGCATCCCAGGTGGTGCCAGTGCACTCTCTGGACTCACTGCAGTGCATCGCCAGTGGTGCCAGTGCACTCTCTGGACTCACTGCAGTGCATCCCCAGTGGTGCCAGTGCCATCTCTGGACTCACTGCCCTGCATCCCCAGTCGTGCCAGTGCAGTCTCTGTGTTAGTGTTGGCGAGAATCGAATGGATGTAATGTCTCTTAAGTAATGGGACCTACAGTATAATTAAGCATTGCCAAATGTACTTACATTATCAATTAATCTATGTATACTGGATACTTAGGGAGTACATTGAACAATCAAAAGAGTCATTGAAAAGGAACCCTGGGAGGGAACAGGTACCACCTGACCTTGGATAAGGGCCTGGAAATGATGAAATGAGTTGAAGCAGAACCAAGAAGCGGAGGGAGCATGCATCGAGTAAGAAAGGTGAAAAGTTTAGCGGAGAGGAAGACTCCTTACTTCATCTGGACGACCACCTGGACGACCACCAGAGTGCGCCACGCATGTGCAAAGGGGAGGGGAGCTAATTAGAATGAAAAGCGAGGCTGCTGTTGCAACCTGTAATGAATATGTATACCTGACGCAATATTGTATGTATAAATAACGGCTGGGAAGTAACGGGACTTGAAGCCAGATTTGGGCACCTGCCCCGGCTTCCAGCGCTGAATAAAGCACCTTCAAATAATCACTTGGTGATTATGTGGTTGCTAGGCTAACATCTGGACTCACTGCAGTGCATCCCCAGTGGTGCCAGTGCACTCTCTGGACTCACGGCAGTGCATCCCCAGAGGTGCCAGTGCACTCTCTGGACTCACTGCAGTGCATCCCCAGTGGTGCCAGTGCACTCTCGGGACTCGCCGGGGTGCATCCCCTGTGGTGCCAGTGCACTCTCTGGACTCACCGGGGTGCATCCCCAGTGGTGCCAGTGCACTCTCTGGACTCACTGCACTGCATCCCCAGTGGTGCCAGTGCACTCTCTGGACTCACTGCAGTGCATCCCCAGTGGTGCCAGTGCACTCTCTGGACTCACTGCACTGCATCCCCAGTGGTGCCAGTGCACTCTCTGGACACACCGCACTGCATCCCCAGTGGTGCCAGTGCACTCTCTGGACTCACTGCACTGCATCCCCAGTGGTGCCAGTGCACTCTCTGGACTCACTGCACTGCATCCCCAGTGGTGCCAGTGCACTCTCTGGACTCACTGTACTGCATCCCCAGTGGTGCCAGTGCACTCTCTGACTCACTGCACTGCATCCCCAGTGGTGCCAGTGCACTCTCTGGATTCACGGCAGTGCATCCCCAGTGGTGCCAGTGCACACTCTGGACTCACGGCAGTGCATCCCCAGAGGTGCCAGTGCACTCTCTGGACTCACTGCACTGCATCCCCAGTGGTGCCAGTGCACTCTCTGGACTTGCCGGGGTGCATCCCCAGTGGTGCCAGTGCAGTCTCTGTGTTAGTGTTGGGGAGAATCTAATGGATATTTTACTAATGTCTCTTAGGTAATGGGACCTACAGTATAATTAAGCATTGCCAAATGTACTTACATTATCAATTAATCTATGTATACTGGATACTTAGGGAGTACATTGAACAATCAAAAGAATCATTGAAGGGGAACCTTGGGAGGGAACAGGTACAACCTGACCTTGGATAAGGGCCTGGAAATGATGAAATGAGTTGAAGCAGAACCAAGAAACGGAGGGAGCACGCGTCGAGTAAGAAAGGTGAAAAGTTTAGCGGAGAGGAAGACTCCTTACTTCATCTGGACGACCACCTGGACGACTGCCGTATGTGGAATTATTCTTTTATTTGCGCCGAAAGCCTGAATGGCAGCATGCTTGTGGAATAATGGTGCTTGAGGTTTCAACTGAGGAACGTTGTTGTGCATGTACTAAGGAGGGACACTGTATACAGCATCAGGCAATAGAGAATAATAAGTATTATGGGGAAATGAATAATGGAAATATTGATTTGGAAGTTGCGCCGTCGGCTCCGCCGGAAGAGCCAGGACAGGGAGGGAAAAGAGAAAAGGAAGCTAGCAGTAGTGATGGAGAATCCCCGACTTTAGTCTCCCCTGTGTCACATAGGACCCGGCAACAGCGAAGGGCAGGAGAAACTATAAATGAACAGGGAGGGAAAATAATCGCTCCCCTCAGGCAAGGAGTGGGGACAGAAGGACCGGTATATGTTAAGGTGCCTTTTTCAGCTGGGGATTTAATGATATGGAAACAAGCAGCCGGCACCTACAGGGAAAACCCAGATAAAGTAGCTAGGGTAATGAAAATGATAATTAAAACCCAAAATCCCGATTGGGATGATCTCCAGGTGATCCTGGATACTTTGATGGACTCGACAGAAAAAGACGTGGTATTGCGGGCAGCCAGAGAGAGAGCCCGAGAAGATATACGTAATGGATTAGTGCTTGGAAATCTAGATCAAAACTTCCCCACCGAGGATCCCCAATGGGATTATAACACAGGGGATGGAATAAGGAGGCTGAAGAGATATCAAGATTGGGTACAAGTCGGGGTACAGAATGCCATGCCCCGGACTTATCAAAGGACTTCCAGCTGTTTGTGCATGAGAGACAACGATTGGCATTAGGAGTACTGACCCAGCGACTTGGGAGCTGGAAAAGACCTGTGGGGTATTTTTCTAAACAATTGGATGCAGTAAGCGCTGGATGGCCCTCGTGTTTAAGGGCCGTGGCAGCCACAGTCCTTTTAATACAGGAAGCCAGGAAGCTCACATTAGGGAAGCAAATTGAGTGTTCGTGCCACATATGGTGACTACGGTATTGGAGCAAAAGGGGGGCCATTGGCTATGGCCCAGCCGAATGATGAAATATCAAGCTATACTAACTGAGCAAGATGATGTAATCTTAAGAACTACTAACTTATTGAACCCAGCAGTGTTTCTAGGAACAACTACGGAGGAAGGAGACCTCAGTCATGATTGCGTGGAGATCATCGAACATACCTATGCCAGCAGAACAGACTTAAAGGATCAGCCTCGGGGGAGACCGGATTGGGAACTTTTCACGGATGGAAGCAGCTTTGTGGAAAATGGGACTCGTTATGCAGGATACGCGGCAACTACATCAAAGGTAGTGATTGAGGCAAATTCCCTACCTCCGGGGACTTCAGCCCAACGAGCAGAAATAGTCGCCCTGACACGAGCCCTGGAACTAAGCGAGGGTAAGAACGTGAATATTTGGACAGATTCAAAATATGCATTCGGGGTAGTCCACGTACATGGGGCATTATGGAAAGAAAGGGGAATGCTATCCTCACAAGGGACTAATATAAAATACCAGGAAGAAATATTGAAATTAATAACAGCTGTACAGAAACCCCAACAGGTGGCCATAATGCATTGTAAAGCTCATCAAGGAGGGGTGTCAGAGATTGCAGAAGGTAACAGACTGGCGGATTTGACGGCCCGGAAGGTTGCACGTGAAGTATGGAAAGTAATGGCTCTAATTCCATCGAAGGTAGGCCTCTCTTGTTTTAAATTACCTAAAGACCCAAAGTATTCAGCGGAAGATGAGAGACTTGCAAATTTGATGAAGGCCCAGAAGAATCCTGACGGGTGGTATGTGACTACGACAGGACAACTCATAGTACCTCCTATAATAATGCGAGAACTCTTACAAATAAAACATAATGAATGTCACTGGGGTGCAGAAGCAATGGTGACCTATTTGAAACGAGGTGTCATCTCGGTACACATGTTAACAATGGCAAAGTCAGTAATGTCAAAATGTGAGCTTTGCTTAAAGAATAATCCGGTAGCAAGGAAACATGCTGAGATGGGAAGAACTAGAGCTGGAATAGAGCCTGGAGATTACTGGCAAATAGACTTCGTGGAACTGCCTAAAGCAAGAGGTTATAAATACCGATTGGTAGGGGTTGATACTTTTTCAGGATGGCCAGAGGCCCTTCCCTGTCACAGCAACTAAGCAAAGGAAACGGTAAAATGGTTACTACGGGAAATAATCCCTAGATTTGGTGTACCGTTGGGTATTTCTTCAGACAGGGGACCACATTTCATTGCCAACGTGGTCAAGGAGGTTAGTAGGTTACTGGGAATCACCCAGAACACCCTATCCCACTTACTCCACCCCCATCCTATAGTACTAGCGTTAACAAGCAGGCATAGAGGAATCAATAAGATAGTAGACTAACGAAGATGCGTTAAGATTATACTTACTAATCTCTATATCAAGTTATACTCACTAACCTCTACTAACCTGATTCAACCTAACAGTAATGAAAATACTTGCTCTTGGTATGAGTGAAGTATTTTCAAAGGGGGGGAATGTTAGTGTTGGGGAGAATCGAATGGATGTTTTACTAATGTCTCTTAGGTAATGGGACCTATCAGTATAATTAAGCATTGCCAAATGTACTTACATTATCAATTAATCTATGTATACTGGATACTTAGGGAGTACATTGAACAATCAAAAGAATCATTGAAGGGGAACCCTGGGAGGGAACAGGTACAACCTGACCTTGGATAAGGGCCTGGAAATGATGAAATGAGTTGAAGCAGAACCAAGAAGCGGAGGGAGCATGCGTCGAGTAAGAAAGGTGAAAAGTTTAGCGGAGAGGAAGACTCCTTACTTCATCTGGACGACCACCTGGACGACCACCAGAGTGCGCCACGCATGTGCAAAGGGGAGGGGAGCTAATTAGAATGAAAAGCGAGGCTGATGTTGCAACCCGTAATGAATATGTATACCTGACGCAATATTGTATGTATAAAAAAACGGCTGGGAAGTAACGGGACTTGAAGCCAGATTTGGGCACCTGCCCCGGCTTCCAGCGCTGAATAAAGCACCTTCATATAATCACTTGGTGATTATGTGGTTGCTACGCTAATATCTGGACTCACTGCAGTGCATCCCCAGTGGTGCCAGTGCACTCTCTGGAGTCACTGCAGTGCATCCCCAGCGGTGCCAATGCACTCTCTGGACTCACTGCAGTGCATCCCCAGTGGTGCCAGTGCATTTTCTGGACTCACTGCAGTGCATCCCCAGTGGTGCCAGTACACTCTCTGGACTCACTGTATTGCATCCCCAGTGGTGCCAGTGCCCTCTCTGGACTCACTGCAGTGCATCCCCAGTGGTGCTAGTGCACTGTCTGGAGTCACTGCGCTGCATCCCCAGTGGTTCCAGTGCACTCTCTGGACTCACTAACTGCATCCCCAGTGGTGCCAGAGAACTCTCTGGAGTCACTGCAGTGCATCCCCAGTGGTGCTAGTGCACCGTCTGGAGTCACTGCGCTGCATCTCCAGTGGTTCCAGTGCACTCTCTGGACTCACTGCAGTGCATCCCCAGTGGTGCCAGTGCCCTCTGTGGACTCACTGCACTACATCACCAGTGGTGACGGTGCACTCTCTGGACTCACTGCAGTGCATCCCAGGTGGTGCCAGTGCACTCTCTGGACTCACTGCTCTGCATCCCCAGTGGTGCCAGTGCACTCTCTGGACTCACTGCAGTGCATCGCCAGTGGTGCCAGTGCCCTCTCTGGACTCACTGCACTGCATCCCCAGTGGTGCCAGTGCACTCTCTGTGTTAGTGTTGGGGAGAATCGAATGGATGTTTTACTAATGTCTCTTAGGTAATGGGACCTACAGTATAATTAAGCATTGCCAAATGTACTTACATTATCAATTAATCTATGTATACTGGATACTTAGGGAGTACATTGAACAATCAAAAGAATCATTGAAGGGGAACCTTGGGAGGGAACAGGTACAACCTGACCTTGGATAAGGGCCTGGAAATGATGAAATGAGTTGAAGCAGAACCAAGAAGCGGAGGGAGCATGCGTCGAGTAAGAAAGGTGAAAAGTTTAGCGGAGAGGAAGACTCCTTACTTCATCTGGACGACCACCTGGACGACCACCAGAGTGCGCCACGCATGTGCAAAGGGGAGGGGAGCTAATTAGAATGAAAAGCGAGGCTGATGTTGCAACCTGTAATGAATATGTATACCTGACGCAATATTGTATGTATAAATAACGGCTGGGAAGTAACGGGACTTGAAGCCAGATTTGGGCACCTGCCCCGGCTTCCAGCGCTGAATAAAGCACCTTCATATAATCACTTGGTGGTTATGTGGTTGCTACGCTAACATTTTGGCGACCCAGGTGGGACAGCGTGGGCACTGCTGAGGCGGCTCGTGTCTCGGTTTCGCTCCAGCCGGCACCGAGGGATTCTCGGGGAGCAGTCGACCACGACCGACCTCCGCTGCTCACGACGTACCACTGGAGTGGTAAGCAAAGGTGCTTTCAACTTTGGGTATTCGGTACCGATTTGGTTGGGAAAGCCTGCCGGTCAGACGCGGCGAAAGCCACGCTCGGTTGGGCAGGGAGCTCCCGGGGTAAGCCTAGGCGCCGTCCGTTAGACAGAGCGAAAGCTCTGCAGGTTCGGCATTGGTGGTTTGGTATTGGTAATTGTATTGGTTTGTGCTGAAGGGTCAGCACTTGGTATTATTGGTATGTAGTAAGCACGCTGCTGCTCCGGCAGCTTCTGGGAAAGCGTGCTGCTGCTCCGGCAGCTTTTGGGAGAGCACGCTGCTGCTCCGGCAGCTTTTGGGAAAGCGTGCTGCTGCTCCGGCAGCTTCTGGGAGAGCACGCTGCTGCTCCGGCAGCTTTTGGGAGAGTGTGCTGCTGCTCCGGCAGCTTTTGGGAAAGCGTGCTGCTGCTCCGGCAGCTTTTGGGAGAGCACGCTGCTGCTCCGGCAGCTTCTGGGAAAGTGTGCTGCTGCTCTGGCAGCTTTTGGGTTTGTATCATAAGCTCAAAATGAAAAAGATCAAAGGAATTCTGGGAAAAGATGTACCTATCCCGCGGACATCCCCGCTGGGGTGTTTGCTAGCACACTGGAAAGAGGGAGGTTTTGGTCAAGAAATGCGGAAAGGAAAGCTGATTGATTATTGTAATATTTGGTGGCCACAGTATAAGCTAGAGGACCAAGAAACTTGGCCTGAGAATGGAACATTGCAATATAATACAATTTTACAATTGATGCTATTCTGTAAGCGGGAAGGAAAATATGATGAACTGCCGTATGTGGAATTATTCTTTTATTTGCGCCGAAAGCCTGAATGGCAGCATGCTTGTGGAATAATGGTGCTTGAGGTTTCAACTGAGGAACGTTGTTGTGCATGTACTAAGGAGGGACACTGTATACAGCATCAGGCAATAGAGAATAATAAGTATTATGGGGAAATGAATAATGGAAATATTGATTTGGAAGTTGCGCCGTCGGCTCCGCCGGAAGAGCCAGGACAGGGAGGGAAAAGAGAAAAGGAAGCTAGCAGTAGTGATGGAGAATCCCCGACTTTAGTCTCCCCTGTGTCACATAGGACCCGGCAACAGCGAAGGGCAGGAGAAACTATAAATGAACAGGGAGGGAAAATAATCACTCCCCTCAGGCAAGGAGTGGGGACAGAAGGACCAGTATATGTTAAGGTGCCTTTTTCAGCTGGGGATTTAATGATATGGAAACAAGCAGCCGGCACCTACAGGGAAAACCCAGATAAAGTAGCTAGGGTAATGAAAATGATAATTAAAACCCAAAATCCCGATTGGGATGATCTCCAGGTGATCCTGGATACTTTGATGGACTCGACAGAAAAAGACGTGGTATTGCGGGCAGCCAGAGAGAGAGCCCGAGAAGATATACGTAATGGATTAGTGCTTGGAAATCTAGATCAAAACTTCCCCACCGAGGATCCCCAATGGGATTATAACACAGGGGATGGAATAAGGAGGCTGAAGAGATATCAAGATTGGGTACAAGTCGGGGTACAGAATGCCATGCCCCGGACTTATCAAAGGACTTCCAGCTGTTTGTGCATGAGAGACAACGATTGGCATTAGGAGTACTGACCCAGCGACTTGGGAGCTGGAAAAGACCTGTGGGGTATTTTTCTAAACAATTGGATGCAGTAAGCGCTGGATGGCCCTCATGTTTAAGGGCCGTGGCAGCCACAGTCCTTTTAATACAGGAAGCCAGGAAGCTCACATTAGGGAAGCAAATTGAGTGTTCGTGCCACATATGGTGACTACGGTATTGGAGCAAAAGGGGGGCCATTGGCTATGGCCCAGCCGAATGATGAAATATCAAGCTATACTAACTGAGCAAGATGATGTAATCTTAAGAACTACTAACTTATTGAACCCAGCAGTGTTTCTAGGAACAACTACGGAGGAAGGAGACCTCAGTCATGATTGCGTGGAGATCATCGAACATACCTATGCCAGCAGAACAGACTTAAAGGATCAGCCTCGGGGGAGACCGGATTGGGAACTTTTCACGGATGGAAGCAGCTTTGTGGAAAATGGGACTCGTTATGCAGGATACGCGGCAACTACATCAAAGGTAGTGATTGAGGCAAATTCCCTACCTCCGGGGACTTCAGCCCAACGAGCAGAAATAGTCGCCCTGACACGAGCCCTGGAACTAAGCGAGGGTAAGAACGTGAATATTTGGACAGATTCAAAATATGCATTCGGGGTAGTCCACGTACATGGGGCATTATGGAAAGAAAGGGGAATGCTATCCTCACAAGGGACTAATATAAAATACCAGGAAGAAATATTGAAATTAATAACAGCTGTACAGAAACCCCAACAGGTGGCCATAATGCATTGTAAAGCTCATCAAGGAGGGGTGTCAGAGATTGCAGAAGGTAACAGACTGGCGGATTTGACGGCCCGGAAGGTTGCACGTGAAGTATGGAAAGTAATGGCTCTAATTCCATCGAAGGTAGGCCTCTCTTGTTTTAAATTACCTAAAGACCCAAAGTATTCAGCGGAAGATGAGAGACTTGCAAATTTGATGAAGGCCCAGAAGAATCCTGACGGGTGGTATGTGACTACGACAGGACAACTCATAGTACCTCCTATAATAATGCGAGAACTCTTACAAATAAAACATAATGAATGTCACTGGGGTGCAGAAGCAATGGTGACCTATTTGAAACGAGGTGTCATCTCGGTACACATGTTAACAATGGCAAAGTCAGTAATGTCAAAATGTGAGCTTTGCTTAAAGAATAATCCGGTAGCAAGGAAACATGCTGAGATGGGAAGAACTAGAGCTGGAATAGAGCCTGGAGATTACTGGCAAATAGACTTCGTGGAACTGCCTAAAGCAAGAGGTTATAAATACCGATTGGTAGGGGTTGATACTTTTTCAGGATGGCCAGAGGCCCTTCCCTGTCACAGCAACTAAGCAAAGGAAACGGTAAAATGGTTACTACGGGAAATAATCCCTAGATTTGGTGTACCGTTGGGTATTTCTTCAGACAGGGGACCACATTTCATTGCCAACGTGGTCAAGGAGGTTAGTAGGTTACTGGGAATCACCCAGAACACCCTATCCCACTTACTCCACCCCCATCCTATAGTACTAGCGTTAACAAGCAGGCATAGAGGAATCAATAAGATAGTAGACTAACGAAGATGCGTTAAGATTATACTTACTAATCTCTATATCAAGTTATACTCACTAACCTCTACTAACCTGATTCAACCTAACAGTAATGAAAATACTTGCTCTTGGTATGAGTGAAGTATTTTCAAAGGGGGGGAATGTTAGTGTTGGGGAGAATCGAATGGATGTTTTACTAATGTCTCTTAGGTAATGGGACCTATCAGTATAATTAAGCATTGCCAAATGTACTTACATTATCAATTAATCTATGTATACTGGATACTTAGGGAGTACATTGAACAATCAAAAGAATCATTGAAGGGGAACCCTGGGAGGGAACAGGTACAACCTGACCTTGGATAAGGGCCTGGAAATGATGAAATGAGTTGAAGCAGAACCAAGAAGCGGAGGGAGCATGCGTCGAGTAAGAAAGGTGAAAAGTTTAGCGGAGAGGAAGACTCCTTACTTCATCTGGACGACCACCTGGACGACCACCAGAGTGCGCCACGCATGTGCAAAGGGGAGGGGAGCTAATTAGAATGAAAAGCGAGGCTGATGTTGCAACCCGTAATGAATATGTATACCTGACGCAATATTGTATGTATAAAAAAACGGCTGGGAAGTAACGGGACTTGAAGCCAGATTTGGGCACCTGCCCCGGCTTCCAGCGCTGAATAAAGCACCTTCATATAATCACTTGGTGATTATGTGGTTGCTACGCTAATATCTGGACTCACTGCAGTGCATCCCCAGTGGTGCCAGTGCACTCTCTGGAGTCACTGCAGTGCATCGCCAGCGGTGCCAATGCACTCTCTGGACTCACTGCAGTGCATCCCCAGTGGTGCCAGTGCATTTTCTGGACTCACTGCAGTGCATCCCCAGTGGTGCCAGTACACTCTCTGGACTCACTGTACTGCATCCCCAGTGGTGCCAGAGAACTCTCTGGAGTCACTGCAGTGCATCCCCAGTGGTGCTAGTGCACTGTCTGGAGTCACTGCGCTGCATCCCCAGTGGTTCCAGTGCACTCTCTGGACTCACGGCACTGCAACTCCAGTGGTGCCAGTGCACTCTCTGGAGTCACTGCACTGCATCACCAGTGGTGACGGTGCACTCTCTGGACTCACTGCACTGCATCCCAGGTGGTGCCAGTGCACTCTCTGGACTCACTGCTCTGCATCCCCAGTGGTGCCAGTGCACTCTCTGGACTCACTGCAGTGCATCGCCAGTGGTGCCAGTGCCCTCTCTGGACTCACTGCAGTGCATCCCCAGTGGTGCTAGTGCACTGTCTGGAGTCACTGCGCTGCATCCCCAGTGGTTCCAGTGCACTCTCTGGACTCACTAACTGCATCCCCAGTGGTGCCAGAGAACTCTCTGGAGTCACTGCAGTGCATCCCCAGTGGTGCTAGTGCACTGTCTGGAGTCACTGCGCTGCATCCCCAGTGGTGCCAGTGCACTCTCTGGACTCACTGCACTGCATTGCCATTGGTGCCAGTGCACTCTCTGGACTCACTGCAGTGCATCCCCAGTGGTGCCAGTGCACTCTCTGGACTCACTGCACTGCATTGCCATTGGTGCCAGTGCACTCTCTGGACTCATTGCAGTGCATCCCCAGTGGTGCCAGTGCACTCTCTGGACTCACTGCACTGCATCCCCAGTGGTGCCAGTGCACTCTCTGGACTCACTGAACTGCATCCCTAATGGTGCCAGTGCACTCTCTGGACTCACTGCACTGCATCCCCAGTGGTGCCAGTGCACTCTCTGGACTCACTGCACTGCATCCCCAGTGGTGCCAGTGCACTCTCTGGACTCACTGCACTGCATCCCCAGTGGTGCCAGTGCACTCTCTGGACTCACTGCACTACATCCCCAGTGGTGCCAGTGCACTCTCTGGACTCACTGCACTGCATCCCCAGTGGTGCCAGTGCACTCTCTGGACTCACCGGGGTGCATCCCCAATAGTGCCAGTGCCCTCTCTGGACTCACTGCACTGCATCCCCAGTGGTGCCAGTGCACTCTCTGGACTCACAGCACTGCATCCCCTGTGGTGCCAGTGCACTCTCTGGACTCACGGCACTGCATCCCCTGTGGTGCTAGTGCACTCTCTGGACCAACGGCACTGCATCCCCAGTGGTGCCAGTGCACTCTCTGGACTCACTGCAGTGCATCCCCAGTGGTGCCAGTGCCCTCTCTGGACTCACTGCACTGCATCCCCAGTGGTGCCAGTGCAGTCTCTGTGTTAGTGTTGGGGAGAATCGAATAGATGTTTTACTAATGTCTCTTAGGTAATGGGACCTACAGTATAATTAAGCATTGCCAAATGTACTTACATTATCAATTAATCTATGTATACTGGAAACTTAGGGAGTACATTGAACAATCAAAAGAATCATTGAAGGGGAACCCTGGGAGGGAACTGGTACAACCTGACCTTGGATAAGGGCCTGGAAATGATGAAATGAGTTGAAGCAGAACCAAGAAGCGGAGGGAGCATGCGTCGAGTAAGAAAGGTGAAAAGTTTAGCGGAGAGGAAGACTCCTTACTTCATCTGGACGACCACCTGGACGACCACCAGAGTGCGCCACACATGTGCAAAGGGGAGGGGAGCTAATTAGAATGAAAAGCGAGGCTGATGTTGCAACCTGTAATGAATATGTATACCTGACGCAATATTGTATGTATAAATAACGGCTGGGAAGTAACGGGACTTGAAGCCAGATTTGGGCACCTGCCCCGGCTTCCAGCGCTGAATAAAGCACCTTCATATAATCACTTGGTGGTTATGTGGTTGCTACGCTAACATTTTGGCGACCCAGGTGGGACAGCGTGGGCACTGCTGAGGCGGCTCGTGTCTCGGTTTCGCTCCAGCCGGCACCGAGGGATTCTCGGGGAGCAGTCGACCACGACCGACCTCCGCTGCTCACGACGTACCACTGGAGTGGTAAGCAAAGGTGCTTTCAACTTTGGGTATTCGGTACCGATTTGGTTGCGAAAGCCTGCCGGTCAGACGCGGCGAAAGCCACGCTCGGTTGGGCAGGGAGCTCCCGGGGTAAGCCTAGGCGCTGTCCGTTAGACAGAGCGAAAGCTCTGCAGGTTCGGCATTGGTGGTTTGGTATTGGTAATTGTATTGGTTTGTGCTGAAGGGTCAGCACTTGGTATTATTGGTATGTAGTAAGCACGCTGCTGCTCCGGCAGCTTCTGGGAAAGCGTGCTGCTGCTCCGGCAGCTTTTGGGAGAGCACGCTGCTGCTCCGGCAGCTTTTTGGGAAAGCGTGCTGCTGCTCCGGCAGCTTCTGGGATAGCACGCTGCTGCTCCGGCAGCTTTTGGGAGAGTATGCTGCTGCTCCGGCAGCTTTTGGGAAAGCGTGCTGCTGCTCCGGCAGCTTTTGGGAGAGCACGCTGCTGCTCCGGAAGCTTCTGGGAAAGTGTGCTGCTGCTCTGGCAGCTTTTGGGTTTGTATCATAAGCTCAAAATGAAAAAGATCAAAGGAATTCTGGGAAAAGATGTACAGCAGCTGCCAGTGCACTCTCTGGTGCCAGTGCACTCTCTGGACTCACTGCATTGCATCCCCAGTGGTGCCAGTGCACTCTCTGGACTCACTGCACTGCATCCCCAGTGGTGCCAGTGCACTCTCGGGACTCGCCGGGGTGCATCCCCTGTGGTGCCAGTGCACACTCTGGACTCACTGCACTGCATCATCTGTGGTGCCAGTGCACTCTCTGGACTCACTGCACTGCATCCCCAGTGGTGCCAGTGCACTCTCTGGACTCACTGCAGTGCATCCCCAGTGGTGCCAGTGCACTCTCTGGACTCACTGCACTACATCCCCAAAGGTGCCAGTTCACTCTCTGGACTTGCCGGGGTGCATCCCCAGTGGTGCCAGTTCAAGCTCTGGACTCACTGCAGTGCATCCCCAGTGGTGCCAGTGCACTCTCTGGACTCACTGCACTGCAACCCCAGTGGTGCCAGTGCACTCTCTGCACTCACTGCACTGCATCCCCAGTGGTGCCAGTGCCCTCTGTGGACTCACTGCACTGCATCCCCAGTGGGGCCCGTGCACTCTCTGGACTCACGGCAGTGCATCCCCAGTGGTGCCACTGCACTCTCTGGACCCACTGCACTGAATTCCCAGTGGTGCCAGTGCACTCTCTGGACTCACTGCACTGCATCCCCAGTGGTGCCAGTGCACTCTCTGGACTCACGGCACTGCATCCCCGGTGGTGCCAGTGCACTCTCTGGACTCACTGCACTGCACCCCCAGTGGTGCCAGTGCGCTCTCTGGACTCACCAGGGTGCATCCCCAGTGGTGCCAGTGCACTCTCTGGACTCACTGCACTGCATCCCCAGTGGTGCCAGTGCACTCCCTGGACTCACTGCACTGCATCCCCAGTGGTGCCAGTGCACTCTCTGGACTCACTGCACTGCATCCCCAGTGGTGCCAGTGCACTCTCTGTACCCACTGCACTGAATTCCCAGTGGTGCCAGTGCACTCTCTAGACTCACTGCACTGCATCCCCAGGGGTGCCAGTGCACTCTCTGGACTCACGGCACTGCATCCCCGGTGGTGCCAGTGCACTCCCTGGACTCACTGCACTCCATCCCCAGTGGTGCCAGTGCACTCTCTGGACTCACTGGGGTGCATCCCCAGTGGTGCCAGTGCACTCTCTGGACTCACTGCACTGCATCCCCAGTGGTGCCAGTGCACTCTCTGGACTCACGGCACTGCATCCCCAGTGGTACCAGTGCACTCTCTGGACTCACTGCACTGCATCCCCAGTGGTGCCAGTGCACTCTCTGCACTCACTGACCTGCATCCCCAGTGGTGCCAGTGCACTCTCTTGAGTCACAGCACTGCATCCCCAGTGGTGCCAGTGCACTCTCTGTACCAACTGCACTGAATTCCCAGTGGTGCCAGTGCAATCTCTGGACTCACTGCACTGCATCCCCAGTGGTGCCAGTGCACTCTCTGGACTCACCGGGGTGCATCCCCAGTGGTGCCAGTGCACTCTCTGGACTCACTGCACTGCATCCCCAGTGGTGCCAGTGCACTCTCTGGACTCACTGCACTGCATCCCCAGTGGTGCCAGTGCACTCTCTGGACTCACTACACTGCATCCCCAGTGGTGCCAGTGCACTCTCTGGACTCACTGCACTGCATCCCCAGTGGTGCCAGTGCACTCTCTGGAGTCACGGCACTCCATCCCCAGTGGTGCCAGTGCACTCTCTGGACTCACCGGGGTGCATCCCCAGTGGTGCCAGCGCACTCTCTGGACTCACTGCACTGCATCCCCGGTGGTGCCAGTGCACTCCCTGGACTCACTGCACTGCATCCCCAGTGGTGCCAGTGCACTCTCTGGACTCACTGCACTGCATCCCCAGTGGTGCCAGTGCCCTCTGTGGACTCACTGCACTGCATCCCCAGTGGGGCCCGTGTACTCTCTGGACTCACTGCAGTGCATCCCCAGTGGTGCCAGTGCACTCTCTGGACTCACTGCACTGCATTGCCATTGGTGCCAGTGCACTCTCTGGACTCACTGCACTGCATCCCAGTGGTGTCAGTGGACCTTCTGGACTCACTGCACTGCATTCCCAGTGGTGCCAGTGCACTCTCTGGACTCACAGCACTGCATCCCCAGTGGTGCCAGTGCACTCTCTGGACTCACTGCACTGCATCCCCAGTGGTGCCAGTGCACACTCTGGACTCACGGCACTGCATCCCCAGTGGTGCTAGTGCACTCTCTGGACCAATGGCAGTGCATCCCCAGTATTGCCAGTGCACTCTCTGGACTCACTGAACTGCATCCCCAGTGGTGCCAGGGTACTCTCTGGACTCACTGAACTGCATCCCCAGTGGTGCCAAGGCACTCTCTGGAGTCACTGCACTGCATCCCCAGTGGTGCCAGAGCACTCTCTGGACTCATTGCAGTGCATCCCCAGTGGTGCCAGTGCACTCTCTGGACTCACTGCACTGCATCCCCAGTGGTGCCAGTGCACTCTGTGGACTCACTGCACTGCATCCCCAGTGGTGCCAGTACACTCTCTGGACTCACTGCACTGCATCTCCAGTGGTGCCAGTGCACTCTCTGGACTCACTGCACTGCATCCCCAGTGCTGCCAGTGGACTCTCTGGACCCACTGCACTGAATTCCCAGTGGTGCCAGTGCACTCTCTGGACTCACTGCACTGCATCCCCAGTGGTGCCACTGCACTCTCTGGACTCACGGCACTGCATTCCCGGTGGTGCCTGTGCACTCTCTGGACTCACTGCACTGAACCCCCAGTGGTGCCAGTGCGCTCTCTGGACTCACCAGGGTGCATCCCCAGTGGTGCCAGTGCACTCTCTGCACTCACCGGGGTGCATCCCCAGTGGTGAGAGTGCACTCTCTGGACTCACGGCACTGCATCCCCATTGGTGCCAGTGCACTCTCTGGACTCACTGCACTGCATCCCCTGTGGTGCCAGTGCACTCCCTGGACTCACTGCACTGCATCCCCTTAGGTGCCAGTGCACTCTCTGGACTCACTGCACTGCATCCGCAGTGGTGCCAGTGCACTCTCTGCACTTACTACCGTGCATCCCCAGTGGTGCCAGTGCACTCTCTGGACTCACTGCACTGCATCCCCAGTGGTGCCAGTGCACTCTCTGGACTCACTGCACTCCATCCCCAGTGGTGCCAGTGCACTCTCTGGACTCACCGGGGTGCATCCCCAGTGGTGCCAGTGCACTCTCTGGACTCACTGCACTGCATCCCCAGTGGTGCCAGTGCACTCTCTGGACTCACTGCACTCCATCCCCAGTGGTGCCAGTGCACTCTCTGGACTCACCGGGGTGCACCCGGTGGTGTCAGTGCACTCTCTGGACTCACTGCACTGCATCCCCAGTGGTGCCAGTGCACTCTCTGGACTCACGGCACTGCATCCCCAGTGGTGCCAGTGCACTCTCTGGACTCACGGCACTGCATCCCCGGTGGTGCCAGTGCACTCCCTGGACTCACTGCACTCCATCCCCAGTGGTGCCAGTGCACTCTCTGGACTCACCGGGGTGCATCCCCAGTGGTGCCAGTGCACTCTCTGGACTCACTGCACTGCATCCCCAGTGGTGCCAGTGCACTCTCTGGACTCACGGCACTGCATCCCCAGTGGTGCAAGTGCACTCTCTGCACTCACTGACCTGCATCCCCAGTGGTGCCAGTGCACTCTCTGGACTCACTGCACTGCATCCCCAGTGGTGCCAGTGCACTCTCTGCACTCACTGACCTGCATCCCCAGTGGTGCCAGTGCACTCTCTTGAGTCACTGCACTGCATCCCCAGTGGTGCCAGTGCACTCTCTGTACCCACTGCACTGAATTCCCAGTGGTGCCAGTGCACTCTCTGGACTCACTGCACTGCATCCCCAGTGGTGCCAGTGCACTCTCTGGACTCACCGGGGTGCATCCCCAGTGGTGCCAGTGCACTCTCTGGACTCACTGCACTGCATCCCCAGTGGTGCCAGTGCACTCTCTGGACTCACTGCACTGCATCCCCAGTGGTGCCAGTGCGCTCTCTGGACTCACTACACTGCATCACCAGTGGTGCCAGTGCACTCTCTGGACTCACTGCACTGCATCCCCAGTGGTGCCAGTGCACTCTCTGGAGTCACGGCACTGCATCCCCAGTGGTGCCAGTGCACTCTCTGGACTCACCGGGGTGCATCCCCAGTGGTGCCAGCGCACTCTCTGGACTCACTGCACTGCATCCCCGGTGGTGCCAGTGCACTCCCTGGACTCACTGCACTGCATCCCCAGTGGTGCCAGTGCACTCTCTGGACTCACTGCACTGCATCCCCAGTGGTGCCAGTGCCCTCTGTGGACTCACTGCACTGCATCCCCAGTGGGGCCCGTGTACTCTCTGGACTCACTGCAGTGCATCCCCAGTGGTGCCAGTGCACTCTCTGGACTCACTGCACTGCATTGCCATTGGTGCCAGTGCACTCTCTGGACTCACTGCACTGCATCCCAGTGGTGTCAGTGGACCTTCTGGACTCACTGCACTGCATTCCCAGTGGTGCCAGTGCACTCTCTGGACTCACAGCACTGCATCCCCAGTGGTGCCAGTGCACTCTCTGGACTCACTGCACTGCATCCCCAGTGGTGCCAGTGCACACTCTGGACTCACGGCACTGCATTCCCAGTGGTGCTAGTGCACTCTCTGGACCAACGGCAGTGCATCCCCAGTATTGCCAGTGCACTCTCTGGACTCACTGCACTGCATCCCCAGTGGTGCCAGGGTACTCTCTGGACTCACTGCACTGCATCCCCAGTGGTGCCAAGGCACTCTCTGGACTCACTGCAATGCATCGCCATTGGTGCCAGAGCACTCTCTGGACTCATTGCAGTGCATCCCCAGTGGTGCCAGTGCACTCTCTGGACTCACTGCACTGCATCCCCAGTGGTGCCAGTGCACTCTCTGGACTCACTGCACTGCATCCCCATTGGTGCCAGTACACTCTCTGGACTCACCGCACTATATCCCCAGTGGTGCCAGTGCACTCTCTGGACTCACTGCACTGCATCCCCAGTGGTGCCAGTGCACTCTCTGGACTCACTGCACTGCATCCCCAGTGCTGCCAGTGGACTCTCTGGACCCACTGCACTGAATTCCCAGTGGTGCCAGGGCACTCTCTGGACTCACTGCACTGCATCCCCAGTGGTGCCAGTACACTCTCTGGACTCACGGCACTGCATTCCCGGTGGTGCCAGTGCACTCTCTGGACTCACTGCACTGAACCCCCAGTGGTGCCAGTGCGCTCTCTGGACTCACCAGGGTGCATCCACAGTGGTGCCAGTGCACTCTCTGGACTCACTGCACTGCATCCCCAGTGGTGCCAGTGCACTCTCTGGACTCACGGCACTGCATCCCCAGTGCTGCCAGTGGACTCTCTGGACCCACTGCACTGAATTCCCAGTGGTGCCAGTGCACTCTCTGGACTCACTGCACTGCATCCCCAGTGGTGCCACTGCACTCTCTGGACTCACGGCACTGCATTCCCGGTGGTGCCAGTGCACTCTCTGGACTCACTGCACTGAACCCCCAGTGGTGCCAGTGCGCTCTCTGGACTCACCAGGGTGCATCCCCAGTGGTGCCAGTGCACTCTCTGCACTCACCGGGGTGCATCCCCAGTGGTGACAGTGCACTCTCTGGACTCACGGCACTGCATCCCCATTGGTGCCAGTGCACTCTCTGGACTCACTGCACTGCATCCCCTGTGGTGCCAGTGCACTCCCTGGACTCACTGCACTGCATCCCCTTAGGTGCCAGTGCACTCTCTGGACTCACTGCACTGCATCCCCAGTGGTGCCAGTGCCCTCTGTGGACTCACTGCACTGCATCCCCAGTGGGGCCAGTGTACTCTCTGGACTCACTGCAATGCATCCCCAGTGGTGCCAGTGCACTCTCTGGACTCACTGCACTGCATCCCCAGTGGTGCCAGTGCACTCTCTGTACCCACTGCACTGAATTCCCAGTGGTGCCAGTGCACTCTCTAGACTCACTGCACTGCATCCCCAGGGGTGCCAGTGCACTCCCTGGACTCACGGCACTGCATCCCCGGTGTTGCCAGTGCACTCTCTGGACTCACTGCACTCCATCCCCAGTGGTGCCTGTGCACTCTCTGGACTCACCGGGGTGCACCCCAGTGGTGCCAGTGCACTCTCTGGACTCACTGCACTGCATCCCCAGTGGTGCCAGTGCACTCTCTGCACTTACTACCGTGCATCCCCAGTGGTGCCAGTGCACTCTCTGGACTCACTGCACTGCATCCCCAGTGGTGCCAGTGCACTCTCTGGACTCACGGCACTGCATCCCCAGTGGTGCAAGTGCACTCTCTGCACTCACTGACCTGCATCCCCAGTGGTGCCAGTGCACTCTCTGGACTCACTGCACTGCATCCCCAGTGGTGCCAGTGCACTCTCTGCACTCACTGACCTGCATCCCCAGTGGTGCCAGTGCACTCTCTTGAGTCACTGCACTGCATCCCCAGTGGTGCCAGTGCACTCTCTGTACCCACTGCACTGAATTCCCAGTGGTGCCAGTGCACTCTCTGGACTCACTGCACTGCATCCCCAGTGGTGCCAGTGCACTCTCTGGACTCACCGGGGTGCATCCCCAGTGGTGCCAGTGCACTCTCTGGACTCACTGCACTGCATCCCCAGTGGTGCCAGTGCACTCTCTGGACTCACTGCACTGCATCCCCAGTGGTGCCAGTGCACTCTCTGGACTCACTACACTGCATCACCAGTGGTGCCAGTGCACTCTCTGGACTCACTGCACTGCATCCCCAGTGGTGCCAGTGCACTCTCTGGAGTCACGGCACTGCATCCCCAGTGGTGCTAGTGCACTCTCTGGACCAACGGCAGTGCATCCCCAGTATTGCCAGTGCACTCTCTGGACTCACAGCACTGCATCCCCAGTGGTGCCAGGGTACTCTCTGGACTCACTGCACTGCATCCCCAGTGGTGCCAAGGCACTCTCTGGACTCACTGCAATGCATCGCCATTGGTGCCAGAGCACTCTCTGGACTCATTGCAGTGCATCCCCAGTGGTGCCAGTGCACTCTCTGGACTCACTGCACTGCATCCCCAGTGGTGCCAGTGCACTCTCTGGACTCACTGCACTGCATCCCCAGTGGTGCCAGTGCACTCTCTGTACCCACTGCACTGAATTCCCAGTGGTGCCAGTGCACTCTCTAGACTCACTGCACTGCATCCCCAGGGGTGCCAGTGCACTCCCTGGACTCACGGCACTGCATCCCCGGTGTTGCCAGTGCACTCTCTGGACTCACTGCACTCCATCCCCAGTGGTGCCAGTGCACTCTCTGGACTCACCGGGGTGCATCCCCAGTGGTGCCAGTGCACTCTCTGGACTCACTGCACTGCATCCCCAGTGGTGCCAGTGCACTCTCTGGACTCACGGCACTGCATCCCCAGTGGTGCCAGTGCACTCTCTGGACTCACTGCACTGCATCCCCAGTGGTGCCAGTGCACTCTCTGGACTCACTGACCTGCATCCCCAGTGGTGCCAGTGCACTCTCTTGAGTCACTGCACTGCATCCCCAGTGGTGCCAGTGCACTCTCTGTACCCACTGCACTGAATTCCCAGGGGTGCCAGTGCACTCTCTGGACTCACTGACCTGCATCCCCAGTGGTGCCAGTGCACTCTCTGGACTCTCTGCAGTGTATCCCCAGTGGTGCCAGTGCACTCTCTGGACTCACTGCACTGCGTCCCCGGTGGTGCCAGTGCACTCTCTGGACTCACTGCACTGCATCCCCAGTGGTGCCAGTGCACTCTCTGGACTCACTGCACTGCATCCCCAGGGGTGCAAGTGCACGCTCTGGACTCACTGCACTGCATTCCCAGTGGTGCCAGGACACTCTCTGGACTCACTGCACTGCATCCCCAGTGGTTCCAGTGCACTCTCTGGACTCACTGCAGTGCATCCCCAGTGGTGCCAGTGCACTCTCTGGACTCACTGCACTGCATCCCCAGTGCTGCCAGTGCACTCTTTGGACTCACTGCACTGAATTCCCGGTGGTGCCAGTGCACTCTCTGGACTCACAGCACTGCATCCCCAGTGGTGCCAGTGCACTCTATGGAGTCACTGCACTGCATCCCCAGGGGTGCCAGTGCACGCTCTGGACTCACTGCACTGCATCCCCATTGGTGCCAGTGCACTCTCTGGACTCACTAATGACCATCCCCAGTGTTGCCAGTGCACTCTCTGGACTCACTGCACTGCATCCCCAGTGGTGCCAGTGCACTCTCTGGATCACTGCACTGCATCCCCAGTGGTGCCAGTGCACTCTCTGGACTCACTGCACTGCATCCCCATTGGTGACAGTGCACTCTCTGGACTCACTGCGCTGCATCCCCAAGGGTGCCAGTGCACTCTTTGGACTCACTGCACTGCATCCCCAGTGGTGCCACTGCACTCTCTGGACTCACTGCACTGCATCCCCAGTGGTGCCGGGGCACTCTCTGGACTCACTGCACTGCATCCCCAGTGGTGCCAGTGCCCTCTGTGGACTCACTGCACTACATCCCCAGTGGGGCCAGTGCACTCTCTGCACTCACTGCACTGCATCCCCAGTGGTGCCAGTGCACTCTCTGGACTCACTGCACTGCATCCCCAGTGGTGCCAGTGCACTCTCTTGAGTCACTGCACTGCATCCCCAGTGGTGCCAGTGCACTCTCTGGACTCACTGCACTGCATCCCCAGTGGTGCCAGTGCACTCTCTGGACTCACTGCACTGCATCCCCAATCGTACCAGTGCTATCTCTGGTCTCACTGCAGTGCATCCCCAGTGGTGCCAGTGCACTCTCTGGACTCACTGCACTGCATCCCCAGTGGTGCCAGTGCACTCTCTGGAAGCACGGCACTGCATACCCGGTGGTGCCAGTGCGCTCTCTGGACTCACTGCACTGCATCCCCGGTGGTGCCAGTGCGCTCTCTGGACTCACGGCACTGCATCCCCAGTGGTGCCAGTGCACTCTCTGGACTCACTGCAGTGCATCCCCAGTGGTGCCAGTGCACTCTCTGGTCTCACTGCACTGCATCCCCAGTGGTGCCAGTGCACTCTCTGGACTCACTGCACTGCATCCCCAGTGGTGCCAGTGCACTCTCTGGACTCACTGCACTCCATCCCCAGTGGTGCCAGTGCACTCTCTGGACTCACCGGGGTGCATCCCCAGTGGTGCCAGTGCACTCTCTGGACTCACTGCACTGCATCCCCAGTGGTGACAGTGCACTCTCTGGACTCACTGCACTCCATCCCCAGTGGTGCCAGTGCACTCTCTGGACTCACCGGGGTGCACCCGGTGGTGCCAGTGCACTCTCTGGACTCACTGCACTGCATCCCCAGTGGTGCCAGTGCACTCTCTGGACTCACGGCACTGCATCCCCAGTGGTGCCAGTGCACTCTCTGGACTCACGGCACTGCATCCCCGGTGGTGCCAGTGCACTCCCTGGACTCACTGCACTCCATCCCCAGTGGTGCCAGTGCACTCTCTGGACTCACCGGGGTGCATCCCCAGTGGTGCCAGTGCACTCTCTGGACTCACTGCACTGCATCCCCAGTGGTGCCAGTGCACTCTCTGGACTCACGGCACTGCATCCCCAGTGGTGCAAGTGCACTCTCTGCACTCACTGACCTGCATCCCCAGTGGTGCCAGTGCACTCTCTGGACTCACTGCACTGCATCCCCAGTGGTGCCAGTGCACTCTCTGCACTCACTGACCTGCATCCCCAGTGGTGCCAGTGCACTCTCTTGAGTCACTGCACTGCATCCCCAGTGGTGCCAGTGCACTCTCTGTACCCACTGCACTGAATTCCCAGTGGTGCCAGTGCACTCTCTGGACTCACTGCACTGCATCCCCAGTGGTGCCAGTGCACTCTCTGGACTCACCGGGGTGCATCCCCAGTGGTGCCAGTGCACTCTCTGGACTCACTGCACTGCATCCCCAGTGGTGCCAGTGCACTCTCTGGACTCACTGCACTGCATCCCCAGTGGTGCCAGTGCACTCTCTGGACTCACTACACTGCATCACCAGTGGTGCCAGTGCACTCTCTGGACTCACTGCACTGCATCCCCAGTGGTGCCAGTGCACTCTCTGGAGTCACGGCACTGCATCCCCAGTGGTGCCAGTGCACTCTCTGGACTCACCGGGGTGCATCCCCAGTGGTGCCAGCGCACTCTCTGGACTCACTGCACTGCATCCCCGGTGGTGCCAGTGCACTCCCTGGACTCACTGCACTGCATCCCCAGTGGTGCCAGTGCACTCTCTGGACTCACTGCACTGCATCCCCAGTGGTGCCAGTGCCCTCTGTGGACTCACTGCACTGCATCCCCAGTGGGGCCCGTGTACTCTCTGGACTCACTGCAGTGCATCCCCAGTGGTGCCACTGCACTCTCTGGCCTCACTGCACTGCATTGCCATTGGTGCCAGTGCACTCTCTGGACTCACTGCACTGCATCCCAGTGGTGTCAGTGGACCTTCTGGACTCACTGCACTGCATTCCCAGTGGTGCCAGTGCACTCTCTGGACTCACAGCACTGCATCCCCAGTGGTGCCAGTGCACTCTCTGGACTCACTGCACTGCATCCCCAGTGGTGCCAGTGCACACTCTGGACTCACGGCACTGCATTCCCAGTGGTGCTAGTGCACTCTCTGGACCAACGGCAGTGCATCCCCAGTGGTGCCAGTGCACTCTCTGGACTCACTGCACTGCATCCCCAGTGGTGCCAGTGCACTCTCTGGACTCACTGCACTGCATCCCCAGTGGTGCCAGTGCACTCTCTGGACTCACTACACTGCATCACCAGTGGTGCCAGTGCACTCTCTGGACTCACTGACCTGCATCCCCAGTGGTGCCAGTGCACTCTCTGGACTCTCTGCAGTGTATCCCCAGTGGTGCCAGTGCACTCTCTGGACTCACTGCACTGCGTCCCCGGTGGTGCCAGTGCACTCTCTGGACTCACTGCACTGCATCCCCAGTGGTGCCAGTGCACTCTCTGGACTCACTGCACTGCATCCCCAGGGGTGCAAGTGCACGCTCTGGACTCACTGCACTGCATTCCCAGTGGTGCCAGGGCACTCTCTGGACTCACTGCACTGCATCCCCAGTGGTTCCAGTGCACTCTCTGGACTCACTGCAGTGCATCCCCAGTGGTGCCAGTGCACTCTCTGGACTCACTGCACTGCATCCCCAGTGCTGCCAGTGCACTCTTTGGACTCACTGCACTGAATTCCCGGTGGTGCCAGTGCACTCTCTGGACTCACAGCACTGCATCCCCAGTGGTGCCAGTGCACTCTATGGAGTCACTGCACTGCATCCCCAGGGGTGCCAGTGCACGCTCTGGACTCACTGCACTGCATCCCCATTGGTGCCAGTGCACTCTCTGGACTCACTAATGACCATCCCCAGTGCTGCCAGTGCACTCTCTGGACTCACTGCACTGCATCCCCAGTGGTGCCAGTGCACTCTCTGGATCACTGCACTGCATCCCCAGTGGTGCCAGTGCACTCTCTGGACTCACTGCACTGCATCCCCATTGGTGACAGTGCACTCTCTGGACTCACTGCGCTGCATCCCCAAGGGTGCCAGTGCACTCTTTGGACTCACTGCACTGCATCCCCAGTGGTGCCACTGCACTCTCTGGACTCACTGCACTGCATCCCCAGTGGTGCCGGGGCACTCTCTGGACTCACTGCACTGCATCCCCAGTGGTGCCAGTGCCCTCTGTGGACTCACTGCACTACATTCCCAGTGCGGCCAGTGCACTCTCTGCACTCACTGCACTGCATCCCCAGTGGTGCCAGTGCACTCTCTGGACTCACTGCACTGCATCCCCAGTGGTGCCAGTGCACTCTCTTGAGTCACTGCACTGCATCCCCAGTGGTGCCAGTGCACTCTCTGGACTCACTGCACTGCATCCCCAGTGGTGCCAGTGCACTCTCTGGACTCACTGCACTGCATCCCCAATCGTACCAGTGCTATCTCTGGTCTCACTGCAGTGCATCCCCAGTGGTGCCAGTGCACTCTCTGGACTCACTGCACTGCATCCCCAGTGGTGCCAGTGCACTCTCTGGAAGCACGGCACTGCATACCCGGTGGTGCCAGTGCGCTCTCTGGACTCACTGCACTGCATCCCCGGTGGTGCCAGTGCGCTCTCTGGACTCACGGCACTGCATCCCCAGTGGTGCCAGTGCACTCTCTGGACTCACTGCAGTGCATCCCCAGTGGTGCCAGTGCACTCTCTGGACTCACTGCACTGCATCCCCACTAGTGCCAGTGCACTCTCTGGAGTCACTGCACTGCATCCCCAGTGGTGCCAGTGCACACTCTGGACTCACGGCACTGCATCCCAGGTGGTGCCAGTGCACTCTCTGGACTCACTGCACTGCATCCCCAGTGGTGCCAGGGTACTCTCTGGACTCACTGCACTGCATCCCCAGTGATGCCAAGACACTCTCTGGACTCACTGCACTGCATTGCCATTGGTGCCAGTGCACTCTCTGGACTCATTGCACTGCATCCCCAATGGTGCCAGTGCACTCTCTGGACTCACGGCACTGCATCCCCAGTGGTGCCAGTGCACTCTCTGGACTCACTGCACTGCATCTCCAGTGGTGCCAGTGCACTCTCTGGACTCACTGCACTGCATCCCCAGTGGTGCCAGGGCACTCTCTGGACTCACTGCACTGCATCCCCAGTGGTGCCAGTGACCTCTCTGGACTCAGTGCAGTGCATTCCCAGTGGTGCCAGTGCACTCTCTGGACTCACCGGGGTGCATCCCGAATAGTACCAGTGCCCTCTCTGGACTCACTGCAGTGCATCCCCAGTGGTGCCAGTGCGCTCTCTGGACTCACCGCACTGCATCCCCAGTGGTGCCAGTGCACTCTATGGACTCACTGCAGTGCATCCCCAGTGGTGCCAGTGCACTCTCTGGACTCACTGCACTGCATCCCCAGTGGTGCCAGTGCACTCTCTGGACTCACTGCACTGCATCCCCAGTGGTGCCAGGGTACTCTCTGGACTCACTGCACTACATCCCCAGTGGTGCCAGGGTACTCTCTGGACTCACTGCACTGCATCCCCAGTGGTGCCAAGGCACTCTCTGGACTCACTGCACTGCATTGCCATTGGTGCCAGTGCACTCTCTGGACTCATTGCAGTGCATCCCCAGTGGTGTCAGTGCACTCTCTCAACTCACTGCGCTGCATCCCCAGTGGTGCCAGTGCACTCTCTGGACTCACTGCAGTGCATCCCCAGTGGTGCCAGTGCACTCTCTGGACTCACTGCACTGCATCCCCAGTGGTGCCAGTGCACTCTCTGGACTCACTGCACTGCATCACCAGTGGTGCCAGTGCACTCTCTGGACTCACTGCACTGCATCCCCAGTGGTGCCACTGCACTCTCTGGACTCACGGCACTGCATCCCCAATAGTGCCAGTGCACTCTCTAGACTCACTGCAGTGCATCCCCAGTGGTGCCAGTGCACTCTCTGGACTCACTGCACTGCATCCCCAGTGGTGCCAGTGCACTCTCTGGACTCACTGCACTGTATCCCCAGTGGTGCCAGTGCACTCTCTGGAGTCACTGCACTGCATCCCCAGTGGTGCCAGTGCACTCTCTGGACTCACTGCACTGCATCCCCAGAGGTGCCAGTGCACTCTCTGGACTCACTGCACTGCATCCCCAGTGGTGCCAGTGCACTCTCTGGACTCACTGCACTGCATCCCAGGTGGTGCCAGTGCACTCTCTGAACTCACTGCACTGCATCTCCAGCGGTGCCAGTGCACTCTCTGGACTCACTGCACTGCATCCCCAGTGGTGCCAGTGCACTCTCTGGACTCACTGCACTGCATCTCCACTGGTGCCAGTGCACTCTCTGGACTCACGGCACGGCATCCCCAGTGGTGCCAGTGCACTCTCTGGACTCACTGCACTGCACCCCCAGTGGTGCCAGTGCACTCTCTGCACTCACTGCACTGCATCCCCAGTGGTGCCAGTGTACTCTCTGGACTTGCCGGGGTGCATCCCCTGTGGTGCCAGTGCACTCTCTGGACTCACTGCAGTGCATCCCCAGTGGTGCCAGTGCACACTCTGGACTCACTGCACTGCATCCCCTGTGGTGCCAGTGCACTCTCTGGACTCACTGCACTGCATCCCCAGTGGTGCCAGTGCACTCTCTGGACTCACTGCACTGCATCCCCAGTGGTACCACTGCACTCTCTGCACTCACTGCACTGCATCCCCAGTGGTGCTAGTGCACTCTCTGGACTCACTGCACTGCATCCCCAGTGGTGCCAGTTCACTCTCTGGACTTGCTGGGGAGCATCCCAAGTGGTGCCAGTTCACTCTCTGGACTCACTGCACTGCATCCCCAGTGGTGCCAGTGCACTCTCTGGACTCACCGCACTGCATCCCCCGTGGTGCCAGTGCACTCTCTGGACTCACTGCACTGCATCCCCAGTGGTGCCAGTGCACTCTCTGGACTCACTGCAGTGCATCCCCAGTGGTGCCAGTGCACTCTCTGGACTCACGGCACTGCATCCCCAGTGGTGCCAGTGCACTCTTTGGAATCACTGCACTGCATCCCCAGTGGTGCCAGTGCACTCTCTGGACTCACTGCACTGCATCCCCAGTGGTGCCACTGCACTCTCTGGACTCACTGCACTGCATCCCCAGTGGTGCCAGTGCACTCTCTGGACTCACTGCACTGCATCCCCAGTGGTGCCAGTGCACTCTCTGGACTCACTGCACAGCATCCCCAGAGGTGCCAGTGCACTCTCTGGACTCACTGCACTGCATCCCCAGTGCTGCCAGTGCACTCTCTGGACTCACTGCACTGCATCCCAGGTGGTTCCAGTGCACTCTCTGGACTCACTGCACTGCATCTCCAGCGGGGCCAGTGCACTCTCTGGACTCACTGCACTGCATCCCCAGTGGTGCCAATGCACTCTCTGGACTCACTGCACTGCATCCCCTGTGGTGCCAGTGCACTCTCTGGAGTCACTGCACTGCATCCCCAGTGGTGCCAGTGCACTCTCTGGACTCACTGCACTGCACCGACAGTGGTGCCAGTGCACTCTCTGGACTCACTGCACTGCATCCCCAGTGGTGCCCGTGCACTCTCTGGTTCACTGCACTGCATCCGCAGGGGTGCCCGTGCACTCTCTGGACTCACTGCAGTGCATCCCCAGTGGTGCCAGTGCACTCTCTGGACTCACTGCACTGCATCCCCAGTGGTGCCAGTGCACTCTCTGCACTTACTACCGTGCATCCCCAGTGGTGCCAGTGCACTCTCTGGACTCACTGCACTGCATCCCCAGTGGTGCCAGTGCACTCTCTGGACTCTCTGCAGTGCATCCCAAGTGGTGCCAGTGCACTCTCTGGACACACTGCACTGCATCCCCAGTGGTGCCAGTGCACTCTCTGGACTCACTGCACTGCATCCCCAGTGGTGCCAGTGCACTCTCTGGACTCACTGCACTGCATCCCCAGTGGTGCCAGTGCACTCTCTGTACCCACTGCACTGCATCCCCGGTGGTGCCAGTGCACTCTCTGGACTCACTGCAGTGCATCCCCAGTGGTGCCAGTGCACTCTCTGTACCCACTGCACTGAATTCCCAGTGGTGCCAGTGCACTCTCTAGACTCACTGCACTGCATCCCCAGGGGTGCCAGTGCACTCTCTGGACTCACTGCACTGCATCCCCGGAGGTGCCAGTGCACTCTTTGGACTCACTGCACTGCATCCCCAGTGGTGCCAGTGCACTCTCTGGACTCACCGGGGTGCATCCCCAGTGGTGCCAGTGCACTCTTTGGACTCACTGCACTGCATCCCCAGTGGTGCCAGTGCACTCTCTGGACTCACTGCACTGCACCGCCAGTGGTGCCAGTGCACTCCCTGGACTCACTGCACTGCATCCCCAGTGGTGCAAGTGTACTCTCTGGACTCACTGCACTGCATCCCCAGTGGTGCCAGTGCCCTCTGTGGACTCACTGCACTGCATCCCCACTGGGGCCAGTGTACTCTCTGGACTCACGGCACTGCATCCCCAGTGGTGCCAGTGCACTCTCTGGACTCACTGCACTGCATCCCCACTGGTGCCAGTGCACTCTCTGGACTCACTGCAGTGCATCCCCAGTGGTGCCAGTGGACCTTCTGGACTCACTGCACTGCATCCCCAGTGGTGCCAGTGCACTCTCTGGACTCACTGCACTGCATCCCCAGTGGTGCCAGTGCACTCTCTGGTCTCACAGCACTGCATCCCCAATGGTGCCAGTGCACTCTGTGGACTCACTGCACTGCATCCCCAGTGGTGCCAGTGCACTCTCTGGACTCACTGCACTGCATCTCCAGCGGTGCCAGTGCACTCTCTGGACTCACTGCACTGCATTACCAGTGGTGCCAGTGCACTCTCTGGACTCACCGGGGTGCATCCCCAATAGTGCCAGTGCCCTCTCTGGACTCACTGCAGTGCATCCCCAGTGGTGCCAGTGCGCTCTCTGGACTCACCGCACTGCATCCCCAGTGGTGCCAGTGCACTCTCTGGACTCACTGCACTGCATCCCCAGTGCTGCCAGTGCACTCTTTGGACTCACTGCACTGCACTGCATCCCCAGTGGTGCCAGTGCACTCTCTGGACTCACAGCACTGCATCCCCAGTGGTGCCAGTGCACTCTATGGAGTCACTGCACTGCATCCCCAGTGGTGCCAGTGCACGCTCTGGACTCACTGCACTGCATCCCCAGTGGTGCCAGTGCACTCTCTGGACTCACTAATGACCATCCCCAGTGGTGCCAGTGCACTCTCTGTACTCACTGCACTGCATCCCCAGTGGTGCCAGTGCACTCTCTGGATCACTGCACTGCATCCCCAGTGGTGCCAGTGCACTCTCTGGACTCACTGCAGTGCATCCCCAGGGGTGCCAGTGCACTCTTTGGAATCACTGCAGTGCATCCCCAGTGGTGCCAGTGCACTCTCTGGACTCACTGCACTGCATCCCCAGTGGTGCCAAGACACTCTCTGGACTCACTGCACTGCATTGCCAGTGGTGCCAGTGCACTCTCTGGACTCATTGCACTGCATCCCCAATGGTGCCAGTGCACTCTCTGGACTCACGGCACTGCATCCCCAGTGGTGCCAGTGCACTCTCTGGACTCACTGCACTGCATCCCCAGTGATGCCAGGGCACTCTCTGGACTCACTGCACTGCTACCCCAGTGGTGCCAGTGACCTCTCTGGACTCAGTGCAGTGCATTCCCAGTGGTGCCAGTGCACTCTCTGGACTCACCGGGGTGCATCCCCAATAGTGCCAGTGCCCTCTCTTGACTCACTGCACTGCATCCCCAGTGGTGCCAGTGCACTCTTTGGACTCACTGCACTGCATCCCCAGTGGTGCCACTGCACTCTCTGGACTCACTGCACTGCATCCCCAGTGGTGCCAGCGCACTCTCTGGACTCACTGCACTGCATCCCCAGTGGTGCCAGTGAACTCTCTGGACTCACTGCACTGCATCCCCAGTGGTGCCAGTGCACTCTCTTGAGTCACTGCACTGCATCCCCAGTGGTGCCAGTGCACTCTCTGGACTCACGGCAGTGCATCCCCAGTGGTGCCAGTGCACTCTCTGGACTCACTGCACTGCATCCCCAGTGGTGCCAGTGCACTCTCTGGACTCACTGCACTGCACCCCCAGTGGTGCCAGTGTACTCTCTGGACTCACAGCACTGCATCCCCACTGGTGCCAGTGCACTCTCTGGACTCACTGCACTGCATCCCCAGTGGTGCCAGTGCACACTCTGGACTCACGGCACTGCATCCCCAGTGGTGCTAGTGCACTCTCTGGACCAACGGCACTGCATCCCCAGTGGTGCCAGTGCACTCTCTGGACTCACTGCACTGCATCCCCAGTGGTGCCAGGGTACTCTCTGGACTCACGGCACTGCATCCCCAGTGGTGCCAAGGCACTCTCTGGACTCACTGCACTGCATTGCCATTGGTGCCAGTGCACTCTCTGGACTCATTGCAGTGCATCCCCAGTGGTGTCAGTGCACTCTCTCGACTCACTGCGCTGCATCCCCAGTGGTGCCAGTGCACTCTCTGGACTCACTGCACTGCATCCCCAATGGTGCCAGTGCACTCTCTGGACTCACTGCACTGCATCCCCAGTGGTGCCAGTGCACTCTCTGGACTCACTGCACTGCATCCCCAGTGGTGCCAGTGCACTCTCTGGACTCACTGCACTGCATCCCCAGTGGTGCCAGTGCACTCTCTGGACTCACGGCACTGCATCCCCAATAGTGCCAGTGCCCTCTCTGGACTCACTGCAGTGCATCCCCAGTGGTGCCAGTGCGCTCTCTGGACTCACCGCACTGCATCCCCAGTGGTGCCAGTGCACTCTCTGGACTCACTGCACTGCATCCCCAGTGCTGCCAGTGCACTCTTTGGACTCACTGCACTGCACTGCATCCCCAGTGGTGCCAGTGCACTCTCTGGACTCACAGCACTGCATCCCCAGTGGTGCCAGTGCACTCTATGGAGTCACTGCACTGCATCCCCAGTGGTGCCAGTGCACGCTCTGGACTCACTGCACTGCATCCCCAGTGGTGCCAGTGCACTCTCTGGACTCACTAATGACCATCCCCAGTGGTGCCAGTGCACTCTCTGTACTCACTGCACTGCATCCCCAGTGGTGCCAGTGCACTCTCTGGATCACTGCACTGCATCCCCAGTGGTGCCAGTGCACTCTCTGGACTCACTGCAGTGCATCCCCAGGGGTGCCAGTGCACTCTTTGGAATCACTGCAGTGCATCCCCAGTGGTGCCAGTGCACTCTCTGGACTCACTGCACTGCATCCCCAGTGGTGCCAAGACACTCTCTGGACTCACTGCACTGCATTGCCATTGGTACCAGTGCACTCTCTGGACTCATTGCACTGCATCCCCAATGGTGCCAGTGCACTCTCTGGACTCACGGCACTGCATCCCCAGTGGTGCCAGTGCACTCTCTGGACTCACTGCACTGCATCCCCAGTGGTGCCAGGGCACTCTCTGGACTCACTGCACTGCTACCCCAGTGGTGCCAGTGACCTCTCTGGACTCAGTGCAGTGCATTCCCAGTGGTGCCAGTGCACTCTCTGGACTCACCGGGGTGCATCCCCAATAGTGCCAGTGCCCTCTCTTGACTCACTGCAGTGCATCCCCAGTGGTGCCAGTGCACTCTTTGGACTCACTGCACTGCATCCCCAGTGGTGCCACTGCACTCTCTTGACTCACTGCACTGCATCTCCAGTGGTGCCAGCGCACTCTCTGGACTCACTGCACTGCATCCCCAGTGGTGCCAGTGAACTCTCTGGACTCACTGCACTGCATCCCCAGTGGTGCCAGTGCACTCTCTTGAGTCACTGCACTGCATCCCCAGTGGTGCCAGTGCACTCTCTGGACTCACGGCAGTGCATCCCCAGTGGTGCCAGTGCACTCTCTGGACTCATTGAAGTGCATCCCCACTGGTGCCCGTGCACTCTCTGGACTCACTGCACTGCACCCCCAGTGGTGCCAGTGCACTCTCTGGACTCACAGCACTGCATCCCCACTGGTGCCAGTGCACTCTCTGGACTCACTGCACTGCATCCCCAGTGGTGCCAGTGCACACTCTGGACTCACGGCACTGCATCCCCAGTGGTGCTAGTACACTCTCTGGACCAACGGCACTGCATCCCCAGTGGTGCCAGTGCACTCTCTGGACTCACTGCACTGCATCCCCAGTGGTGCCAGGGTTCTCTCTGGACTCACGGCACTGCATCCCCAGTGGTGCCAAGGCACTCTCTGGACTCACTGCACTGCATTGCCATTGGTGCCAGTGCACTCTCTGGACTCATTGCAGTGCATCCCCAGTGGTGTCAGTGCACTCTCTCGACTCACTGCGCTGCATCCCCAGTGGTGCCAGTGCACTCTCTGGACTCACTGCACTGCATCCCCAGTGGTGCCAGTGCACTCTCTGGACTCACTGCACTGCATCCCCAGTGGTGCCAGTGCACTCTCTGGACTCACTGCACTGCATCCCCAGTGGTGCCAGTGCACTCTCTGGACTCACTGCACTGCATCCCCAGTGGTGCCAGTGCACTCTCTGGACTCACGGCACTGCATCCCCAATAGTGCCAGTGCACTCTCTGGACTCACTGCACTGCATCCCCAGTGGTGCCAGTGCACTCTCTGGACTCACTGCACTGCATCCCCAGTGGTGCCAGTGCACTCTCTGGACTCACTGCACTGTATCCCCAGTGGTGCAAGTGCACTCTCTGGACTCACTGCACTGCATCCCCAGTGGTGCCAGTGCACTCTCTGGACTCACTGCACTGCATCCCCAGAGGTGCCAGTGCACTCTCTGGACTCACTGCACTGCATCCCCAGTGGTGCCAGTGCACTCTCTGGACTCACTGCACTGCATCCCAGGTGGTGCCAGTGCACTCTCTGGACTCACTGCACTGCATCTCCAGCGGTGCCAGTGCACTCTCTGGACTCACTGCACTGCATTACCAGTGGTGCCAGTGCACACTCTGGACTCACGGCACTGCATCCCCAGTGGTGCTAGTGCACTCTCTGGACCAACGGCACTGCATCCCCAGTGGTGCCAGTGCACTCTCTGGACTCACTGCACTGCATCCCCAGTGGTGCCAGGGTACTCTCTGGACTCACGGCACTGCATCCCCAGTGGTGCCAAGGCACTCTCTGGACTCACTGCACTGCATTGCCATTGGTGCCAGTGCACTCTCTGGACTCATTGCAGTGCATCCCCAGTGGTGTCAGTGCACTCTCTCGACTCACTGCGCTGCATCCCCAGTGGTGCCAGTGCACTCTCTGGACTCACTGCACTGCATCCCCAATGGTGCCAGTGCACTCTCTGGACTCACTGCACTGCATCCCCAGTGGTGCCAGTGCACTCTCTGGACTCACTGCACTGCATCCCCAGTGGTGCCAGTGCACTCTCTGGACTCACTGCACTGCATCCCCAGTGGTGCCAGTGCACTCTCTGGACTCACGGCACTGCATCCCCAATAGTGCCAGTGCCCTCTCTGGACTCACTGCAGTGCATCCCCAGTGGTGCCAGTGCGCTCTCTGGACTCACCGCACTGCATCCCCAGTGGTGCCAGTGCACTCTCTGGACTCACTGCACTGCATCCCCAGTGCTGCCAGTGCACTCTTTGGACTCACTGCACTGCACTGCATCCCCAGTGGTGCCAGTGCACTCTCTGGACTCACAGCACTGCATCCCCAGTGGTGCCAGTGCACTCTATGGAGTCACTGCACTGCATCCCCAGTGGTGCCAGTGCACGCTCTGGACTCACTGCACTGCATCCCCAGTGGTGCCAGTGCACTCTCTGGACTCACTAATGACCATCCCCAGTGGTGCCAGTGCACTCTCTGTACTCACTGCACTGCATCCCCAGTGGTGCCAGTGCACTCTCTGGATCACTGCACTGCATCCCCAGTGGTGCCAGTGCACTCTCTGGACTCACTGCAGTGCATCCCCAGGGGTGCCAGTGCACTCTTTGGAATCACTGCAGTGCATCCCCAGTGGTGCCAGTGCACTCTCTGGACTCACTGCACTGCATCCCCAGTGGTGCCAAGACACTCTCTGGACTCACTGCACTGCATTGCCATTGGTACCAGTGCACTCTCTGGACTCATTGCACTGCATCCCCAATGGTGCCAGTGCACTCTCTGGACTCACGGCACTGCATCCCCAGTGGTGCCAGTGCACTCTCTGGACTCACTGCACTGCATCCCCAGTGGTGCCAGGGCACTCTCTGGACTCACTGCACTGCTACCCCAGTGGTGCCAGTGACCTCTCTGGACTCAGTGCAGTGCATTCCCAGTGGTGCCAGTGCACTCTCTGGACTCACCGGGGTGCATCCCCAATAGTGCCAGTGCCCTCTCTTGACTCACTGCAGTGCATCCCCAGTGGTGCCAGTGCACTCTTTGGACTCACTGCACTGCATCCCCAGTGGTGCCACTGCACTCTCTTGACTCACTGCACTGCATCTCCAGTGGTGCCAGCGCACTCTCTGGACTCACTGCACTGCATCCCCAGTGGTGCCAGTGAACTCTCTGGACTCACTGCACTGCATCCCCAGTGGTGCCAGTGCACTCTCTTGAGTCACTGCACTGCATCCCCAGTGGTGCCAGTGCACTCTCTGGACTCACGGCAGTGCATCCCCAGTGGTGCCAGTGCACTCTCTGGACTCATTGAAGTGCATCCCCACTGGTGCCCGTGCACTCTCTGGACTCACTGCACTGCACCCCCAGTGGTGCCAGTGCACTCTCTGGACTCACAGCACTGCATCCCCACTGGTGCCAGTGCACTCTCTGGACTCACTGCACTGCATCCCCAGTGGTGCCAGTGCACACTCTGGACTCACGGCACTGCATCCCCAGTGGTGCTAGTACACTCTCTGGACCAACGGCACTGCATCCCCAGTGGTGCCAGTGCACTCTCTGGACTCACTGCACTGCATCCCCAGTGGTGCCAGGGTTCTCTCTGGACTCACGGCACTGCATCCCCAGTGGTGCCAAGGCACTCTCTGGACTCACTGCACTGCATTGCCATTGGTGCCAGTGCACTCTCTGGACTCATTGCAGTGCATCCCCAGTGGTGTCAGTGCACTCTCTCGACTCACTGCGCTGCATCCCCAGTGGTGCCAGTGCACTCTCTGGACTCACTGCACTGCATCCCCAGTGGTGCCAGTGCACTCTCTGGACTCACTGCACTGCATCCCCAGTGGTGCCAGTGCACTCTCTGGACTCACTGCACTGCATCCCCAGTGGTGCCAGTGCACTCTCTGGACTCACTGCACTGCATCCCCAGTGGTGCCAGTGCACTCTCTGGACTCACGGCACTGCATCCCCAATAGTGCCAGTGCACTCTCTGGACTCACTGCACTGCATCCCCAGTGGTGCCAGTGCACTCTCTGGACTCACTGCACTGCATCCCCAGTGGTGCCAGTGCACTCTCTGGACTCACTGCACTGTATCCCCAGTGGTGCAAGTGCACTCTCTGGACTCACTGCACTGCATCCCCAGTGGTGCCAGTGCACTCTCTGGACTCACTGCACTGCATCCCCAGAGGTGCCAGTGCACTCTCTGGACTCACTGCACTGCATCCCCAGTGGTGCCAGTGCACTCTCTGGACTCACTGCACTGCATCCCAGGTGGTGCCAGTGCACTCTCTGGACTCACTGCACTGCATCTCCAGCGGTGCCAGTGCACTCTCTGGACTCACTGCACTGCATTACCAGTGGTGCCAGTGCACTCTCTGGACTCACCGGGGTGCATCCCCAGTGGTGCCAGTGCACTCTCTGGACTCACGGCAGTGCATCCCCAGTGGTGCCAGTGCACTCTCTGGACTCACTGAAGTGCATCCCCACTGGTGCCCGTGCACTCTCTGGACTCACTGCACTGCACCCCCAGTGGTGCCAGTGCACTCTCTGGACTCACAGCACTGCATCCCCACTGGTGCCAGTGCACTCTCTGGACTCACTGCACTGCATCCCCAGTGGTGCCAGTGCACACTCTGGACTCACGGCACTGCATCCCCAGTGGTGCTAGTGCACTCTCTGGACCAACGGCACTGCATCCCAAGTGGTGCCAGTGCACTCTCTGGACTCACTGCACTGCATCCCCAGTGGTGCCAGCGTACTCTCTGGACTCACTGCACTGCATCCCCAGTGGTGCCAAGGCACTCTCTGGACTCACTGCACTGCATTGCCATTGGTGCCAGTGCACTCTCTGGACTCATTGCAGTGCATCCCCAGTGGTGTCAGTGCACTCTCTCGACTCACTGCGCTGCATCCCCAGTGGTGCCAGTGCACTCTCTGGACTCACTGTAGTGCATCCCCAGTGGTGCCAGTGCACTCTCTGGACTCACTGCACTGCATCCCCAGTGGTGCCAGTGCACTCTCTGCACTCACTGCACTGCATCCCCAGTGGTGCCAGTGCACTCTCTGGACTCACGGCACTGCATCCCCAATAGTGCCAGTGCACTCTCTGGACTCACTGCACTGCATCCCCAGTGGTGCCAGTGCACTCTCTGGACTCACTGCACTGCATCCCCACTGGTGCCAGTGCACTCTCTGGACTCACTGCACTGTATCCCCAGTGGTGCAAGTGCACTCTCTGGACTCACTGCACTGCATCCCCAGTGGTGCCAGTGCACTCTCTGGACTCACTGCACTGCATCCCCAGAGGTGCCAGTGCACTCTCTGGACTCACTGCACTGCATCCCCAGTGGTGCCAGTGCACTCTCTGGACTCACTGCACTGCATCCCAGGTGGTGCCAGTGCACTCTCTGGACTCACTGCACTGCATCTCCAGCGGTGCCAGTGCACTCTCTGGACTCACTGCACTGCATCCCCAGTGGTGCCAGTGCACTCTCTGGACTCACTGCACTGCATCCCCAGTGGTGCCAGTGGACCTTCTGGACTCACTGCACTGCATCCCCAGTGGTGCCAGTGCACTCTCTGGACTCACTGCACTGCATCCCCAGTGGTGCCAGTGCACTCTCTGGTCTCACTGCAGTGCATCCCCAGTGGTGCCAGTGCACTCTCTGGACTCACTGCACTGCATCCCCTATGGGGCCAGTGCACTCTCTGGACTCACTGCAGTGCATCCCCAGTGGTACCAGTGCACTCTCTGGACTCACCGGGGTGCATCCCCAGTGGTGCCAGAGCACTCTCTGGAGTCACTGCACTGCATCCCCAGTGGTGCCAGTGCACTCTCTGGACTCACTGCACTGCATCCCCAGTGGTGCCAGTGCACTCTCTGGACTCACTGCACTGCATCCCCAATAGTATCAGTGCAATCTCTGGTCTCACTGCGTTGCATACCCAGTGGTGCCAGTGCACTCTCTGGACTCACTGCACTGCATCCCCAGTGGTGCCAGTGCACTCTCTGGACTCACGGCACTGCATCCCCAGTGGTGCCAGTGCACTCTCTGGACTCACTGCACTGCATCCCCAGTGGTGCCACTGCACTCTCTGGACTCACTGCACTGCATCCCCAGTGGTGCCAGTGCACTCTCTGGACTCACTGCACTGCATCCCCAGTGGTGCCAGTGCACTCTCTGGACTCACTGCAGTGCATCCCAGGTGGTGCCAGTGCACTCTCTGGACTCACTGCACTGCATCTCCAGCGGGGCCAGTGCACTCTCTGGACTCACTGCACTGCATCCCCAGTGGTGCCAGTGCACTCTCTGGACTCACTGCACTGCATCTCCACTGGTGCCAGTGCACTCTCTGGACTCACGGCACTGCATCCCCAGTGGTGCCAGTGCACTCTCTGGACTCACTGCACTGCACCCCCAGTGGTGCCAGTGCACTCTCTGGACTCACTGCACTGCATCCCCAGTGGTGCCTGTGCACTCTCTGGTTCACTGCACTGCATCCCCAGGGGTGCCCGTGCACTCTCTGGACTCACTGCACTGCATCCCCGGTGGTGCTAGTGCACTCTCTGGACTCACTCCACTGCATCCCCAGTGGTGCTAGTGCACTCTCTGGACTCACTGCACTGCATCCCCAGTGGTGCCAGTTCACTCTCTGGACTTGCCAGGGTGCATCCCCATTGGTGCCAGTGCACTCTCTGGACTCACTGCACTGCATCCCCAGTGGTGCCAGTGCACTCTCTGGACTCACTGCAGTGCATCATCAATGGTGCCAGTGCACTCTCTGGACTCACTGCAGTGCATGCCCAGTGGTGCCAGTGCACTCTCTGGACTCACCGGGGTGCATCCCCAGTGGTGCCAGTGCACTCTCTGGACTCACCGGGGTGCATCCCCAGTGGTGCCAGTGCACTCTCTGGACTCACTGCACTGCATCCCCAGTGGTGCCAGTGCACTCTCTGGACTCAACGCACTGCATCCCCAAGGTGCCAGTGCACTCTCTGGACTCACTGCACTGCATCCCCAGTGGTGCCAGTGCACTCTCTGGACTCACTGCACTGCATCCCCAGTGGTGCCAGTGCACTCTCTGGACTCACTGCAGTGCATCACCAATGGTGCCAGTGCACTCTTTGGACTCACTGCAATGCATCCCCAGTGGTGCCAGTGCACTCTCTGGACTCACTGCACTGCATCCCCAGTGGTGCCAGTGCCCTCTGTGGACTTCTGCACTGCATCCCCAGTGGTGCCAGTGCACTCTCTGGACTCACTGCACTGCATCCCCAGTGGTGCCAGTGCACTCTCTGGACTCACTGCACTGCATCCCCAGTGGTGCCAGTGCACTCTCTTGAGTCAATGCAGTGCATCCCCAGTGGTGCCAGTGCACTCTCTGGACTCACTGCACTGCACTGCATCCCCAGTGGTGCCAGTGCACTCTCTGGACTCACTGCACTGTATCCCCAGTGGTGCCAGTGCACTCTCTGGACTCACGGCACTGCATCCCCAGTGGTGCCAGTGCACTCTCTGGACTCACTGCACTGCATCCCCAGTGGTGCCAGTGCACTCTCTGGACTCACTGCACTGCATCCCCAGTGGTGCCAGTGCCCTCTCTGGACTCACTGCACTGCATCCCCAGTGGTGCCAGTGCACTCTCTGGACTCACTGCACTGCATCCCCAGTGGTGCCAGTGCACTCTCTGGACTCACTGCACTGCATCTCCAGCGGGGCCAGTGCACTCTCTGGACTCACTGCACTGCATCCCCAGTGGTGCCAGTGCACTCTCTGGACTCACTGCACTGCATCCCCAGTGGTGCCTGTGCACTCTCTGGACTCACTGCACTGCATCCCCAGTGGTGCCAGTGCACTCTATGGACACACTGCACTGCATCCGCAGTGGTGCCAGTGCACTCTCAGGACTTACTACAGTGCATCCCCAGTGGTGCCAGTGCACTCTCTGGACTCACTGCACTGCATCCCCAGTGGTGCCAGTGCACTCTCTGGACTCACGGCAGTGCATCCCCAGTGGTGCCAGTGCACTCTCTGGACTCACCGCACTGCATCCCCAGTGGTGCCAGTGCACTCTCTGGACTCACTGCACTGCATCCCCTATGGGGCCAGTGCACTCTCTGGACTCACTGCAGTGCATCCCCAGTGGTACCAGTGCACTCTCTGGACTCACCGGGGTGCATCCCCAGTGGTGCCAGTGCACTCTCTGGACTCACTGCACTGCATCCCCAGTGGTGCCAGTGCACTCTCTGGACTCACTGCACTGCATCCCCAGTGGTGCCAGTGCACTCTCTGGACTCACTGCACTGCATCCCCAATAGTATCAGTGCAATCTCTGGTCTCACTGCGTTGCATACCCAGTGGTGCCAGTGCACTCTCTGGACTCACTGCACTGCATCCCCAGTGGTGCCAGTGCACTCTCTGGACTCACTGCACTGCATCCCCAGTGGTGCCAGTGCACTCTCTGGACTCACTGCAGTGCATCCCAGGTGGTGCCAGTGCACTCTCTGGACTCACTGCACTGCATCTCCAGCGGGGCCAGTGCACTCTCTGGACTCACTGCACTGCATCCCCAGTGGTGCCAGTGCACTCTCTGGACTCACTGCACTGCATCTCCACTGGTGCCAGTGCACTCTCTGGACTCACGGCACTGCATCCCCAGTGGTGCCAGTGCACTCTCTGGACTCACTGCACTGCACCCCCAGTGGTGCCAGTGCACTCTCTGGACTCACTGCACTGCATCCCCAGTGGTGCCTGTGCACTCTCTGGTTCACTGCACTGCATCCCCAGGGGTGCCCGTGCACTCTCTGGACTCACTGCACTGCATCCCCGGTGGTGCTAGTGCACTCTCTGGACTCACTCCACTGCATCCCCAGTGGTGCTAGTGCACTCTCTGGACTCACTGCACTGCATCCCCAGTGGTGCCAGTTCACTCTCTGGACTTGCCAGGGTGCATCCCCATTGGTGCCAGTGCACTCTCTGGACTCACTGCACTGCATCCCCAGTGGTGCCAGTGCACTCTCTGGACTCACTGCAGTGCATCATCAATGGTGCCAGTGCACTCTCTGGACTCACTGCAGTGCATGCCCAGTGGTGCCAGTGCACTCTCTGGACTCACCGGGGTGAATCCCCAGTGGTGCCAGTGCACTCTCTGGACTCACCGGGGTGCATCCCCAGTGGTGCCAGTGCACTCTCTGGACTCACTGCACTGCATCCCCAGTGGTGCCAGTGCACTCTCTGGACTCAACGCACTGCATCCCCAAGGTGCCAGTGCACTCTCTGGACTCACTGCACTGCATCCCCAGTGGTGCCAGTGCACTCTCTGGACTCACTGCACTGCATCCCCAGTGGTGCCAGTGCACTCTCTGGACTCACTGCAGTGCATCACCAATGGTGCCAGTGCACTCTTTGGACTCACTGCAATGCATCCCCAGTGGTGCCAGTGCACTCTCTGGACTCACTGCACTGCATCCCCAGTGGTGCCAGTGCCCTCTGTGGACTTCTGCACTGCATCCCCAGTGGTGCCAGTGCACTCTCTGGACTCACTGCACTGCATCCCCAGTGGTGCCAGTGCACTCTCTGGACTCACTGCACTGCATCCCCAGTGGTGCCAGTGCACTCTCTTGAGTCAATGCAGTGCATCCCCAGTGGTGCCAGTGCACTCTCTGGACTCACTGCACTGCACTGCATCCCCAGTGGTGCCAGTGCACTCTCTGGACTCACTGCACTGCATCCCCAATAGTATCAGTGCAATCTCTCGTCTCACTGCGGTGCATTCCCTGTGGTGCCAGTGCACTCTCTGGACTCACTGCACTGTATCCCCAGTGGTGCCAGTGCACTCTCTGGACTCACGGCACTGCATCCCCAGTGGTGCCAGTGCACTCTCTGGACTCACTGCACTGCATCCCCAGTGGTGCCAGTGCACTCTCTGGACTCACTGCACTGCATCCCCAGTGGTGCCAGTGCCCTCTCTGGACTCACTGCACTGCATCCCCAGTGGTGCCAGTGCACTCTCTGGACTCACTGCACTGCATCCCCAGTGGTGCCAGTGCACTCTCTGGACTCACTGCACTGCATCTCCAGCGGGGCCAGTGCACTCTCTGGACTCACTGCACTGCATCCCCAGTGGTGCCAGTGCACTCTCTGGACTCACTGCACTGCATCCCCAGTGGTGCCTGTGCACTCTCTGGTTCACTGCACTGCATCCCCAGGGGTGCCCGTGCACTCTCTGGACTCACTGCACTGCATCCCCAGTGGTGCCAGTGCACTCTATGGACACACTGCACTGCATCCGCAGTGGTGCCAGTGCACTCTCAGGACTTACTACAGTGCATCCCCAGTGGTGCCAGTGCACTCTCTGGACTCACTGCACTGCATCCCCAGTGGTGCCAGTGCACTCTCTGGACTCACGGCAGTGCATCCCCAGTGGTGCCAGTGCACTCTCTGGACTCACCGCACTGCATCCCCAGTGGTGCCAGTGCACTCTCTGGACTCACTGCACTGCATCCCCTATGGGGCCAGTGCACTCTCTGGACTCACTGCAGTGCATCCCCAGTGGTACCAGTGCACTCTCTGGACTCACCGGGGTGCATCCCCAGTGGTGCCAGTGCACTCTCTGGACTCACTGCACTGCATCCCCAGTGGTGCCAGTGCACTCTCTGGACTCACTGCACTGCATCCCCAGTGGTGCCAGTGCACTCTCTGGACTCACTGCACTGCATCCCCAATAGTATCAGTGCAATCTCTGGTCTCACTGCGTTGCATACCCAGTGGTGCCAGTGCACTCTCTGGACTCACTGCACTGCATCCCCAGTGGTGCCAGTGCACTCTCTGGACTCACGGCACTGCATCCCCAGTGGTGCCAGTGCACTCTCTGGACTCACTGCACTGCATCCCCAGTGGTGCCACTGCACTCTCTGGACTCACTGCACTGCATCCCCAGTGGTGCCAGTGCACTCTCTGGACTCACTGCACTGCATCCCCAGTGGTGCCCGTGCACTCTCTGGACTCACTGCAGTGCATCCCAGGTGGTGCCAGTGCACTCTCTGGACTCACTGCACTGCATCTCCAGCGGGGCCAGTGCACTCTCTGGACTCACTGCACTGCATCCCCAGTGGTGCCAGTGCACTCTCTGGACTCACTGCACTGCATCTCCACTGGTGCCAGTGCACTCTCTGGACTCACGGCACTGCATCCCCAGTGGTGCCAGTGCACTCTCTGGACTCACTGCACTGCACCCCCAGTGGTGCCAGTGCACTCTCTGGACTCACTGCACTGCATCCCCAGTGGTGCCTGTGCACTCTCTGGTTCACTGCACTGCATCCCCAGGGGTGCCCGTGCACTCTCTGGACTCACTGCACTGCATCCCCGGTGGTGCTAGTGCATTCTCTGGACTCACTCCACTGCATCCCCAGTGGTGCTAGTGCACTCTCTGGACTCACTGCACTGCATCCCCAGTGGTGCCAGTTCACTCTCTGGACTTGCCAGGGTGCATCCCCATTGGTGCCAGTGCACTCTCTGGACTCACTGCACTGCATCCCCAGTGGTGCCAGTGCACTCTCTGGACTCACTGCAGTGCATCATCAATGGTGCCAGTGCACTCTCTGGACTCACTGCAGTGCATGCCCAGTGGTGCCAGTGCACTCTCTGGACTCACCGGGGTGCATCCCCAGTGGTGCCAGTGCACTCTCTGGACTCACCGGGGTGCATCCCCAGTGGTGCCAGTGCACTCTCTGGACTCACTGCACTGCATCCCCAGTGGTGCCAGTGCACTCTCTGGACTCAACGCACTGCATCCCCAAGGTGCCAGTGCACTCTCTGGACTCACTGCACTGCATCCCCAGTGGTGCCAGTGCACTCTCTGGACTCACTGCACTGCATCCCCAGTGGTGCCAGTGCACTCTCTGGACTCACTGCAGTGCATCACCAATGGTGCCAGTGCACTCTTTGGACTCACTGCAATGCATCCCCAGTGGTGCCAGTGCACTCTCTGGACTCACTGCACTGCATCCCCAGTGGTGCCAGTGCCCTCTGTGGACTTCTGCACTGCATCCCCAGTGGTGCCAGTGCACTCTCTGGACTCACTGCACTGCATCCCCAGTGGTGCCAGTGCACTCTCTGGACTCACTGCACTGCATCCCCAGTGGTGCCAGTGCACTCTCTTGAGTCAATGCAGTGCATCCCCAGTGGTGCCAGTGCACTCTCTGGACTCACTGCACTGCACTGCATCCCCAGTGGTGCCAGTGCACTCTCTGGACTCACTGCACTGCATCCCCAATAGTATCAGTGCAATCTCTGGTCTCACTGCGGTGCATTCCCTGTGGTGCCAGTGCACTCTCTGGACTCACTGCAGTGCATCCCCAGTGGTGCCAGTGCACTCTCTGGACTCACGGCACTGCATCACCAGTGGTGCCAGTGCACTCTCTGGACTCACTGCACTGCATCCCCAGTGGTGCCAGTGCACTCTCTGGACTCACTGCACTGCATCCCCAGTGGTGCCAGTGCCCTCTCTGGACTCACTGCACTGCATCCCCAGTGGTGCCAGTGCACTCTCTGGACTCACTGCACTGCATCCCCAGTGGTGCCAGTGCACTCTCTGGACTCACTGCACTGCATCTCCAGTGGGGCCAGTGCACTCTCTGGACTCACTGCACTGCATCCCCAGTGGTGCCAGTGCACTCTCTGGACTCACTGCACTGCATCTCCACTGGTGCCAGTGCACTCTCTGGACTCACGGCACTGCATCCCCAGTGGTGCCAGTGCACTCTCTGGACTCACTGCACTGCACCCCCAGTGGTGCCAGTGCACTCTCTGGACTCACTGCACTGCATCCCCAGTGGTGCCTGTGCACTCTCTGGTTCACTGCACTGCATCCCCAGGGGTGCCCGTGCACTCTCTGGACTCACTGCACTGCATCCCCAGTGGTGCCAGTGCACTCTATGGACACACTGCACTGCATCCCCAGTGGTGCCAGTGCACTCTCAGGACTTACTACAGTGCATCCCCAGTGGTGCCAGTGCACTCTCTGGACTCACTGCACTGCATCCCCAGTGGTGCCAGTGCACTCTCTGGACTCACGGCAGTGCATCCCCAGTGGTGCCAGTGCACTCTCTGGACTCACCGCACTGCATCCCCAGTGGTGCCAGTGCACTCTCTGGACTCACTGCACTGCATCCCCAATCGTACCAGTGCACTCTCTGGACTCACTGCAGTGCATCCCCAGTGGTGCCAGGGCACTCTCTGGACTCACTGCACTGCATCCCCAGTGGTGCCAGTGCAATCTCTGGTCTCACTGCAGTGCATACCTAGTGGTGCCAGTGCACTCTCTGGACTCACTGCACTGCATCCCCAGTGGTGCCAGTGCACTCTCTGGACTCACTGCACTGCATCCCCAGTGGTGCCAGTGCACTCTCTGGACTCACCGGGGTGCATCCCCAGTGGTGCCAGCGCACTCTCTGGACTCACTGCACTGCATCCCCAGTGGTGCCAGTGCACTCTCTGGACTCACTGCACTGCATCCCCAGTGGTGCCAGTGCACTCTCTGGACTCACTGCGCTGCATCCCCAGTGGTGTCAGTACACTCTCTGGACTCACTGCACTGCATCCCCAGTGGTGCCAGTGCACTCTCTGTACCCACTGCACTGAATTCCCAGTGGTGCCAGTGCACTCTCTAGACTCACTGCACTGCATCCCCAGGGGTGCCAGTGCACTCTCTGGACTCACGGAATTGCATCCCCGGTGGTGCCAGTGCACTCTCTGGACTCACTGCACTGCATCCCCAGTGGTGCCAGTGGACTCTCTGGACTCACCGGGGTGCATCCCCAGTGGTGCCAGTGCACTCTCTGGACTCACTGCACTGCATCCCCAGTGGTGCCAGTGCACTCCCTGGAGTCACTGCACTGCATCCCCAGTGGTGCCAGTGCACTCCCTGGACTCACTGCACTGCATCCCCAGTGGTGCCAGTGCACTCTCTGGACTCACTGCACTGCATCCCCAGTGGTGCCAGTGCCCTCTGTGGACTCACTGCACTGCATCCCCTATGGGGCCAGTGTACTCTCTGGACTCACTGCAGTGCATCCCCAGTGGTGCCAGTGCACTCTCTGGACTCACTGCAATGCATCCCCAGTGGTGCCAGTGCACTCTCTGGACTCACTGCACTGCATCCCCAGTGGTGCCAGTGCACTCTCTGGACTCACTGCAGTGCATCCCCAGTGGTGCCAGTGGAGCTTCTGGACTCACTGCACTGCATCCCCAGTGGTGCCAGTGCACTCTCTGGACTCACTGCAGTGCATCCCCCGTGGTTCCAGTGTGCTCTCTGGAGTCACTGCACTTCATCCCCAGTGGTGCCAGTGCACTCTCTGGTCTCACTGCAGTGCATCCCCAGTGGTGCCAGTGCACTCTCTGGACTCACCGGGGTGCATCCCCAGTGGTGCCAGTGCACTCTCTGGACTCACTGCACTGCATCCCCATTGGTGCCAGGGCACTCTCTGGACTCACCGGGGTGCATCCCCAGTGGTACCAGTGCACTCTCTGGACTCACTGCACTGCATCCCCAGTGGTGCCAGTGCACTCTCTGGACTCACCGGGGTGCATCCCCAGTGGTGCCAGCGCACTCTCTGGACTCACTGCACTGCATCCCCAGTGGTGCCAGTGCACTCTCTGAACTCACCGGGGTGCATCCCCAGTGGTGCCAGCGCACTCTCTGGACTCACTGCACTGCATCCCCAGTGGTGCCAGTGCACTCTCTGGACTCACTGCACTGCATCCCCAGTGGTGCCAGTGCACTCTCTGGACTCACTGCGCTGCATCCCCAGTGGTGCCAGTGCACTCTCTGTACCCACTGCACTGAATTCCCAGTGGTGCCAGTGCACTCTCTAGACTCACTGCACTGCATCCCCAGGGGTGCCAGTGCACTCTCTGGACTCACTGCACTGCACTGCATCCCCAGTGGTGCCAGTGCACTCTCTGGACTCACTGCACTGCATCCCCAATAGTATCAGTGCAATCTCTGGTCTCACTGCGGTGCATTCCCTGTGGTGCCAGTGCACTCTCTGGACTCACTGCAGTGCATCCCCAGTGGTGCCAGTGCACTCTCTGGACTCACGGCACTGCATCACCAGTGGTGCCAGTGCACTCTCTGGACTCACTGCACTGCATCCCCAGTGGTGCCAGTGCACTCTCTGGACTCACTGCACTGCATCCCCAGTGGTGCCAGTGCCCTCTCTGGACTCACTGCACTGCATCCCCAGTGGTGCCAGTGCACTCTCTGGACTCACTGCACTGCATCCCCAGTGGTGCCAGTGCACTCTCTGGACTCACTGCACTGCATCTCCAGTGGGGCCAGTGCACTCTCTGGACTCACTGCACTGCATCCCCAGTGGTGCCAGTGCACTCTCTGGACTCACTGCACTGCATCTCCACTGGTGCCAGTGCACTCTCTGGACTCACGGCACTGCATCCCCAGTGGTGCCAGTGCACTCTCTGGACTCACTGCACTGCACCCCCAGTGGTGCCAGTGCACTCTCTGGACTCACTGCACTGCATCCCCAGTGGTGCCTGTGCACTCTCTGGTTCACTGCACTGCATCCCCAGGGGTGCCCGTGCACTCTCTGGACTCACTGCACTGCATCCCCAGTGGTGCCAGTGCACTCTATGGACACACTGCACTGCATCCCCAGTGGTGCCAGTGCACTCTCAGGACTTACTACAGTGCATCCCCAGTGGTGCCAGTGCACTCTCTGGACTCACTGCACTGCATCCCCAGTGGTGCCAGTGCACTCTCTGGACTCACGGCAGTGCATCCCCAGTGGTGCCAGTGCACTCTCTGGACTCACCGCACTGCATCCCCAGTGGTGCCAGTGCACTCTCTGGACTCACTGCACTGCATCCCCAATCGTACCAGTGCACTCTCTGGACTCACTGCAGTGCATCCCCAGTGGTGCCAGGGCACTCTCTGGACTCACTGCACTGCATCCCCAGTGGTGCCAGTGCAATCTCTGGTCTCACTGCAGTGCATACCTAGTGGTGCCAGTGCACTCTCTGGACTCACTGCACTGCATCCCCAGTGGTGCCAGTGCACTCTCTGGACTCACTGCACTGCATCCCCAGTGGTGCCAGTGCACTCTCTGGACTCACCGGGGTGCATCCCCAGTGGTGCCAGCGCACTCTCTGGACTCACTGCACTGCATCCCCAGTGGTGCCAGTGCACTCTCTGGACTCACTGCACTGCATCCCCAGTGGTGCCAGTGCACTCTCTGGACTCACTGCGCTGCATCCCCAGTGGTGTCAGTACACTCTCTGGACTCACTGCACTGCATCCCCAGTGGTGCCAGTGCACTCTCTGTACCCACTGCACTGAATTCCCAGTGGTGCCAGTGCACTCTCTAGACTCACTGCACTGCATCCCCAGGGGTGCCAGTGCACTCTCTGGACTCACGGAATTGCATCCCCGGTGGTGCCAGTGCACTCTCTGGACTCACTGCACTGCATCCCCAGTGGTGCCAGTGGACTCTCTGGACTCACCGGGGTGCATCCCCAGTGGTGCCAGTGCACTCTCTGGACTCACTGCACTGCATCCCCAGTGGTGCCAGTGCACTCTCTGGAGTCACTGCACTGCATCCCCAGTGGTGCCAGTGCACTCCCTGGACTCACTGCACTGCATCCCCAGTGGTGCCAGTGCACTCTCTGGACTCACTGCACTGCATCCCCAGTGGTGCCAGTGCCCTCTGTGGACTCACTGCACTGCATCCCCTATGGGGCCAGTGTACTCTCTGGACTCACTGCAGTGCATCCCCAGTGGTGCCAGTGCACTCTCTGGACTCACTGCAATGCATCCCCAGTGGTGCCAGTGCACTCTCTGGACTCACTGCACTGCATCCCCAGTGGTGCCAGTGCACTCTCTGGACTCACTGCAGTGCATCCCCAGTGGTGCCAGTGGAGCTTCTGGACTCACTGCACTGCATCCCCAGTGGTGCCAGTGCACTCTCTGGACTCACTGCAGTGCATCCCCCGTGGTTCCAGTGTGCTCTCTGGAGTCACTGCACTTCATCCCCAGTGGTGCCAGTGCACTCTCTGGTCTCACTGCAGTGCATCCCCAGTGGTGCCAGTGCACTCTCTGGACTCACCGGGGTGCATCCCCAGTGGTGCCAGTGCACTCTCTGGACTCACTGCACTGCATCCCCATTGGTGCCAGGGCACTCTCTGGACTCACCGGGGTGCATCCCCAGTGGTACCAGTGCACTCTCTGGACTCACTGCACTGCATCCCCAGTGGTGCCAGTGCACTCTCTGGACTCACCGGGGTGCATCCCCAGTGGTGCCAGCGCACTCTCTGGACTCACTGCACTGCATCCCCAGTGGTGCCAGTGCACTCTCTGAACTCACCGGGGTGCATCCCCAGTGGTGCCAGCGCACTCTCTGGACTCACTGCACTGCATCCCCAGTGGTGCCAGTGCACTCTCTGGACTCACTGCACTGCATCCCCAGTGGTGCCAGTGCACTCTCTGGACTCACTGCGCTGCATCCCCAGTGGTGCCAGTGCACTCTCTGTACCCACTGCACTGAATTCCCAGTGGTGCCAGTGCACTCTCTAGACTCACTGCACTGCATCCCCAGGGGTGCCAGTGCACTCTCTGGACTCACGGAATTGCATCCCCGGTGGTGCCAGTGCACTCTCTGGACTCACTGCACTGCATCCCCAGTGGTGCCAGTGGACTCTCTGGACTCACCGGGGTGCATCCCCAGTGGTGCCAGTGCACTCTCTGGACTCACTGCACTGCATCCCCAGTGGTGCCAGTGCACTCTCTGGAGTCACTGCACTGCATCCCCAGTGGTGCCAGTGCACTCCCTGGACTCACTGCACTGCATCCCCAGTGGTGCCAGTGCACTCTCTGGACTCACTGCACTGCATCCCCTATGGGGCCAGTGTACTCTCTGGACTCACTGCAGTGCATCCCCAGTGGTGCCAGTGCACTCTCTGGACTCACTGCAATGCATCCCCAGTGGTGCCAGTGCACTCTCTGGACTCACTGCACTGCATCCCCAGTGGTGCCAGTGCACTCTCTGGTCTCACTGCAGTGCATCCCCAGTGGTGCCAGTGGAGCTTCTGGACTCACTGCACTGCATCCCCAGTGGTGCCAGTGCACTCTCTGGACTCACTGCAGTGCATCCCCAGTGGTTCCAGTGTGCTCTCTGGAGTCACTGCACTTCATCCCCAGTGGTGCCAGTGCACTCTCTGGTCTCACTGCAGTGCATCCCCAGTGGTGCCAGTGCACTCTCTGGACTCACCGGGGTGCATCCCCAGTGGTGCCAGTGCACTCTCTGGACTCACTGCACTGCATCCCCATTGGTGCCAGGGCACTCTCTGGACTCACCGGGGTGCATCCCCAGTGGTGCCAGTGCACTCTCTGGACTCACTGCACTGCATCCCCAGTGGTGCCAGTGCACTCTCTGGACTCACCGGGGTGCATCCCCAGTGGTGCCAGCGCACTCTCTGGACTCACTGCGCTGCATCCCCAGTGGTGTCAGTACACTCTCTGGACTCACTGCACTGCATCCCCAGTGGTGCCAGTGCACTCTCTGTACCCACTGCACTGAATTCCCAGTGGTGCCAGTGCACTCTCTAGACTCACTGCACTGCATCCCCAGGGGTGCCAGTGCACTCTCTGGACTCACTGCACTGCATCCCCAGTGGTGCCAGTGGACTCTCTGGACTCACCGGGGTGCATCCCCAGTGGTGCCAGTGCACTCTCTGGACTCACTGCACTGCATCCCCAGTGGTGCCAGTGCACTCTCTGTACCCACTGCACTGAATTCCCAGTGGTGCCAGTGCACTCTCTAGACTCACTGCACTGCATCCCCAGGGGTGCCAGTGCACTCTCTGGACTCACTGCACTGCATCCCCAGTGGTGCCAGTGCACTCCCTGGACTCACTGCAGTGCATCCCCAGTGGTGCCAGTGCACTCTCTGGACTCACTGCACTGCATCCCCAGTGGTGCCAGTGCCCTCTGTGGACTCACTGCACTGCATCCCCTATGGGGCCAGTGTACTCTCTGGACTCACTGCAGTGCATCCCCAGTGGTGCCAGTGCACTCTCTGGACTCACTGCAATGCATCCCCAGTGGTGCCAGTGCACTCTCTGGACTCACTGCACTGCATCCCCAGTGGTGCCAGTGGAGCTTCTGGACTCACTGCACTGCATCCCCAGTGGTGCCAGTGGAGCTTCTGGACTCACTGCACTGCATCCCCAGTGGTGCCAGTGCACTCTCTGGACTCACTGCAGTGCATCCCCAGTGGTTCCAGTGTGCTCTCTGGAGTCTCTGCACTTCATCCCCAGTGGTGCCAGTGCACTCTCTGGTCTCACTGCAGTGCATCCCCAGTGGTGCCAGTGCACACTCTGGACTCACCGGGGTGCATCCCCAGTGGTGCCAGTGCACTCTCTGGACTCACGGCACTGCATCCCCATTGGTGCCAGGGCACTCTCTGGACTCACAGGGGTGCATCCCCAGTGGTGCCAGTGCACTCTCTGGACTCACTGCACTGCATCCCCAGTGGTGCCAGTGCACTCTCTGGACTCACTGCACTGCATCCCCAGTGGTGCCAGTGCCCTCTGTGGACTCACTGCACTGCATCCCCAGTGGTGCCAGTGCACTCTCTGGACTCACTGCAGTGCATCATCAATGGTGCCAGTGCACTCTCTGGACTCACTGCAGTGCATGCCCAGTGGTGCCAGTGCACTCTCTGGACTTGCCGGGGTGCATCCCCAGTGGTGCCAGTGCACTCTCTGGACTCACCGGGGTGCATCCCCAGTGGTGCCAGTGCACTCTCTGGAGTCACTGCACTGCATCCCCAGTGGTGCCAGTGCACTCTCTGGACTCACTGCACTGCATCCCCAAGGTGCCAGTGCACTCTCTGGACTCACTGCACTGCATCCCCAGTGGTGCCAGTGCACTCTCTGGACTCACTGCACTGCATCCCCAGTGGTGCCAGTGCACTCTCTGGACTCACTGCAGTGCATCACCAATGGTGCCAGTGCACTCTTTGGACTCACTGCAATGCATCCCCAGAGGTGCCAGTGCACTCTCTGGACTCACTGCACTGCATCCCCAGTGGTGCCAGTGCCCTCTGTGGACTCACTGCACTGCATCCCCAGTGGTGCCAGTGCACTCTCTGGACTCACTGCACTGCATCCCCAGTGGTGCCAGTGCACTCTCTGGACTCACTGCACTGCATCCCCAGTGGTGCCAGTGGACTCTCTTGAGTCAATGCAGTGCATCCCCAGTGGTGCCACTGCACTCTCTGGACTCACTGCACTGCACTGCATCCCCAGTGGTGCCAGTGCACTCTCTGGACTCACTGCACTGCATCCCCAGTGGTGCCAGTGCCCTCTGTGGACTCACTGCACTGCATCCCCTATGGGGCCAGTGTACTCTCTGGACTCACTGCAGTGCATCCCCAGTGGTGCCAGTGCACTCTCTGGACTCACTGCAATGCATCCCCAGTGGTGCCAGTGCACTCTCTGGACTCACTGCACTGCATCACCATTCGTGCCAGGGCACTCTCTGGACTCACTGCACTGCATCCCCAGTGGTGCCAGTGCACTCTCTGGACTCACTGCACTGCATCCCCAGTGGTGCCAGTGCACTCTCTTGAGTCAATGCAGTGCATCCCCAGTGGTGCCAGTGCACTCTCTGGACTCACTGCACTGCACTGCATCCCCAGTGGTGCCAGTGCACTCTCTGGACTCACTGCACTGCATCCCCAATAGTATCAGTGCAATCTCTGGTCTCACTGCGGTGCATCCCCAGTGGTGCCAGTGCACTCTCTGGACTCACTGCACTGTATCCCCAGTGGTGCCAGTGCACTCTCTGGACTCACGGCACTGCATCCCCAGTGGTGCCAGTGCACTCTCTGGACTCACTGCACTGCATCCCCAGTGGTGCCACTGCACTCTCTGGACTCACTGCACTGCATCCCCAGTGGTGCCAGTGCCCTCTCTGGACTCACTGCACTGCATCCCCAGTGGTGCCAGTGCACTCTCTGGACTCACTGCACTGCATCCCCAGTGGTGCCAGTGCACTCTCTGGACTCACTGCACTGCATCTCCAGCGGGGCCAGTGCACTCTCTGGACTCACTGCACTGCATCCCCATTGGTGCCAGTACACTCTCTGGACTCACCGCACTGCATCCCCAGTGGTGCCAGTGCACTCTCTGGACTCACTGCACTGCATCCCCAGTGGTGCCAGTGCACTCTCTGGACTCACTGCACTGCATCCCCAGTGCTGCCAGTGGACTCTCTGGACCCACTGCACTGAATTCCCAGTGGTGCCAGGGCACTCTCTGGACTCACTGCACTGAACCCCCAGTGGTGCCAGTGCGCTCTCTGGACTCACCAGGGTGCATCCACAGTGGTGCCAGTGCACTCTCTGGACTCACTGCACTGCATCCCCAGTGGTGCCAGTGCACTCTCTGGACTCACGGCACTGCATCCCCAGTGCTGCCAGTGGACTCTCTGGACCCACTGCACTGAATTCCCAGTGGTGCCAGTGCACTCTCTGGACTCACTGCACTGCATCCCCAGTGGTGCCACTGCACTCTCTGGACTCACGGCACTGCATTCCCGGTGGTGCCAGTGCACTCTCTGGACTCACTGCACTGAACCCCCAGTGGTGCCAGTGCGCTCTCTGGACTCACCAGGGTGCATCCCCAGTGGTGCCAGTGCACTCTCTGCACTCACCGGGGTGCATCCCCAGTGGTGACAGTGCACTCTCTGGACTCACGGCACTGCATCCCCATTGGTGCCAGTGCACTCTCTGGACTCACTGCACTGCATCCCCTGTGGTGCCAGTGCACTCCCTGGACTCACTGCACTGCATCCCCTTAGGTGCCAGTGCACTCTCTGGACTCACTGCACTGCATCCCCAGTGGTGCCAGTGCCCTCTGTGGACTCACTGCACTGCATCCCCAGTGGGGCCAGTGTACTCTCTGGACTCACTGCAATGCATCCCCAGTGGTGCCAGTGCACTCTCTGGACTCACTGCACTGCATCCCCAGTGGTGCCAGTGCACTCTCTGTACCCACTGCACTGAATTCCCAGTGGTGCCAGTGCACTCTCTAGACTCACTGCACTGCATCCCCAGGGGTGCCAGTGCACTCCCTGGACTCACGGCACTGCATCCCCGGTGTTGCCAGTGCACTCTCTGGACTCACTGCACTCCATCCCCAGTGGTGCCAGTGCACTCTCTGGACTCACCGGGGTGCACCCCAGTGGTGCCAGTGCACTCTCTGGACTCACTGCACTGCATCCCCAGTGGTGCCAGTGCACTCTCTGCACTTACTACCGTGCATCCCCAGTGGTGCCAGTGCACTCTCTGGACTCACTGCACTGCATCCCCAGTGGTGCCAGTGCACTCTCTGGACTCACTGCACTCCATCCCCATTGGTGCCAGTGCACTCTCTGGACTCACCGGGGTGCATCCCCAGTGGTGCCAGTGCACTCTCTGGACTCACTGCACTGCATCCCCAGTGGTGCCAGTGCACTCTCTGGACTCACTGCACTCCATCCCCAGTGGTGCCAGTGCACTCTCTGGACTCACCGGGGTGCACCCGGTGGTGCCAGTGCACTCTCTGGACTCACTGCACTGCATCCCCAGTGGTGCCAGTGCACTCTCTGGACTCACGGCACTGCATCCCCAGTGGTGCCAGTGCACTCTCTGGACTCACGGCACTGCATCCCCGGTGGTGCCAGTGCACTCCCTGGACTCACTGCACTCCATCCCCAGTGGTGCCAGTGCACTCTCTGGACTCACCGGGGTGCATCCCCAGTGGTGCCAGTGCACTCTCTGGACTCACTGCACTGCATCCCCAGTGGTGCCAGTGCACTCTCTGGACTCACGGCACTGCATCCCCAGTGGTGCAAGTGCACTCTCTGCACTCACTGACCTGCATCCCCAGTGGTGCCAGTGCACTCTCTGGACTCACTGCACTGCATCCCCAGTGGTGCCAGTGCACTCTCTGCACTCACTGACCTGCATCCCCAGTGGTGCCAGTGCACTCTCTTGAGTCACTGCACTGCATCCCCAGTGGTGCCAGTGCACTCTCTGTACCCACTGCACTGAATTCCCAGTGGTGCCAGTGCACTCTCTGGACTCACTGCACTGCATCCCCAGTGGTGCCAGTGCACTCTCTGGACTCACCGGGGTGCATCCCCAGTGGTGCCAGTGCACTCTCTGGACTCACTGCACTGCATCCCCAGTGGTGCCAGTGCACTCTCTGGACTCACTGCACTGCATCCCCAGTGGTGCCAGTGCACTCTCTGGACTCACTACACTGCATCACCAGTGGTGCCAGTGCACTCTCTGGACTCACTGCACTGCATCCCCAGTGGTGCCAGTGCACTCTCTGGAGTCACGGCACTGCATCCCCAGTGGTGCCAGTGCACTCTCTGGACTCACCGGGGTGCATCCCCAGTGGTGCCAGCGCACTCTCTGGACTCACTGCACTGCATCCCCGGTGGTGCCAGTGCACTCCCTGGACTCACTGCACTGCATCCCCAGTGGTGCCAGTGCACTCTCTGGACTCACTGCACTGCATCCCCAGTGGTGCCAGTGCCCTCTGTGGACTCACTGCACTGCATCCCCAGTGGGGCCCGTGTACTCTCTGGACTCACTGCACTGCATCCCCAGTGGTGCCACTGCACTCTCTGGACTCACTGCACTGCATTGCCATTGGTGCCAGTGCACTCTCTGGACTCACTGCACTGCATCCCAGTGGTGTCAGTGGACCTTCTGGACTCACTGCACTGCATTCCCAGTGGTGCCAGTGCACTCTCTGGACTCACAGCACTGCATCCCCAGTGGTGCCAGTGCACTCTCTGGACTCACTGCACTGCATCCCCAGTGGTGCCAGTGCACACTCTGGACTCACGGCACTGCATTCCCAGTGGTGCTAGTGCACTCTCTGGACCAACGGCAGTGCATCCCCAGTATTGCCAGTGCACTCTCTGGACTCACTGCACTGCATCCCCAGTGGTGCCAGGGTACTCTCTGGACTCACTGCACTGCATCCCCAGTGGTGCCAAGGCACTCTCTGGACTCACTGCAATGCATCGCCATTGGTGCCAGAGCACTCTCTGGACTCATTGCAGTGCATCCCCAGTGGTGCCAGTGCACTCTCTGGACTCACTGCACTGCATCCCCAGTGGTGCCAGTGCACTCTCTGGACTCACTGCACTGCATCCCCATTGGTGCCAGTACACTCTCTGGACTCACCGCACTGCATCCCCAGTGGTGCCAGTGCACTCTCTGGACTCACTGCACTGCATCCCCAGTGGTGCCAGTGCACTCTCTGGACTCACTGCACTGCATCCCCAGTGCTGCCAGTGGACTCTCTGGACCCACTGCACTGAATTCCCAGTGGTGCCAGGGCACTCTCTGGACTCACTGCACTGCATCCCCAGTGGTGCCAGTGCACTCTCTGGACTCACGGCACTGCATTCCCGGTGGTGCCAGTGCACTCTCTGGACTCACTGCACTGAACCCCCAGTGGTGCCAGTGCGCTCTCTGGACTCACCAGGGTGCATCCCCAGTGGTGCCAGTGCACTCTCTGCACTCACCGGGGTGCATCCCCAGTGGTGACAGTGCACTCTCTGGACTCACGGCACTGCATCCCCATTGGTGCCAGTGCACTCTCTGGACTCACTGCACTGCATCCCCTGTGGTGCCAGTGCACTCCCTGGACTCACTGTAGTGCATCCCCAGTGGTGCCAGTGCAATCTCTGGACTCACTGCACTGCATCCCCAGTGGTGCCAGTGCCCTCTGTGGACTCACTGCACTGCATCCCCAGTGGGGCCAGTGTACTCTCTGGACTCACTGCAATGCATCCCCAGTGGTGCCAGTGCACTCTCTGGACTCACGGCACTGCATCACCAGTGGTGCCAGTGCACTCTCTGGACTCACTGCAGTGCATCCCCAGTGGTGCCAGCGCACTCTCTGGACTCACTGCACTGCATCCCCGGTGGTGCCAGTGCACTCTCTGGACTCACTGCACTGCATCCCCAGTGGTGCCAGTGCACTCTCTGGACTCACTGCACTGCATCCCCAGTGGTGCCAGTGCACTCTCTGTACCCACTGCACTGAATTCCCAGTGGTGCCAGTGCACTCTCTAGACTCACTGCACTGCATCCCCAGGGGTGCCAGTGCACTCCCTGGACTCACGGCACTGCATCCCCGGTGTTGCCAGTGCACTCTCTGGACTCACTGCACTCCATCCCCAGTGGTGCCAGTGCACTCTCTGGACTCACCGGGGTGCATCCCCAGTGGTGCCAGTGCACTCTCTGGACTCACTGCACTGCATCCCCAGTGGTGCCAGTGCACTCTCTGGACTCACGGCACTGCATCCCCAGTGGTGCCAGTGCACTCTCTGGACTCACTGCACTGCATCCCCAGTGGTGCCAGTGCACTCTCTGGACTCACTGACCTGCATCCCCAGTGGTGCCAGTGCACTCTCTTGAGTCACTGCACTGCATCCCCAGTGGTGCCAGTGCACTCTCTGTACCCACTGCACTGAATTCCCAGGGGTGCCAGTGCACTCTCTGGACTCACTGCACTGCATTCCCAGTGGTGCCAGGGCACTCTCTGTACCCACTGCACTGAATTCCCAGGGGTGCAAGTGCACGCTCTGGACTCACTGCACTGCATTCCCAGTGGTGCCAAGGCACTCTCTGGACTCACTGCACTGCATCCCCAGTGGTTCCAGTGCACTCTCTGGACTCACTGCAGTGCATCCCCAGTGGTGCCAGTGCACTCTCTGGACTCACTGCACTGCATCCCCAGTGCTGCCAGTGCACTCTTTGGACTCACTGCACTGAATTCCCGGTGGTGCCAGTGCACTCTCTGGACTCACAGCACTGCATCCCCAGTGGTGCCAGTGCACTCTATGGAGTCACTGCACTGCATCCCCAGGGGTGCCAGTGCACGCTCTGGACTCACTGCACTGCATCCCCATTGGTGCCAGTGCACTCTCTGGACTCACTAATGACCATCCCCAGTGTTGCCAGTGCACTCTCTGGACTCACTGACCTGCATCCCCAGTGGTGCCAGTGCACTCTCTTGAGTCACTGCACTGCATCCCCAGTGGTGCCAGTGCACTCTCTGTACCCACTGCACTGAATTCCCAGTGGTGCCAGTGCACTCTCTGGACTCACTGCACTGCATCCCCAGTGGTGCCAGTGCACTCTCTGGACTCACCGGGGTGCATCCCCAGTGGTGCCAGTGCACTCTCTGGACTCACTGCACTGCATCCCCAGTGGTGCCAGTGCACTCTCTGGACTCACTGCACTGCATCCCCAGTGGTGCCAGTGCACTCTCTGGACTCACTACACTGCATCACCAGTGGTGCCAGTGCACTCTCTGGACTCACTGCACTGCATCCCCAGTGGTGCCAGTGCACTCTCTGGAGTCACGGCACTGCATCCCCAGTGGTGCCAGTGCACTCTCTGGACTCACCGGGGTGCATCCCCAGTGGTGCCAGCGCACTCTCTGGACTCACTGCACTGCATCCCCGGTGGTGCCAGTGCACTCCCTGGACTCACTGCACTGCATCCCCAGTGGTGCCAGTGCACTCTCTGGACTCACTGCACTGCATCCCCAGTGGTGCCAGTGCCCTCTGTGGACTCACTGCACTGCATCCCCAGTGGGGCCCGTGTACTCTCTGGACTCACTGCAGTGCATCCCCAGTGGTGCCACTGCACTCTCTGGACTCACTGCACTGCATTGCCATTGGTGCCAGTGCACTCTCTGGACTCACTGCACTGCATCCCAGTGGTGTCAGTGGACCTTCTGGACTCACTGCACTGCATTCCCAGTGGTGCCAGTGCACTCTCTGGACTCACAGCACTGCATCCCCAGTGGTGCCAGTGCACTCTCTGGACTCACTGCACTGCATCCCCAGTGGTGCCAGTGCACACTCTGGACTCACGGCACTGCATTCCCAGTGGTGCTAGTGCACTCTCTGGACCAACGGCAGTGCATCCCCAGTATTGCCAGTGCACTCTCTGGACTCACTGCACTGCATCCCCAGTGGTGCCAGGGTACTCTCTGGACTCACTGCACTGCATCCCCAGTGGTGCCAAGGCACTCTCTGGACTCACTGCAATGCATCGCCATTGGTGCCAGAGCACTCTCTGGACTCATTGCAGTGCATCCCCAGTGGTGCCAGTGCACTCTCTGGACTCACTGCACTGCATCCCCAGTGGTGCCAGTGCACTCTCTGGACTCACCGCACTGCATCCCCATTGGTGCCAGTACACTCTCTGGACTCACCGCACTGCATCCCCAGTGGTGCCAGTGCACTCTCTGGACTCACTGCACTGCATCCCCAGTGGTGCCAGTGCACTCTCTGGACTCACTGCACTGCATCCCCAGTGCTGCCAGTGGACTCTCTGGACCCACTGCACTGAATTCCCAGTGGTGCCAGGGCACTCTCTGGACTCACTGCACTGCATCCCCAGTGGTGCCAGTGCACTCTCTGGACTCACGGCACTGCATTCCCGGTGGTGCCAGTGCACTCTCTGGACTCACTGCACTGAACCCCCAGTGGTGCCAGTGCGCTCTCTGGACTCACCAGGGTGCATCCCCAGTGGTGCCAGTGCACTCTCTGCACTCACCGGGGTGCATCCCCAGTGGTGACAGTGCACTCTCTGGACTCACGGCACTGCATCCCCATTGGTGCCAGTGCACTCTCTGGACTCACTGCACTGCATCCCCTGTGGTGCCAGTGCACTCCCTGGACTCACTGTAGTGCATCCCCAGTGGTGCCAGTGCAATCTCTGGACTCACTGCACTGCATCCCCAGTGGTGCCAGTGCCCTCTGTGGACTCACTGCACTGCATCCCCAGTGGGGCCAGTGTACTCTCTGGACTCACTGCAATGCATCCCCAGTGGTGCCAGTGCACTCTCTGGACTCACGGCACTCCATCACCAGTGGTGCCAGTGCACTCTCTGGACTCACTGCAGTGCATCCCCAGTGGTGCCAGCGCACTCTCTGGACTCACTGCACTGCATCCCCGGTGGTGCCAGTGCACTCTCTGGACTCACTGCACTGCATCCCCAGTGGTGCCAGTGCACTCTCTGGACTCACTGCACTGCATCCCCAGTGGTGCCAGTGCACTCTCTGTACCCACTGCACTGAATTCCCAGTGGTGCCAGTGCACTCTCTAGACTCACTGCACTGCATCCCCAGGGGTGCCAGTGCACTCCCTGGACTCACGGCACTGCATCCCCGGTGTTGCCAGTGCACTCTCTGGACTCACTGCACTCCATCCCCAGTGGTGCCAGTGCACTCTCTGGACTCACCGGGGTGCATCCCCAGTGGTGCCAGTGCACTCTCTGGACTCACTGCACTGCATCCCCAGTGGTGCCAGTGCACTCTCTGGACTCACGGCACTGCATCCCCAGTGGTGCCAGTGCACTCTCTGGACTCACTGCACTGCATCCCCAGTGCTGCCAGTGCACTCTCTGGACTCACTGACCTGCATCCCCAGTGGTGCCAGTGCACTCTCTTGAGTCACTGCACTGCATCCCCAGTGGTGCCAGTGCACTCTCTGTACCCACTGCACTGAATTCCCAGGGGTGCCAGTGCACTCTCTGGACTCACTGCACTGCATTCCCAGTGGTGCCAGGGCACTCTCTGTACCCACTGCACTGAATTCCCAGGGGTGCAAGTGCACGCTCTGGACTCACTGCACTGCATTCCCAGTGGTGCCAAGGCACTCTCTGGACTCACTGCACTGCATCCCCAGTGGTTCCAGTGCACTCTCTGGACTCACTCCACTGCATCCCCAGTGGTGCCAGTGCACTCTCTGGACTCACTGCACTGCATCCCCAGTGCTGCCAGTGCACTCTTTGGACTCACTGCACTGAATTCCCGGTGGTGCCAGTGCACTCTCTGGACTCACAGCACTGCATCCCCAGTGGTGCCAGTGCACTCTATGGAGTCACTGCACTGCATCCCCAGGGGTGCCAGTGCACGCTCTGGACTCACTGCACTGCATCCCCATTGGTGCCAGTGCACTCTCTGGACTCACTAATGACCATCCCCAGTGTTGCCAGTGCACTCTCTGGACTCACTGCACTGCATCCCCAGTGGTGCCAGTGCACTCTCTGGATCACTGCACTGCATCCCCAGTGGTGCCAGTGCACTCTCTGGACTCACTGCACTGCATCCCCATTGGTGACAGTGCACTCTCTGGACTCACTGCGCTGCATCCCCAAGGGTGCCAGTGCACTCTTTGGACTCACTGCACTGCATCCCCAGTGGTGCCACTGCACTCTCTGGACTCACTGCACTGCATCCCCAGTGGTGCCGGGGCACTCTCTGGACTCACTGCACTGCATCCCCAGTGGTGCCAGTGCCCTCTGTGGACTCACTGCACTACATCCCCAGTGGGGCCAGTGCACTCTCTGCACTCACTGCACTGCATCCCCAGTGGTGCCAGTGCACTCTCTGGACTCACTGCACTGCATCCCCAGTGGTGCCAGTGCACTCTCTTGAGTCACTGCACTGCATCCCCAGTGGTGCCAGTGTACTCTCTGGACTCACTGCACTGCATCCCCAGTGGTGCCAGGGCACTCTCTGGACTCACTGCACTGCATCCCCAGTGGTGCCAGTGACCTCTCTGGACTCAGTGCAGTGCATTCCCAGTGGTGCCAGTGCACTCTCTGGACTCACCGGGGTGCATCCCCAATAGTACCAGTGCCCTCTCTGGACTCACTGCAGTGCATCCCCAGTGGTGCCAGTGCGCTCTCTGGACTCACCGCACTGCATCCCCAGTGGTGCCAGTGCACTCTATGGACTCACTGCAGTGCATCCCCAGTGGTGCCAGTGCACTCTCTGGACTCACTGCACTGCATCCCCAGTGGTGCCAGTGCACTCTCTGGACTCACTGCACTGCATCCCCAGTGGTGCCAGGGTACTCTCTGGACTCACTGCACTACATCCCCAGTGGTGCCAGGGTACTCTCTGGACTCACTGCACTGCATCCCCAGTGGTGCCAAGGCACTCTCTGGACTCACTGCACTGCATTGCCATTGGTGCCAGTGCACTCTCTGGACTCATTGCAGTGCATCCCCAGTGGTGTCAGTGCACTCTCTCAACTCACTGCGCTGCATCCCCAGTGGTGCCAGTGCACTCTCTGGACTCAATGCAGTGCATCCCCAGTGGTGCCAGTGCACTCTCTGGACTCACTGCACTGCATCCCCAGTGGTGCCAGTGCACTCTCTGGACTCACTGCACTGCATCACCAGTGGTGCCAGTGCACTCTCTGGACTCACTGCACTGCATCCCCAGTGGTGCCACTGCACTCTCTGGACTCACGGCACTGCATCCCCAGTGGTGCCAGTGCACTCTCTGGACTCACTGCACTGCATCCCCAGTGGTGCCAGTGCACTCTCTGGACTCACTGCACTGCATCCCCAGTGGTGCCAGTGCACTCTCTGGACTCACTGCACTGTATCCCCAGTGGTGCCAGTGCACTCTCTGGAGTCACTGCACTGCATCCCCAGTGGTGCCAGTGCACTCTCTGGACTCACTGCACTGCATCCCCAGAGGTGCCAGTGCACTCTCTGGACTCACTGCACTGCATCCCCAGTGGTGCCAGTGCACTCTCTGGACTCACTGCACTGCATCCCAGGTGGTGCCAGTGCACTCTCTGAACTCACTGCACTGCATCTCCAGCGGTGCCAGTGCACTCTCTGGACTCACTGCACTGCATCCCCAGTGGTGCCAGTGCACTCTCTGGACTCACTGCACTGCATCTCCACTGGTGCCAGTGCACTCTCTGGACTCACGGCACGGCATCCCCAGTGGTGCCAGTGCACTCTCTGGACTCACTGCACTGCACCCCCAGTGGTGCCAGTGCACTCTCTGCACTCACTGCACTGCATCCCCAGTGGTGCCAGTGCACTCTCTGGACTTGCCGGGGTGCATCCCCTGTGGTGCCAGTGCACTCTCTGGACTCACTGCAGTGCATCCCCAGTGGTGCCAGTGCACACTCTGGACTCACTGCACTGCATCCCCTGTGGTGCCAGTGCACTCTCTGGACTCACTGCACTGCATCCCCAGTGGTGCCAGTGCACTCTCTGGACTCACTGCACTGCATCCCCAGTGGTACCACTGCACTCTCTGGACTCACTGCACTGCATCCCCAGTGGTGCTAGTGCACTCTCTGGACTCACTGCACTGCATCCCCAGTGGTGCCAGTTCACTCTCTGGACTTGCTGGGGAGCATCCCAAGTGGTGCCAGTTCACTCTCTGGACTCACTGCACTGCATCCCCAGTGGTGCCAGTGCACTCTCTGGACTCACCGCACTGCATCCCCCGTGGTGCCAGTGCACTCTCTGGACTCACTGCACTGCATCCCCAGTGGTGCCAGTGCACTCTCTGGACTCACTGCAGTGCATCCCCAGTGGTGCCAGTGCACTCTCTGGACTCACGGCACTGCATCCCCAGTGGTGCCAGTGCACTCTTTGGAATCACTGCACTGCATCCCCAGTGGTGCCAGTGCACTCTCTGGACTCACTGCACTGCATCCCCAGTGGTGCCACTGCACTCTCTGGACTCACTGCACTGCATCCCCAGTGGTGCCAGTGCACTCTCTGGACTCACTGCACTGCATCCCCAGTGGTGCCAGTGCACTCTCTGGACTCACTGCACAGCATCCCCAGAGGTGCCAGTGCACTCTCTGGACTCACTGCACTGCATCCCCAGTGCTGCCAGTGCACTCTCTGGACTCACTGCACTGCATCCCAGGTGGTTCCAGTGCACTCTCTGGACTCACTGCACTGCATCTCCAGCGGGGCCAGTGCACTCTCTGGACTCACTGCACTGCATCCCCAGTGGTGCCAATGCACTCTCTGGACTCACTGCACTGCATCCCCTGTGGTGCCAGTGCACTCTCTGGAGTCACTGCACTGCATCCCCAGTGGTGCCAGTGCACTCTCTGGACTCACTGCACTGCAACGCCAGTGGTGCCAGTGCACTCTCTGGACTCACTGCACTGCATCCCCAGTGGTGCCCGTGCACTCTCTGGTTCACTGCACTGCATCCGCAGGGGTGCCCGTGCACTCTCTGGACTCACTGCAGTGCATCCCCAGTGGTGCCAGTGCACTCTCTGGACTCACTGCACTGCATCCCCAGTGGTGCCAGTGCACTCTCTGCACTTACTACCGTGCATCCCCAGTGGTGCCAGTGCACTCTCTGGACTCACTGCACTGCATCCCCAGTGGTGCCAGTGCACTCTCTGGACTCTCTGCAGTGCATCCCCAGTGGTGCCAGTGCACTCTCTGGACACACTGCACTGCATCCCCAGTGGTGCCAGTGCACTCTCTGGACTCACTGCACTGCATCCCCAGTGGTGCCAGTGCACTCTCTGGACTCACTGCACTGCATCCCCAGTGGTGCCAGTGCACTCTCTGTACCCACTGCACTGCATCCCCGGTGGTGCCAGTGCACTCTCTGGACTCACTGCAGTGCATCCCCAGTGGTGCCAGTGCACTCTCTGTACCCACTGCACTGAATTCCCAGTGGTGCCAGTGCACTCTCTAGACTCACTGCACTGCATCCCCAGGGGTGCCAGTGCACTCTCTGGACTCACTGCACTGCATCCCCAGAGGTGCCAGTGCACTCTTTGGACTCACTGCACTGCATCCCCAGTGGTGCCAGTGCACTCTCTGGACTCACCGGGGTGCATCCCCAGTGGTGCCAGTGCACTCTTTGGACTCACTGCACTGCATCCCCAGTGGTGCCAGTGCACTCTCTGGACTCACTGCACTGCACCGCCAGTGGTGCCAGTGCTCTCCCTGGACTCACTGCACTGCATCCCCAGTGGTGCAAGTGTACTCTCTGGACTCACTGCACTGCATCCCCAGTGGTGCCAGTGCCCTCTGTGGACTCACTGCACTGCATCCCCAGTGGTGCCACTGCACTCTCTGGACTCACTGCACTGCATCCCCAGTGGTGCCAGTGCACTCTCTGGACTCACTGCACTGCATCCCCAGTGGTGCCAGTGCACTCTCTGGACTCACTGCACAGCATCCCCAGAGGTGCCAGTGCACTCTCTGGACTCACTGCACTGCATCCCCAGTGCTGCCAGTGCACTCTCTGGACTCACTGCACTGCATCCCAGGTGGTTCCAGTGCACTCTCTGGACTCACTGCACTGCATCTCCAGCGGGGCCAGTGCACTCTCTGGACTCACTGCACTGCATCCCCAGTGGTGCCAATGCACTCTCTGGACTCACTGCACTGCATCCCCTGTGGTGCCAGTGCACTCTCTGGAGTCACTGCACTGCATCCCCAGTGGTGCCAGTGCACTCTCTGGACTCACTGCACTGCACCGCCAGTGGTGCCAGTGCACTCTCTGGACTCACTGCACTGCATCCCCAGTGGTGCCCGTGCACTCTCTGGTTCACTGCACTGCATCCGCAGGGGTGCCCGTGCACTCTCTGGACTCACTGCAGTGCATCCCCAGTGGTGCCAGTGCACTCTCTGGACTCACTGCACTGCATCCCCAGTGGTGCCAGTGCACTCTCTGCACTTACTACCGTGCATCCCCAGTGGTGCCAGTGCACTCTCTGGACTCACTGCACTGCATCCCCAGTGGTGCCAGTGCACTCTCTGGACTCTCTGCAGTGCATCCCCAGTGGTGCCAGTGCACTCTCTGGACACACTGCACTGCATCCCCAGTGGTGCCAGTGCACTCTCTGGACTCACTGCACTGCATCCCCACTGGTGCCAGTGCACTCTCTGGACTCACTGCAGTGCATCCCCAGTGGTGCCAGTGGACCTTCTGGACTCACTGCACTGCATCCCCAGTGGTGCCAGTGCACTCTCTGGACTCACTGCACTGCATCCCCAGTGGTGCCAGTGCACTCTCTGCTCTCACAGCACTGCATCCCCAGTGGTGCCAGTGCACTCTCTGGTCTCACAGCACTGCATCCCCAATGGTGCCAGTGCACTCTCTGGACACACTGCACTGCATCCCCAGTGGTGCCAGTGCACTCTCTGGACTCACTGCACTGCATCCCCAGTGGTGCCAGTGCACTCTCTGGACTCACTGCACTGCATCCCCAGTGGTGCCAGTGCACTCTCTGTACCCACTGCACTGCATCCCCGGTGGTGTCAGTGCACTCTCTGGACTCACTGCAGTGCATCCCCAGTGGTGCCAGTGCACTCTCTGTACCCACTGCACTGAATTCCCAGTGGTGCCAGTGCACTCTCTAGACTCACTGCAGTGCATCCCCAGGGGTGCCAGTGCACTCTCTGGACTCACTGCACTGCATCCCCGGAGGTGCCAGTGCACTCTTTGGACTCACTGCACTGCATCCCCAGTGGTGCCAGTGCACTCTCTGGACTCACCGGGGTGCATCCCCAGTGGTGCCAGTGCACTCTTTGGACTCACTGCACTGCATCCCCAGTGGTGCCAGTGCACTCTCTGGACTCACTGCACTGCATTACCAGTGGTGCCAGTGCACTCTCTGGACTCACCGGGGTGCATCCCCAGTGGTGCCAGTGCACTCTCTGGACTCACGGCAGTGCATCCCCAGTGGTGCCAGTGCACTCTCTGGACTCACTGCAGTGCATCCCCAGTGGTGCCCGTGCACTCTCTGGACTCACTGCACTGCACCCCCAGTGGTGCCAGTGCACTCTCTGGACTCACAGCACTGCATCCCCACTGGTGCCAGTGCACTCTCTGGACTCACTGCACTGCATCCCCAGTGGTGCCAGTGCACACTCTGGACTCACGGCACTGCATCCCCAGTGGTGCTAGTGCACTCTCTGGACCAACGGCACTGCATCCCAAGTGGTGCCAGTGCACTCTCTGGACTCACTGCACTGCATCCCCAGTGGTGCCAGCGTACTCTCTGGACTCACTGCACTGCATCCCCAGTGGTGCCAAGGCACTCTCTGGACTCACTGCACTGCATTGCCATTGGTGCCAGTGCACTCTCTGGACTCATTGCAGTGCATCCCCAGTGGTGTCAGTGCACTCTCTCGACTCACTGCGCTGCATCCCCAGTGGTGCCAGTGCACTCTCTGGACTCACTGCAGTGCATCCCCAGTGGTGCCAGTGCACTCTCTGGACTCACTGCACTGCATCCCCAGTGGTGCCAGTGCACTCTCTGGACTCACTGCACTGCATCCCCAGTGGTGCCAGTGCACTCTCTGGACTCACGGCACTGCATCCCCAATAGTGCCAGTGCACTCTCTGGACTCACTGCAGTGCATCCCCAGTGGTGCCAGTGCACTCTCTGGACTCACTGCACTGCATCCCCAGTGGTGCCAGTGCACTCTCTGGACTCACTGCACTGTATCCCCAGTGGTGCAAGTGCACTCTCTGGACTCACTGCACTGCATCCCCAGTGGTGCCAGTGCACTCTCTGGACTCACTGCACTGCATCCCCAGAGGTGCCAGTGCACTCTCTGGACTCACTGCACTGCATCCCCAGTGGTGCCAGTGCACTCTCTGGACTCACTGCACTGCATCCCAGGTGGTGCCAGTGCACTCTCTGGACTCACTGCACTGCATCTCCAGCGGTGCCAGTGCACTCTCTGGACTCACTGCACTGCATCCCCAGTGGTGCCAGTGCACTCTCTGGACTCACTGCACTGCATCCCCAGTGGTGCCAGTGGACCTTCTGGACTCACTGCACTGCATCCCCAGTGGTGCCAGTGCACTCTCTGGACTCACTGCACTGCATCCCCAGTGGTGCCAGTGCACTCTCTGGTCTCACTGCAGTGCATCCCCAGTGGTGCCAGTGCACTCTCTGGACTCACTGCACTGCATCCCCTATGGGGCCAGTGCACTCTCTGGACTCACTGCAGTGCATCCCCAGTGGTACCAGTGCACTCTCTGGACTCACCGGGGTGCATCCCCAGTGGTGCCAGAGCACTCTCTGGAGTCACTGCACTGCATCCCCAGTGGTGCCAGTGCACTCTCTGGACTCACTGCACTGCATCCCCAGTGGTGCCAGTGCACTCTCTGGACTCACTGCACTGCATCCCCAATAGTATCAGTGCAATCTCTGGTCTCACTGCGTTGCATACCCAGTGGTGCCAGTGCACTCTCTGGACTCACTGCACTGCATCCCCAGTGGTGCCAGTGCACTCTCTGGACTCACGGCACTGCATCCCCAGTGGTGCCAGTGCACTCTCTGGACTCACTGCACTGCATCCCCAGTGGTGCCACTGCACTCTCTGGACTCACTGCACTGCATCCCCAGTGGTGCCAGTGCACTCTCTGGACTCACTGCACTGCATCCCCAGTGGTGCCAGTGCACTCTCTGGACTCACTGCAGTGCATCCCAGGTGGTGCCAGTGCACTCTCTGGACTCACTGCACTGCATCTCCAGCGGGGCCAGTGCACTCTCTGGACTCACTGCACTGCATCCCCAGTGGTGCCAGTGCACTCTCTGGACTCACTGCACTGCATCTCCACTGGTGCCAGTGCACTCTCTGGACTCACGGCACTGCATCACCAGTGGTGCCAGTGCACTCTCTGGACTCACTGCACTGCACCCCCAGTGGTGCCAGTGCACTCTCTGGACTCACTGCACTGCATCCCCAGTGGTGCCTGTGCACTCTCTGGTTCACTGCACTGCATCCCCAGGGGTGCCCGTGCACTCTCTGGACTCACTGCACTGCATCCCCGGTGGTGCTAGTGCACTCTCTGGACTCACTCCACTGCATCCCCAGTGGTGCTAGTGCACTCTCTGGACTCACTGCACTGCTTCCCTGTGGTGCCAGTTCACTCTCTGGACTTGCCAGGGTGCATCACCATTGGTGCCAGTGCACTCTCTGGACTCACTGCACTGCATCCCCAGTGGTGCCAGTGCACTCTCTGGACTCACTGCAGTGCATCATCAATGGTGCCAGTGCACTCTCTGGACTCACTGCAGTGCATGCCCAGTGGTGCCAGTGCACTCTCTGGACTCACCGGGGTGCATCCCCAGTGGTGCCAGTGCACTCTCTGGACTCACCGGGGTGCATCCCCAGTGGTGCCAGTGCACTCTCTGGACTCACTGCACTGCATCCCCAGTGGTGCCAGTGCACTCTCTGGACTCAACGCACTGCATCCCCAAGGTGCCAGTGCACTCTCTGGACTCACTGCACTGCATCCCCAGTGGTGCCAGTGCACTCTCTGGACTCACTGCACTGCATCCCCAGTGGTGCCAGTGCACTCTCTGGACTCACTGCAGTGCATCACCAATGGTGCCAGTGCACTCTTTGGACTCACTGCAATGCATCCCCAGTGGTGCCAGTGCACTCTCTGGACTCACTGCACTGCATCCCCAGTGGTGCCAGTGCCCTCTGTGGACTTCTGCACTGCATCCCCAGTGGTGCCAGTGCACTCTCTGGACTCACTGCACTGCATCCCCAGTGGTGCCAGTGCACTCTCTGGACTCACTGCACTGCATCCCCAGTGGTGCCAGTGCACTCTCTTGAGTCAATGCAGTGCATCCCCAGTGGTGCCAGTGCACTCTCTGGACTCACTGCACTGCACTGCATCCCCAGTGGTGCCAGTGCACTCTGTGGACTCACTGCACTGCATCCCCAATAGTATCAGTGCAATCTCTGGTCTCACTGCGGTGCATTCCCTGTGGTGCCAGTGCACTCTCTGGACTCACTGCACTGTATCCCCAGTGGTGCCAGTGCACTCTCTGGACTCACGGCACTGCATCCCCAGTGGTGCCAGTGCACTCTCTGGACTCACTGCACTGCATCCCCAGTGGTGCCAGTGCACTCTCTGGACTCACTGCACTGCATCCCCAGTGGTGCCAGTGCCCTCTCTGGACTCACTGCACTGCATCCCCAGTGGTGCCAGTGCACTCTCTGGACTCACTGCACTGCATCCCCAGTGGTGCCAGTGCACTCTCTGGACTCACTGCACTGCATCTCCAGCGGGGCCAGTGCACTCTCTGGACTCACTGCACTGCATCCCCAGTGGTGCCAGTGCACTCTCTGGACTCACTGCACTGCATCCCCAGTGGTGCCTGTGCACTCTCTGGTTCACTGCACTGCATCCCCAGGGGTGCCCGTGCACTCTCTGGACTCACTGCACTGCATCCCCAGTGGTGCCAGTGCACTCTATGGACACACTGCACTGCATCCGCAGTGGTGCCAGTGCACTCTCTGGACTCACGGCACTGCATCCCCAGTGGTGCCAGTGCACTCTCTGGACTCACTGCACTGCATCCCCAGTGGTGCCAGTGCACTCTCTGGACTCACGGCAGTGCATCCCCAGTGGTGCCAGTGCACTCTCTGGACTCACCGCACTGCATCCCCAGTGGTGCCAGTGCACTCTCTGGACTCACTGCACTGCATCCCCTATGGGGCCAGTGCACTCTCTGGACTCACTGCAGTGCATCCCCAGTGGTACCAGTGCACTCTCTGGACTCACCGGGGTGCATCCCCAGTGGTGCCAGAGCACTCTCTGGAGTCACTGCACTGCATCCCCAGTGGTGCCAGTGCACTCTCTGGACTCACTGCACTGCATCCCCAGTGGTGCCAGTGCACTCTCTGGACTCACTGCACTGCATCCCCAATAGTATCAGTGCAATCTCTGGTCTCACTGCGTTGCATACCCAGTGGTGCCAGGGCACTCTCTGGACTCACTGCACTGCATCCCCAGTGGTGCCAGTGCACTCTCTGGACTCACGGCACTGCATCCCCAGTGGTGCCAGTGCACTCTCTGGACTCACTGCACTGCATCCCCAGTGGTGCCACTGCACTCTCTGGACTCACTGCACTCCATCCCCAGTGGTGCCAGTGCACTCTCTGGACTCACTGCACTGCATCCCCAGTGGTGCCAGTGCACTCTCTGGACTCACTGCAGTGCATCCCAGGTGGTGCCAGTGCACTCTCTGGACTCACTGCACTGCATCTCCAGCGGGGCCAGTGCACTCTCTGGACTCACTGCACTGCATCCCCAGTGGTGCCAGTGCACTCTCTGGACTCACTGCACTGCATCTCCACTGGTGCCAGTGCACTCTCTGGACTCACGGCACTGCATCCCCAGTGGTGCCAGTGCACTCTCTGGACTCACTGCACTGCACCCCCAGTGGTGCCAGTGCACTCTCTGGACTCACTGCACTGCATCCCCAGTGGTGCCTGTGCACTCTCTGGTTCACTGCACTGCATCCCCAGGGGTGCCCGTGCACTCTCTGGACTCACTGCACTGCATCCCCGGTGGTGCTAGTGCACTCTCTGGACTCACTCCACTGCATCCCCAGTGGTGCTAGTGCACTCTCTGGACTCACTGCACTGCATCCCCAGTGGTGCCAGTTCACTCTCTGGACTTGCCAGGGTGCATCCCCATTGGTGCCAGTGCACTCTCTGGACTCACTGCACTGCATCCCCAGTGGTGCCAGTGCACTCTCTGGACTCACTGCAGTGCATCATCAATGGTGCCAGTGCACTCTCTGGACTCACTGCAGTGCATGCCCAGTGGTGCCAGTGCACTCTCTGGACTCACCGGGGTGCATCCCCAGTGGTGCCAGTGCACTCTCTGGACTCACCGGGGTGCATCCCCAGTGGTGCCAGTGCACTCTCTGGACTCACTGCACTGCATCCCCAGTGGTGCCAGTGCACTCTCTGGACTCAACGCACTGCATCCCCAAGGTGCCAGTGCACTCTCTGGACTCACTGCACTGCATCCCCAGTGGTGCCAGTGCACTCTCTGGACTCACTGCACTGCATCCCCAGTGGTGCCAGTGCACTCTCTGGACTCACTGCAGTGCATCACCAATGGTGCCAGTGCACTCTTTGGACTCACTGCAATGCATCCCCAGTGGTGCCAGTGCACTCTCTGGACTCACTGCACTGCATCCCCAGTGGTGCCAGTGCCCTCTGTGGACTTCTGCACTGCATCCCCAGTGGTGCCAGTGCACTCTCTGGACTCACTGCACTGCATCCCCAGTGGTGCCAGTGCACTCTCTGGACTCACTGCACTGCATCCCCAGTGGTGCCAGTGCACTCTCTTGAGTCAATGCAGTGCATCCCCAGTGGTGCCAGTGCACTCTCTGGACTCACTGCACTGCACTGCATCCCCAGTGGTGCCAGTGCACTCTCTGGACTCACTGCACTGCATCCCCAATAGTATCAGTGCAATCTCTGGTCTCACTGCGGTGCATTCCCTGTGGTGCCAGTGCACTCTCTGGACTCACTGCACTGTATCCCCAGTGGTGCCAGTGCACTCTCTGGACTCACGGCACTGCATCCCCAGTGGTGCCAGTGCACTCTCTGGACTCACTGCACTGCATCCCCAGTGGTGCCAGTGCCCTCTCTGGACTCACTGCACTGCATCCCCAGTGGTGCCAGTGCCCTCTCTGGACTCACTGCACTGCATCCCCAGTGGTGCCAGTGCACTCTCTGGACTCACTGCACTGCATCCCCAGTGGTGCCAGTGCACTCTCTGGACTCACTGCACTGCATCTCCAGCGGGGCCAGTGCACTCTCTGGACTCACTGCACTGCATCCCCAGTGGTGCCAGTGCACTCTCTGGACTCACTGCACTGCATCTCCACTGGTGCCAGTGCACTCTCTGGACTCACGGCACTGCATCCCCAGTGGTGCCAGTGCACTCTCTGGACTCACTGCACTGCACCCCCAGTGGTGCCAGTGCACTCTCTGGACTCACTGCACTGCATCCCCAGTGGTGCCTGTGCACTCTCTGGTTCACTGCACTGCATCCCCAGGGGTGCCCGTGCACTCTCTCGACTCACTGCACTGCATCCCCAGTGGTGCCAGTGCACTCTATGGACACACTGCACTGCATCCCCAGTGGTGCCAGTGCACTCTCAGGACTTACTACAGTGCATCCCCAGTGGTGCCAGTGCACTCTCTGGACTCACTGCACTGCATCCCCAGTGGTGCCAGTGCACTCTCTGGACTCACGGCAGTGCATCCCCAGTGGTGCCAGTGCACTCTCTGGACTCACCGCACTGCATCCCCAGTGGTGCCAGTGCACTCTCTGGACTCACTGCACTGCATCCCCAATCGTACCAGTGCACTCTCTGGACTCACTGCAGTGCATCCCCAGTGGTGCCAGGGCACTCTCTGGACTCACTGCACTGCATCCCCAGTGGTGCCAGTGCAATCTCTGGTCTCACTGCAGTGCATACCTAGTGGTGCCAGTGCACTCTCTGGACTCACTGCACTGCATCCCCAGTGGTGCCAGTGCACTCTCTGGACTCACTGCACTGCATCCCCAGTGGTGCCAGTGCACTCTCTGGACTCACTGCAGTGCATCCCCAGTGGTGCCAGCGCACTCTCTGGACTCACTGCAGTGCATCCCCAGTGGTGCCAGTGCACTCTCTGGACTCACTGCACTGCATCCCCAGTGGTGCCAGTGCACTCTCTGGACTCACTGCGCTGCATCCCCAGTGGTGTCAGTACACTCTCTGGACTCACTGCACTGCATCCCCAGTGGTGCCAGTGCACTCTCTGTACCCACTGCACTGAATTCCCAGTGGTGCCAGTGCACTCTCTAGACTCACTGCACTGCATCCCCAGGGGTGCCAGTGCACTCTCTGGACTCACGGAATTGCATCCCCTGTGGTGCCAGTGCACTCTCTGGACTCACTGCACTGCATCCCCAGTGTTGCCAGTGGACTCTCTGGACTCACCAGGGTTCATCCCCAGTGGTGCCAGTGCACTCTCTGGACTCACTGCACTGCATCCCCAGTGGTGCCAGTGCACTCTCTGGAGTCACTGCACTGCATCCCCAGTGGTGCCAGTGCACTCCCTGGACTCACTGCACTGCATCCCCAGTGGTGCCAGTGCAGTCTCTGGACTCACTGCACTGCATCCCCAGTGGTGCCAGTGCCCTCTGTGGACTCACTGCACTGCATCCCCTATGGGGCCAGTGTACTCTCTGGACTCACTGCAGTGCATCCCCAGTGGTGCCAGTGCACTCTCTGGACTCACTGCAATGCATCCCCAGTGGTGCCAGTGCACTCTCTGGACTCACTGCACTGCATCCCCAGTGGTGCCAGTGCACTCTCTGGACTCACTGCAGTGCATCCCCAGTGGTGCCAGTGGAGCTTCTGGACTCACTGCACTGCATCCCCAGTGGTGCCAGTGCACTCTCTGGACTCACTGCAGTGCATCCCCAGTGGTTCCAGTGTGCTCTCTGGAGTCACTGCACTTCATCCCCAGTGGTGCCAGTGCACTCTCTGGTCTCACTGCAGTGCATCCCCAGTGGTGCCAGTGCACTCTCTGGACTCACCGGGGTGCATCCCCAGTGGTGCCAGTGCACTCTCTGGACTCACTGCACTGCATCCCCATTGGTGCCAGGGCACTCTCTGGACTCACCGGGGTGCATCCCCAGTGGTGCCAGTGCACTCTCTGGACTCACTGCACTGCATCCCCAGTGGTGCCAGTGCACTCTCTGGACTCACCGGGGTGCATCCCCAGTGGTGCCAGCGCACTCTCTGGACTCACTGCACTGCATCCCCAGTGGTGCCAGTGCACTCTCTGGACTCACCGGGGTGCATCCCCAGTGGTGCCAGCGCACTCTCTGGACTCACTGCACTGCATCCCCAGTGGTGCCAGTGCACTCTCTGCACTCACTGCACTGCATCCCCAGTGGTGCCAGTGCACTCTCTGGACTCACTGCGCTGCATCCCCAGTGGTGTCAGTACACTCTCTGGACTCACTGCACTGCATCCCCAGTGGTGCCAGTGCACTCTCTGTACCCACTGCACTGAATTCCCAGTGGTGCCAGTGCACTCTCTGGACTCACTGCACTGCATCCCCAGGGGTGCCAGTGCACTCTCTGGACTCACTGCACTGCATCCCCAGTGGTGCCAGTGCACTCTCTGGACTCACTGCACTGCATCCCCAGTGGTGCCAGTGGACTCTCTGGACTCACCGGGGTGCATCCCCAGTGGTGCCAGTGCACTCTCTGGACTCACTGCACTGCATCCCCAGTGGTGCCAGTGCACTCTCTGGAGTCACTGCACTGCATCCCCAGTGGTGCCAGTGCACTCCCTGGACTCACTGCACTGCATCCCCAGTGGTGCCAGTGCACTCTCTGGACTCACGGCACTGCATCCCCAGTGGTGCCAGTGCCCTCTGTGGACTCACTGCACTGCATCCCCTATGGGGCCAGTGTACTCTCTGGACTCACTGCAGTGCATCCCCAGTGGTGCCAGTGCACTCTCTGGACTCACTGCAATGCATCCCCAGTGGTGCCAGTGCACTCTCTGGACTCACTGCACTGCATCCCCAGTGGTGCCAGTGCACTCTCTGGACTCACTGCAGTGCATCCCCAGTGGTGCCAGTGGAGCTTCTGGACTCACTGCACTGCATCCCCAGTGGTGCCAGTGCACTCTCTGGACTCACTGCAGTGCATCCCCAGTGGTTCCAGTGTGCTCTCTGGAGTCACTGCACTTCATCCCCAGTGGTGCCAGTGCACTCTCTGGACTCACTGCACTGCATCCCCAGTGGTGCCAGTGCACTCTCTGGACTCACCGGGGTGCATCCCCAGTGGTGCCAGTGCACTCTCTGGACTCACTGCACTGCATCCCCATTGGTGCCAGGGCACTCTCTGGACTCACCGGGGTGCATCCCCAGTGGTGCCAGTGCACTCTCTGGACTCACTGCACTGCATCCCCAGTGGTGCCAGTGCACTCTCTGGACTCACCGGGGTGCATCCCCAGTGGTGCCAGCGCACTCTCTGGACTCACTGCACTGCATCCCCAGTGGTGCCAGTGCACTCTCTGGACTCACTGCACTCCATCCCCAGTGGTGCCAGTGCACTCTCTGGACTCACTGCGCTGCATCCCCAGTGGTGTCAGTACACTCTCTGGACTCACTGCACTGCATCCCCAGTGGTGCCAGTGCACTCTCTGTACCCACTGCACTGAATTCCCAGTGGTGCCAGTGCACTCTCTAGACTCACTGCACTGCATCCCCAGGGGTGCCAGTGCACTCTCTGGACTCACGGCACTGCATCCCCAGTGGTGCCAGTGGACTCTCTGGACTCACCGGGGTGCATCCCCAGTGGTGCCAGTGCACTCTCTGGACTCACTGCACTGCATCCCCAGTGGTGCCAGTGCACTCTCTGTACCCACTGCACTGAATTCCCAGTGGTGCCAGTGCACTCTCTAGACTCACTGCACTGCATCCCCAGGGGTGCCAGTGCACTCTCTGGACTCACTGCACTGCATCCCCAGTGGTGCCAGTGCACTCCCTGGACTCACTGCAGTGCATCCCCAGTGGTGCCAGTGCACTCTCTGGACTCACTGCACTGCATCCCCAGTGGTGCCAGTGCCCTCTGTGGACTCACTGCACTGCATCCCCTATGGGGCCAGTGTACTCTCTGGACTCACTGCACTGCATCCCCAGTGGTGCCAGTGCACTCTCTGGACTCACTGCAATGCATCCCCAGTGGTGCCAGTGCACTCTCTGGACTCACTGCACTGCATCCCCAGTGGTGCCAGTGGAGCTTCTGGACTCACTGCACTGCATCCCCAGTGGTGCCAGTGGAGCTTCTGGACTCACTGCACTGCATCCCCAGTGGTGCCAGTGCACTCTCTGGACTCACTGCAGTGCATCCCCAGTGGTTCCAGTGTGCTCTCTGGAGTCACTGCACTTCATCCCCAGTGGTGCCAGTGCACTCTCTGGTCTCACTGCAGTGCATCCCCAGTGGTGCCAGTGCACACTCTGGACTCACCGGGGTGCATCCCCAGTGGTGCCAGTGCACTCTCTGGACTCACGGCACTGCATCCCCATTGGTGCCAGGGCACTCTCTGGACTCACCGGGGTGCATCCCCAGTGGTGCCAGTGCACTCTCTGGACTCACTGCACTGCATCCCCAGTAGTGCCAGTGCACTCTCTGGACTCACTGCACTGCATCCCCAGTGGTGCCAGTGCCCTCTGTGGACTCACTGCACTGCATCCCCAGTGGTGCCAGTGCACTCTCTGGACTCACTGCAGTGCATCATCAATGGTGCCAGTGCACTCTCTGGACTCACTGCAGTGCATGCCCAGTGCTGCCAGTGCACTCTCTGGACTTGCCGGGGTGCATCCCCAGTGGTGCCAGTGCACTCTCTGGACTCACTGCACTGCATCCCCAAGGTGCCAGTGCACTCTCTGGACTCACTGCACTGCATCCCCAGTGGTGCCAGTGCACTCTCTGGACTCACTGCACTGCATCCCCAGTGGTGCCAGTGCACTCTCTGGACTCACTGCAGTGCATCACCAATGGTGCCAGTGCACTCTTTGGACTCACTGCAATGCATCCCCAGAGGTGCCAGTGCACTCTCTGGACTCACTGCACTGCATCCCCAGTGGTGCCAGTGCCCTCTGTGGACTCACTGCACTGCATCCCCAGTGGTGCCAGTGCACTCTCTGGACTCACTGCACTGCATCCCCAGTGGTGCCAGTGCACTCTCTGGACTCACTGCACTGCATCCCCAGTGGTGCCAGTGCACTCTCTTGAGTCAATGCAGTGCATCCCCAGTGGTGCCAGTGCACTCTCTGGACTCACTGCACTGCACTGCATCCCCAGTGGTGCCAGTGCACTCTCTGGACTCACTGCACTGCATCCCCAATAGTATCAGTGCAATCTCTGGTCTCACTGCGGTGCATCCCCAGTGGTGCCAGTGCACTCTCTGGACTCACCGCACTGCATCCCCAGTGGTGCCAGTGCACTCTCTGGACTCACTGCAGTGCATGCCCAGTGGTGCCAGTGCACTCTCTGGACTTGCCGGGGTGCATCCCCAGTGGTGCCAGTGCACTCTCTGGACTCACCGGGGTGCATCCCCAGTGGTGCCAGTGCACTCTCTGGACTCACTGCACTGCATCCCCAGTGGTGCCAGTGCCCTCTGTGGACTCACCGCACTGCATCCCCAAGGTGCCAGTGCACTCTCTGGACTCACTGCACTGCATCCCCAGTGGTGCCAGTGCACTCTCTGGACTCACTGCACTGCATCCCCAGTGGTGCCAGTGCACTCTCTGGACTCACCGGGGTGCATCCCCAGTGGTGCCAGTGCACTCTCTGGACTCACTGCACTGCATCCCCAGTGGTGCCAGTGCACTCTCTGGAGTCACTGCACTGCATCCCCAGTGGTGCCAGTGCACTCCCTGGACTCACTGCACTGCATCCCCAGTGGTGCCAGTGCACTCTCTGGACTCACTGCACTGCATCCCCAGTGGTGCCAGTGCCCTCTGTGGACTCACTGCACTGCATCCCCTATGGGGCCAGTGTACTCTCTGGACTCACTGCAGTGCATCCCCAGTGGTGCCAGTGCACTCTCTGGACTCACTGCAATGCATCCCCAGTGGTGCCAGTGCACTCTCTGGACTCACTGCACTGCATCACCATTCGTGCCAGGGCACTCTCTGGACTCACTGCAGTGCATCCCCAGTGGTGCCAGTGCACTCTCTGGACTCACTGCACTGCATCCCCAGTGGTGCCAGTGCACTCTCTTGAGTCAATGCAGTGCATCCCCAGTGGTGCCAGTGCACTCTCTGGACTCACTGCACTGCACTGCATCCCCAGTGGTGCCAGTGCACTCTCTGGACTCACTGCACTGCATCCCCAATAGTATCAGTGCAATCTCTGGTCTCACTGCGGTGCATCCCCAGTGGTGCCAGTGCACTCTCTGGACTCACTGCACTGTATCCCCAGTGGTGCCAGTGCACTCTCTGGACTCACGGCACTGCATCGCAAGTGGTGCCAGTGCACTCTCTGGACTCACTGCACTGCATCCCCAGTGGTGCCACTGCACTCTCTGGACTCACTGCACTGCATCCCCAGTGGTGCCAGTGCCCTCTCTGGACTCACTGCACTGCATCCCCAGTGGTGCCAGTGCACTCTCTGGACTCACTGCACTGCATCCCCAGTGGTGCCAGTGCACTCTCTGGACTCACTGCACTGCATCTCCAGCGGGGCCAGTGCACTCTCTGGACTCACTGCACTGCATCCCCATTGGTGCCAGTACACTCTCTGGACTCACCGCACTGCATCCCCAGTGGTGCCAGTGCACTCTCTGGACTCACTGCACTGCATCCCCAGTGGTGCCAGTGCACTCTCTGGACTCACTGCACTGCATCCCCAGTGCTGCCAGTGGACTCTCTGGACCCACTGCACTGAATTCCCAGTGGTGCCAGGGCACTCTCTGGACTCACTGCACTGCATCCCCAGTGGTGCCAGTGCACTCTCTGGACTCACGGCACTGCATTCCCGGTGGTGCCAGTGCACTCTCTGGACTCACTGCACTGAACCCCCAGTGGTGCCAGTGCGCTCTCTGGACTCACCAGGGTGCATCCCCAGTGGTGCCAGTGCACTCTCTGGACTCACTGCACTGCATCCCCAGTGGTGCCAGTGCACTCTCTGGACTCACGGCACTGCATCCCCAGTGCTGCCAGTGGACTCTCTGGACCCACTGCACTGAATTCCCAGTGGTGCCAGTGCACTCTCTGGACTCACTGCACTGCATCCCCAGTGGTGCCACTGCACTCTCTGGACTCACTGCACTGCATTCCCGGTGGTGCCAGTGCACTCTCTGGACTCACTGCACTGAATCCCCAGTGGTGCCAGTGCGCTCTCTGGACTCACCAGGGTGCATCCCCAGTGGTGCCAGTGCACTCTCTGCACTCACCGGGGTGCATCCCCAGTGGTGACAGTGCACTCTCTGGACTCACGGCACTGCATCCCCATTGGTGCCAGTGCACTCTCTGGACTCACTGCACTGCATCCCCTGTGGTGCCAGTGCACTCCCTGGACTCACTGCACTGCATCCCCTTAGGTGCCAGTGCACTCTCTGGACTCACTGCACTGCATCCCCAGTGGTGCCAGTGCCCTCTGTGGACTCACTGCACTGCATCCCCAGTGGGGCCAGTGTACTCTCTGGACTCACTGCAATGCATCCCCAGTGGTGCCAGTGCACTCTCTGGACTCACTGCACTGCATCCCCAGTGGTGCCAGTGCACTCTCTGTACCCACTGCACTGAATTCCCAGTGGTGCCAGTGCACTCTCTAGACTCACTGCACTGCATCCCCAGGGGTGCCAGTGCACTCCCTGGACTCACGGCACTGCATCCCCGGTGTTGCCAGTGCACTCTCTGGACTCACTGCACTCCATCCCCAGTGGTGCCAGTGCACTCTCTGGACTCACCGGGGTGCACACCAGTGGTGCCAGTGCACTCTCTGGACTCACTGCACTGCATCCCCAGTGGTGCCAGTGCACTCTCTGCACTTACTACCGTGCATCCCCAGTGGTGCCAGTGCACTCTCTGGACTCACTGCACTGCATCCCCAGTGGTGCCAGTGCACTCTCTGGACTCACTGCACTCCATCCCCAGTGGTGCCAGTGCACTCTCTGGACTCACCGGGGTGCATCCCCAGTGGTGCCAGTGCACTCTCTGGACTCACTGCACTGCATCCCCAGTGGTGCCAGTGCACTCTCTGGACTCACTGCACTCCATCCCCAGTGGTGCCAGTGCACTCTCTGGACTCACCGGGGTGCACCCGGTGGTGCCAGTGCACTCTCTGGACTCACTGCACTGCATCCCCAGTGGTGCCAGTGCACTCTCTGGACTCACGGCACTGCATCCCCAGTGGTGCCAGTGCACTCTCTGGACTCACGGCACTGCATCCCCGGTGGTGCCAGTGCACTCCCTGGACTCACTGCACTCCATCCCCAGTGGTGCCAGTGCACTCTCTGGACTCACCGGGGTGCATCCCCAGTGGTGATTGTGCACTCTCTGGACTCACTGCACTGCATCCCCAGTGGTGCCAGTGCACTCTCTGGACTCACGGCACTGCATCCCCAGTGGTGCATGTGCACTCTCTGCACTCACTGACCTGCATCCCCAGTGGTGCCAGTGCACTCTCTGGACTCACTGCACTGCATCCCCAGTGGTGCCAGTGCACTCTCTGCACTCACTGACCTGCATCCCCAGTGGTGCCAGTGCACTCTCTTGAGTCACTGCACTGCATCCCCAGTGGTGCCAGTGCACTCTCTGTACCCACTGCACTGAATTCCCAGTGGTGCCAGTGCACTCTCTGGACTCACTGCACTGCATCCCCAGTGGTGCCAGTGCACTCTCTGGACTCACCGGGGTGCATCCCCAGTGGTGCCAGTGCACTCTCTGGACTCACTGCACTGCATCCCCAGTGGTGCCAGTGCACTCTCTGGACTCACTGCACTGCATCCCCAGTGGTGCCAGTGCACTCTCTGGACTCACTACACTGCAATCACCAGTGGTGCCAGTGCACTCTCTGGACTCACTGCACTGCATCCCCAGTGGTGCCAGTGCACTCTCTGGAGTCACGGCACTGCATCCCCAGTGGTGCCAGTGCACTCTCTGGACTCACCGGGGTGCATCCCCAGTGGTGCCAGCGCACTCTCTGGACTCACTGCACTGCATCCCCGGTGGTGCCAGTGCACTCCCTGGACTCACTGCACTGCATCCCCAGTGGTGCCAGTGCACTCTCTGGACTCACTGCACTGCATCCCCAGTGGTGCCAGTGCCCTCTGTGGACTCACTGCACTGCATCCCCAGTGGGGCCCGTGTACTCTCTGGACTCACTGCAGTGCATCCCCAGTGGTGCCACTGCACTCTCTGGACTCACTGCACTGCATTGCCATTGGTGCCAGTGCACTCTCTGGACTCACTGCACTGCATCCCAGTGGTGTCAGTGGACCTTCTGGACTCACTGCACTGCATTCCCAGTCGTGCCAGTGCACTCTCTGGACTCACAGCACTGCATCCCCAGTGGTGCCAGTGCACTCTCTGGACTCACTGCACTGCATCCCCAGTGGTGCCAGTGCACACTCTGGACTCACGGCACTGCATTCCCAGTGGTGCTAGTGCACTCTCTGGACCAACGGCAGTGCATCCCCAGTATTGCCAGTGCACTCTCTGGACTCACTGCACTGCATCCCCAGTGGTGCCAGGGTACTCTCTGGACTCACTGCACTGCATCCCCAGTGGTGCCAAGGCACTCTCTGGACTCACTGCAATGCATCGCCATTGGTGCCAGAGCACTCTCTGGACTCATTGCAGTGCATCCCCAGTGGTGCCAGTGCACTCTCTGGACTCACTGCACTGCATCCCCATTGGTGCCAGTACACTCTCTGGACTCACCGCACTGCATCCCCAGTGGTGCCAGTGCACTCTCTGGACTCACTGCACTGCATCCCCAGTGGTGCCAGTGCACTCTCTGGACTCACTGCACTGCATCCCCAGTGCTTCCAGTGGACTCTCTGGACCCACTGCACTGAATTCCCAGTGGTGCCAGGGCACTCTCTGGACTCACTGCACTGCATCCCCAGTGGTGCCAGTGCACTCTCTGGACTCACGGCACTGCATTCCCGGTGGTGCCAGTGCACTCTCTGGACTCACTGCACTGAACCCCCAGTGGTGCCAGTGCGCTCTCTGGACTCACCAGGGTGCATCACCAGTGGTGCCAGTGCACTCTCTGCACTCACCGGGGTGCATCCCCAGTGGTGACAGTGCACTCTCTGGTCTCACGGCACTGCATCCCCATTGGTGCCAGTGCACTCTCTGGACTCACTGCACTGCATCCCCTGTGGTGCCAGTGCACTCCCTGGACTCACTGTAGTGCATCCCCAGTGGTGCCAGTGCAATCTCTGGACTCACTGCACTGCATCCCCAGTGGTGCCAGTGCCCTCTGTGGACTCACTGCACTGCATCCCCAGTGGGGCCAGTGTACTCTCTGGACTCACTGCAATGCATCCCCAGTGGTGCCAGTGCACTCTCTGGACTCACGGCACTGCATCACCAGTGGTGACAGTGCACTCTCTGGACTCACTGCAGTGCATCCCCAGTGGTGCCAGCGCACTCTCTGGACTCACTGCACTGCATCCCCGGTGGTGCCAGTGCACTCTCTGGACTCACTGCACTGCATCCCCAGTGGTGCCAGTGCACTCTCTGGACTCACTGCACTGCATCCCCAGTGGTGCCAGTGCACTCTCTGTACCCACTGCACTGAATTCCCAGTGGTGCCAGTGCACTCTCTAGACTCACTGCACTGCATCCCCAGGGGTGCCAGTGCACTCCCTGGACTCACGGCACTGCATCCCCGGTGTTGCCAGTGCACTCTCTGGACTCACTGCACTCCATCCCCAGTGGTGCCAGTGCACTCTCTGGACTCACCGGGGTGCATCCCCAGTGGTGCCAGTGCACTCTCTGGACTCACTGCACTGCATCCCCAGTGGTGCCAGTGCACTCTCTGGACTCACGGCACTGCATCCCCAGTGGTGCCAGTGCACTCTCTGGACTCACTGCACTGCATCCCCAGTGGTGCCAGTGCACTCTCTGGACTCACTGACCTGCATCCCCAGTGGTGCCAGTGCACTCTCTTGAGTCACTGCACTGCATCCCCAGTGGTGCCAGTGCACTCTCTGTACCCACTGCACTGAATTCCCAGGGGTGCCAGTGCACTCTCTGGACTCACTGACCTGCATCCCCAGTGGTGCCAGTGCACTCTCTGGACTCTCTGCAGTGTATCCCCACTGGTGCCAGTGCACTCTCTGGACTCACTGCACTGCGTCCCCGGTGGTGCCAGTGCACTCTCTGGACTCACTGCACTGCATCCCCAGTGGTGCCAGTGCACTCTCTGGACTCACTGCACTGCATCCCCAGGGGTGCAAGTGCACGCTCTGGACTCACTGCACTGCATTCCCAGTGGTGCCAGGCCACTCTCTGGACTCACTGCACTGCATCCCCAGTGGTTCCAGTGCACTCTCTGGACTCACTGCAGTGCATCCCCAGTGGTGCCAGTGCACTCTCTGGACTCACTGCACTGCATCCCCAGTGCTGCCAGTGCACTCTTTGGACTCACTGCACTGAATTCCCGGTGGTGCCAGTGCACTCTCTGGACTCACAGCACTGCATCCCCAGTGGTGCCAGTGCACTCTATGGAGTCACTGCACTGCATCCCCAGGGGTGCCAGTGCACGCTCTGGACTCACTGCACTGCATCCCCATTGGTGCCAGTGCACTCTCTGGACTCACTAATGACCATCCCCAGTGTTGCCAGTGCACTCTCTGGACTCACTGCAGTGCATCCCCAGTGGTGCCAGTGCACTCTCTGGATCACTGCACTGCATCCCCAGTGGTGCCAGTGCACTCTCTGGACTCACTGCACTGCATCCCCATTGGTGACAGTGCACTCTCTGGACTCACTGCGCTGCATCCCCAAGGGTGCCAGTGCACTCTTTGGACTCACTGCACTGCATCCCCAGTGGTGCCAGCGCACTCTCTGGACTCACTGCACTGCATCCCCAGTGGTGCCGGGGCACTCTCTGGACTCACTGCACTGCATCCCCAGTGGTGCCAGTGCCCTCTGTGGACTCACTGCACTACATCCCCAGTGGGGCCAGTGCACTCTCTGCACTCACTGCACTGCATCCCCAGTGGTGCCAGTGCACTCTCTGGACTCACTGCACTGCATCCCCAGTGGTGCCAGTGCACTCTCTTGAGTCACTGCACTGCATCCCCAGTGGTGCCAGTGCACTCTCTGGACTCACTGCACTGCATCCCCAGTGGTGCCAGTGCACTCTCTGGACTCACTGCACTGCATCCCCAATCGTACCACTGCTATCTCTGGTCTCACTGCAGTGCATCCCCAGTGGTGCCAGTGCACTCTCTGGACTCACTGCACTGCATCCCCAGTGGTGCCAGTGCACTCTCTGGAAGCACGGCACTGCATACCCGGTGGTGCCAGTGCGCTCTCTGGACTCACTGCACTGCATCCCCGGTGGTGCCAGTGCGCTCTCTGGACTCACGGCACTGCACCCCCAGTGGTGCCAGTGCACTCTCTGGACTCACTGCAGTGCATCCCCAGTGGTGCCAGTGCACTCTCTGGACTCACTGCACTGCATCCCCACTGGTGCCAGTGCACTCTCTGGACTCACTGCACTGCATCCCCAGTGGTGCCAGTGCACACTCTGGACTCACGGCACTGCATCCCAGGTGGTGCCAGTGCACTCTCTGGACTCACTGCACTGCATCCCCAGTGGTGCCAGGGTACTCTCTGGACTCACTGCACTGCATCCCCAGTGGTGCCAAGACACTCTCTGGACTCACTGCACTGCATTGCCATTGGTGCCAGTGCACTCTCTGGACTCATTGCAGTGCATCCCCAATGGTGCCAGTGCACTCTCTGGACTCACGGCACTGCATCCCCAGTGGTGCCAGTGCACTCTCTGGACTCACTGCACTGCATCTCCAGTGGTGCCAGTGCACTCTCTGGACTCACTGCACTGCATCCCCAGTGGTGCCAGGGCACTCTCTGGACTCACTGCACTGCATCCCCAGTGGTGCCAGTGACCTCTCTGGACTCAGTGCAGTGCATTCCCAGTGGTGCCAGTGCACTCTCTGGACTCACCGGGGTGCATCCCCAATAGTACCAGTGCCCTCTCTGGACTCACTGCAGTGCATCCCCAGTGGTGCCAGTGCGCTCTCTGGACTCACCGCACTGCATCCCCAGTGGTGCCAGTGCACTCTATGGACTCACTGCAGTGCATCCCCAGTGGTGCCAGTGCACTCTCTGGACTCACTGCACTGCATCCCCAGTGGTGCCAGTGCACTCTCTGGACTCACTGCACTGCATCCCCAGTGGTGCCAGGGTACTCTCTGGACTCACTGCACTACATCCCCAGTGGTGCCAGGGTACTCTCTGGACTCACTGCACTGCATCCCCAGTGGTGCCAAGGCACTCTCTGGACTCACTGCACTGCATTGCCATTGGTGCCAGTGCACTCTCTGGACTCATTGCAGTGCATCCCCAGTGGTGTCAGTGCACTCTCTCAACTCACTGCGCTGCATCCCCAGTGGTGCCAGTGCACTCTCTGGACTCACTGCAGTGCATCCCCAGTGGTGCCAGTGCACTCTCTGGACTCACTGCACTGCATCACCAGTGGTGCCAGTGCACTCTCTGGACTCACTGCACTGCATCCCCAGTGGTGCCACTGCACTCTCTGGACTCACGGTACTGCATCCCAAGTGGTGCCAGTGCACTCTCTGGACTCACTGCACTGCATCCCCAGTGGTGCCAGTGCACTCTCTGGACTCACTGCACTGCATCCCCAGTGGTGCCAGTGCACTCTCTGGACTCACTGCACTGTATCCCCAGTGGTGCCAGTGCACTCTCTGGAGTCACTGCACTGCATCCCCAGTGGTGCCAGTGCACTCTCTGGACTCACTGCACTGCATCCCCAGAGGTGCCAGTGCACTCTCTGGACTCACTGCACTGCATCCCCAGTGGTGCCAGTGCACTCTCTGGACTCACTGCACTGCATCCCAGGTGGTGCCAGTGCACTCTCTGAACTCACTGCACTGCATCTCCAGCGGTGCCAGTGCACTCTCTGGACTCACTGCACTGCATCCCCAGTGGTGCCAGTGCACTCTCTGGACTCACTGCACTGCATCTCCACTGGTGCCAGTGCACTCTCTGGACTCACGGCACGGCATCCCCAGTGGTGCCAGTGCACTCTCTGGACTCACTGCACTGCATCCCCAGTGGTGCCAGTGCACTCTCTGGACTCACTGCACTGCATCCCCAGTGGTGCCAGTGCACTCTCTGGACTCACTGCACTGCATCCCCAGTGGTGCCAGTGCACTCTCTGGACTCACGGCACTGCATCCCCAATAGTGCCAGTGCCCTCTCTGGACTCACTGCAGTGCATCCCCAGTGGTGCCAGTGCGCTCTCTGGACTCACCGCACTGCATCCCCAGTGGTGCCAGTGCACTCTCTGGACTCACTGCACTGCATCCCCAGTGCTGCCAGTGCACTCTTTGGACTCACTGCACTGCACTGCATCCCCAGTGGTGCCAGTGCACTCTCTGGACTCACAGCACTGCATCCCCAGTGGTGCCAGTGCACTCTATGGAGTCACTGCACTGCATCCCCAGTGGTGCCAGTGCACGCTCTGGACTCACTGCACTGCATCCCCAGTGGTGCCAGTGCACTCTCTGGACTCACTAATGACCATCCCCAGTGGTGCCAGTGCACTCTCTGTACTCACTGCACTGCATCCCCAGTGGTGCCAGTGCACTCTCTGGATCACTGCACTGCATCCCCAGTGGTGCCAGTGCACTCTCTGGACTCACTGCAGTGCATCCCCAGGGGTGCCAGTGCACTCTTTGGAATCACTGCAGTGCATCCCCAGTGGTGCCAGTGCACTCTCTGGACTCACTGCACTGCATCCCCAGTGGTGCCAAGACACTCTCTGGACTCACTGCACTGCATTGCCATTGGTACCAGTGCACTCTCTGGACTCATTGCACTGCATCCCCAATGGTGCCAGTGCACTCTCTGGACTCACGGCACTGCATCCCCAGTGGTGCCAGTGCACTCTCTGGACTCACTGCACTGCATCCCCAGTGGTGCCAGGGCACTCTCTGGACTCACTGCACTGCTACCCCAGTGGTGCCAGTGACCTCTCTGGACTCAGTGCAGTGCATTCCCAGTGGTGCCAGTGCACTCTATGGAGTCACTGCACTGCATCCCCAGTGGTGCCAGTGCACTCTCTGGACTCACTGCACTGCATCCCCAGGGGTGCCAGTGCACGCTCTGGACTCACTGCACTGCATTCCCAGTGGTGCCACTGCACTCTCTGGACTCACTGCACTGCATCCCCAGTGGTGCCAGCGCACTCTCTGGACCCACTGCACTGCATCCCCAGTGGTGCCAGTGAACTCTCTGGACTCACTGCACTGCATCCCCAGTGGTGCCAGTGCACTCTCTTGAGTCACTGCACTGCATCCCCAGTGGTGCCAGTGCACTCTCTGGACTCACGGCAGTGCATCCCCAGTGGTGCCAGTGCACTCTCTGGACTCACTGAAGTGCATCCCCACTGGTGCCCGTGCACTCTCTGGACTCACTGCACTGCACCCCCAGTGGTGCCAGTGCACTCTCTGGACTCACAGCACTGCATCCCCACTGGTGCCAGTGCACTCTCTGGACTCACTGCACTGCATCCCCAGTGGTGCCAGTGCACACTCTGGACTCACGGCACTGCATCCCCAGTGGTGCTAGTACACTCTCTGGACCAACGGCACTGCATCCCCAGTGGTGCCAGTGCACTCTCTGGACTCACTGCACTGCATCCCCAGTGGTGCCAGGGTTCTCTCTGGACTCACGGCACTGCATCCCCAGTGGTGCCAAGGCACTCTCTGGACTCACTGCACTGCATTGCCATTGGTGCCAGTGCACTCTCTGGACTCATTGCAGTGCATCCCCAGTGGTGTCAGTGCACTCTCTGGACTCACTGCACTGCATCCCCAGTGGTGCCAGTGCACTCTCTGGACTCACTGCACTGCATCCCCAGAGGTGCCAGTGCACTCTCTGGACTCACTGCACTGCATCCCCAGTGGTGCCAGTGCACTCTCTGGACTCACTGCAGTGCATCCCCAGTGGTACCAGTGCACTCTCTGGACTCACCGGGGTGCATCCCCAGTGGTGCCAGAGCACTCTCTGGAGTCACTGCACTGCATCCCCAGTGGTGCCAGTGCACTCTCTGGACTCACTGCACTGCATCCCCAATGGTGCCAGTGCACTCTCTGGACTCACTGCACTGCATCCCCAATAGTATCAGTGCAATCTCTGGTCTCACTGCGTTGCATACCCAGTGGTGCCAGTGCACTCTCTGGACTCACTGCACTGCATCCCCAGTGGTGCCAGTGCACTCTCTGGACTCACGGCACTGCATCCCCAGTGGTGCCACTGCACTCTCTGGACTCACTGCACTGCATCCCCAGTGGTGCCAGTGCACTCTCTGGACTCACTGCACTGCATCCCCAGTGGTGCCAGTGCACTCTCTGGACTCACTGCAGTGCATCCCGGGTGGTGCCAGTGCACTCTCTGGACTCACTGCACTGCATCTCCAGCGGGGCCAGTGCACTCTCTGGACTCACTGCACTGCATCCCCAGTGGTGCCAGTGCACTCTCTGGACTCACTGCACTGCATCTCCACTGGTGCCAGTGCACTCTCTGGACTCACGGCACTGCATCCCCAGTGGTGCCAGTGCACTCTCTGGACTCACTGCACTGCACCCCCAGTGGTGCCAGTGCACTCTCTGGACTCACTGCACTGCATCCCCAGTGGTGCCTGTGCACTCTCTGGTTCACTGCACTGCATCCCCAGGGGTGCCCGTGCACTCTCTGGACTCACTGCACTGCATCCCCGGTGGTGCCAGTGCACTCTCTGGACTCACTCCACTGCATCCCCAGTGGTGCTAGTGCACTCTCTGGACTCACTGCACTGCATCCCCAGTGGTGCCAGTTCACTCTCTGGACTTGCCAGGGTGCATCCCCATTGGTGCCAGTGCACTCTCTGGACTCACTGCACTGCATCCCCAGTGGTGCCAGTGCACTCTCTGGACTCACTGCAGTGCATCATCAATGGTGCCAGTGCACTCTCTGGACTCACTGCAGTGCATGCCCAGTGGTGCCAGTGCACTCTCTGGACTCACCGGGGTGCATCCCCAGTGGTGCCAGTGCACTCTCTGGACTCACCGGGGTGCATCCCCAGTGGTGCCAGTGCACTCTCTGGACTCACTGCACTGCATCCCCAGTGGTGCCAGTGCACTCTCTGGACTCAACGCACTGCATCCCCCAGGTGCCAGTGCACTCTCTGGACTCACTGCACTGCATCCCCAGTGGTGCCAGTGCACTCTCTGGACTCACTGCAGTGCATCCCCAATGGTGCCAGTGCACTCTTTGGACTCACTGCAATGCATCCCCAGTGGTGCCAGTGCACTCTCTGGACTCACTGCACTGCATCCCCAGTGGTGCCAGTGCCCTCTGTGGACTTCTGCACTGCATCCCCAGTGGTGCCAGTGCACTCTCTGGACTCACTGCACTGCATCCCCAGTGGTGCCAGTGCACTCTCTGGACTCACTGCACTGCATCCCCAGTGGTGCCAGTGCACTCTCTTGAGTCAATGCAGTGCATCCCCAGTGGTGCCAGTGCACTCTCTGGACTCACTGCACTGCACTGCATCCCCAGTGGTGCCAGTGCACTCTCTGGACTCACTGCACTGCATCCCCAATAGTATCAGTGCAATCTCTGGTCTCACTGCGGTGCATTCCCTGTGGTGCCAGTGCACTCTCTGGACTCACTGCACTGTATCCCCAGTCGTGCCAGTGCACTCTCTGGACTCACGGCACTGCATCCCCAGTGGTGCCAGTGCACTCTCTGGACTCACTGCACTGCATCCCCAGTGGTGCCAGTGCACTCTCTGGACTCACTGCACTGCATCCCCAGTGGTGCCAGTGCCCTCTCTGGACTCACTGCACTGCATCCCCAGTGGTGCCAGTGCACTCTCTGGACTCACTGCACTGCATCCCCAGTGGTGCCAGTGCACTCTCTGGACTCACTGCACTGCATCTCCAGCGGGGCCAGTGCACTCTCTGGACTCACTGCACTGCATCCCCAGTGGTGCCAGTGCACTCTCTGGACTCACTGCACTGCATCTCCACTGGTGCCAGTGCACTCTCTGGACTCACGGCACTGCATCCCCAGTGGTGCCAGTGCACTCTCTGGACTCACTGCACTGCACCCCCAGTGGTGCCAGTGCACTCTCTGGACTCACTGCACTGCATCCCCAGTGGTGCCTGTGCACTCTCTGGTTCACTGCACTGCATCCCCAGGGGTGCCCGTGCACTCTCTGGACTCACTGCACTGCATCCCCAGTGGTGCCAGTGCACTCTATGGACACACTGCACTGCATCCCCAGTGGTGCCAGTGCACTCTCAGGACTTACTACAGTGCATCCCCAGTGGTGCCAGTGCACTCTCTGGACTCACTGCACTGCATCCCCAGTGGTGCCAGTGCACTCTCTGGACTCACGGCAGTGCATCCCCAGTGGTGCCAGTGCACTCTCTGGACTCACTGCACTGCATCCCCAGTGGTGCCAGTGCACTCTCTGGTCTCACTGCAGTGCATACCTAGTGGTGCCAGTGCACTCTCTGGACTCACTGCACTGCATCCCCAGTGGTGCCAGTGCACTCTCTGGACTCACCGGGGTGCATCCCCAGTGGTGCCAGCGCACTCTCTGGACTCACTGCACTGCATCCCCAGTGGTGCCAGTGCACTCTCTGGACTCACTGCACTGCATCCCCAGTGGTGCCAGTGCACTCTCTGGACTCACTGCGCTGCATCCCCAGTGGTGTCAGTACACTCTCTGGACTCACTGCACTGCATCCCCAGTGGTGCCCGTGCACTCTCTGTACCCACTGCACTGAATTCCCAGTGGTGCCAGTGCACTCTCTAGACTCACTGCACTGCATCCCCAGGGGTGCCAGTGCACTCTCTGGACTCACGGAATTGCATCCCCGGTGGTGCCAGTGCACTCTCTGGACTCACTGCACTGCATCCCCAGTGGTGCCAGTGGACTCTCTGGACTCACCGGGGTGCATCCCCAGTGGTGCCAGTGCACTCTCTGGACTCACTGCACTGCATCCCCAGTGGTGCCAGGGCACTCTCTGGAGTCACTGCACTGCATCCCCAGTGGTGCCAGTGCACTCCCTGGACTCACTGCACTGCATCCCCAGTGGTGCCAGTGCACTCTCTGGACTCACTGCACTGCATCCCCAGTGGTGCCAGTGCCCTCTGTGGACTCACTGCACTGCATCCCCTATGGGGCCAGTGTACTCTCTGGACTCACTGCAGTGCATCCCCAGTGGTGCCAGTGCACTCTCTGGACTCACTGCAATGCATCCCCAGTGGTGCCAGTGCACTCTCTGGACTCACTGCACTGCATCCCCAGTGGTGCCAGTGCACTCTCTGGACTCACTGCAGTGCATCCCCAGTGGTGCCAGTGGAGCTTCTGGACTCACTGCACTGCATCCCCAGTGGTGCCAGTGCACTCTCTGGACTCACTGCAGTCCATCCCCAGTGGTTCCAGTGTGCTCTCTGGAGTCACTGCACTTCATCCCCAGTGGTGCCAGTGCACTCTCTGGTCTCACTGCAGTGCATCCCCAGTGGTGCCAGTGCACTCTCTGGACTCACCGGGGTGCATCCCCAGTGGTGCCAGTGCACTCTCTGGACTCACTGCACTGCATCCCCATTGGTGCCAGGGCACTCTCTGGACTCACCGGGGTGCATCCCCAGTGGTGCCAGTGCACTCTCTGGACTCACTGCACTGCATCCCCAGTGGTGCCAGTGCACTCTCTGGACTCACCGGGGTGCATCCCCAGTGGTGCCAGCGCACTCTCTGGACTCACTGCACTGCATCCCCAGTGGTGCCAGTGCACTCTCTGGACTCACTGCACTGCATCCCCAGTGGTGCCAGTGCAATCTCTGGTCTCACTGCAGTGCATACCTAGTGGTGCCAGTGCACTCTCTGGACTCACTGCACTGCATCCCCAGTGGTGCCAGTGCACTCTCTGGACTCACTGCACTGCATCCCCAGTGGTGCCAGTGCACTCTCTGGACTCACCGGGGTGCATCCCCAGTGGTGCCAGCGCACTCTCTGGACTCACTGCACTGCATCCCCAGTGGTGCCAGTGCACTCTCTGGACTCACTGCACTGCATCCCCAGTGGTGCCAGTGCACTCTCTGGACTCACTGCGCTGCATCCCCAGTGGTGTCAGTACACTCTCTGGACTCACTGCACTGCATCCCCAGTGGTGCCAGTGCACTCTCTGTACCCACTGCACTGAATTCCCAGTGGTGCCAGTGCACTCTCTAGACTCACTGCACTGCATCCCCAGGGGTGCCAGTGCACTCTCTGGACTCACGGAATTGCATCCCCGGTGGTGCCAGTGCACTCTCTGGACTCACTGCACTGCATCCCCAGTGGTGCCAGTGGACTCTCTGGACTCACCGGGGTGCATCCCCAGTGGTGCCAGTGCACTCTCTGGACTCACTGCACTGCATCCCCAGTGGTGCCAGTGCACTCTCTGGAGTCACTGCACTGCATCCCCAGTGGTGCCAGTGCACTCCCTGGACTCACTGCACTGCATCCCCAGTGGTGCCAGTGCACTCTCTGGACTCACTGCACTGCATCCCCAGTGGTGCCAGTGCCCTCTGTGGACTCACTGCACTGCATCCCCTATGGGGCCAGTGTACTCTCTGGACTCACTGCACTGCATCCCCAGTGGTGCCAGTGCACTCTCTGGACTCACTGCAATGCATCCCCAGTGGTGCCAGTGCACTCTCTGGACTCACTGCACTGCATCCCCAGTGGTGCCAGTGCACTCTCTGGACTCACTGCAGTGCATCCCCAGTGGTGCCAGTGGAGCTTCTGGACTCACTGCACTGCATCCCCAGTGGTGCCAGTGCACTCTCTGGACTCACTGCAGTGCATCCCCAGTGGTTCCAGTGTGCTCTCTGGAGTCACTGCACTTCATCCCCAGTGGTGCCAGTGCACTCTCTGGTCTCACTGCAGTGCATCCCCAGTGGTGCCAGTGCACTCTCTGGACTCACCGGGGTGCATCCCCAGTGGTGCCAGTGCACTCTCTGGACTCACTGCACTGCATCCCCATTGGTGCCAGGGCACTCTCTGGACTCACCGGGGTGCATCCCCAGTGGTGCCAGTGCACTCTCTGGACTCACTGCACTGCATCCCCAGTGGTGCCAGTGCACTCTCTGGACTCACCGGGGTGCATCCCCAGTGGTGCCAGCGCACTCTCTGGACTCACTGCACTGCATCCCCAGTGGTGCCAGTGCACTCTCTGGACTCACCGGGGTGCATCCCCAGTGGTGCCAGCGCACTCTCTGGACTCACTGCACTGCATCCCCAGTGGTGCCAGTGCACTCTCTGGACTCACTGCACTGCATCCCCAGTGGTGCCAGTGCAATCTCTGGTCTCACTGCAGTGCATACCTAGTGGTGCCAGTGCACTCTCTGGACTCACTGCACTGCATCCCCAGTGGTGCCAGTGCACTCTCTGGACTCACTGCACTGCATCCCCAGTGGTGCCAGTGCACTCTCTGGACTCACCGGGGTGCATCCCCAGTGGTGCCAGCGCACTCTCTGGACTCACTGCACTGCATCCCCAGTGGTGCCAGTGCACTCTCTGGACTCACTGCACTGCATCCCCAGTGGTGCCAGTGCACTCTCTGGACTCACTGCGCTGCATCCCCAGTGGTGTCAGTACACTCTCTGGACTCACTGCACTGCATCCCCAGTGGTGCCAGTGCACTCTCTGTACCCACTGCACTGAATTCCCAGTGGTGCCAGTGCACTCTCTAGACTCACTGCACTGCATCCCCAGGGGTGCCAGTGCACTCTCTGGACTCACGGAATTGCATCCCCGGTGGTGCCAGTGCACTCTCTGGACTCACTGCACTGCATCCCCAGTGGTGCCAGTGGACTCTCTGGACTCACCGGGGTGCATCCCCAGTGGTGCCAGTGCACTCTCTGGACTCACTGCACTGCATCCCCAGTGGTGCCAGTGCACTCTCTGGAGTCACTGCACTGCATCCCCAGTGGTGCCAGTGCACTCCCTGGACTCACTGCACTGCATCCCCAGTGGTGCCAGTGCACTCTCTGGACTCACTGCACTGCATCCCCAGTGGTGCCAGTGCCCTCTGTGGACTCACTGCACTGCATCCCCTATGGGGCCAGTGTACTCTCTGGACTCACTGCACTGCATCCCCAGTGGTGCCAGTGCACTCTCTGGACTCACTGCAATGCATCCCCAGTGGTGCCAGTGCACTCTCTGGACTCACTGCACTGCATCCCCAGTGGTGCCAGTGCACTCTCTGGACTCACTGCAGTGCATCCCCAGTGGTGCCAGTGGAGCTTCTGGACTCACTGCACTGCATCCCCAGTGGTGCCATTGCACTCTCTGGACTCACTGCAGTGCATCCCCAGTGGTTCCAGTGTGCTCTCTGGAGTCACTGCACTTCATCCCCAGTGGTGCCAGTGCACTCTCTGGTCTCACTGCAGTGCATCCCCAGTGGTGCCAGTGCACTCTCTGGACTCACCGGGGTGCATCCCCAGTGGTGCCAGTGCACTCTCTGGACTCACTGCACTGCATCCCCATTGGTGCCAGGGCACTCTCTGGACTCACCGGGGTGCATCCCCAGTGGTGCCAGTGCACTCTCTGGACTCACTGCACTGCATCCCCAGTGGTGCCAGTGCACTCTCTGGACTCACCGGGGTGCATCCCCAGTGGTGCCAGCGCACTCTCTGGACTCACTGCACTGCATCCCCAGTGGTGCCAGTGCACTCTCTGGACTCACCGGGGTGCATCCCCAGTGGTGCCAGCGCACTCTCTGGACTCACTGCACTGCATCCCCAGTGGTGCCAGTGCACTCTCTGGACTAACTGCACTGCATCCCCAGTGGTGCCAGTGCACTCTCTGGACTCACTGCGCTGCATCCCCAGTGGTGTCAGTACACTCTCTGGACTCACTGCACTGCATCCCCAGTGGTGCCAGTGCACTCTCTGTACCCACTGCACTGAATTCCCAGTGGTGCCAGTGCACTCTCTAGACTCACTGCACTGCATCCCCAGGGGTGCCAGTGCACTCTCTGGACTCACGGAATTGCATCCCCGGTGGTGCCAGTGCACTCTCTGGACTCACTGCACTGCATCCCCAGTGGTGCCAGTGGACTCTCTGGACTCACCGGGGTGCATCCCCAGTGGTGCCAGTGCACTCTCTGGACTCACTGCACTGCATCCCCAGTGGTGCCAGTGCACTCTCTGGAGTCACTGCACTGCATCCCCAGTGGTGCCAGTGCACTCCCTGGACTCACTGCACTGCATCCCCAGTGGTGCCAGTGCACTCTCTGGACTCACTGCACTGCATCCCCAGTGGTGCCAGTGCCCTCTGTGGACTCACTGCACTGCATCCCCTATGGGGCCAGTGTACTCTCTGGACTCACTGCAGTGCATCCCCAGTGGTGCCAGTGCACTCTCTGGACTCACTGCAATGCATCCCCAGTGGTGCCAGTGCACTCTCTGGACTCACTGCACTGCATCCCCAGTGGTGCCAGTGCACTCTCTGGACTCACTGCAGTGCATCCCCAGTGGTGCCAGTGGAGCTTCTGGACTCACTGCACTGCATCCCCAGTGGTGCCAGTGCACTCTCTGGACTCACTGCAGTGCATCCCCAGTGGTTCCAGTGTGCTCTCTGGAGTCACTGCACTTCATCCCCAGTGGTGCCAGTGCACTCTCTGGTCTCACTGCAGTGCATCCCCAGTGGTGCCAGTGCACTCTCTGGACTCACCGGGGTGCATCCCCAGTGGTGCCAGTGCACTCTCTGGACTCACTGCACTGCATCCCCATTGGTGCCAGGGCACTCTCTGGACTCACCGGGGTGCATCCCCAGTGGTGCCAGTGCACTCTCTGGACTCACTGCACTGCATCCCCAGTGGTGCCAGTGCACTCTCTGGACTCACCGGGGTGCATCCCCAGTGGTGCCAGCGCACTCTCTGGACTCACTGCACTGCATCCCCAGTGGTGCCAGTGCACTCTCTGGACTCACTGCACTGCATCCCCAGTGGTGCCAGTGCACTCTCTGGACTCACTGCGCTGCATCCCCAGTGGTGTCAGTACACTCTCTGGACTCACTGCACTGCATCCCCAGTGGTGCCAGTGCACTCTCTGTACCCACTGCACTGAATTCCCAGTGGTGCCAGTGCACTCTCTAGACTCACTGCACTGCATCCCCAGGGGTGCCAGTGCACTCTCTGGACTCACTGCACTGCATCCCCAGTGGTGCCAGTGGACTCTCTGGACTCACCGGGGTGCATCCCCAGTGGTGCCAGTGCACTCTCTGGAGTCACTGCACTGCATCCCCAGTGGTGCCAGTGCACTCCCTGGACTCACTGCAGTGCATCCCCAGTGGTGCCAGTGCACTCTCTGGACTCACTGCACTGCATCCCCAGTGGTGCCAGTGCCCTCTGTGGACTCACTGCACTGCATCCCCTATGGGGCCAGTGTACTCTCTGGACTCACTGCAGTGCATCCCCAGTGGTGCCAGTGCACTCTCTGGACTCACTGCAATGCATCCCCAGTGGTGCCAGTGCACTCTCTGGACTCACTGCACTGCATCCCCAGTGGTGCCAGTGCACTCTCTGGACTCACTGCACTGCATCCCCAGTGGTGCCAGTGGAGCTTCTGGACTCACTGCACTGCATCCCCAGTGGTGCCAGTGCACTCTCTGGACTCACTGCAGTGCATCCCCAGTGGTTCCAGTGTGCTCTCTTAAGTCACTGCACTTCATCCCCAGTGGTGCCAGTGCACTCTCTGGTCTCACTGCAGTGCATCCCCAGTGGTGCCAGTGCACACTCTGGACTCACCGGGGTGCATCCCCAGTGGTGCCAGTGCACTCTCTGGACTCACTGCAGTGCATCCCCAGTGGTTCCAGTGTGCTCTCTGGAGTCACTGCACTTCATCCCCAGTGGTGCCAGTGCACTCTCTGGTCTCACTGCAGTGCATCCCCAGTGGTGCCAGTGCACTCTCTGGACTCACCGGGGTGCATCCCCAGTGGTGCCAGTGCACTCTCTGGACTCACTGCACTGCATCCCCATTGGTGCCAGGGCACTCTCTGGACTCACCGGGGTGCATCCCCAGTGGTGCCAGTGCACTCTCTGGACTCACTGCACTGCATCCCCAGTGGTGCCAGTGCACTCTCTGGACTCACCGGGGTGCATCCCCAGTGGTGCCAGCGCACTCTCTGGACTCACTGCACTGCATCCCCAGTGGTGCCAGTGCACTCTCTGGACTCACTGCACTGCATCCCCAGTGGTGCCAGTGCACTCTCTGGACTCACTGCGCTGCATCCCCAGTGGTGTCAGTACACTCTCTGGACTCACTGCACTGCATCCCCAGTGGTGCCAGTGCACTCTCTGTACCCACTGCACTGAATTCCCAGTGGTGCCAGTGCACTCTCTAGACTCACTGCACTGCATCCCCAGGGGTGCCAGTGCACTCTCTGGACTCACTGCACTGCATCCCCAGTGGTGCCAGTGGACTCTCTGGACTCACCGGGGTGCATCCCCAGTGGTGCCAGTGCACTCTCTGGAGTCACTGCACTGCATCCCCAGTGGTGCCAGTGCACTCCCTGGACTCACTGCAGTGCATCCCCAGTGGTGCCAGTGCACTCTCTGGACTCACTGCACTGCATCCCCAGTGGTGCCAGTGCCCTCTGTGGACTCACTGCACTGCATCCCCTATGGGGCCAGTGTGCTCTCTGGACTCACTGCAGTGCATCCCCAGTGGTGCCAGTGCACTCTCTGGACTCACTGCAATGCATCCCCAGTGGTGCCAGTGCACTCTCTGGACTCACTGCACTGCATCCCCAGTGGTGCCAGTGCACTCTCTGGACTCACTGCACTGCATCCCCAGTGGTGCCAGTGGAGCTTCTGGACTCACTGCACTGCATCCCCAGTGGTGCCAGTGCACTCTCTGGACTCACTGCAGTGCATCCCCAGTGGTTCCAGTGTGCTCTCTTAAGTCACTGCACTTCATCCCCAGTGGTGCCAGTGCACTCTCTGGTCTCACTGCAGTGCATCCCCAGTGGTGCCAGTGCACACTCTTGACTCACCGCGGTGCATCCCCAGTGGTGCCAGTGCACTCTCTGGACTCACGGCACTGCATCCCCATTGGTGCCAGGGCACTCTCTGGACTCACCGGGGTGCATCCCCAGTGGTGCCAGTGCACTCTCTGGACTCACTGCACTGCATCCCCAGTGGTGCCAGTGCACTCTCTGGACTCACTGCACTGCATCCCCAGTGGTGCCAGTGCCCTCTGTGGACTCACTGCACTGCATCCCCAGTGGTGCCAGTGCACTCTCTGGACTCACTGCAGTGCATCATCAATGGTGCCAGTGCACTCTCTGGACTCACTGCAGTGCATGCCCAGTGGTGCCAGTGCACTCTCTGGACTTGCCGGGGTGCATCCCCAGTGGTGCCAGTGCACTCTCTGGACTCACCGGGGTGCATCCCCAGTGGTGCCAGTGCACTCTCTGGAGTCACTGCACTGCATCCCCAGTGGTGCCAGTGCACTCTCTGGACTCACTGCACTGCATTCCCAAGGTGCCAGTGCACTCTCTGGACTCACTGCACTGCATCCCCAGTGGTGCCAGTGCACTCTCTGGACTCACTGCACTGCATCCCCAGTGGTGCCAGTGCACTCTCTGGACTCACTGCAGTGCATCACCAATGGTGCCAGTGCACTCTTTGGACTCACTGCAATGCATCCCCAGAGGTGCCAGTGCACTCTCTGGACTCACTGCACTGCATCCCCAGTGGTGCCAGTGCCCTCTGTGGACTCACTGCACTGCATCCCCAGTGGTGCCAGTGCACTCTCTGGACTCACTGCACTGCATCCCCAGTGGTGCCAGTGCACTCTCTTGAGTCAATGCAGTGCATCCCCAGTGGTGCCACTGCACTCTCTGGACTCACTGCACTGCACTGCATCCCCAGTGGTGCCAGTGCACTCTCTGGACTCACTGCACTGCATCCCCAATAGTATCAGTGCAATCTCTGGTCTCACTGCGGTGCATCGCCAGTGGTGCCAGTGCCCTCTGTGGACTCACTGCACTGCATCCCCAGTGGTGCCAGTGCACTCTCTGGACTCACCGCACTGCATCCCCAGTGGTGCCAGTGCACTCTCTGGACTCACTGCAGTGCATGCCCAGTGGTGCCAGTGCACTCTCTGGACTTGCCGGGGTGCATCCCCAGTGGTGCCAGTGCACTCTCTGGACTCACCGGGGTGCATCCCCAGTGGTGCCAGTGCACTCTCTGGACTCACTGCACTGCATCCCCAGTGGTGCCAGTGCCCTCTGTGGACTCACCGCACTGCATCCCCAAGGTGCCAGTGCACTCTCTGGACTCACTGCACTGCATCCCCAGTGGTGCCAGTGCACTCTCTGGACTCACTGCACTGCATCCCCAGTGGTGCCAGTGCACTCTCTGGACTCACCGGGGTGCATCCCCAGTGGTGCCAGTGCACTCTCTGGACTCACTGCACTGCATCCCCAGTGGTGCCAGTGCACTCTCTGGAGTCACTGCACTGCATCCCCAGTGGTGCCAGTGCACTCCCTGGACTCACTGCACTGCATCCCCAGTGGTGCCAGTGCACTCTCTGGACTCACTGCACTGCATCCCCAGTGGTGCCAGTGCCCTCTGTGGACTCACTGCACTGCATCCCCTATGGGGCCAGTGTACTCTCTGGACTCACTGCAGTGCATCCCCAGTGGTGCCAGTGCACTCTCTGGACTCACTGCAATGCATCCCCAGTGGTGCCAGTGCACTCTCTGGACTCACTGCACTGCATCACCATTCGTGCCAGGGCACTCTCTGGACTCACTGCAGTGCATCCCCAGTGGTGCCAGTGCACTCTCTGGACTCACTGCACTGCATCCCCAGTGGTGCCAGTGCACTCTCTTGAGTCAATGCAGTGCATCCCCAGTGGTGCCAGTGCACTCTCTGGACTCACTGCACTGCACTGCATCCCCAGTGGTGCCAGTGCACTCTCTGGACTCACTGCACTGCATCCCCAATAGTATCAGTGCAATCTCTGGTCTCACTGCGGTGCATCCCCAGTGGTGCCAGTGCACTCTCTGGACTCACTGCACTGTATCCCCAGTGGTGCCAGTGCACTCTCTGGACTCACGGCACTGCATCCCCAGTGGTGCCAGTGCACTCTCTGGACTCACTGCACTGCATCCCCAGTGGTGCCACTGCACTCTCTGGACTCACTGCACTGCATCCCCAGTGGTGCCAGTGCCCTCTCTGGACTCACTGCACTGCATCCCCAGTGGTGCCAGTGCACTCTCTGGACTCACTGCACTGCATCCCCAGTGGTGCCAGTGCACTCTCTGGACTCACTGCACTGCATCTCCAGCGGGGCCAGTGCACTCTCTGGACTCACTGCACTGCATACCCAGTGGTGCCAGTGCACTCTCTGGACTCACTACACTGCATCTCCACTGGTGCCAGTGCACTCTCTGGACTCACGGCACTGCATCCCCAGTGGTGCCAGTGCACTCTCTGGACTCACTGCACTGCATCCCCAGTGGTGCCAGTGCACTCTCTGGACTCACTGCACTGCATCCCCAGTGGTGCCTGTGCACTCTCTGGTTCACTGCACTGCATCCCCAGGGGTGCCCGTGCACTCTCTGGACTCACTGCACTGCATCCAGAGTGGTGCCAGTGCACTCTATGGACACACTGCACTGCATCCCCAGTGGTGCCAGTGCACTCTCAGGACTTACTGCAGTGCATCACCAGTGGTGCCAGTGCACTCTCTGGACTCACTGCACTGCATCCCCAGTGGTGCCAGTGCACTCTCTGGACTCACGGCAGTGCATCCCCAGTGGTGCCAGTGCACTCTCTGGACTCACCGCACTGCATCCCCAGTGGTGCCAGTGCACTCTCTGGACTCACTGCACTGCATCCCCAATCGTACCAGTGCACTCTCTGGACTCACTGCAGTGCATCCCCAGTGGTGCCAGCGCACTCTCTGGACTCACTGCACTGCATCCCCAGTGGTGCCAGTGCAATCTCTGGTCTCACTGCAGTGCATACCTAGTGGTGCCAGTGCACTCTCTGGACTCACTGCACTGCATCCCCAGTGGTGCCAGTGCACTCTCTGGACTCACCGGGGTGCATCCCCAGTGGTGCCAGCGCACTCTCTGGACTCACTGCACTGCATCCCCAGTGGTGCCAGTGCACTCTCTGGATTCACTGCACTGCATCCCCAGTGGTGCCAGTGCACTCTCTGGACTCACTGCGCTGCATCCCCAGTGGTGTCAGTACACTCTCTGGACTCACTACACTGCATCCCCAGTGGTGCCAGTGCACTCTCTGTACCCACTGCACTGAATTCCCAGTGGTGCCAGTGCACTCTCTAGACTCACTGCACTGCATCCCCAGTGGTGCCAGTGCACTCTCTGGACTCACTGCACTGCATCCCCAGTGGTGCCAGTGCACTCTCTGGACTCACTGCGCTGCATCCCCAGTGGTGTCAGTACACTCTCTGGACTCACTGCACTGCATCCCCAGTGGTGCCAGTGCACTCTCTGTACCCACTGCACTGAATTCCCAGTGGTGCCAGTGCACTCTCTAGACTCACTGCACTGCATCCCCAGGGGTGCCAGTGCACTCTCTGGACTCACGGAATTGCATCCCCGGTGGTGCCAGTGCACTCTCTGGACTCACTGCACTGCATCCCCAGTGGTGCCAGTGGACTCTCTGGACTCACCGGGGTGCATCCCCAGTGGTGCCAGTGCACTCTCTGGACTCACTGCACTGCATCCCCAGTGGTGCCAGTGCACTCTCTGGAGTCACTGCACTGCATCCCCAGTGGTGCCAGTGCACTCCCTGGACTCACTGCACTGCATCCCCAGTGGTGCCAGTGCACTCTCTGGACTCACTGCACTGCATCCCCAGTGGTGCCAGTGCCCTCTGTGGACTCACTGCACTGCATCCCCTATGGGGCCAGTGTACTCTCTGGACTCACTGCACTGCATCCCCAGTGGTGCCAGTGCACTCTCTGGACTCACTGCAATGCATCCCCAGTGGTGCCAGTGCACTCTCTGGACTCACTGCACTGCATCCCCAGTGGTGCCAGTGCACTCTCTGGACTCACTGCAGTGCATCCCCAGTGGTGCCAGTGGAGCTTCTGGACTCACTGCACTGCATCCCCAGTGGTGCCAGTGCACTCTCTGGACTCACTGCAGTGCATCCCCAGTGGTTCCAGTGTGCTCTCTGGAGTCACTGCACTTCATCCCCAGTGGTGCCAGTGCACTCTCTGGTCTCACTGCAGTGCATCCCCAGTGGTGCCAGTGCACTCTCTGGACTCACCGGGGTGCATCCCCAGTGGTGCCAGTGCACTCTCTGGACTCACTGCACTGCATCCCCATTGGTGCCAGGGCACTCTCTGGACTCACCGGGGTGCATCCCCAGTGGTGCCAGTGCACTCTCTGGACTCACTGCACTGCATCCCCAGTGGTGCCAGTGCACTCTCTGGACTCACCGGGGTGCATCCCCAGTGGTGCCAGCGCACTCTCTGGACTCACTGCACTGCATCCCCAGTGGTGCCAGTGCACTCTCTGGACTCACCGGGGTGCATCCCCAGTGGTGCCAGCGCACTCTCTGGACTCACTGCACTGCATCCCCAGTGGTGCCAGTGCACTCTCTGGACTAACTGCACTGCATCCCCAGTGGTGCCAGTGCACTCTCTGGACTCACTGCGCTGCATCCCCAGTGGTGTCAGTACACTCTCTGGACTCACTGCACTGCATCCCCAGTGGTGCCAGTGCACTCTCTGTACCCACTGCACTGAATTCCCAGTGGTGCCAGTGCACTCTCTAGACTCACTGCACTGCATCCCCAGGGGTGCCAGTGCACTCTCTGGACTCACGGAATTGCATCCCCGGTGGTGCCAGTGCACTCTCTGGACTCACTGCACTGCATCCCCAGTGGTGCCAGTGGACTCTCTGGACTCACCGGGGTGCATCCCCAGTGGTGCCAGTGCACTCTCTGGACTCACTGCACTGCATCCCCAGTGGTGCCAGTGCACTCTCTGGAGTCACTGCACTGCATCCCCAGTGGTGCCAGTGCACTCCCTGGACTCACTGCAGTGCATCCCCAGTGGTGCCAGTGCACTCTCTGGACTCACTGCACTGCATCCCCAGTGGTGCCAGTGCCCTCTGTGGACTCACTGCACTGCATCCCCTATGGGGCCAGTGTACTCTCTGGACTCACTGCAGTGCATCCCCAGTGGTGCCAGTGCACTCTCTGGACTCACTGCAATGCATCCCCAGTGGTGCCAGTGCACTCTCTGGACTCACTGCACTGCATCCCCAGTGGTGCCAGTGCACTCTCTGGACTCACTGCAGTGCATCCCCAGTGGTGCCAGTGGAGCTTCTGGACTCACTGCACTGCATCCCCAGTGGTGCCAGTGCACTCTCTGGACTCACTGCAGTGCATCCCCAGTGGTTCCAGTGTGCTCTCTGGAGTCACTGCACTTCATCCCCAGTGGTGCCAGTGCACTCTCTGGTCTCACTGCAGTGCATCCCCAGTGGTGCCAGTGCACTCTCTGGACTCACCGGGGTGCATCCCCAGTGGTGCCAGTGCACTCTCTGGACTCACTGCACTGCATCCCCATTGGTGCCAGGGCACTCTCTGGACTCACCGGGGTGCATCCCCAGTGGTGCCAGTGCACTCTCTGGACTCACTGCACTGCATCCCCAGTGGTGCCAGTGCACTCTCTGGACTCACCGGGGTGCATCCCCAGTGGTGCCAGCGCACTCTCTGGACTCACTGCACTGCATCCCCAGTGGTGCCAGTGCACTCTCTGGACTCACTGCACTGCATCCCCAGTGGTGCCAGTGCACTCTCTGGACTCACTGCGCTGCATCCCCAGTGGTGTCAGTACACTCTCTGGACTCACTGCACTGCATCCCCAGTGGTGCCAGTGCACTCTCTGTACCCACTGCACTGAATTCCCAGTGGTGCCAGTGCACTCTCTAGACTCACTGCACTGCATCCCCAGGGGTGCCAGTGCACTCTCTGGACTCACTGCACTGCATCCCCAGTGGTGCCAGTGGACTCTCTGGACTCACCGGGGTGCATCCCCAGTGGTGCCAGTGCACTCTCTGGAGTCACTGCACTGCATCCCCAGTGGTGCCAGTGCACTCCCTGGACTCACTGCAGTGCATCCCCAGTGGTGCCAGTGCACTCTCTGGACTCACTGCACTGCATCCCCAGTGGTGCCAGTGCCCTCTGTGGACTCACTGCACTGCATCCCCTATGGGGCCAGTGTACTCTCTGGACTCACTGCAGTGCATCCCCAGTGGTGCCAGTGCACTCTCTGGACTCACTGCAATGCATCCCCAGTGGTGCCAGTGCACTCTCTGGACTCACTGCACTGCATCCCCAGTGGTGCCAGTGCACTCTCTGGACTCACTGCACTGCATCCCCAGTGGTGCCAGTGGAGCTTCTGGACTCACTGCACTGCATCCCCAGTGGTGCCAGTGCACTCTCTGGACTCACTGCAGTGCATCCCCAGTGGTTCCAGTGTGCTCTCTTAAGTCACTGCACTTCATCCCCAGTGGTGCCAGTGCACTCTCTGGTCTCACTGCAGTGCATCCCCAGTGGTGCCAGTGCACACTCTGGACTCACCGGGGTGCATCCCCAGTGGTGCCAGTGCACTCTCTGGACTCACTGCAGTGCATCCCCAGTGGTTCCAGTGTGCTCTCTGGAGTCACTGCACTTCATCCCCAGTGGTGCCAGTGCACTCTCTGGTCTCACTGCAGTGCATCCCCAGTGGTGCCAGTGCACTCTCTGGACTCACCGGGGTGCATCCCCAGTGGTGCCAGTGCACTCTCTGGACTCACTGCACTGCATCCCCATTGGTGCCAGGGCACTCTCTGGACTCACCGGGGTGCATCCCCAGTGGTGCCAGTGCACTCTCTGGACTCACTGCACTGCATCCCCAGTGGTGCCAGTGCACTCTCTGGACTCACCGGGGTGCATCCCCAGTGGTGCCAGCGCACTCTCTGGACTCACTGCACTGCATCCCCAGTGGTGCCAGTGCACTCTCTGGACTCACTGCACTGCATCCCCAGTGGTGCCAGTGCACTCTCTGGACTCACTGCGCTGCATCCCCAGTGGTGTCAGTACACTCTCTGGACTCACTGCACTGCATCCCCAGTGGTGCCAGTGCACTCTCTGTACCCACTGCACTGAATTCCCAGTGGTGCCAGTGCACTCTCTAGACTCACTGCACTGCATCCCCAGGGGTGCCAGTGCACTCTCTGGACTCACTGCACTGCATCCCCAGTGGTGCCAGTGGACTCTCTGGACTCACCGGGGTGCATCCCCAGTGGTGCCAGTGCACTCCCTGGAGTCACTGCACTGCATCCCCAGTGGTGCCAGTGCACTCCCTGGACTCACTGCAGTGCATCCCCAGTGGTGCCAGTGCACTCTCTGGACTCACTGCACTGCATCCCCAGTGGTGCCAGTGCCCTCTGTGGACTCACTGCACTGCATCCCCTATGGGGCCAGTGTGCTCTCTGGACTCACTGCAGTGCATCCCCAGTGGTGCCAGTGCACTCTCTGGACTCACTGCAATGCATCCCCAGTGGTGCCAGTGCACTCTCTGGACTCACTGCACTGCATCCCCAGTGGTGCCAGTGCACTCTCTGGACTCACTGCACTGCATCCCCAGTGGTGCCAGTGGAGCTTCTGGACTCACTGCACTGCATCCCCAGTGGTGCCAGTGCACTCTCTGGACTCACTGCAGTGCATCCCCAGTGGTTCCAGTGTGCTCTCTTAAGTCACTGCACTTCATCCCCAGTGGTGCCAGTGCACTCTCTGGTCTCACTGCAGTGCATCCCCAGTGGTGCCAGTGCACACTCTTGACTCACCGCGGTGCATCCCCAGTGGTGCCAGTGCACTCTCTGGACTCACGGCACTGCATCCCCATTGGTGCCAGGGCACTCTCTGGACTCACCGGGGTGCATCCCCAGTGGTGCCAGTGCACTCTCTGGACTCACTGCACTGCATCCCCAGTGGTGCCAGTGCACTCTCTGGACTCACTGCACTGCATCCCCAGTGGTGCCAGTGCCCTCTGTGGACTCACTGCACTGCATCCCCAGTGGTGCCAGTGCACTCTCTGGACTCACTGCAGTGCATCATCAATGGTGCCAGTGCACTCTCTGGACTCACTGCAGTGCATGCCCAGTGGTGCCAGTGCACTCTCTGGACTTGCCGGGGTGCATCCCCAGTGGTGCCAGTGCACTCTCTGGACTCACCGGGGTGCATCCCCAGTGGTGCCAGTGCACTCTCTGGAGTCACTGCACTGCATCCCCAGTGGTGCCAGTGCACTCTCTGGACTCACTGCACTGCATTCCCAAGGTGCCAGTGCACTCTCTGGACTCACTGCACTGCATCCCCAGTGGTGCCAGTGCACTCTCTGGACTCACTGCACTGCATCCCCAGTGGTGCCAGTGCACTCTCTGGACTCACTGCAGTGCATCACCAATGGTGCCAGTGCACTCTTTGGACTCACTGCAATGCATCCCCAGAGGTGCCAGTGCACTCTCTGGACTCACTGCACTGCATCCCCAGTGGTGCCAGTGCCCTCTGTGGACTCACTGCACTGCATCCCCAGTGGTGCCAGTGCACTCTCTGGACTCACTGCACTGCATCCCCAGTGGTGCCAGTGCACTCTCTGGACTCACTGCACTGCATCCCCAGTGGTGCCAGTGCACTCTCTTGAGTCAATGCAGTGCATCCCCAGTGGTGCCACTGCACTCTCTGGACTCACTGCACTGCACTGCATCCCCAGTGGTGCCAGTGCACTCTCTGGACTCACTGCACTGCATCCCCAATAGTATCAGTGCAATCTCTGGTCTCACTGCGGTGCATCGCCAGTGGTGCCAGTGCCCTCTGTGGACTCACTGCACTGCATCCCCAGTGGTGCCAGTGCACTCTCTGGACTCACCGCACTGCATCCCCAGTGGTGCCAGTGCACTCTCTGGACTCACTGCAGTGCATGCCCAGTGGTGCCAGTGCACTCTCTGGACTTGCCGGGGTGCATCCCCAGTGGTGCCAGTGCACTCTCTGGACTCACCGGGGTGCATCCCCAGTGGTGCCAGTGCACTCTCTGGACTCACTGCACTGCATCCCCAGTGGTGCCAGTGCCCTCTGTGGACTCACCGCACTGCATCCCCAAGGTGCCAGTGCACTCTCTGGACTCACTGCACTGCATCCCCAGTGGTGCCAGTGCACTCTCTGGACTCACTGCACTGCATCCCCAGTGGTGCCAGTGCACTCTCTGGACTCACCGGGGTGCATCCCCAGTGGTGCCAGTGCACTCTCTGGACTCACTGCACTGCATCCCCAGTGGTGCCAGTGCACTCTCTGGAGTCACTGCACTGCATCCCCAGTGGTGCCAGTGCACTCCCTGGACTCACTGCACTGCATCCCCAGTGGTGCCAGTGCACTCTCTGGACTCACTGCACTGCATCCCCAGTGGTGCCAGTGCCCTCTGTGGACTCACTGCACTGCATCCCCTATGGGGCCAGTGTACTCTCTGGACTCACTGCAGTGCATCCCCAGTGGTGCCAGTGCACTCTCTGGACTCACTGCAATGCATCCCCAGTGGTGCCAGTGCACTCTCTGGACTCACTGCACTGCATCACCATTCGTGCCAGGGCACTCTCTGGACTCACTGCAGTGCATCCCCAGTGGTGCCAGTGCACTCTCTGGACTCACTGCACTGCATCCCCAGTGGTGCCAGTGCACTCTCTTGAGTCAATGCAGTGCATCCCCAGTGGTGCCAGTGCACTCTCTGGACTCACTGCACTGCACTGCATCCCCAGTGGTGCCAGTGCACTCTCTGGACTCACTGCACTGCATCCCCAATAGTATCAGTGCAATCTCTGGTCTCACTGCGGTGCATCCCCAGTGGTGCCAGTGCACTCTCTGGACTCACTGCACTGTATCCCCAGTGGTGCCAGTGCACTCTCTGGACTCACGGCACTGCATCCCCAGTGGTGCCAGTGCACTCTCTGGACTCACTGCACTGCATCCCCAGTGGTGCCACTGCACTCTCTGGACTCACTGCACTGCATCCCCAGTGGTGCCAGTGCCCTCTCTGGACTCACTGCACTGCATCCCCAGTGGTGCCAGTGCACTCTCTGGACTCACTGCACTGCATCCCCAGTGGTGCCAGTGCACTCTCTGGACTCACTGCACTGCATCTCCAGCGGGGCCAGTGCACTCTCTGGACTCACTGCACTGCATCCCCAGTGGTGCCAGTGCACTCTCTGGACTCACTACACTGCATCTCCACTGGTGCCAGTGCACTCTCTGGACTCACGGCACTGCATCCCCAGTGGTGCCAGTGCACTCTCTGGACTCACTGCACTGCATCCCCAGTGGTGCCAGTGCACTCTCTGGACTCACTGCACTGCATCCCCAGTGGTGCCTGTGCACTCTCTGGTTCACTGCACTGCATCCCCAGGGGTGCCCGTGCACTCTCTGGACTCACTGCACTGCATCCAGAGTGGTGCCAGTGCACTCTATGGACACACTGCACTGCATCCCCAGTGGTGCCAGTGCACTCTCAGGACTTACTGCAGTGCATCACCAGTGGTGCCAGTGCACTCTCTGGACTCACTGCACTGCATCCCCAGTGGTGCCAGTGCACTCTCTGGACTCACGGCAGTGCATCCCCAGTGGTGCCAGTGCACTCTCTGGACTCACCGCACTGCATCCCCAGTGGTGCCAGTGCACTCTCTGGACTCACTGCACTGCATCCCCAATCGTACCAGTGCACTCTCTGGACTCACTGCAGTGCATCCCCAGTGGTGCCAGCGCACTCTCTGGACTCACTGCAGTGCATCCCCAGTGGTGCCAGTGCAATCTCTGGTCTCACTGCAGTGCATACCTAGTGGTGCCAGTGCACTCTCTGGACTCACTGCACTGCATCCCCAGTGGTGCCAGTGCACTCTCTGGACTCACCGGGGTGCATCCCCAGTGGTGCCAGCGCACTCTCTGGACTCACTGCACTGCATCCCCAGTGGTGCCAGTGCACTCTCTGGATTCACTGCACTGCATCCCCAGTGGTGCCAGTGCACTCTCTGGACTCACTGCGCTGCATCCCCAGTGGTGTCAGTACACTCTCTGGACTCACTACACTGCATCCCCAGTGGTGCCAGTGCACTCTCTGTACCCACTGCACTGAATTCCCAGTGGTGCCAGTGCACTCTCTAGACTCACTGCACTGCATCCCCAGGGGTGCCAGTGCACTCTCTGGACTCACGGAATTGCATCCCCGGTGGTGCCAGTGCACTCTCTGGACTCACTGCACTGCATCCCCAGTGGTGCCAGTGGACTCTCTGGACTCACCGGGGTGCATCCCCAGTGGTGCCAGTGCACTCTCTGGACTCACTGCACTGCATCCCCAGTGGTGCCAGTGCACTCTCTGGACTCACTGCACTGCATCCCCAGTGGTGCCAGTGCACTCCCTGGACTCACTGCACTGCATCCCCAGTGGTGCCAGTGCACTCTCTGGACTCACTGCACTGCATCCCCAGTGGTGCCAGTGCCCTCTGTGGACTCACTGCACTGCATCCCCTATGGGGCCAGTGTACTCTCTGGACTCACTGCAGTGCATCCCCAGTGGTGCCAGTGCACTCTCTGGACTCACTGCAATGCATCCCCAGTGGTGCCAGTGCACTCTCTGGACTCACTGCACTGCATCCCCAGTGGTGCCAGTGCACTCTCTGGACTCACTGCAGTGCATCCCCAGTGGTGCCAGTGGAGCTTCTGGACTCACTGCACTGCATCCCCAGTGGTGCCAGTGCACTCTCTGGACTCACTGCAGTGCATCCCCAGTGGTTCCAGTGTGCTCTCTGGAGTCACTGCACTTCATCCCCAGTGGTGCCAGTGCACTCTCTGGTCTCACTGCAGTGCATCCCCAGTGGTGCCAGTGCACTCTCTGGACTCACCGGGGTGCATCCCCAGTGGTGCCAGTGCACTCTCTGGACTCACGGCACTGCATCCCCATTGGTGCCAGGGCACTCTCTGGACTCACCGGGGTGCATCCCCAGTGGTGCCAGTGCACTCTCTGGACTCACTGCACTGCATCCCCAGTGGTGCCAGTGCACTCTCTGGACTCACCGGGGTGCATCCCCAGTGGTGCCAGCGCACTCTCTGGACTCACTGCACTGCATCCCCAGTGGTGCCAGTGCACTCTCTGGACTCACTGCGCTGCATCCCCAGTGGTGTCAGTACACTCTCTGGACTCACTGCACTGCATCCCCAGTGGTGCCAGTGCACTCTCTGGACTCACTGCAGTGCATCCCCAGTGGTTCCAGTGTGCTCTCTGGAGTCACTGCACTTCATCCCCAGTGGTGCCAGTGCACTCTCTGGTCTCACTGCAGTGCATCCCCAGTGGTGCCAGTGCACTCTCTGGACTCACCGGGGTGTATCCCCAGTGGTGCCAGTGCACTCTCTGGACTCACGGCACTGCATCCCCATTGGTGCCAGGGCACTCTCTGGACTCACTGCAGTGCATCCCCAGTGGTGCCAGTGCACTCTCTGGACTCACTGCACTGCATCCCCAGTGGTGCCAGTGCACTCTCTGGACTCACTGCACTGCATCCCCAGTGGTGCCAGTGCCCTCTGTGGACTCACTGCACTGCATCCCCAGTGGTGCCAGTGCACTCTCTGGACTCACTGCAGTGCATCATCAATGGTGCCAGTGCACTCTCTGGACTCACTGCAGTGCATGCCCAGTGGTGCCAGTGCACTCTCTGGACTTGCCGGGGTGCATCCCCAGTGGTGCCAGTGCACTCTCTGGACTCACCGGGGTGCATCCCCAGAGGTGCCAGTGCACTCTCTGGAGTCACTGCACTGCATCCCCAGTGGTGCCAGTGCACTCTCTGGACTCACTGCACTGCATCCCCAGTGGTGACAGTGCACTCTCTGGACTCACTGCACTGCATCCCCAGTGGTGCCAGTGCACTCTCTGGACTCACTGCACTGCATCCCCAGTGGTGCCAGTGCACTCTCTGGACTCACTGCAGTGCATCACCAATGGTGCCAGTGCACTCTTTGGACTCACTGCAATGCATCCCCAGTGGTGCCAGTGCACTCTCTGGACTCACTGCACTGCATCCCCAGTGGTGCCAGTGCCCTCTGTGGACTCACTGCACTGCATCCCCAGTGGTGCCAGTGCACTCTCTGGACTCACTGCACTGCATCCCCAGTGGTGCCAGTGCACTCTCTGGACTCACTGCAGTGCATCCCCAGTGGTGCCAGTGCACTCTCTTGAGTCAATGCAGTGCATCCCCAGTGGTGCCAGTGCACTCTCTGGACTCACTGCACTGCACTGCATCCCCAGTGGTGCCAGTGCACTCTCTGGACTCACTGCACTGCATCCCCAATAGTATCAGTGCAATCTCTGGTCTCACTGCGGTGCATCGCCAGTGGTGCCAGTGCCCTCTGTGGACTCACTGCACTGCATCCCCAGTGGTGCCAGTGCACTCTCTGGACTCACTGCACTGCATCCCCAGTGGTGCCAGTGCACTCTCTGGACTCACCGCACTGCATCCCCAGTGGTGCCAGTGCACTCTCTGGACTCACTGCACTGCATCCCCAGTGGTGCCAGTGCACTCTCTGGACTCACTGCAGTGCATCATCAATGGTGCCAGTGCACTCTCTGGACTCACTGCAGTGCATCCCCAGTGGTGCCAGTGCACTCTCTGGACTCACCGGGGTGCATCCCCAGTGGTGCCAGTGCACTCTCTGGACTCACCGGGGTGCATCCCCAGTGGTGCCAGTGCACTCTCTGGAGTCACTGCACTGCATCCCCAGTGGCGCCAGTGCCCTCTGTGGACTCACCGCACTGCATCCCCAAGGTGCCAGTGCACTCTCTGGACTCACTGCACTGCATCCCCAGTGGTGCCAGTGCACTCTCTGGACTCACTGCACTGCATCCCCAGTGGTGCCAGTGCACTCTCTGGACTCACCGGGGTGCATCCCCAGTGGTGCCAGTGCACTCTCTGGACTCACTGCACTGCATCCCCAGTGGTGCCAGTGCACTCTCTGGAGTCACTGCAGTGCATCCCCAGTGGTTCCAGTGTGCTCTCTGGAGTCACTGCACTTCATCCCCAGTGGTGCCAGTGCACTCTCTGGTCTCACTGCAGTGCATCCCCAGTGGTGCCAGTGCACACTCTGGACTCACCGGGGTGCATCCCCAGTGGTGCCACTGCACTCTCTGGACTCACGGCACTGCATCCCCATTGGTGCCAGGGCACTCTCTGGACTCACCGGGGTGCATCCCCAGTGGTGCCAGTGCACTCTCTGGACTCACTGCACTGCATCCCCAGTGGTGCCAGTGCACTCTCTGGACTCACTGCACTGCATCCCCAGTGGTGCCAGTGCCCTCTGTGGACTCACTGCAGTGCATCCCCAGTGGTGCCAGTGCACTCTCTGGACTCACTGCAGTGCATCATCAATGGTGCCAGTGCACTCTCTGGACTCACTGCAGTGCATGCCCAGTGGTGCCAGTGCACTCTCTGGACTTGCCGGGGTGCATCCCCAGTGGTGCCAGTGCACTCTCTGGACTCACCGGGATGCATCCCCAGTGGTGCCAGTGCACTCTCTGGAGTCATTGCACTGCATCCCCAGTGGTGCCAGTGCACTCTCTGGACTCACTGCACTGCATCCCCAAGGTGCCAGTGCACTCTCTGGACTCACTGCACTGCATCCCCAGTGGTGCCAGTGCACTCTCTGGACTCACTGCACTGCATCCCCAGTGGTGCCAGTGCACTCTCTGGACTCACTGCAGTGCATCACCAATGGTGCCAGTGCACTCTTTGGACTCACTGCAATGCATCCCCAGAGGTGCCAGTGCACTCTCTGGACTCACTGCACTGCATCCCCAGTGGTGCCAGTGCCCTCTGTGGACTCACTGCACTGCATCCCCAGTGGTGCCAGTGCACTCTCTGGACTCACTGCACTGCATCCCCAGTGGTGCCAGTGCACTCTCTGGACTCACTGCACTGCATCCCCAGTGGTGCCAGTGCACTCTCTTGAGTCAATGCAGTGCATCCCCAGTGGTGCCACTGCACTCTCTGGACTCACTGCACTGCACTGCATCCCCAGTGGTGCCAGTGCACTCTCTGGACTCACTGCACTGCATCCCCAATAGTATCAGTGCAATCTCTGGTCTCACTGCGGTGCATCGCCAGTGGTGCCAGTGCCCTCTGTGGACTCACTGCACTGCATCCCCAGTGGTGCCAGTGCACTCTCTGGACTCACTGCACTGCATCCCCAGTGGTGCCAGTGCACTCTCTGGACTCACTGCACTGCATCCCCAGTGGTGCCAGTGCACTCTCTGGACTCACTGCACTGCATCACCAGTGGTGCCAGTGCACTCTCTTGAGTCAGTGCAGTGCATCCCCAGTGGTGCCAGTGCAGTCTCTGGACTCACTGCACTGCACTGCATCCCCAGTGGTGCCAGTGCACTCTCTGGACTCACTGCACTGCATCCCCAATAGTATCAGTGCAATCTCTGGTCTCACTGCGGTGCATCGCCAGTGGTGCCAGTGCCCTCTGTGGACTCACTGCACTGCATCCCCAGTGGTGCCAGTGCACTCTCTGGACTCACTGCACTGCATCCCCAGTGGTGCCAGTGCACTCTCTGGACTCACCGCACTGCATCCCCAGTGGTGCCAGTGCACTCTCTGGACTCACTGCACTGCATCCCCAGTGGTGCCAGTGCACTCTCTGGACTCACTGCAGTGCATCATCAATGGTGCCAGTGCACTCTCTGGACTCACTGCAGTGCATGCCCAGTGGTGCCAGTGCACTCTCTGGACTTGCCGGGGTGCATCCCCAGTGGTGCCAGTGCACTCTCAAGACTCACCGGGGTGCATCCCCAGTGGTGCCAGTGCACTCTCTGGAGTCACTGCACTGCATCCCCAGTGGCGCCAGTGCCCTCTGTGGACTCACCGCACTGCATCCCCAAGGTGCCAGTGCACTCTCTGGACTCACTGCACTGCATCCCCAGTGGTGCCAGTGCACTCTCTGGACTCACTGCACTGCATCCCCAGTGGTGCCAGTGCACTCTCTGGACTCACCGGGGTGCATCCCCAGTGGTGCCAGTGCACTCTCTGGACTCACTGCACTGCATCCCCAGTGGTGCCAGTGCACTCTCTGGAGTCACTGCACTGCATCCCCAGTGGTGCCAGTGCACTCCCTGGACTCACTGCACTGCATCCCCAGTGGTGCCAGTGCACTCTCTGGACTCACTGCACTGCATCCCCAGTGGTGCCAGTGCCCTCTGTGGACTCACTGCACTGCATCCCCAGTGGTGCCAGTGCACTCTCTGGACTCAATGCAGTGCATCCCCAGTGGTGCCAGTGCACTCTCTGGACTCACTGCAATGCATCCCCAGTGGTGCCAGTTCACTCTCTGGACTCACTGCACTGCATCCCCAGTGGTGCCAGTGCACTCTCTGGACTCACTGCAGTGCATCCCCAGTGGTGCCAGTGGAGCTTCTGGACTCACTGCACTGCATCCCCAGTGGTGCCAGTGCACTCTCTGGACTCACTGCAGTGCATCCCCAGTGGTTCCAGTGTGCTCTCTGGAGTCACTGCACTTCATCCCCAGTGGTGCCAGTGCACTCTCTGGTCTCACTGCAGTGCATCCCCAGTGGTGCCAGTGCACTCTCTGGACTCACCGGGGTGCATCCCCAGTGGTGCCAGTGCACTCTCTGGACTCACGGCACTGCATCCCCAGTGGTGCCAGTGCACTCTCTGGACTCACTGCACTGCATCCCCAGTGGTGCCAGTGCACTCTCTTGAGTCACTGCACTGCATCCCCAGTGGTGCCAGGGTACTCTCTGGACTCACTGCACTGCATCCCCAGTGGTGCCAAGGCACTCTCTGGACTCACTGCACATCATCGCCATTGGTGCCAGAGCACTCTCTGGACTCATTGCAGTGCATCCCCAGTGGTGCCAGTGCACTCTCTGGACTCACTGCACTGCATCCCCAGTGGTGCCAGTGCACTCTCTGGACTCACTGCACTGCATTCCCATTGGTGCCAGTACACTCTCTGGACTCACTGCACTGCATCTCCAGTGGTGCCAGTGCACTCTCTGGACTCACTGCACTGCATCCCCAGTGGTGCCAGTGCACTCTCTGGACTCACAGCACTGCATCCCCAGTGCTGGCAGTGGACTCTCTGGACCCACTGCACTGAATTCCCAGTGGTGCCAGTGCACTCTCTGGACTCACTGCAGTGCATCCCCAGTGGTGCCAGTGCACTCTCTGGACTCACGGCACTGCATCCCCGGTGGTGCCAGTGCACTCTCTGGACTCACTGCACTGCACCCCCAGTGGTGCCAGTGCGCTCTCTGGACTCACCAGGGTGCATCCCCAGTGGTGCCAGTGCACTCTCTGGACTCACCGGGGTGCATCCCCAGTGGTGCCAGTGCACTCTCTGGACTCACGGCACTGCATCCCCAGTGGTGCCAGTGCACTCTCTGGACTCACTGCACTGCATCCCCAGTGGTGCCAGTGCACTCCCTGGACTCACTGCACTGCATCCCCAGTGGTGCCAGTGCACTCTCTGGACTCACTGCACTGCATCCCCAGTGGTGCCAGTGCACTCTCTGGACTCACTGCACTGCATCCCCAGTGGGGCCAGTGTACTCTCTGGAGTCACTGCAATGCATCCCCAGTGGTGCCAGTGCACTCTCTGGACTCACGGCACTGCATCCCCAGTGGTGCCAGTGCACTCTCTGGACTCACTGCAGTGCATCCCCAGTGGTGCCAGCGCACTCTCTGGACTCACTGCACTGCATCCCCAGTGGTGCCAGTGCACTCTCTGGACTCACGGCACTGCATCCCCAGTGGTGCCAGTGCACTCTCTGCACTCACTGACCTGCATTCCCAGTGGTGCCAGTGCACTCTCTTGAGTCACTGCACTGCATCCCCAGTGGTGCCAGTGCACTCTCTATACCCACTGCACTGAATTCCCAGTGGTGCCAGTGCACTCTCTGGACTCACTGCACTGCATCCCCAGTGGTGCCAGTGCACTCTCTGGACTCACCGGGGTGCATCCCCAGTGGTGCCAGTGCACTCTCTGGACTCACTGCACTGCATCCCCAGTGGTGCCAGTGCACTCTCTGGACTCACTGCACTGAATCCCCAGTGGTGCCAGTGCACTCTCTGGACTCACTGCACTGCATCCCCAGTGGTGCAAGTGCACTCTCTGGACTCACTGCACTGCATCCCCAGTGGTGCCAGTGCACTCTCTGGAGTCACTGCACTGCATCCCCAGTGGTGCCAGTGCACACTGTGGACTCACGGCACTGCATCCCCAGTGGTGCCAGTGCACTCTCTGGACTCACGGCACTGCATCCCCAGTGGTGCCAGTGCACTCTCTGGACTCACTGCACTGCATCCCCAGTGGTGCCAGTGCACTCTCTGGAGTCACTGCACTGCATCCCCAGTGGTGCCAGTGCACTCCCTGGACTCACTGCACTGCATCCCCAGTGGTGCCAGGGTACTCTCTGGACTCACTGCACTGCATCCCCAGTGGTGCTAGTGCACTCTCTGGACTCACCGCACTGCATCCCCAGTGGTGCAAGTGCACTCTCTGGACTCTCTGCAGTGTATCCCCAGTGGTGCCAGTGCACTCTCTGGACTCACTGCACTGCGTCCCCACTGGTGCCAGTGCACTCTCTGGACTCACGGCACTGCATCCCCAGTGGTGCCAGTGCACTCTCTGGACTCACTGCACTGCATCCCCAGTGGTGCCAGTGCACTCTCTGGACTCACTGCACTGCATCCCCAGGGGTGCCAGTGCACGCTCTGGACTCACTGCACTGCATTCCCAGTGGTGTCAGGGCACTCTCTGTACTCACTGCACTGCATCCCCAGTGGTTCCAGTGCACTCTCTGGACTCACTGCACTGCATCCCCAGTGCTGCCAGTGCACTCTTTGGACTCACTGCACTGAATTCCCGGTGGTGCCAGTGCACTCTCTGGACTCACAGCACTGCATCCCCAGTGGTGCCAGTGCACTCTATGGAGTCACTGCACTGCATCCACAGGGGTGCCAGTGCACTCTCTGGACTCACTGCACTGCATCCCCATTGGTGCCAGTGCACTCTCTGGACTCACTAATGACCATCCCCAGTGGTGCCAGTGCACTCTCTGTACTCACTGCACTGCATCCCCAGTGGTGCCAGTGTACTCTCTGGACTCACTGCACTGCATCCCCAATCGTACCAGTGCAATCTCTGGTCTCACTGGAGTGCATCCCCAGTGGTGCCAGTGCACTCTCTGGACTCACTGCACTGCATCCCCAGTGGTGCCAGTGCACTCTCTGGAAGCACGGCACTGCATCCCCGGTGGTGCCAGTGCGCTCTCTGGACTCACTGCACTGCATCCCCAGAGGTGCCAGTGCGCTCTCTGGACTCATGGCACTGCATCCCCAGTGGTGCCAGTGCACTCTCTGGACTCACTGCAGTGCATCCCCAGTGGTGCCAGTGCACTCTCTGGACTCACTGCACTGCACCCCCAGTGGTGCCAGTGCACTCTCTGGACTCACCGGGGTGCATCCCCAGTGGTGCCAGTGCACTCTCTGGACTCACTGCACTGCATCCCCAGTGGTGCCAGTGCACACTCTGGACTCACTGCAGTGCATCCCAGGTGGTGCCAATGCACTCTCTGGACTCACTGCACTGCATCCCCAGTGGTACCAGGGTACTCTCTGGACTCACTGCACTGCATCCCCAGTGGTGCCAAGACACTCTCTGGACTCACTGCACTGCATTGCCATTGGTGCCAGTGCACTCTCTGGACTCATTGCACTGCATCCCCAATGGTGCCAGTGCACTCTCTGGACTCACGGCACTGCATCCCCAGTGGTGCCAGTGCACTCTCTGGACTCACTGCACTGCATCCCCAGTGGTGCCAGTGCACTCTCTGGACTCACTGCACTGCATCCCCAGTGGTGCAGGGCACTCTCTGGACTCACTGCACTGCATCCCAGTGGTGCCAGTGACCTCTCTGGACTCAGTGCAGTGCATTCCCAGTGGTGCCAGTGCACTCTCTGGACTCACTGCAGTGCATCCCCAATAGTGCCAGTGCCCTCTCTGGACTCACTGCAGTGCATCCCCAGTGGTGCCAGTGCGCTCTCTGGACTCACCGCACTGCATCCCCAGTGGTGCCAGTGCACTCTATGCACTCACTGCAGTGCATCCCCACTGGTGCCAGTGCACTCTCTGGACTCATTTCACCTCATCCCCAGTGGTGCCAGTGTACTCTATGGACTCACTGCACTGCATCCCCAGTGGTGCCAGTGCACTCTCTGGACTCACTGCACTGCATCCCCAGTGGTGCCAGTGCACTCTCTGAGCTCACTACATTGCATCCCCAGTGGTGCCAGTGCACTCTCTGGACTCACTGCACTGGATCCCCAGTGGTGACAGTGCACTCTCTGGACTCACTGCACTGCATCCCCAATGGTTCCAGTGCACTCTTTGGACTCACTGCACTGCATCCCCAGTGGTGCCACTGCACTCTCTGGACTCACGGCAGTGCATCCCCACTGGTGCCCGTGCACTCTCTGGACTCACTGCACTGCATCCCCAGTGGTGCCAGTGCACTCTCTGGACTCACTGCACTGCATCCCCAGTGGTGCCAGTGCACACTCTGGACTCACGGCACTGCATCCCCAGTGGTGCTAGTGCACTCTCTGGACCAACGGCACTGCATCCCCAGTGGTGCCAGTGCACTCTCTGGACTCACTGCACTGCATCCCCAGTGGTTCCAGGGTACTCTCTGGACTCACTGCACTGCATCCCCAGTGGTGCCAAGGCACTCTCTGGACTCACTGCACTGCATTGCCATTGGTGCCAGTGCACTCTCTGGACTCATTGCAGTGCATCACCAATGGTGCCAGTGCACTCTCTGGACTCACTGCACTGCATCCCCAGTGGTGCAAGTGCACTCTTTGGAATCACTGCAGTGCATCCCCAGTGGTGCCAGTGCACTCTCTGGACTCACTGCACTGCATCCCCAGTGGTGCCAGTGCACTCTCTGGACTCACTGCACTGCATCCCCAGTGGTGCCAGTGCACTCTCTGGACTCACCGGGGTGCATCCCCAGTGGTGCCAGTGCACTCTCTGGACTCACTGCACAGCATCCCCAGAGGTGCCAGTGCACTCTCTAGACTCACGGCACTGCATCCCCAGTGGTGCCAGTGCACTCTCTGGACTCACTGCACTGCATCCCAGGTGGTCCCAGTGCACTCTCTGGACTCACTGCACTGCATCTCCAGCGGGGCCAGTGCACTCTCTGGACTCACTGCACTGCATCCCCAGTGGTGCCAGTGCACTCCCTGGACTCACTGCACTGCATCCCCTGTGGTGCGAGTGCACTCTCTGGCGTCACTGCACTGCATCCCCAGTGGTGCCACTGCACTCTCTGGACTCACTGCACTGCACCGCCAGTGGTGCCAGTGCACTCTCTGGACTCACTGCACTGCATCCACAGTGGTGCCCGTACACTCTCTGGTTCACTGCACTGCATCCGCAGGGGTGCCGTGCACTCTCTGGACTCACTGCAGTGCATCCCCAGTGGTGCCAGTGCACTCTCTGGACTCACTGCACTGCATCCCCAGTGGTGCCAGTGCACTCTCTGCACTTACTACCGTACATCACCAGTGGTGCCAGTGCCCTCTGTGGACTCACTGCACTGCATCCCCAGTGGTGCCAGTGCACTCTCTGGACACACTGCAGTGCATCCCCAGTGGTGCCAGTGCACTCTCTGGACTCACTGCACTGCATCCCCAGTGGTGCCAGTGCACTCTCTGGACTCACTGCACTGCATCCCCAGTGGTGCCAGTGCACTCTCTGGACTCAGTGCACTGCATCCCCAGTGGTGCCAGTACACTCTCTGTACCCACTGCACTGAATTCCCAGTCGTGCCAGTGCACTATCTAGACTCACTGCACTGCATCCCCAGGGGTGCCAGTGCACTCTCTGGACTCACGGCACTGCATCCCCGGTGGTGCCAGTGCACTCTCTGGACTCACTGCACTCCATCCCCAGTGGTGCCAGTGCATTCTCTGGACTCTCCGGGGTGCATCCCCAGTGGTGCCAGTGCACTGTCTGGACTCACGGCACTGCATCCCCAGTGGTGCCAGTGCACTCTCTGGACTCAACGGGGTGCATCCCCAGTGGTGCCAGCGAACTCTCTGGACTCACGGCACTGCATCCCCAGTGGTGCCAGTGCACTCTCTGGACTCACGGCACTGCATCCCCAGTGGTGCCAGTGCACTCTCTGGACTCACTGCAGTGCATCCCCAGTGGTGCCAGTGCACTCTCTGTACCCACTGCACTGAATTCCCAGTGGTGCCAGTGCACTCTCTAGACTCACTGCACTGCATCAACCAGCGGTGCCAGTGCACTCTCTGGACTCACTGCACTGCATCCCCGGAGGTGCCAGTGCACTCTTTGGACTCACTGCACTGCATCCCCAGTGGTGCCAGTGCACTCTCTGGACTCACTGCACTGCATCCCCAGTGGTGCCAGTGCACTCTCTGGACTCACTGCACTGCATCCCCAGTGGTGCCAGTGCACTCTCTGGACTCACTACACTGCATCCCCAGTGGTGCCAGTGCCCTCTGTGGACTCACTGCACTGCATCCCCAGTGGGGCCAGTGCACTCTCTGGACTCACAGCAGTGCATCCCCAGTGGTGCCAGTGCACTCTCTGGACTGACTGCACTGCATCCCCAGTGGTGCCAGTGCACTCTCTGGACTCACTGCAGTGCATCCCCAGTGGAGCCAGTGGACCTTCTGGACTCACTGCACTGCATCCCCAGTGGTGCCAGTGCACTCTCTGGACTCACTGCACTGCATCCCCAGTGGTGCCAGTGCAATCTCTGGACTCACTGCAGTGCATCCCCAGTGGTGCCAGTGCACTCTCTGGACTCACTGCACTGCATCCCCAGTGGTGCCAGTGCACTCTCTGGACTCACTGCACTGCATCCCCAGTGGTGCCAGTGCACTCTCTGGACTCACTGCAGTGCATCCCCAGTGGTACCAGTGCACTCTCTGGACTCACCGGGGTGCATCCCCAGTGGTGCCATTGCACTCTCTGGAGTCACTGCACTGCATCCCCAGTGGTGCCAGTGCACTCTCTGGACTCACCGGGGTGCATCCCCAGTGGTGCCAGTGCACTCTCTGGACTCACTGCACTGCATCCCCAGTGGTGCCAGTGCACTCTCTGGACTCACGGCACTGCATCCCCAGTGGTGCCAGTGCACTCTCTGGACTCACTGCACTGCATCCCCAGTGGTGACAGTGCACTCTCTGGACTCACTGCAGTGAATCCCCAGTGGTGCCAGTGCACTCTGTGGACTCACTACACTGCATCCCCAGTGGTGCCAGTGCACTCTCTGGACTCACTGCACTGCATCTCCAGTGATGACAGTGCACTCTCTGGACTCACTGCACTGCATCCCCAGTGGTGCCGGTACACTCTCTGGACTCACTGTAGTGCATCACTCGTGGTGCCAGTGCACTCTCTGGACTCACTGCACTGCATCCCCAGTGGTGCCAGTGCACTCTCTGGACTCACTGCACTGCATCCCCAGTGGTGCCAGTGCAATCTCTGGTCTCACTGCAGTGCATACCTAGTGGTGCCAGTGCACTCTCTGGACTCACTGCACTGCATCCCCAGTGGTGCCACTGCACTCTCTGGACTCACCAGGGTGCATCCCCAGTGGTGCCAGTGCACTCTCTGGACTCACTGCACTGCATCCCCAGTGGTGCCAGTGCACTCTCTGGACTCACCAGGGTGCATCCCCAGTGGTGCCAGTGCACTCTCTGGACTCACCGGGGTGCATCCCCAGTGGTGCCAGTGCAGTCTCTGGACTCACGGCATTGCATCCCCATTGGTGCCAGTGCACTCTGTGGACTCACTACACTGCCTCCCCAGTGGTGCCAGTGCACTCTCTGGACTCACTGCACTGCATTTCCAGTGGTGACAGTGCACTCTCTGGACTCACTGCACTGCATCCCCAGTGGTGCCAGTGCACTCTCTGGACTCACCGGGGTGCATCCCCAGTGGTGCCAGTGCACTCTCTTGAGTCACTGCACTGCATCCCCAGTGGTGCCAGTGCACTCTCTGGACTCACGGCACTGCATCCCCAGTGGTGCCAGTACACTCTCTGGACTCACTGCACTGCATCCCCAGTGGTGCCACTGCACTCCCTGGACTCACTGCACTGCATCCCCAGTGGTGCCAGTGCACTCTGTGGACTCACTACACTGCATCCCCAGTGGTGCCAGTGCACTCTCTGGACTCACTGCACTGCATCCCCAGTGGTGCCACTGCACTCTCTGGACTCACTGCACTGCATCCCCAGTGGTGCCAGTGCCCTCTCTGGACTCACTGTAGTGCATCACTCGTGGTGCCAGTGCACTCTCTGGACTCACTGCACTGCATCCCCAGTGGTGCCAGTGCACTCTCTGGACTCACTGCACTGCATCCCCAGTGGTGCCAGTGCACTCTCTGGACTCACTGCACTGCATCCCCAGTGGTGCCAGTGCACTCTCTGGACTCACTGCACTCCATCCCCAGTGGTGCCAGTGCACTCTCTGGACTCACTGCACTGCATCCCCAGTGGTGCCAGTACACACTGTGGACTCACGGCACTGCATCCCCAGTGGTGCCAGTGCACTCTCTGGACTCACGGCACTGCATCCCCAGTGGTGCCAGTGCACTCTCTGGACTCACTGCACTGCATCCCCAGTGGTGCCAGTGCACTCTCTGGACTCACTGCACTGCATCGCCAGTGGTGCCAGTGCACTCCCTGGACTCACTGCACTGCATCCCCAGTGGTGCCAGTGCACTCTCTGGACTCACCGCACTGCATCCCCACTGGTGCCAGGGTACTCTCTGGACTCACTGCCCTGCATCCCCAGTGGGGCCAGTGTACTCCCTGGACTCACTGCACTGCATCCCCAGTGGTGCCAGTGCACTCTCTGGACTCACTGCACTGCATCCCCACTGGTGCCAGTGGACCTTCTGGACTCACTGTACTGCATCCCCAGTGGTGCCAGTGCACTCTCTGGACTCACTGCACTGCATCCCCAGTGGTGCCAGTGCAATCTCTGGTCTCACTGCAGTGCATCCCCAGTGGTGCCAGTGCACTCTCTGGACTCACTGCACTGCATCCCCAGTGGTGCCAGTGCATTCTCTGGACTCACTGCACTGCATCCCCACTGGTGCCACTGCACTCTCTGGACTCACTGAAGTGCATCCCCAGTGGTACCAGTGCACTCTCTGGACTCACCGGGGTGCATCCCCAGTGGTGCCAGTGCACTATCTGGAGTCACTGCACTGCATCCCCAGTGGTGCCAGTGCACTCTCTGGACTCACCGGGTTGCATCCCCATTGGTGCCAGTGCACTCTCTGGACTCACTGCACTGCATCCCCAGTGGTGCCAGTGCACTCTCTGGACTCACGGCACTGCATCCCCTGTGGTGCCAGTGCACTCTCTGGACTCACTGCACTGCATCCCCAGTGGTGCCAGTGCACTCTCTGGACTCACCGGGGTGCATCCCCAGTGGTGCCAGTGCACTCTCTGGACTCACTGCACTGCATCCCCAGTGGTGCCAGTGCACTCTCTGGACTCACTGTAGTGCATCACTCGTGGTGCCAGTGCACTCTCTGGACTCACTGCACTGCATCTCCAGTGGTGCCAGTGCACTCTCTGGACTCACCGGGGTGCATCCCCAGTGGTGCCAGTGCACTCTCTGGAGTCACTGCACTGCATCCCCAGTGGTGCCAGTGCACTCTCTGGACTCACCGGGTTGCATCCCCATTGGTGCCAGTGCACTCTCTGGACTCACTGCACTGCATCCCCAGTGGTGCCAGTGCACTCTCTGGACTCACGGCACTGCATCCCCTGTGGTGCCAGTGCACTCTCTGGACTCACTGCACTGCATCCCCAGTGGTGCCAGTGCACTCTCTGGACTCACCGGGGTGCATCCCCAGTGGTGCCAGTGCACTCTCTGGACTCACTGCACTGCATCCCCAGTGGTGCCAGTGCACTCTCTGGACTCACTGTAGTGCATCACTCGTGGTGCCAGTGCACTCTCTGGACTCACTGCACTGCATCCCCAGTGGTGCCAGTGCACTCTCTGGACTCACCGGAGTGCATCCCCAGTGGTGCCAGTGCACTCTCTGGACTCACTGCACTGCATCCCCAGTGGTGCCAGTGCATACTGTGGACTCACGGCACTGCATCCCCAGTGGTGCTAGTGCACTCTCTGGACTCACGGCACTGCATCCCCAGTGGTGCCAGTGCAGTCTCTGGACTCACTGCACTGCATCCCCACTGGTGCCAGGGTACTCTCTGGACTCACTGCACTGCATTCCTAGTGGTGCCAGTGCACTCTCTGGTGTCACTGCAGTGCATCCCCAGTGGTGCCAGTGCACTCTCTGGACTCACTGCACTGCATCCCCAGTGGTGCCAGGGTACTCTCTGGACTCACTGCACTGCATCCCCAGTGGTGCCAAGGCACTCTCTGGACTCACCGCACTGCATCCCCAGTGGTGCCAGTGCACTCTCTGGACTCTCTGCAGTGCATCCCCAGTGGTGCCAGTGCACTCTCTGGACTCACTGCACTGCATCCCCGGTGGTGCCCGTGCACTCTCTGGACTCACTGCACTGCATCCCCAGTGGTGCCAGTGTATTCTCTGAACTCACTGTACTGCATCCCCAGTGGTGCCAGGGCACTCTCTGGACTCACTGCACTGCATCTCCAGTGGTTCCAGTGCACTCTCTGGACTCACTGCAGTACATCCCCAGTGGTGCCAGTGCACTCTCTGGACTCACTGCACTGCATCTCCAGTGCTGCCAGTGCACTCTTTGGACTCATTGCACTGAATTCCCGGTGGTGCCAGTGCACTCTCCTGAGTCACTGCACTGCATCCCCAGTGGTGCCAGTGCACTCTCTGGACTCACTGTAGTGCATCACTCGTGGTGCCAGTGCACTCTCTGGACTCACTGCACTGCATCTCCAGTGGTGCCAGTGCACTCTCTGGACTCACCGGGGTGCATCCCCAGTGGTGCCAGTGCACTCTCTGGAGTCACTGCACTGCATCCCCAGTGGTGCCAGTGCACGCTCTGGACTCACTGCACTGCATCCCCATTGGTGCCAGTGCACTCTCTGGACTCACTGCAGTGCATCCCCAGTGGTGCCAGTGCACTCTCTGGACTCACCGGGGTGCATCCCCAGTGGTGCCAGTGCACTCTCTGGACTCACTGCACTGCATCCCCAGTGGTGCCAGTGCACTCTCTGGACTCACTGTAGTGCATCACTCGTGGTGCCAGTGCACTCTCTGGACTCACTGCACTGCATCCCCAGTGGTGCCAGTGCACTCTCTGGACTCACCGGAGTGCATCCCCAGTGGTGCCAGTGCACTCTCTGGACTCACTGCACTGCATCCCCAGTGGTGCCAGTGCATACTGTGGACTCACGGCACTGCATCCCCAGTGGTGCTAGTGCACTCTCTGGACTCACGGCACTGCATCCCCAGTGGTGCCAGTGCAGTCTCTGGACTCACTGCACTGCATCCCCACTGGTGCCAGGGTACTCTCTGGACTCACTGCACTGCATTCCTAGTGGTGCCAGTGCACTCTCTGGAGTCACTGCAGTGCATCCCCAGTGGTGCCAGTGCACTCTCTGGACTCACTGCACTGCATCCCCAGTGGTGCCAGGGTACTCTCTGGACTCACTGCACTGCATCCCCAGTGGTGCCAAGGCACTCTCTGGACTCACCGCACTGCATCCCCAGTGGTGCCAGTGCACTCTCTGGACTCTCTGCAGTGCATCCCCAGTGGTGCCAGTGCACTCTCTGGACTCACTGCACTGCATCCCCGGTGGTGCCAGTGCACTCTCTGGACTCACTGCACTGCATCCCCAGTGGTGCCAGTGTATTCTCTGAACTCACTGTACTGCATCCCCAGTGGTGCCAGTGCACTCTCTGGACTCACTGCACTGCATCCCCAGTGGTTCCAGTGCACTCTCTGGACTCACTGCAGTACATCCCCAGTGGTGCCAGTGCACTCTCTGGACTCACTGCACTGCATCTCCAGTGCTGCCAGTGCACTCTTTGGACTCATTGCACTGAATTCCCGGTGGTGCCAGTGCACTCTCCTGAGTCACTGCACTGCATCCCCAGTGGTGCCAGTGCACTCTCTGTACCCACTGCACTGAATTCCCAGTGGTGCCAGTGCACTCTCTGGACTCACTGCACTGCATCCCCAGTGGTGCCAGTGCACTCTCCGGACTCACGGCACTGCATCCCCTGTGGTGCCAGTGCACTCTCTGGACTCACTGCACTGCATCCCCAGTGGTGCCAGTGCACTCTCTGGACTCACCGGGGTGCATCCCCAGTGGTGCCAGTGCACTCTCTGGACTCACTGCACTGCATCCCCAGTGGTGCCAGTGCACTCTCTGCACTCACTGCACTGCATCCCCAGTGGTGCCAGTGCACTCTCTGGACTCACTGCAGTGCATCATCAATGGTGCCAGTGCACTCTCTGGACTCACTGCACTTCATCCCCAGTGGTGCCAGTGCACTCTCTGCACTCACTGCACTGCATCCCCAGTGGTGACAGTGCACTCTCTGGACTCACTGCACTGCATCCCCAGTGGTGCCAGTGCACTCTCTGGACTCACTGTAGTGCATCACTCGTGGTGCCAGTGCACTCTCTGGACTCACTGCACTGCATCCCCAGTGGTGCCAGTGCACTCTCTGGACTCACTGCACTGCATCTCCAGTGGTGCCAGTGCACTCTCTGGACTCTCTGCAGTGTATCCCCAGTGGTGCCAGTGCACTCTCTGGACTCACTGCACTCCATCCCCGGTGGGGCCTGTGCACTCTCTGGACTCACTCCACTGCATCCCCAGTGGTGCCAGTGCACTCTCTGGACTCACTGCACTGCATCCCCAGTGGTGCCAGTGCACTCTCTGGACTCACTGCACTGCATCCCCAGTGGTGCCAGTGTATTCTCTGAACTCACTGCACTGCATCCCCAGTGGTGCCAGGGCACTCTCTGGACTCACTGCACTGCATCCCCAGTGGTTACAGTGCACTCTCTGGACTCACTGCAGTGCATCCCCAGTGGTGCCAGTGCACTCTCTGGACTCACTGCACTGAATTCCCAGTGGTGCCAGTGCACTCTTTGGACTCACTGCACTGCATCCCCAGTGGTGCCAGTGCACACTCTGGACTCACGGCACTGCATCCCCAGTGGTGCCAGTGCACACTCTGGACTCACGGCACTGCATCCCCAGTGGTGCCAGTGCACTCTCTGGGCTCACTGCACTGCATCCCCAGTGGTGCCAGGGTACTCTCTGGACTCACTCCACTGCATCCCCAGTGGTGCCAGTGCACTCTCTGGACTCACTGCACTGCATCCCCAGTGGTGTCAGTGCACTCTCTGGACTCACTGCACTGCATCCCCAGTGGTGCCAGTGCACTCTCTGGACTCACTGCACTGCATCCCCAGTGGTGCCAGTGCACTCTCTGGACTCACCGGGGTGCATCCCCAGTGGTGCCAGTGCACTCTCTGGATCACTACACTGCATCCCCATTGGTGCCAGTGAACTCTATGGAGTCACTGCAGTGCATCCCCAGGGGTACCAGTGCACTCTCTGGACTCACTGCACTGCATCCCCATTGGTGCCAGTGCACTCTCTGGACTCACAAATGACCATCCCCAGTGGCGCCAGTGCACTCTCTGGACTCACTGCACTGCATCCCCAGTGGTGCCAGTGCACTCTCTGGACTCACTGCACTGCATCCCCAGTGGTGCCAGTGCACTCTCTGGACTCACTCCACTGCATCCCCAGTGGTGCCAGTGCACTCTCTGGACTCACTGCACTGCAACCCCAGTGGTGCCAGTGCACTCTCTGGACTCACTGCACTGCATCCCCAGTGGTGCCAGTGCACTCTCTGGACTCACAGCACTGCATCCCCAGTGGTGCCAGTGCACTCTCTGGACTCACTGCAGTGCATCCCCAGTGGTGCCAGTGCACTCTCTGGACTCAACGCACTGCATCCCCAAGGTGCCAGTGCACTCTCTGTACTCACTGCACTGCATCCCCAGTGGTGCCAGTGCACTCTCTGGACTCACTGTAGTGCATCACTCGTGGTGCCAGTGCACTCTCTGGACTCACTGCACTGCATCCCCAGTGGTGCTAGTGCACTCTCTGGACTCACTGCACTGCATCCCCAGTGGTGCCAGTGCACTCTCTGGGCTCACTGCACTGCATCCCCAGTGGTGCCAGTGCACACTGTGGACTCACGGCACTGCATCCCCAGTGGTGCTAGTGCACTCTCTGGTCTCACTGCAGTGCATCCCCAGTGGTGCCAGTGCACTCTCTGGACTCACGGCAGCGCATCCCCAGTGGTGACAGTGCACTCTGTGGACTCACTGCACTGCATCCCCAGTGGTGCCAGTGCACTCTCTGGACTCACTGCACTGCATCCCCACTGGTGCCAGGGTACTCTCTGGACTCACTGCACTGCATCCCCAGTGGTGCCAGGACACACTCTGGACTCACTGCACTGCATCTCCAGTGGTGCCAGTGCACTCTCTGGACTCACCGCACTGCATCCCAAGTGGTGCCAGTGCACTCTCTGGACTCTCTGCAGTGTATCCCCAGTGGTGCCAGTGCACTCTCTGGACTCACTGCACTGCGTCCCCGGTGGTGCCAGTGCACTCTCTGGACTCAAGGCACTGCATCCCCAGTGGTGCCAGTGCACTCTCTGGACTCACTGCACTGCATCCCCAGTGGTGCCAAGGCACTCTCTGGACTCACTGCACTGCATCCCCAATGGTGCCAGTGTACTCTCTGAACTGACTGCACTGCATCCCCAGTGGTGCCAGTGCACTTTCGGGAGTCACTGCACTGCATCCCCAGTGGTTCCAGTGCACTCTCTGGACTCTCTGCAGTGTATCCCCAGTGGTGCCAGTGCACTCTCTGGACTCACTGCACTGCGTCCCCGGTGGTGCCAGTGCACTCTCTGGACTCACTGCACTGCGTCCCCGGTGGTGCCAGTGCACTCTCTGGACTCACTCCACTGCATCCCCAGTGGTGCCAGTGCACTCTCTGGACTCACTGCACTGCATCCCCAGTGGTGCCAGTGCACTCTCTGGACTCACTGCACTGCATCCCCAGTGGTGCCAGTGCACTCTCTGGACTCACTAATGACCATCCCCAGTGGTGCCAGTGCACTCTCTGGACTCACTGCACTGCATCCCCAGTGGTGCCAGTGCACTCTCTGGACTCACTGCACTGCATCCCCAGTGGTGCCAGTGCACTCTATGGAGTCACTGCAGTGCATCCCCAGGGGTGCCAGTGCACTCTCTGGACTCACTGCACTGCATCCCCAGTGGTGCCAGTGCACTCTCTGGACTCACTGCACTGCATCCCCATTGGTGCCAGTGCACTCTCTGGACTCACTGCAGTGCATCCCCAGTGGTGCCAGTGCACTCTCTACACTCACTGCACTGCATCCCCAGTGGTGCCAGTGCACTCTCTGGACTCACTGCAGTGCATCCCCAGTGGTGCCAGTGCACTCTCTGGACTCACTGCACTGCATCCCCAGTGGTGCCAGTGCACTCTCTGGACTCACTGCACTGCATCCCCAGTGGTGCCAGTGCACTCTCTGGACTCACTGCACTGCATCCCCAGTGGTGCCAGTGCACTCTCTGGACTCACTGCACTGCATCCCCAGTGGTGTCAGGTCACTCTCTGGACTCACTGCACTGCATCCCCAGTGGTGCCAGTGCCCTCTGTGGACTCACTGCACTGCATCGCCGGTCGTGCCACTGCACTCTCTGGACTCACTGCACTGCATTCCCAGTGGTGCCAGTGCACTCTCTTGACTCACTGCAGTGCATCCCCAGTGGTGCCAGTGCACTCTCTAGACTCACTGCACGGCATCCCCAGTGGTGCCAGTTCACTCTCTGGACTCACTGCAGTGCATCCCCAGTGGTGCCAGTACACTCTTTGGACTCACTGCACTGCATCCCCAGTGGTGCCAGTGCACTCTCTGGACTCACTGCACTGCATCCCCAGTGGTGCCAGTGCACTCTCTGGACTCACTGCACTGCATCCCCAGTGGTGCCAGTGCACTCTCTGTGCTCACTGCATTGCATCCCCAGTGGTGCCAGTGCACTCTCTGGACTCACTGCACTGCATCCCCAGTGGTGCCAGTGCACTCTCTGGACTCACTGCACTGCATCCCCAGTGGTGCCAGTGCACTCTCTGGACTCACTGCACTGCATCCCCAGTGGTGCAAGTGCACTCCCTGGACTCGCTGCAGTGCATCCCCAGTGGGGCCAGTGCACTCTCTGAACTCACTGCACTGATTCCCAGTGGTGCCAGTGCACTCTCTGGACTCACTGCACTGCATCCCCAGTGCTGTCAGTTAACTCTCTGGACTCACTGCACTGCATCCCCAGTGGTGCCAGTGCACTCTCTGGACTCACTGCACTCCATTCCCAGTGGTGCCAGTGCACTCTCTGGACTCACTGCAGTGCATCCCCAGTGGTGCCAGTGCACTCTCTGGAGTCACTGTGCTGCATCCCCAGTGGTGCCAGTGCACTCTCTGGACTCATTGCACTGCATCTCCAGTGGTGCCAGTGCCCTCTCTGGACTCACTGCACTGCATCCCCAGTGGTGCCAGTGCACTCTCTGGACTCACTGCACTGCATCTCCAGTGGTGCCAGTGCACTCTCTGGACTCACCGGGGTGCATCCCCAGTGGTGCCAGTGCACTCTCTGGAGTCACTGCACTGCATCCCCAGTGGTGCCAGTGCACGCTCTGGACTCACTGCACTGCATCCCCATTGGTGCCAGTGCACTCTCTGGACTCACTGCACTGCATCCCCAGTGGTGCCAGTGCACTCTCTGGACTCACCGGGGTGCATCCCCAGTGGTGCCAGTGCACTCTCTGGACTCACTGCACTGCATCCCCAGTGGTGCCAGTGCACTCTCTGGACTCACTGTAGTGCATCACTCGTGGTGCCAGTGCACTCTCTGGACTCACTGCACTGCATCCCCAGTGGTGCCAGTGCACTCTCTGGACTCACCGGAGTGCATCCCCAGTGGTGCCAGTGCACTCTCTGGACTCACTGCACTGCATCCCCAGTGGTGCCAGTGCATACTGTGGACTCACGGCACTGCATCCCCAGTGGTGCCAGTGCACTCTCTGGACTCACGGCACTGCATCCCCAGTGGTGCCAGTGCAGTCTCTGGACTCACTGCACTGCATCCCCACTGGTGCCAGGGTACTCTCTGGACTCACTGCACTGCATTCCTAGTGGTGCCAGTGCACTCTCTGGAGTCACTGCAGTGCATCCCCAGTGGTGCCAGTGCACTCTCTGGACTCACTGCACTGCATCCCCAGTGGTGCCAGGGTACTCTCTGGACTCACTGCACTGCATCCCCAGTGGTGCCAAGGCACTCTCTGGACTCACCGCACTGCATCCCCAGTGGTGCCAGTGCACTCTCTGGACTCTCTGCAGTGCATCCCCAGTGGTGCCAGTGCACTCTCTGGACTCACTGCACTGCATCCCCGGTGGTGCCAGTGCACTCTCTGGACTCACTGCACTGCATCCCCAGTGGTGCCAGTGTATTCTCTGAACTCACTATACTGCATCCCCAGTGGTGCCAGTGCACTCTCTGGACTCACTGCACTGCATCCCCAGTGGTTCCAGTGCACTCTCTGGACTCACTGCAGTACATCCCCAGTGGTGCCAGTGCACTCTCTGGACTCACTGCACTGCATCTCCAGTGCTGCCAGTGCACTCTTTGGACTCATTGCACTGAATTCCCGGTGGTGCCAGTGCACTCTCCTGAGTCACTGCACTGCATCCCCAGTGGTGCCAGTGCACTCTCTGTACCCACTGCACTGAATTCCCAGTGGTGCCAGTGCACTCTCTGGACTCACTGCACTGCATCCCCAGTGGTGCCAGTGCACTCTCCGGACTCACGGCACTGCATCCCCTGTGGTGCCAGTGCACTCTCTGGACTCACTGCACTGCATCCCCAGTGGTGCCAGTGCACTCTCTGGACTCACCGGGGTGCATCCCCAGTGGTGCCAGTGCACTCTCTGGACTCACTGCACTGCATCCCCAGTGGTGCCAGTGCACTCTCTGCACTCACTGCACTGCATCCCCAGTGGTGCCAGTGCACTCTCTGGACTCACTGCAGTGCATCATCAATGGTGCCAGTGCACTCTCTGGACTCACTGCACTGCATCCCCAGTGGTGCCAGTGCACTCTCTGCACTCACTGCACTGCATCCCCAGTGGTGACAGTGCACTCTCTGGACTCACTGCACTGCATCCCCAGTGGTGCCAGTGCACTCTCTGGACTCACTGTAGTGCATCACTCGTGGTGCCAGTGCACTCTCTGGACTCACTGCACTGCATCCCCAGTGGTGCCAGTGCACTCTCTGGACTCACTGCACTGCATCTCCAGTGGTGCCAGTGCACTCTCTGGACTCTCTGCAGTGTATCCCCAGTGGTGCCAGTGCACTCTCTGGACTCACTGCACTCCATCCCCGGTGGGGCCTGTGCACTCTCTGGACTCACTCCACTGCATCCCCAGTGGTGCCAGTGCACTCTCTGGACTCACTGCACTGCATCCCCAGTGGTGCCAGTGCACTCTCTGGACTCACTGCACTGCATCCCCAGTGGTGCCAGTGTATTCTCTGAACTCACTGCACTGCATCCCCAGTGGTGCCAGGGCACTCTCTGGACTCACTGCACTGCATCCCCAGTGGTTACAGTGCACTCTCTGGACTCACTGCAGTGCATCCCCAGTGGTGCCAGTGCACTCTCTGGACTCACTGCACTGAATTCCCAGTGGTGCCAGTGCACTCTTTGGACTCACTGCACTGCATCCCCAGTGGTGCCAGTGCACACTCTGGACTCACGGCACTGCATCCCCAGTGGTGCCAGTGCACACTCTGGACTCACGGCACTGCATCCCCAGTGGTGCCAGTGCACTCTCTGGGCTCACTGCACTGCATCCCCAGTGGTGCCAGGGTACTCTCTGGACTCACTCCACTGCATCCCCAGTGGTGCCAGTGCACTCTCTGGACTCACTGCACTGCATCCCCAGTGGTGTCAGTGCACTCTCTGGACTCACTGCACTGCATCCCCAGTGGTGCCAGTGCACTCTCTGGACTCACTGCACTGCATCCCCAGTGGTGCCAGTGCACTCTCTGGACTCACCGGGGTGCATCCCCAGTGGTGCCAGTGCACTCTCTGGATCACTACACTGCATCCCCATTGGTGCCAGTGAACTCTATGGAGTCACTGCAGTGCATCCCCAGGGGTACCAGTGCACTCTCTGGACTCACTGCACTGCATCCCCATTGGTGCCAGTGCACTCTCTGGACTCACAAATGACCATCCCCAGTGGCGCCAGTGCACTCTCTGGACTCACTGCACTGCATCCCCAGTGGTGCCAGTGCACTCTCTGGACTCACTGCACTGCATCCCCAGTGGTGCCAGTGCACTCTCTGGACTCACTCCACTGCATCCCCAGTGGTGCCAGTGCACTCTCTGGACTCACTGCACTGCAACCCCAGTGGTGCCAGTGCACTCTCTGGACTCACTGCACTGCATCCCCAGTGGTGCCAGTGCACTCTCTGGACTCACAGCACTGCATCCCCAGTGGTGCCAGTGCACTCTCTGGACTCACTGCAGTGCATCCCCAGTGGTGCCAGTGCAATCTCTGGACTCACTACACTGCATCCCCAGTGGTGACAGTGCACTCTCTGGACTCACTGCACTGCATCCCCAGTGGTGCCAGTGCACTCTCTGGACTCACTGTAGTGCATCACTCGTGGTGCCAGTGCACTCTCTGGACTCACTGCACTGCATCCCCAGTGGTGCTAGTGCACTCTCTGGACTCACTGCACTGCATCCCCAGTGGTGCCAGTGCACTCTCTGGGCTCACTGCACTGCATCCCCAGTGGTGCCAGTGCACACTGTGGACTCACGGCACTGCATCCCCAGTGGTGCTAGTGCACTCTCTGGTCTCACTGCAGTGCATCCCCAGTGGTGCCAGTGCACTCTCTGGACTCACGGCAGCGCATCCCCAGTGGTGACAGTGCACTCTGTGGACTCACTGCACTGCATCCCCAGTGGTGCCAGTGCACTCTCTGGACTCACTGCACTGCATCCCCACTGGTGCCAGGGTACTCTCTGGACTCACTGCACTGCATCCCCAGTGGTGCCAGGACACACTCTGGACTCACTGCACTGCATCTCCAGTGGTGCCAGTGCACTCTCTGGACTCACCGCACTGCATCCCAAGTGGTGCCAGTGCACTCTCTGGACTCTCTGCAGTGTATCCCCAGTGGTGCCAGTGCACTCTCTGGACTCACTGCACTGCGTCCCCGGTGGTGCCAGTGCACTCTCTGGACTCAAGGCACTGCATCCCCAGTGGTGCCAGTGCACTCTCTGGACTCACTGCACTGCATCCCCAGTGGTGCCAAGGCACTCTCTGGACTCACTGCACTGCATCCCCAATGGTGCCAGTGTACTCTCTGAACTGACTGCACTGCATCCCCAGTGGTGCCAGTGCACTTTCGGGAGTCACTGCACTGCATCCCCAGTGGTTCCAGTGCACTCTCTGGACTCTCTGCAGTGTATCCCCAGTGGTGCCAGTGCACTCTCTGGACTCACTGCACTGCGTCCCCGGTGGTGCCAGTGCACTCTCTGGACTCACTGCACTGCGTCCCCGGTGGTGCCAGTGCACTCTCTGGACTCACTGCACTGCATCCCCAGTGGTGCCAGTGCACTCTCTGGACTCACTGCACTGCATCCCCAGTGGTGCCAGTGCACTCTCTGGACTCACTAATGACCATCCCCAGTGGTGCCAGTGCACTCTCTGGACTCACTGCACTGCATCCCCAGTGGTGCCAGTGCACTCTCTGGACTCACTGCACTGCATCCCCAGTGGTGCCAGTGCACTCTATGGAGTCACTGCAGTGCATCCCCAGGGGTGCCAGTGCACTCTCTGGACTCACTGCACTGCATCCCCAGTGGTGCCAGTGCACTCTCTGGACTCACTGCACTGCATCCCCATTGGTGCCAGTGCACTCTCTGGACTCACTGCAGTGCATCCCCAGTGGTGCCAGTGCACTCTCTACACTCACTGCACTGCATCCCCAGTGGTGCCAGTGCACTCTCTGGACTCACTGCAGTGCATCCCCAGTGGTGCCAGTGCACTCTCTGGACTCACTGCACTGCATCCCCAGTGGTGCCAGTGCACTCTCTGGACTCACTGCACTGCATCCCCAGTGGTGCCAGTGCACTCTCTGGACTCACTGCACTGCATCCCCAGTGGTGCCAGTGCACTCTCTGGACTCACTGCACTGCATCCCCAGTGGTGTCAGGTCACTCTCTGGACTCACTGCACTGCATCCCCAGTGGTGCCAGTGCCCTCTGTGGACTCACTGCACTGCATCGCCGGTCGTGCCACTGCACTCTCTGGACTCACTGCACTGCATTCCCAGTGGTGCCAGTGCACTCTCTTGACTCACTGCAGTGCATCCCCAGTGGTGCCAGTGCACTCTCTAGACTCACTGCACGGCATCCCCAGTGGTGCCAGTTCACTCTCTGGACTCACTGCAGTGCATCCCCAGTGGTGCCAGTACACTCTTTGGACTCACTGCACTGCATCCCCAGTGGTGCCAGTGCACTCTCTGGACTCACTGCACTGCATCCCCAGTGGTGCCAGTGCACTCTCTGGACTCACTGCACTGCATCCCCAGTGGTGCCAGTGCACTCTCTGTGCTCACTGCATTGCATCCCCAGTGGTGCCAGTGCACTCTCTGGACTCACTGCACTGCATCCCCAGTGGTGCCAGTGCACTCTCTGGACTCACTGCACTGCATCCCCAGTGGTGCCAGTGCACTCTCTGGACTCACTGCACTGCATCCCCAGTGGTGCAAGTGCACTCCCTGGACTCGCTGCAGTGCATCCCCAGTGGGGCCAGTGCACTCTCTGAACTCACTGCACTGATTCCCAGTGGTGCCAGTGCACTCTCTGGACTCACTGCACTGCATCCCCAGTGCTGTCAGTTAACTCTCTGGACTCACTGCACTGCATCCCCAGTGGTGCCAGTGCACTCTCTGGACTCACTGCACTGCATCCCCATTGTTGCCAGTGCACTCTCTGGACTCACTGCACTCCATTCCCAGTGGTGCCAGTGCACTCTCTGGACTCACTGCAGTGCATCCCCAGTGGTGCCAGTGCACTCTCTGGAGTCACTGTGCTGCATCCCCAGTGGTGCCAGTGCACTCTCTGGACTCATTGCACTGCATCTCCAGTGGTGCCAGTGCCCTCTCTGGACTCACTGCACTGCATCCCCAGTGGTGCCAGTGCACTCTCTGGACTCACTGCACTGCATCCCCAGTGGTGCCAGTGCGCTCTCTGGACTCATGGCACTGCATCCCCGGTGGTGACAGTGCACTCTCTGGACTGACAGCACTGCATCCCCAGTGGTGCCAGTACACTCTCTGGACTCACGGCACTGCATCCCCCGTGGTGCCAGTGCACTCTATGGAGTCACTGCACTGCATCCCCATTGCTGCCAGTTCACTCTCTGGACTCACTGCAGTGCATCCTCAGTGGTGCCAGTGCACTCTCTGGACTCACTCCACTGCATCCCCAGTGGTGCCAGTGCACTCTCTGGACTCACCGGGGTGCATCCCCAGTGGTGCCAGTGCACTCTCTGGACTCACTGCAGTGCATCGCCAGTGGTCCCAATGCACTCTCTGGACTCACTACAGTGCATTCCCAGTGGTGCCAGTGCACTCTCTGGACTCACTGCAGTGCATCCCCAGTCGTTCCAGTGTGCTCTCTGGAGTCACTGCACTGCATCCCCAGTGGTGCCAGTGCACTATCTGGACTCACGGCAGTGCATCCCCAGTGGCGCCAGTGCGCTCTCTGGACTCACGGCACTGCATCCCCAGTGGTGCCAGTGAACTCTCTAGACTCACGACAGTGCATCCCCAGTGGTGCCAGTGCACTCTCTGGAGTCACTGTGCTGCATCCCCAGTGGTGCCAGTGCACTCTCTGGACTCATTGCACTGCATCTCCAGTGGTGCCAGTGCCCTCTCTGGACTCACTGCACTGCATCCCCAGTGGTGCCAGTGCACTCTCTGGACTCACTGCACTGCATCCCCAGTGGTGCCAGTGCACTCTCTGGACTCACCGGGGTGCATCCCCAGTGGTGCCAGTGCACTCTCTGGACTCACTGCACTGCATCCCCAGTGGTGCCAGTGCACTCTCTGGACTCACTGTAGTGCATCACTCGTGGTGCCAGTGCACTCTCTGGACTCACTGCACTGCATCCCCAGTGGTGCCAGTGCACTCTCTGGACTCACTGCACTGCATCCCCAGTGGTGCCAGTGCACTCTCTGGACTCACTGCACTGCATCCCCAGTGGTGCCAGTGCATACTGTGGACTCACGGCACTGCATCCCCAGTGGTGCTAGTGCACTCTCTGGACTCACGGCACTGCATCCCCAGTGGTGCCAGTGCAGTCTCTGGACTAACTGCACTGCATCCCCACTGGTGCCAGGGTACTCTCTGGACTCACTGCACTGCATTCCCAGTGGTGCCAGTGCACTCTCTGGACTCACTGCACTGCATCCCCAGTGGTGCCAGTGCACTCTCTGGACTCACTGCACTGCATCCCCAGTGGTGCCAGGGTACTCTCTGGACTCACTGCACTGCATCCCCAGTGGTGCCAGTGCACTCTCTGGACTCACCGCACTGCATGCACCAGTGGTGCCAGTGCACTCTCTGGACTCACTGCACTGCATCCCCAGTGGTGCCAGTGCACTCTCTGGACTCACTGCACTGCATCCCCAGTGGTGCCAGGGTACTCTCTGGACTCACTGCACTGCATCCCCAGTGGTGCCAGTGCACTCTCTGGACTCACCGCACTGCATCCCCAGTGGTGCCAGTGCACTCTCTGGACTCTCTGCAGTGCATCCCCAGTGGTGCTAGTGCACTCTCTGGACTCACTGCACTGCATCCCCGGTGGTGCCAGTGCACTCTCTGGACTCAAGGCACTGCATCCCCAGTGGTGCCAGTGCACTCTCTGGACTCACTGCACTGCATCCCCAGTGGTGCCAGTGTATTCTCTGAACTCACTGTACTGCATCCCCAGTGGTGCCAGGGCACTCTCTGGACTCACTGCACTGCATCCCCAGTGGTTCCAGTGCACTCTCTGGACTCACTGCAGTGCATCCCCAGTGTTGCCAGTGCACTCTCTGGACTCACTGCACTGCATCTCCAGTGCCGCCAGTGCACTCTTTGGACTCACTGCACTGAATTCCCGGTGGTGCCAGTGCACTCTCTTGAGTCACTGCACTGCATCCCCAGTGGTGCCACTGTACTCTCTGTACCCACTGCACTGAATTCCCAGTGGTGCCAGTGCACTCTCTGGACTCACGGCACTGCATCCCCAGTGGTGCCAGTGCACTCTCTGGACTCACCGGGGTGCATCCCCAGTGGTGCCAGTGCACTCTCTGGACTCACTGCACTGCATCCCCAGTGGTGCCAGTGCACTCTCTGGACTCACCGGGGTGCATCCCCAGTGGTGCCAGTGCACTCTCTGGACTCACTGCACTGCATCCCCGGTGGTGCCAGTGCACTCTCTGCACTCACTGCACTGCATCCCCAGTGGTGCCACTGCACTCTCTGGACTCACTGCAGTGCATCACCAATGGTGCCAGTGCACTCTCTGGACTCACTGCACTGCATCCCCAGTGGTGCCAGTGCACTCTCTGCACTCACTGCACTGCATCCCCAGTGGTGCCAGTGCACTCTCTGGACTCACTGCACTGCATCCCCAGTGGTGCCAGTGCACTCTCTGGACTCACTGTAGTGCATCACTCGTGGTGCCAGTGCACTCTCTGGACTCACTGCACTGCATCCCCAGTGGTGCCAGTGCACTCTCTGGACTCACTGCACTGCATCCCCAGTGGTGCCAGTGCACTCTCTGGAGTCACAGCACTGCATCCCCTGTGGTGCCAGTGCACTCTTTGGACTCACTGCACTGCATCCCAAGTGGTGCCAGTGCACTCTCTGGACTCACTCCACTGCATCCCCAGTGGTGCCAGTGCACTCTCTGGACTCTCTGCAGTGCATCCCCAGTGGTGCTAGTGCACTCTCTGGACTCACTGCACTGCATCCCCGGTGGTGCCAGTGCACTCTCTGGACTCAAGGCACTGCATCCCCAGTGGTGCCAGTGCACTCTCTGGACTCACTGCACTGCATCCCCAGTGGTGCCAGTGTATTCTCTGAACTCACTGTACTGCATCCCCAGTGGTGCCAGGGCACTCTCTGGACTCACTGCACTGCATCCCCAGTGGTTCCAGTGCACTCTCTGGACTCACTGCAGTGCATCCCCAGTGTTGCCAGTGCACTCTCTGGACTCACTGCACTGCATCTCCAGTGCTGCCAGTGCACTCTTTGGACTCACTGCACTGAATTCCCGGTGGTGCCAGTGCACTCTCTTGAGTCACTGCACTGCATCCCCAGTGGTGCCACTGTACTCTCTGTACCCACTGCACTGAATTCCCAGTGGTGCCAGTGCACTCTCTGGACTCACTGCACTGCATCCCCAGTGGTGCCAGTGCACTCTCTGGACTCACCGGGGTGCATCCCCAGTGGTGCCAGTGCACTCTCTGGACTCACTGCACTGCATCCCCAGTGGTGCCAGTGCACTCTCTGGACTCACCGGGGTGCATCCCCAGTGGTGCCAGTGCACTCTCTGGACTCACTGCACTGCATCCCCGGTGGTGCCAGTGCACTCTCTGCACTCACTGCACTGCATCCCCAGTGGTGCCACTGCACTCTCTGGACTCACTGCAGTGCATCACCAATGGTGCCAGTGCACTCTCTGGACTCACTGCACTGCATCCCCAGTGGTGCCAGTGCACTCTCTGGACTCACTGCACTGCATCCCCAGTGGTGCAAGTGCACTCTCTGGACTCACTGCACTGCATCCCCAGTGGTGCCAGTGCACTCTCTGGACTCACTGTAGTGCATCACTCGTGGTGCCAGTGCACTCTCTGGACTCACTGCACTGCATCCCCAGTGGTGCCAGTGCACTCTCTGGACTCACTGCACTGCATCCCCAGTGGTGCCAGTGCACTCTCTGGAGTCACAGCACTGCATCCCCTGTGGTGCCAGTGCACTCTTTGGACTCACTGCACTGCATCTCAAGTGGTGCCAGTGCACTCTCTGGACTCACTCCACTGCATCCCCAGTGGTGCCAGTGCACACTCTGGACTCACGGCACTGCATCCCCAGTGGTGCCAGTGCACTCTATGGAGTCACTGCACTGCATCCCCAGTGCTGCCAGTTCACTCTCTGGACTCACTGCAGTGCATCCTCAGTGGTGCCAGTGCACTCTCTGGACTCACTCCACTGCATCCCCAGTGGTGCCAGTGCACTCTCTGGACTCACCGGGGTGCATCCCCAGTGGTGCCAGTGCACTCTCTGGACTCACTGCAGTGCATCGCCAGTGGTCCCAATGCACTCTCTGGACTCACTACAGTGCATTCCCAGTGGTGCCAGTGCACTCTCTGGACTCACTGCAGTGCATCCCCAGTCGTTCCAGTGTGCTCTCTGGAGTCACCGCACTGCATCCCCAGTGGTGCCAGTGCACTATCTGGACTCACGGCAGTGCATCCCCAGTGGTGCCAGTGCGCTCTCTGGACTCACGGCACTGCATCCCCAGTGGTGCCAGTGCACTCTCTAGACTCACGGCAGTGCATCCCCAGTGGTGCCAGTGCACTCTCTGGAGTCACTGTGCTGCATCCCCAGTGGTGCCAGTGCACTCTCTGGACTCATTGCACTGCATCCCCAGTGGTGCCAGTGCCCTCTCTGGAGTCACTGCACTGCATCCCCAGTGGTGCCAGTGCACTCTCTGGACTCACTGCACTGCATCCCCAGTGGTGCCAGTGCACTCTCTGGACTCACTGCACTGCATCCCCAGTGGTGCCAGTGCACTCTCTGGACTCACTGCACTGCATCCCCAGTGGTGCCAGTGCACTCTCTGGACTCACTGTAGTGCATCACTCGTGGTGCCAGTGCACTCTCTGGACTCACTGCAGTGCATCCCCAGTGGTGCCAGTGCACTCTCTGGACTCACTGCACTGCATCCCCAGTGGTGCCAGTGCACTCTCTGGACTCACTGCACTGCATCCCCAGTGGTGCCAGTGCATACTGTGGACTCACGGCACTGCATCCCCAGTGGTGCTAGTGCACTCTCTGGACTCACGGCACTGCATCCCCACTGGTGCCAGTGGACCTTCTGGACTCACTGTACTGCATCCCCACTGGTGCCAGGGTACTCTCTGGACTCACTGCACTGCATTCCCAGTGGTGCCAGTGCACTCTCTGGACTCACTGCACTGCATCCCCAGTGGTGCCAGTGCACTCTCTGGACTCACTGCACTGCATCCCCAGTGGTGCCAGTGTACTCTCTGTACCCACTGCACTGAATTCCCAGTGGTGCCAGTGCACTCTCTGGACTCACTGCACTGCATCCCCAGTGGTGCCAGTGCACTCTCTGGACTCACGGCACTGCATCCCCTGTGGTGCCAGTGCACTCTCTGGACTCACTGCACTGCATCCCCAGTGGTGCCAGTGCACTCTCTGGACTCACCGGGGTGCATCCCCAGTGGTGCCAGTGCACTCTCTGGACTCACTGCACTGCATCCCCAGTGGTGCCAGTGCACTCTCTGCACTCACTGCACTGCATCCCCAGTGGTGCCAGTGCACTCTCTGGACTCACTGTAGTGCATCACTCGTGGTGCCAGTGCACTCTCTGGACTCACTGCACTGCATCCCCAGTGGTGCCAGTGCACTCTCTGGACTCACTGCACTGCATCCCCAGTGGTGCCAGTGTACTCTCTGTACCCACTGCACTGAATTCCCAGTGGTGCCAGTGCACTCTCTGGACTCACTGCACTGCATCCCCAGTGGTGCCAGTGCACTCTCTGGACTCACGGCACTGCATCCCCTGTGGTGCCAGTGCACTCTCTGGACTCACTGCACTGCATCCCCAGTGGTGCCAGTGCACTCTCTGGACTCACTGCACTGCATCCCCAGTGGTGCCAGGGTACTCTCTGGACTCACTGCACTGCATCCCCAGTGGTGCCAGTGCACTCTCTGGACTCACCGCACTGCATCCCCAGTGGTGCCAGTGCACTCTCTGGACTCTCTGCAGTGCATCCCCAGTGGTGCTAGTGCACTCTCTGGACTCACTGCACTGCATCCCCGGTGGTGCCAGTGCACTCTCTGGACTCAAGGCACTGCATCCCCAGTGGTGCCAGTGCACTCTCTGGACTCACTGCACTGCATCCCCAGTGGTGCCAGTGTATTCTCTGAACTCACTGTACTGCATCCCCAGTGGTGCCAGGGCACTCTCTGGACTCACTGCACTGCATCCCCAGTGGTTCCAGTGCACTCTCTGGACTCACTGCAGTGCATCCCCAGTGTTGCCAGTGCACTCTCTGGACTCACTGCACTGCATCTCCAGTGCCGCCAGTGCACTCTTTGGACTCACTGCACTGAATTCCCGGTGGTGCCAGTGCACTCTCTTGAGTCACTGCACTGCATCCCCAGTGGTGCCACTGTACTCTCTGTACCCACTGCACTGAATTCCCAGTGGTGCCAGTGCACTCTCTGGACTCACGGCACTACATCCCCAGTGGTGCCAGTGCACTCTCTGGACTCACCGGGGTGCATCCCCAGTGGTGCCAGTGCACTCTCTGGACTCACTGCACTGCATCCCCAGTGGTGCCAGTGCACTCTCTGGACTCACCGGGGTGCATCCCCAGTGGTGCCAGTGCACTCTCTGGACTCACTGCACTGCTTCCTCGTTGGTGCCAGTGCACTCTCTGCACTCACTGCACTGCATCCCCAGTGGTGCCACTGCACTCTCTGGACTCACTGCAGTGCATCACCAATGGTGCCAGTGCACTCTCTGGACTCACTGCACTGCATCCCCAGTGGTGCCAGTGCACTCTCTGCACTCACTGCACTGCATCCCCAGTGGTGCCAGTGCACTCTCTGGACTCACTGCACTGCATCCCCAGTGGTGCCAGTGCACTCTCTGGACTCACTGTAGTGCATCACTCGTGGTGCCAGTGCACTCTCTGGACTCACTGCACTGCATCCCCAGTGGTGCCAGTGCACTCTCTGGACTCACTGCACTGCATCCCCAGTGGTGCCAGTGCACTCTCTGGAGTCACAGCACTGCATCCCCTGTGGTGCCAGTGCACTCTTTGGACTCACTGCACTGCATCCCAAGTGGTGCCAGTGCACTCTCTGGACTCACTCCACTGCATCCCCAGTGGTGCCAGTGCACTCTCTGGACTCTCTGCAGTGCATCCCCAGTGGTGCTAGTGCACTCTCTGGACTCACTGCACTGCATCCCCGGTGGTGCCAGTGCACTCTCTGGACTCAAGGCACTGCATCCCCAGTGGTGCCAGTGCACTCTCTGGACTCACTGCACTGCATCCCCAGTGGTGCCAGTGTATTCTCTGAACTCACTGTACTGCATCCCCAGTGGTGCCAGGGCACTCTCTGGACTCACTGCACTGCATCCCCAGTGGTTCCAGTGCACTCTCTGGACTCACTGCAGTGCATCCCCAGTGTTGCCAGTGCACTCTCTGGACTCACTGCACTGCATCTCCAGTGCTGCCAGTGCACTCTTTGGACTCACTGCACTGAATTCCCGGTGGTGCCAGTGCACTCTCTTGAGTCACTGCACTGCATCCCCAGTGGTGCCACTGTACTCTCTGTACCCACTGCACTGAATTCCCAGTGGTGCCAGTGCACTCTCTGGACTCACTGCACTGCATCCCCAGTGGTGCCAGTGCACTCTCTGGACTCACCGGGGTGCATCCCCAGTGGTGCCAGTGCACTCTCTGGACTCACTGCACTGCATCCCCAGTGGTGCCAGTGCACTCTCTGGACTCACCGGGGTGCATCCCCAGTGGTGCCAGTGCACTCTCTGGACTCACTGCACTGCATCCCCGGTGGTGCCAGTGCACTCTCTGCACTCACTGCACTGCATCCCCAGTGGTGCCACTGCACTCTCTGGACTCACTGCACTGCATCCCAGGTGGTGCCAGTGCACTCTCTGGACTCACTGCACTGCATCCCCAGTGGTGCCAGTGCACTCTCTGGACTCACTGTAGTGCATCACTCGTGGTGCCAGTGCACTCTCTGGACTCACTGCACTGCATCCCCAGTGGTGCCAGTGCACTCTCTGGACTCACTGCACTGCATCCCCAGTGGTGCCAGTGCACTCTCTGGAGTCACAGCACTGCATCCCCTGTGGTGCCAGTGCACTCTTTGGACTCACTGCACTGCATCCCAAGTGGTGCCAGTGCACTCTCTGGACTCACTCCACTGCATCCCCAGTGGTGCCAGTGCACACTCTGGACTCACGGCACTGCATCCCCAGTGGTGCCAGTGCACTCTATGGAGTCACTGCACTGCATCCCCAGTGCTGCCAGTTCACTCTCTGGACTCACTGCAGTGCATCCTCAGTGGTGCCAGTGCACTCTCTGGACTCACTCCACTGCATCCCCAGTGGTGCCAGTGCACTCTCTGGACTCACCGGGGTGCATCCCCAGTAGTGCCAGTGCACTCTCTGGACTCACTGCAGTGCATCGCCAGTGGTCCCAATGCACTCTCTGGACTCACTACAGTGCATTCCCAGTGGTGCCAGTGCACTCTCTGGACTCACTGCAGTACATCCCCAGTCGTTCCAGTGTGCTCTCTGGAGTCACCGCACTGCATCCCCAGTGGTGCCAGTGCACTATCTGGACTCACGGCAGTGCATCCCCAGTGGTGCCAGTGCGCTCTCTGGACTCACGGCACTGCATCCCCAGTGGTGCCAGTGCACTCTCTAGACTCACGGCAGTGCATCCCCAGTGGTGCCAGTGCACTCTCTGGAGTCACTGTGCTGCATCCCCAGTGGTGCCAGTGCACTCTCTGGACTCATTGCACTGCATCCCCAGTGGTGCCAGTGCCCTCTCTGGAGTCACTGCACTGCATCCCCAGTGGTGCCAGTGCACTCTCTGGACTCACTGCACTGCATCCCCAGTGGTGCCAGTGCACTCTCTGGACTCACTGCACTGCATCCCCAGTGGTGCCAGTGCACTCTCTGGACTCACTGCACTGCATCCCCAGTGGTGCCAGTGCACTCTCTGGACTCACTGTAGTGCATCACTCGTGGTGCCAGTGCACTCTCTGGACTCACTGCAGTGCATCCCCAGTGGTGCCAGTGCACTCTCTGGACTCACTGCACTGCATCCCCAGTGGTGCCAGTGCACTCTCTGGACTCACTGCACTGCATCCCCAGTGGTGCCAGTGCATACTGTGGACTCACGGCACTGCATCCCCAGTGGTGCCAGTGCACTCTCAGGACTCACTGCACTGCATCCCCACTGGTGCCAGGGTACTCTCTGGACTCACTGCACTGCATTCCCAGTGGTGCCAGTGCACTCTCTGGACTCACTGCACTGCATCCCCAGTGGTGCCAGTGCACTCTCTGGACTCACTGCACTGCATCCCCAGTGGTGCCAGTGTACTCTCTGTACCCACTGCACTGAATTCCCAGTGGTGCCAGTGCACTCTCTGGACTCACTGCACTGCATCCCCAGTGGTGCCAGTGCACTCTCTGGACTCACGGCACTGCATCCCCTGTGGTGCCAGTGCACTCTCTGGACTCACTGCACTGCATCCCCAGTGGTGCCAGTGCACTCTCTGGACTCACCGGGGTGCATCCCCAGTGGTGCCAGTGCACTCTCTGGACTCACTGCACTGCATCCCCAGTGGTGCCAGTGCACTCTCTGCACTCACTGCACTGCATCCCCAGTGGTGCCAGTGCACTCTCTGGACTCACTGTAGTGCATCACTCGTGGTGCCAGTGCACTCTCTGGACTCACTGCACTGCATCCCCAGTGGTGCCAGTGCACTCTCTGGACTCACTGCACTGCATCCCCAGTGGTGCCAGTGTACTCTCTGTACCCACTGCACTGAATTCCCAGTGGTGCCAGTGCACTCTCTGGACTCACTGCACTGCATCCCCAGTGGTGCCAGTGCACTCTCTGGACTCACGGCACTGCATCCCCTGTGGTGCCAGTGCACTCTCTGGACTCACTGCACTGCATCCCCAGTGGTGCCAGTGCACTCTCTGGACTCACCGGGGTGCATCCCCAGTGGTGCCAGTGCACTCTCTGGACTCACTGCACTGCATCCCCAGTGGTGACAGTGCACTCTCTGGACTCACTGCACTGCATCCCCAGTGGTGCCAGTGCACTCTCTGGACTCACTGTAGTGCATCACTCGTGGTGCCAGTGCACTCTCTGGACTCACTGCACTGCATCCCCAGTGTTGCCAGTGCACTCTCTGGACTCACTGCACTGCATCTCCAGTGGTGCCAGTGCACTCTCTGGACTCTCTGCAGTGTATCCCCAGTGGTGCCAGTGCACTCTCTGGATCACTGCACTGCATCCCCAGTGGTGCCAGTGCACTCTCTGGACTCACTGCAGTGCATCCCCATTGGTGCCAGTGCACTCTCTGGATCACTGCACTGCATCCCCAGTGGTGCCAGTGCACTCTCTGGACTCACTGCAGTGCATCCCCAGTGGTGCCAGTGCACTCTTTGGAGTCACTGCACTGCATCCCCAGTGGTGCCCGTGCACTCTTTGGACTCACTGCACTCCATCCCCAGTGGTGCCAGTGCACTCTCTGGACTCACGGCAGTGCATCCCCAGTGGTGCCAGTGCACTCTCTGGACTCACTGCACTGCATCCCCAGTGGTGCCAGTGCACTCTCTGGACTCACTGCACTGCATCCCCAGTGGTGCCAGTGCCCTCTGTGGATTCACTGCACTGCATCCCCAGTGGTGCCAGTGTACTCTCTGGACTTACTGCAGTGCATCCCCAGTGCTGCCAGTGCACTCTCTGGACTCACTGCACTGCATCCCCACTGGTGCCAGTGCACTCTCTGGACTCACTGCTCTGCATCCCCAGTGGAGCCAGTGGACCTTCTGGACTCACTGCACTGCATCCCCAGTGGTGCCAGTGCACTCTCTGGACTCACTTCACTGCATCCCCAGTGGTGCCAGTGCACTCTCTGGACTCACTGCACTGCATCCCCAGTGGTGCCAGTGCACTCTCTGGACTCACTGCACTGCATCCCCAGTGGTGCCAGTGCACTCTCTGGACTCACTGCACTGCATCCCCAGTGGTGCCAGTGCCCTCTGTGGACTCACTGCACTGCATCCCCAGTGGGGCCAGTGTACTCTCTGGACTCACTGCAGTGCATCCCCAGTGGTGCCAGTGCACTCTCTGGACTCACTGCACTGCATCCCCAGTGGTGCCAGTGCACTCTCTGGACTCACTGCACTGCATCCCCAGTGGTGCCAGTGCAATCTCTGGACTCACTGCAGTGCATCCCCAGTGGTGCCAGTGCACTCTCTGGACTCACCGGGGTGCATCCCCAGTGGTGCCAGTGCACTCTCTGGACTCACTGCACTGCATCCCCAGTGGTGCCAGTGCACTCTCTGGACTCTCTGCACTGCATCCCCAGTGGTGCCAGTGCACTCTCTGGACACACTGCACTGCATCCCCAGTGGTGCCAGTGCACTCTCTGAACTCACTGCACTGCATCCCCAGTGGTGCCAGTGCACTCTCTGGACTCAGTGCACTGCATCCCCAGTGGTGCCAGTGCACTCTCTGTACCCACTGCACTGAATTCCCAGTCGTGCCAGTGCACTATCTAGACTCACTGCACTGCATCCCCAGGGGTGCCAGTGCACTCTCTGGACTCACGGCACTGCATCCCCGGTGGTGCCAGTGCACTCTCTGGACTCACTGCACTCCATCCCCAGTGGTGCCAGTGCATTCTCTGGACTCTCCGGGGTGCATCCCCAGTGGTGCCAGCGCACTCTCTGGACTCACGGCACTGCATCCCCAGTGGTGCCAGTGCACTCTCTGGACTCACGGCACTGCATCCCCAGTGGTGCCAGTGCACTCTCTGGACTCACTGCAGTGCATCCCCAGTGGTGCCAGTGCACTCTCTGTACCCACTGCACTGAATTCCCAGTGGTGCCAGTGCACTCTCTAGACTCACTGCACTGCATCAACCAGGGGTGCCAGTGCACTCTCTGGACTCACTGCACTGCATCCCCGGAGGTGCCAGTGCACTCTTTGGACTCACTGCACTCCATCCCCAGTGGTGCCAGTGCACTCTCTGGACTCACTGCACTGCATCCCCAGTGGTGCCAGTGCACTGTCTGGACTCACTGCACTGCATCCCCAGTGGTGCCAGTGCACTCTCTGGACTCACTGCACTGCATCCCCAGTGGTGCCAGTGCACTCTCTGGACTCACTGCACTGCATCCCCAGTGGTGCCAGTGCCCTCTGTGGACTCACTGCACTGCATCCCCAGTGGTGCCAGTGTACTCTCTGGACTCACTGCAGTGCATCCCCAGTGGTGCCAGTGCACTCTCTGGACTCACTGCACTGCATCTCCACTGGTGCCAGTGCACTCTCTGGACTCACTGCACTGCATCCCCAGTGGAGCCAGTGGACCTTCTGGACTCACTGCACTGCATCCCCAGTGGTGCCAGTGCACTCTCTGGACTCACTGCACTGCATCCCCAGTGGTGCCAGTGCACTCTCTGGACTCACCGGGGTGCATCCCCAGTGGTGCCACTGCACTCTCTGGACTCACTGCACTGCATCCCCAGTGGTGCCAGTGCACTCTCTGGACTCACTGCACTGCATCCCCAGTGGTGCCAGTGCACTCTCTGGACTCACTGCAGTGCATCCCCAGTGGTATCAGTGCACTCTCTGGACTCACCGGGGTGCATCCCCACTGGTGCCAGGGTACTCTCTGGACTCACTGCACTGCATCCCCAGTGGTGCCAGTGCACTCTCTGGACTCACCGGGGTGCATCCCCAGTGGTGCCAGTGCACTCTCTGGACTCACTGCACTGCATCCCCAGTGGTGCCAGTGCACTCTCTGGACTCACGGCACTGCATCCCCAGTGGTGCCAGTGCACTCTCTGGACTCACTGCACTGCATCCCCAGTGGTGACAGTGCACTCTCTGGACTCACTGCAGTGAATCCCCAGTGGTGCCAGTGCACTCTGTGGACTCACTACACTGCATCCCCAGTGGTGCCAGTGCACTCTCTGGACTCACTGCACTGCATCTCCAGTGATGACAGTGCACTCTCTGGACTCACTGCACTGCATCCCCAGTGGTGCCAGTGCACTCTCTGGCCTCACTGTAGTGCATCACTCGTGGTGCCAGTGCACTCTCTGGACTCACTGCACTGCATCCCCAGTGGTGCCAGTGCACTCTCTGGACTCACTGCAATGCACCCCAAGTGGTGCCAGTGCACTCTCTGGACTCACTGCACTGCATCCCCAGTGGTGCCAGTGCACTCTCTGGACTCACTGCAGTGCATCCCCTGTGGTGCAAGTGGACCTTCTGGACTCACTGCACTGCATCCCCAGTGGTGCCAGTGCACTCTCTGGACTCACTGCACTGCATCCCCAGTGGTGCCAGTGCACTCTCTGGACTCACTGCACTGCATCCCCAGTGGTGCCAGTGCAATCTCTGGTCTCACTGCAGTGCATACCTAGTGGTGCCAGTGCACTCTCTGGACTCACTGCACTGCATCCCCAGTGGTGCCACTGCACTCCCTGGACTCACTGCACTGCATCCCCAGTGGTGCCACTGCCCTCTCTGGACTCACCAGGGTGCATCCCCAGTGGTGCCAGTGCACTCTCTGGACTCACTGCACTGCATCCCCAGTGGTGCCAGTGCACTCTCTGGACTCACCAGGGTGCATCCCCAGTGGTGCCAGTGCACTCTCTGGACTCACTGCACTGCATCCCCAGTGGTGCCAGTGCACTCTCTGGACTCACTGCACTGCATCCCCAGTGGTGCCAGTGCACTCTGTGGACTCACTACACTGCATCCCCAGTGGTGCCAGTGCACTCTCTGGACTCACTGCACTGCATTTCCAGTGGTGACAGTGCACTCTCTGGACTCACTGCAGTGCATCCCGAGTGGTGCCAGTGCACTCTGTGGACTCACTACACTGCATCCCCAGTGGTGCCAGTGCACTCTCTGGACTCACTGCACTGCATCCCCAGTGGTGCCACTGCACTCTGTGGACTCACTGCACTGCATCCCCAGTGGTGCCAGTGCCCTCTCTGGACTCACTGTAGTGCATCACTCGTGGTGCCAGTGCACTCTCTGGACTCACTGCACTGCATCCCCAGTGGTGCCAGTGCACTCTCTGGACTCACTGCACTGCATCCCCAGTGGTGCCAGTGCACTCTCTGGACTCACTGCACTGCATCCCCAGTGGTGCCAGTACACACTGTGGACTCACGGCACTGCATCCCCAGTGGTGCCAGTGCACTCTCTGGACTCACGGCACTGCATCCCCACTGGTGCCAGTGCACTCTCTGGAGTCACTGCACTGCATCCCCAGTGGTGCCAGTGCACTCCCTGGACTCACTGCACTGCATCCCCAGTGATGCCAGTGCACTCTCTGGCCTCACTGTAGTGCATCACTCGTGGTGCCAGTGCACTCTCTGGACTCACTGCACTGCATCCCCAGTGGTGCCAGTGCACTCTCTGGACTCACTGCAATGCATCCCAAGTGGTGCCAGTGCACTCTCTGGACTCACTGCACTGCATCCCCAGTGGTGCCAGTGCACTCTCTGGACTCACTGCAGTGCATCCCCTGTGGTGCAAGTGGACCTTCTGGACTCACTGCACTGCATCCCCAGTGGTGCCAGTGCACTCTCTGGACTCACTGCACTGCATCCCCAGTGGTGCCAGTGCACTCTCTGGACTCACTGCACTGCATCCCCAGTGGTGCCAGTGCAATCTCTGGTCTCACTGCAGTGCATACCTAGTGGTGCCAGTGCACTCTCTGGACTCACTGCACTGCATCCCCAGTGGTGCCACTGCACTCCCTGGACTCACTGCACTGCATCCCCAGTGGTGCCACTGCCCTCTCTGGACTCACCAGGGTGCATCCCCAGTGGTGCCAGTGCACTCTCTGGACTCACTGCACTGCATCCCCAGTGGTGCCAGTGCACTCTCTGGACTCACCAGGGTGCATCCCCAGTGGTGCCAGTGCACTCTCTGGACTCACTGCACTGCATCCCCAGTGGTGCCAGTGCACTCTCTGGACTCACTGCACTGCATCCCCAGTGGTGCCAGTGCACTCTGTGAACTCACTGCACTGCATCCCCAGTGGTGCCAGTGCACTCTCTGGACTCACTGCACTGCATTTCCAGTGGTGACAGTGCACTCTCTGGACTCACTGCAGTGCATCCCGAGTGGTGCCAGTGCACTCTCTGGACTCACCGGGGTGCATCCCCATTGGTGCCAGTGCACTCTCTGGACTCACTGCACTGCATCCCCAGTGGTGCCAGTGCACTCTTTGGACTCACGGCACTGCATCCCCAGTGGTGCCAGTACACTCTCTGGACTCACTGCACTGCATCCCCAGTGGTGCCACTGCACTCCCTGGACTCACTGCACTGCATCCCCAGTGGTGCCAGTGCACTCTGTGGACTCACTACACTGCATCCCCAGTGGTGCCAGTGCACTCTCTGGACTCACTGCACTGCATCCCCAGTGGTGCCACTGCACTCTATGGACTCACTGCACTGCATCCCCAGTGGTGCCAGTGCCCTCTCTGGACTCACTGTAGTGCATCACTCGTGGTGCCAGTGCACTCTCTGGACTCACTGCACTGCATCCCCAGTGGTGCCAGTGCACTCTCTGGACTCACTGCACTGCATCCCCAGTGGTGCCAGTGCACTCTCTGGACTCACTGCACTGCATCCCCAGTGGTGCCAGTACACACTGTGGACTCACGGCACTGCATCCCCAGTGGTGCCAGTGCACTCTCTGGACTCACGGCACTGCATCCCCAGTGGTGCCAGGGTACTCTCTGGAGTCACTGCACTGCATCCCCAGTGGTGCCAGTGCACTCCCTGGACTCACTGCACTGCATCCCCAGTGATGCCAGTGCACTCTCTGGACTCACTGCACTGCATCCCCAGTGGTGCCAGTGCACTCCCTGGACTCACTGCACTGCATCCCCAGTGGTGCCAGTGCACTCTCTGGACTCACCGCACTGCATCCCCAGTGGTGCCAGGGTACTCTCTGGACTCACTGCCCTGCATCCCCAGTGGGGCCAGTGTACTCCCTGGACTCACTGCAGTGCATCCCCAGTGGTGCCAGTGCACTCTCTGGACTCACTGCACTGCATCCCCACTGGTGCCAGTGGACCTTCTGGACTCACTGTACTGCATCCCCAGAGGTGCCAGTGCACTCTCTGGACTCACTGCACTGCATCCCCAGTGGTGCCAGTGCATTCTCTGGTCTCACTGCAGTGCATCCCCAGTGGTGCCAGTGCACTCTCTGTTCTCACTGCACTGCATCCCCAGTGGTGCCAGTGCACTCTCTGGACTCACTGCACTGCATCCCCACTGGTGCCACTGCACTCTCTGGACTCACTGAACTGCATCCCCAGTGGTACCAGTGCACTCTCTGGACTCACCGGGGTGCATCCCCAGTGGTGCCAGTGCACTCTCTGGACTCACTGCAGTGCATCCCCAGTGGTGCCAGTGCACTCTCTGGACTCACGGCACTACATCCCCTGTGGTGCCAGTGCACTCTCTGGACTCACTGCACTGCATCCCCAGTGGTGCCAGTCCACTCTCTGGACTCACTGCACTGCATCCCCAGTGGTGCCAGTGCACTCTCTGGACTCACTGCACTGCATCCCCAGTGGTGCCAGTGCACTCTCTGGACTCACTGCACTGCATCCCCAGTGGTGCCAGTGCACTCTTTGGACTCACTGCACTGAATTCCCGGTGGTGCCAGTGCACTCTGTGCACGCACAGCACTGCATCCCCAGTGGTGCCAGTGAACTCTCTGGACTCACTGCAATGCATCCCCAGTGGTGCCAGTGCACTCTCTGGGCTCAGTGCACTGCATCCCCATTGGTACCAGTGCACTCTCTGGACTCACTGCACTGCATCCACAGTGGTGCCAGTGCACACTCTGGACTCACGGCACTGCATCCCCAGTGGTGCCAGTGCACTCTCTGGGCTCACTGCACTGCATCCCCAGTGGTGCCAGGGTACTCTATGGAATCACTGCACTGCATCCCCAGTGGTGCCAGTGCACTCTCTGGACTCACTGCACTGCATCCCCAGTGGTGCCAGTGCACTCTCTGGACTCACTGCACTGCATCCCCAGTGGTGCCAGTCCACTCTCTGGACTCACTGCACTGCATCCCCAGTGGTGCCAGTGCACTCTCTCAATCACTACACTGCATCCCCATTGGTGCCAGTGAACTCTATGGAGTCACTGCACTGCATCCCCAGGGGTACCAGTGCACTCTCTGGACTCACTGCACTGCATCCCCATTGGTGCCAGTACACTCTCTGGACTCACTAATGACCATCCCCAGTGGTGCCAGTGCACTCTCTGGACTCACTGCACTGCATCCCCATTGGTGCCAGTGCACTCTCTGGATCACTGCACTGCATCCCCAGTGGTGCCAGTGCACTCTCTGGACTCACTGCAGTGCATCCCCAGTGGTGCCAGTGCACTCTTTGGAGTCACTGCACTGCATCCCAAGTGGTGCCCGTGCACTCTTTGGACTCACTGCACTCCATCCCCAGTGGTGCCAGTGCACCCTCTGGACTCACGGCAGTGCATCCCCAGTGGTGCCAGTGCACTCTCTGGACTCACTGCACTGCATCCCCAGTGGTGCCAGTGCACTCTCTGGACTCACTGCACTGCATCCCCAGTGGTGCCAGTGCACTCTCTGGACTCACTGCACTGCATCCCCAGTGGTGCCAGTGCCCTCTGTGGATTCACTGCACTGCATCCCCAGTGGTGCCAGTGTACTCTCTGGACTCACTGCAGTGCATCCCCAGTGCTGCCAGTGCACTCTCTGGACTCACTGCACTGCATCCCCACTGGTGCCAGTGCACTCTCTGGACTCACTGCACTGCATCCCCAGTGGAGCCAGTGGACCTTCTGGACTCACTGCACTGCATCCCCAGTGGTGCCAGTGCACTCTCTGGACTCACTGCACTGCATCCCCAGTGGTGCCAGTGCACTCTCTGGACTCACTGCACTGCATCCCCAGTGGTGCCAGTGCACTCTCTGGACTCACTGCACTGCATCCCCAGTGGTGCCAGTGCACTCTCTGGACTCACTGCACTGCATCCCCAGTGGTGCCAGTGCCCTCTGTGCACTCACTGCACTGCATCCCCAGTGGGGCCAGTGTACTCTCTGGACTCACTGCAGTGCATCCCCAGTGGTGCCAGTGCACTCTCTGGACTCACTGCACTGCATCCCCAGTGGTGCCAGTGCACTCTCTGGACTCACGGCACTGCATCCCCAGTGGTGCCAGTGCACTCTCTGGACTCACTGCAGTGCATCCCCAGTGGTGCCAGTGCACTCTCTGTACCCACTGCACTGAATTCCCAGTGGTGCCAGTGCACTCTCTAGACTCACTGCACTGCATCAACCAGGGGTGCCAGTGCACTCTCTGGACTCACTGCACTGCATCCCCGGAGGTGCCAGTGCACTCTTTGGACTCACTGCACTCCATCCCCAGTGGTGCCAGTGCACTCTCTGGACTCACTGCACTGCATCCCCAGTGGTGCCAGTGCACTGTCTGGACTCACTGCACTGCATCCCCAGTGGTGCCAGTGCACTCTCTGGACTCACTGCACTGCATCCCCAGTGGTGCCAGTGCACTCTCTGGACTCACTGCACTGCATCCCCAGTGGTGCCAGTGCCCTCTGTGGACTCACTGCACTGCATCCCCAGTGGTGCCAGTGTACTCTCTGGACTCACTGCAGTGCATCCCCAGTGGTGCCAGTGCACTCTCTGGACTCACTGCAGTGCATCCCCAGTGGTGCCAGTGCACTCTCTGGACTCACTGCACTGCATCCCCAGTGGAGCCAGTGGACCTTCTGGACTCACTGCACTGCATCCCCAGTGGTGCCAGTGCACTCTCTGGACTCACTGCACTGCATCCCCAGTGGTGCCAGTGCACTCTCTGGACTCACCGGGGTGCATCCCCAGTGGTGCCACTGCACTCTCTGGACTCACTGCACTGCATCCCCAGTGGTGCCAGTGCACTCTCTGGACTCACTGCACTGCATCCCCAGTGGTGCCAGTGCACTCTCTGGACTCACTGCAGTGCATCCCCAGTGGTATCAGTGCACTCTCTGGACTCACCGGGGTGCATCCCCACTGGTGCCAGGGTACTCTCTGGACTCACTGCACTGCATCCCCAGTGGTGCCAGTGCACTCTCTGGACTCACCGGGGTGCATCCCCAGTGGTGCCAGTGCACTCTCTGGACTCACTGCACTGCATCCCCAGTGGTGCCAGTGCACTCTCTGGACTCACGGCACTGCATCCCCAGTGGTGCCAGTGCACTCTCTGGACTCACTGCACTGCATCCCCAGTGGTGACAGTGCACTCTCTGGACTCACTGCAGTGAATCCCCAGTGGTGCCAGTGCACTCTGTGGACTCACTACACTGCATCCCCAGTGGTGCCAGTGCACTCTCTGGACTCACTGCACTGCATCTCCAGTGATGACAGTGCACTCTCTGGACTCACTGCACTGCATCCCCAGTGGTGCCAGTGCACTCTCTGGCCTCACTGTAGTGCATCACTCGTGGTGCCAGTGCACTCTCTGGACTCACTGCACTGCATCCCCAGTGGTGCCAGTGCACTCTCTGGACTCACTGCAATGCATCCCAAGTGGTGCCAGTGCACTCTCTGGACTCACTGCACTGCATCCCCAGTGGTGCCAGTGCACTCTCTGGACTCACTGCAGTGCATCCCCTGTGGTGCAAGTGGACCTTCTGGACTCACTGCACTGCATCCCCAGTGGTGCCAGTGCACTCTCTGGACTCACTGCACTGCATCCCCAGTGGTGCCAGTGCAATCTCTGGTCTCACTGCAGTGCATACCTAGTGGTGCCAGTGCACTCTCTGGACTCACTGCACTGCATCCCCAGTGGTGCCACTGCACTCCCTGGACTCACTGCACTGCATCCCCAGTGGTGCCACTGCCCTCTCTGGACTCACCAGGGTGCATCCCCAGTGGTGCCAGTGCACTCTCTGGACTCACTGCACTGCATCCCCAGTGGTGCCAGTGCACTCTCTGGACTCACCAGGGTGCATCCCCAGTGGTGCCAGTGCACTCTCTGGACTCACTGCACTGCATCCCCAGTGGTGCCAGTGCACTCTCTGGACTCACTGCACTGCATCCCCAGTGGTGCCAGTGCACTCTGTGGACTCACTACACTGCATCCCCAGTGGTGCCAGTGCACTCTCTGGACTCACTGCACTGCATTTCCAGTGGTGACAGTGCACTCTCTGGACTCACTGCAGTGCATCCCGAGTGGTGCCAGTGCACTCTGTGGACTCACTACACTGCATCCCCAGTGGTGCCAGTGCACTCTCTGGACTCACTGCACTGCATCCCCAGTGGTGCCACTGCACTCTGTGGACTCACTGCACTGCATCCCCAGTGGTGCCAGTGCCCTCTCTGGACTCACTGTAGTGCATCACTCGTGGTGCCAGTGCACTCTCTGGACTCACTGCACTGCATCCCCAGTGGTGCCAGTGCACTCTCTGGACTCACTGCACTGCATCCCCAGTGGTGCCAGTGCACTCTCTGGACTCACTGCACTGCATCCCCAGTGGTGCCAGTACACACTGTGGACTCACGGCACTGCATCCCCAGTGGTGCCAGTGCACTCTCTGGACTCACGGCACTGCATCCCCACTGGTGCCAGTGCACTCTCTGGAGTCACTGCACTGCATCCCCAGTGGTGCCAGTGCACTCCCTGGACTCACTGCACTGCATCCCCAGTGATGCCAGTGCACTCTCTGGCCTCACTGTAGTGCATCACTCGTGGTGCCAGTGCACTCTCTGGACTCACTGCACTGCATCCCCAGTGGTGCCAGTGCACTCCCTGGACTCACTGCAATGCATCCCAAGTGGTGCCAGTGCACTCTCTGGACTCACTGCACTGCATCCCCAGTGGTGCCAGTGCACTCTCTGGACTCACTGCAGTGCATCCCCTGTGGTGCAAGTGGACCTTCTGGACTCACTGCACTGCATCCCCAGTGGTGCCAGTGCACTCTCTGGACTCACTGCACTGCATCCCCAGTGGTGCCAGTGCACTCTCTGGACTCACTGCACTGCATCCCCAGTGGTGCCAGTGCAATCTCTGGTCTCACTGCAGTGCATACCTAGTGGTGCCAGTGCACTCTCTGGACTCACTGCACTGCATCCCCAGTGGTGCCACTGCACTCCCTGGACTCACTGCACTGCATCCCCAGTGGTGCCACTGCCCTCTCTGGACTCACCAGGGTGCATCCCCAGTGGTGCCAGTGCACTCTCTGGACTCACTGCACTGCATCCCCAGTGGTGCCAGTGCACTCTCTGGACTCACCAGGGTGCATCCCCAGTGGTGCCAGTGCACTCTCTGGACTCACTGCACTGCATCCCCAGTGGTGCCAGTGCACTCTCTGGACTCACTGCACTGCATCCCCAGTGGTGCCAGTGCACTCTGTGGACTCACTGCACTGCATCCCCAGTGGTGCCAGTGCACTCTCTGGACTCACTGCACTGCATTTCCAGTGGTGACAGTGCACTCTCTGGACTCACTGCAGTGCATCCCGAGTGGTGCCAGTGCACTCTCTGGACTCACCGGGGTGCATCCCCATTGGTGCCAGTGCACTCTCTGGACTCACTGCACTGCATCCCCAGTGGTGCCAGTGCACTCTTTGGACTCACGGCACTGCATCCCCAGTGGTGCCAGTACACTCTCTGGACTCACTGCACTGCATCCCCAGTGGTGCCACTGCACTCCCTGGACTCACTGCACTGCATCCCCAGTGGTGCCAGTGCACTCTGTGGACTCACTACACTGCATCCCCAGTGGTGCCAGTGCACTCTCTGGACTCACTGCACTGCATCCCCAGTGGTGCCACTGCACTCTATGGACTCACTGCACTGCATCCCCAGTGGTGCCAGTGCCCTCTCTGGACTCACTGTAGTGCATCACTCGTGGTGCCAGTGCACTCTCTGGACTCACTGCACTGCATCCCCAGTGGTGCCAGTGCACTCTCTGGACTCACTGCACTGCATCCCCAGTGGTGCCAGTGCACTCTCTGGACTCACTGCACTGCATCCCCAGTGGTGCCAGTACACACTGTGGACTCACGGCACTGCATCCCCAGTGGTGCCAGTGTACTCTCTGGACTCACGGCACTGCATCCCCAGTGGTGCCAGGGTACTCTCTGGAGTCACTGCACTGCATCCCCAGTGGTGCCAGTGCACTCCCTGGACTCACTGCACTGCATCCCCAGTGATGCCAGTGCACTCTCTGGACTCACTGCACTGCATCCCCAGTGGTGCCAGTGCACTCCCTGGACTCACTGCACTGCATCCCCAGTGGTGCCAGTGCACTCTCTGGACTCACCGCACTGCATCCCCAGTGGTGCCAGGGTACTCTCTGGACTCACTGCCCTGCATCCCCAGTGGGGCCAGTGTACTCCCTGGACTCACTGCAGTGCATCCCCAGTGGTGCCAGTGCACTCTCTGGACTCACTGCACTGCATCCCCACTGGTGCCAGTGGACCTTCTGGACTCACTGTACTGCATCCCCAGAGGTGCCAGTGCACTCTCTGGACTCACTGCACTGCATCCCCAGTGGTGCCAGTGCATTCTCTGGTCTCACTGCAGTGCATCCCCAGTGGTGCCAGTGCACTCTCTGTTCTCACTCCACTGCATCCCCAGTGGTGCCAGTGCACTCTCTGGACTCACTGCACTGCATCCCCACTGGTGCCACTGCACTCTCTGGACTCACTGAACTGCATCCCCAGTGGTACCAGTGCACTCTCTGGACTCACCGGGGTGCATCCCCAGTGGTGCCAGTGCACTCTCTGGACTCACTGCAGTGCATCCCCAGTGGTGCCAGTGCACTCTCTGGACTCACGGCACTACATCCCCTGTGGTGCCAGTGCACTCTCTGGACTCACTGCACTGCATCCCCAGTGGTGCCAGTGCACTCTCTGGACTCACCGGGGTGCATCCCCAGTGGTGCCATTGCACTCTCTGGACTCACTGCACTGCATCCCCAGTGGTGCCAGTGCACTCTCTGGACTCACTGTAGTGCATCACTCGTGGTGCCAGTGCACTCTCTGGACTCACTGCACTGCATCCCCAGTGGTGCCAGTGCACTCTCTGGACTCACCGGGGTGCATCCCCAGTGGTGCCAGTGCACTCTCTGGAGTCACTGCACTGCATCCCCAGTGGTGCCAGTGCACTCTTTGGACTCACCGGGTTGCATCCCCATTGGTGCCAGTGCACTCTCTGGACTCACTGCACTGCATCCCCAGTGGTGCCAGTGCACTCTCTGGACTCACGGCACTGCATCCCCTGTGGTGCCAGTGCACTCTCTGGACTCACTGCACTGCATCCCCAGTGGTGCCTGTGCACTCTCTGGACTCACCGGGGTGCATCCCCAGTGGTGCCAGTGCACTCTCTGGACTCACTGCACTGCATCCCCAGTGGTGCCAGTGCACTCTCTGGACTCACTGTAGTGCATCACTCGTGGTGCCAGTGCACTCTCTGGACTCACTGCACTGCATCCCCAGTGGTGCCAGTGCACTCTCTGGACTCACCGGGGTGCATCCCCAGTGGTGCCAGTGCACTCTCTGGACTCACTGCACTGCATCCCCAGTGGTGCCAGTGCATACTGTGGACTCACGGCACTGCATCCCCAGTGGTGCTAGTGCACTCTCTGGACTCACTGCAGTGCATCCCCAGTGGTGCCAGTGCACTCTCTGGACTCACTGCACTGCATCCCCAGTGGTGCCAGGGTACTCTCTGGACTCACTGCACTGCATTCCTAGTGGTGCCAGTGCACTCTCTGGACTCACTGCACTGCATCCCCAGTGGTGCCAGTGCACTCTCTGGACTCACTGCACTGCATCCCCAGTGGTGCCAGGGTACTCTCTGGACTCACTGCAGTGCATCCCCAGTGGAGCCAGTGGACCTTCTGGACTCACTGCACTGCATCCCCAGTGGTGCCAGTGCACTCTCTGGACTCACTTCACTGCATCCCCAGTGGTGCCAGTGCAATCTCTGGACTCACTGCACTGCATCCCCAGTGGTGCCACTGCACTCTCTGGACTCACTGCACTGCATCCCCAGTGGTGCCAGTGCACTCTCTGGACTCACTGCACTGCATCCCCAGTGGTGCCAGTGCACTCTCTGGACTCACTGCAGTGCATCCCCAGTGGTACCAGTGCACTCTCCGGACTCACCGGGGTGCATCCCCAGTGGTGCCATTGCACTCTCTGGAGTCACTGCACTGCATCCCCAGTGGTGCCAGTGCACTCTCTGGACTCACCGGGGTGCATCCACAATGCTGCCAGTGCACTCTCTGGACTCACTGCACTGCATCCCCAGTGGTGCCAGTGCACTCTCTGGACTCACGGCACTGCATCCCCAGTGGTGCCAGTGCACTCTCTGGACTCACTGCACTGCATCCCCAGTGGTGACAGTGCACTCTCTGGACTCACTGCAGTGAATCCCCAGTGGTGCCAGTGCACTCTGCGGACTCACTACACTGCATCCCCAGTGGTGCCAGTGCACTCTCTGGACTCACTGCACTGCATCTCCAGTGATGACAGTGCACTCTCTGGACTCACTGCACTGCATCCACAGTGGTGCCAGTGCACTCTCTGGACTCACTGTAGTGCATCACTCGTGGTGCCAGTGCACTCTCTGGACTCACTGCACTGCATCCCCAGTGGTGCCAGTGCACTCTCTGGACTCACTGCAATGCATCCCCAGTGTTGCCAGTGCACTCTCTGGACTCACTGCACTGCATCCCCAGTGGTGCCAGTGCACTCTCTGGACTCACTGCAGTGCATCCCCTGTGGTGCAAGTGGACCTTCTGGACTCACTGCACTGCATCCCCAGTGGTGCCAGTGCACTCTCTGGACTCACTGCACTGCATCCCCAGTGGTGCCAGTGCACTCTCTGGACTCACTGCACTGCATCCCCAGTGGTGCCAGTGCAATCTCTGGTCTCACTGCAGTGCATACCTTGTGGTGCCAGTGCACTCTCTGGACTCACTGCACTGCATCCCCAGTGGTGCCACTGCACTCCCTGGACTCACTGCACTGCATCCCCAGTGGTGCCAGTGCACTCTCTGCATGCACAGCACTGCATCCCCAGTGGTGCCAGTGAACTCTCTGGACTCACTGCAATGCATCCCCAGTGGTGCCAGTGTACTCTCTGGGCTCAGTGCACTGCATCCCCAGTGGTGCCAGTGCACTCTCTGGACTCACTGCACTGCATCCCCAGTGGTGCCAGTGCACACTCTGGACTCACGGCACTGCATCCCCAGTGGTGCCAGTGCACTCTCTGGACTCACTGCACTGCATCCCCAGTGGTGCCAGGGTACTCTATGGAATCACTGAACTGCATCCCCAGTGGTGCCAGTGCACTCTCTGGACTCACTGCACTGCATCCCCAGTGGTGTCAGTGCACTCTCTGGACTCACTGCACTGCATCCCCAGTGGTGCCAGAGCACTCTCTGGACTCACTGCACTGCATCCCCAGTGGTGCCAGTGCACTCTCTGGACTCACTGGACTGCATCTCCAGTGGTGCCAGTGCACTCTATGGATCACTACACTGCATCCCCATTGGTGCCAGTGAACTCTATGGAGTCACTGCAGTGCATCCCCAGGGGAACCAGTGCACTCTCTGGACTCACTGCACTGCATCCCCATTGGTGCCAGTGCACTCTCTGGACTCACAAATGACCATCACCAGTGGCGCCAGTGCACTCTCTGGACTCACTGCACTGCATCCCCAGTGGTGCCAGTGCACTCTCTGGACTCACTGCACTCCATCCCCGGTGGTGCCAGTGCACTCTCTGGACTCACTCCACTGCATCCCCAGTGGTGCCAGTGCACTCTCTGGACTCACTGCACTGCATCCCCAGTGGTGCCAGTGCACTCTCTGGACTCACAGCACTGCATCCCCAGTGGTGCCAGTGCACTCTCTGGACTCACTGCAGTGCATCCCCAGTGGTGCCAGTGCACTCTCTGGACTCACTACACTGCATCCCCAGTGGTGACAGTGCACTCTCTGGACTCACTGCACTGCATCCCCAGTGGTGCCAGTGCACTCTCTGGACTCACTGTAGTGCATCACTCGTGGTGCCAGTGCACTCTCTGGACTCACTGCACTGCATCCCCAGTGGTGCCAGTGCACACTGTGGACTCACGGCACTGCATCCCCAGTGGTGCTAGTGCACTCTCTGGACTCACGGCACTGCATCCCCAGTGGTGCCAGTGCACTCTCTGGACTCACGGCAGCGCATCCCCAGTGGTGACAGTGCACTCTGTGGACTCATTGCACTGCATCCCCAGTGGTGCCAGTGCACTCTCTGGACTCACTGCACTGCATCCCCACTGGTGCCAGGGTACTCTCTGGACTCACTGCACTGCATCCCCAGTGGTGCCAGGGCACTCTCTGGACTCACTGCACTGCATCTCCAGTGGTGCCAGTGCACTCTCTGGACTCACCGCACTGCATTCCCAGTGGTGCCAGTGCACTCTCTGGACTCTCTGCAGTGTATCCCCAGTGGTGCCAGTGCACTCTCTGGACTCACTGCACTGCGTCCCCGGTGGTGCCAGTGCACTCTCTGGACTCAAGGCTCTGCATCCCCAGTGGTTACAGTGCACTCTCTGGACTCACTGCACTGCATCCCCAGTGGTGCCAAGGCACTCTCTGGACTCACTGCACTGCATCCCCAGTGGTGCCAGTGTACTCTCTGAACTGACTGCACTGCATTCCCAGTGGTGCCAGTGCACTTTCGGGAGTCACTGCGCTGCATCCCCAGTGGTTCCAGTGCACTCTCTGGACTCACTCCACTGCATCCCCAGTGGTGCCAGTGCACTCTCTGGACTCACTGCACTGCATCCCCAGTGGTGCCAGTGCACTCTCTGGACTCACTGCACTGCATCCCCAGTGGTGCCAGTGTATTCTCTGAACTCACTGCACTGCATCCCCAGTGGTGCCAGGGCACTCTCTGGACTCACTGCACTGCATCCCCAGTGGTTCCAGTGCACTCTCTGGACTCACTGCAGTGTATCCCCAGTGGTGCCAGTGCACTCTCTGGACTCACTGCACTGCATGCCCAGTGGTGCCAGTGCACTCTTTGGACTCACTGCACTGAATTCCCGGTGGTGCCAGTGCACTCTCTGGACTCACTGCACTGCATCCCCAGTGGTGCCAGTGAACTCTCTGGACTCACTGCAATGCATCCCCAGTGGTGCCAGTGCACTCTCTGGACTCACTGCACTGCATCCCCAGTGGTGCCAGGGTACTCTCTGGACTCACTGCACTGCATCCCCATTGGTGCCAGTGCACTCTCTGGACTCACTAATGACCATCCCCAGTGGTGCCAGTGCACTCTCTGGACTCACTGCACTGCATCCCCAGTGGTGCCAGTGCACTCTCTGGACTCACTGCACTGCATTCCCAGTGGTGCCAGTGCACTCTCTGGAATCACCGGGGTGCATCCCCAGTGGTGCCAGTGCACTCTCTGGACTCACTGCACTGCATCCCCAGTGGTGCCAGTGCACTCTCTGGACTCACTGCACTGCATCCCCATTGGTGCCAGTGCACTCTCTGGACTCACTGCAGTGCATCCCCAGTGGTGCCAGTGCACTCTCTACACTCACTGCACTGCATCCCCAGTGGTGCCAATGCACTCTCTGGACTCACTGCAGTGCATCCCCAGTGGTGCCAGTGCACTCTCTGGACTCACTGCACTGCATCCCCAGGGGTGCCAGTGCACTCTCTGGACTCACTGCACTGCATACCCAGTGGTGCCAGTGCACTCTCTGGACTCACTGCACTGCATCCCCAGTGGTGCCAGTGCACTCTCTGGACTCACTGCACTGCATCCCCAGTGGTGTCAGGTCACTCTCTGGACTCACTGCACTGCATCCCCAGTGGTGCCAGTGCACTCTCTGGACTCACTGCACTGCATCGCCGGTCATGCCACTGCACTCTCTGGACTCACTGCACTGCATCCCCAGTGGTGCCAGTGCACTCTCTTGACTCACTGCAGTGCATCCCCAGTGGTGCCAGTGCACTCTCTAGACTCACTGCACGGCATCCCCAGTGGTGCCAGTGCACTCTCTGGACTCACTGCAGTGCATCCCCAGTGGTGCCAGTACACTCTTTGGACTCACTGCACTGCATCCCCAGTGGTGCCAGTGCACTCTCTGGACTCACGGCACTGCATCCCCTGTGGTGCCAGTGCACTCTCTGGACTCACTGCACTGCATCCCCAGTGGTGCCAGTGCACTCACTGGACTCACCGGGGTGCATCCCCAGTGGTGCCAGTGCACTCTCTGGACTCACTGCACTGCATCCCCAGTGGTGCCAGTGCACTCTCTGGACTCACGGCACTGCATCCCCAGTGGTGCCAGTGCACTCTCTGGACTCACTGCACTGCATCCCCAGTGGTGCAAGTGCACTCCCTGGACTCGCTGCAGTGCATCCCCAGTGGGGCCAGTGCACTCTTTGAACTCACTGCACTGATTCCCAGTGGTGCCAGTGCACTCTCTGGACTCACTGCACTGCATCCCCAGTGCTGTCAGTTAACTCTCTGGACTCACTGCACAGCATCCCCAGTGGTGCCAGTGCACTCTCTGGACTCACTGCACTGCATCCCCATTGTTGCCAGTGCACTCTCTGGACTCACTGCACTCCATTCCCAGTGGTGCCAGTGCACTCTCTGGACTCACTGCAGTGCATCCCCAGTGGTGCCAGTGCACTCTCTGGAGTCACTGTGCTGCATCCCCAGTGGTGCCAGTGCACTCTCTGGACTCATTGCAATGCATCTCCAGTGGTGCCAGTGCCCTCTCTGGACTCACTGCACTGCATCCCCAGTGGTGCCAGTGCACTCTCTGGACTCACTGCACTGCATCCCCAGTGGTGCCAGTGCACTCTCTGTACCCACTGCACTGAATTCCCAGTGGTGCCAGTGCACTCTCTGGACTCACTGCACTGCATCCCCAGTGGTGCCAGTGCACTCTCTGGACTCACGGCACTGCATCCCCAGTGGTGCCAGTGCACTCTCTGGACTCACCGGGGTGCATCCCCAGTGGTGCCAGTGCACTCTCTGTACTCACTGCACTGCATCCCCAGTGGTGCCAGTTCACTCTCTGCACTCACTGCACTGCATCCCCAGTGGTTCCAGTGCACTCTCTGGACTCACTGCAGTGCATCACCAATGGTGCCAGTGCACTCTCTGGACTCAGTGCACTGCATCCCCAGTGGTGCCAGTGCACTCTCTGCACTCACTGCACTGCATCCCCAGTGGTGACAGTGCACTCTCTGGACTCACTGCACTGCATCCCCAGTGGTGCCAGTGCACTCTCTGGACTCACTGTAGTGCATCACTCGTGGTGCCAGTGCACTCTCTGGACTCACTGCACTGCATCCCCAGTGGTGCCAGTGCACTCTCTGGACTCACTGTAGTGCATCACTCGTGGTGCCAGTGCACTCTCTGGACTCACTGCACTGCATCCCCAGTGGTGCTAGTGCACTCTCTGGACTCACTGCACTGCATCCCCAGTGGTGCCAGTGCACTCTCTGGACTCACTGCACTGCATCCCCAGTGGTGCCAGTGCACACTGTGGACTCACGGCACTGCATCCCCAGTGGTGCTAGTGCACTCTCTGGACTCACGGCACTGCATCCCCAGTGGTGCCAGTGCACTCTCTGGACTCACGGCAGCGCATCCCCAGTGGTGACAGTGCACTCTGTGGACTCATTGCACTGCATCCCCAGTGGTGCCAGTGCACTCTCTGGACTCACTGCACTGCATCCCCACTGGTGCCAGGGTACTCTCTGGACTCACTGCACTGCATCCCCGGTGGTGCCAGGGCACTCTCTGGACTCACTGCACTGCATCTCCAGTGGTGCCAGTGCACTCTCTGGACTCACCGCACTGCATTCCCAGTGGTGCCAGTGCACTCTCTGGACTCTCTGCAGTGTATCCCCAGTGGTGCCAGTGCACTCTCTGGACTCACTGCACTGCGTCCCCGGTGGTGCCAGTGCACTCTCTGGACTCAAGGCACTGCATCCCCAGCGGTGCCAGTGCACTCTCTGGACTCACTGCACTGCATCCCCAGTGGTGCCAAGGCACTCTCTGGACTCACTGCACTGCATCCCCAGTGGTGCCAGTGTACTCTCTGAACTGACTGCACTGCATACCCAGTGGTGCCAGTGCACTTTCGGGAGTCACTGCACTGCATCCCCAGTGGTTCCAGTGCACTCTCTGGACTCACTCCACTGCATCCCCAGTGGTGCCAGTGCACTCTCTGGACTCACTGCACTGCATCCCCAGTGGTGCCAGTGCACTCTCTGGACTCACTGCACTGCATCCCCAGTGGTGCCAGTGTATTCTCTGAACTCACTGCACTGCATCCCCAGTGGTGCCAGGGCACTCTCTGGACTCACTGCACTGCATCCCCAGTGGTTCCAGTGCACTCTCTGGACTCACTGCAGTGTATCCCCAGTGGTGCCAGTGCACTCTCTGGACTCACTGCACTGCATCCCCAGTGGTGCCAGTGCACTCTTTGGACTCACTGCACTGAATTCCCGGTGGTGCCAGTGCACTCTCTGGACTCACTGCACTGCATCCCCAGTGGTGCCAGTGAACTCTCTGGACTCACTGCAATGCATCCCCAGTGGTGCCAGTGCACTCTCTGGACTCACTGCACTGCATCCCCAGTGGTGCCAGGGTACTCTCTGGACTCACTGCACTGCATCCCCATTGGTGCCAGTGCACTCTCTGGACTCACTAATGACCATCCCCAGTGGTGCCAGTGCACTCTCTGGACTCACTGCACTGCATCCCCAGTGGTGCCAGTGCACTCTCTGGACTCACTGCACTGCATCCCCAGTGGTGCCAGTGCACTCTCTGGACTCACTGGGGTGCATCCCCAGTGGTGCCAGTGCACTCTCTGGACTCACTGCACTGCATCCCCAGTGGTGCCAGTGCACTCTCTGGACTCACTGCACTGCATCCCCATTGGTGCCAGTGCACTCTCTGGACTCACTGCAGTGCATCCCCATTGGTGCCAGTGCACTCTCTACACTCACTGCACTGCATCCCCAGTGGTGCCAATGCACTCTCTGGACTCACTGCAGTGCATCCCCAGTGGTGCCAGTGCACTCTCTGGACTCACTGCACTGCATCCCCAGGGGTGCCAGTGCACTCTCTGGACTCACTGCACTGCATCCCCAGTGGTGCCAGTGCACTCTCTGGACTCACTGCACTGCATCCCCAGTGGTGCCAGTGCACTCTCTGGACTCACTGCACCGCATCCCCAGTGGTGTCAGGTCACTCTCTGGACTCACTGCACTGCATCCCCACTGGTGCCAGTGCACTCTCTGGACTCACTGCACTGCATCGCCGGTCGTGCCACTGCACTCTCTGGACTCACTGCACTGCATTCCCAGTGGTGCCAGTGCACTCTCTTGACTCACTGCAGTGCATCCCCAGTGGTGCCAGTGCACTCTCTAGACTCACTGCACGGCATCCCCAGTGGTGCCAGTGCACTCTCTGGACTCACTGCAGTGCATCCCCAGTGGTGCCAGTACACTCTTTGGACTCACTGCACTGAATCCCCAGTGGTGCCAGTGCACTCTCTGGACTCACTGCACTGCATCCCCAGTGGTGCCAGTGCACTCTCTGGACTCACTGCACTGCATCCCCAGTGGTGCCAGTGCACTCACTGGACTCGCCGGGGTGCATCCCCAGTGGTGCCAGTGCACTCTCTGGACTCACTGCACTGCATCCCCAGTGGTGCCAGTGAACTCTCTGGACTCACTGCAATGCATCCCCAGTGGTGCCAGTGCACTCTCTGGACTCACTGCACTGCATCCCCAGTGGTGCCAGGGTACTCTCTGGACTCACTGCACTGCATCCCCATTGGTGCCAGTGCACTCTCTGGACTCACTAATGACCATCCCCAGTGGTGCCAGTGCACTCTCTGGACTCACTGCACTGCATCCCCAGTGGTGCCAGTGCACTCTCTGGACTCACTGCACTGCATCCCCAGTGGTGCCAGTGCACTCTCTGGACTCACTGGGGTGCATCCCCAGTGGTGCCAGTGCACTCTCTGGACTCACTGCACTGCATCCCCAGTGGTGCCAGTGCACTCTCTGGACTCACTGCACTGCATCCCCATTGGTGCCAGTGCACTCTCTGGACTCACTGCAATGCATCCCCAGTGGTGCCAGTGCACTCTCTACACTCACTGCACTGCATCCCCAGTGGTGCCAATGCACTCTCTGGACTCACTGCAGTGCATCCCCAGTGGTGCCAGTGCACTCTCTGGACTCACTGCACTGCATCCCCAGGGGTGCCAGTGCACTCTCTGGACTCACTGCACTGCATCCCCAGTGGTGCCAGTGCACTCTCTGGACTCACTGCACTGCATCCCCAGTGGTGCCAGTGCACTCTCTGGACTCACTGCACCGCATCCCCAGTGGTGTCAGGTCACTCTCTGGACTCACTGCACTGCATCCCCACTGGTGCCAGTGCACTCTCTGGACTCACTGCACTGCATCGCCGGTCGTGCCACTGCACTCTCTGGACTCACTGCACTGCATTCCCAGTGGTGCCAGTGCACTCTCTTGACTCACTGCAGTGCATCCCCAGTGGTGCCAGTGCACTCTCTAGACTCACTGCATGGCATCCCCAGTGGTGCCAGTGCACTCTCTGGACTCACTGCAGTGCATCCCCAGTGGTGCCAGTACACTCTTTGGACTCACTGCACTGAATCCCCAGTGGTGCCAGTGCACTCTCTGGACTCACTGCACTGCATCCCCAGTGGTGCCAGTGCACTCTCTGGACTCACTGCACTGCATCCCCAGTGGTGCCAGTGCACTCACTGGACTCCCCGGGGTGCATCCCCAGTGGTGCCAGTGCACTCTCTGGACTCACTGCACTGCATCCCCAGTGGTGCCAGTGCACTCTCTGGACTAACTGCACTGCATCCCCAGTGGTGCCAGTGCACTCTCTGGACTCACTGCACTGCATCCCCAGTGGTGCAAGTGCACTCCCTGGACTCGCTGCAGTGCATCCCCAGTGGGGCCAGTGCACTCTCTGAACTCACTGCACTGATTCCCAGTGGTGCCAGTGCACTCTCTGGACTCACTGCACTGCATCCCCAGTGCTGTCAGTTAACTCTCTGGACTCACTGCACTGCATCCCCAGTGATGCCAGTGCACTCTCTGGACTCACTGCACTGCATCCCCATTGTTGCCAGTGCACTCTCTGGACTCACTGCACTCCATTCCCAGTGGTGCCAGTGCACTCTCTGGACTCACTGCAGTGCATCCCCAGTGGTGCCAGTGCACTCTCTGGAGTCACTGTGCTGCATCCCCAGTGGTGCCAGTGCACTCTCTGGACTCATTGCACTGCATCTCCAGTGGTGCCAGTGCCCTCTCTGGACTCACTGCACTGCATCCCCAGTGGTGCCAGTGCACTCTCTGGACTCACTGCACTGCATCCCCAGTGGTGCCAGTGCACTCTCTGGACTCATGGCACTGCATCCCCGGTGGTGCCAGTGCACTCTCTGGACTCACTGCAGTGCATCCCCTGTGGTGCAAGTGGACCTTCTGGACTCACTGCACTGCATCACCAGTGGTGCCAGTGCACTCTCTGGACTCACTGCACTGCATCCCCAGTGGTGCCAGTGCACTCTCTGGACTCACTGCACTGCATCCCCAGTGGTGCCAGTGCAATCTCTGGTCTCACTGCAGTGCATACCTAGTGGTGCCAGTGCACTCTCTGGACTCACTGCACTGCATCCCCAGTGGTGCCACTGCACTCCCTGGACTCACTGCACTGCATCCCCAGTGGTGCCACTGCACTCTCTGGACTCACCAGGGTGCATCCCCAGTGGTGCCAGTGCACTCTCTGGACTCACTGCACTGCATCCCCAGTGGTGACAGTGCACTCTCTGGACTCACTGCACTGCATCCCCAGTGGTTACAGTGCACTCTCTGGACTCACTGCACTGCATCCCCAGTGGTTACAGTGCACTCTCTGGACTCACTGCAGTGCATCCCCAGTGGTGCCAGTGCACTCTCTGGACTCACTGCACTGAATTCCCAGTGGTGCCAGTGCACTCTTTGGACTCACTGCACTGAATTCCCGGTGGTGCCAGTGCACTCTCTGCACGCACAGCACTGCATCCCCAGTGGTGCCAGTGAACTCTCTGGACTCACTGCAATGCATCCCCAGTGGTGCCAGTGTACTCTCTGGGCTCAGTGCACTGCATCCCCAGTGGTGCCAGTGCACTCTCTGGACTCACTGCACTGCATCCCCAGTGGTGCCAGTGCACACTCTGGACTCACGGCACTGCATCCCCAGTGGTGCCAGTGCACTCTCTGGGCTCACTGCACTGCATCCCCAGTGGTGCCAGGGTACTCTATGGAATCACTGCACTGCATCCCCAGTGGTGCCAGTGCACTCTCTGGACTCACTGCACTGCATCCCCAGTGGTGTCAGTGCACTCTCTGGACTCACTACACTACATCCCCAGTGGTGCCAGAGCACTCTCGGGACTCACTGCACTGCATCCCCAGTGGTGCCAGTGCACTCTCTGGACTCACTGGACTGCATCTCCAGTGGTGCCAGTGCACTCTCTGGATCACTACACTGCATCCCCATTAGTGCCAGTGAACTCTATGGACTCACTGCAGTGCATCCCCAGGGGTACCAGTGCACTCTCTGGACTCACTGCACTGCATCCCCATTGGTGCCAGTGCACTCTCTGGACTCACAAATGACCATCCCCAGTGGCGCCAGTGCACTCTCTGGACTCACTGCACTGCATCTCCAGTGGTGCCAGTGCACTCTCTGGACTCACTGCAGTGCATCCCCAGTGGTGCCAGTGCACTCTCTGGACTCACTACACTGCATCCCCAGTGGTGCTAGTGCACTCTCTGGACTCACTGCACTGCATCCCCAGTGGTGCCAGTGCACTCTCTGGACTCACTGCACTGCATCCCCAGTGGTGCCAGTGCACACTGTGGACTCACGGCACTGCATCCCCAGTGGTGCTAGTGCACTCTCTGGACTCACGGCACTGCATCCCCAGTGGTGCCAGTGCACTCTCTGGACTCACGGCAGCGCATCCCCAGTGGTGACAGTGCACTCCCTGGACTCATTGCACTGCATCCCCAGTGGTGTCAGGTCACTCTCTGGACTCACTGCACTGCATCCCCAGTGGTGCCAGTGCACTCTCTGGACTCACTGCACTGCATCGCCGGTCGTGCCACTGCACTCTCTGGACTCACTGCACTGCATTCCCAGTGGTGCCAGTGCACTCTCTTGACTCACTGCAGTGCATCCCCAGTGGTGCCAGTGCACTCTCTAGACTCACTGCACGGCATCCCCAGTGGTGCCAGTGCACTCTCTGGACTCACTGCAGTGCATCCCCAGTGGTGCCAGTACACTCTTTGGACTCACTGCACTGCATCCCCAGTGGTGCCAGTGCACTCTCTGGACTCACTGCACTGCATCCCCAGTGGTGCCAGTGCACTCTCTGGACTCACTGCACTGCATCCCCAGTGGTGCCAGTGCACTCACTGGACTCACCGGGGTGCATCCCCAGTGGTGCCAGTGCACTCTCTGGACTCACTGCACTGCATCCCCAGTGGTGCCAGTGCACTCTCTGGACTCACTGCACTGCATCCCCAGTGGTGCCAGTGCACTCTCTGGACTCACTGCACTGCATCCCCAGTGGTGCAAGTGCACTCCCTGGACTCGCTGCAGTGCATCCCCAGTGGGGCCAGTGCACTCTCTGAACTCACTGCACTGATTCCCAGTGGTGCCAGTGCACTCTCTGGACTCACTGCACTGCATCCCCAGTGCTGTCAGTTAACTCTCTGGACTCACTGCACTGCATCCCCAGTGATGCCAGTGCACTCTCTGGACTCACTGCACTGCATCCCCATTGTTGCCAGTGCACTCTCTGGACTCACTGCACTCCATTCCCAGTGGTGCCAGTGCACTCTCTGGACTCACTGCAGTGCATCCCCAGTGGTGCCAGTGCACTCTCTGGAGTCACTGTGCTGCATCCCCAGTGGTGCCAGTGCACTCTCTGGACTCATTGCACTGCATCTCCAGTGGTGCCAGTGCCCTCTCTGGACTCACTGCACTGCATCCCCAGTGGTGCCAGTGCACTCTCTGGACTCACTGCACTGCATCCCCAGTGGTGCCAGTGCACTCTCTGGACTCATGGCACTGCATCCCCGGTGGTGCCAGTGCACTCTCTGGACTCACTGCAGTGCATCCCCTGTGGTGCAAGTGGACCTTCTGGACTCACTGCACTGCATCACCAGTGGTGCCAGTGCACTCTCTGGACTCACTGCACTGCATCCCCAGTGGTGCCAGTGCACTCTCTGGACTCACTGCACTGCATCCCCAGTGGTGCCAGTGCAATCTCTGGTCTCACTGCAGTGCATACCTAGTGGTGCCAGTGCACTCTCTGGACTCACTGCACTGCATCCCCAGTGGTGCCACTGCACTCCCTGGACTCACTGCACTGCATCCCCAGTGGTGCCACTGCACTCTCTGGACTCACCAGGGTGCATCCCCAGTGGTGCCAGTGCACTCTCTGGACTCACTGCACTGCATCCCCAGTGGTGCCAGTGCACTCTCTGGACTCACTGCACTGCATCCCCAGTGGTTACAGTGCACTCTCTGGACTCACTGCACTGCATCCCCAGTGGTTACAGTGCACTCTCTGGACTCACTGCAGTGCATCCCCAGTGGTGCCAGTGCACTCTCTGGACTCACTGCACTGAATTCCCAGTGGTGCCAGTGCACTCTTTGGACTCACTGCACTGAATTCCCGGTGGTGCCAGTGCACTCTCTGCACGCACAGCACTGCATCCCCAGTGGTGCCAGTGAACTCTCTGGACTCACTGCAATGCATCCCCAGTGGTGCGAGTGTACTCTCTGGGCTCAGTGCACTGCATCCCCAGTGGTGCCAGTGCACTCTCTGGACTCACTGCACTGCATCCCCAGTGGTGCCAGTGCACACTCTGGACTCACGGCACTGCATCCCCAGTGGTGCCAGTGCACTCTCTGGGCTCACTGCACTGCATCCCCATTGGTGCCAGGGTACTCTATGGAATCACTGCACTGCATCCCCAGTGGTGCCAGTGCACTCTCTGGACTCACTGCACTGCATCCCCAGTGGTGTCAGTGCACTCTCTGGACTCACTGCACTGCATCCCCAGTGGTGCCAGAGCACTCTCTGGACTCACTGCACTGCATCCCCAGTGGTGCCAGTGCACTCTCTGGACTCACTGGACTGCATCTCCAGTGGTGCCAGTGCACTCTCTGGATCACTACACTGCATCCCCATTGGTGCCAGTGAACTCTATGGAGTCACTGCAGTGCATCCCCAGGGGTACCAGTGCACTCTCTGGACTCACTGCACTGCATCCCCATTGGTGCCAGTGCACTCTCTGGACTCACAAATGACCATCCCCAGTGGCGCCAGTGCACTCTCTGGACTCACTGCACTGCATCCCCAGTGGTGCCAGTGCACTCTCTGGACTCACTGCACTCCATCCCCGGTGGTGCCAGGGCACTCTCTGGACTCACTGCACTGCATCTCCAGTGGTGCCAGTGCACTCTCTGGACTCACCGCACTGCATCCCCAGTGGTGCCAGTGCACTCTCTGGACTCTCTGCAGTGTATCCCCAGTGGTGCCAGTGCACTCTCTGGACTCACTGCACTGCGTCCCCGGTGGTGCCAGTGCACTCTCTGGACTCAAGGCACTGCATCCCCAGTGGTGCCAGTGCACTCTCTGGACTCACTGCACTGCATCCCCAGTGGTGCCAAGGCACTCTCTGGACTCACTGCACTGCATTCCCAGTGGTGCCAGTGCACTCTCTTGACTCACTGCAGTGCATCCCCAGTGGTGCCAGTGCACTCTCTAGACTCACTGCATGGCATCCCCAGTGGTGCCAGTGCACTCTCTGGACTCACTGCAGTGCATCCCCAGTGGTGCCAGTACACTCTTTGGACTCACTGCACTGAATCCCCAGTGGTGCCAGTGCACTCTCTGGACTCACTGCACTGCATCCCCAGTGGTGCCAGTGCACTCTCTGGACTCACTGCACTGCATCCCCAGTGGTGCCAGTGCACTCACTGGACTCCCCGGGGTGCATCCCCAGTGGTGCCAGTGCACTCTCTGGACTCACTGCACTGCATCCCCAGTGGTGCAAGTGCACTCCCTGGACTCGCTGCAGTGCATCCCCAGTGGGGCCAGTGCACTCTCTGAACTCACTGCACTGATTCCCAGTGGTGCCAGTGCACTCTCTGGACTCACTGCACTGCATCCCCAGTGCTGTCAGTTAACTCTCTGGACTCACTGCACTGCATCCCCAGTGATGCCAGTGCACTCTCTGGACTCACTGCACTGCATCCCCATTGTTGCCAGTGCACTCTCTGGACTCACTGCACTCCATTCCCAGTGGTGCCAGTGCACTCTCTGGACTCACTGCAGTGCATCCCCAGTGGTGCCAGTGCACTCTCTGGAGTCACTGTGCTGCATCCCCAGTGGTGCCAGTGCACTCTCTGGACTCATTGCACTGCATCTCCAGTGGTGCCAGTGCCCTCTCTGGACTCACTGCACTGCATCCCCAGTGGTGCCAGTGCACTCTCTGGACTCACTGCACTGCATCCCCAGTGGTGCCAGTGCACTCTCTGGACTCATGGCACTGCATCCCCGGTGGTGCCAGTGCACTCTCTGGACTCACTGCAGTGCATCCCCTGTGGTGCAAGTGGACCTTCTGGACTCACTGCACTGCATCACCAGTGGTGCCAGTGCACTCTCTGGACTCACTGCACTGCATCCCCAGTGGTGCCAGTGCACTCTCTGGACTCACTGCACTGCATCCCCAGTGGTGCCAGTGCAATCTCTGGTCTCACTGCAGTGCATACCTAGTGGTGCCAGTGCACTCTCTGGACTCACTGCACTGCATCCCCAGTGGTGCCACTGCACTCCCTGGACTCACTGCACTGCATCCCCAGTGGTGCCACTGCACTCTCTGGACTCACCAGGGTGCATCCCCAGTGGTGCCAGTGCACTCTCTGGACTCACTGCACTGCATCCCCAGTGGTGACAGTGCACTCTCTGGACTCACTGCACTGCATCCCCAGTGGTTACAGTGCACTCTCTGGACTCACTGCACTGCATCCCCAGTGGTTACAGTGCACTCTCTGGACTCACTGCAGTGCATCCCCAGTGGTGCCAGTGCACTCTCTGGACTCACTGCACTGAATTCCCAGTGGTGCCAGTGCACTCTTTGGACTCACTGCACTGAATTCCCGGTGGTGCCAGTGCACTCTCTGCACGCACAGCACTGCATCCCCAGTGGTGCCAGTGAACTCTCTGGACTCACTGCAATGCATCCCCAGTGGTGCCAGTGTACTCTCTGGGCTCAGTGCACTGCATCCCCAGTGGTGCCAGTGCACTCTCTGGACTCACTGCACTGCATCCCCAGTGGTGCCAGTGCACACTCTGGACTCACGGCACTGCATCCCCAGTGGTGCCAGTGCACTCTCTGGGCTCACTGCACTGCATCCCCAGTGGTGCCAGGGTACTCTATGGAATCACTGCACTGCATCCCCAGTGGTGCCAGTGCACTCTCTGGACTCACTGCACTGCATCCCCAGTGGTGTCAGTGCACTCTCTGGACTCACTGCACTACATCCCCAGTGGTGCCAGAGCACTCTCGGGACTCACTGCACTGCATCCCCAGTGGTGCCAGTGCACTCTCTGGACTCACTGGACTGCATCTCCAGTGGTGCCAGTGCACTCTCTGGATCACTACACTGCATCCCCATTAGTGCCAGTGAACTCTATGGACTCACTGCAGTGCATCCCCAGGGGTACCAGTGCACTCTCTGGACTCACTGCACTGCATCCCCATTGGTGCCAGTGCACTCTCTGGACTCACAAATGACCATCCCCAGTGGCGCCAGTGCACTCTCTGGACTCACTGCACTGCATCTCCAGTGGTGCCAGTGCACTCTCTGGACTCACTGCAGTGCATCCCCAGTGGTGCCAGTGCACTCTCTGGACTCACTACACTGCATCCCCAGTGGTGCTAGTGCACTCTCTGGACTCACTGCACTGCATCCCCAGTGGTGCCAGTGCACTCTCTGGACTCACTGCACTGCATCCCCAGTGGTGCCAGTGCACACTGTGGACTCACGGCACTGCATCCCCAGTGGTGCTAGTGCACTCTCTGGACTCACGGCACTGCATCCCCAGTGGTGCCAGTGCACTCTCTGGACTCACGGCAGCGCATCCCCAGTGGTGACAGTGCACTCCCTGGACTCATTGCACTGCATCCCCAGTGGTGTCAGGTCACTCTCTGGACTCACTGCACTGCATCCCCAGTGGTGCCAGTGCACTCTCTGGACTCACTGCACTGCATCGCCGGTCGTGCCACTGCACTCTCTGGACTCACTGCACTGCATTCCCAGTGGTGCCAGTGCACTCTCTTGACTCACTGCAGTGCATCCCCAGTGGTGCCAGTGCACTCTCTAGACTCACTGCACGGCATCCCCAGTGGTGCCAGTGCACTCTCTGGACTCACTGCAGTGCATCCCCAGTGGTGCCAGTACACTCTTTGGACTCACTGCACTGCATCCCCAGTGGTGCCAGTGCACTCTCTGGACTCACTGCACTGCATCCCCAGTGGTGCCAGTGCACTCTCTGGACTCACTGCACTGCATCCCCAGTGGTGCCAGTGCACTCACTGGACTCACCGGGGTGCATCCCCAGTGGTGCCAGTGCACTCTCTGGACTCACTGCACTGCATCCCCAGTGGTGCCAGTGCACTCTCTGGACTCAGTGCACTGCATCCCCAGTGGTGCCAGTGCACTCTCTGGACTCACTGCACTGCATCCCCAGTGGTGCAAGTGCACTCCCTGGACTCGCTGCAGTGCATCCCCAGTGGGGCCAGTGCACTCTCTGAACTCACTGCACTGATTCCCAGTGGTGCCAGTGCACTCTCTGGACTCACTGCACTGCATCCCCAGTGCTGTCAGTTAACTCTCTGGACTCACTGCACTGCATCCCCAGTGATGCCAGTGCACTCTCTGGACTCACTGCACTGCATCCCCATTGTTGCCAGTGCACTCTCTGGACTCACTGCACTCCATTCCCAGTGGTGCCAGTGCACTCTCTGGACTCACTGCAGTGCATCCCCAGTGGTGCCAGTGCACTCTCTGGAGTCACTGTGCTGCATCCCCAGTGGTGCCAGTGCACTCTCTGGACTCATTGCACTGCATCTCCAGTGGTGCCAGTGCCCTCTCTGGACTCACTGCACTGCATCCCCAGTGGTGCCAGTGCACTCTCTGGACTCACTGCACTGCATCCCCAGTGGTGCCAGTGCACTCTCTGGACTCATGGCACTGCATCCCCGGTGGTGCCAGTGCACTCTCTGGACTCACTGCAGTGCATCCCCTGTGGTGCAAGTGGACCTTCTGGACTCACTGCACTGCATCACCAGTGGTGCCAGTGCACTCTCTGGACTCACTGCACTGCATCCCCAGTGGTGCCAGTGCACTCTCTGGACTCACTGCACTGCATCCCCAGTGGTGCCAGTGCAATCTCTGGTCTCACTGCAGTGCATACCTAGTGGTGCCAGTGCACTCTCTGGACTCACTGCACTGCATCCCCAGTGGTGCCACTGCACTCCCTGGACTCACTGCACTGCATCCCCAGTGGTGCCACTGCACTCTCTGGACTCACCAGGGTGCATCCCCAGTGGTGCCAGTGCACTCTCTGGACTCACTGCACTGCATCCCCAGTGGTGCCAGTGCACTCTCTGGACTCACTGCACTGCATCCCCAGTGGTTACAGTGCACTCTCTGGACTCACTGCACTGCATCCCCAGTGGTTACAGTGCACTCTCTGGACTCACTGCAGTGCATCCCCAGTGGTGCCAGTGCACTCTCTGGACTCACTGCACTGAATTCCCAGTGGTGCCAGTGCACTCTTTGGACTCACTGCACTGAATTCCCGGTGGTGCCAGTGCACTCTCTGCACGCACAGCACTGCATCCCCAGTGGTGCCAGTGAACTCTCTGGACTCACTGCAATGCATCCCCAGTGGTGCGAGTGTACTCTCTGGGCTCAGTGCACTGCATCCCCAGTGGTGCCAGTGCACTCTCTGGACTCACTGCACTGCATCCCCAGTGGTGCCAGTGCACACTCTGGACTCACGGCACTGCATCCCCAGTGGTGCCAGTGCACTCTCTGGGCTCACTGCACTGCATCCCCATTGGTGCCAGGGTACTCTATGGAATCACTGCACTGCATCCCCAGTGGTGCCAGTGCACTCTCTGGACTCACTGCACTGCATCCCCAGTGGTGTCAGTGCACTCTCTGGACTCACTGCACTGCATCCCCAGTGGTGCCAGAGCACTCTCTGGACTCACTGCACTGCATCCCCAGTGGTGCCAGTGCACTCTCTGGACTCACTGGACTGCATCTCCAGTGGTGCCAGTGCACTCTCTGGATCACTACACTGCATCCCCATTGGTGCCAGTGAACTCTATGGAGTCACTGCAGTGCATCCCCAGGGGTACCAGTGCACTCTCTGGACTCACTGCACTGCATCCCCATTGGTGCCAGTGCACTCTCTGGACTCACAAATGACCATCCCCAGTGGCGCCAGTGCACTCTCTGGACTCACTGCACTGCATCCCCAGTGGTGCCAGTGCACTCTCTGGACTCACTGCACTCCATCCCCGGTGGTGCCAGGGCACTCTCTGGACTCACTGCACTGCATCTCCAGTGGTGCCAGTGCACTCTCTGGACTCACCGCACTGCATCCCCAGTGGTTACAGTGCACTCTCTGGACTCTCTGCAGTGTATCCCCAGTGGTGCCAGTGCACTCTCTGGACTCACTGCACTGCGTCCCCGGTGGTGCCAGTGCACTCTCTGGACTCAAGGCACTGCATCCCCAGTGGTGCCAGTGCACTCTCTGGACTCACTGCACTGCATCCCCAGTGGTGCCAAGGCACTCTCTGGACTCACTGCACTGCATCCCCAGTGGTGCCAGTGTACTCTCTGAACTGACTGCACTGCATCCCCAGTGGTGCCAGTGCACTTTCGGGAGTCACTGCACTGCATCCCCAGTGGTTCCAGTGCACTCTCTGGACTCACTCCACTGCATCCCCAGTGGTGCCAGTGCACTCTCTGGACTCACTGCACTGCATCCCCAGTGGTGCCAGTGCACTCTCTGGACTCACTGCACTGCATCCCCAGTGGTGCCAGTGTATTCTCTGAACTCACTGCACTGCATCCCCAGTGGTGCCAGGGCACTCTCTGGACTCACTGCACTGCATCCCCAGTGGTTCCAGTGCACTCTCTGGACTCACTGCAGTGTATCCCCAGTGGTGCCAGTGCACTCTCTGGACTCACTGCACTGCATCCCCAGTGGTGCCAGTGCACTCTTTGGACTCACTGCACTGAATTCCCGGTGGTGCCAGTGCACTCTCTGGACTCACTGCACTGCATCCCCAGTGGTGCCAGTGAACTCTCTGGACTCACTGCAATGCATCCCCAGTGGTGCCAGTGCACTCTCTGGACTCACTGCACTGCATCCCCAGTGGTGCCAGGGTACTCTCTTGACTCACTGCACTGCATCCCCAGTGGTGCCAGTGCACTCTCTGGACTCACTAATGACCATCCCCAGTGGTGCCAGTGCACTCTCTGGACTCACTGCACTGCATCCCCAGTGGTGCCAGTGCACTCTCTGGACTCACTGCACTGCATCCCCAGTGGTGCCAGTGCACTCTCTGGACTCACCGGGGTGCATCCCCAGTGGTGCCAGTGCACTCTCTGGACTCACTGCACTGCATCCCCAGTGGTGCCAGTGCACTCTCTGGACTCACTGCACTGCATCCCCATTGGTGCCAGTGCACTCTCTGGAGTCACTGCAGTGCATCCCCAGTGGTGCCAGTGCACTCTGTGGACTCACTGCACTGCATCCCCAGTGGTGCCAATGCACTCTCTGGACTCACTGCACTGCATCTCCAGTGGTGTCAGGTCACTCTCTGGACTCACTGCACTGCATCCCCAGTGGTGCCAGTGCACTCTCTGGACTCACTGCACTGCATCGCCGGTCGTGCCACTGCACTCTCTGGACTCACTGCACTGCATTCCCAGTGGTGCCAGTGCACTCTCTTGACTCACTGCAGTGCATCCCCAGTGGTGCCAGTGCACTCTCTAGACTCACTGCACGGCATCCCCAGTGGTGCCAGTGCACTCTCTGGACTCACTGCAGTGCATCCCCAGTGGTGCCAGTACACTCTTTGGACTCACTGCACTGCATCCCCAGTGGTGCCAGTGCACTCTCTGGACTCTCTGCAGTGTATCCCCAGTGGTGCCAGTGCACTCTCTGGACTCACTGCACTGCGTCCCCGGTGGTGCCAGTGCACTCTCTGGACTCAAGGCACTGCATCCCCAGTGGTGCCAGTGCACTCTCTGGACTCACTGCACTGCATCCCCAGTGGTGCCAAGGCACTCTCTGGACTCACTGCACTGCATCCCCAGTGGTGCCAGTGTACTCTCTGAACTGACTGCACTGCATCCCCAGTGGTGCCAGTGCACTTTCGGGAGTCACTGCACTGCATCCCCAGTGGTTCCAGTGCACTCTCTGGACTCACTCCACTGCATCCCCAGTGGTGCCAGTGCACTCTCTGGACTCACTGCACTGCATCCCCAGTGGTGCCAGTGCACTCTCTGGACTCACTGCACTGCATCCCCAGTGGTGCCAGTGTATTCTCTGAACTCACTGCACTGCATCCCCAGTGGTGCCAGGGCACTCTCTGGACTCACTGCACTGCATCCCCAGTGGTTCCAGTGCACTCTCTGGACTCACTGCAGTGTATCCCCAGTGGTGCCAGTGCACTCTCTGGACTCACTGCACTGCATCCCCAGTGGTGCCAGTGCACTCTTTGGACTCACTGCACTGAATTCCCGGTGGTGCCAGTGCACTCTCTGGACTCACTGCACTGCATCCCCAGTGGTGCCAGTGAACTCTCTGGACTCACTGCAATGCATCCCCAGTGGTGCCAGTGCACTCTCTGGACTCACTGCACTGCATCCCCAGTGGTGCCAGGGTACTCTCTTGACTCACTGCACTGCATCCCCAGTGGTGACAGTGCACTCTCTGGACTCACCGGGGTGCATCCCCAGTGGTGCCAGTGCACTCTCTGGACTCACTGCACTGCATCCCCAGTGGTGCCAGTGCACTCTCTGGACTCACTGCACTGCATCCCCATTGGTGCCAGTGCACTCTCTGGACTCACTGCACTGCATCCCCAGTGGTGACAGTGCACTCTCTGGACTCACCGGGGTGCATCCCCAGTGGTGCCAGTGCACTCTCTGGACTCACTGCACTGCATCCCCAGTGGTGCCAGTGCACTCTCTGGACTCACTAATGACCATCCCCAGTGGTGCCAGTGCACTCTCTGGACTCACTGCACTGCATCCCCAGTGGTGACAGTGCACTCTCTGGACTCACCGGGGTGCATCCCCAGTGGTGCCAGTGCACTCTCTGGACTCACTGCACTGCATCCCCAGTGGTGCCAGTGCACTCTCTGGACTCACTGCACTGCATCCCCATTGGTGCCAGTGCACTCTCTGGACTCACTGCAGTGCATCCCCAGTGGTGCCAGTGCACTCTGTGGACTCACTGCACTGCATCCCCAGTGGTGCCAGTACACTCTTTGGACTCACTGCACTGCATCCCCAGTGGTGCCAGTGCACTCTCTGGACTCTCTGCAGTGTATCCCCAGTGGTGCCAGTGCACTCTCTGGACTCACTGCACTGCGTCCCCGGTGGTGCCAGTGCACTCTCTGGACTCAAGGCACTGCATCCCCAGTGGTGCCAGTGCACTCTCTGGACTCACTGCACTGCATCCCCAGTGGTGCCAAGGCACTCTCTGGACTCACTGCACTGCATCCCCAGTGGTGCCAGTGTACTCTCTGAACTGACTGCACTGCATCCCCAGTGGTGCCAATGCACTCTCTGGACTCACTGCACTGCATCTCCAGTGGTGTCAGGTCACTCTCTGGACTCACTGCACTGCATCCCCAGTGGTGCCAGTGCACTCTCTGGACTCACTGCACTGCATCGCCGGTCGTGCCACTGCACTCTCTGGACTCACTGCACTGCATTCCCAGTGGTGCCAGTGCACTCTCTTGACTCACTGCAGTGCATCCCCAGTGGTGCCAGTGCACTCTCTAGACTCACTGCACGGCATCCCCAGTGGTGCCAGTGCACTCTCTGGACTCACTGCAGTGCATCCCCAGTGGTGCCAGTACACTCTTTGGACTCACTGCACTGCATCCCCAGTGGTGCCAGTGCACTCTCTGGACTCTCTGCAGTGTATCCCCAGTGGTGCCAGTGCACTCTCTGGACTCACTGCACTGCGTCCCCGGTGGTGCCAGTGCACTCTCTGGACTCAAGGCACTGCATCCCCAGTGGTGCCAGTGCACTCTCTGGACTCACTGCACTGCATCCCCAGTGGTGCCAAGGCACTCTCTGGACTCACTGCACTGCATCCCCAGTGGTGCCAGTGTACTCTCTGAACTGACTGCACTGCATCCCCAGTGGTGCCAGTGCACTTTCGGGAGTCACTGCACTGCATCCCCAGTGGTTCCAGTGCACTCTCTGGACTCACTCCACTGCATCCCCAGTGGTGCCAGTGCACTCTCTGGACTCACTGCACTGCATCCCCAGTGGTGCCAGTGCACTCTCTGGACTCACTGCACTGCATCCCCAGTGGTGCCAGTGTATTCTCTGAACTCACTGCACTGCATCCCCAGTGGTGCCAGGGCACTCTCTGGACTCACTGCACTGCATCCCCAGTGGTTCCAGTGCACTCTCTGGACTCACTGCAGTGTATCCCCAGTGGTGCCAGTGCACTCTCTGGACTCACTGCACTGCATCCCCAGTGGTGCCAGTGCACTCTTTGGACTCACTGCACTGAATTCCCGGTGGTGCCAGTGCACTCTCTGGACTCACTGCACTGCATCCCCAGTGGTGCCAGTGAACTCTCTGGACTCACTGCAATGCATCCCCAGTGGTGCCAGTGCACTCTCTGGACTCACTGCACTGCATCCCCAGTGGTGCCAGGGTACTCTCTTGACTCACTGCACTGCATCCCCAGTGGTGACAGTGCACTCTCTGGACTCACCGGGGTGCATCCCCAGTGGTGCCAGTGCACTCTCTGGACTCACTGCACTGCATCCCCAGTGGTGCCAGTGCACTCTCTGGACTCACTGCACTGCATCCCCATTGGTGCCAGTGCACTCTCTGGACTCACTGCACTGCATCCCCAGTGGTGACAGTGCACTCTCTGGACTCACCGGGGTGCATCCCCAGTGGTGCCAGTGCACTCTCTGGACTCACTGCACTGCATCCCCAGTGGTGCCAGTGCACTCTCTGGACTCACTAATGACCATCCCCAGTGGTGCCAGTGCACTCTCTGGACTCACTGCACTGCATCCCCAGTGGTGACAGTGCACTCTCTGGACTCACCGGGGTGCATCCCCAGTGGTGCCAGTGCACTCTCTGGACTCACTGCACTGCATCCCCAGTGGTGCCAGTGCACTCTCTGGACTCACTGCACTGCATCCCCATTGGTGCCAGTGCACTCTCTGGACTCACTGCAGTGCATCCCCAGTGGTGCCAGTGCACTCTGTGGACTCACTGCACTGCATCCCCAGTGGTGCCAATGCACTCTCTGGACTCACTGCACTGCATCCCCAGTGGTGCCAGTGCACTCTCTGGACTCACTGCACTGCATCCCCAAGGTGCCAGTGCACTCTCTGGACTCACTGCACTGCATACCCAGTGGTGCCAGTGCACTCTCTGGACTCACAGCACTGCATCCCCAGTGGTGCCAGTGCACTCTCTGGACTCACTGCACTGCATCGCCAGTGGTGTCAGGTCACTCTCTGGACTCACTGCACTGCATCCCCAGTGGTGCCAGTGCACTCTCTGGACTCACTGCACTGCATCGCCGGTCGTGCCACTGCACTCTCTGGACTCACTGCACTGCATTCCCAGTGGTGCCAGTGCACTCTCTTGACTCACTGCAGTGCATCCCCAGTGGTGCCAGTGCACTCTCTAGACTCACTGCACGGCATCCCCAGTGGTGCCAGTGCACTCTCTGGACTCACTGCAGTGCATCCCCAGTGGTGCCAGTACACTCTTTGGACTCACTGCACTGCATCCCCAGTGGTGCCAGTGCACTCTCTGGACTCACGGCACTGCATCCCCTGTGGTGCCAGTGCACTCTCTGGACTCACTGCACTGCATCCCCAGTGGTGCCAGTGCACTCACTGGACTCACCGGGGTGCATCCCCAGTGGTGCCAGTGCACTCTCTGGACTCACTGCACTGCATCCCCAGTGGTGCCAGTGCACTCTCTGGACTCACTGCACTGCATCCCCAGTGGTACCAGTGCACTCTCTGGACTCACTGCACTGCATCCCCAGTGGTGCAAGTGCACTCCCTGGACTCGCTGCAGTGCATCCCCAGTGGGGCCATTGCACTCTCTGAACTCACTGCACTGATTCCCAGTGGTGCCAGTGCACTCTCTGGACTCACTGCACTGCATCCCCAGTGCTGTCAGTTAACTCTCTGGACTCACTGCACTGCATCCCCAGTGGTGCCAGTGCACTCTCTGGACTCACTGCACTGCATCCCCATTGTTGCCAGTGCACTCTCTGGACTCACTGCACTCCATTCCCAGTGGTGCCAGTGCACTCTCTGGACTCACTGCAGTGCATCCCCAGTGGTGCCAGTGCACTCTCTGGACTCATTCCACTGCATCTCCAGTGGTGCCAGTGCCCTCTCTGGACTCACTGCACTGCATCCCCAGTGGTGCCAGTGCACTCTCTGGACTCACTGCACTGCATCCCCAGTGGTGCCAGTGCACTCTCTGGACTCATGGCACTGCATCCCGGGTGGTGACAGTGCACTCTCTGGACTGACAGCACTGCATCCCCAGTGGTGCCAGTACACTCTCTGGACTCACGGCACTGCATCCCCAGTGGTGCCAGTGCACTCTCTGGACTCAACGGGGTGCATCCCCAGTGGTGCCAGCGCACTCTATGGACTCACGGCACTGCATCCCCAGTGGTGCCAGTGCACTCTCTGGACTCACGGCACTGCATCCCCAGTGGTGCCAGTGCACTCTCTGGACTCACTGCAGTGCATCCCAAGTGGTGCCAGTGCACTCTCTGTACCCACTGCACTGAATTCCCAGTGGTGCCAGTGCACTCTCTAGACTCACGGCACTGCATCAACCAGGGGTGCCAGTGCACTCTCTGGACTCACTGCACTGCATACCCGGAGGTGCCAGTGCACTCTTTGGACTCACTGCACTCCATCCCCAGTGGTGCCAGTGCACTCTCTGGACTCACTGCACTGCATCCCCAGTGGTGCCAGTGCACTCTCTGGACTCACTGCACTGCATCCCCAGTGGTGCCAGTGCACTCTCTGGACTCACTGCACTGCATCCCCAGTGGTGCCAGTGCACTCTCTGGACTCACTGCACTGCATCCCCAGTGGTGCCAGTGCCCTCTGTGGATTCACTGCACTGCATCCCCAGTGGTGCCAGTGTACTCTCTGGACTCACTGCAGTGCATCCCCAGTGCTGCCAGTGCACTCTCTGGACTCACTGCACTGCATCTCCACTGGTGCCAGTGCACTCTCTGGACTCACTGCACTGCATCCCCAGTGGAGCCAGTGGACCTTCTGGACTCACTGCACTGCATCCCCAGTGGTGCCAGTGCACTCTCTGGATTCACTGCACTGCATCCCCAGTGGTGCCAGTGCACTCTCTGGACTCACTGCACTGCATCCCCAGTGGTGCCAGTGCACTCTCTGGACTCACTGCACTGCATCCCCAGTGGTGCCAGTGCACTCTCTGGACTCACTGCACTGCATCCCCAGTGGTGCCAGTGCCCTCTGTGGACTCACTGCACTGCATCCCCAGTGGGGCCAGTGTACTCTCTGGACTCACTGCAGTGCATCCCCAGTGGTGCCAGTGCACTCTCTGGACTCACTGCACTGCATCCCCACTGGTGCCAGTGCACTCTCTGGACTCACTGCAGTGCATCCCCAGTAGAGCCAGTGGACCTTCTGGACTCACTGCACTGCATCCCCAGTGGTGCCAGTGCACTCTCTGGACTCACTGCACTGCATCCCCAGTGGTGCCAGTGCAATCTCTGGACTCACTGCAGTGCATCCCCAGTGGTGCCAGTGCACTCTCTGGACTCACCGGGGTGCATCCCCAGTGGTGCCAGTGCACTCTCTGGACTCACTGCACTGCATCCCCAGTGGTGCCAGTGCACTCTCTGGACTCTCTGCACTGCATCCCCAGTGGTGCCAGTGCACTCTCTGGACACACTGCACTGCATCTCCAGTGGTGCCAGTGCACTCTCTGGACTCACTGCACTGCATCCCCAGTGGTGCCACTGCACTCTCTGGACTCAGTGCACTGCATCCCCAGTGGTGCCAGTGCACTCTCTGTACCCACTGCACTGAATTCCCAGTCGTGCCAGTGCACTATCTAGACTCACTGCACTGCATCCCCAGTGGTGCCAGTGCACTCTCTGGACTCACGGCACTGCATCCCCGGTGGTGCCAGTGCACTCTCTGGACTCACTGCACTCCATCCCCAGTGGTGCCAGTGCATTCTCTGGACTCTCCGGGGTGCATCCCCAGTGGTGCCAGTGCACTGTCTGGACTCACGGCACTGCATCCCCAGTGGTGCCAGTGCACTCTCTGGACTCAACGGGGTGCATCCCCAGTGGTGCCAGCGCACTCTCTGGACTCACGGCACTGCATCCCCAGTGGTGCCAGTGCACTCTCTGGACTCACGGCACTGCATCCCCAGTGGTGCCAGTGCACTCTCTGGACTCACTGCAGTGCATCCCCAGTGGTGCCAGTGCACTCTCTGTACCCACTGCACTGAATTCCCAGTGGTGCCAGTGCACTCTCTAGACTCACTGCACTGCATCAACCAGGGGTGCCAGTGCACTCTCTGGACTCACTGCACTGCATCCCCGGAGGTGCCAGTGCACTCTTTGGACTCACTGCACTCCATCCCCAGTGGTGCCAGTGCACTCTCTGGACTCACTGCACTGCATCCCCAGTGGTGCCAGTGCACTCTCTGGACTCACTGCACTGCATCCCCAGTGGTGCCAGTGCACTCTCTGGACTCACTGCACTGCATCCCCAGTGGTGCCAGTGCACTCTCTGGACTCACTGCACTGCATCCCCAGTGGTGCCAGTGCCCTCTGTGGACTCACTGCACTGCATCCCCAGTGGTGCCAGTGTACTCTCTGGACTCACTGCAGTGCATCCCCAGTGGTGCCAGTGCACTCTCTGGACTCACTGCACTGCATCCCCACTGGTGCCAGTGCACTCTCTGGACTCACTGCACTGCATCCCCAGTGGAGCCAGTGGACCTTCTGGACTCACTGCACTGCATCCCCAGTGGTGCCAGTGCACTCTCTGGACTCACTGCACTGCATCCCCAGTGGTGCCAGTGCACTCTCTGGACTCACCGGGGTGCATCCCCAGTGGTGCCACTGCACTCTCTGGACTCACTGCACTGCATCCCCAGTGGTGCCAGTGCACTCTCTGGACTCACTGCACTGCATCCCCAGTGGTGCCAGTGCACTCTCTGGACTCACTGCAGTGCATCCCCAGTGGTATCAGTGCACTCTCTGGACTCACCGGGGTGCATCCCCACTGGTGCCAGGGTACTCTCTGGACTCACTGCACTGCATCCCCAGTGGTGCCAGTGCACTCTCTGGACTCACCGGGGTGCATCCCCAGTGGTGCCAGTGCACTCTCTGGAGTCACTGCACTGCATCCCCAGTGGTGCCAGTGCACTCTCTGGACTCACGGCACTGCATCCCCAGTGGTGCCAGTGCACTCTCTGGACTCACTGCACTGCATCCCCAGTGGTGACAGTGCACTCTCTGGACTCACTGCAGTGAATCCCCAGTGGTGCCAGTGCACTCTGTGGACTCACTACACTGCATCCCCAGTGGTGCCAGTGCACTCTCTGGACTCACTGCACTGCATCTCCAGTGATGACAGTGCACTCTCTGGACTCACTGCACTGCATCCCCAGTGGTGCCAGTGCACTCTCTGGCCTCACTGTAGTGCATCACTCGTGGTGCCAGTGCACTCTCTGGACTCACTGCACTGCATCCCCAGTGGTGCCAGTGCACTCTCTGGACTCACTGCAATGCATCCCAAGTGGTGCCAGTGCACTGTCTGGACTCACTGCACTGCATCCCCAGTGGTGCCAGTGCACTCTTTGGACTCACTGCAGTGCATCCCCTGTGGTGCAAGTGGACCTTCTGGACTCACTGCACTGCATCTCCAGTGGTGCCAGTGCACTCTCTGGACTCACTGCACTGCATCCCCAGTGGTGCCAGTGCACTCTCTGGACTCACCGGGGTGCATCCCCAGTGGTGCCAGTGCAATCTCTGGTCTCACTGCAGTGCATACCTAGTGGTGCCAGTGCACTCTCTGGACTCACTGCACTGCATCCCCAGTGGTGCCACTGCACTCCCTGGACTCACTGCACTGCATCCCCAGTGGTGCCACTGCCCTCTCTGGACTCACCAGGGTGCATCCCCAGTGGTGCCAGTGCACTCTCTGGACTCACTGCACTGCATCCCCAGTGGTGCCAGTGCACTCTCTGGACTCACCAGGGTGCATCCCCAGTGGTGCCAGTGCACTCTCTGGACTCACTGCACTGCATCCCCAGTGGTGCCAGTGCACTCTCTGGACTCACTGCACTGCATCCCCAGTGGTGCCAGTGCACTCTGTGGACTCACTACACTGCATCCCCAGTGGTGCCAGTGCACTCTCTGGACTCACTGCACTGCATTTCCAGTGGTGACAGTGCACTCTCTGGACTCACTGCAGTGCATCCCGAGTGGTGCCAGTGCACTCTCTGGACTCACCGGGGTGCATCCCCATTGGTGCCAGTGCACTCTCTGGACTCACTGCACTGCATCCCCAGTGGTGCCAGTGCACTCTTTGGACTCACGGCACTGCATCCCCAGTGGTGCCAGTACACTCTCTGGACTCACTGCACTGCATCCCCAGTGGTGCCACTGCACTCCCTGGACTCACTGCACTGCATCCCCAGTGGTGCCAGTGCACTCTGTGGACTCACTGCACTGCATCCCCAGTGGTGCCAGTGCACTCTCTGGACTCACTGCACTGCATCCCCAGTGGTGCCACTGCACTCTGTGGACTCACTGCACTGCATCCCCAGTGGTGCCAGTGCCCTCTCTGGACTCACTGTAGTGCATCACTCGTGGTGCCAGTGCACTCTCTGGACTCACTGCACTGCATCCCCAGTGGTGCCAGTGCACTCTCTGGACTCACTGCACTGCATCCCCAGTGGTGCCAGTGCACTCTCTGGACTCACTGCACTGCATCCCCAGTGGTGCCAGTACACACTGTGGACTCACGGCACTGCATCCCCAGTGGTGCCAGTGCACTCTCTGGACTCACGGCACTGCATTCCCAGTGGTGCCAGTGCACTCTCTGGAGTCACTGCACTGCATCCCCAGTGGTGCCAGTGCACTCCCTGGACTCACTGCACTGCATCCCCAGTGATGCCAGTGCACTCTCTGGCCTCACTGTAGTGCATCACTCGTGGTGCCAGTGCACTCTCTGGACTCACTGCACTGCATCCCCAGTGGTGCCAGTGCACTCTCTGGACTCACTGCAATGCATCCCAAGTGGTGCCAGTGCACTCTCTGGACTCACTGCACTGCATCCCCAGTGGTGCCAGTGCACTCTCTGGACTCACTGCAGTGCATCCCCTGTGGTGCAAGTGGACCTTCTGGACTCACTGCACTGCATCCCCAGTGGTGCCAGTGCACTCTCTGGACTCACTGCACTGCATCCCCAGTGGTGCCACTGCACTCTCTGGACTCACTGCACTGCATCCCCAGTGGTGCCAGTGCAATCTCTGGTCTCACTGCAGTGCATACCTAGTGGTGCCAGTGCACTCTCTGGACTCACTGCACTGCATCCCCAGTGGTGCCACTGCCCTCTCTGGACTCACCAGGGTGCATCCCCAGTGGTGCCAGTGCACTCTCTGGACTCACTGCACTGCATCCCCAGTGGTGCCAGTGCACTCTCTGGACTCACCAGGGTGCATCCCCAGTGGTGCCAGTGCACTCTCTGGACTCACTGCACTGCATCCCCAGTGGTGCCAGTGCACTCTCTGGACTCACTGCACTGCATCCCCAGTGGTGCCAGTGCACTCTGTGGACTCACTACACTGCATCCCCAGTGGTGCCAGTGCACTCTCTGGACTCACTGCACTGCATTTCCAGTGGTGACAGTGCACTCTCTGGACTCACTGCAGTGCATCCCGAGTGGTGCCAGTGCACTCTCTGGACTCACCGGGGTGCATCCCCATTGGTGCCAGTGCACTCTCTGGACTCACTGCACTGCATCCCCAGTGGTGCCAGTGCACTCTTTGGACTCACGGCACTGCATCCCCAGTGGTGCCAGTACACTCTCTGGACTCACTGCACTGCATCCCCAGTGGTGCCAGTGCACTCCCTGGACTCACTGCACTGCATCCCCAGTGGTGCCAGTGCACTCTGTGGACTCACTACACTGCATCCCTAGTGGTGCCAGTGCACTCTCTGGACTCACTGCACTGCATCCCCAGTGGTGCCACTGCACTCTGTGGACTCACTGCACTGCATCCCCAGTGGTGCCAGTGCCCTCTCTGGACTCACTGTAGTGCATCACTCGTGGTGCCAGTGCACTCTCTGGACTCACTGCACTGCATCCCCAGTGGTGCCAGTGCACTCTCTGGACTCACTGCACTGCATCCCCAGTGGTGCCAGTGCACTCTCTGGACTCACTGCACTGCATCCCCAGTGGTGCCAGTGCACTCTCTGGACTCACGGCACTGCATCCCCAGTGGTGCCAGTGCACTCTCTGGAGTCACTGCACTGCATCCCCAGTGGTGCCAGTGCACTCCCTGGACTCACTGCACTGCATCCCCAGTGATGCCAGTGCACTCTCTGGACTCACTGCACTGCATCCCCAGTGGTGCCAGTGCACTCTCTGGACTCACTGTACTGCATCCCAAGTGGTGCCAGTGCACTCTCTGGACTCACTGCACTGCATCCCCAGTGGTGCCAGTGCACTCTCTGGACTCAGTGCACTGCATCCCCAGTGGTGCCAGTGCACTCTCTGTACCCACTGCACTGAATTCCCAGTCGTGCCAGTGCACTATCTAGACTCACTGCACTGCATCCCCAGGGGTGCCAGTGCACTCTCTGGACTCACGGCACTGCATCCCCGGTGGTGCCAGTGCACTCTCTGGACTCACTGCACTCCATCCCCAGTGGTGCCAGTGCATTCTCTGGACTCTCCGGGGTGCATCCCCAGTGGTGCCAGTGCACTGTCTGGACTCACGGCACTGCATCCCCAGTGGTGCCAGTGCACTCTCTGGACTCAACGGGGTGCATCCCCAGTGGTGCCAGCGCACTCTCTGGACTCACGGCACTGCATCCCCAGTGGTGCCAGTGCACTCTCTGGACTCACGGCACTGCATCCCCAGTGGTGCCAGTGCACTCTCTGGACTCACTGCAGTGCATCCCCAGTGGTGCCAGTGCACTCTCTGTACCCACTGCACTGAATTCCCAGTGGTGCCAGTGCACTCTCTAGACTCACTGCACTGCATCAACCAGGGGTGCCAGTGCACTCTCTGGACTCACTGCACTGCATCCCCGGAGGTGCCAGTGCACTCTTTGGACTCACTGCACTCCATCCCCAGTGGTGCCAGTGCACTCTCTGGACTCACTGCACTGCATCCCCAGTGGTGCCAGTGCACTCTCTGGACTCACTGCACTGCATCCCCAGTGGTGCCAGTGCACTCTCTGGACTCACTGCACTGCATCCCCAGTGGTGCCAGTGCACTCTCTGGACTCACTGCACTGCATCCCCAGTGGTGCCAGTGCCCTCTGTGGACTCACTGCACTGCATCCCCAGTGGTGCCAGTGTACTCTCTGGACTCACTGCAGTGCATCCCCAGTGGTGCCAGTGCACTCTCTGGACTCACTGCACTGCATCCCCACTGGTGCCAGTGCACTCTCTGGACTCACTGCACTGCATCCCCAGTGGAGCCAGTGGACCTTCTGGACTCACTGCACTGCATCCCCAGTGGTGCCAGTGCACTCTCTGGACTCACTGCACTGCATCCCCAGTGGTGCCAGTGCACTCTCTGGACTCACCGGGGTGCATCCCCAGTGGTGCCACTGCACTCTCTGGACTCACTGCACTGCATCCCCAGTGGTGCCAGTGCACTCTCTGGACTCACTGCACTGCATCCCCAGTGGTGCCAGTGCACTCTCTGGACTCACTGCAGTGCATCCCCAGTGGTATCAGTGCACTCTCTGGACTCACCGGGGTGCATCCCCACTGGTGCCAGGGTACTCTCTGGACTCACTGCACTGCATCCCCAGTGGTGCCAGTGCACTCTCTGGACTCACCGGGGTGCATCCCCAGTGGTGCCAGTGCACTCTCTGGAGTCACTGCACTGCATCCCCAGTGGTGCCAGTGCACTCTCTGGACTCACTGCAATGCATCCCAAGTGGTGCCAGTGCACTCTCTGGACTCACTGCACTGCATCCCCAGTGGTGACAGTGCACTCTCTGGACTCACTGCAGTGAATCCCCAGTGGTGCCAGTGCACTCTGTGGACTCACTACACTGCATCCCCAGTGGTGCCAGTGCACTCTCTGGCCTCACTGTAGTGCATCACTCGTGGTGCCAGTGCACTCTCTGGACTCACTGCACTGCATCCCCAGTGGTGCCAGTGCACTCTCTGGACTCACTGCAATGCATCCCAAGTGGTGCCAGTGCACTGTCTGGACTCACGGCACTGCATCCCCGGTGGTGCCAGTGCACTCTCTGGACTCACTGCACTCCATCCCCAGTGGTGCCAGTGCATTCTCTGGACTCTCCGGGGTGCATCCCCAGTGGTGCCAGTGCACTGTCTGGACTCACGGCACTGCATCCCCAGTGGTGCCAGTGCACTCTCTGGACTCACCGGGGTGCATCCCCAGTGGTGCCAGCGCACTCTCTGGACTCACGGCACTGCATCCCCAGTGGTGCCAGTGCACTCTCTGGACTCACGGCACTGCATCCCCAGTGGTGCCAGTGCACTCTCTGGACTCACTGCAGTGCATCCCCAGTGGTGCCAGTGCACTCTCTGTACCCACTGCACTGAATTCCCAGTGGTGCCAGTGCACTCTCTAGACTCACTGCACTGCATCAACCAGGGGTGCCAGTGCACTCTCTGGACTCACTGCACTGCATCCCCGGAGGTGCCAGTGCACTCTTTGGACTCACTGCACTCCATCCCCAGTGGTGCCAGTGCACTCTCTGGACTCACTGCACTGCATCCCCAGTGGTGCCAGTGCACTCTCTGGACTCACTGCACTGCATCCCCAGTGGTGCCAGTGCACTCTCTGGACTCACTGCACTGCATCCCCAGTGGTGCCAGTGCACTCTCTGGACTCACTGCACTGCATCCCCAGTGGTGCCAGTGCCCTCTGTGGACTCACTGCACTGCATCCCCAGTGGTGCCAGTGTACTCTCTGGACTCACTGCAGTGCATCCCCAGTGGTGCCAGTGCACTCTCTGGACTCACTGCACTGCATCCCCACTGGTGCCAGTGCACTCTCTGGACTCACTGCACTGCATCCCCAGTGGAGCCAGTGGACCTTCTGGACTCACTGCACTGCATCCCCAGTGGTGCCAGTGCACTCTCTGGACTCACTGCACTGCATCCCCAGTGGTGCCAGTGCACTCTCTGGACTCACCGGGGTGCATCCCCAGTGGTGCCACTGCACTCTCTGGACTCACTGCACTGCATCCCCAGTGGTGCCAGTGCACTCTCTGGACTCACTGCACTGCATCCCCAGTGGTGCCAGTGCACTCTCTGGACTCACTGCAGTGCATCCCCAGTGGTATCAGTGCACTCTCTGGACTCACCGGGGTGCATCCCCACTGGTGCCAGGGTACTCTCTGGACTCACTGCACTGCATCCCCAGTGGTGCCAGTGCACTCTCTGGACTCACCGGGGTGCATCCCCAGTGGTGCCAGTGCACTCTCTGGAGTCACTGCACTGCATCCCCAGTGGTGCCAGTGCACTCTCTGGACTCACGGCACTGCATCCCCAGTGGTGCCAGTGCACTCTCTGGACTCACTGCACTGCATCCCCAGTGGTGACAGTGCACTCTCTGGACTCACTGCAGTGAATCCCCAGTGGTGCCAGTGCACTCTGTGGACTCACTACACTGCATCCCCAGTGGTGCCAGTGCACTCTCTGGACTCACTGCACTGCATCTCCAGTGATGACAGTGCACTCTCTGGACTCACTGCACTGCATCCCCAGTGGTGCCAGTGCACTCTCTGGCCTCACTGTAGTGCATCACTCGTGGTGCCAGTGCACTCTCTGGACTCACTGCACTGCATCCCCAGTGGTGCCAGTGCACTCTCTGGACTCACTGCAATGCATCCCAAGTGGTGCCAGTGCACTGTCTGGACTCACTGCACTGCATCCCCAGTGGTGCCAGTGCACTCTTTGGACTCACTGCAGTGCATCCCCTGTGGTGCAAGTGGACCTTCTGGACTCACTGCACTGCATCTCCAGTGGTGCCAGTGCACTCTCTGGACTCACTGCACTGCATCCCCAGTGGTGCCAGTGCACTCTCTGGACTCACCGGGGTGCATCCCCAGTGGTGCCAGTGCAATCTCTGGTCTCACTGCAGTGCATACCTAGTGGTGCCAGTGCACTCTCTGGACTCACTGCACTGCATCCCCAGTGGTGCCACTGCACTCCCTGGACTCACTGCACTGCATCCCCAGTGGTGCCACTGCCCTCTCTGGACTCACCAGGGTGCATCCCCAGTGGTGCCAGTGCACTCTCTGGACTCACTGCACTGCATCCCCAGTGGTGCCAGTGCACTCTCTGGACTCACTGCACTGCATCCCCAGTGGTGCCAGTGCACTCTGTGGACTCACTACACTGCATCCCCAGTGGTGCCAGTGCACTCTCTGGACTCACTGCACTGCATTTCCAGTGGTGACAGTGCACTCTCTGGACTCACTGCAGTGCATCCCGAGTGGTGCCAGTGCACTCTCTGGACTCACCGGGGTGCATCCCCATTGGTGCCAGTGCACTCTCTGGACTCACTGCACTGCATCCCCAGTGGTGCCAGTGCACTCTTTGGACTCACGGCACTGCATCCCCAGTGGTGCCAGTACACTCTCTGGACTCACTGCACTGCATCCCCAGTGGTGCCACTGCACTCCCTGGACTCACTGCACTGCATCCCCAGTGGTGCCAGTGCACTCTGTGGACTCACTGCACTGCATCCCCAGTGGTGCCAGTGCACTCTCTGGACTCACTGCACTGCATCCCCAGTGGTGCCACTGCACTCTGTGGACTCACTGCACTGCATCCCCAGTGGTGCCAGTGCCCTCTCTGGACTCACTGTAGTGCATCACTCGTGGTGCCAGTGCACTCTCTGGACTCACTGCACTGCATCCCCAGTGGTGCCAGTGCACTCTCTGGACTCACTGCACTGCATCCCCAGTGGTGCCAGTGCACTCTCTGGACTCACTGCACTGCATCCCCAGTGGTGCCAGTACACACTGTGGACTCACGGCACTGCATCCCCAGTGGTGCCAGTGCACTCTCTGGACTCACGGCACTGCATTCCCAGTGGTGCCAGTGCACTCTCTGGAGTCACTGCACTGCATCCCCAGTGGTGCCAGTGCACTCCCTGGACTCACTGCACTGCATCCCCAGTGATGCCAGTGCACTCTCTGGCCTCACTGTAGTGCATCACTCGTGGTGCCAGTGCACTCTCTGGACTCACTGCACTGCATCCCCAGTGGTGCCAGTGCACTCTCTGGACTCACTGCAATGCATCCCAAGTGGTGCCAGTGCACTCTCTGGACTCACTGCACTGCATCCCCAGTGGTGCCAGTGCACTCTCTGGACTCACTGCAGTGCATCCCCTGTGGTGCAAGTGGACCTTCTGGACTCACTGCACTGCATCCCCAGTGGTGCCAGTGCACTCTCTGGACTCACTGCACTGCATCCCCAGTGGTGCCAGTGCACTCTCTGGACTCACTGCACTGCATCCCCAGTGGTGCCAGTGCAATCTCTGGTCTCACTGCAGTGCATACCTAGTGGTGCCAGTGCACTCTCTGGACTCACTGCACTGCATCCCCAGTGGTGCCACTGCCCTCTCTGGACTCACCAGGGTGCATCCCCAGTGGTGCCAGTGCACTCTCTGGACTCACTGCACTGCATCCCCAGTGGTGCCAGTGCACTCTCTGGACTCACCAGGGTGCATCCCCAGTGGTGCCAGTGCACTCTCTGGACTCACTGCACTGCATCCCCAGTGGTGCCAGTGCACTCTCTGGACTCACTGCACTGCATCCCCAGTGGTGCCAGTGCACTCTGTGGACTCACTACACTGCATCCCCAGTGGTGCCAGTGCACTCTCTGGACTCACTGCACTGCATTTCCAGTGGTGACAGTGCACTCTCTGGACTCACTGCAGTGCATCCCGAGTGGTGCCAGTGCACTCTCTGGACTCACCGGGGTGCATCCCCATTGGTGCCAGTGCACTCTCTGGACTCACTGCACTGCATCCCCAGTGGTGCCAGTGCACTCTTTGGACTCACGGCACTGCATCCCCAGTGGTGCCAGTACACTCTCTGGACTCACTGCACTGCATCCCCAGTGGTGCCAGTGCACTCCCTGGACTCACTGCACTGCATCCCCAGTGGTGCCAGTGCACTCTGTGGACTCACTACACTGCATCCCCAGTGGTGCCAGTGCACTCTCTGGACTCACTGCACTGCATCCCCAGTGGTGCCACTGCACTCTGTGGACTCACTGCACTGCATCCCCAGTGGTGCCAGTGCCCTCTCTGGACTCACTGTAGTGCATCACTCGTGGTGCCAGTGCACTCTCTGGACTCACTGCACTGCATCCCCAGTGGTGCCAGTGCACTCTCTGGACTCACTGCACTGCATCCCCAGTGGTGCCAGTGCACTCTCTGGACTCACTGCACTGCATCCCCAGTGGTGCCAGTGCACTCTCTGGACTCACGGCACTGCATCCCCAGTGGTGCCAGTGCACTCTCTGGAGTCACAGCACTGCATCCCCAGTGGTGCCAGTGCACTCCCTGGACTCACTGCACTGCATCCCCAGTGATGCCAGTGCACTCTCTGGACTCACTGCACTGCATCCCCAGTGGTGCCAGTGCACTCTCTGGACTCACTGTACTGCATCCCAAGTGGTGCCAGTGCACTCTCTGGACTCACTGCACTGCATCCCCAGTGGTGCCAGTGCACTCTCTGGACTCAGTGCACTGCATCCCCAGTGGTGCCAGTGCACTCTCTGTACCCACTGCACTGAATTCCCAGTCGTGCCAGTGCACTATCTAGACTCACTGCACTGCATCCCCAGGGGTGCCAGTGCACTCTCTGGACTCACGGCACTGCATCCCCGGTGGTGCCAGTGCACTCTCTGGACTCACTGCACTCCATCCCCAGTGGTGCCAGTGCATTCTCTGGACTCTCCGGGGTGCATCCCCAGTGGTGCCAGTGCACTGTCTGGACTCACGGCACTGCATCCCCAGTGGTGCCAGTGCACTCTCTGGACTCAACGGGGTGCATCCCCAGTGGTGCCAGCGCACTCTCTGGACTCACGGCACTGCATCCCCAGTGGTGCCAGTGCACTCTCTGGACTCACGGCACTGCATCCCCAGTGGTGCCAGTGCACTCTCTGGACTCACTGCAGTGCATCCCCAGTGGTGCCAGTGCACTCTCTGTACCCACTGCACTGAATTCCCAGTGGTGCCAGTGCACTCTCTAGACTCACTGCACTGCATCAACCAGGGGTGCCAGTGCACTCTCTGGACTCACTGCACTGCATCCCCGGAGGTGCCAGTGCACTCTTTGGACTCACTGCACTCCATCCCCAGTGGTGCCAGTGCACTCTCTGGACTCACTGCACTGCATCCCCAGTGGTGCCAGTGCACTCTCTGGACTCACTGCACTGCATCCCCAGTGGTGCCAGTGCACTCTCTGGACTCACTGCACTGCATCCCCAGTGGTGCCAGTGCACTCTCTGGACTCACTGCACTGCATCCCCAGTGGTGCCAGTGCCCTCTGTGGACTCACTGCACTGCATCCCCAGTGGTGCCAGTGTACTCTCTGGACTCACTGCAGTGCATCCCCAGTGGTGCCAGTGCACTCTCTGGACTCACTGCACTGCATCCCCACTGGTGCCAGTGCACTCTCTGGACTCACTGCACTGCATCCCCAGTGGAGCCAGTGGACCTTCTGGACTCACTGCACTGCATCCCCAGTGGTGCCAGTGCACTCTCTGGACTCACTGCACTGCATCCCCAGTGGTGCCAGTGCACTCTCTGGACTCACCGGGGTGCATCCCCAGTGGTGCCACTGCACTCTCTGGACTCACTGCACTGCATCCCCAGTGGTGCCAGTGCACTCTCTGGACTCACTGCACTGCATCCCCAGTGGTGCCAGTGCACTCTCTGGACTCACTGCAGTGCATCCCCAGTGGTATCAGTGCACTCTCTGGACTCACCGGGGTGCATCCCCACTGGTGCCAGGGTACTCTCTGGACTCACTGCACTGCATCCCCAGTGGTGCCAGTGCACTCTCTGGACTCACCGGGGTGCATCCCCAGTGGTGCCAGTGCACTCTCTGGAGTCACTGCACTGCATCCCCAGTGGTGCCAGTGCACTCTCTGGACTCACTGCAATGCATCCCAAGTGGTGCCAGTGCACTCTCTGGACTCACTGCACTGCATCCCCAGTGGTGACAGTGCACTCTCTGGACTCACTGCAGTGAATCCCCAGTGGTGCCAGTGCACTCTGTGGACTCACTACACTGCATCCCCAGTGGTGCCAGTGCACTCTCTGGCCTCACTGTAGTGCATCACTCGTGGTGCCAGTGCACTCTCTGGACTCACTGCACTGCATCCCCAGTGGTGCCAGTGCACTCTCTGGACTCACTGCAATGCATCCCAAGTGGTGCCAGTGCACTGTCTGGACTCACTGCACTGCATCCCCAGTGGTGCCAGTGCACTCTTTGGACTCACTGCAGTGCATCCCCTGTGGTGCAAGTGGACCTTCTGGACTCACTGCACTGCATCTCCAGTGGTGCCAGTGCACTCTCTGGACTCACTGCACTGCATCCCCAGTGGTGCCAGTGCACTCTCTGGACTCACCGGGGTGCATCCCCAGTGGTGCCAGTGCAATCTCTGGTCTCACTGCAGTGCATACCTAGTGGTGCCAGTGCACTCTCTGGACTCACTGCACTGCATCCCCAGTGGTGCCACTGCACTCCCTGGACTCACTGCACTGCATCCCCAGTGGTGCCACTGCCCTCTCTGGACTCACCAGGGTGCATCCCCAGTGGTGCCAGTGCACTCTCTGGACTCACTGCACTGCATCCCCAGTGGTGCCAGTGCACTCTCTGGACTCACCAGGGTGCATCCCCAGTGGTGCCAGTGCACTCTCTGGACTCACTGCACTGCATCCCCAGTGGTGCCAGTGCACTCTCTGGACTCACTGCACTGCATCCCCAGTGGTGCCAGTGCACTCTGTGGACTCACTACACTGCATCCCCAGTGGTGCCAGTGCACTCTCTGGACTCACTGCACTGCATTTCCAGTGGTGACAGTGCACTCTCTGGACTCACTGCAGTGCATCCCGAGTGGTGCCAGTGCACTCTCTGGACTCACCGGGGTGCATCCCCATTGGTGCCAGTGCACTCTCTGGACTCACTGCACTGCATCCCCAGTGGTGCCAGTGCACTCTTTGGACTCACGGCACTGCATCCCCAGTGGTGCCAGTACACTCTCTGGACTCACTGCACTGCATCCCCAGTGGTGCCACTGCACTCCCTGGACTCACTGCACTGCATCCCCAGTGGTGCCAGTGCACTCTGTGGACTCACTGCACTGCATCCCCAGTGGTGCCAGTGCACTCTCTGGACTCACTGCACTGCATCCCCAGTGGTGCCACTGCACTCTGTGGACTCACTGCACTGCATCCCCAGTGGTGCCAGTGCCCTCTCTGGACTCACTGTAGTGCATCACTCGTGGTGCCAGTGCACTCTCTGGACTCACTGCACTGCATCCCCAGTGGTGCCAGTGCACTCTCTGGACTCACTGCACTGCATCCCCAGTGGTGCCAGTACACACTGTGGACTCACGGCACTGCATCCCCAGTGGTGCCAGTGCACTCTCTGGACTCACGGCACTGCATTCCCAGTGGTGCCAGTGCACTCTCTGGAGTCACTGCACTGCATCCCCAGTGGTGCCAGTGCACTCCCTGGACTCACTGCACTGCATCCCCAGTGATGCCAGTGCACTCTCTGGCCTCACTGTAGTGCATCACTCGTGGTGCCAGTGCACTCTCTGGACTCACTGCACTGCATCCCCAGTGGTGCCAGTGCACTCTCTGGACTCACTGCAATGCATCCCAAGTGGTGCCAGTGCACTCTCTGGACTCACTGCACTGCATCCCCAGTGGTGCCAGTGCACTCTCTGGACTCACTGCAGTGCATCCCCTGTGGTGCAAGTGGACCTTCTGGACTCACTGCACTGCATCCCCAGTGGTGCCAGTGCACTCTCTGGACTCACTGCACTGCATCCCCAGTGGTGCCAGTGCACTCTCTGGACTCACTGCACTGCATCCCCAGTGGTGCCAGTGCAATCTCTGGTCTCACTGCAGTGCATACCTAGTGGTGCCAGTGCACTCTCTGGACTCACTGCACTGCATCCCCAGTGGTGCCACTGCCCTCTCTGGACTCACCAGGGTGCATCCCCAGTGGTGCCAGTGCACTCTCTGGACTCACTGCACTGCATCCCCAGTGGTGCCAGTGCACTCTCTGGACTCACCAGGGTGCATCCCCAGTGGTGCCAGTGCACTCTCTGGACTCACTGCACTGCATCCCCAGTGGTGCCAGTGCACTCTCTGGACTCACTGCACTGCATCCCCAGTGGTGCCAGTGCACTCTGTGGACTCACTACACTGCATCCCCAGTGGTGCCAGTGCACTCTCTGGACTCACTGCACTGCATTTCCAGTGGTGACAGTGCACTCTCTGGACTCACTGCAGTGCATCCCGAGTGGTGCCAGTGCACTCTCTGGACTCACCGGGGTGCATCCCCATTGGTGCCAGTGCACTCTCTGGACTCACTGCACTGCATCCCCAGTGGTGCCAGTGCACTCTTTGGACTCACGGCACTGCATCCCCAGTGGTGCCAGTACACTCTCTGGACTCACTGCACTGCATCCCCAGTGGTGCCAGTGCACTCCCTGGACTCACTGCACTGCATCCCCAGTGGTGCCAGTGCACTCTGTGGACTCACTACACTGCATCCCCAGTGGTGCCAGTGCACTCTCTGGACTCACTGCACTGCATCCCCAGTGGTGCCACTGCACTCTGTGGACTCACTGCACTGCATCCCCAGTGGTGCCAGTGCCCTCTCTGGACTCACTGTAGTGCATCACTCGTGGTGCCAGTGCACTCTCTGGACTCACTGCACTGCATCCCCAGTGGTGCCAGTGCACTCTCTGGACTCACTGCACTGCATCCCCAGTGGTGCCAGTGCACTCTCTGGACTCACTGCACTGCATCCCCAGTGGTGCCAGTGCACTCTCTGGACTCACGGCACTGCATCCCCAGTGGTGCCAGTGCACTCTCTGGAGTCACAGCACTGCATCCCCAGTGGTGCCAGTGCACTCCCTGGACTCACTGCACTGCATCCCCAGTGATGCCAGTGCACTCTCTGGACTCACTGCACTGCATCCCCAGTGGTGCCAGTGCACTCTCTGGACTCACTGTACTGCATCCCAAGTGGTGCCAGTGCACTCTCTGGACTCACTGCACTGCATCGCCAGTGGTGCCAGTGCACTCCCTGGACTCACTGCACTGCATCCCCAGTGGTGCCAGTGCACTCTCTGGACTCACCGCACTGCATCCCCAGTGGTGCCAGGGTACTCTCTGGACTCACTGCCCTGCATCCCCAGTGGGGCCAGTGTACTCCCTGGACTCACTGCAGTGCATCCCCAGTGGTGCCAGTGCACTCTCTGGACTCACTGCACTGCATCCCCACTGGTGCCAGTGGACCTTCTGGACTCACTGTACTGCATCCCCAGAGGTGCCAGTGCACTCTCTGGACTCACTGCACTGCATCGCCAGTGGTGCCAGTGCATTCTCTGGTCTCACTGCAGTGCATCCCCAGTGGTGCCAGTGCACTCTCTGTTCTCACTGCACTGCATCCCCAGTGGTGCCAGTGCACTCTCTGGACTCACTGCACTGCATCTCCAGTGATGACAGTGCACTCTCTGGACTCACTGCACTGCATCCCCAGTGGTGCCAGTGCACTCTCTGGCCTCACTGTAGTGCATCACTCGTGGTGCCAGTGCACTCTCTGGACTCACTGCACTGCATCCCCAGTGGTGCCAGTGCACTCTCTGGACTCACTGCAATGCATCCCAAGTGGTGCCAGTGCACTGTCTGGACTCACTGCACTGCATCCCCAGTGGTGCCAGTGCACTCTTTGGACTCACTGCAGTGCATCCCCTGTGGTGCAAGTGGACCTTCTGGACTCACTGCACTGCATCTCCAGTGGTGCCAGTGCACTCTCTGGACTCACTGCACTGCATCCCCAGTGGTGCCAGTGCACTCTCTGGACTCACCGGGGTGCATCCCCAGTGGTGCCAGTGCAATCTCTGGTCTCACTGCAGTGCATACCTAGTGGTGCCAGTGCACTCTCTGGACTCACTGCACTGCATCCCCAGTGGTGCCACTGCACTCCCTGGACTCACTGCACTGCATCCCCAGTGGTGCCACTGCCCTCTCTGGACTCACCAGGGTGCATCCCCAGTGGTGCCAGTGCACTCTCTGGACTCACTGCACTGCATCCCCAGTGGTGCCAGTGCACTCTCTGGACTCACCAGGGTGCATCCCCAGTGGTGCCAGTGCACTCTCTGGACTCACTGCACTGCATCCCCAGTGGTGCCAGTGCACTCTCTGGACTCACTGCACTGCATCCCCAGTGGTGCCAGTGCACTCTGTGGACTCACTACACTGCATCCCCAGTGGTGCCAGTGCACTCTCTGGACTCACTGCACTGCATTTCCAGTGGTGACAGTGCACTCTCTGGACTCACTGCAGTGCATCCCGAGTGGTGCCAGTGCACTCTCTGGACTCACCGGGGTGCATCCCCATTGGTGCCAGTGCACTCTCTGGACTCACTGCACTGCATCCCCAGTGGTGCCAGTGCACTCTTTGGACTCACGGCACTGCATCCCCAGTGGTGCCAGTACACTCTCTGGACTCACTGCACTGCATCCCCAGTGGTGCCACTGCACTCCCTGGACTCACTGCACTGCATCCCCAGTGGTGCCAGTGCACTCTGTGGACTCACTGCACTGCATCCCCAGTGGTGCCAGTGCACTCTCTGGACTCACTGCACTGCATCCCCAGTGGTGCCACTGCACTCTGTGGACTCACTGCACTGCATCCCCAGTGGTGCCAGTGCCCTCTCTGGACTCACTGTAGTGCATCACTCGTGGTGCCAGTGCACTCTCTGGACTCACTGCACTGCATCCCCAGTGGTGCCAGTGCACTCTCTGGACTCACTGCAATGCATCCCAAGTGGTGCCAGTGCACTCTCTGGACTCACTGCACTGCATCCCCAGTGGTGCCAGTGCACTCTCTGGACTCACTGCAGTGCATCCCCTGTGGTGCAAGTGGACCTTCTGGACTCACTGCACTGCATCCCCAGTGGTGCCAGTGCACTCTCTGGACTCACTGCACTGCATCCCCAGTGGTGCCAGTGCACTCTCTGGACTCACTGCACTGCATCCCCAGTGGGGCCAGTGCAATCTCTGGTCTCACTGCAGTGCATACCTAGTGGTGCCAGTGCACTCTCTGGACTCACTGCACTGCATCCCCAGTGGTGCCACTGCCCTCTCTGGACTCACCAGGGTGCATCCCCAGTGGTGCCAGTGCACTCTCTGGACTCACTGCACTGCATCCCCAGTGGTGCCAGTGCACTCTCTGGACTCACCAGGGTGCATCCCCAGTGGTGCCAGTGCACTCTCTGGACTCACTGCACTGCATCCCCAGTGGTGCCAGTGCACTCTCTGGACTCACTGCACTGCATCCCCAGTGGTGCCAGTGCACTCTGTGGACTCACTACACTGCATCCCCAGTGGTGCCAGTGCACTCTCTGGACTCACTGCACTGCATTTCCAGTGGTGACAGTGCACTCTCTGGACTCACTGCAGTGCATCCCGAGTGGTGCCAGTGCACTCTCTGGACTCACCGAGGTGCATCCCCATTGGTGCCAGTGCACTCTCTGGACTCACTGCACTGCATCCCCAGTGGTGCCAGTGCACTCTTTGGACTCACGGCACTGCATCCCCAGTGGTGCCAGTACACTCTCTGGACTCACTGCACTGCATCCCCAGTGGTGCCAGTGCACTCCCTGGACTCACTGCACTGCATCCCCAGTGGTGCCAGTGCACTCTGTGGACTCACTACACTGCATCCCCAGTGGTGCCAGTGCACTCTCTGGACTCACTGCACTGCATCCCCAGTGGTGCCACTGCACTCTGTGGACTCACTGCACTGCATCCCCAGTGGTGCCAGTGCCCTCTCTGGACTCACTGTAGGGCATCACTCGTGGTGCCAGTGCACTCTCTGGACTCACTGCACTGCATCCCCAGTGGTGCCAGTGCACTCTCTGGACTCACTGCACTGCATCCCCAGTGGTGCCAGTGCACTCTCTGGACTCACTGCACTGCATCCCCAGTGGTGCCAGTGCACTCTCTGGACTCACGGCACTGCATCCCCAGTGGTGCCAGTGCACTCTCTGGAGTCACAGCACTGCATCCCCAGTGGTGCCAGTGCACTCCCTGGACTCACTGCACTGCATCCCCAGTGATGCCAGTGCACTCTCTGGACTCACTGCACTGCATCCCCAGTGGTGCCAGTGCACTCTCTGGACTCACTGTACTGCATCCCAAGTGGTGCCAGTGCACTCTCTGGACTCACTGCACTGCATCGCCAGTGGTGCCAGTGCACTCCCTGGACTCACTGCACTGCATCCCCAGTGGTGCCAGTGCACTCTCTGGACTCACCGCACTGCATCCCCAGTGGTGCCAGGGTACTCTCTGGACTCACTGCCCTGCATCCCCAGTGGGGCCAGTGTACTCCCTGGACTCACTGCAGTGCATCCCCAGTGGTGCCAGTGCACTCTCTGGACTCACTGCACTGCATCCCCACTGGTGCCAGTGGACCTTCTGGACTCACTGTACTGCATCCCCAGAGGTGCCAGTGCACTCTCTGGACTCACTGCACTGCATCCCCAGTGGTGCCAGTGCATTCTCTGGTCTCACTGCAGTGCATCCCCAGTGGTGCCAGTGCACTCTCTGTTCTCACTGCACTGCATCCCCAGTGGTGCCAGTGCACTCTCTGGACTCACTGCACTGCATCTCCAGTGATGACAGTGCACTCTCTGGACTCACTGCACTGCATCCCCAGTGGTGCCAGTGCACTCTCTGGCCTCACTGTAGTGCATCACTCGTGGTGCCAGTGCACTCTCTGGACTCACTGCACTGCATCCCCAGTGGTGCCAGTGCACTCTCTGGACTCACTGCAATGCATCCCAAGTGGTGCCAGTGCACTGTCTGGACTCACTGCACTGCATCCCCAGTGGTGCCAGTGCACTCTTTGGACTCACTGCAGTGCATCCCCTGTGGTGCAAGTGGACCTTCTGGACTCACTGCACTGCATCTCCAGTGGTGCCAGTGCACTCTCTGGACTCACTGCACTGCATCCCCAGTGGTGCCAGTGCACTCTCTGGACTCACCGGGGTGCATCCCCAGTGGTGCCAGTGCAATCTCTGGTCTCACTGCAGTGCATACCTAGTGGTGCCAGTGCACTCTCTGGACTCACTGCACTGCATCCCCAGTGGTGCCACTGCACTCCCTGGACTCACTGCACTGCATCCCCAGTGGTGCCACTGCCCTCTCTGGACTCACCAGGGTGCATCCCCAGTGGTGCCAGTGCACTCTCTGGACTCACTGCACTGCATCCCCAGTGGTGCCAGTGCACTCTCTGGACTCACCAGGGTGCATCCCCAGTGGTGCCAGTGCACTCTCTGGACTCACTGCACTGCATCCCCAGTGGTGCCAGTGCACTCTCTGGACTCACTGCACTGCATCCCCAGTGGTGCCAGTGCACTCTGTGGACTCACTACACTGCATCCCCAGTGGTGCCAGTGCACTCTCTGGACTCACTGCACTGCATTTCCAGTGGTGACAGTGCACTCTCTGGACTCACTGCAGTGCATCCCGAGTGGTGCCAGTGCACTCTCTGGACTCACCGGGGTGCATCCCCATTGGTGCCAGTGCACTCTCTGGACTCACTGCACTGCATCCCCAGTGGTGCCAGTGCACTCTTTGGACTCACGGCACTGCATCCCCAGTGGTGCCAGTACACTCTCTGGACTCACTGCACTGCATCCCCAGTGGTGCCACTGCACTCCCTGGACTCACTGCACTGCATCCCCAGTGGTGCCAGTGCACTCTGTGGACTCACTGCACTGCATCCCCAGTGGTGCCAGTGCACTCTCTGGACTCACTGCACTGCATCCCCAGTGGTGCCACTGCACTCTGTGGACTCACTGCACTGCATCCCCAGTGGTGCCAGTGCCCTCTCTGGACTCACTGTAGTGCATCACTCGTGGTGCCAGTGCACTCTCTGGACTCACTGCACTGCATCCCCAGTGGTGCCAGTGCACTCTCTGGACTCACTGCACTGCATCCCCAGTGGTGCCAGTGCACTCTCTGGACTCACTGCACTGCATCCCCAGTGGTGCCAGTACACACTGTGGACTCACGGCACTGCATCCCCAGTGGTGCCAGTGCACTCTCTGGACTCACGGCACTGCATTCCCAGTGGTGCCAGTGCACTCTCTGGAGTCACTGCACTGCATCCCCAGTGGTGCCAGTGCACTCCCTGGACTCACTGCACTGCATCCCCAGTGATGCCAGTGCACTCTCTGGCCTCACTGTAGTGCATCACTCGTGGTGCCAGTGCACTCTCTGGACTCACTGCACTGCATCCCCAGTGGTGCCAGTGCACTCTCTGGACTCACTGCAATGCATCCCAAGTGGTGCCAGTGCACTCTCTGGACTCACTGCACTGCATCCCCAGTGGTGCCAGTGCACTCTCTGGACTCACTGCAGTGCATCCCCTGTGGTGCAAGTGGACCTTCTGGACTCACTGCACTGCATCCCCAGTGGTGCCAGTGCACTCTCTGGACTCACTGCACTGCATCCCCAGTGGTGCCAGTGCACTCTCTGGACTCACTGCACTGCATCCCCAGTGGTGCCAGTGCAATCTCTGGTCTCACTGCAGTGCATACCTAGTGGTGCCAGTGCACTCTCTGGACTCACTGCACTGCATCCCCAGTGGTGCCACTGCCCTCTCTGGACTCACCAGGGTGCATCCCCAGTGGTGCCAGTGCACTCTCTGGACTCACTGCACTGCATCCCCAGTGGTGCCAGTGCACTCTCTGGACTCACCAGGGTGCATCCCCAGTGGTGCCAGTGCACTCTCTGGACTCACTGCACTGCATCCCCAGTGGTGCCAGTGCACTCTCTGGACTCACTGCACTGCATCCCCAGTGGTGCCAGTGCACTCTGTGGACTCACTACACTGCATCCCCAGTGGTGCCAGTGCACTCTCTGGACTCACTGCACTGCATTTCCAGTGGTGACAGTGCACTCTCTGGACTCACTGCAGTGCATCCCGAGTGGTGCCAGTGCACTCTCTGGACTCACCGGGGTGCATCCCCATTGGTGCCAGTGCACTCTCTGGACTCACTGCACTGCATCCCCAGTGGTGCCAGTGCACTCTTTGGACTCACGGCACTGCATCCCCAGTGGTGCCAGTACACTCTCTGGACTCACTGCACTGCATCCCCAGTGGTGCCAGTGCACTCCCTGGACTCACTGCACTGCATCCCCAGTGGTGCCAGTGCACTCTGTGGACTCACTACACTGCATCCCCAGTGGTGCCAGTGCACTCTCTGGACTCACTGCACTGCATCCCCAGTGGTGCCACTGCACTCTGTGGACTCACTGCACTGCATCCCCAGTGGTGCCAGTGCCCTCTCTGGACTCACTGTAGTGCATCACTCGTGGTGCCAGTGCACTCTCTGGACTCACTGCACTGCATCCCCAGTGGTGCCAGTGCACTCTCTGGACTCACTGCACTGCATCCCCAGTGGTGCCAGTGCACTCTCTGGACTCACTGCACTGCATCCCCAGTGGTGCCAGTGCACTCTCTGGACTCACGGCACTGCATCCCCAGTGGTGCCAGTGCACTCTCTGGAGTCACAGCACTGCATCCCCAGTGGTGCCAGTGCACTCCCTGGACTCACTGCACTGCATCCCCAGTGATGCCAGTGCACTCTCTGGACTCACTGCACTGCATCCCCAGTGGTGCCAGTGCACTCTCTGGACTCACTGTACTGCATCCCAAGTGGTGCCAGTGCACTCTCTGGACTCACTGCACTGCATCCCCAGTGGTGCCAGTGCACTCTCTGGACTCAGTGCACTGCATCCCCAGTGGTGCCAGTGCACTCTCTGTACCCACTGCACTGAATTCCCAGTCGTGCCAGTGCACTATCTAGACTCACTGCACTGCATCCCCAGGGGTGCCAGTGCACTCTCTGGACTCACGGCACTGCATCCCCGGTGGTGCCAGTGCACTCTCTGGACTCACTGCACTCCATCCCCAGTGGTGCCAGTGCATTCTCTGGACTCTCCGGGGTGCATCCCCAGTGGTGCCAGTGCACTGTCTGGACTCACGGCACTGCATCCCCAGTGGTGCCAGTGCACTCTCTGGACTCAACGGGGTGCATCCCCAGTGGTGCCAGCGCACTCTCTGGACTCACGGCACTGCATCCCCAGTGGTGCCAGTGCACTCTCTGGACTCACGGCACTGCATCCCCAGTGGTGCCAGTGCACTCTCTGGACTCACTGCAGTGCATCCCCAGTGGTGCCAGTGCACTCTCTGTACCCACTGCACTGAATTCCCAGTGGTGCCAGTGCACTCTCTAGACTCACTGCACTGCATCAACCAGGGGTGCCAGTGCACTCTCTGGACTCACTGCACTGCATCCCCGGAGGTGCCAGTGCACTCTTTGGACTCACTGCACTCCATCCCCAGTGGTGCCAGTGCACTCTCTGGACTCACTGCACTGCATCCCCAGTGGTGCCAGTGCACTCTCTGGACTCACTGCACTGCATCCCCAGTGGTGCCAGTGCACTCTCTGGACTCACTGCACTGCATCCCCAGTGGTGCCAGTGCACTCTCTGGACTCACTGCACTGCATCCCCAGTGGTGCCAGTGCCCTCTGTGGACTCACTGCACTGCATCCCCAGTGGTGCCAGTGTACTCTTTGGACTCACTGCAGTGCATCCCCAGTGGTGCCAGTGCACTCTCTGGACTCACTGCACTGCATCCCCACTGGTGCCAGTGCACTCTCTGGACTCACTGCACTGCATCCCCAGTGGAGCCAGTGGACCTTCTGGACTCACTGCACTGCATCCCCAGTGGTGCCAGTGCACTCTCTGGACTCACTGCACTGCATCCCCAGTGGTGCCAGTGCACTCTCTGGACTCACCGGGGTGCATCCCCAGTGGTGCCACTGCACTCTCTGGACTCACTGCACTGCATCCCCAGTGGTGCCAGTGCACTCTCTGGACTCACTGCACTGCATCCCCAGTGGTGCCAGTGCACTCTCTGGACTCACTGCAGTGCATCCCCAGTGGTATCAGTGCACTCTCTGGACTCACCGGGGTGCATCCCCACTGGTGCCAGGGTACTCTCTGGACTCACTGCACTGCATCCCCAGTGGTGCCAGTGCACTCTCTGGACTCACCGGGGTGCATCCCCAGTGGTGCCAGTGCACTCTCTGGAGTCACTGCACTGCATCCCCAGTGGTGCCAGTGCACTCTCTGGACTCACTGCAATGCATCCCAAGTGGTGCCAGTGCACTCTCTGGACTCACTGCACTGCATCCCCAGTGGTGACAGTGCACTCTCTGGACTCACTGCAGTGAATCCCCAGTGGTGCCAGTGCACTCTGTGGACTCACTACACTGCATCCCCAGTGGTGCCAGTGCACTCTCTGGCCTCACTGTAGTGCATCACTCGTGGTGCCAGTGCACTCTCTGGACTCACTGCACTGCATCCCCAGTGGTGCCAGTGCACTCTCTGGACTCACTGCAATGCATCCCAAGTGGTGCCAGTGCACTGTCTGGACTCACTGCACTGCATCCCCAGTGGTGCCAGTGCACTCTTTGGACTCACTGCAGTGCATCCCCTGTGGTGCAAGTGGACCTTCTGGACTCACTGCACTGCATCTCCAGTGGTGCCAGTGCACTCTCTGGACTCACTGCACTGCATCCCCAGTGGTGCCAGTGCACTCTCTGGACTCACCGGGGTGCATCCCCAGTGGTGCCAGTGCAATCTCTGGTCTCACTGCAGTGCATACCTAGTGGTGCCAGTGCACTCTCTGGACTCACTGCACTGCATCCCCAGTGGTGCCACTGCACTCCCTGGACTCACTGCACTGCATCCCCAGTGGTGCCACTGCCCTCTCTGGACTCACCAGGGTGCATCCCCAGTGGTGCCAGTGCACTCTCTGGACTCACTGCACTGCATCCCCAGTGGTGCCAGTGCACTCTCTGGACTCACCAGGGTGCATCCCCAGTGGTGCCAGTGCACTCTCTGGACTCACTGCACTGCATCCCCAGTGGTGCCAGTGCACTCTCTGGACTCACTGCACTGCATCCCCAGTGGTGCCAGTGCACTCTGTGGACTCACTACACTGCATCCCCAGTGGTGCCAGTGCACTCTCTGGACTCACTGCACTGCATTTCCAGTGGTGACAGTGCACTCTCTGGACTCACTGCAGTGCATCCCGAGTGGTGCCAGTGCACTCTCTGGACTCACCGGGGTGCATCCCCATTGGTGCCAGTGCACTCTCTGGACTCACTGCACTGCATCCCCAGTGGTGCCAGTGCACTCTTTGGACTCACGGCACTGCATCCCCAGTGGTGCCAGTACACTCTCTGGACTCACTGCACTGCATCCCCAGTGGTGCCACTGCACTCCCTGGACTCACTGCACTGCATCCCCAGTGGTGCCAGTGCACTCTGTGGACTCACTGCACTGCATCCCCAGTGGTGCCAGTGCACTCTCTGGACTCACTGCACTGCATCCCCAGTGGTGCCACTGCACTCTGTGGACTCACTGCACTGCATCCCCAGTGGTGCCAGTGCCCTCTCTGGACTCACTGTAGTGCATCACTCGTGGTGCCAGTGCACTCTCTGGACTCACTGCACTGCATCCCCAGTGGTGCCAGTGCACTCTCTGGACTCACTGCACTGCATCCCCAGTGGTGCCAGTGCACTCTCTGGACTCACTGCACTGCATCCCCAGTGGTGCCAGTACACACTGTGGACTCACGGCACTGCATCCCCAGTGGTGCCAGTGCACTCTCTGGACTCACGGCACTGCATTCCCAGTGGTGCCAGTGCACTCTCTGGAGTCACTGCACTGCATCCCCAGTGGTGCCAGTGCACTCCCTGGACTCACTGCACTGCATCCCCAGTGATGCCAGTGCACTCTCTGGCCTCACTGTAGTGCATCACTCGTGGTGCCAGTGCACTCTCTGGACTCACTGCACTGCATCCCCAGTGGTGCCAGTGCACTCTCTGGACTCACTGCAATGCATCCCAAGTGGTGCCAGTGCACTCTCTGGACTCACTGCACTGCATCCCCAGTGGTGCCAGTGCACTCTCTGGACTCACTGCAGTGCATCCCCTGTGGTGCAAGTGGACCTTCTGGACTCACTGCACTGCATCCCCAGTGGTGCCAGTGCACTCTCTGGACTCACTGCACTGCATCCCCAGTGGTGCCAGTGCACTCTCTGGACTCACTGCACTGCATCCCCAGTGGTGCCAGTGCAATCTCTGGTCTCACTGCAGTGCATACCTAGTGGTGCCAGTGCACTCTCTGGACTCACTGCACTGCATCCCCAGTGGTGCCACTGCCCTCTCTGGACTCACCAGGGTGCATCCCCAGTGGTGCCAGTGCACTCTCTGGACTCACTGCACTGCATCCCCAGTGGTGCCAGTGCACTCTCTGGACTCACCAGGGTGCATCCCCAGTGGTGCCAGTGCACTCTCTGGACTCACTGCACTGCATCTCCAGTGGTGCCACTGCCCTCTCTGGACTCACCAGGGTGCATCCCCAGTGGTGCCAGTGCACTCTCTGGACTCACTGCACTGCATCCCCAGTGGTGCCAGTGCACTCTCTGGACTCACCAGGGTGCATCCCCAGTGGTGCCAGTGCACTCTCTGGACTCACTGCACTGCATCCCCAGTGGTGCCAGTGCACTCTCTGGACTCACTGCACTGCATCCCCAGTGGTGCCAGTGCACTCTGTGGACTCACTACACTGCATCCCCAGTGGTGCCAGTGCACTCTCTGGACTCACTGCACTGCATTTCCAGTGGTGACAGTGCACTCTCTGGACTCACTGCAGTGCATCCCGAGTGGTGCCAGTGCACTCTCTGGACTCACCGGGGTGCATCCCCATTGGTGCCAGTGCACTCTCTGGACTCACTGCACTGCATCCCCAGTGGTGCCAGTGCACTCTTTGGACTCACGGCACTGCATCCCCAGTGGTGCCAGTACACTCTCTGGACTCACTGCACTGCATCCCCAGTGGTGCCAGTGCACTCCCTGGACTCACTGCACTGCATCCCCAGTGGTGCCAGTGCACTCTGTGGACTCACTACACTGCATCCCCAGTGGTGCCAGTGCACTCTCTGGACTCACTGCACTGCATCCCCAGTGGTGCCACTGCACTCTGTGGACTCACTGCACTGCATCCCCAGTGGGGCCAGTGCCCTCTCTGGACTCACTGTAGTGCATCACTCGTGGTGCCAGTGCACTCTCTGGACTCACTGCACTGCATCCCCAGTGGTGCCAGTGCACTCTCTGGACTCACTGCACTGCATCCCCAGTGGTGCCAGTGCACTCTCTGGACTCACTGCACTGCATCCCCAGTGGTGCCAGTGCACTCTCTGGACTCACGGCACTGCATCCCCAGTGGTGCCAGTGCACTCTCTGGAGTCACAGCACTGCATCCCCAGTGGTGCCAGTGCACTCCCTGGACTCACTGCACTGCATCCCCAGTGATGCCAGTGCACTCTCTGGACTCACTGCACTGCATCCCCAGTGGTGCCAGTGCACTCTCTGGACTCACTGTACTGCATCCCAAGTGGTGCCAGTGCACTCTCTGGACTCACTGCACTGCATCGCCAGTGGTGCCAGTGCACTCCCTGGACTCACTGCACTGCATCCCCAGTGGTGCCAGTGCACTCTCTGGACTCACCGCACTGCATCCCCAGTGGTGCCAGGGTACTCTCTGGACTCACTGCCCTGCATCCCCAGTGGGGCCAGTGTACTCCCTGGACTCACTGCAGTGCATCCCCAGTGGTGCCAGTGCACTCTCTGGACTCACTGCACTGCATCCCCACTGGTGCCAGTGGACCTTCTGGACTCACTGTACTGCATCCCCAGAGGTGCCAGTGCACTCTCTGGACTCACTGCACTGCATCCCCAGTGGTGCCAGTGCATTCTCTGGTCTCACTGCAGTGCATCCCCAGTGGTGCCAGTGCACTCTCTGTTCTCACTGCACTGCATCCCCAGTGGTGCCAGTGCACTCTCTGGACTCACTGCACTGCATCCCCACTGGTGCCAGTGCACTCTCTGGACTCACTGAACTGCATCCCCAGTGGTACCAGTGCACTCTCTGGACTCACCGGGGTGCATCCCCAGTGGTGCCAGTGCACTCTCTGGACTCACTGCAGTACATCCCCAGTGGTGCCAGTGCACTCTCTGGACTCACGGCACTGCATCCCCTGTGGTGCCAGTGCACTCTCTGGACTCACTGCACTGCATCCCCAGTGGTGCCAGTGCACTCTCTGGACTCACCGGGGTTCATCCCCAGTGGTGCCATTGCACTCTCTGGACTCACTGCACTGCATCCCCAGTGGTGCCAGTGCACTCTCTGGACTCACTGTAGTGCATCACTCGTGGTGCCAGTGCACTCTCTGGACTCACTGCACTGCATCCCCAGTGGTGCCAGTGCACTCTCTGGACTCACCGGCGTGCATCCCCAGTGGTGCCAGTGCACTCTCTGGAGTCACTGCACTGCATCCCCAGTGGTGCCAGTGCACTCTTTGGCCCCCCCGGTTGCATCCCCATTGGTGCCAGTGCACTCTCTGGACTCACTGCACTGCATCCCCAGTGGTGCCAGTGCACTCTCTGGACTCACTGCACTGCATCTCCAGTGATGACAGTGCACTCTCTGGACTCACTGCACTGCATCCACAGTGGTGCCAGTGCACTCTCTGGACTCACTGTAGTGCATCACTCGTGGTGCCAGTGCACTCTCTGGACTCACTGCACTGCATCCCCAGTGGTGCCAGTGCACTCTCTGGACTCACTGCAATGCATCCCCAGTGTTGCCAGTGCACTCTCTGGACTCACTGCACTGCATCCCCAGTGGTGCCAGTGCACTCTCTGGACTCACTGCACTGCATCCCCTGTGGTGCAAGTGGACCTTCTGGACTCACTGCACTGCATCCCCAGTGGTGCCAGTGCACTCTCTGGACTCACTGCACTGCATCCCCAGTGGTGCCAGTGCAATCTCTGGTCTCACTGCAGTGCATACCTTGTGGTGCCAGTGCACTCTCTGGACTCACTGCACTGCATCCCCAGTGGTGCCACTGCACTCCCTGGACTCACTGCACTGCATCCCCAGTGGTGCCAGTGCACTCTCTGGACTCACCAGGGTGCATCCCCAGTGGTGCCAGTGCACTCTCTGGACTCACTGCACTGCATCCCCAGTGGTGCCAGTGCACTCTCTGGACTCACCAGGGTGCATCCCCAGTCGTGCCAGTGCACTCTCTGGACTCACCGGGGTGCATCCCCAGTGGTGCCAGTGCACTCTCTGGACTCACGGCACTGCATCCCCATTGGTGCCAGTGCACTCTGTGGACTCACTACACTGCATCCCCAGTGGTGCCAGTGCACTCTCTGGACTCACTGCACTGCATTTCCAGTGGTGACAGTGCACTCTCTGGACTCACTGCACTGCATCCCCAGTGGTGCCAGTGCACTCTCTGGACTCACCGGGGTGCATCCCCAGTGGTGCCAGTGCACTCTCTGGACTCACTGCACTGCATCCCCAGTGGTGCCAGTGCACTCTTTGGACTCACGGCACTGCATCCCCAGTGGTGCCAGTACACTCTTTGGACTCACTGCACTGCATCCCCAGTGGTGCCACTGCACTCCCTGGACTCACTGCACTACATCCCCAGTGGTGCCAGTGCACTCTGTGGACTCACTACACTGCATCCCCAGTGGTGCCAGTGCACTCTCTGGACTCACTGCACTGCATCCCCAGTGGTGCCACTGCACTCTCTGGACTCACTGCACTGCATCCCCAGTGGTGCCAGTGCCCTCTCTGGACTCACTGTAGTGCATCACTCGTGGTGCCAGTGCACTCTCTGGACTCACTGCACTGCATCCCCAGTGGTGCCAGTGCACTCTCTGGACTCACTGCACTGCATCCCCAGTGGTGCCAGTGCACTCTCTGGACTCACTGCACTGCATCCCCAGTGGTGCCAGTACACACTGTGGACTCACGGCACTGCATCCCCAGTGGTGCCAGTGCACTCTCTGGACTCACGGCACTGCATCCCCAGTGGTGCCAGTGCACTCTCTGGAGTCACTGCACTGCATCCCCAGTGGTGCCAGTGCACTCCCTGGACTCACTGCACTGCATCCCCAGTGATGCCAGTGCACTCTCTGGACTCACTGCACTGCATCCCCAGTGGTGCCAGTGCACTCTCTGGACTCACTGCACTGCATCCCCAGTGGTGCCAGTGCAATCTCTGGACTCACTGCACTGCATCCCCAGTGGTGCCAGTGCACTCTCTGGACTCACTGCACTGCATCCCCAGTGGTGCCAGTGCACTCTCTGGACTCACTGCACTGCATCCCCAGTGGTGCCAGTGCACTCTCTGGACTCACTGCAGTGCATCCCCAGTGGTACCAGTGCACTCTCTGGACTCACCGGGGTGCATCCCCAGTGGTGCCATTGCACTCTCTGGAGTCACTGCACTGCATCCCCAGTGGTGCCAGTGCACTCTCTGGACTCACCGGGGTGCATCCCCAGTGGTGCCAGTGCACTCTCTGGACTCACTGCACTGCATCCCCAGTGGTGCCAGTGCACTCTCTGGACTCACGGCACTGCATCCCCAGTGGTGCCAGTGCACTCTCTGGACTCACTGCACTGCATCCCCAGTGGTGACAGTGCACTCTCTGGACTCACTGCAGTCAATCCCCAGTGGTGCCAGTGCACTCTGTGGACTCACTACACTGCATCCCCAGTGGTGCCAGTGCACTCTATGGACTCACTGCACTGCATCTCCAGTGATGACAGTGCACTCTCTGGACTCACCAGGGTGCATCCCCAGTGGTGCCAGTGCACTCTCTGGACTCACTGCACTGCATCCCCAGTGGTGCCAGTGCACTCTCTGGACTCACTGAACTGCATCCCCAGTGGTGCCAGTGCACTCTCTGGACTCACTGCAATGCATCCCCAGTGGTGCCAGTGCACTCTCTGGACTCACTGCACTGCATCCCCAGTGGTGCCAGTGGACCTTCTGGACTCACTGCACTGCATCACCAGTGGTGCCAGTGCACTCTCTGGACTCACTGCACTGCATCCCCAGTGGTGCCAGTGCACTCTGTGGACTCACTGCACTGCATCCCCAGTGGTGCCAGTGCAATCTCTGGTCTCACTGCAGTGCATACCTAGTGGTGCCAGTGCACTCTCTGGACTCACTGCACTGCATCCCCAGTGGTGCCACTGCACTCCCTGGACTCACTGCACTGCATCCCCAGTGGTGCCACTGCACTCTCTGGACTCACCAGGGTGCATCCCCAGTGGTGCCAGTGCACTCTCTGGACTCACTGCACTGCATCCCCAGTGGTTACAGTGCACTCTCTGGACTCACTGCACTGCATCCCCAGTGGTTACAGTGCACTCTCTGGACTCACTGAAGTGCATCCCCAGTGGTGCCAGTGCACTCTCTGGACTCACTGCACTGAATTCCCAGTGGTGCCAGTGCACTCTTTGGACTCACTGCACTGAATTCCCGGTGGTGCCAGTGCACTCTCTGCATGCACAGCACTGCATCCCCAGTGGTGCCAGTGAACTCTCTGGACTCACTGCAATGCATCCCCAGTGGTGCCAGTGTACTCTCTGGGCTCAGTGCACTGCATCCCCAGTGGTGCCAGTGCACTCTCTGGACTCACTGCACTGCATCCCCAGTGGTGCCAGTGCACACTCTGGACTCACTGCAGTGTATCCCCAGTGGTGCCAGTGCACTCTCTGGACTCACTGCACTGCATCCCCAGTGGTGCCAGGGTACTCTATGGAATCACTGCACTGCATCCCCAGTGGTGCCAGTGCACTCTCTGGACTCACTGCACTGCATCCCCAGTGGTGTCAGTGCACTCTCTGGACTCACTGCACTGCATCCCCAGTGGTGCCAGAGCACTCTCTGGACTCACTGCACTGCATCCCCAGTGGTGCCAGTGCACTCTCTGGACTCACTGGACTGCATCTCCAGTGGTGCCAGTGCACTCTCTGGATCACTACACTGCATCCCCAGTGGTGCCAGTGAACTCTATGGAGTCACTGCAGTGCATCCCCAGGGGAACCAGTGCACTCTCTGGACTCACTGCACTGCATCTCCATTGGTGCCAGTGCACTCTCTGGACTCACAAATGACCATCACCAGTGGCGCCAGTGCACTCTCTGGACTCACTGCACTGCATCCCCAGTGGTGCCAGTGCACTCTCTGGACTCACTGCACTCCATCCCCGGTGGTGCCAGTACACTCTCTGGACTCACTCCACTGCATCCCCAGTGGTGCCAGTGCACTCTCTGGACTCACTGCACTGCAACCCCAGTGGTGCCAGTGCACTCTCTGGACTCACTGCACTGCATCCCCAGTGGTGCCAGTGCACTCTCTGGACTCACAGCACTGCATCCCCAGTGGTGCCAGTGCACTCTCTGGACTCACTGCAGTGCATCCCCAGTGGTGCCAGTGCACTCTCTGGACTCACTACACTGCATCCCCAGTGGTGACAGTGCACTCTCTGGACTCACTGCACTGCATCCCCAGTGGTGCCAGTGCACTCTCTGGACTCACTGTAGTGCATCACTCGTGGTGCGAGTGCACTCTCTGGACTCACTGCACTGCATCCCCAGTGGTGCCAGTGCACTCTCTGGACTCACTGCACTGCATCCCCAGTGGTGCCAGTGCACACTGTGGACTCACGGCACTGCATCCCCAGTGGTGCTAGTGCACTCTCTGGACTCACGGCACTGCATCCCCAGTGGTGCCAGTGCACTCTCTGGACTCACGGCAGCGCATCCCCAGTGGTGACAGTGCACTCTGTGGACTCATTGCACTGCATCCCCAGTGGTGCCAGTGCAGTCTCTGGACTCACTGCACTGCATCCCCACTTGTGCCAGGGTACTCTCTGGACTCACTGCACTGCATCCCCAGTGGTGCCAGGGCACTCTCTGGACTCACTGCACTGCATCTCCAGTGGTGCCAGTGCACTCTCTGGACTCACCGCACTGCATTCCCAGTGGTGCCAGTGCACTCTCTGGACTCTCTGCAGTGTATCCCCAGTGGTGCCAGTGCACTCTCTGGACTCACTGCACTGCGTCCCCGGTGGTGCCAGTGCACTCTCTGGACTCAAGGCTCTGCATCCCCAGTGGTGCCAGTGCACTCTCTGGACTCACTGCACTGCATCCCCAGTGGTGCCAAGGCACTCTCTGGACTCACTGCACTGCATCCCCAGTGGTGCCAGTGTACTCTCTGAACTGACTGCACTGCATCCCCAGTGGTGCCAGTGCACTTTCGGGAGTCACTGCAGTGCATCCCCAGTGGTTCCAGTGTACTCTCTGGACTCACTCCACTGCATCCCCAGTGGTGCCAGTGCACTCTCTGGACTCACTGCACTGCATCCCCAGTGGTGCCAGTGTATTCTCTGAACTCACTGCACTGCATCCCCAGTGGTGCCAGGGCACTCTCTGGACTCACTGCACTGCATCCCCAGTGGTTCCAGTGCACTCTCTGGACTCACTGCAGTGTATCCCCAGTGGTGCCAGTGCACTCTCTGGACTCACTGCACTGCATCCCCAGTGGTGCCAGTGCACTCTTTGGACTCACTGCACTGAATTCCCGGTGGTGCCAGTGCACTCTCTGGACTCACTGCACTGCATCCCCAGTGGTGCCAGTGAACTCTCTGGACTCACTGCAATGCATCCCCAGTGGTGCCAGTGCACTCTCTGGACTCACTGCACTGCATCCCCAGTGGTGCCAGGGTACTCTCTGGACTCACTGCACTGCATCCCCATTGGTGCCAGTGCACTCTCTGGACTCACTAATGACCATCCCCAGTGGTGCCAGTGCACTCTCTGGACTCACTGCACTGCATCCCCAGTGGTGCCAGTGCACTCTCTGGACTATCGGCACTGCATCCCCAGTGGTGCCAGTGCACTCTCTGGACTCACCGGGGTGCATCCCCAGTGGTGCCAGTGCACTCTCTGGACTCACTGCACTGCATCCCCAGTGCTGTCAGTTAACTCTCTGGACTCACTGCACTGCATCCCCAGTGGTGCCAGTGCACTCTCTGGACTCACTGCACTGCATCCCCATTGTTGCCAGTGCACTCTCTGGACTCACTGCACTCCATTCCCAGTGGTGCCAGTGCACTCTCTGGACTCACTGCAGTGCATCCCCAGTGGTGCCAGTGCACTCTCTGGAGTCACTGTGCTGCATCCCCAGTGGTGCCAGTGCACTCTCTGGACTCATTGCAATGCATCTCCAGTGGTGCCAGTGCCCTCTCTGGACTCACTGCACTGCATCCCCAGTGGTGCCAGTGCACTCTCTGGACTCACTGCACTGCATCCCCAGTGGTGCCAGTGCACTCTCTGTACCCACTGCACTGAATTCCCAGTGGTGCCAGTGCACTCTCTGGACTCACTGCACTGCATCCCCAGTGGTGCCAGTGCACTCTCTGGACTCACGGCACTGCATCCCCTGTGGTGCCAGTGCACTCTCTGGACTCACTGCACTGCATCCCCAGTGGTGCCAGTGCACTCTCTGGACTCACCGGGGTGCATCCCCAGTAGTGCCAGTGCACTCTCTGTACTCACTGCACTGCATCCCCAGTGGTGCCAGTTCACTCTCTGCACTCACTGCACTGCATCCCCAGTGGTGCCAGTGCACTCTCTGGACTCACTGCAGTGCATCACCAATGGTGCCAGTGCACTCTCTGGACTCAGTGCACTGCATCCCCAGTGGTGCCAGTGCACTCTCTGCACTCACTGCACTGCATCCCCAGTGGTGACAGTGCACTCTCTGGACTCACTGCACTGCATCCCCAGTGGTGCCAGTGCACTCTCTGGACTCACTGTAGTGCATCACTCGTGGTGCCAGTGCACTCTCTGGACTCACTGCACTGCATCCCCAGTGGTGCCAGTGCACTCTCTGGACTCACTGTAGTGCATCACTCGTGGTGCCAGTGCACTCTCTGGACTCACTGCACTGCATCCCCAGTGGTGCTAGTGCACTCTCTGGACTCACTGCAGTGCATCCCCAGTGGTGCCAGTGCACTCTCTGGACTCACTGCACTGCATCCCCAGTGGTGCCAGTGCACACTGTGGACTCACGGCACTGCATCCCCAGTGGTGCTAGTGCACTCTCTGAACTCACGGCACTGCATCCCCAGTGGTGCCAGTGCACTCTCTGGACTCACGGCAGCGCATCCCCAGTGGTGACAGTGCACTCTGTGGACTCATTGCACTGCATCCCCAGTGGTGCCAGTGCACTCTCTGGACTCACTGCACTGCATCCCCACTGGTGCCAGGGTACTCTCTGGACTCACTGCACTGCATCCCCGGTGGTGCCAGGGCACTCTCTGGACTCACTGCACTGCATCTCCAGTGGTGCCAGTGCACTCTCTGGACTCACCGCACTGCATTCCCAGTGGTGCCAGTGCACTCTCTGGACTCTCTGCAGTGTATCCCCAGTGGTGCCAGTGCACTCTCTGGACTCACTGCACTGCGTCCCCGGTAGTGCCAGTGCACTCTCTGGACTCAAGGCACTGCATCCCCAGCGGTGCCAGTGCACTCTCTGGACTCACTGCACTGCATCCCCAGTGGTGCCAAGGCACTCTCTGGACTCACTGCACTGCATCCCCAGTGGTGCCAGTGTACTCTCTGAACTGACTGCACTGCATACCCAGTGGTGCCAGTGCACTTTCGGGAGTCACTGCACTGCATCCCCAGTGGTTCCAGTGCACTCTCTGGACTCACTCCACTGCATCCCCAGTGGTGCCAGTGCACTCTCTGGACTCACTGCACTGCATCCCCAGTGGTGCCAGTGCACTCTCTGGACTCACTGCACTGCATCCCCAGTGGTGCCAGGGCACTCTCTGGACTCACTGCACTGCATCCCCAGTGGTTCCAGTGCACTCTCTGGACTCACTGCAGTGTATCCCCAGTGGTGCCAGTGCACTCTCTGGACTCACTGCACTGCATCCCCAGTGGTGCCAGTGCACTCTTTGGACTCACTGCACTGAATTCCCGGTGGTGCCAGTGCACTCTCTGGACTCACTGCACTGCATCCCCAGTGGTGCCAGTGAACTCTCTGGACTCACTGCAATGCATCCCCAGTGGTGCCAGTGCACTCTCTGGACTCACTGCACTGCATCCCCAGTGGTGCCAGGGTACTCTCTGGACTCACTGCACTGCATCCCCATTGGTGCCAGTGCACTCTCTGGACTCACTAATGACCATCCCCAGTGGTGCCAGTGCACTCTCTGGACTCACTGCACTGCATCCCCAGTGGTGCCAGTGCACTCTCTGGACTCACTGCACTGCATCCCCAGTGGTGCCAGTGCACTCTCTGGACTCACCGGGGTGCATCCCCAGTGGTGCCAGTGCACTCTCTGGACTCACTGCACTGCATCCCCAGTGGTGCCAGTGTACTCTCTGGACTCACTGCACTGCATCCCCATTGGTGCCAGTGCACTCTCTGGACTCACTGCAGTGCATCCCCAGTGGTGCCAGTGCACTCTCTACACTCACTGCACTGCATCCCCAGTGGTGCCAATGCACTCTCTGGACTCACTGCAGTGCATCCCCAGTGGTGCCAGTGCACTCTCTGGACTCACTGCACTGCATCCCCAGGGGTGCCAGTGCACTCTCTGGACTCACTGCACTGCATCCCCAGTGGTGCCAGTGCACTCTCTGGACTCACTGCACTGCATCCCCAGTGGTGCCAGTGCACTCACTGGACTCACCGGGGTGCATCCCCAGTGGCGCCAGTGCACTCTCTGGACTCACTGCACTGCATCCCCAGTGGTGCCAGTGCACTCTCTGGACTAACTGCACTGCATCCCCAGTGGTGCCAGTGCACTCTCTGGACTCACTGCACTGCATCCCCAGTGGTGCAAGTGCACTCCCTGGACTCGCTGCAGTGCATCCCCAGTGGGGCCAGTGCACTCTCTGAACTCACTGCACTGATTCCCAGTGCTGCCAGTGCACTCTCTGGACTCACTGCACTGCATCCCCAGTGCTGTCAGTTAACTCTCTGGACTCACTGCACTGCATCCCCAATGATGCCAGTGCACTCTCTGGACTCACTGCACTGCATCCCCAGTGGTGCCAGTGCACTCTCTGGACTCACTGCACTCCATTCCCAGTGGTGCCAGTGCACTCTCTGGACTCACTGCAGTGCATCCCCAGTGGTGCCAGTGCACTCTCTGGAGTCACTGTGCTGCATCCCCAGTGGTGCCAGTGCACTCTCTGGACTCATTGCACTGCATCTCCAGTGGTGCCAGTGCCCTCTCTGGACTCACTGCACTGCATCCCCAGTGGTGCCAGTGCACTCTCTGGACTCACTGCACTGCATCCCCAGTGGTGCCAGTGCACTCTCTGGACTCATGGCACTGCATCCCCGGTGGTGCCAGTGCACTCCCTGGACTCACTGCAGTGCATCCCCTGTGGTGCAAGTGGACCTTCTGGACTCACTGCACTGCATCACCAGTGGTGCCAGTGCACTCTCTGGACTCACTGCACTGCATCCCCAGTGGTGCCAGTGCACTCTCTGGACTCACTGCACTGCATCCCCAGTGGTGCCAGTGCAATCTCTGGTCTCACTGCAGTGCATACCTAGTGGTGCCAGTGCACTCTCTGGACTCACTGCACTGCATCCCCAGTGGTGCCACTGCACTCCCTGGACTCACTGCACTGCATCCCCAGTGGTGCCACTGCACTCTCTGGACTCACCAGGGTGCATCCCCAGTGGTGCCAGTGCACTCTCTGGACTCACTGCACTGCATCCCCAGTGGTGCCAGTGCACTCTCTGGACTCACTGCACTGCATCCCCAGTGGTTACAGTGCACTCTCTGGACTCACTGCACTGCATCCCCAGTGGTTACAGTGCACTCTCTGGACTCACTGCAGTGCATCCCCAGTGGTGCCAGTGCACTCTCTGGACTCACTGCACTGAATTCCCAGTGGTGCCAGTGCACTCTTTGGACTCACTGCACTGAATTCCCGGTGGTGCCAGTGCACTCTCTGCACGCACAGCACTGCATCCCCAGTGGTGCCAGTGAACTCTCTGGACTCACTGCAATGCATCCCCAGTGGTGCCAGTGTACTCTCTGGGCTCAGTGCACTGCATCCCCAGTGGTGCCAGTGCACTCTCTGGACTCACTGCACTGCATCTCCAGTGGTGCCAGTGCACACTCTGGACTCACGGCACTGCATCCCCAGTGGTGCCAGTGCACTCTCTGGGCTCACTGCACTGCATCCCCAGTGGTGCCAGGGTACTCTATGGAATCACTGCACTGCATCCCCAGTGGTGCCAGTGCACTCTCTGGACTCACTGCACTGCATCCCCAGTGGTGTCAGTGCACTCTCTGGACTCACTGCACTGCATCCCCAGTGGTGCCAGAGCACTCTCTGGACTCACTGCACTGCATCCCCAGTGGTGCCACTGCACTCTCTGGACTCACTGGACTGCATCTCCAGTGGTGCCAGTGCACTCTCTGGATCACTACACTGCATCCCCATTGGTGCCAGTGAACTCTATGGAGTCACTGCAGTGCATCCCCAGGGGTACCAGTGCACTCTCTGGACTCACTGCACTGCATCCCCATTGGTGCCAGTGCACTCTCTGGACTCACAAATGACCATCCCCAGTGGCGCCAGTGCACTCTCTGGACTCACTGCACTGCATCTCCAGTGGTGCCAGTGCACTCTCTGGACTCACTGCACTCCATCCCCGGTGGTGCCAGTGCACTCTCTGGACTCACTCCACTGCATCCCCAGTGGTGCCAGTGCACTCTCTGCACTCACTGCACTGCAACCCCAGTGGTGCCAGTGCACTCTCTGGACTCACTGCACTGCATCCCCAGTGGTGCCAGTGCACTCTCTGGACTCACAGCACTGCATCCCCAGTGGTGCCAGTGCACTCTCTGGACTCACTGCAGTGCATCCCCAGTGGTGCCAGTGCACTCTCTGGACTCACAGCACTGCATCCCCAGTGGTGCCAGTGCACTCTCTGGACTCACTGTAGTGCATCACTCGTGGTGCCAGTGCACTCTCTGGACTCACTGCACTGCATCCCCAGTGGTGCTAGTGCACTCTCTGGACTCACTGCACTGCATCCCCAGTGGTGCCAGTGCACTCTCTGGACTCACTGCACTGCATCCCCAGTGGTGCCAGTGCACACTGTGGACTCACCGGGGTGCATCCCCAGTGGTGCCAGTGCACTCTCTGGACTCACTGCACTGCATCCCCAGTGGTGCCAGTGCACTCTCTGGAGTCACTGCACTGCATCCCCAGTGGTGCCAGTGCACTCCCTGGACTCATTGCACTGCATCCCCAGTGGTGTCAGGTCACTCTCTGGACTCACTGCACTGCATCGCCGGTCGTGCCAGTGCACTCTCTGGACTCACTGCACTGCATTCCCAGTGGTGCCAGTGCACTCTCTTGACTCACTGCAGTGCATCCCCAGTGGTGCCAGTGCACTCTCTAGACTCACTGCACTGCATCCCCAGTGGTGCCAGTGCACTCACTGGACTCACCGGGGTGCATCCCCAGTGGTGCCAGTGCACTCTCTGGACTCACTGCACTGCATCCCCAGTGGTGCCAGTGCACTCTCTGGACTCACTGCACTGATTCCCAGTGCTGCCAGTGCACTCTCTGGACTCACTGCACTGCATCCCCAGTGCTGTCAGTTAACTCTCTGGACTCACTGCACTGCATCCCCAATGATGCCAGTGCACTCTCTGGACTCACTGCACTGCATCCCCAGTGGTGCCAGTGCACTCTCTGGACTCACTGCACTCCATTCCCAGTGGTGCCAGTGCACTCTCTGGACTCACTGCAGTGCATCCCCAGTGGTGCCAGTGCACTCTCTGGAGTCACTGTGCTGCATCCCCAGTGGTGCCAGTGCACTCTCTGGACTCATTGCACTGCATCTCCAGTGGTGCCAGTGCCCTCTCTGGACTCACTGCACTGCATCCCCAGTGGTGCCAGTGCACTCTCTGGACTCACTGCACTGCATCCCCAGTGGTGCCAGTGCACTCTCTGGACTCATGGCACTGCATCCCCGGTGGTGCCAGTGCACTCTCTGGACTCACTGCAGTGCATCCCCTGTGGTGCAAGTGGACCTTCTGGACTCACTGCACTGCATCACCAGTGGTGCCAGTGCACTCTCTGGACTCACTGCACTGCATCCCCAGTGGTGCCAGTGCACTCTCTGGACTCACTGCACTACATCCCCAGTGGTGCCAGTGCAATCTCTGGTCTCACTGCAGTGCATACCTAGTGGTGCCAGTGCACTCTCTGGACTCACTGCACTGCATCCCCAGTGGTGCCACTGCACTCCCTGGACTCACTGCACTGCATCCCCAGTGGTGCCACTGCACTCTCTGGACTCACCAGGGTGCATCCCCAGTGGTGCCAGTGCACTCTCTGGACTCACTGCACTGCATCCCCAGTGGTGCCAGTGCACTCTCTGGACTCACTGCACTGCATCCCCAGTGGTTACAGTGCACTCTCTGGACTCACTGCACTGCATCCCCAGTGGTTACAGTGCACTCTCTGGACTCACTGCAGTGCATCCCCAGTGGTGCCAGTGCACTCTCTGGACTCACTGCACTGAATTCCCAGTGGTGCCAGTGCACTCTTTGGACTCACTGCACTGAATTCCCGGTGGTGCCAGTGCACTCTCTGCACGCACAGCACTGCATCCCCAGTGGTGCCAGTGAACTCTCTGGACTCACTGCAATGCATCCCCAGTGGTGCCAGTGTACTCTCTGGGCTCAGTGCACTGCATCCCCAGTGGTGCCAGTGCACTCTCTGGACTCACTGCACTGCATCTCCAGTGGTGCCAGTGCACACTCTGGACTCACGGCACTGCATCCCCAGTGGTGCCAGTGCACTCTCTGGGCTCACTGCACTGCATCCCCAGTGGTGCCAGGGTACTCTATGGAATCACTGCACTGCATCCCCAGTGGTGCCAGTGCACTCTCTGGACTCACTGCACTGCATCCCCAGTGGTGTCAGTGCACTCTCTGGACTCACTGCACTGCATCCCCAGTGGTGCCAGAGCACTCTCTGGACTCACTGCACTGCATCCCCAGTGGTGCCAGTGCACTCTCTGGACTCACTGGACTGCATCTCCAGTGGTGCCAGTGCACTCTCTGGATCACTACACTGCATCCCCATTGGTGCCAGTGAACTCTATGGAGTCACTGCAGTGCATCCCCAGGGGTACCAGTGCACTCTCTGGACTCACTGCACTGCATCCCCATTGGTGCCAGTGCACTCTCTGGACTCACAAATGACCATCCCCAGTGGCGCCAGTGCACTCTCTGGACTCACTGCACTGCATCTCCAGTGGTGCCAGTGCACTCTCTGGACTCACTGCACTCCATCCCCGGTGGTGCCAGTGCACTCTCTGGACTCACTCCACTGCATCCCCAGTGGTGCCAGTGCACTCTCTGGACTCACTGCACTGCAACCCCAGTGGTGCCAGTGCACTCTCTGGACTCACTGCACTGCATCCCCAGTGGTGCCAGTGCACTCTCTGGACTCACAGCACTGCATCCCCAGTGGTGCCAGTGCACTCTCTGGACTCACTGCACTGCATCCCCAGTGGTGCCAGTGCACTCTCTGGACTCACAGCACTGCATCCCCAGTGGTGCCAGTGCACTCTCTGGACTCACTGTAGTGCATCACTCGTGGTGCCAGTGCACTCTCTGGACTCACTGCACTGCATCCCCAGTGGTGCTAGTGCACTCTCTGGACTCACTGCACTGCATCCCCAGTGGTGCCAGTGCACTCTCTGGACTCACTGCACTGCATCCCCAGTGGTGCCAGTGCACACTGTGGACTCACTGCACTGCATCCCCAGTGGTGCTAGTGCACTCTCTGGACTCACGGCACTGCATCCCCAGTGGTGCCAGTGCACTCTCTGGACTCACGGCAGCGCATCCCCAGTGGTGACAGTGCACTCCCTGGACTCATTGCACTGCATCCCCAGTGGTGTCAGGTCACTCTCTGGACTCACTGCACTGCATCGCCGGTCGTGCCAGTGCACTCTCTGGACTCACTGCACTGCATTCCCAGTGGTGCCAGTGCACTCTCTTGACTCACTGCAGTGCATCCCCAGTGGTGCCAGTGCACTCTCTAGACTCACTGCACTGCATCCCCAGTGGTGCCAGTGCACTCACTGGACTCACCGGGGTGCATCCCCAGTGGTGCCAGTGCACTCTCTGGACTCACTGCACTGCATCCCCAGTGGTGCCAGTGCACTCTCTGGACTCACTGCACTGCATCCCCAGTGGTGCCAGTGCACTCTCTGGACTCACTGCACTGCATCCCCAGTGGTGCAAGTGCACTCCCTGGACTCGCTGCAGTGCATCCCCAGTGGGGCCAGTGCACTCTCTGAACTCACTGCACTGATTCCCAGTGGTGCCAGTGCACTCTCTGGACTCACTGCACTGCATCCCCAGTGCTGTCAGTTAACTCTCTGGACTCACTGCACTGCATCCCCAGTGATGCCAGTGCACTCTCTGGACTCACTGCACTGCATCCCCATTGTTGCCAGTGCACTCTCTGGACTCACTGCACTCCATTCCCAGTGGTGCCAGTGCACTCTCTGGACTCACTGCAGTGCATCCCCAGTGGTGCCAGTGCACTCTCTGGAGTCACTGTGCTGCATCCCCAGTGGTGCCAGTGCACTCTCTGGACTCATTGCACTGCATCTCCAGTGGTGCCAGTGCCCTCTCTGGACTCACTGCACTGCATCCCCAGTGGTGCCAGTGCACTCTCTGGACTCACTGCACTGCATCCCCAGTGGTGCCAGTGCACTCTCTGGACTCATGGCACTGCATCCCCGGTGGTGCCAGTGCACTCTCTGGACTCACTGCAGTGCATCCCCTGTGGTGCAAGTGGACCTTCTGGACTCACTGCACTGCATCCCCAGTGGTGCCAGTGCACTCTCTGGACTCACTGCACTGCATCCCCAGTGGTGCCAGTGCACTCTCTGGACTCACTGCACTGCATCCCCAGTGGTGCCAGTGCAATCTCTGGTCTCACTGCAGTGCATACCTAGTGGTGCCAGTGCACTCTCTGGACTCACTGCACTGCATCCCCAGTGGTGCCACTGCACTCCCTGGACTCACTGCACTGCATCCCCAGTGGTGCCACTGCACTCTCTGGACTCACCAGGGTGCATCCCCAGTGGTGCCAGTGCACTCTCTGGACTCACTGCACTGCATCCCCAGTGGTGCCAGTGCACTCTCTGGACTCACTGCACTGCATCCCCAGTGGTTACAGTGCACTCTCTGGACTCACTGCAGTGCATCCCCAGTGGTGCCAGTGCACTCTCTGGACTCACTGCACTGAATTCCCAGTGGTGCCAGTGCACTCTTTGGACTCACTGCACTGAATTCCCGGTGGTGCCAGTGCACTCTCTGCACGCACAGCACTGCATCCCCAGTGGTGCCAGTGAACTCTCTGGACTCACTGCAATGCATCCCCAGTGGTGCGAGTGTACTCTCTGGGCTCAGTGCACTGCATCCCCAGTGGTGCCAGTGCACTCTCTGGACTCACTGCACTGCATCCCCAGTGGTGCCAGTGCACACTCTGGACTCACGGCACTGCATCCCCAGTGGTGCCAGTGCACTCTCTGGGCTCACTGCACTGCATCCCCAGTGGTGCCAGGGTACTCTATGGAATCACTGCACTGCATCCCCAGTGGTGCCAGTGCACTCTCTGGACTCACTGCACTGCATCCCCAGTGGTGTCAGTGCACTCTCTGGACTCACTGCACTGCATCCCCAGTGGAGCCAGAGCACTCTCTGGACTCACTGCACTGCATCCCCAGTGGTGCCAGTGCACTCTCTGGACTCACTGGACTGCATCTCCAGTGGTGCCAGTGCACTCTCTGGATCACTACACTGCATCCCCATTGGTGCCAGTGAACTCTATGGAGTCACTGCAGTGCATCCCCAGGGGTACCAGTGCACTCTCTGGACTCACTGCACTGCATCCCCATTGGTGCCAGTGCACTCTCTGGACTCACAAATGACCATCCCCAGTGGCGCCAGTGCACTCTCTGGACTCACTGCACTGCATCCCCAGTGGTGCCAGTGCACTCTCTGGACTCACTGCACTCCATCCCCGGTGGTGCCAGGGCACTCTCTGGACTCACTGCACTGCATCTCCAGTGGTGCCAGTGCACTCACTGGACTCACCGCACTGCATCCCCAGTGGTGCCAGTGCACTCTCTGGACTCTCTGCAGTGTATCCCCAGTGGTGCCAGTGCACTCTCTGGACTCACTGCACTGCGTCCCCGGTGGTGCCAGTGCACTCTCTGGACTCAAGGCACTGCATCCCCAGTGGTGCCAGTGCACTCTCTGGACTCACTGCACTGCATCCCCAGTGGTGCCAAGGCACTCTCTGGACTCACTGCACTGCATCCCCAGTGGTGCCAGTGTACTCTCTGAACTGACTGCACTGCATCCCCAGTGGTGCCAGTGCACTTTCGGGAGTCACTGCACTGCATCCCCAGTGGTTCCAGTGCACTCTCTGGACTCACTCCACTGCATCCCCAGTGGTGCCAGTGCACTCTCTGGACTCACTGCACTGCATCCCCAGTGGTGCCAGTGCACTCTCTGGACTCACTGCACTGCATCCCCAGTGGTGCCAGTGTATTCTCTGAACTCACTGCACTGCATCCCCAGTGGTTCCAGTGCACTCTCTGGACTCACTGCAGTGTATCCCCAGTGGTGCCAGGGCACTCTCTGGACTCACTGCACTGCATCCCCAGTGGTTCCAGTGCACTCTCTGGACTCACTGCAGTGCATCCCCAGTGGTGCCAGTGCACTCTCTGGACTCACTGCACTGCATCCCCAGTGGTGCCAGTGCACTCTTTGGACTCACTGCACTGAATTCCCGGTGGTGCCAGTGCACTCTCTGGACTCACTGCACTGCATCCCCAGTGGTGCCAGTGAACTCTCTGGACTCACTGCAATGCATCCCCAGTGGTGCCAGTGCACTCTCTGGACTCACTGCACTGCATCCCCAGTGGTGCCAGGGTACTCTCTTGACTCACTGCACTGCATCCCCATTGGTGCCAGTGCACTCTCTGGACTCACTAATGACCATCCCCAGTGGTGCCAGTGCACTCTCTGGACTCACTGCACTGCATCCCCAGTGGTGCCAGTGCACTCTCTGGACTCACTGCACTGCATCCCCAGTGGTGCCAGTGCACTCTCTGGACTCACCGGGGTGCATCCCCAGTGGTGCCAGTGCACTCTCTGGACTCACTGCACTGCATCCCCAGTGGTGCCAGTGCACTCTCTGGACTCACTGCACTGCATCCCCAGTGGTGCCAGTGCACTCTCTGGACTCACTGCAGTGCATCCCCAGTGGTGCCAGTGCACTCTCTACACTCACTGCACTGCATCCCCAGTGGTGCCAATGCACTCTCTGGACTCACTGCACTGCATCCCCAGTGGTGCCAGTGCACTCTCTGGACTCACTGCACTGCATCCCCAAGGTGCCAGTGCACTCTCTGGACTCACTGCACTGCATCCCCAGTGGTGCCAGTGCACTCTCTGGACTCACTGCACTGCATCTCCAGTGGTGTCAGGTCACTCTCTGGACTCACTGCACTGCATCCCCAGTGGTGCCAGTGCACTCTCTGGACTCACTGCACTGCATCGCCGGTCGTGCCACTGCACTCTCTGGACTCACTGCACTGCATTCCCAGTGGTGCCAGTGCACTCTCTTGACTCACTGCAGTGCATCCCCAGTGGTGCCAGTGCACTCTCTAGACTCACTGCACGGCATCCCCAGTGGTGCCAGTGCACTCTCTGGACTCACTGCAGTGCATCCCCAGTGGTGCCAGTACACTCTTTGGACTCACTGCACTGCATCCCCAGTGGTGCCAGTGCACTCTCTGGACTCACGGCACTGCATCCCCTGTGGTGCCAGTGCACTCTCTGGACTCACTGCACTGCATCCCCAGTGGTGCCAGTGCACTCACTGGACTCACCGGGGTGCATCCCCAGTGGTGCCAGTGCACTCTCTGGACTCACTGCACTGCATCCCCAGTGGTGCCAGTGCACTCTCTGGACTCACTGCACTGCATCCCCAGTGGTGCAAGTGCACTCCCTGGACTCGCTGCAGTACATCCCCCGTGGGGCCATTGCACTCTCTGAACTCACTGCACTGATTCCCAGTGGTGCCAGTGCACTCTCTGGACTCACTGCACTGCATCCCCAGTGCTGTCAGTTAACTCTCTGGACTCACTGCACTGCATCCCCAGTGGTGCCAGTGCACTCTCTGGACTCACTGCACTGCATCCCCATTGTTGCCAGTGCACTCTCTGGACTCACTGCACTCCATTCCCAGTGGTGCCAGTGCACTCTCTGGACTCACTGCAGTGCATCCCCAGTGGTGCCAGTGCACTCTCTGGAGTCACTGTGCTGCATCCCCAGTGGTGCCAGTGCACTCTCTGGACTCATTCCACTGCATCTCCAGTGGTGCCAGTGCCCTCTCTGGACTCACTGCACTGCATCCCCAGTGGTGCCAGTGCACTCTCTGGACTCACTGCACTGCATCCCCAGTGGTGCCAGTGCACTCTCTGGACTCATGGCACTGCATCCCGGGTGGTGACAGTGCACTCTCTGGACTGACAGCACTGCATCCCCAGTGGTGCCAGTACACTCTCTGGACTCACGGCACTGCATCCCCAGTGGTGCCAGTGCACTCTCTGGAGTCACTGCAGTGCATCCCCAGGGGTGCCAGTGCACTCTCCTGAGTCACTGCACTGCATCCCCAGTGGTGCCAGTGCACTCTCTGTACCCACTGCACTGAATTCCCAGTGGTGCCAGTGCACTCTCTGGACTCACTGCACTGCATCCCCAGTGGCGCCAGTGCACTCTCTGGACTCACGGCACTGCATCCCCTGTGGTGCCAGTGCACTCTCTGGACTCACTGCACTGCATCCCCAGTGGTGCCAGTGCACTCTCTGGACTCACCGGGGTGCATCCCCAGTGGTGCCAGTGCACTCTCTGTACTCACTGCACTGCATCCCCAGTGGTGCCAGTGCACTCTCTGCACTCACTGCACTGCATCCCCAGTGGTGCCAGTGCACTCTCTGGACTCACTGCAGTGCATCACCAATGGTGCCAGTGCACTCTCTGGACTCACTGCACTGCATCCCCAGTGGTGCCAGTGCACTCTCTGCACTCACTGCACTGCATCCCCAGTGGTGACAGTGCACTCTCTGGACTCACTGCACTGCATCCCCAGTGGTGCCAGTGCACTCTCTGGACTCACTGCACTGCATCTCCAGTGGTGCCAGTGCACTCTCTGGACTCTCTGCAGTGCATCCCCAGTGGTGCCAGTGCACTCTCTGGACTCACTGCACTCCATCCCCGGTGGGGCCAGTGCACTCTCTGGACTCACTCCACTGCATCCCCAGTGGTGCCAGTGCACTCTCTGGACTCACTGCACTGCAACCCCAGTGGTGCCAGTGCACTCTCTGGACTCACTGCACTGCATCCCCAGTGGTGCCAGTGTATTCTCTGAACTCACTGCACTGCATCCCCAGTGGTGCCAGGGCACTCTCTGGACTCACTGCACTGCATCCCCAGTGGTTACAGTGCACTCTCTGGACTCACTGCAGTGCATCCCCAGTGGTGCCAGTGCACTCTCTGGACTCACTGCACTGAATTCCCAGTGGTGCCAGTGCACTCTCTGGACTCACTGCACTGAATTCCCGGTGGTGCCAGTGCACTCTCTGCACGCACAGCACTGCATCCCCAGTGGTGCCAGTGAACTCTCTGGACTCACTGCAATGCATCCCCAGTGGTGCCAGTGTACTCTCTGGGCTCAGTGCACTGCATCCCCAGTGGTGCCAGTGCACTCTCTGGACTCACTGCACTGCATCCCCAGTGGTGCCAGTGCACACTCTGGACTCACGGCACTGCATCCCCAGTGGTGCCAGTGCACTCTCTGGGCTCACTGCACTGCATCCCCAGTGGTGCCAGGGTACTCTATGGAATCACTGCACTGCATCCCCAGTGGTGCCAGTGCACTCTCTGGACTCACTGCACTGCATCCCCAGTGCTGTCAGTTAACTCTCTGGACTCACTGCACTGCATCCCCAGTGATGCCAGTGCACTCTCTGGACTCACTGCACTGCATCCCCATTGTTGCCAGTGCACTCTCTGGACTCACTGCACTCCATTCCCAGTGGTGCCAGTGCACTCTCTGGACTCACTGCAGTGCATCCCCAGTGGTGCCAGTGCACTCTCTGGAGTCACTGTGCTGCATCCCCAGTGGTGCCAGTGCACTCTCTGGACTCATTGCACTGCATCTCCAGTGGTGCCAGTGCCCTCTCTGGACTCACTGCACTGCATCCCCAGTGGTGCCAGTGCACTCTCTGGACTCACTGCACTGCATCCCCAGTGGTGCCAGTGCACTCTCTGGACTCATGGCACTGCATCCCCGGTGGTGCCAGTGCACTCTCTGGACTCACTGCAGTGCATCCCCTGTGGTGCAAGTGGACCTTCTGGACTCACTGCACTGCATCCCCAGTGGTGCCAGTGCACTCTCTGGACTCACTGCGCTGCATCCCCAGTGGTGCCAGTGCAATCTCTGGTCTCACTGCAGTGCATACCTAGTGGTGCCAGTGCACTCTCTGGACTCACTGCACTGCATCCCCAGTGGTGCCACTGCACTCCCTGGACTCACTGCACTGCATCCCCAGTGGTGCCACTGCACTCTCTGGACTCACCAGGGTGCATCCCCAGTGGTGCCAGTGCACTCTCTGGACTCACTGCACTGCATCCCCAGTGGTGCCACTGCACTCTCTGGACTCACTGCACTGCATCCCCAGTGGTTACAGTGCACTCTCTGGACTCACTGCACTGCATCCCCAGTGGTTACAGTGCACTCTCTGGACTCACTGCAGTGCATCCCCAGTGGTGCCAGTGCACTCTCTGGACTCACTGCACTGAATTCCCAGTGGTGCCAGTGCACTCTTTGGACTCACTGCACTGAATTCCCGGTGGTGCCAGTGCACTCTCTGCAGGCACAGCACTGCATCCCCAGTGGTGCCAGTGTATTCTCTGAACTCACTGCACTGCATCCCCAGTGGTGCCAGGGCACTCTCTGGACTCACTGCACTGCATCCCCAGTGGTTACAGTGCACTCTCTGGACTCACTGCAGTGCATCCCCAGTGGTGCCAGTGCACTCTCTGGACTCACTGCACTGAATTCCCAGTGGTGCCAGTGCACTCTCTGGACTCACTGCACTGAATTCCCGGTGGTGCCAGTGCACTCTCTGCACGCACAGCACTGCATCCCCAGTGGTGCCAGTGAACTCTCTGGACTCACTGCAATGCATCCCCAGTGGTGCCAGTGTACTCTCTGGGCTCAGTGCACTGCATCCCCAGTGGTGCCAGTGCACTCTCTGGACTCACTGCACTGCATCCCCAGTGGTGCCAGTGCACACTCTGGACTCACGGCACTGCATCCCCAGTGGTGCCAGTGCACTCTCTGGGCTCACTGCACTGCATCCCCAGTGGTGCCAGGGTACTCTATGGAATCACTGCACTGCATCCCCAGTGGTGCCAGTGCACTCTCTGGACTCACTGCACTGCATCCCCAGTGCTGTCAGTTAACTCTCTGGACTCACTGCACTGCATCCCCAGTGATGCCAGTGCACTCTCTGGACTCACTGCACTGCATCCCCATTTTTGCCAGTGCACTCTCTGGACTCACTGCACTCCATTCCCAGTGGTGCCAGTGCACTCTCTGGACTCACTGCAGTGCATCCCCAGTAGTGCCAGTGCACTCTCTGGAGTCACTGTGCTGCATCCCCAGTGGTGCCAGTGCACTCTCTGGACTCATTGCACTGCATCTCCAGTGGTGCCAGTGCCCTCTCTGGACTCACTGCACTGCATCCCCAGTGGTGCCAGTGCACTCTCTGGACTCACTGCACTGCATCCCCAGTGGTGCCAGTGCACTCTCTGGACTCATGGCACTGCATCCCCGGTGGTGCCAGTGCACTCTCTGGACTCACTGCAGTGCATCCCCTGTGGTGCAAGTGGACCTTCTGGACTCACTGCACTGCATCCCCAGTGGTGCCAGTGCACTCTCTGGACTCACTGCGCTGCATCCCCAGTGGTGCCAGTGCAATCTCTGGTCTCACTGCAGTGCATACCTAGTGGTGCCAGTGCACTCTCTGGACTCACTGCACTGCATCCCCAGTGGTGCCACTGCACTCCCTGGACTCACTGCACTGCATCCCCAGTGGTGCCACTGCACTCTCTGGACTCACCAGGGTGCATCCCCAGTGGTGCCAGTGCACTCTCTGGACTCACTGCACTGCATCCCCAGTGGTGCCAGTGCACTCTCTGGACTCACTGCACTGCATCCCCAGTGGTGCCAGGGCACTCTCTGGACTCACTGCACTGCATCCCCAGTGGTTCCAGTGCACTCTCTGGACTCACTGCAGTGTATCCCCAGTGGTGCCAGTGCACTCTCTGGACTCACTGCACTGCATCCCCAGTGGTGCCAGTGCACTATCTGCACTCACTGCACTGAATTCCCGGTGGTGCCAGTGCACTCTCTGGACTCACTGCACTGCATCCCCAGTGGTGCCAGTGAACTCTCTGGACTCACTGCAATGCATCCCCAGTGGTGCCAGTGCACTCTCTGGACTCACTGCACTGCATCCCCAGTGGTGCCAGGGTACTCTCTGGACTCACTGCACTGCATCCCCATTGGTGCCAGTGCACTCTCTGGACTCACTAATGACCATCCCCAGTGGTGCCAGTGCACTCTCTGGACTCACTGCACTGCATCCCCAGTGGTGCCAGTGCACTCTCTGGACTCACTGCACTGCATCCCCAGTGGTGCCAGTGTACTCTCTGGACTCACTGCACTGCATCCCCATTGGTGCCAGTGCACTCTCTGGACTCACTGCAGTGCATCCCCAGTGGTGCCAGTGCACTCTCTACACTCACTGCACTGCATCCCCAGTGGTGCCAATGCACTCTCTGGACTCACTGCAGTGCATCCCCAGTGGTGCCAGTGCACTCTCTGGACTCACTGCACTGCATCCCCAGGGGTGCCAGTGCACTCTCTGGACTCACTGCACTGCATCCCCAGTGGTGCCAGTGCACTCTCTGGACTCACTGCACTGCATCCCCAGTGGTGCCAGTGCACTCTCTGGACTCACTGCACTGCATCCCCAGTGGTGTCAGGTCACTCTCTGGACTCACTGCACTGCATCCCCAGTGGTGCCAGTGCACTCTCTGGACTCACTGCACTGCATCGCCGGTCGTGCCACTGCACTCTCTGGACTCACTGCACTGCATTCCCAGTGGTGCCAGTGCACTCTCTTGACTCACTGCAGTGCATCCCCAGTGGTGCCAGTGCACTCTCTAGACTCACTGCACGGCATCCCCAGTGGTGCCAGTGCACTCTCTGGACTCACTGCAGTGCATCCCCAGTGGTGCCAGTACACTCTTTGGACTCACTGCACTGAATCCCCAGTGGTGCCAGTGCACTCTCTGGACTCACTGCACTGCATCCCCAGTGGTGCCAGTGCACTCTCTGGACTCACTGCACTGCATCCCCAGTGGTGCCAGTGCACTCACTGGACTCACCGGGGTGCATCCCCAGTGGCGCCAGTGCACTCTCTGGACTCACTGCACTGCATCCCCAGTGGTGCCAGTGCACTCTCTGGACTAACTGCACTGCATCCCCAGTGGTGCCAGTGCACTCTCTGGACTCACTGCACTGCATCCCCAGTGGTGCAAGTGCACTCCCTGGACTCGCTGCAGTGCATCCCCAGTGGGGCCAGTGCACTCTCTGAACTCACTGCACTGATTCCCAGTGCTGCCAGTGCACTCTCTGGACTCACTGCACTGCATCCCCAGTGGTGCCAGTGCACTCTCTGGACTCACTGCACTGCATCCCCAGTGGTGCCAGTGCACTCTCTGGACTCACTGCACTGCATCCCCAGTGGTGCCAGTGCACTCTCTGGACTCACTGCACTGCATCCCCAGTGGTGTCAGGTCACTCTCTGGACTCACTGCACTGCATCCCCAGTGGTGCCAGTGCACTCTCTGGACTCACTGCACTGCATCGCCGGTCGTGCCACTGCACTCTCTGGACTCACTGCACTGCATTCCCAGTGGTGCCAGTGCACTCTCTTGACTCACTGCAGTGCATCCCCAGTGGTGCCAGTGCACTCTCTAGACTCACTGCACGGCATCCCCAGTGGTGCCAGTGCACTCTCTGGACTCACTGCAGTGCATCCCCAGTGGTGCCAGTACACTCTTTGGACTCACTGCACTGAATCCCCAGTGGTGCCAGTGCACTCTCTGGACTCACTGCACTGCATCCCCAGTGGTGCCAGTGCACTCTCTGGACTCACTGCACTGCATCCCCAGTGGTGCCAGTGCACTCACTGGACTCACCGGGGTGCATCCCCAGTGGCGCCAGTGCACTCTATGGACTCACTGCACTGCATCCCCAGTGGTGCCAGTGCACTCTCTGGACTAACTGCACTGCATCCCCAGTGGTGCCAGTGCACTCTCTGGACTCACTGCACTGCATCCCCAGTGGTGCAAGTGCACTCCCTGGACTCGCTGCAGTGCATCCCCAGTGGGGCCAGTGCACTCTCTGAACTCACTGCACTGATTCCCAGTGCTGCCAGTGCACTCTCTGGACTCACTGCACTGCATCCCCAGTGCTGTCAGTTAACTCTCTGGACTCACTGCACTGCATCCCCAATGATGCCAGTGCACTCTCTGGACTCACTGCACTGCATCCCCAGTGGTGCCAGTGCACTCTCTGGACTCACTGCACTCCATTCCCAGTGGTGCCAGTGCACTCTCTGGACTCACTGCAGTGCATCCCCAGTGGTGCCAGTGCACTCTCTGGAGTCACTGTGCTGCATCCCCAGTGGTGCCAGTGCACTCTCTGGACTCATTGCAATGCATCTCCAGTGGTGCCAGTGCCCTCTCTGGACTCACTGCACTGCATCCCCAGTGGTGCCAGTGCACTCTCTGGACTCACTGCACTGCATCCCCAGTGGTGCCAGTGCACTCTCTGGACTCATGGCACTGCATCCCCGGTGGTGCCAGTGCACTCTCTGGACTCACTGCAGTGCATCCCCTGTGGTGCAAGTGGACCTTCTGGACTCACTGCACTGCATCCCCAGTGGTGCCAGTGCACTCTCTGGACTCACCGGGGTGCATCCCCAGTGGTGCCAGTGCACTCTCTGGACTCACTGCACTGCATCCCCAGTGGTGCCAGTGCAATCTCTGGTCTCACTGCAGTGCATACCTAGTGGTGCCAGTGCACTCTCTGGACTCACTGCACTGCATCCCCAGTGGTGCCACTGCACTCCCTGGACTCACTGCACTGCATCCCCAGTGGTGCCACTGCACTCTCTGGACTCACCAGGGTGCATCCCCAGTGGTGCCAGTGCACTCTCTGGACTCACTGCACTGCATCCCCAGTGGTGCCAGTGCACTCTCTGGACTCACTGCACTGCATCCCCAGTGGTTACAGTGCACTCTCTGGACTCACTGCACTGCATCCCCAGTGGTTACAGTGCACTCTCTGGACTCACTGCAGTGCATCCCCAGTGGTGCCAGTGCACTCTCTGGACTCACTGCACTGAATTCCCAGTGGTGCCAGTGCACTCTTTGGACTCACTGCACTGAATTCCCGGTGGTGCCAGTGCACTCTCTGCACGCACAGCACTGCATCCCCAGTGGTGCCAGTGAACTCTCTGGACTCACTGCAATGCATCCCCAGTGGTGCCAGTGTACTCTCTGGGCTCAGTGCACTGCATCCCCAGTGGTGCCAGTGCACTCTCTGGACTCACTGCACTGCATCTCCAGTGGTGCCAGTGCACACTCTGGACTCACGGCACTGCATCCCCAGTGGTGCCAGTGCACTCTCTGGGCTCACTGCACTGCATCCCCAGTGGTGCCAGGGTACTCTATGGAATCACTGCACTGCATCCCCAGTGGTGCCAGTGCACTCTCTGGACTCACTGCACTGCATCCCCAGTGGTGTCAGTGCACTCTCTGGACTCACTGCACTGCATCCCCAGTGGTGCCAGAGCACTCTCTGGACTCACTGCACTGCATCCCCAGTGGTGCCAGTGCACTCTCTGGACTCACTGGACTGCATCTCCAGTGGTGCCAGTGCACTCTCTGGATCACTACACTGCATCCCCATTGGTGCCAGTGAACTCTATGGAGTCACTGCAGTGCATCCCCAGGGGTACCAGTGCACTCTCTGGACTCACTGCACTGCATCCCCATTGGTGCCAGTGCACTCTCTGGACTCACAAATGACCATCCCCAGTGGCGCCAGTGCACTCTCTGGACTCACTGCACTGCATCTCCAGTGGTGCCAGTGCACTCTCTGGACTCACTGCACTCCATCCCCGGTGGTGCCAGTGCACTCTCTGGACTCACTCCACTGCATCCCCAGTGGTGCCAGTGCACTCTCTGGACTCACTGCACTGCAACCCCAGTGGTGCCAGTGCACTCTCTGGACTCACTGCACTGCATCCCCAGTGGTGCCAGTGCACTCTCTGGACTCACAGCACTGCATCCCCAGTGGTGCCAGTGCACTCTCTGGACTCACTGCAGTGCATCCCCAGTGGTGCCAGTGCACTCTCTGGACTCACAGCACTGCATCCCCAGTGGTGCCAGTGCACTCTCTGGACTCACTGTAGTGCATCACTCGTGGTGCCAGTGCACTCTCTGGACTCACTGCACTGCATCCCCAGTGGTGCTAGTGCACTCTCTGGACTCACTGCACTGCATCCCCAGTGGTGCCAGTGCACTCTCTGGACTCACTGCACTGCATCCCCAGTGGTGCCAGTGCACACTGTGGACTCACTGCACTGCATCCCCAGTGGTGCTAGTGCACTCTCTGGACTCACGGCACTGCATCCCCAGTGGTGCCAGTGCACTCTCTGGACTCACGGCAGCGCATCCCCAGTGGTGACACTGCACTCCCTGGACTCATTGCACTGCATCCCCAGTGGTGTCAGGTCACTCTCTGGACTCACTGCACTGCATCGCCGGTCGTGCCAGTGCACTCTCTGGACTCACTGCACTGCATTCCCAGTGGTGCCAGTGCACTCTCTTGACTCACTGCAGTGCATCCCCAGTGGTGCCAGTGCACTCTCTAGACTCACTGCACTGCATCCCCAGTGGTGCCAGTGCACTCACTGGACTCACCGGGGTGCATCCCCAGTGGTGCCAGTGCACTCTCTGGACTCACTGCACTGCATCCCCAGTGGTGCCAGTGCACTCTCTGGACTCACTGCACTGCATCCCCAGTGGTGCCAGTGCACTCTCTGGACTCACTGCACTGCATCCCCAGTGGTGCAAGTGCACTCCCTGGACTCGCTGCAGTGCATCCCCAGTGGGGCCAGTGCACTCTCTGAACTCACTGCACTGATTCCCAGTGGTGCCAGTGCACTCTCTGGACTCACTGCACTGCATCCCCAGTGCTGTCAGTTAACTCTCTGGACTCACTGCACTGCATCCCCAGTGATGCCAGTGCACTCTCTGGACTCACTGCACTGCATCCCCATTGTTGCCAGTGCACTCTCTGGACTCACTGCACTCCATTCCCAGTGGTGCCAGTGCACTCTCTGGACTCACTGCAGTGCATCCCCAGTGGTGCCAGTGCACTCTCTGGAGTCACTGTGCTGCATCCCCAGTGGTGCCAGTGCACTCTCTGGACTCATTGCACTGCATCTCCAGTGGTGCCAGTGCCCTCTCTGGACTCACTGCACTGCATCCCCAGTGGTGCCAGTGCACTCTCTGGACTCACTGCACTGCATCCCCAGTGGTGCCAGTGCACTCTCTGGACTCATGGCACTGCATCCCCGGTGGTGCCAGTGCACTCTCTGGACTCACTGCAGTGCATCCCCTGTGGTGCAAGTGGACCTTCTGGACTCACTGCACTGCATCCCCAGTGGTGCCAGTGCACTCTCTGGACTCACTGCACTGCATCCCCAGTGGTGCCAGTGCACTCTCTGGACTCACTGCACTGCATCCCCAGTGGTGCCAGTGCAATCTCTGGTCTCACTGCAGTGCATACCTAGTGGTGCCAGTGCACTCTCTGGACTCACTGCACTGCATCCCCAGTGGTGCCACTGCACTCCCTGGACTCACTGCACTGCATCCCCAGTGGTGCCACTGCACTCTCTGGACTCACTGCACTGCATCCCCAGTGGTGCCAGTGCACTCTCTGGACTCACTGCACTGCATCCCCAGTGGTGCCAGTGCACTCTCTGGACTCACTGCACTGCATCCCCAGTGGTTACAGTGCACTCTCTGGACTCACTGCAGTGCATCCCCAGTGGTGCCAGTGCACTCTCTGGACTCACTGCACTGAATTCCCAGTGGTGCCAGTGCACTCTTTGGACTCACTGCACTGAATTCCCGGTGGTGCCAGTGCACTCTCTGCACGCACAGCACTGCATCCCCAGTGGTGCCAGTGAACTCTCTGGACTCACTGCAATGCATCCCCAGTGGTGCGAGTGTACTCTCTGGGCTCAGTGCACTGCATCCCCAGTGGTGCCAGTGCACTCTCTGGACTCACTGCACTGCATCCCCAGTGGTGCCAGTGCACACTCTGGACTCACGGCACTGCATCCCCAGTGGTGCCAGTGCACTCTCTGGGCTCACTGCACTGCATCCCCAGTGGTGCCAGGGTACTCTATGGAATCACTGCACTGCATCCCCAGTGGTGCCAGTGCACTCTCTGGACTCACTGCACTGCATCCCCAGTGGTGTCAGTGCACTCTCTGGACTCACTGCACTGCATCCCCAGTGGAGCCAGAGCACTCTCTGGACTCACTGCACTGCATCCCCAGTGGTGCCAGTGCACTCTCTGGACTCACTGGACTGCATCTCCAGTGGTGCCAGTGCACTCTCTGGATCACTACACTGCATCCCCATTGGTGCCAGTGAACTCTATGGAGTCACTGCAGTGCATCCCCAGGGGTACCAGTGCACTCTCTGGACTCACTGCACTGCATCCCCATTGGTGCCAGTGCACTCTCTGGACTCACAAATGACCATCCCCAGTGGCGCCAGTGCACTCTCTGGACTCACTGCACTGCATCCCCAGTGGTGCCAGTGCACTCTCTGGACTCACTGCACTCCATCCCCGGTGGTGCCAGGGCACTCTCTGGACTCACTGCACTGCATCTCCAGTGGTGCCAGTGCACTCTCTGGACTCACCGCACTGCATCCCCAGTGGTGCCAGTGCACTCTCTGGACTCTCTGCAGTGTATCCCCAGTGGTGCCAGTGCACTCTCTGGACTCACTGCACTGCGTCCCCGGTGGTGCCAGTGCACTCTCTGGACTCAAGGCACTGCATCCCCAGTGGTGCCAGTGCACTCTCTGGACTCACTGCACTGCATCCCCAGTGGTGCCAAGGCACTCTCTGGACTCACTGCACTGCATCTCCAGTGGTGCCAGTGCACTCTCTGGACTCACCGCACTGCATCCCCAGTGGTGCCAGTGCACTCTCTGGACTCTCTGCAGTGTATCCCCAGTGGTGCCAGTGCACTCTCTGGACTCACTGCACTGCGTCCCCGGTGGTGCCAGTGCACTCTCTGGACTCAAGGCACTGCATCCCCAGTGGTGCCAGTGTACTCTCTGAACTGACTGCACTGCATCCCCAGTGGTGCCAGTGCACTTTCGGGAGTCACTGCACTGCATCCCCAGTGGTTCCAGTGCACTCTCTGGACTCACTCCACTGCATCCCCAGTGGTGCCAGTGCACTCTCTGGACTCACTGCACTGCATCCCCAGTGGTGCCAGTGCACTCTCTGGACTCACTGCACTGCATCCCCAGTGGTGCCAGTGTATTCTCTGAACTCACTGCACTGCATCCCCAGTGGTTCCAGTGCACTCTCTGGACTCACTGCAGTGTATCCCCAGTGGTGCCAGGGCACTCTCTGGACTCACTGCACTGCATCCCCAGTGGTTCCAGTGCACTCTCTGGACTCACTGCAGTGTATCCCCAGTGGTGCCAGTGCACTCTCTGGACTCACTGCACTGCATCCCCAGTGGTGCCAGTGCAATCTCTGGTCTCACTGCAGTGCATACCTACTGGTGCCAGTGCACTCTCTGGACTCACTGCACTGCATCCCCAGTGGTGCCACTGCACTCCCTGGACTCACTGCACTGCATCCCCAGTGGTGCCACTGCACTCTCTGGACTCACCAGGGTGCATCCCCAGTGGTGCCAGTGCACTCTCTGGACTCACTGCACTGCATCCCCAGTGGTGCCAGTGCACTCTCTGGACTCACTAATGACCATCCCCAGTGGTGCCAGTGCACTCTCTGGACTCACTGCACTGCATCCCCAGTGGTGCCAGTGCACTCTCTGGACTCACCGGGGTGCATCCCCAGTGGTGCCAGTGCACTCTCTGGACTCACTGCACTGCATCCCCAGTGGTGCCAGTGCACTCTCTGGACTCACTGCACTGCATCCCCATTGGTGCCAGTGCACTCTCTGGACTCACTGCAGTGCATCCCCAGTGGTGCCAGTGCACTCTCTACACTCACTGCACTGCATCCCCAGTGGTGCCAATGCACTCTCTGGACTCACTGCACTGCATCCCCAGTGGTGCCAGTGCACTCTCTGGACTCACTGCACTGCATCCCCAAGGTGCCAGTGCACTCTCTGGACTCACTGCACTGCATACCCAGTGGTGCCAGTGCACTCTCTGGACTCACTGCACTGCATCCCCAGTGGTGCCAGTGCACTCTCTGGACTCACTGCACTGCATCTCCAGTGGTGTCAGGTCACTCTCTGGACTCACTGCACTGCATCCCCAGTGGTGCCAGTGCACTCTCTGGACTCACTGCACTGCATCGCCGGTCGTGCCACTGCACTCTCTGGACTCACTGCACTGCATTCCCAGTGGTGCCAGTGCACTCTCTTGACTCACTGCAGTGCATCCCCAGTGGTGCCAGTGCACTCTCTAGACTCACTGCACGGCATCCCCAGTGGTGCCAGTGCACTCTCTGGACTCACTGCAGTGCATCCCCAGTGGTGCCAGTACACTCTTTGGACTCACTGCACTGCATCCCCAGTGGTGCCAGTGCACTCTCTGGACTCACGGCACTGCATCCCCTGTGGTGCCAGTGCACTCTCTGGACTCACTGCACTGCATCCCCAGTGGTGCCAGTGCACTCACTGGACTCACCGGGGTGCATCCCCAGTGGTGCCAGTGCACTCTCTGGACTCACTGCACTGCATCCCCAGTGGTGCCAGTGCACTCTCTGGACTCACTGCACTGCATCCCCAGTGGTGCCAGTGCACTCTCTGGACTCACTGCACTGCATCCCCAGTGGTGCAAGTGCACTCCCTGGACTCGCTGCAGTACATCCCCAGTGGGGCCATTGCACTCTCTGAACTCACTGCACTGATTCCCAGTGGTGCCAGTGCACTCTCTGGACTCACTGCACTGCATCCCCAGTGCTGTCAGTTAACTCTCTGGACTCACTGCACTGCATCCCCAGTGGTGCCAGTGCACTCTCTGGACTCACTGCACTGCATCCCCATTGTTGCCAGTGCACTCTCTGGACTCACTGCACTCCATTCCCAGTGGTGCCAGTGCACTCTCTGGACTCACTGCAGTGCATCCCCAGTGGTGCCAGTGCACTCTCTGGAGTCACTGTGCTGCATCCCCAGTGGTGCCAGTGCACTCTCTGGACTCATTCCACTGCATCTCCAGTGGTGCCAGTGCCCTCTCTGGACTCACTGCACTGCATCCCCAGTGGTGCCAGTGCACTCTCTGGACTCACTGCACTGCATCCCCAGTGGTGCCAGTGCACTCTCTGGACTCATGGCACTGCATCCCGGGTGGTGACAGTGCACTCTCTGGACTGACAGCACTACATCCCCAGTGGTGCCAGTACACTCTCTGGACTCACGGCACTGCATCCCCAGTGGTGCCAGTGCACTCTCTGGAGTCACTGCAGTGCATCCCCAGGGGTGCCAGTGCACTCTCCTGAGTCACTGCACTGCATCCCCAGTGGTGCCAGTGCACTCTCTGTACCCACTGCACTGAATTCCCAGTGGTGCCAGTGCACTCTCTGGACTCACTGCACTGCATCCCCAGTGGCGCCAGTGCACTCTCTGGACTCACGGCACTGCATCCCCTGTGGTGCCAGTGCACTCTCTGGACTCACTGCACTGCATCCCCAGTGGTGCCAGTGCACTCTCTGGACTCACCGGGGTGCATCCCCAGTGGTGCCAGTGCACTCTCTGTACTCACTGCACTGCATCCCCAGTGGTGCCAGTGCACTCTCTGCACTCACTGCACTGCATCCCCAGTGGTGCCAGTGCACTCTCTGGACTCACTGCAGTGCATCACCAATGGTGCCAGTGCACTCTCTGGACTCACTGCACTGCATCCCCAGTGGTGCCAGTGCACTCTCTGCACTCACTGCACTGCATCCCCAGTGGTGACAGTGCACTCTCTGGACTCACTGCACTGCATCCCCAGTGGTGCCAGTGCACTCTCTGGACTCACTGCACTGCATCTCCAGTGGTGCCAGTGCACTCTCTGGACTCTCTGCAGTGCATCCCCAGTGGTGCCAGTGCACTCTCTGGACTCACTGCACTCCATCCCCGGTCGGGCCAGTGCACTCTCTGGACTCACTCCACTGCATCCCCAGTGGTGCCAGTGCACTCTCTGGACTCACTGCACTGCAACCCCAGTGGTGCCAGTGCACTCTCTGGACTCACTGCACTGCATCCCCAGTGGTGCCAGTGTATTCTCTGAACTCACTGCACTGCATCCCCAGTGGTGCCAGGGCACTCTCTGGACTCACTGCACTGCATCCCCAGTGGTGCCAGTGCACTCTCTGGACTCACTGCAGTGCATCCCCAGTGGTGCCAGTGCACTCTCTGGACTCACTGCACTGAATTCCCAGTGGTGCCAGTGCACTCTCTGGACTCACTGCACTGAATTCCCGGTGGTGCCAGTGCACTCTCTGCACGCACAGCACTGCATCCCCAGTGGTGCCAGTGAACTCTCTGGACTCACTGCAATGCATCCCCAGTGGTGCCAGTGTACTCTCTGGGCTCAGTGCACTGCATCCCCAGTGGTGCCAGTGCACTCTCTGGACTCACTGCACTGCATCCCCAGTGGTGCCAGTGCACACTCTGGACTCACGGCACTGCATCCCCAGTGGTGCCAGTGCACTCTCTGGGCTCACTGCACTGCATCCCCAGTGGTGCCAGGGTACTCTATGGAATCACTGCACTGCATCCCCAGTGGTGCCAGTGCACTCTCTGGACTCACTGCACTGCATCCCCAGTGCTGTCAGTTAACTCTCTGGACTCACTGCACTGCATCCCCAGTGATGCCAGTGCACTCTCTGGACTCACTGCACTGCATCCCCATTGTTGCCAGTGCACTCTCTGGACTCACTGCACTCCATTCCCAGTGGTGCCAGTGCACTCTCTGGACTCACTGCAGTGCATCCCCAGTGGTGCCAGTGCACTCTCTGGAGTCACTGTGCTGCATCCCCAGTGGTGCCAGTGCACTCTCTGGACTCATTGCACTGCATCTCCAGTGGTGCCAGTGCCCTCTCTGGACTCACTGCACTGCATCCCCAGTGGTGCCAGTGCACTCTCTGGACTCACTGCACTGCATCCCCAGTGGTGCCAGTGCACTCTCTGGACTCATGGCACTGCATCCCCGGTGGTGCCAGTGCACTCTCTGGACTCACTGCAGTGCATCCCCTGTGGTGCAAGTGGACCTTCTGGACTCACTGCACTGCATCCCCAGTGGTGCCAGTGCACTCTCTGGACTCACTGCGCTGCATCCCCAGTGGTGCCAGTGCAATCTCTGGTCTCACTGCAGTGCATACCTAGTGGTGCCAGTGCACTCTCTGGACTCACTGCACTGCATCCCCAGTGGTGCCACTGCACTCCCTGGACTCACTGCACTGCATCCCCAGTGGTGCCACTGCACTCTCTGGACTCACCAGGGTGCATCCCCAGTGGTGCCAGTGCACTCTCTGGACTCACTGCACTGCATCCCCAGTGGTGCCAGTGCACTCTCTGGACTCACTGCACTGCATCCCCAGTGGTTACAGTGCACTCTCTGGACTCACTGCACTGCATCCCCAGTGGTTACAGTGCACTCTCTGGACTCACTGCAGTGCATCCCCAGTGGTGCCAGTGCACTCTCTGGACTCACTGCACTGAATTCCCAGTGGTGCCAGTGCACTCTTTGGACTCACTGCACTGAATTCCCGGAGGTGCCAGTGCACTCTCTGCACGCACAGCACTGCATCCCCAGTGGTGCCAGTGAACTCTCTGGACTCACTGCAATGCATCCCCAGTGGTGCCAGTGTACTCTCTGGGCTCAGTGCACTGCATCCCCAGTGGTGCCAGTGCACTCTCTGGATCACTACACTGCATCCCCATTGGTGCCAGTGAACTCTATGGAGTCACTGCAGTGCATCCCCAGGGGTACCAGTGCACTCTCTGGACTCACTGCACTGCATCCCCATTGGTGCCAGTGCACTCTCTGGACTCACAAATGACCATCCCCAGTGGCGCCAGTGCACTCTCTGGACTCACTGCACTGCATCCCCAGTGGTGCCAGTGCACTCTCTGGACTCACTGCACTCCATCCCCGGTGGTGCCAGTGCACTCTCTGGACTCACTCCACTGCATCCCCAGTGGTGCCAGTGCACTCTCTGGACTCACTGCACTGCAACCCCAGTGGTGCCAGTGCACTCTCTGGACTCACTGCACTGCATCCCCAGTGGTGCCAGTGCACTCTCTGGACTCACAGCACTGCATCCCCAGTGGTGCCAGTGCACTCTCTGGACTCACTGCAGTGCATCCCCAGTGGTGCCAGTGCACTCTCTGGACTCACTACACTGCATCCCCAGTGGTGACAGTGCACTCTCTGGACTCACTGCACTGCATCCCCAGTGGTGCCAGTGCACTCTCTGGACTCACTGTAGTGCATCACTCGTGGTGCCAGTGCACTCTCTGGACTCACTGCACTGCATCCCCAGTGGTGCTAGTGCACTCTCTGGACTCACTGCACTGCATCCCCAGTGGTGCCAGTGCACTCTCTGGACTCACTGCACTGCATCCCCAGTGGTGCCAGTGCACACTGTGGACTCACGGCACTGCATCCCTAGTGGTGCCAGTGCACTCTCTGGACTCACGGCACTGCATCCCCAGTGGTGCCAGTGCACTCTCTGGACTCACGGCAGCGCATCCCCAGTGGTGACAGTGCACTCTGTGGACTCATTGCACTGCATCCCCAGTGGTGCCAGTGCACTCTCTGGACTCACTGCACTGCATCCCCACTGGTGCCAGGGTACTCTATGGACTCACTGCACTGCATCCCCAGTGGTGCCAGGGCACTCTCTGGACTCACTGCACTGCATCCCCAGTGGTGCCAGTGCACTCTCTGGACTCACCGCACTGCATTCCCAGTGGTGCCAGTGCACTCTCTGGACTCTCTGCAGTGTATCCCCAGTGGTGCCAGTGCACTCTCTGGACTCACTGCACTGCGTCCCCGGTGGTGCCAGTGCACTCTCTGGACTCAAGGCACTGCATCCCCAGTGGTGCCAGTGCACTCTCTGGACTCACTGCACTGCATCCCCAGTGGTGCCAAGGCACTCTCTGGACTCACTGCACTGCATCCCCAGTGGTGCCAGTGTACTCTCTGAACTGACTGCACTGCATCCCCAGTGGTACCAGTGCACTTTCGGGAGTCACTGCACTGCATCCCCAGTGGTTCCAGTGCACTCTCTGGACTCACTCCACTGCATCCCCAGTGGTGCCAGTGCACTCTCTGGACTCACTGCACTGCATCCCCAGTGGTGCCAGTGCACTCTCTGGACTCACTGCACTGCATCCCCAGTGGTGCCAGTGTATTCTCTGAACTCACTGCACTGCATCCCCAGTGGTGCCAGGGCACTCTCTGGACTCACTGCACTGCATCCCCAGTGGTTCCAGTGCACTCTCTGGACTCACTGCAGTGTATCCCCAGTGGTGCCAGTGCACTCTCTGGACTCACTGCACTGCATCCCCAGTGGTGCCAGTGCACTCTTTGGACTCACTGCACTGAATTCCCGGTGGTGCCAGTGCACTCTCTGGACTCACTGCACTGCATCCCCAGTGGTGCCAGTGAACTCTCTGGACTCACTGCACTGCATCCCCAGTGGTGCCAGTGCACTCTCTGGACTCACTGCACTGCATCCCCAGTGGTGCCAGGGTACTCTCTTGACTCACTGCACTGCATCCCCATTGGTGCCAGTGCACTCTCTGGACTCACTAATGACCATCCCCAGTGGTGCCAGTGCACTCTCTGGACTCACTGCACTGCATCCCCAGTGGTGCCAGTGCACTCTCTGGACTCACCGGGGTGCATCCCCAGTGGTGCCAGTGCACTCTCTGGACTCACTGCACTGCATCCCCAGTGGTGCCAGTGCACTCTCTGGACTCACTGCACTGCATCCCCATTGGTGCCAGTGCACTCTCTGGACTCACTGCAGTGCATCCCCAGTGGTGCCAGTGCACTCTCTACACTCACTGCACTGCATCCCCAGTGGTGCCAATGCACTCTCTGGACTCACTGCACTGCATCCCCAGTGGTGCCAGTGCACTCTCTGGACTCACTGCACTGCATCCCCAAGGTGCCAGTGCACTCTCTGGACTCACTGCACTGCATACCCAGTGGTGCCAGTGCACTCTCTGGACTCACTGCACTGCATCCCCAGTGGTGCCAGTGCACTCTCTGGACTCACTGCACTGCATCCCCAGTGGTGTCAGGTCACTCTCTGGACTCACTGCACTGCATCCCCAGTGGTGCCAGTGCACTCTCTGGACTCACTGCACTGCATCGCCGGTCGTGCCACTGCACTCTCTGGACTCACTGCACTGCATTCCCAGTGGTGCCAGTGGACTCTCTTGACTCACTGCAGTGCATCCCCAGTGGTGCCAGTGCACTCTCTAGACTCACTGCACGGCATCCCCAGTGGTGCCAGTGCACTCTCTGGACTCACTGCAGTGCATCCCCAGTGGTGCCAGTACACTCTTTGGACTCACTGCACTGCATCCCCAGTGGTGCCAGTGCACTCTCTGGACTCACGGCACTGCATCCCCTGTGGTGCCAGTGCACTCTCTGGACTCACTGCACTGCATCCCCAGTGGTGCCAGTGCACTCACTGGACTCACCGGGGTGCATCCCCAGTGGTGCCAGTGCACTCTCTGGACTCACTGCACTGCATCCCCAGTGGTGCCAGTGCACTCTCTGGACTCACTGCACTGCATCCCCAGTGGTGCCATTGCACTCTCTGGACTCACTGCACTGCATCCCCAGTGGTGCAAGTGCACTCCCTGGACTCGCTGCAGTGCATCCCCAGTGGGGCCATTGCACTCTCTGAACTCACTGCACTGATTCCCAGTGGTGCCAGTGCACTCTCTGGACTCACTGCACTGCATCCCCAGTGGTGCCAGTGCACTCTCTGGACTCACTGCACTGCATCCCCATTGTTGCCAGTGCACTCTCTGGACTCACTGCACTCCATTCCCAGTGGTGCCAGTGCACTCTCTGGACTCACTGCACTGCATCCCCAGTGGTGCCAGTGCACTCTCTGGAGTCACTGTGCTGCATCCCCAGTGGTGCCAGTGCACTCTCTGGACTCATTCCACTGCATCTCCAGTGGTGCCAGTGCCCTCTCTGGACTCACTGCACTGCATCCCCAGTGGTGCCAGTGCACTCTCTGGACTCACTGCACTGCATCCCCAGTGGTGCCAGTGCACTCTCTGGACTCATGGCACTGCATCCCCAGTGGTGACAGTGCACTCTCTGGACTGACAGCACTGCATCCCCAGTGGTGCCAGTACACTCTCTGGACTCACGGCACTGCATCCCCAGTGGTGCCAGTGCACTCTCTGGAGTCACTGCAGTGCATCCCCAGGGGTGCCAGTGCACTCTCCTGAGTCACTGCACTGCATCCCCAGTGGTGCCAGTGCACTCTCTGGACTCACTGCACTGCATCCCCAGTGGTGCCAGTGCACTCTCTGGACTCACCGGGGTGCATCCCCAGTGGTGCCAGTGCACTCTCTGTACTCACTGCACTGCATCCCCAGTGGTGCCAGTGCACTCTCTGCACTCACTGCACTGCATCCCCAGTGGTGCCAGTGCACTCTCTGGACTCACTGCAGTGCATCACCAATGGTGCCAGTGCACTCTCTGGACTCACTGCACTGCATCCCCAGTGGTGCCAGTGCACTCTCTGGACTCACTGCACTGCATCCCCAGTGGTGCCAGTGCACTCTCTGGAGTCACTGCACTGCATCCCCAGTGGTGCCAGTGCACTCTCTGGACTCACTGTAGTGCATCACTCGTGGTGACAGTGCACTCTCTGGACTCACTGCACTGCATCCCCAGTGGTGCCAGTGCACTCTCTGGACTCACTGCACTGCATCCCCAGTGGTGCCAGTGCAATCTCTGGTCTCACTGCAGTGCATACCTAGTGGTGCCAGTGCACTGTCTGGACTCCCTGCACTGCATCCCCAGTGGTGCCACTGCACTCCCTGGACTCACTGCACTGCATCCTCAGTGGTGCCACTGCACTCTCTGGACTCACCAGGGTGCATCCCCAGTGGTGCCAGTGCACTCTCTGGACTCACTGCACTGCATCCCCAGTGGTGCCAGTGCACTCTCTGGACTCACTGCACTGCATCCCCAGTGGTTACAGTGCACTCTCTGGACTCACTGCACTGCATCCCCAGTGGTTACAGTGCACTCTCTGGACTCACTGCAGTGCATCCCCAGTGGTGCCAGTGCACTCTCTGGACTCACTGCACTGAATTCCCAGTGGTGCCAGTGCACTCTTTGGACTCACTGCACTGAATTCCTGGTGGTGCCAGTGCACTCTCTGCACGCACAGCACTGCATCCCCAGTGGTGCCAGTGAACTCTCTGGACTCACTGCAATGCATCCCCAGTGGTGCCAGTGTACTCTCTGGGCTCAGTGCACTGCATCCCCAGTGGTGCCAGTGCACTCTCTGGACTCACTGCACTGCATCCCCAGTGGTGCCAGTGCACACTCTGGACTCACGGCACTGCATCCCCAGTGGTGCCAGTGCACTCTCTGGGCTCACTGCACTGCATCCCCAGTGGTGCCAGGGTACTCTATGGAATCACTGCACTGCATCCCCAGTGGTGCCAGTGCACTCTCTGGACTCACTGCACTGCATCCCCAGTGGTGTCAGTGCACTCTCTGGACTCACTGCACTGCATCCCCAGTGGTGCCAGAGCACTCTCTGGACTCACTGCACTGCATCCCCAGTGGTGCCAGTGCACTCTCTGGACTCACTGGACTGCATCTCCAGTGGTGCCAGTGCACTCTCTGGATCACTACACTGCATCCCCATTGGTGCCAGTGAACTCTATGGAGTCACTGCAGTGCATCCCCAGGGGTACCAGTGCACTCTCTGGACTCACTGCACTGCATCCCCATTGGTGCCAGTGCACTCTCTGGACTCACAAATGACCATCCCCAGTGGCGCCAGTGCACTCTCTGGACTCACTGTACTGCATCCCCAGAGGTGCCAGTGCACTCTCTGGACTCACTGCACTCCATCCCCGGTGGTGCCAGTGCACTCTCTGGAGTCACTCCACTGCAACCCCAGTGGTGCCAGTGCACTCTCTGGACTCACTGCACTGCATCCCCAGTGGTGCCAGTGCACTCTCTGGACTCACTGCACTGCATCCCCAGTGGTGCCAGTGCACTCTCTGGACTCACTGCAGTGCATCCCCAGTGGTGCCAGTGCACTCTCTGGACTCACTACACTGCATCCCCAGTGGTGCCAGTGCACTCTCTGGACTCACTGCACTGCATCCCCAGTGGTGCCAGTGCACTCTCGGGACTCACTGCAGTGCATCCGCCGTGGTGCCAGTGCACTCTCTGGACTCACTGCACTGCATCCCCAGTGGTGCCAGTGCACTCTCTGGACTCACTGCACTGCATCCCCAGTGGTGCCAGTGCACTCTCTGGACTCACTGCACTGCATCCCCAGTGGTGCCAGTGCACACTGTGGACTCATGGCACTGCATCCCCAGTGGTGCCAGTGCACTCTCTGGACTCACGGCACTGCATCCCCAGTGGTGCCAGTGCACTCTCTGGACTCACGGCAGCGCATCCCCAGTGGTGACAGTGCACTCTGTGGACTCATTGCACTGCATCCCCAGTGGTGCCAGTGCACTCTCTGGACTCACTGCACTGCATCCCCACTGGTGCCAGGGTACTCTCTGGACTCACTGCACTGCATCCCCAGTGGTGCCAGGGCACTCTCTGGACTCACTGCACTGCATCTCCAGTGGTGCCAGTGCACTCTCTGGACTCACCGCACTGCATTCCCAGTGGTGCCAGTGCACTCTCTGGACTCTCTGCAGTGTATCCCCAGTGGTGCCAGTGCACTCTCTGGACTCACTGCACTGCGTCCCCGGTGGTGCCAGTGCACTCTCTGGACTCAAGGCACTGCATCCCCAGTGGTGCCAGTGCACTCTCTGGACTCACTGCACTGCATCCCCAGTGGTGCCAAGGCACTCTCTGGACTCACTGCACTGCATCCCCAGTGGTGCCAGTGTACTCTCTGAACTGACTGCACTGCATCCCCAGTGGTGCCAGTGCACTTTCGGGAGTCACTGCACTGCATCCCCAGTGGTTCCAGTGCACTCTCTGGACTCACTCCACTGCATCCCCAGTGGTGCCAGTGCACTCTCTGGACTCACTGCACTGCATCCCCAGTGGTGCCAGTGCACTCTCTGGACTCACTGCACTGCATCCCCAGTGGTGCCTGTGTATTCTCTAAACTCACTGCACTGCATCCCCAGTGGTGCCAGGGCACTCTCTGGACTCACTGCACTGCATCCCCAGTGGTTCCAGTGCACTCTCTGGACTCACTGCAGTGTATCCCCAGTGGTGCCAGTGCACTCTCTGGACTCACTGCACTGCATCCCCAGTGGTGCCAGTGCACTCTTTGGACTCACTGCACTGAATTCCCGGTGGTGCCAGTGCACTCTCTGGACTCACTGCACTGCATCCCCAGTGGTGCCAGTGAACTCTCTGGACTCACTGCAGTGCATCCCCAGTGGTGCCAGTGCACTCTCTGGACTCACTGCACTGCATCCCCAGTGGTGCCAGGGTACTCTCTGGACTCACTGCACTGCATCCCCATTGGTGCCAGTGCACTCTCTGGACTCACTAATGACCATCCCCAGTGGTGCCAGTGCACTCTCTGGACTCACTGCACTGCATCCCCAGTGGTGCCAGTGCACTCTCTGGACTCACTGCACTGCATCCCCAGTGGTGCCAGTGCACTCTCTGGACTCACCGGGGTGCATCCCCAGTGGTGCCAGTGCACTCTCTGGACTCACTGCACTGCATCCCCAGTGGTGCCAGTGCACTCTCTGGACTCACTGCACTGCATCCCCATTGGTGCCAGTGCACTCTCTGGACTCACTGCAGTGCATCCCCAGTGGTGCCAGTGCACTCTCTACACTCACTGCACTGCATCCCCAGTGGTGCCAATGCACTCTCTGGACTCACTGCAGTGCATCCCCAGTGGTGCCAGTGCACTCTCTGGACTCACTGCACTGCATCCCCAGGGGTGCCAGTGCACTCTCTGGACTCACTGCACTGCATCCCCAGTGGTGCCAGTGCACTCTCTGGACTCACTGCACTGCATCCCCAGTGGTGTCAGGTCACTCTCTGGACTCACTGCACTGCATCCCCAGTGGTGCCAGTGCACTCTCTGGACTCACTGCACTGCATCGCCGGTCGTGCCACTGCACTCTCTGGACTCACTGCACTGCATTCCCAGTGGTGCCAGTGCACTCTCTTGACTCACTGCAGTGCATCCCCAGTGGTGCCAGTGCACTCTCTAGACTCACTGCACGGCATCCCCAGTGGTGCCAGTGCACTCTCTGGACTCACTGCAGTGCATCCCCAGTGGTGCCAGTACACTCTTTGGACTCACTGCACTGCATCCCCAGTGGTGCCAGTGCACTCTCTGGACTCACGGCACTGCATCCCCTGTGGTGCCAGTGCACTCTCTGGACTCACTGCACTGCATCCCCAGTGGTGCCAGTGCACTCACTGGACTCACCGGGGTGCATCCCCTGTGGTGCCAGTGCACTCTCTGGACTCACTGCACTGCATCCCCAGTGGTGCCAGTGCACTCTCTGGACTCACTGCACTGCATCCCCAGTGGTGCCAGTGCACTCTCTGGACTCACTGCACTGCATCCCCAGTGGTGCAAGTGCACTCCCTGGACTCGCTGCAGTGCATCCCCAGTGGGGCCAGTGCACTCTCTGAACTCACTGCACTGATTCCCAGTGGTGCCAGTGCACTCTCTGGACTCACGGCACTGCATCCCCAGTGCTGTCAGTTAACTCTCTGGGCTCACTGCACTGCATCCCCAGTGGTGCCAGTGCACTCTCTGGGCTCACTGCACTGCATCCCCAGTGGTGCCAGGGTACTCTATGGAATCACTGCACTGCATCCCCAGTGGTGCCAGTGCACTCTCTGGACTCACTGCACTGCACCCCAGTGGTGTCAGTGCACTCTCTGAACTCACTGCACTGCATCCCCAGTGGTGCCAGTGCACTCTCTGGACTCACTGCACTGCATCCCCAGTGGTGCCAGTGCACTCTCTGGACTCACTGGACTGCATCTCCAGTGGTGCCAGTGCACTCTCTGGATCACTACACTGCATCCCCATTGGTGCCAGTGAACTCTATGGAGTCACTGCAGTGCATCCCCAGGGGTACCAGTGCACTCTCTGGACTCACTGCACTGCATCCCCATTGGTGTCAGTGCACTCTCTGGACTCACAAATGACCATCCCCAGTGGCGCCAGTGCACTCTCTGGACTCACTGCACTGCATCCCCAGTGGTGCCAGTGCACTCTCTGGACTCACTGCACTCCATCCCCGGTGGTGCCAGTGCACTCTCTGGACTCACTCCACTGCATCCCCAGTGGTGCCAGTGCACTCTCTGGACTCACTGCACTGCAACCCCAGTGGTGCCAGTGCACTCTCTGGACTCACTGCACTGCATCCCCAGTGGTGCCAGTGTACTCTCTGGACTCACAGCACTGCATCCCCAGTGGTGCCAGTGCACTCTCTGGACTCACTGCAGTGCATCCCCAGTGGTGCCAGTGCACTCTCTGGACTCACTACACTGCATCCCCAGTGGTGACAGTGCACTCTCTGGACTCACTGCACTGCATCCCCAGTGGTGCCAGTGCACTCTCTGGACTCACTGTAGTGCATCACTCGTGGTGCCAGTGCACTCTCTGGACTCACTGCACTGCATCCCCAGTGGTGCTAGTGCACTCTCTGGACTCACTGCAGTGCATCCCCAGTGGTGCCAGTGCACTCTCTGGACTCACTGCACTGCATCCCCAGTGGTGCCAGTGCACACTGTGGACTCACGGCACTGCATCCCCAGTGGTGCTAGTGTACTCTCTGGACTCACGGCACTGCATCCCCAGTGGTGCCAGTGCACTCTCTGGACTCACGGCAGCGCATCCCCAGTGGTGACAGTGCACTCTGTGGACTCATTGCACTGCATCCCCAGTGGTGCCAGTGCACTCTCTGGACTCACTGCACTGCATCCCCACTGGTGCCAGGGCACTCTCTGGACTCACTGCACTGCATCCCCAGTGGTGCCAGGGCACTCTCTGGACTCTCTGCAGTGTATCCCCAGTGGTGCCAGTGCACTCTCTGGACTCACTGCACTGCGTCCCCGGTGGTGCCAGTGCACTCTCTGGACTCAAGGCACTGCATCCCCAGTGGTGCCAGTGCACTCTCTGGACTCACTGCACTGCATCCCCAGTGGTGCCAAGGCACTCTCTGGACTCACTGCACTGCATCCCCAGTGTTGCCAGTGTACTCTCTGAACTGACTGCACTGCATACCCAGTGGTGCCAGTGCACTTTCGGGAGTCACTGCACTGCATCCCCAGTGGTTCCAGTGCACTCTCTGGACTCACTCCACTGCATCCCCAGTGGTGCCAGTGCACTCTCTGGACTCACTGCACTGCATCCCCAGTGGTGCCAGTGCACTCTCTGGACTCACTGCACTGCATCCCCAGTGGTGCCAGTGTATTCTCTGAACTCACTGCACTGCATCCCCAGTGGTGCCAGGGCACTCTCTGGACTCACTGCACTGCATCCCCAGTGGTTCCAGTGCACTCTCTGGACTCAATGCAGTGTATCCCCAGTGGTGCCAGTGCACTCTCTGGACTCACTGCACTGCATGCCCAGTGGTGCCAGTGCACTCTTTGGACTCACTGCACTGAATTCCCGGTGGTGCCAGTGCACTCTCTGGACTCACTGCACTGCATCCCCAGTGGTGCCAGTGAACTCTCTGGACTCACTGCAATGCATCCCCAGTGGTGCCAGTGCACTCTCTGGACTCACTGCAGTGCATCCCCAGTGGTGCCAGGGTACTCTCTGGACTCACTGCACTGCATCCCCATTGGTGCCAGTGCACTCTCTGGACTCACTGCACTGCATCCCCAGTGGTGCCAGTGCACTCTCTGGACTCACTGCACTGCATCCCCAGTGGTGTCAGGTCACTCTCTGGACTCACTGCACTGCATCCCCAGTGGTGCCAGTGCACTCTCTGGACTCACTGCACTGCATCGCCGGTCGTGCCACTGCACTCTCTGGACTCACTGCACTGCATTCCCAGTGGTGCCAGTGCACTCTCTTGACTCACTGCAGTGCATACCCAGTGGTGCCAGTGCACTGTCTAGACTCACTGCACGGCATCCCCAGTGGTGCCAGTGCACTCTCTGGACTCACTGCACTGCATCCCCAGTGGTGCCAGTGCACTCACTGGACTCACCAGGGTGCATCCCCAGTGGTGCCAGTGCACTCTCTGGACTCACTGCACTGCATCCCCAGTGGTGCCAGTGCACTCTCTGGACTCACTGCACTGCATCCCCAGTGGTGCCAGTGCACTCTCTGGACTCACTGCACTGCATCCCCAGTGGTGCAAGTGCACTCCCTGGACTCGCTGCAGTGCATCCCCAGTGGGGCCAGTGCACTCTCTGAACTCACTGCACTGATTCCCAGTGGTGCCAGTGCACTCTCTGGACTCACTGCACTGCATCCCCAGTGCTGTCAGTTAACTCTCTGGACTCACTGCACTGCATCCCCAGTGGTGCCAGTGCACTCTCTGGACTCACTGCACTGCATCCCCATTGTTGCCAGTGCACTCTCTGGACTCACTGCACTCCATTCCCAGTGGTGCCAGTGCACTCTCTGGACTCACTGCAGTGCATCCCCAGTGGTGCCAGTGCACTCTCTGGAGTCACTGTGCTGCATCCCCAGTGGTGCCAGTGCACTCTCTGGACTCATTGCACTGCATCTCCAGTGGTGCCAGTGCCCTCTCTGGACTCACTGCACTGCATCACCAGTGGTGCCAGTGCACTCTCTGGACTCACTGCACTGCATCCCCAGTGGTGCCAGTGCACTCTCTGGACTCATGGCACTGCATCCCCGGTGGTGACAGTGCACTCTCTGGACTGACAGCACTGCATCCCCAGTGGTGCCAGTACACTCTCTGGACTCACGGCACTGCATCCCCAGTGGTTACAGTGCACTCTCTGGACTCACTGCACTGCATCCCCAGGGGTGCCAGTGCACTCTTTGGAGTCACTGCACTGCATCCCCAGTGGTGCCAATGCACTCTCTGGACTCACTGCACAGCATCCCCAGTGGTGCCAGTGCACACTCTGGACTCACGGCACTGCATACCCAGTGGTGCCAGGGTACTTTCTGGACTCACTGCACTGCACACCCATTGGTGCCAGTGCACTCTCTGGACTCACTGAAGTGCATCCCCAGTGGTACCAGTGCACTCTCTTGACTCACTGCAGTGCATCCCCAGTGGTGCCAGTGCACTCTCTGGACTCACCGGGGTGCATCCCCAGTGGTGCCAGTGCACTCTCTGGACTCACTGCACTGCATCCCCAGTGGTGCCAGTGCACGCTCTGGAGTCACTGCACTGCATCCCCAGTGGTGCCAGTGCACTCTATGGAGTCACTGCAGTGCATCCCCAGGGGTGCCAGTGCACTCTCTGGACTCACTGCACTGCATCCCCAGTGGTGCCAGTGCACTCTCTGGACTCACTGCACTGGATCCCCAGTGGTGCCAGTACACTCTCTGGACTCACTGCACTGCATCCCCAGTGGTGCCAGTGCACTCTCTGGAGTCACAGCACTGCATCCCCTGTGGTGCCAGTGCACTCTTTGGACTCACTGCACTGCTTCCCAAGTGGTGCCAGTGCACTCTCTGGACTCACTCCACTGCATCCCCAGTGGTGCCAGTGCACACTCTGGACTCACGGCACTGCATCCCCAGTGGTGCCAGTGCACTCTATGGAGTCACTGCACTGCATCCCCATTGCTGCCAGTTCACTCTCTGGACTCACTGCAGTGCATCCCCAGTGGTGCCAGTGCACTCTCTGGACTCACTCCACTGCATCCCCAGTGGTGCCAGTGCACTCTCTGGACTCACCGGGGTGCATCCCCAGTGGTGCCAGTGCACTCTCTGGACTCACTGCAGTGCATCGCCAGTGGTCCCAATGCACTCTCTGGACTCACTACAGTGCATTCCCAGTGGTGCCAGTGCACTCTCTGGACTCACTGCAGTGCATCGCCAGTGGTTCCAGTGTGCTCTCTGGAGTCACTGCACTGCATCCCCAGTGGTGCCAGTGCACTATCTGGACTCACGGCAGTGCATCCCCAGTGGTGCCAGTGCGCTCTCTGGACTCACGGCACTGCATCCCCAGTGGTGCCAGTGCACTCTCTAGACTCACGGCAGTGCATCCCCAGTGGTGCCAGTGCACTCTCTGGAGTCACTGTGCTGCATCCCCAGTGGTGCCAGTGCACTCTCTGGACTCACTGCACTGCATCCCCAGTGGTGCCAGTGCACACTCTGGACTCACTGCACTGCATCCCCAGTGGTGCCAGTGCACTCTCTGGACTCACTGCACTGCATCCCCAGTGGTGCCAGCGCACTCTCTGGACTCACCGGGGTGCATCCCCAGTGGTGCCAGTGCACTCTCTGGACTCACTGCACTGCATCCCCAGTGGTGCCAGTGCACTCTCTGGACTCACTGTAGTGCATCATTCGTGGTGCCAGTGCACTCTCTGGACTCACTGCACTGCATCCCCAGTGGTGCCAGTGCACTCTCTGGACTCACTGCACTGCATCCCCAGTGGTGACAGTGCACTCTCTGCACTCACTGCACTGCATCCCCAGTGGTGCCAGTGCATACTGTGGACTCACTGCACTGCATCCCCAGTGGTGCTAGTGCACTCTCTGGACTCACGGCACTGCATCCCCAGTGGTGCCAGTGCAGTCTCTGGATTAACTGCACTGCATCCCCACTGGTGCCAGGGTACTCTCTGGACTCACTGCACTGCATTCCCAGTGGTGCCAGTGCACTCTCTGGACTCACTGCACTGTATCCCCAGTGGTGCCAGTGCACTCTCTGGACTCACTGCACTGCATCCCCAGTGGTGCCAGGGTACTCTCTGGACTCACTGCACTGCATCCCCAGTGGTGCCAGTGCACTCTCTGGACTCACCGCACTGCATCCCCAGTGGTGCCAGTGCACTCTCTGGACTCTCTGCAGTGCATCCCCAGTGGTGCCAGTGCACTCTCTGGACTCACTGCACTGCATCCCCGGTGGTGCCAGTGCACTCTCTGGACTCAAGGCACTGCATCCCCAGTGGTGCCAGTGCACTCTCTGGACTCACTGCACTGCATCCCCAGTGGTGCCAGTGCACTCTCTGGACTCACTGCACTCCATCCCCGGTGGTGCCAGTGCACTCTCTGGACTCACTCCACTGCATCCCCAGTGGTGCCAGTGCACTCTCTGGACTCACTGCACTGCAACCCCAGTGGTGCCAGTGCACTCTCTGGACTCACTGCACTGCATCCCCAGTGGTGCCAGTGCACTCTCTGGACTCACAGCACTGCATCCCCAGTGGTGCCAGTGCACTCTCTGGACTCACTGCAGTGCATCCCCAGTGGTGCCAGTGCACTCTCTGGACTCACTACACTGCATCCTCAGTGGTGACAGTGCACTCTCTGGACTCACTGCACTGCATCCCCAGTGGTGCCAGTGCACACTCTGGACTCACTGCACTGCATCCCCAGTGGTGCCAGGGTACTTTCTGGACTCACTGCACTGCACACCCATTGGTGCCAGTGCACTCTCTGGACTCACTGCACTGCATCCCCAGTGGTGCCAGTGCACTCTCTGGACTCACTGCAGTGCATCCGCAGTGGTGCCAGTGCACTCTCTGGACTCACCGGGGTGCATCCCCAGTGGTGCCAGTGCACTCTCTGGACTCACTGCACTGCATCCCCAGTGGTGCCAGCGCACTCTCTGGACTCACTGCACTGCATCCCCATTGGTGCCAGTGCACTCTCTGGACTCACTGCAGTGCATCCCCAGTGGTGCCAGTGCACTCTCTGGAGTCACTGCACTGCATCCCCAGGGGTGCCAGTGCACTCTCAGGACTCACTGCACTGCATCCCCAGTGGTGTCAGGTCACTCTCTGGACTCACTGCAGTGCATCCCCAGTGGTTCCAGTGTGCTCTCTGGAGTCACTGCACTGCATCCCCAGTGGTGCCAGTGCACTATCTGGACTCACAGCAGTGCATCCCCAGTGGTGCCAGTGCGCTCTCTGGACTCACGGCACTGCATCCCCAGTGGTGCCAGTGCACTCTCTAGACTCACGGCAGTGCATCCCCAGTGGTGCCAGTGCACTCTCTGGAGTCACTGTGCTGCATCCCCAGTGGTGCCAGTGCACTCTCTGGACTCACTGCACTGCATCCCCAGTGGTGCCAGTGCACACTCTGGACTCACTGCACTGCATCCCCAGTGGTGCCAGTGCACTCTCTGGACTCACTGCACTGCATCCCCAGTGGTGCCAGCGCACTCTCTGGACTCACCGGGGTGCATCCCCAGTGGTGCCAGTGCACTCTCTGGACTCACTGCACTGCATCCCCAGTGGTGCCAGTGCACTCTCTGGACTCACTGTAGTGCATCACTCGTGGTGCCAGTGCACTCTCTGGACTCACTGCACTGCATCCCCAGTGGTGCCAGTGCACTCTCTGGACTCACTGCACTGCATCCCCAGTGGTGACAGTGCACTCTCTGCACTCACTGCACTGCATCCCCAGTGGTGCCAGTGCATACTGTGGACTCACTGCACTGCATCCCCAGTGGTGCTAGTGCACTCTCTGGACTCACGGCACTGCATCCCCAGTGGTGCCAGTGCAGTCTCTGGATTAACTGCACTGCATCCCCACTGGTGCCAGGGTACTCTCTGGACTCACTGCACTGCATTCCCAGTGGTGCCAGTGCACTCTCTGGACTCACTGCACTGTATCCCCAGTGGTGCCAGTGCACTCTCTGGACTCACTGCACTGCATCCCCAGTGGTGCCAGGGTACTCTCTGGACTCACTGCACTGCATCCCCAGTGGTGCCAGTGCACTCTCTGGACTCACCGCACTGCATCCCCAGTGGTGCCAGTGCACTCTCTGGACTCTCTGCAGTGCATCCCCAGTGGTGCCAGTGCACTCTCTGGACTCACTGCACTGCATCCCCGGTGGTGCCAGTGCACTCTCTGGACTCAAGGCACTGCATCCCCAGTGGTGCCAGTGCACTCTCTGGACTCACTGCACTGCATCCCCAGTGGTGCCAGTGCACTCTCTGGACTCACTGCACTCCATCCCCGGTGGTGCCAGTGCACTCTCTGGACTCACTCCACTGCATCCCCAGTGGTGCCAGTGCACTCTCTGGACTCACTGCACTGCAACCCCAGTGGTGCCAGTGCACTCTCTGGACTCACTGCACTGCATCCCCAGTGGTGCCAGTGCACTCTCTGGACTCACAGCACTGCATCCCCAGTGGTGCCAGTGCACTCTCTGGACTCACTGCAGTGCATCCCCAGTGGTGCCAGTGCACTCTCTGGACTCACTACACTGCATCCTCAGTGGTGACAGTGCACTCTCTGGACTCACTGCACTGCATCCCCAGTGGTGCCAGTGCACACTCTGGACTCACTGCACTGCATCCCCAGTGGTGCCAGGGTACTTTCTGGACTCACTGCACTGCACACCCATTGGTGCCAGTGCACTCTCTGGACTCACTGCACTGCATCCCCAGTGGTGCCAGTGCACTCTCTGGACTCACTGCAGTGCATCCGCAGTGGTGCCAGTGCACTCTCTGGACTCACCGGGGTGCATCCCCAGTGGTGCCAGTGCACTCTCTGGACTCACTGCACTGCATCCCCAGTGGTGCCAGCGCACTCTCTGGACTCACTGCACTGCATCCCCATTGGTGCCAGTGCACTCTCTGGACTCACTGCAGTGCATCCCCAGTGGTGCCAGTGCACTCTCTGGAGTCACTGCACTGCATCCCCAGGGGTGCCAGTGCACTCTCTGGACTCACTGCACTGCATCCCCAGTGGTGCCAGTGCACTCTCAGGACTCACTGCACTGCATCCCCAGTGGTGTCAGGTCACTCTCTGGACTCACTGCAGTGCATCCCCAGTGGTTCCAGTGTGCTCTCTGGAGTCACTGCACTGCATCCCCAGTGGTGCCAGTGCACTATCTGGACTCACAGCAGTGCATCCCCAGTGGTGCCAGTGCGCTCTCTGGACTCACGGCACTGCATCCCCAGTGGTGCCAGTGCACTCTCTAGACTCACGGCAGTGCATCCCCAGTGGTGCCAGTGCACTCTCTGGAGTCACTGTGCTGCATCCCCAGTGGTGCCAGTGCACTCTCTGGACTCATTGCACTGCATCTCCAGTGGTGCCAGTGCCCTCTCTGGACTCACTGCACTGCATCCCCAGTGGTGCCAGTGCACTCTCTGGACTCACTGCACTGCATCCCCAGTGGTGCCAGTGCACTCTCTGGACTCACCGGGGTGCATCCCCAGTGGTGCCAGTGCACTCTCTGGACTCACTGCACTGCATCCCCAGTGGTGCCAGTGCACTCTCTGGACTCACTGTAGTGCATCACTCGTGGTGCCAGTGCACTCTCTGGACTCACTGCAGTGCATCCCCAGTGGTGCCAGTGCACTCTCTGGACTCACTGCACTGCATCCCCAGTGGTGACAGTGCACTCTCTGCACTCACTGCACTGCATCCCCAGTGGTGCCAGTGCATACTGTGGACTCACTGCACTGCATCCCCAGTGGTGCTAGTGCACTCTCTGGACTCACGGCACTGCATCCCCAGTGGTGCCAGTGCAGTCTCTGGACTAACTGCACTGCATCCCCACTGGTGCCAGGGTACTCTCTGGACTCACTGCACTGCATTCCCAGTGGTGCCAGTGCACTCTCTGGACTCACTGCACTGTATCCCCAGTGGTGCCAGTGCACTCTCTGGACTCACTGCACTGCATCCCCAGTGGTGCCAGGGTACTCTCTGGACTCACTGCACTGCATCCCCAGTGGTGCCAGTGCACTCTCTGGACTCACCGCACTGCATCCCCAGTGGTGCCAGTGCACTCTCTGGACTCTCTGCAGTGCATCCCCAGTGGTGCCAGTGCACTCTCTGGACTCACTGCACTGCATCCCCGGTGGTGCCAGTGCACTCTCTGGACTCACCGCACTGCATCCCCAGTGGTGCCAGTGCACTCTCTGGACTCTCTGCAGTGCATCCCCAGTGGTGCCAGTGCACTCTCTGGACTCACTGCACTCCATCCCCGGTGGTGCCAGTGCACTCTCTGGACTCACTCCACTGCATCCCCAGTGGTGCCAGTGCACTCTCTGGACTCACTGCACTGCAACCCCAGTGGTGCCAGTGAACTCTCTGGACTCACTGCACTGCATCCCCAGTGGTGCCAGTGCACTCTCTGGACTCACAGCACTGCATCCCCAGTGGTGCCAGTGCACTCTCTGGACTCACTGCAGTGCATCCCCAGTGGTGCCAGTGCACTCTCTGGACTCACTACACTGCATCCTCAGTGGTGACAGTGCACCCTCTGGACTCACTGCAGTGCATCCCCAGTGGTGCCAGTGCACTCTCTGGACTCACTGTAGTGCATCACTCGTGGTGCCAGTGCACTCTCTGGACTCACTGCACTGCATCCCCATTGGTGCCAGTGCACTCTCTGGACTCACTGCACTGCATCCCCAGTGGTGCCGGTGCACACTGTGGACTCACGGCACTGCATCCCCAGTGGTGCTAGTGCACTCTCTGGACTCACGGCACTGCATCCCCAGTGGTGCCAGTGCACTCTCTGGACTCACGGCAGCGCATCCCCAGTGGTGACAGTGCACTCTGTGGACTCATTGCACTGCATCCCCAGTGGTGACAGTGCACTCTGTGGACTCACTGCACTGCATCCCCACTGGTGCCAGGGTACTCTCTGGACTCACTGCACTGCATCCCCAGTGGTGCCAGGGCAAACTCTGGACTCACTGCACTGCATCTCCAGTGGTGCCAGTGCACTCTCTGGACTCACCGCACTGCATTCCCAGTGGTGCCAGTGCACTCTCTGGACTCTCTGCAGTGTATCCCCAGTGGTGCCAGTGCACTCTCTGGACTCACTGCACTGCGTCCCCAGTGGTGCCAGTGCACTCTCTGGACTCAAGGCACTGCATCCCCAGTGGTGCCAGTGCACTCTCTGGACTCTCTGCACTGCATCCCCAGTGGTGCCAAGGCACTCTCTGGACTCACTGCACTGCATCCCCAGTGGTGCCAGTGTACTCTCTGAACTGACTGCACTGCATCCCCAGTGGTGCCAGTGCACTTTCGGGAGTCACTGCACTGCATCCCCAGTGGTTCCAGTGCACTCTCTGGACTCTCTGCAGTGTATCCCCGGTGGTGCCAGTGCACTCTCTGGACTCACTGCACTGCATCCCCATTGGTGCCAGTGCACTCTCTGGACTCACTGCACTGCATCCCCAGTGGTGCCAGTGCACACTGTGGACTCACGGCACTGCATCCCCAGTGGTGCTAGTGCACTCTCTGGACTCACGGCACTGCATCCCCAGTGGTGCCAGTGCACTCTCTGGACTCACGGCAGCGCATCCCCAGTGGTGACAGTGCACTCTGTGGACTCATTGCACTGCATCCCCAGTGGTGCCAGTGCACTCTCTGGACTCACTGCACTGCGTCCCCGGTGGTGCCAGTGCACTCTCTGGACTCACTGCACTGCGTCCCCGGTGGTGCCAGTGCACTCTCTGGACTCACTCCACTGCATCCCCAGTGGTGCCAGTGCACTCTCTGGACTCACTGCACTGCATCCCCAGTGGTGCCAGTGCACTCTCTGGACTCACTGCACTGCATCCCCAGTGGTCTCAGTGTATTCTCTGAACTCACTGAACTGCATCCCCAGTGGTGCCAGGGCACTCTCTGGACTCACTGCACTGCATCCCCAGTGGTTCCAGTGCACTCTCTGGACTCACTGCAGTGTATCCCCAGTGGTGCCAGTGCACTCTCTGGACTCACTGCACTGCATCCCCAGTGGTGCCAGTGCACTCTTTGGACTCACTGCACTGAATTCCCGGTGGTGCCAGTGCACTCTCTGGACTCACTGCACTGCATCCCCAGTGGTGCCAGTGAACTCTCTGGACTCACTGCAATGCATCCCCAGTGGTGCCAGTGCACTCTCTGGACTCACTGCACTGCATCCCCAGTGGTGCCAGGGTACTCTCTGGACTCACTGCACTGCATCGCCAGTGGTGCCAGTGCACTCTCTGGACTCACGGCACTGCATCCCCATTGGTGCCAGTGCACTCTCTGGACTCACTAATGACCATCCCCAGTGGTGCCAGTGCACTCTCTGGACTCACTGCACTGCATCCCCAGTGGTGCCAGTGCACTCTCTGGACTCACCGGGGTGCATCCCCAGTGGTGCCAGTGCACTCTCTGGACTCACTGCACTGCATCCCCAGTGGTGCCAGCGCACTCTCTGGACTCACTGCACTACATCCCCATTGGTGCCAGTGCACTCTCTGGACTCACTGCAGTGCATCCCCAGTGGTGCCAGTGCACTCTCTGGACTCACTGCACTGCATCCCCAGGGGTGCCAGTGCACTCTCTGGACTCACTGCACTGCATCCCCAGTGGTGCCAGTGCACTCTCAGGACTCACTGCACTGCATCCCCAGTGGTGTCAGGTCACTCTCTGGACTCACTGCAGTGCATCCCCAGTGGTTCCAGTGTGCTCTCTGGAGTCACTGCACTGCATCCCCAGTGGTGCCAGTGCACTATCTGGACTCACAGCAGTGCATCCCCAGTGGTGCCAGTGCGCTCTCTGGACTCACGGCACTGCATCCCCAGTGGTGCCAGTGCACTCTCTAGACTCACGGCAGTGCATCCCCAGTGGTGCCAGTGCACTCTCTGGAGTCACTGTGCTGCATCCCCAGTGGTGCCAGTGCACTCTCTGGACTCATTGCACTGCATCTCCAGTGGTGCCAGTGCCCTCTCTGGACTCACTGCACTGCATCCCCAGTGGTGCCAGTGCACTCTCTGGACTCACTGCAGTGCATCCCCAGTGGTGCCAGTGCACTCTCTGGACTCACCGGGGTGCATCCCCAGTGGTGCCAGTGCACTCTCTGGACTAACTGCACTGCATCCCCAGTGGTGCCAGTGCACTCTCTGGACTCACTGTAGTGCATCACTCGTGGTGCCAGTGCACTCTCTGGACTCACTGCACTGCATCCCCAGTGGTGCCAGTGCACTCTCTGGACTCACTGCACTGCATCCCCAGTGGTGACAGTGCACTCTCTGCACTCACTGCACTGCATCCCCAGTGGTGCCAGTGCATACTGTGGACTCACTGCACTGCATCCCCAGTGGTGCTAGTGCACTCTCTGGACTCACGGCACTGCATCCCCAGTGGTGCCAGTGCAGTCTCTGGACTAACTGCACTGCATCCCCACTGGTGCCAGGGTACTCTCTGGACTCACTGCACTGCATTCCCAGTGGTGCCAGTGCACTCTCTGGACTCACTGCACTGTATCCCCAGTGGTGCCAGTGCACTCTCTGGACTCACTGCACTGCATCCCCAGTGGTGCCAGGGTACTCTCTGGACTCACTGCACTGCATCCCCAGTGGTGCCAGTGCACTCTCTGGACTCACCGCACTGCATCCCCAGTGGTGCCAGTGCACTATCTGGACTCTCTGCAGTGCATCCCCAGTGGTGCCAGTGCACTCTCTGGACTCACTGCACTGCATCCCCGGTGGTGCCAGTGCACTCTCTGGACTCAAGGCACTGCATCCCCAGTGGTGCCAGTGCACTCTCTGGACTCACTGCACTGCATCCCCAGTGGTGCCAGTGCACTCTCTGGACTCACTGCACTCCATCCCCGGTGGTGCCAGTGCACTCTCTGGACTCACTCCACTGCATCCCCAGTGGTGCCAGTACACTCTCTGGACTCACTGCACTGCAACCCCAGTGGTGCCAGTGAACTCTCTGGACTCACTGCACTGCATCCCCAGTGGTGCCAGTGCACTCTCTGGACTCACAGCACTGCATCCCCAGTGGTGCCAGTGCACTCTCTGGACTCACTGCACTGCATCCCCAGTGGTGCCAGTGCACTCTCTGGACTCACTACACTGCATCCTCAGTGGTGACAGTGCACTCTCTGGACTCACTGCACTGCATCCCCAGTGGTGCCAGTGCACTCTCTGGACTCACTGTAGTGCATCACTCGTGGTGCCAGTGCACTCTCTGGACTCACTGCACTGCATCCCCAGTGGTGCTAGTGCACTCTCTGGACTCACTGCACTGCATCCCCATTGGTGCCAGTGCACTCTCTGGACTCACTGCACTGCATCCCCAGTGGTGCCGGTGCACACTGTGGACTCACGGCACTGCATCCCCAGTGGTGCTAGTGCACTCTCTGGACTCACGGCACTGCATCCCCAGTGGTGCCAGTGCACTCTCTGGACTCACGGCAGCGCATCCCCAGTGGTGACAGTGCACTCTGTGGACTCATTGCACTGCATCCCCAGTGGTGCCAGTGCACTCTCTGGACTCACTGCACTGCATCCCCACTGGTGCCAGGGTACTCTCTGGACTCACTGCACTGCATCCCCAGTGGTGCCAGGGCAAACTCTGGACTCACTGCACTGCATCTCCAGTGGTGCCAGTGCACTCTCTGGACTCACCGCACTGCATTCCCAGTGGTGCCAGTGCACTCTCTGGACTCTCTGCAGTGTATCCCCAGTGGTGTCAGTGCACTCTCTGGACTCACTGCACTGCGTCCCCGGTGGTGCCAGTGCACTCTCTGGACTCAAGGCACTGCATCCCCAGTGGTGCCAGTGCACTCTCTGGACTCTCTGCACTGCATCCCCAGTGGTGCCAAGGCACTCTCTGGACTCACTGCACTGCATCCCCAGTGGTGCCAGTGTACTCTCTGAACTGACTGCACTGCATACCCAGTGGTGCCAGTGCACTTTCGGGAGTCACTGCACTGCATCCCCAGTGGTTCCAGTGCACTCTCTGGACTCTCTGCAGTGTATCCCCGGTGGTGCCAGTGCACTCTCTGGACTCACTGCACTGCATCCCCATTGGGGCCAGTGCACTCTCTGGACTCACTGCACTGCATCCCCAGTGGTGCCAGTGCACACTGTGGACTCACGGCACTGCATCCCCAGTGGTGCTAGTGCACTCTCTGGACTCACGGCACTGCATCCCCAGTGGTGCCAGTGCACTCTCTGGACTCACGGCAGCGCATCCCCAGTGGTGACAGTGCACTCTGTGGACTCATTGCACTGCATCCCCAGTGGTGCCAGTGCACTCTCTGGACTCACTGCACTGCGTCCCCGGTGGTGCCAGTGCACTCTCTGGACTCACTGCACTGCGTCCCCGGTGGTGCCAGTGCACTCTCTGGACTCACTCCACTGCATCCCCAGTGGTGCCAGTGCACTCTCTGGACTCACTGCACTGCATCCCCAGTGGTGCCAGTGCACTCTCTGGACTCACTGCACTGCATCCCCAGTGGTGCCAGTGTATTCTCTGAACTCACTGCACTGCATCCCCAGTGGTGCCAGGCCACTCTCTGGACTCACTGCACTGCATCCCCAGTGGTTCCAGTGCACTCTCTGGACTCACTGCAGTGTATCCCCAGTGGTGCCAGTGCACTCTCTGGACTCACTGCACTGCATCCCCAGTGGTGCCAGTGCACTCTTTGGACTCACTGCACTGAATTCCCGGTGGTGCCAGTGCACTCTCTGGACTCACTGCACTGCATCCCCAGTGGTGCCAGTGAACTCTCTGGACTCACTGCAATGCATCCCCAGTGGTGCCAGTGCACTCTCTGGACTCACTGCACTGCATCCCCAGTGGTGCCAGGGTACTCTCTGGACTCACTGCACTGCATCCCCAGTGGTGCCAGTGCACTCTCTGGACTCACGGCACTGCATCCCCATTGGTGCCAGTGCACTCTCTGGACTCACTAATGACCATCCCCAGTGGTGCCAGTGCACTCTCTGGACTCACTGCACTGCATCCCCAGTGGTGCCAGGGCACTCTCTGGACTCACTGCACTGCATCCCCAGTGGTTCCAGTGCACTCTCTGGACTCACTGCAGTGTATCCCCAGTGGTGCCAGTGCACTCTCTGGACTCACTGCACTGCATCCCCAGTGGTGCCAGTGCACTCTTTGGACTCACTGCACTGAATTCCCGGTGGTGCCAGTGCACTCTCTGGACTCACTGCACTGCATCCCCAGTGGTGCCAGTGAACTCTCTGGACTCACTGCAATGCATCCCCAGTGGTGCCAGTGCACTCTCTGGACTCACTGCACTGCATCCCCAGTGGTGCCAGGGTACTCTCTGGACTCACTGCACTGCATCCCCAGTGGTGCCAGTGCACTCTCTGGACTCACGGCACTGCATCCCCATTGGTGCCAGTGCACTCTCTGGACTCACTAATGACCATCCCCAGTGGTGCCAGTGCACTCTCTGGACTCACTGCACTGCATCCCCAGTGGTGCCAGTGCACTCTCTGGACTCACCGGGGTGCATCCCCAGTGGTGCCAGTGCACTCTCTGGACTCACTGCACTGCATCCCCAGTGGTGCCAGCGCACTCTCTGGACTCACTGCACTGCATCCCCATTGGTGCCAGTGCACTCTCTGGACTCACTGCAGTGCATCCCCAGTGGTGCCAGTGCACTCTCTGGACTCACTGCACTGCATCCCCAGGGGTGCCAGTGCACTCTCTGGACTCACTGCACTGCATCCCCAGTGGTGCCAGTGCACTCTCAGGACTCACTGCACTGCATCCCCAGTGGTGTCAGGTCACTCTCTGGACTCACTGCACTGCATCCCCAGTGGTGCCAGTGCACTCTCTGGACTCACTGCACTGCATCGCCGGTCGTGCCACTGCACTCTCTGGACTCACTGCACTGCATTCCCAGTGGTGCCAGTGCACTCTCTTGACTCACTGCAGTGCATCCCCAGTGGTGCCAGTGCACTCTCTAGACTCACTGCACGGCATCCCCAGTGGTGCCAGTGCACTCTCTGGACTCACTGCAGTGCATCCCCAGTGGTGCCAGTACACTCTTTGGACTCACTGCACTGCATCCCCAGTGGTGCCAGTGCACTCTCTGGACTCACTGCACTGCATCCCCAGTGGTGCCAGTGCACTCTCTGGACTCACTGCACTGCATCCCCAGTGGTGCCAGTGCACTCACTGGACTCACCGGGGTGCATCCCCAGTGGTGCCAGTGCACTCTCTGGACTCACTGCACTGCATCCCCAGTGGTGCCAGTGCACTCTCTGGACTCACTGCAGTGCATCCCCAGTGGGGCCAGTGCACTCTCTGAACTCACTGCACTGATTCCCAGTGGTGCCAGTGCACTCTCTGGACTCACTGCACTGCATCCCCAGTGCTGTCAGTTAACTCCCTGGACTCACTGCACTGCATCCCCAGTGGTGCCAGTGCACTCTCTGGACTCACTGCACTGCATCCCCATTGTTGCCAGTGCACTCTCTGGACTCACTGCACTCCATTCCCAGTGGTGCCAGTGCACTCTCTGGACTCACTGCAGTGCATCCCCAGTGGTGCCAGTGCACTCTCTGGAGTCACTGTGCTGCATCCCCAGTGGTGCCAGTGCACTCTCTGGACTCATTGCACTGCATCTCCAGTGGTGCCAGTCCCCTCTCTGGACTCACTGCACTGCATCCCCAGTGGTGCCAGTGCACTCTCTGGACTCACTGCACTGCATCCCCAGTGGTGCCAGTGCACTCTCTGGACTCATGGCACTGCATCCCCGGTGGTGACAGTGCACTCTCTGGACTGACAGCACTGCATCCCCAGTGGTGCCAGTACACTCTCTGGACTCACGGCACTGCATCCCCAGTGGTGCCAGTGCACTCTCTGGAGTCACTGCAGTGCATCCCCAGGGGTGCCAGTGCACTCTTTGGAGTCACTGCACGGCATCCCCAGTGGTGCCAATGCACTCTCTGGACTCACTGCACAGCATCCGCAGTGGTGCCAGTGCACACTCTGGACTCACGGCACTGCATCCCCAGTGGTGCCAGGGTACTTTCTGGACTCACTGCACTGCACACCCATTGGTGCCAGTGCACTCTCTGGACTCACTGAAGTGCATCCCCAGTGGTGCCAGTGCACTCTCTGGACTCACTGCAGTGCATCCCCAGTGGTGCCAGTGCACTCTCTGGACTCACCGGGGTGCATCCCCAGTGGTGCCAGTGCACTCTCTGGACTCACTGCACTGCATCCCCAGTGGTGCCAGTGCACGCTCTGGAGTCACTGCACTGCATCCCCAGTGGTGCCAGTGCTCTCTATGGAGTCACTGCAGTGCATCCCCAGGGGTGCCAGTGCACTCTCTGGACTCACTGCACTGCATCCCCAGTGGTGCCAGTGCACTCTCTGGACTCACTGCACTGGATCCCCAGTGGTGCCAGTACACTCTCTGGACTCACAGCACTGCATCCCCTGTGGTGCCAGTGCACTCTTTGGACTCACTGCACTGCTTCCCAAGTGGTGCCAGTGCACTCTCTGGACTCACTCCACTGCATCCCCAGTGGTGCCAGTGCACACTCTGGACTCACGGCACTGCATCCCCAGTGGTGCCAGTGCACTCTATGGAGTCACTGCACTGCATCCCCATTGCTGCCAGTTCACTCTCTGGACTCACTGCAGTGCATCCTCAGTGGTGCCAGTGCACTCTCTGGACTCACTGCAGTGCATCCCCAGTGGTGCCAGTGCACTCTCTGGACTCTCCGGGGTGCATCCCCAGTGGTGCCAGTGCACTCTCTGGACTCACTGCAGTGCATCGCCAGTGGTCCCAATGCACTCTCTGGACTCACTACAGTGCATTCCCAGTGGTGCCAGTGCACTCTCTGGACTCACTGCAGTGCATCCCCAGTGGTTCCAGTGTGCTCTCTGGAGTCACTGCACTGCATCCCCAGTGGTGCCAGTGCACTATCTGGACTCACTGCAGTGCATCCCCAGTGGTGCCAGTGCGCTCTCTGGACTCACGGCACTGCATCCCCAGTGGTGCCAGTGCACTCTCTAGACTCACGGCAGTGCATCCCCAGTGGTGCCAGTGCGCTCTCTGGACTCACGGCACTGCATCCCCAGTGGTGCCAGTGCACTCTCTAGACTCACGGCAGTGCATCCCCAGTGGTGCCAGTGCACTCTCTGGAGTCACTGTGCTGCATCCCCAGTGGTGCCAGTGCACTCTCTGGACTCATTGCACTGCATCTCCAGTGGTGCCAGTGCCCTCTCTGGACTCACTGCACTGCATCCCCAGTGGTGCCAGTGCACTCTCTGGACTCACTGCACTGCATCCCCAGTGGTGCCAGTGCACTCTCTGGACTCACTGCACTGCATCCCCAGTGGTGCCAGTGCACTCTCTGGACTCACTGCACTGCATCCCCAGTGGTGCCAGTGCATACTGTGGACTCACTGCACTGCATCCCCAGTGGTGCTAGTGCACTCTCTGGACTCACGGCACTGCATCCCCAGTCGTGCCAGTGCAGTCTCTGGACTAACTGCACTGCATCCCCACTGGTGCCAGGGTACTCTCTGGACTCACTGCACTGCATTCCAAGTGGTGCCAGTGCACTCTCTGGACTCACTGCACTGCATCCCCAGTGGTGCCAGTGCACTCTCTGGACTCACTGCACTGCATCCCCAGTGGTGCCAGGGTACTCTCTGGACTCACTGCACTGCATCCCCAGTGGTGCCAGTGCACTCTCTGGACTCACCGCACTGCATCCCCAGTGGTGTCAGGTCACTCTCTGGACTCACTGCACTGCATCCCCAGTGGTGCCAGTGCACTCTCTGGACTCACTGCACTGCATCCCCGGTGGTGCCAGTGCACTCTCTGGACTCAAGGCACTGCATTCCCAGTGGTGCCAGGGCACTCTCTGGACTCACTGCACTGCATCCCCAGTGGTTCCAGTGCACTCTCTGGACTCACTGCAGTGCATCCCCAGTGTTGCCAGTGCACTCTCTGGACTCACTGCACTGCATCTCCAGTGCTGCCAGTGCACTCTTTGGACTCACTGCACTGAATTCCCGGTGGTGCCAGTGCACTCTCTTGAGTCACTGCACTGCATCCCCAGTGGTGCCAGTGTACTCTCTGTACCCACTGCACTGAATTCCCAGTGGTGCCAGTGCACTCTCTGGACTCACTGCACTGCATCCCCAGTGGTGCCAGTGCACTCTCTGGACTCACTGCAGTGCATTCCCCAGTGGTGCCACTGCACTCTCTGGACTCACCGGGGTGCATCATCAGTGGTGCCAGTGCACTCTCTGGACTCACCGGGGTGCATCCCCAGTGGTGCCAGTGCACTCTCTGGACTCACTGCACTGCATCCCCAGTGGTGCCAGTGCACTCTCTGGACTCACTGCACTGCATCCCCAGTGGTGCCACTGCACTCTCTGGACTCACTGCACTGCATCACAAATGGTGCCAGTGCACTCTCTGGACTCACTGCACTGCATCCCCAGTGGTGCCAGTGCACTCTCTGCACTCACTGCACTGCATCCCCAGTGGTGACAGTGCACTCTCTGGACTCACTGCACTGCATCCCCAGTGGTGCCAGTGCACTCTCTGGACTCACTGTAGTGCATCACTCGTGGTGCCAGTGCACTCTCTGGACTCAATGCACTGCATCCCCAGTGGTGCCAGTGCACTCTCTGGACTCACTGCACTGCATCCCCAGTGGTGCCAGTGCACTCTCTGGAGTCACTCCACTGCATCCCCAGTGGTGCCAGTGCACTCTCTGGACTCACTGCACTGCATCCCCAGTGGTGCCAGTGCACTCTCTGGACTCACTGTAGTGCATCACTCGTGGTGCCAGTGCACTCTCTGGACTCACTGCACTGCATCCCCAGTGGTGCCAATGCACTCTTTGGACTCACTGCACTGCATCCCAAGTGGTGCCAGTGCACTCTCTGGACTCACTCCACTGCATCCCCAGTGGTGCCAGTGCACACTCTGGACTCACGGCACTGCATCCCCAGTGGTGCCAGTGCACTCTATGGAGTCACTGCACTGCATCCCCAGTGCTACCAGTTCACTCTCTGGACTCACTGCAGTGCATCCTCAGTGGTGCCAGTGCACTCTCTGGACTCACTCCACTGCATCCCCAGTGGTGCCAGTGCACTCTCTGGACTCACCGGGGTGCATCCCCAGTGGTGCCAGTGCACTCTCTGGACTCACTGCACTGCATCCCCAGTGGTCCCAATGCACTCTCTGGACTCACTACAGTGCATTCCCAGTGGTGCCAGTGCACTCTCTGGACTCACTGCAGTGCATCCCCAGTGGTTCCAGTGTGCTCTCTGGAGTCACTGCACTGCATCCCCAGTGGTGCCAGTGCACTATCTGGACTCACGGCAGTGCATCCCCAGTGGTGCCAGTGCGCTCTCTGGACTCACTGGAGTGCATCCCCAGTGGTGCCAGTGCACTCTCTATACTCACTGCACTGCATCCCCAGTGGTGCCAGTGCACTCTCTGGACTCACTGCAGTGCATCCCCAGTGGTGCCAGTGCACTCTCTGGACTCACTGCACTGCATCCCCAGTGGTTCCAGTGCACTCTCTGGACTCACTGCACTGCATCCCCAGTGCTGCCAGTGCACTCTTTGGACTCACTGCACTGAATTCCCGGTGGTGCCAGTGCACTCTCTGGACTCACAGCACTGCATCCCCAGTGGTGCCAGTGCACTCTCTGGACTCACTGCACTGCATCCCCAGTGGTGCCAGTGCACTCTCTGGACTCACTGTAGTGCATCACTCGTGGTGCCAGTGCACTCTCTGGACTCACTGCACTGCATCCCCAGTGGTGCCAGTGCACTCTCTGGACTCACTGCACTGCATCCCCAGTGGTGCCAGGGTACTCTCTGGACTCACTGCACTGCATCCCCAGTGGTGCCAGTGCACTCTCTGGACTCACCGCACTGCATCCCCAGTGGTGCCAGTGCACTCTCTGGACTCTCTGCAGTGCATCCCCAGTGGTGCCAGTGCACTCTCTGGACTCACCGCACTGCATCCCCAGTGGTGCCAGTGCACTCTATGGAGTCACTGCACTGCATCCCCATTGCTGCCAGTTCACTCTCTGGACTCACTCCACTGCATCCCCAGTGGTGCCAGTGCACTCTCTGGACTCACCGGGGTGCATCCCCAGTGGTGCCAGTGCACTCTCTGGACTCACTGCAGTGCATCGCCAGTGGTCCCAATGCACTCTCTGGAGTCACTGTGCTGCATCCCCAGTGGTGCCAGTGCACTCTCTGGACTCATTGCACTGCATCTACAGTGGTGCCAGTGCCCTCTCTGGACTCACTGCACTGCATCCCCAGTGGTGCCAGTGCACTCTCTGGACTCACTGCACTGCATCCCCAGTGGTGCCAGTGCACTCTCTGGACTCACTGCACTGCATCCCCAGTGGTGCCAGTGCACTCTCTGGACTCACTGTAGTGCATCACTCGTGGTGCCAGTGCACTCTCTGGACTCACTGCACTGCATCCCCAGTGGTGCCAGTGCACTCTCTGGACTCACTGCACTGCATCCCCAGTGGTGCCAGTGCATACTGTGGACTCACTGCACTGCATCCCCAGTGGTGCTAGTGCACTCTCTGGACTCACGGCACTGCATCCCCAGTGGTGCCAGTGCAGTCTCTGGACTAACTGCACTGCATCCCCACTGGTGCCAGGGTACTCTCTGGACTCACTGCACTGCATTCCAAGTGGTGCCAGTGCACTCTCTGGACTCACTGCACTGCATCCCCAGTGGTGCCAGTGCACTCTCTGGACTCACTGCACTGCATCCCCAGTGGTGCCAGGGTACTCTCTGGACTCACTGCACTGCATCCCCAGTGGTGCCAGTGCACTCTCTGGACTCACCGCACTGCATCCCCAGTGGTGTCAGGTCACTCTCTGGACTCACTGCACTGCATCCCCAGTGGTGCCAGTGCACTCTCTGGACTCACTGCACTGCATCCCCGGTGGTGCCAGTGCACTCTCTGGACTCAAGGCACTGCATTCCCAGTGGTGCCAGTGCACTCTTTGGACTCACTGCACTGCATCCCCAGTGGTGCCAGTGTATTCTCTGAACTCACTGTACTGCATCCCACGTGGTGCCAGGGCACTCTCTGGACTCACTGCACTGCATCCCCAGTGGTTCCAGTGCACTCTCTGGACTCACTGCACTGCATCCCCAGTGGTGCCAGTGCACTCTTTGGACTCACTGCACTGAATTCCCGGTGGTGCCAGTGCACTCTCTTGAGTCACTGCACTGCATCCCCAGTGGTGCCAGTGTACTCTCTGTACCCACTGCACTGAATTCCCAGTGGTGCCAGTGCACTCTCTGGACTCACTGCACTGCATCCCCAGCGGTGCCAGTGCACTCTCTGGACTCACGGCACTGCATCCCCTGTGGTGCCAGTGCACTCTCTGGACTCACTGCACTGCATCCCCAGTGGTGCCAGTGCACTCTCTGGACTCACCGGAGTGCATCCCCAGTGGTGCCAGTGCACTCTCTGGACTCACTGCACTGCATCCCCAGTGGTGCCAGTGCACTCTCTGCACTCACTGCACTGCATCCCCAGTGGTGCCACTGCACTCTCTGGACTCACTGCAGTGCATCACAAATGGTGCCAGTGCACTCTCTGGACTCACTGCACTGCATCCCCAATGGTGCCAGTGCACTCTCTGCACTCACTGCACTGCATCCCCAGTGGTGACAGTGCACTCTCTGGACTCACTGCACTGCATCCCCAGTGGTGCCAGTGCACTCTCTGGACTCACTGTAGTGCATCACTCGTGGTGCCAGTGCACTCTCTGGACTCACTGCACTGCATCCCCAGTGGTGCCAGTGCACTCTCTGGACTCACTGCACTGCATCCCCAGTGGTGCCAGTGCACTCTCTGGAGTCACAGCACTGCATCCCCTGTGGTGCCAGTGCACTCTTTGGACTCACTGCACTGCATCCCAAGTGGTGCCAGTGCACTCTCTGGACTCACTCCACTGCATCCCCAGTGGTGCCAGTGCACACTCTGGACTCACGGCACTGCATCCCCAGTGGTGCCAGTGCACTCTATGGAGTCACTGCACTGCATCCCCAGTGCTGCCAGTTCACTCTCTGGACTCACTGCAGTGCATCCTCAGTGGTGCCAGTGCACTCTCTGGACTCACTCCACTGCATCCCCAGTGGTGCCAGTGCACTCTCTGGACTCACCGGGGTGCATCCCCAGTGGTGCCAGTGCACTCTCTGGACTCACTGCAGTGCATCGCCAGGGGTCCCAATGCACTCTCTGGACTCACTACAGTGCATTCCCAGTGGTGCCAGTGCACTCTCTGGACTCACTGCAGTGCATCCCCAGTGGTTCCAGTGTGCTCTCTGGAGTCACTGCACTGCATCCCCAGTGGTGCCAGTGCACTATCTGGACTCACGGCAGTGCATCCCCAGTGGTGCCAGTGCGCTCTCTGGACTCACTGCAGTGCATCCCCTGTGGTGCCAGTGCACTCTCTATACTCACTGCACTGCATCCCCAGTGGTGCCAGTGCACTCTCTGGACTCACTGCAGTGCATCCCCAGTGGTGCCAGTGCACTCTCTGGACTCACTGCACTGCATCCCCAGTGGTTCCAGTGCACTCTCTGGACTCACTGCACTGCATCCCCAGTGCTGCCAGTGCACTCTTTGGACTCACTGCACTGAATTCCCGGTGGTGCCAGTGCACTCTCTGGACTCACAGCACTGCATCCCCAGTGGTGCCAGTGCACTCTCTGGACTCACGGCACTGCATCCCCAGTGGTGCCAGTGCACTCTCTGGACTCACTGTAGTGCATCACTCGTGGTGCCAGTGCACTCTCTGGACTCACTGCACTGCATCCCCAGTGGTGCCAGTGCACTCTCTGGACTCACTGCACTGCATCCCCAGTGGTGCCAGTGCACTCTCTGGACTCACTGCACTGCATCCTCAGTGGTGCCAATGCATACTGTGGACTCACGGCACTGCATCCCCAGTGGTGCTAGTGCACTCTCTGGACTCACGGCACTGCATCCCCAGTGGTGCCAGTGCAGTCTCTGGACTCACTGCACTGCATCCCCACTGGTGCCAGGGTACTCTCTGGACTCACTGCACTGCATTCCCAGTGGTACCAGTGCACTCTCTGGACTCACTGCACTGCATCCCCAGTGGTGCCAGTGCACTCTCTGGACTCACTGCACTGCATCCCCAGTGGTGCCAGTGCACTCTCTGGACTCACGGAACTGCATCCCCAGTGGTGCCAGAGCACTCTCTGGACTCACGGCAGTGCATCCCCAGTGGTGCCAGTGCACTCTCTGGACTCTCTGCAGTGCATCCCCAGTGGTGCCAGTGCACTCTCTGGACTCACTGCACTGCATCCCCGGTGGTGCCAGTGCACTCTCTGGACTCACGGCACTGCATCCCCAGTGGTGCCAGTGCACTCTCTGGACTCACTGCACTGCATCCCCAGTGGTGCCAGTGCACTCTCTGGACTCACTGCACTGCATCCCCAGTGGTGCCAGTGCACTCTCTGGACTCACGGCACTGCATCCCCTGTGGTGCCAGTGCACTCTCTGGACTCACTGCACTGCATCCCCAGTGGTGCCAGTGCACTCTCTGGACTCACCGGGGTGCATCCCCAGTGGTGCCAGTGCACTCTCTGGACTCACTGCACTGCATCCCCAGTGGTGCCAGTGCACTCTCTGCACTCACTGCACTGCATCCCCAGTGGTGCCAGTGCACTCTCTGGACTCACTGCAGTGCATCACCAATGGTGCCAGTGCACTCTCTGGACTCACTGCACTGCATCCCCAGTGGTGCCAGTGCACTCTCTGCACTCACTGCACTGCATCCCCAGTGGTGACAGTGCACTCTCTGGACTCACTGCACTGCATCCCCAGTGGTGCCAGTGCACTCTCTGGACTCACTGCACTGCATCCCCAGTGGTGCCAGTGCACTCTCTGGACTCACTGCACTGCATCCCCAGTGGTGCCAGTGCACTCTCTGGACTCACTGCACTGCATCCCCAGTGGTGCCAGTGCACTCTCTGGACTCACTGCACTCCATCCCCGGTGGTGCCAGTGCACTCTCTGGACTCACTCCACTGCATCCCCAGTGGTGCCAGTGCACTCTCTGGACTCACTGCACTGCATCCCCAGTGGTGCCAGTGTATTCTCTGAACTCACTGCACTGCATCCCCAGTGGTGCCAAGGCACTCTCTGGACTCACTGCACTGCATCCCCAGTGGTTCCAGTGCACTCTCTGGACTCACTGCAGTGCATCCCCCGTGGTGCCAGTGCACTCTCTGGGCTCAGTGCACTGCATCCCCATTGGTGCCAGTGCACTCTCTGGACTCACTGCACTGCATCCCCAGTGGTGCCAGTGCACACTCTGGACTCACGGCACTGCATCCCCAGTGGTGCCAGTGCACTCTCTGGGCTCACTGCACTGCATCCCCAGTGGTGCCAGTGCACTCTCTGGACTCACTGCACTGCATCCCCAGTGGTGACAGTGCACTCTCTGGACTCACTGCACTGCATCCCCAGTGGTGTCAGTGCACTCTCTGGACTCACTGCACTGCATCCCCAGTGGTGCCAGTGCACTCTCTGGACTCACTGCACTGCATCCCCATTGGTGCCAGTGCACTCTCTGGACTCACTGCACTGCATCCCCAGTGGTGCCAGTGCACACTGTGGACTCACGGCACTGCATCCCCAGTGGTGCTAGTGCACTCTCTGGACTCACGGCACTGCATCCCCAGTGGTGCCAGTGCACTCTCTGGACTCACGGCAGCGCATCCCCAGTGGTGACAGTGCACTCTGTGGACTCATTGCACTGCATCCCCAGTGGTGCCAGTGCACTCTCTGGACTCACTGCACTGCGTCCCCGGTGGTGCCAGTGCACTCTCTGGACTCACTGCACTGCGTCCCCGGTGGTGCCAGTGCACTCTCTGGACTCACTCCACTGCATCCCCAGTGGTGCCAGTGCACTCTCTGGACTCACTGCACTGCATCCCCAGTGGTGCCAGTGCACTCTCTGGACTCACTGCACTGCATCCCCAGTGGTGCCAGTGTATTCTCTGAACTCACTGAACTGCATCCCCAGTGGTGCCAGGGCACTCTCTGGACTCACTGCACTGCATCCCCAGTGGTTCCAGTGCACTCTCTGGACTCACTGCAGTGTATCCCCAGTGGTGCCAGTGCACTCTCTGGACTCACTGCACTGCATCCCCAGTGGTGCCAGTGCACTCTTTGGACTCACTGCACTGAATTCCCGGTGGTGCCAGTGCACTCTCTGGACTCACTGCACTGCATCCCCAGTGGTGCCAGTGAACTCTCTGGACTCACTGCAATGCATCCCCAGTGGTGCCAGTGCACTCTCTGGACTCACTGCACTGCATCCCCAGTGGTGCCAGGGTACTCTCTGGACTCACTGCACTGCATCCCCAGTGGTGCCAGTGCACTCTCTGGACTCACGGCACTGCATCCCCATTGGTGCCAGTGCACTCTCTGGACTCACTAATGACCATCCCCAGTGGTGCCAGTGCACTCTCTGGACTCACTGCACTGCATCCCCAGTGGTGCCAGTGCACTCTCTGGACTCACCGGGGTGCATCCCCAGTGGTGCCAGTGCACTCTCTGGACTCACTGCACTGCATCCCCAGTGGTGCCAGCGCACTCTCTGGACTCACTGCACTACATCCCCATTGGTGCCAGTGCACTCTCTGGACTCACTGCAGTGCATCCCCAGTGGTGCCAGTGCACTCTCTGGACTCACTGCACTGCATCCCCAGGGGTGCCAGTGCACTCTCTGGACTCACTGCACTGCATCCCCAGTGGTGCCAGTGCACTCTCAGGACTCACTGCACTGCATCCCCAGTGGTGTCAGGTCACTCTCTGGACTCACTGCAGTGCATCCCCAGTGGTTCCAGTGTGCTCTCTGGAGTCACTGCACTGCATCCCCAGTGGTGCCAGTGCACTATCTGGACTCACAGCAGTGCATCCCCAGTGGTGCCAGTGCGCTCTCTGGACTCACGGCACTGCATCCCCAGTGGTGCCAGTGCACTCTCTAGACTCACGGCAGTGCATCCCCAGTGGTGCCAGTGCACTCTCTGGAGTCACTGTGCTGCATCCCCAGTGGTGCCAGTGCACTCTCTGGACTCATTGCACTGCATCTCCAGTGGTGCCAGTGCCCTCTCTGGACTCACTGCACTGCATCCCCAGTGGTGCCACTGCACTCTCTGGACTCACTGCAGTGCATCCCCAGTGGTGCCAGTGCACTCTCTGGACTCACCGGGGTGCATCCCCAGTGGTGCCAGTGCACTCTCTGGACTCACTGCACTGCATCCCCAGTGGTGCCAGTGCACTCTCTGGACTCACTGTAGTGCATCACTCGTGGTGCCAGTGCACTCTCTGGACTCACTGCACTGCATCCCCAGTGGTGCCAGTGCACTCTCTGGACTCACTGCACTGCATCCCCAGTGGTGACAGTGCACTCTCTGCACTCACTGCACTGCATCCCCAGTGGTGCCAGTGCATACTGTGGACTCACTGCACTGCATCCCCAGTGGTGCTAGTGCACTCTCTGGACTCACGGCACTGCATCCCCAGTGGTGCCAGTGCAGTCTCTGGACTAACTGCACTGCATCCCCACTGGTGCCAGGGTACTCTCTGGACTCACTGCACTGCATTCCCAGTGGTGCCAGTGCACTCTCTGGACTCACTGCACTGTATCCCCAGTGGTGCCAGTGCACTCTCTGGACTCACTGCACTGCATCCCCAGTGGTGCCAGGGTACTCTCTGGACTCACTGCACTGCATCCCCAGTGGTGCCAGTGCACTCTCTGGACTCACCGCACTGCATCCCCAGTGGTGCCAGTGCACTATCTGGACTCTCTGCAGTGCATCCCCAGTGGTGCCAGTGCACTCTCTGGACTCACTGCACTGCATCCCCGGTGGTGCCAGTGCACTCTCTGGACTCAAGGCACTGCATCCCCAGTGGTGCCAGTGCACTCTCTGGACTCACTGCACTGCATCCCCAGTGGTGCCAGTGCACTCTCTGGACTCACTGCACTCCATCCCCGGTGGTGCCAGTGCACTCTCTGGACTCACTCCACTGCATCCCCAGTGGTGCCAGTACACTCTCTGGACTCACTGCACTGCAACCCCAGTGGTGCCAGTGAACTCTCTGGACTCACTGCACTGCATCCCCAGTGGTGCCAGTGCACTCTCTGGACTCACAGCACTGCATCCCCAGTGGTGCCAGTGCACTCTCTGGACTCACTGCAGTGCATCCCCAGTGGTGCCAGTGCACTCTCTGGACTCACTACACTGCATCCTCAGTGGTGACAGTGCACTCTCTGGACTCACTGCACTGCATCCCCAGTGGTGCCAGTGCACTCTCTGGACTCACTGTAGTGCATCACTCGTGGTGCCAGTGCACTCTCTGGACTCACTGCACTGCATCCCCAGTGGTGCTAGTGCACTCTCTGGACTCACTGCACTGCATCCCCATTGGTGCCAGTGCACTCTCTGGACTCACTGCACTGCATCCCCAGTGGTGCCGGTGCACACTGTGGACTCACGGCACTGCATCCCCAGTGGTGCTAGTGCACTCTCTGGACTCACGGCACTGCATCCCCAGTGGTGCCAGTGCACTCTCTGGACTCACGGCAGCGCATCCCCAGTGGTGACAGTGCACTCTGTGGACTCATTGCACTGCATCCCCAGTGGTGCCAGTGCACTCTCTGGACTCACTGCACTGCATCCCCACTGGTGCCAGGGTACTCTCTGGACTCACTGCACTGCATCCCCAGTGGTGCCAGGGCAAACTCTGGACTCACTGCACTGCATCTCCAGTGGTGCCAGTGCACTCTCTGGACTCACCGCACTGCATTCCCAGTGGTGCCAGTGCACTCTCTGGACTCTCTGCAGTGTATCCCCAGTGGTGCCAGTGCACTCTCTGGACTCACTGCACTGCGTCCCCGGTGGTGCCAGTGCACTCTCTGGACTCAAGGCACTGCATCCCCAGTGGTGCCAGTGCACTCTCTGGACTCTCTGCACTGCATCCCCAGTGGTGCCAAGGCACTCTCTGGACTCACTGCACTGCATCCCCAGTGGTGCCAGTGTACTCTCTGAACTGACTGCACTGCATACCCAGTGGTGCCAGTGCACTTTCGGGAGTCACTGCACTGCATCCCCAGTGGTTCCAGTGCACTCTCTGGACTCACTACACTGCATCCTCAGTGGTGACAGTGCACTCTCTGGACTCACTGCAGTGCATCCCCAGTGGTGCCAGTGCACTCTCTGGACTCACTACACTGCATCCTCAGTGGTGACAGTGCACTCTCTGGACTCACTGCACTGCATCCCCAGTGGTGCCAGTGCACTCTCTGGACTCACTGTAGTGCATCACTCGTGGTGCCAGTGCACTCTCTGGACTCACTGCACTGCATCCCCAGTGGTGCTAGTGCACTCTCTGGACTCACTGCACTGCATCCCCATTGGTGCCAGTGCACTCTCTGGACTCACTGCACTGCATCCCCAGTGGTGCCGGTGCACACTGTGGACTCACGGCACTGCATCCCCAGTGGTGCTAGTGCACTCTCTGGACTCACGGCACTGCATCCCCAGTGGTGCCAGTGCACTCTCTGGACTCACGGCAGCGCATCCCCAGTGGTGACAGTGCACTCTGTGGACTCATTGCACTGCATCCCCAGTGGTGCCAGTGCACTCTCTGGACTCACTGCACTGCATCCCCACTGGTGCCAGGGTACTCTCTGGACTCACTGCACTGCATCCCCAGTGGTGCCAGGGCAAACTCTGGACTCACTGCACTGCATCTCCAGTGGTGCCAGTGCACTCTCTGGACTCACCGCACTGCATTCCCAGTGGTGCCAGTGCACTCTCTGGACTCTCTGCAGTGTATCCCCAGTGGTGCCAGTGCACTCTCTGGACTCACTGCACTGCGTCCCCGGTGGTGCCAGTGCACTCTCTGGACTCAAGGCACTGCATCCCCAGTGGTGCCAGTGCACTCTCTGGACTCTCTGCACTGCATCCCCAGTGGTGCCAAGGCACTCTCTGGACTCACTGCACTGCATCCCCAGTGGTGCCAGTGTACTCTCTGAACTGACTGCACTGCATACCCAGTGGTGCCAGTGCACTTTCGGGAGTCACTGCACTGCATCCCCAGTGGTTCCAGTGCACTCTCTGGACTCTCTGCAGTGTATCCCCGGTGGTGCCAGTGCACTCTCTGGACTCACTGCACTGCATCCCCATTGGGGCCAGTGCACTCTCTGGACTCACTGCACTGCATCCCCAGTGGTGCCAGTGCACACTGTGGACTCACGGCACTGCATCCCCAGTGGTGCTAGTGCACTCTCTGGACTCACGGCACTGCATCCCCAGTGGTGCCAGTGCACTCTCTGGACTCACGGCAGCGCATCCCCAGTGGTGACAGTGCACTCTGTGGACTCATTGCACTGCATCCCCAGTGGTGCCAGTGCACTCTCTGGACTCACTGCACTGCGTCCCCGGTGGTGCCAGTGCACTCTCTGGACTCACTGCACTGCGTCCCCGGTGGTGCCAGTGCACTCTCTGGACTCACTCCACTGCATCCCCAGTGGTGCCAGTGCACTCTCTGGACTCACTGCACTGCATCCCCAGTGGTGCCAGTGCACTCTCTGGACTCACTGCACTGCATCCCCAGTGGTGCCAGTGTATTCTCTGAACTCACTGCACTGCATCCCCAGTGGTGCCAGCGCACTCTCTGGACTCACTGCACTGCATCCCCAGTGGTTCCAGTGCACTCTCTGGACTCACTGCAGTGTATCCCCAGTGGTGCCAGTGCACTCTCTGGACTCACTGCACTGCATCCCCAGTGGTGCCAGTGCACTCTTTGGACTCACTGCACTGAATTCCCGGTGGTGCCAGTGCACTCTCTGGACTCACTGCACTGCATCCCCAGTGGTGCCAGTGAACTCTCTGGACTCACTGCAATGCATTCCCAGTGGTGCCAGTGCACTCTCTGGACTCACTGCACTGCATCCCCAGTGGTGCCAGGGTACTCTCTGGACTCACTGCACTGCATCCCCAGTGGTGCCAGTGCACTCTCTGGACTCACGGCACTGCATCCCCATTGGTGCCAGTGCACTCTCTGGACTCACTAATGACCATCCCCAGTGGTGCCAGTGCACTCTCTGGACTCACTGCACTGCATCCCCAGTGGTGCCAGTGCACTCTCTGGACTCACCGGGGTGCATCCCCAGTGGTGCCAGTGCACTCTCTGGACTCACTGCACTGCATCCCCAGTGGTGCCAGCGCACTCTCTGGACTCACTGCACTGCATCCCCATTGGTGCCAGTGCACTCTCTGGACTCACTGCAGTGCATCCCCAGTGGTGCCAGTGCACTCTCTGGACTCACTGCACTGCATCCCCAGGGGTGCCAGTGCACTCTCTGGACTCACTGCACTGCATCCCCAGTGGTGCCAGTGCACTCTCAGGACTCACTGCACTGCATCCCCAGTGGTGTCAGGTCACTCTCTGGACTCACTGCACTGCATCCCCAGTGGTGCCAGTGCACTCTCTGGACTCACTGCACTGCATCGCCGGTCGTGCCACTGCGCTCTCTGGACTCACTGCACTGCATTCCCAGTGGTGCCAGTGCACTCTCTTGACTCACTGCAGTGCATCCCCAGTGGTGCCAGTGCACTCTCTAGACTCACTGCACGGCATCCCCAGTGGTGCCAGTGCACTCTCTGGACTCACTGCAGTGCATCCCCAGTGGTGCCAGTACACTCTTTGGACTCACTGCACTGCATCCCCAGTGGTGCCAGTGCACTCTCTGGACTCACTGCACTGCATCCCCAGTGGTGCCAGTGCACTCTCTGGACTCACTGCACTGCATCCCCAGTGGTGCCAGTGCACTCACTGGACTCACCGGGGTGCATCCCCAGTGGTGCCAGTGCACTCTCTGGACTCACTGCACTGCATCCCCAGTGGTGCCAGTGCACTCTCTGGACTCACTGCAGTGCATCCCCAGTGGGGCCAGTGCACTCTCTGAACTCACTGCACTGATTCCCAGTGGTGCCAGTGCACTCTCTGGACTCACTGCACTGCATCCCCAGTGCTGTCAGTTAACTCCCTGGACTCACTGCACTGCATCCCCAGTGGTGCCAGTGCACTCTCTGGACTCACTGCACTGCATCCCCATTGTTGCCAGTGCACTCTCTGGACTCACTGCACTCCATTCCCAGTGGTGCCAGTGCACTCTCTGGACTCACTGCAGTGCATCCCCAGTGGTGCCAGTGCACTCTCTGGAGTCACTGTGCTGCATCCCCAGTGGTGCCAGTGCACTCTCTGGACTCATTGCACTGCATCTCCAGTGGTGCCAGTCCCCTCTCTGGACTCACTGCACTGCATCCCCAGTGGTGCCAGTGCACTCTCTGGACTCACTGCACTGCATCCCCAGTGGTGCCAGTGCACTCTCTGGACTCATGGCACTGCATCCCCGGTGGTGACAGTGCACTCTCTGGACTGACAGCACTGCATCCCCAGTGGTGCCAGTACACTCTCTGGACTCACGGCACTGCATCCCCAGTGGTGCCAGTGCACTCTCTGGAGTCACTGCAGTGCATCCCCAGGGGTGCCAGTGCACTCTTTGGAGTCACTGCACGGCATCCCCAGTGGTGCCAATGCACTCTCTGGACTCACTGCACAGCATCCGCAGTGGTGCCAGTGCACACTCTGGACTCACGGCACTGCATCCCCAGTGGTGCCAGGGTACTTTCTGGACTCACTGCACTGCACACCCATTGGTGCCAGTGCACTCTCTGGACTCACTGAAGTGCATCCCCAGTGGTGCCAGTGCACTCTCTGGACTCACTGCAGTGCATCCCCAGTGGTGCCAGTGCACTCTCTGGACTCACCGGGGTGCATCCCCAGTGGTGCCAGTGCACTCTCTGGACTCACTGCACTGCATCCCCAGTGGTGCCAGTGCACGCTCTGGAGTCACTGCACTGCATCCCCAGTGGTGCCAGTGCTCTCTATGGAGTCACTGCAGTGCATCCCCAGGGGTGCCAGTGCACTCTCTGGACTCACTGCACTGCATCCCCAGTGGTGCCAGTGCACTCTCTGGACTCACTGCACTGGATCCCCAGTGGTGCCAGTACACTCTCTGGACTCACAGCACTGCATCCCCTGTGGTGCCAGTGCACTCTTTGGACTCACTGCACTGCTTCCCAAGTGGTGCCAGTGCACTCTCTGGACTCACTCCACTGCATCCCCAGTGGTGCCAGTGCACACTCTGGACTCACGGCACTGCATCCCCAGTGGTGCCAGTGCACTCTATGGAGTCACTGCACTGCATCCCCATTGCTGCCAGTTCACTCTCTGGACTCACTGCAGTGCATCCTCAGTGGTGCCAGTGCACTCTCTGGACTCACTGCAGTGCATCCCCAGTGGTGCCAGTGCACTCTCTGGACTCTCCGGGGTGCATCCCCAGTGGTGCCAGTGCACTCTCTGGACTCACTGCAGTGCATCGCCAGTGGTCCCAATGCACTCTCTGGACTCACTACAGTGCATTCCCAGTGGTGCCAGTGCACTCTCTGGACTCACTGCAGTGCATCCCCAGTGGTTCCAGTGTGCTCTCTGGAGTCACTGCACTGCATCCCCAGTGGTGCCAGTGCACTATCTGGACTCACTGCAGTGCATCCCCAGTGGTGCCAGTGCGCTCTCTGGACTCACGGCACTGCATCCCCAGTGGTGCCAGTGCACTCTCTAGACTCACGGCAGTGCATCCCCAGTGGTGCCAGTGCGCTCTCTGGACTCACGGCACTGCATCCCCAGTGGTGCCAGTGCACTCTCTAGACTCACGGCAGTGCATCCCCAGTGGTGCCAGTGCACTCTCTGGAGTCACTGTGCTGCATCCCCAGTGGTGCCAGTGCACTCTCTGGACTCATTGCACTGCATCTCCAGTGGTGCCAGTGCCCTCTCTGGACTCACTGCACTGCATCCCCAGTGGTGCCAGTGCACTCTCTGGACTCACTGCACTGCATCCCCAGTGGTGCCAGTGCACTCTCTGGACTCACTGCACTGCATCCCCAGTGGTGCCAGTGCACTCTCTGGACTCACTGCACTGCATCCCCAGTGGTGCCAGTGCATAATGTGGACTCACTGCACTGCATCCCCAGTGGTGCTAGTGCACTCTCTGGACTCACGGCACTGCATCCCCAGTCGTGCCAGTGCAGTCTCTGGACTAACTGCACTGCATCCCCACTGGTGCCAGGGTACTCTCTGGACTCACTGCACTGCATTCCAAGTGGTGCCAGTGCACTCTCTGGACTCACTGCACTGCATCCCCAGTGGTGCCAGTGCACTCTCTGGACTCACTGCACTGCATCCCCAGTGGTGCCAGGGTACTCTCTGGACTCACTGCACTGCATCCCCAGTGGTGCCAGTGCACTCTCTGGACTCACCGCACTGCATCCCCAGTGGTGTCAGGTCACTCTCTGGACTCACTGCACTGCATCCCCAGTGGTGCCAGTGCACTCTCTGGACTCACTGCACTGCATCCCCGGTGGTGCCAGTGCACTCTCTGGACTCAAGGCACTGCATTCCCAGTGGTGCCAGGGCACTCTCTGGACTCACTGCACTGCATCCCCAGTGGTTCCAGTGCACTCTCTGGACTCACTGCAGTGCATCCCCAGTGTTGCCAGTGCACTCTCTGGACTCACTGCACTGCATCTCCAGTGCTGCCAGTGCACTCTTTGGACTCACTGCACTGAATTCCCGGTGGTGCCAGTGCACTCTCTTGAGTCACTGCACTGCATCCCCAGTGGTGCCAGTGTACTCTCTGTACCCACTGCACTGAATTCCCAGTGGTGCCAGTGCACTCTCTGGACTCACTGCACTGCATCCCCAGTGGTGCCAGTGCACTCTCTGGACTCACTGCAGTGCATTCCCAGTGGTGCCACTGCACTCTCTGGACTCACCGGGGTGCATCATCAGTGGTGCCAGTGCACTCTCTGGACTCACCGGGGTGCATCCCCAGTGGTGCCAGTGCACTCTCTGGACTCACTGCACTGCATCCCCAGTGGTGCCAGTGCACTCTCTGGACTCACTGCACTGCATCCCCAGTGGTGCCACTGCACTCTCTGGACTCACTGCACTGCATCACAAATGGTGCCAGTGCACTCTCTGGACTCACTGCACTGCATCCCCAGTGGTGCCAGTGCACTCTCTGCACTCACTGCACTGCATCCCCAGTGGTGACAGTGCACTCTCTGGACTCACTGCACTGCATCCCCAGTGGTGCCAGTGCACTCTCTGGACTCACTGTAGTGCATCACTCGTGGTGCCAGTGCACTCTCTGGACTCACTGCACTGCATCCCCAGTGGTGCCAGTGCACTCTCTGGACTCACTGCACTGCATCCCCAGTGGTGCCAGTGCACTCTCTGGAGTCACTCCACTGCATCCCCAGTGGTGCCAGTGCACTCTCTGGACTCACTGCACTGCATCCCCAGTGGTGCCAGTGCACTCTCTGGACTCACTGTAGTGCATCACTCGTGGTGCCAGTGCACTCTCTGGACTCACTGCACTGCATCCCCAGTGGTGCCAATGCACTCTTTGGACTCACTGCACTGCATCCCAAGTGGTGCCAGTGCACTCTCTGGACTCACTCCACTGCATCCCCAGTGGTGCCAGTGCACACTCTGGACTCACGGCACTGCATCCCCAGTGGTGCCAGTGCACTCTATGGAGTCACTGCACTGCATCCCCAGTGCTACCAGTTCACTCTCTGGACTCACTGCAGTGCATCCTCAGTGGTGCCAGTGCACTCTCTGGACTCACTCCACTGCATCCCCAGTGGTGCCAGTGCACTCTCTGGACTCACCGGGGTGCATCCCCAGTGGTGCCAGTGCACTCTCTGGACTCACTGCACTGCATCCCCAGTGGTCCCAATGCACTCTCTGGACTCACTACAGTGCATTCCCAGTGGTGCCAGTGCACTCTCTGGACTCACTGCAGTGCATCCCCAGTGGTTCCAGTGTGCTCTCTGGAGTCACTGCACTGCATCCCCAGTGGTGCCAGTGCACTATCTGGACTCACGGCAGTGCATCCCCAGTGGTGCCAGTGCGCTCTCTGGACTCACTGGAGTGCATCCCCAGTGGTGCCAGTGCACTCTCTATACTCACTGCACTGCATCCCCAGTGGTGCCAGTGCACTCTCTGGACTCACTGCAGTGCATCCCCAGTGGTGCCAGTGCACTCTCTGGACTCACTGCACTGCATCCCCAGTGGTTCCAGTGCACTCTCTGGACTCACTGCACTGCATCCCCAGTGCTGCCAGTGCACTCTTTGGACTCACTGCACTGAATTCCCGGTGGTGCCAGTGCACTCTCTGGACTCACAGCACTGCATCCCCAGTGGTGCCAGTGCACTCTCTGGACTCACTGCACTGCATCCCCAGTGGTGCCAGTGCACTCTCTGGACTCACTGTAGTGCATCACTCGTGGTGCCAGTGCACTCTCTGGACTCACTGCACTGCATCCCCAGTGGTGCCAGTGCACTCTCTGGACTCACTGCACTGCATCCCCAGTGGTGCCAGGGTACTCTCTGGACTCACTGCACTGCATCCCCAGTGGTGCCAGTGCACTCTCTGGACTCACCGCACTGCATCCCCAGTGGTGCCAGTGCACTCTCTGGACTCTCTGCAGTGCATCCCCAGTGGTGCCAGTGCACTCTCTGGACTCACTGCACTGCATCCCCAGTGGTGCCAGTGCACTCTATGGAGTCACTGCACTGCATCCCCATTGCTGCCAGTTCACTCTCTGGACTCACTGCAGTGCATCCTCAGTGGTGCCAGTGCACTCTCTGGACTCACTCCACTGCATCCCCAGTGGTGCCAGTGCACTCTCTGGACTCACCGGGGTGCATCCCCAGTGGTGCCAGTGCACTCTCTGGACTCACTGCAGTGCATCGCCAGTGGTCCCAATGCACTCTCTGGACTCACTACAGTGCATTCCCAGTGGTGCCAGTGCACTCTCTGGACTCACTGCAGTGCATCCCCAGTGGTTCCAGTGTGCTCTCTGGAGTCACTGCACTGCATCCCCAGTGGTGCCAGTGCACTATCTGGACTCACGGCAGTGCATCCCCAGTGGTGCCAGTGCGCTCTCTGGAGTCACTGCACTGCATCACCAGTGGTGCCAGTGCACTCTCTAGACTCACGGCAGTGCATCCCCAGTGGTGCCAGTGCACTCTCTGGAGTCACTGTGCTGCATCCCCAGTGGTGCCAGTGCACTCTCTGGACTCATTGCACTGCATCTACAGTGGTGCCAGTGCCCTCTCTGGACTCACTGCACTGCATCCCCAGTGGTGCCAGTGCACTCTCTGGACTCACTGCACTGCATCCCCAGTGGTGCCAGTGCACTCTCTGGACTCACTGCACTGCATCCCCAGTGGTGCCAGTGCACTCTCTGGACTCACTGTAGTGCATCACTCGTGGTGCCAGTGCACTCTCTGGACTCACTGCACTGCATCCCCAGTGGTGCCAGTGCACTCTCTGGACTCACTGCACTGCATCCCCAGTGGTGCCAGTGCATACTGTGGACTCACTGCACTGCATCCCCAGTGGTGCTAGTGCACTCTCTGGACTCACGGCACTGCATCCCCAGTGGTGCCAGTGCAGTCTCTGGACTAACTGCACTGCATCCCCACTGGTGCCAGGGTACTCTCTGGACTCACTGCACTGCATTCCAAGTGGTGCCAGTGCACTCTCTGGACTCACTGCACTGCATCCCCAGTGGTGCCAGTGCACTCTCTGGACTCACTGCACTGCATCCCCAGTGGTGCCAGGGTACTCTCTGGACTCACTGCACTGCATCCCCAGTGGTGCCAGTGCACTCTCTGGACTCACCGCACTGCATCCCCAGTGGTGTCAGGTCACTCTCTGGACTCACTGCACTGCATCCCCAGTGGTGCCAGTGCACTCTCTGGACTCACTGCACTGCATCCCCGGTGGTGCCAGTGCACTCTCTGGACTCAAGGCACTGCATTCCCAGTGGTGCCAGTGCACTCTTTGGACTCACTGCACTGCATCCCCAGTGGTGCCAGTGTATTCTCTGAACTCACTGTACTGCATCCCCAGTGGTGCCAGGGCACTCTCTGGACTCACTGCACTGCATCCCCAGTGGTTCCAGTGCACTCTCTGGACTCACTGCACTGCATCTCCAGTGCTGCCAGTGCACTCTTTGGACTCACTGCACTGAATTCCCGGTGGTGCCAGTGCACTCTCTTGAGTCACTGCACTGCATCCCCAGTGGTGCCAGTGTACTCTCTGTACCCACTGCACTGAATTCCCAGTGGTGCCAGTGCACTCTCTGGACTCACTGCACTGCATCCCCAGTGGTGCCAGTGCACTCTCTGGACTCACGGCACTGCATCCCCTGTGGTGCCAGTGCACTCTCTGGACTCACTGCACTGCATCCCCAGTGGTGCCAGTGCACTCTCTGGACTCACCGGAGTGCATCCCCAGTGGTGCCAGTGCACTCTCTGGACTCACTGCACTGCATCCCCAGTGGTGCCAGTGCACTCTCTGCACTCACTGCACTGCATCCCCAGTGGTGCCACTGCACTCTCTGGACTCACTGCAGTGCATCACAAATGGTGCCAGTGCACTCTCTGGACTCACTGCACTGCATCCCCAATGGTGCCAGTGCACTCTCTGCACTCACTGCACTGCATCCCCAGTGGTGACAGTGCACTCTCTGGACTCACTGCACTGCATCCCCAGTGGTGCCAGTGCACTCTCTGGACTCACTGTAGTGCATCACTCGTGGTGCCAGTGCACTCTCTGGACTCACTGCACTGCATCCCCAGTGGTGCCAGTGCACTCTCTGGACTCACTGCACTGCATCCCCAGTGGTGCCAGTGCACTCTCTGGAGTCACAGCACTGCATCCCCTGTGGTGCCAGTGCACTCTTTGGACTCACTGCACTGCATCCCAAGTGGTGCCAGTGCACTCTCTGGACTCACTCCACTGCATCCCCAGTGGTGCCAGTGCACACTCTGGACTCACGGCACTGCATCCCCAGTGGTGCCAGTGCACTCTATGGAGTCACTGCACTGCATCCCCAGTGCTGCCAGTTCACTCTCTGGACTCACTGCAGTGCATCCTCAGTGGTGCCAGTGCACTCTCTGGACTCACTCCACTGCATCCCCAGTGGTGCCAGTGCACTCTCTGGACTCACCGGGGTGCATCCCCAGTGGTGCCAGTGCACTCTCTGGACTCACTGCAGTGCATCGCCAGGGGTCCCAATGCACTCTCTGGACTCACTACAGTGCATTCCCAGTGGTGCCAGTGCACTCTCTGGACTCACTGCAGTGCATCCCCAGTGGTTCCAGTGTGCTCTCTGGAGTCACTGCACTGCATCCCCAGTGGTGCCAGTGCACTATCTGGACTCACGGCAGTGCATCCCCAGTGGTGCCAGTGCGCTCTCTGGACTCACTGCAGTGCATCCCCTGTGGTGCCAGTGCACTCTCTATACTCACTGCACTGCATCCCCAGTGGTGCCAGTGCACTCTCTGGACTCACTGCAGTGCATCCCCAGTGGTGCCAGTGCACTCTCTGGACTCACTGCACTGCATCCCCAGTGGTTCCAGTGCACTCTCTGGACTCACTGCACTGCATCCCCAGTGCTGCCAGTGCACTCTTTGGACTCACTGCACTGAATTCCCGGTGGTGCCAGTGCACTCTCTGGACTCACAGCACTGCATCCCCAGTGGTGCCAGTGCACTCTCTGGACTCACGGCACTGCATCCCCAGTGGTGCCAGTGCACTCTCTGGACTCACTGTAGTGCATCACTCGTGGTGCCAGTGCACTCTCTGGACTCACTGCACTGCATCCCCAGTGGTGCCAGTGCACTCTCTGGACTCACTGCACTGCATCCCCAGTGGTGCCAGTGCACTCTCTGGACTCACTGCACTGCATCCTCAGTGGTGCCAATGCATACTGTGGACTCACGGCACTGCATCCCCAGTGGTGCTAGTGCACTCTCTGGACTCACGGCACTGCATCCCCAGTGGTGCCAGTGCAGTCTCTGGACTCACTGCACTGCATCCCCACTGGTGCCAGGGTACTCTCTGGACTCACTGCACTGCATTCCCAGTGGTACCAGTGCACTCTCTGGACTCACTGCACTGCATCCCCAGTGGTGCCAGTGCACTCTCTGGACTCACTGCACTGCATCCCCAGTGGTGCCAGTGCACTCTCTGGACTCACGGAACTGCATCCCCAGTGGTGCCAGAGCACTCTCTGGACTCACGGCAGTGCATCCCCAGTGGTGCCAGTGCACTCTCTGGACTCTCTGCAGTGCATCCCCAGTGGTGCCAGTGCACTCTCTGGACTCACTGCACTGCATCCCCGGTGGTGCCAGTGCACTCTCTGGACTCACGGCACTGCATCCCCAGTGGTGCCAGTGCACTCTCTGGACTCACTGCACTGCATCCCCAGTGGTGCCAGTGCACTCTCTGGACTCACTGCACTGCATCCCCAGTGGTGCCAGTGCACTCTCTGGACTCACGGCACTGCATCCCCTGTGGTGCCAGTGCACTCTCTGGACTCACTGCACTGCATCCCCAGTGGTGCCAGTGCACTCTCTGGACTCACCGGGGTGCATCCCCAGTGGTGCCAGTGCACTCTCTGGACTCACTGCACTGCATCCCCAGTGGTGCCAGTGCACTCTCTGCACTCACTGCACTGCATCCCCAGTGGTGCCAGTGCACTCTCTGGACTCACTGCAGTGCATCACCAATGGTGCCAGTGCACTCTCTGGACTCACTGCACTGCATCCCCAGTGGTGCCAGTGCACTCTCTGCACTCACTGCACTGCATCCCCAGTGGTGACAGTGCACTCTCTGGACTCACTGCACTGCATCCCCAGTGGTGCCAGTGCACTCTCTGGACTCACTGTAGTGCATCACTCGTGGTGCCAGTGCACTCTCTGGACTCACTGCACTGCATCCCCAGTGGTGCCAGTGCACTCTCTGGACTCACTGCACTGCATCCCCAGTGGTGCCAGTGCACTCTCTGGACTCACTGCACTCCATCCCCGGTGGTGCCAGTGCACTCTCTGGACTCACTCCACTGCATCCCCAGTGGTGCCAGTGCACTCTCTGGACTCACTGCACTGCATCCCCAGTGGTGCCAGTGTATTCTCTGAACTCACTGCACTGCATCCCCAGTGGTGCCAAGGCACTCTCTGGACTCACTGCACTGCATCCCCAGTGGTTCCAGTGCACTCTCTGGACTCACTGCAGTGCATCCCCCGTGGTGCCAGTGCACTCTCTGGGCTCAGTGCACTGCATCCCCATTGGTGCCAGTGCACTCTCTGGACTCACTGCACTGCATCCCCAGTGGTGCCAGTGCACACTCTGGACTCACGGCACTGCATCCCCAGTGGTGCCAGTGCACTCTCTGGGCTCACTGCACTGCATCCCCAGTGGTGCCAGTGCACTCTCTGGACTCACTGCACTGCATCCCCAGTGGTGACAGTGCACTCTCTGGACTCACTGCACTGCATCCCCAGTGGTGTCAGTGCACTCTCTGGACTCACTGCACTGCATCCCCAGTGGTGCCAGTGCACTCTCTGGACTCACTGCACTGCATCCCCAGTGGTGCCAGTGCACTCTCTGGACTCACCGGGGTGCATCCCCAGTGGTGCCAGTGCACTCTCTCGATCACTACACTGCATCCCCATTGGTGCCAGTGAACTCTATGGAGTCACTGCACTGCATCCCCAGGGGTACCAGTGCACTCTCTGGACTCACTGCACTGCATCCCCATTGGTGCCAGTGCACTCTCTGGACTCACTAATGACCATCCCCAGTGGTGCCAGTGCACTCTCTGGACTCACTGCACTGCATCCCCAGTGGTGCCAGTGCACTCTCTGGATCACTGCACTGCATCCCCAGTGGTGCCAGTGCACTCTCTGGACTCACTGCAGTGCATCCCCAGGGGTGCCAGTGCACTCTTTGGAGTCACTGCAGTGCATCCCCAGTGGTGCCCGTGCACTCTCTGGACTCACTGCACTGCATCCCCACTGGTGCCAGTGCACTCTCTGGACTCACTGCAGTGCATCCCCAGTGGTGCCAGTGCACTCTCTGGACTCACTGCACTGCATCACCACTGGTGCCAGGTTACTCTCTGGACTCACTGCACTGGATCCCCAGTGGTGCCAGTGCACTCTCTGGACTCACCGCACTGCATCCCCAGTGGTGCCAGTGCACTCTCTGGACTCACCGCACTGCATCCCCAGTGGTGCCAGTGCACTCTCTGGACTCACTGCACTGCATCCCCAGTGGTGCCAGTGCACTCTCTGGACTCACGGCACTGCATCCCCAGTGGTACCAGTGCACTCTCTGGACTCACTGCACTGCATCCCCAGTGGTGCCACTGTATTCTCTGAACTCACTGTACTGCATCCCCAGTGGTGCCAGGGCACGCTCTGGACTCACTGCACTGCATCCCCAGTGGTGCCAGTGCACTCTCTGGACTCACTGCACTGCATCCCCAGTGGTGCCAGTGCACTCTCTGGACTGACTGCACTGCATCCCCAGTGGTGCCAGTGCACTCTCTGGACTCACTGCAGTGCATCCCCAGTGGTGCCAGTGCACTCTCTGGACTCACTACACTGCATCCCCAGTGGTGACAGTGCACTCTCTGGACTCACTGCACTGCATCCCCAGTGGTGCCAGTGCACTCTCTGGACTCACTGTAGTGCATCACTCGTGGTGCCAGTGCACTCTCTGGACTCACTGCACTGCATCCCCAGTGGTGCTAGTGCACTCTCTGGACTCACTGCAGTGCATCCCCAGTGGTGCCAGTGCACTCTCTGGACTCACTGCACTGCATCCCCAGTGGTGCCAGTGCACTCTCTGGACTCACAGCACTGCATCCCCAGTGGTGCCAGTGCACTCTCTGGACTCACTGCAGTGCATCACCAGTGGTGCCAGTGCACTCTCTGGACTCACTGCACTGCATCCCCAGTGGTGACAGTGCACTCTCTGGACTCACTGCACTGCATCCCCAGTGGTGCCAGTGCACTCTCTGGACTCACTGTAGTGCATCACTCGTGGTGCCAGTGCACTCTCTGGACTCACTGCACTGCATCCCCAGTGGTGCTAGTGCACTCTCTGGACTCACTGCACTGCATCCCCAGTGGTGCCAGTGCACTCTCTGGACTCACTGCACTGCATCCCCAGTGGTGCCAGTGCACACTGTGGACTCACGGCACTGCATCCCCAGTGGTGCTAGTGCACTCTCTGGACTCACGGCACTGCATCCCCAGTGGTGCCAGTGCACTCTCTGGACTCACGGCAGCGCATCCCCAGTGGTGACAGTGCACTCTGTGGACTCACTGCACTGCATCCCCAGTGGTGCCAGTGCACTGTCTGGACTCACTGCACTGCATCCCCACTGGTGCCAGGGTACTCTCTGGACTCACTGCACTGCATCCCCAGTGGTGCCAGGGCACACTCTGGACTCACTGCACTGCATCTCCAGTGGTACCAGTGCACTCTCTGGACTCACCGCACTGTATCCCCAGTGGTGCCAGTGCACTCTCTGGACTCTCTGCAGTGTATCCCCAGTGGTGCCAGTGCACTCTCTGGACTCACTGCACTGCGTCCCCGGTGGTGCCAGTGCACTCTCTGGACTCACGGCACTGCATCCCCAGTGGTGCCAGTGCACTCTCTGGACTCACTGCACTGCATCCCCAGTGGTGCTAAGGCACTCTCTGGACTCACTGCACTGCATCCCCAGTGGTGCCAGTGTACTCTCTGAACTCACTGCACTGCATCCCCAGCGGTGCCAGTGCACTTTCGGGAGTCACTGCACTGCATCCCCAGTGGTTCCAGTGCACTCTCTGGACTCTCTGCAGTGTATCCCCAGTGGTGCCAGTGCACTCTCTGAACTCACTGCACTGCGTCCCCGGTGGTGCCAGTGCACTCTCTGTACTCACTCCACTGCATCCCCAGTGGTGCCAGTGCACTCTCTGGACTCACTGCACTGCATCCCCAGTGGTGGCAGTGCACTCTCTGGACTCACTGCACTGCATCCCCAGTGGTGCCAGTGCCCTCTGTGGACTCACTGCACTGCACCCCCAGTGGTGCCAGGGCACTCTCTGGACTCACTGCACTGCATCCCCAGTGGTTCCAGTGCACTCTCTGGACTCACTGCACTGCATCCCCAGTGGTGCCAGTGCACTCTCTGGACTCACTGCACTGCATCCCCAGTGGTGCCAGTGCACTCTTTGGACTCACTGCACTGAATTCCCGGTGGTGCCAGTGCACTCTGTGCACGCACAGCACTGCATCCCCAGTGGTGCCAGTGAACTCTCTGGACTCACTGCAATGCATCCCCAGTGGTGCCAGTGCACTCTCTGGACTCACTGCACTGCATCCCCAGTGGTGCCAGGGTACTCTCTGGACTCACTGCACTGCATCCCCAGTGGTGCCAGTGCACTCTCTGGACTCACTGCACTGCATCCCCATTGGTGCCAGTGTACTCTCTGGACTCACTAATGACCATCCCCAGTGGTGCCAGTGCACTCTCTGGACTCACTGCACTGCATACCCAGTGGTGCCAGTGCACTCTCTGGTCGCACCGGGGTGCATCCCCAGTGGTGCCAGTGCACTCTATGGATCACTGCACTGCATCCCCAGTGGTGCCAGTGCACTCTATGGAGTCACTGCAGTGCATCCCCAGGGGTGCCAGTGCACTCTCTGGACTCACTGCACTGCATCCCCATTGGTGCCAGTGCACTCTCTGGACTCACTAATGACCATCCCCAGTGGTGCCAGTGCACTCTCTGGACTCACTGCACTGCATCCCCAGTGCTGCCAGTGCACTCTCTGGACTCACTGACTGCATCCCTAGTGGTGCCAGGGCACTCTATGGAGTCACTGCAGTGCATCCCCAGGGGTGCCAGTGCACTCTCTGGACTCACTGCACTGCATCCCCAGTGGTGCCAGTGCACTCTCTGGACTCACTGCACTGCATCCCCATTGGTGCCAGTGCACTCTCTGGACTCACTGCAGTGCATCCCCAGTGGTGCCAGTGCACTCTCTACACTCACTGCACTGCATCCCCAGTGGTGCCAGTGCACTCTCTGGACTCACTGCAGTGCATCCCCAGTGGTGCCAGTGCACTCTCTGGACTCACTGCACTGCATCCCCAGTGGTTCCAGTGCACTCTCTGGACTCACTGCACTGCATCCCCAGTGCTGCCAGTGCACTCTTTGGACTCACTGCACTGAATTCCCGGTGGTGCCAGTGCACTCTCTGGACTCACAGCACTGCATCCCCAGTGGTGCCAGTGCACTCTATGGAGTCACTGCACTGCATCCACAGGGGTGCCAGTGCACGCTCTGGACTCACTGCACTGCATCCCCATTGGTGCCAGTGCACTCTCTGGACTCACTAATGACCATCCCCAGTGGTGCCAGTGCACTCTCTGTACTCACTGCACTGCATCCCCAGTGGTGCCAGTGCACTCTCTGGACTCACTGCAGTGCATCCCCAGGGGTGCAAGTGCACTCTTCGGAATCACTGCAGTGCATCTCCAGTGGTGCCAGTGCACTCTCTGGACTCACTGCACTGCATCCCCAGTGGTGACAGTGCACTCTCTGGACTCACTGCGCTGCATCCCCAAGGGTGCCAGTGCACTCTTTGGACTCACTGCACTGCATCCCCAGTGGTGACGGGGCACTCTCTGGACTCACTGCACTGCATCTCCAGTGGTGCCAGGGCACTCTCTGGACTCACTGCACTGCATCCCCAGTGGTGCCAGTGCCCTCTGTGGACTCACTGCACTACATCCCCAGTGGGGCCAGTGCACTCTCTGGACTCACTGCACTGCATCCCCAGTGGTGCCAGTGCACTCTCTGGACTCAGTGCCCTGCATCCCCAGTGGTGCCAGTGCACTCTCTTGAGTCACTGCACTGCATCCCCAGTGGTGCCAGTGCACTCTCTGGACTCACGGCACTGCATCCCCAGTGGTGCCAGTGCACTCTCTGGACTCACTGCACTGCATCCCCAATCGTACCAGTGCAATCTCTGGTCTCACTGCAGTGCATCCCCAGTGGTGCCAGTGCACTCTCTGGACTCACTGCACTGCATCCCCAGTGGTGCCAGTGCACTCTCTGGAAGCACGGCACTGCATCCCCGGTGGTGCCAGTGCACTCTCTGGACTCACTGCACTGCATCCCCAGTGGTGCCAGTGCGCTCTCTGGACTCATGGCACTGCATCCCCAGTGGTGCCAGTGCACTCTCTGGACTCACTGCAGTGCATCCCCAGTGGTGCCAGTGTACTCTCTGGACTCACTGCACTGCACCCCCAGTGGTGCCAGTGCACTCTCTGGACTCACCGGGGTGCATCCCCAGTGGTGCCAGTGCACTCTCTGGACTCACTGCACTGCATCCCCAGTGGTGCCAGTGTACACTCTGGACTCACGGCACTGCATCTCAGGTGGTGCCAGTGCACTCTCTGGACTCACTGCACTGCATCCCCAGTGGTGCCAGGGTACTCTCTGGACTCACTGCACTGCATCCCCAGTGGTGCCAAGACACTCTCTGGACTCACTGCACTGCATTGCCATTGGTGCCCGTGCACTCTCTGGACTCATTGCACTGCATCCCCAATGGTGCCAGTGCACTCTCTGGACTCACGGCACTGCATCCCCAGTGGTGCCAGTGCACTCTCTGGACTCACTGCACTGCATCCCCAGTGGTGCCAGTGCACTCTCTGGACTCACTGCACTGCATCCCCACTGGTGCAGGGCACTCTCTGGACTCACTGCACTGCATCCCCAGTGGTGCCAGTGACCTCTCTGGACTCAGTGCAGTGCATTCCCAGTGGTGCCAGTGCACTCTCTGGACTCACCGGGGTGCATCCCCAATACTGCCAGTGCCCTCTCTGGACTCACTGCAGTGCATCCCCAGTGGTGCCAGTGCGCTCTCTGGACTCACCGCACTGCATCCCCAGTGGTGCCAGTGCACTCTATGCACTCACTGCAGTGCATCCCCACTGGTGCCAGTGCACTCTCTGGACTCATTTCACTTCATCCCCAGTGGTGCCAGTGTACTCTCTGGACTCACTGCACTGCATCCCCAGTGGTGCCAGTGCACTCTCTGGACTCACTGCACTGCATCCCCAGTGGTGCCAGTGCACTCTCTGAGCTCACTGCACTGCATCCCCAGTGGTGCCAGTGCACTCTCTGGACTCACTGCACTGCATCCCCAGTGGTGACAGTGCACTCTCTGGACTCACTGCACTGCATCCCCAATGGTGCCAGTGCACTCTTTGGACTCACTGCACTGCATCCCCAGTGGTGCCACTGCACTCTCTGGACTAACTGCACTGCATCCCCAGTGGTGCCGGGGCACTCTCTGGACTCACTGCACTGCATCCCCAGTGGTGCCAGTGCACTCTCTTGAGTCACTGCACTGCATCCCCAGTGGTGCCAGTGCACTCTCTGGACTCACGGCAGTGCATCCCCAGTGGTGCCAGTGCACTCTCTGGACTCACTGAAGTGCATCCCCACTGGTGCCCGTGCACTCTCTGGACTCACTGCACTGCACCCCCAGTGGTGCCAGTGCACTCTCTGGACTCACTGCACTGCATCCCCAGTGGTGCCATTGCACACTCTGGACTCACGGCACTGCATCCCTAGTGGTGCTAGTGCACTCTCTGAACCAAAGGCACTGCATCCCCAGTGGTGCCAGTGCACTCTCTGGACTCACTGCACTGCATCCCCAGTGGTGCCAGGGTACTCTCTGGACTCACTGCACTGCATCCCCAGTGGTGCCAAGGCACTCTCTGGACTCACTGCACTGCATTGCCATTGGTGCCAGTGCACTCTCTGGACTCATTGCAGTGCATCACCAATGGTGCCAGTGCACTCTCTGGACTCACTGCACTGCATCCCCAGTGGTGCCAGTGCACTCTTTGGAATCACTGCAGTGCATCCCCAGTGGTGCCAGTGCACTCTCTGGACTCACTGCACTGCATCCCCAGTGGTGCCAGTGCACTCTCTGGACTCACTGCACTGCATCCCCAGTGGTGCCAGTGCACTCTCTGGACTCACCGCACTGCATCCCCAGTGGTGCCAGTGCACTCTCTGGACTCACTGCACAGCATCCCCAGAGGTGCCAGTGCACTCTCTGGACTCACTGCAGTGCATCCCCAGTGGTGCCAGTGCACTCTCTGGCGTCACTGCACTGCATCCCAGGTGGTCCCAGTGCACTCTCTGGACTCACTGCACTGCATCCCCAGTGGTGCCAGTGTTCTCTCTGGACTCACTGCACTGCATCCCCAGTGGTGCCAGTGCACTCTCTGCACTCACTGCACTGCATCCCCAGTGGTGCCAGTGCACTCTCTGGACTCACTGCAGTGCATCACCAATGGTGCCAGTGCACTCTCTGGACTCACTGCACTGCATCCCCAGTGGTGCCAGTGCACTCTCTGCACTCACTGCACTGCATCCCCAGTGGTGACAGTGCACTCTCTGGACTCACTGCACTGCATCCCCAGTGGTGCCAGTGCACTCTCTGGACTCACTGTAGTGCATCACTCGTGGTGCCAGTGCACTCTCTGGACTCACTGCACTGCATCCCCAGTGGTGCCAGTGCACTCTCTGGACTCACTGCACTGCATCCCCAGTGGTGCCAGTGCACTCTCTGGACTCACTGCACTCCATCCCCGGTGGTGCCAGTGCACTCTCTGGACTCACTCCACTGCATCCCCAGTGGTGCCAGTGCACTCTCTGGACTCACTGCACTGCATCCCCAGTGGTGCCAGTGTATTCTCTGAACTCACTGCACTGCATCCCCAGTGGTGCCAAGGCACTCTCTGGACTCACTGCACTGCATCCCCAGTGGTTCCAGTGCACTCTCTGGACTCACTGCAGTGCATCCCCCGTGGTGCCAGTGCACTCTCTGGGCTCAGTGCACTGCATCCCCATTGGTGCCAGTGCACTCTCTGGACTCACTGCACTGCATCCCCAGTGGTGCCAGTGCACACTCTGGACTCACGGCACTGCATCCCCAGTGGTGCCAGTGCACTCTCTGGGCTCACTGCACTGCATCCCCAGTGGTGCCAGTGCACTCTCTGGACTCACTGCACTGCATCCCCAGTGGTGACAGTGCACTCTCTGGACTCACTGCACTGCATCCCCAGTGGTGTCAGTGCACTCTCTGGACTCACTGCACTGCATCCCCAGTGGTGCCAGTGCACTCTCTGGACTCACTGCACTGCATCCCCAGTGGTGCCAGTGCACTCTCTGGACTCACCGGGGTGCATCCCCAGTGGTGCCAGTGCACTCTCTCGATCACTACACTGCATCCCCATTGGTGCCAGTGAACTCTATGGAGTCACTGCACTGCATCCCCAGGGGTACCAGTGCACTCTCTGGACTCACTGCACTGCATCCCCATTGGTGCCAGTGCACTCTCTGGACTCACTAATGACCATCCCCAGTGGTGCCAGTGCACTCTCTGGACTCACTGCACTGCATCCCCAGTGGTGCCAGTGCACTCTCTGGATCACTGCACTGCATCCCCAGTGGTGCCAGTGCACTCTCTGGACTCACTGCAGTGCATCCCCAGGGGTGCCAGTGCACTCTTTGGAGTCACTGCAGTGCATCCCCAGTGGTGCCCGTGCACTCTCTGGACTCACTGCACTGCATCCCCACTGGTGCCAGTGCACTCTCTGGACTCACTGCAGTGCATCCCCAGTGGTGCCAGTGCACTCTCTGGACTCACTGCACTGCATCACCACTGGTGCCAGGTTACTCTCTGGACTCACTGCACTGGATCCCCAGTGGTGCCAGTGCACTCTCTGGACTCACCGCACTGCATCCCCAGTGGTGCCAGTGCACTCTCTGGACTCACCGCACTGCATCCCCAGTGGTGCCAGTGCACTCTCTGGACTCACTGCACTGCATCCCCAGTGGTGCCAGTGCACTCTCTGGACTCACGGCACTGCATCCCCAGTGGTACCAGTGCACTCTCTGGACTCACTGCACTGCATCCCCAGTGGTGCCACTGTATTCTCTGAACTCACTGTACTGCATCCCCAGTGGTGCCAGGGCACGCTCTGGACTCACTGCACTGCATCCCCAGTGGTGCCAGTGCACTCTCTGGACTCACTGCACTGCATCCCCAGTGGTGCCAGTGCACTCTCTGGACTGACTGCACTGCATCCCCAGTGGTGCCAGTGCACTCTCTGGACTCACTGCAGTGCATCCCCAGTGGTGCCAGTGCACTCTGTGGACTCACTACACTGCATCCCCAGTGGTGACAGTGCACTCTCTGGACTCACTGCACTGCATCCCCAGTGGTGCCAGTGCACTCTCTGGACTCACTGTAGTGCATCACTCGTGGTGCCAGTGCACTCTCTGGACTCACTGCACTGCATCCCCAGTGGTGCTAGTGCACTCTCTGGACTCACTGCAGTGCATCCCCAGTGGTGCCAGTGCACTCTCTGGACTCACTGCACTGCATCCCCAGTGGTGCCAGTGCACTCTCTGGACTCACAGCACTGCATCCCCAGTGGTGCCAGTGCACTCTCTGGACTCACTGCAGTGCATCACCAGTGGTGCCAGTGCACTCTCTGGACTCACTGCACTGCATCCCCAGTGGTGACAGTGCACTCTCTGGACTCACTGCACTGCATCCCCAGTGGTGCCAGTGCACTCTCTGGACTCACTGTAGTGCATCACTCGTGGTGCCAGTGCACTCTCTGGACTCACTGCACTGCATCCCCAGTGGTGCTAGTGCACTCTCTGGACTCACTGCACTGCATCCCCAGTGGTGCCAGTGCACTCTCTGGACTCACTGCACTGCATCCCCAGTGGTGCCAGTGCACACTGTGGACTCACGGCACTGCATCCCCAGTGGTGCTAGTGCACTCTCTGGACTCACGGCACTGCATCCCCAGTGGTGCCAGTGCACTCTCTGGACTCACGGCAGCGCATCCCCAGTGGTGACAGTGCACTCTGTGGACTCACTGCACTGCATCCCCAGTGGTGCCAGTGCACTGTCTGGACTCACTGCACTGCATCCCCACTGGTGCCAGGGTACTCTCTGGACTCACTGCACTGCATCCCCAGTGGTGCCAGGGCACACTCTGGACTCACTGCACTGCATCTCCAGTGGTACCAGTGCACTCTCTGGACTCACCGCACTGTATCCCCAGTGGTGCCAGTGCACTCTCTGGACTCTCTGCAGTGTATCCCCAGTGGTGCCAGTGCACTCTCTGGACTCACTGCACTGCGTCCCCGGTGGTGCCAGTGCACTCTCTGGACTCACGGCACTGCATCCCCAGTGGTGCCAGTGCACTCTCTGGACTCACTGCACTGCATCCCCAGTGGTGCTAAGGCACTCTCTGGACTCACTGCACTGCATCCCCAGTGGTGCCAGTGTACTCTCTGAACTCACTGCACTGCATCCCCAGCGGTGCCAGTGCACTTTCGGGAGTCACTGCACTGCATCCCCAGTGGTTCCAGTGCACTCTCTGGACTCTCTGCAGTGTATCCCCAGTGGTGCCAGTGCACTCTCTGAACTCACTGCACTGCGTCCCCGGTGGTGCCAGTGCACTCTCTGTACTCACTCCACTGCATCCCCAGTGGTGCCAGTGCACTCTCTGGACTCACTGCACTGCATCCCCAGTGGTGGCAGTGCACTCTCTGGACTCACTGCACTGCATCCCCAGTGGTGCCAGTGCCCTCTGTGGACTCACTGCACTGCACCCCCAGTGGTGCCAGGGCACTCTCTGGACTCACTGCACTGCATCCCCAGTGGTTCCAGTGCACTCTCTGGACTCACTGCACTGCATCCCCAGTGGTGCCAGTGCACTCTCTGGACTCACTGCACTGCATCCCCAGTGGTGCCAGTGCACTCTTTGGACTCACTGCACTGAATTCCCGGTGGTGCCAGTGCACTCTGTGCACGCACAGCACTGCATCCCCAGTGGTGCCAGTGAACTCTCTGGACTCACTGCAATGCATCCCCAGTGGTGCCAGTGCACTCTCTGGACTCACTGCACTGCATCCCCAGTGGTGCCAGGGTACTCTCTGGACTCACTGCACTGCATCCCCAGTGGTGCCAGTGCACTCTCTGGACTCACTGCACTGCATCCCCATTGGTGCCAGTGTACTCTCTGGACTCACTAATGACCATCCCCAGTGGTGCCAGTGCACTCTCTGGACTCACTGCACTGCATACCCAGTGGTGCCAGTGCACTCTCTGGTCGCACCGGGGTGCATCCCCAGTGGTGCCAGTGCACTCTATGGATCACTGCACTGCATCCCCAGTGGTGCCAGTGCACTCTATGGAGTCACTGCAGTGCATCCCCAGGGGTGCCAGTGCACTCTCTGGACTCACTGCACTGCATCCCCATTGGTGCCAGTGCACTCTCTGGACTCACTAATGACCATCCCCAGTGGTGCCAGTGCACTCTCTGGACTCACTGCACTGCATCCCCAGTGCTGCCAGTGCACTCTCTGGACTCACTGACTGCATCCCTAGTGGTGCCAGGGCACTCTATGGAGTCACTGCAGTGCATCCCCAGGGGTGCCAGTGCACTCTCTGGACTCACTGCACTGCATCCCCAGTGGTGCCAGTGCACTCTCTGGACTCACTGCACTGCATCCCCATTGGTGCCAGTGCACTCTCTGGACTCACTGCAGTGCATCCCCAGTGGTGCCAGTGCACTCTCTACACTCACTGCACTGCATCCCCAGTGGTGCCAGTGCACTCTCTGGACTCACTGCAGTGCATCCCCAGTGGTGCCAGTGCACTCTCTGGACTCACTGCACTGCATCCCCAGTGGTTCCAGTGCACTCTCTGGACTCACTGCACTGCATCCCCAGTGCTGCCAGTGCACTCTTTGGACTCACTGCACTGAATTCCCGGTGGTGCCAGTGCACTCTCTGGACTCACAGCACTGCATCCCCAGTGGTGCCAGTGCACTCTATGGAGTCACTGCACTGCATCCACAGGGGTGCCAGTGCACGCTCTGGACTCACTGCACTGCATCCCCATTGGTGCCAGTGCACTCTCTGGACTCACTAATGACCATCCCCAGTGGTGCCAGTGCACTCTCTGTACTCACTGCACTGCATCCCCAGTGGTGCCAGTGCACTCTCTGGACTCACTGCAGTGCATCCCCAGGGGTGCAAGTGCACTCTTCGGAATCACTGCAGTGCATCTCCAGTGGTGCCAGTGCACTCTCTGGACTCACTGCACTGCATCCCCAGTGGTGACAGTGCACTCTCTGGACTCACTGCGCTGCATCCCCAAGGGTGCCAGTGCACTCTTTGGACTCACTGCACTGCATCCCCAGTGGTGACGGGGCACTCTCTGGACTCACTGCACTGCATCTCCAGTGGTGCCAGGGCACTCTCTGGACTCACTGCACTGCATCCCCAGTGGTGCCAGTGCCCTCTGTGGACTCACTGCACTACATCCCCAGTGGGGCCAGTGCACTCTCTGGACTCACTGCACTGCATCCCCAGTGGTGCCAGTGCACTCTCTGGACTCAGTGCCCTGCATCCCCAGTGGTGCCAGTGCACTCTCTTGAGTCACTGCACTGCATCCCCAGTGGTGCCAGTGCACTCTCTGGACTCACGGCACTGCATCCCCAGTGGTGCCAGTGCACTCTCTGGACTCACTGCACTGCATCCCCAATCGTACCAGTGCAATCTCTGGTCTCACTGCAGTGCATCCCCAGTGGTGCCAGTGCACTCTCTGGACTCACTGCACTGCATCCCCAGTGGTGCCAGTGCACTCTCTGGAAGCACGGCACTGCATCCCCGGTGGTGCCAGTGCACTCTCTGGACTCACTGCACTGCATCCCCAGTGGTGCCAGTGCGCTCTCTGGACTCATGGCACTGCATCCCCAGTGGTGCCAGTGCACTCTCTGGACTCACTGCAGTGCATCCCCAGTGGTGCCAGTGTACTCTCTGGACTCACTGCACTGCACCCCCAGTGGTGCCAGTGCACTCTCTGGACTCACCGGGGTGCATCCCCAGTGGTGCCAGTGCACTCTCTGGACTCACTGCACTGCATCCCCAGTGGTGCCAGTGTACACTCTGGACTCACGGCACTGCATCTCAGGTGGTGCCAGTGCACTCTCTGGACTCACTGCACTGCATCCCCAGTGGTGCCAGGGTACTCTCTGGACTCACTGCACTGCATCCCCAGTGGTGCCAAGACACTCTCTGGACTCACTGCACTGCATTGCCATTGGTGCCCGTGCACTCTCTGGACTCATTGCACTGCATCCCCAATGGTGCCAGTGCACTCTCTGGACTCACGGCACTGCATCCCCAGTGGTGCCAGTGCACTCTCTGGACTCACTGCACTGCATCCCCAGTGGTGCCAGTGCACTCTCTGGACTCACTGCACTGCATCCCCACTGGTGCAGGGCACTCTCTGGACTCACTGCACTGCATCCCCAGTGGTGCCAGTGACCTCTCTGGACTCAGTGCAGTGCATTCCCAGTGGTGCCAGTGCACTCTCTGGACTCACCGGGGTGCATCCCCAATACTGCCAGTGCCCTCTCTGGACTCACTGCAGTGCATCCCCAGTGGTGCCAGTGCGCTCTCTGGACTCACCGCACTGCATCCCCAGTGGTGCCAGTGCACTCTATGCACTCACTGCAGTGCATCCCCACTGGTGCCAGTGCACTCTCTGGACTCATTTCACTTCATCCCCAGTGGTGCCAGTGTACTCTCTGGACTCACTGCACTGCATCCCCAGTGGTGCCAGTGCACTCTCTGGACTCACTGCACTGCATCCCCAGTGGTGCCAGTGCACTCTCTGAGCTCACTGCACTGCATCCCCAGTGGTGCCAGTGCACTCTCTGGACTCACTGCACTGCATCCCCAGTGGTGACAGTGCACTCTCTGGACTCACTGCACTGCATCCCCAATGGTGCCAGTGCACTCTTTGGACTCACTGCACTGCATCCCCAGTGGTGCCACTGCACTCTCTGGACTAACTGCACTGCATCCCCAGTGGTGCCGGGGCACTCTCTGGACTCACTGCACTGCATCCCCAGTGGTGCCAGTGCACTCTCTTGAGTCACTGCACTGCATCCCCAGTGGTGCCAGTGCACTCTCTGGACTCACGGCAGTGCATCCCCAGTGGTGCCAGTGCACTCTCTGGACTCACTGAAGTGCATCCCCACTGGTGCCCGTGCACTCTCTGGACTCACTGCACTGCACCCCCAGTGGTGCCAGTGCACTCTCTGGACTCACTGCACTGCATCCCCAGTGGTGCCATTGCACACTCTGGACTCACGGCACTGCATCCCTAGTGGTGCTAGTGCACTCTCTGAACCAAAGGCACTGCATCCCCAGTGGTGCCAGTGCACTCTCTGGACTCACTGCACTGCATCCCCAGTGGTGCCAGGGTACTCTCTGGACTCACTGCACTGCATCCCCAGTGGTGCCAAGGCACTCTCTGGACTCACTGCACTGCATTGCCATTGGTGCCAGTGCACTCTCTGGACTCATTGCAGTGCATCACCAATGGTGCCAGTGCACTCTCTGGACTCACTGCACTGCATCCCCAGTGGTGCCAGTGCACTCTTTGGAATCACTGCAGTGCATCCCCAGTGGTGCCAGTGCACTCTCTGGACTCACTGCACTGCATCCCCAGTGGTGCCAGTGCACTCTCTGGACTCACTGCACTGCATCCCCAGTGGTGCCAGTGCACTCTCTGGACTCACCGCACTGCATCCCCAGTGGTGCCAGTGCACTCTCTGGACTCACTGCACAGCATCCCCAGAGGTGCCAGTGCACTCTCTGGACTCACTGCAGTGCATCCCCAGTGGTGCCAGTGCACTCTCTGGCGTCACTGCACTGCATCCCAGGTGGTCCCAGTGCACTCTCTGGACTCACTGCACTGCATGCCCAGTGGTGCCAGTGTTCTCTCTGGATTCACTGCACTGCATCCACAGTGGTGCCCGTACACTCTCTGGTTCACTGCACTGCATCCGCAGGGGTGCCCGTGCACTCTCTGGACTCACTGCAGTGCATCCCCAGTGGTGCCAGTGCACTCTCTGGACTCACCGCACTGCATCCCCAGTGGTGCCAGTGCACTCTCTGCACTTACTACCGTGCATCACCAGTGGTGCCAGTGCAGTCTCTGGACTCACTGCACTGCATCCCCAGTGGTGCCAGTGCACTCTCTGGACTCTCTGCACTGCATCCCCAGTGGTGCCAGTGCACACTGTGGACTCACGGCACTGCATCCCCAGTGGTGCTAGTGCACTCTCTGGACTCACGGCACTGCATCCCCAGTGGTGCCAGTGCACTCTCTGGACTCACGGCAGCGCATCCCCAGTGGTGACAGTGCACTCTGTGGACTCACTGCACTGCATCCCCAGTGGTGCCAGTGCACTCTGTGGACTCACTGCACTGCATCCCCAGTGGTGCCAGTGCACTCTCTGTACCCACTGCACTGAATTCCCAGTCGTGCCAGTGCACTATCTAGGCTCACTGCACTGCATCCCCAGGGGTGCCAGTGCACTCTCTGGACTCACGGCACTGCATCCCCGGTGGTGCCAGTGCACTCTCTGGACTCACTGCACTGCATCCCCAGTGGTGCCAGTGCACTCTCTGGACTCTCCGGGGTGCATCCCCAAAGGTGCCAGTGCACTGTCTGGACTCACGGCACTGCATCCCCAGTGGTGCCAGTGCACTCTCTGGACTCACCGGGGTGCATCCCCAGTGGTGCCAGCGCAGTCTCTGGACTCACGGCACTGCATCCCCAGTGGTGCCAGTGCACTCTCTGGACTCACGGCACTGCATCCCCAGTGGTGCCAGTGCACTCTCTGGACTCACTGCAGTGCATCCCCAGTAGTGCCAGTGCACTCTCTGGACTCACTGCACTGCATCCCCAGTGGTGCCAGTGCACTCTCTGGACTCACTGCACTGCATCCCCAGTGGTGCCAGTGCACTCTCTGGAGTCACTGCAGTGCATCCCCAGTGGTACCAGTGCACTCTCTGGACTCACCGGGGTGCATCCTCAGTGGTGCCATTGCACTCTCTGGACTCACTGCACTGCATCCCCAGTGGTGCCAGTGCAATCTCTGGTCTCACTGCAGTGCATACCTAGTTGTGCCAGTGCACTCTCTGGACTCACTGCACTGCATCCCAAGTGGTGCCACTGCACTCCCTGGACTCACTGCACTGCATCCCCAGTGGTGCCAGTGCACTCTCTGGACTCACCAGGGTGCATCCCCAGTGGTGCCAGTGCACTCTCTGGACTCACTGCACTGCATCCCCAGTGGTGCCAGTGCACTCTCTGGACTCACCAGGGTGCATCCCCAGTGGTGCCAGTGCACTCTCTGGACTCACTGCACTGCATCCCCAGTGGTGCCAGTGCACTCTCTGGACTCACGGCACTGCATCCCCATTGGTACCAGTGCACTCTCTGGACTCACTACACTGCATCCCCAGTGGTGCCAGTGCACTCTCTGGACTCACTGCACTGCATTTCCAGTGGTGACAGTGCACTCTCTGGACTCACTGCACTGCATCCCCAGTGGTGCCAGTGCACTCTCTGGACTCACCGGGGTGCATCCCCAGTGGTGCCAGTGCACTCTCTGGACTCACTGCACTGCATCCCCAGTGGTGCCAGTGCACTCTTTGGACTCACGGCACTGCATCCCCAGTGGGGCCAGTACACTCTCTGGACTCACTGCACTGCATCCCCAGTGGTGCCAGTGCACTCCCTGGACTCACTGCACTGCATCCCCAGTGGTGCCAGTGCACTCTGTGGACTCACTACACTGCATCTCCAGTGGTGCCAGTGCACTCTCTGGACTCACTGCACTGCATCCCCAGTGGTGCCACTGCACTCTCTGGACTCACTGCACTGCATCCCCAGTGGTGCCAGTGCCCTCTCTGGACTCACTGTAGTGCATCACTCGTGGTGCCAGTGCACTCTCTGGACTCACTGCACTGCATCTCCAGTGGTGCCAGTGCACTCTCTGGACTCACTGCACTGCATCCCCAGTGGTGCCAGTGCACTCTCTGGACTCACTGCACTGCATCCCCAGTGGTGCCAGTGCACGCTCTGGACTCACTGCACTGCATCCCCAGTGGTGCCAGTACACACTTTGGACTCACGGCACTGCATCCCCACTGGTGCCAGTGCACTCTCTGGACTCACGGCACTGCATCCCCAGTGGTGCCAGTGCACTCTCTGGAGTCACTGCACTGCATCCCCAGTGGTGCCAGTGCACTCCCTGGACTCACTGCACTGCATCCCCAGTGATGCCAGTGCACTCTCTGGACTCACTGCACTGCATCCCCAGTGGTGCCAGTGCACTCTCTGGAGTCACTGCAGTGCATCCCCAGTGGTGCCAGTGCACTCTCTGGACTCACTGCACTGCATCGCCAGTGGTGCCAGTGCACTCCCTGGACTCACTGCACTGCATCCCCAGTGGTGCCAGTGCACTCTCTGGACTCACCGCACTGCATCCCCAGTGGTGCCAGGGTACTCTCTGGACTCACTGCCCTGCATCCCCAGTGGGGCCAGTGTACTCCCTGGACTCACTGCACTGCATCCCCAGTGGTGCCAGTGCACTCTCTGGACTCACTGCACTGCATCCCCACTGGTGCCAGTGGACCTTCTGGACTCACTGTACTGCATCCCCAGAGGTGCCAGTGCACTCTCTGGACTCACTGCACTGCATCCCCAGTGGTGCCAGTGCAATCTCTGGTCTCACTGCAGTGCATCCCCAGTGGTGCCAGTGCACTCTCTGGACTCACTGCACTGCATCCCCAGTGGTGCCAGTGCACTCTCTGGACTCACTGCACTGCATCCCCACTGGTGCCACTGCACTCTCTGGACTCACTGAAGTGCATCCCCAGTGGTACCAGTGCACTCTCTGGACTCACCGGGGTGCATCCCCAGTGGTGCCAGTGCACTCTCTGGACTCACTGCACTGCATCCCCAGTGGTGCCAGTGCACTCTCTGGACTCACCGGGTTGCATCCCCATTGGTGCCAGTGCACTCTCTGGACTCACTGCACTGCATCCCCAGTGGTGCCAGTGCACTCTCTGGACTCACGGCACTGCATCCCCTGTGGTGCCAGTGCACTCTCTGGACTCACTGCACTGCATCCCCAGTGGTGCCAGTGCACTCTCTGGACTCACCGGGGTGCATCCCCAGTGGTGCCAGTGCACTCTCTGGACTCACTGCACTGCATCCCCAGTGGTGCCAGTGCACTCTCTGGACTCACCGGGGTGCATCCCCAGTGGTGCCAGTGCACTCTCTGGACTCACTGCACTGCATCCCCAGTGGTGCCAGTGCACTCTTTGGACTCACGGCACTGCATCCCCAGTGGTGCCAGTACACTCTCTGGACTCACTGCACTGCATCCCCAGTGGTGCCAGTGCACTCCCTGGACTCACTGCACTGCATCCCCAGTGGTGCCAGTGCACTCTATGGACTCACTACACTGCATCCCCAGTGGTGCCAGTGCACTCTCTGGACTCACTGCACTGCATCCCCAGTGGTGCCACTGCACTCTCTGGACTCACTGCACTGCATCCCCAGTGGTGCCAGTGCCCTCTCTGGACTCACTGTAGTGCATCACTCGTGGTGCCAGTGCACTCTCTGGACTCACTGCACTGCATCCCCAGTGGTGCCAGTGCACTCTCTGGACTCACTGCACTGCATCCCCAGTGGTGCCAGTGCACTCTCTGGACTCACTGCACTGCATCCCCAGTGGTGCCAGTACACACTGTGGACTCACGGCACTGCATCCCCAGTGGTGCCAGTGCACTCTCTGGACTCACGGCACTGCATCCCCAGTGGTGCCAGTGCACTCTCTGGAGTCACTGCACTGCATCCCCAGTGGTGCCAGTGCACTCCCTGGACTCACTGCACTGCATCCCCAGTGATGCCAGTGCACTCTCTGGACTCACTGCACTGCATCCCCAGTGGTGCCAGTGCACTCTCTGGACTCACTGCACTGCATCCCCAGTGGTGCCAGTGCACTCTCTGGACTCACTGCACTGCATCGCCAGTGGTGCCAGTGCACTCCCTGGACTCACTGCACTGCATGCCCAGTGGTGCCAGTGCACTCTCTGGACTCACCGCACTGCATCCCCAGTGGTGCCAGGGTACTCTCTGGACTCACTGCCCTGCATCTCCAGTGGGGCCAGTGTACTCCCTGGACTCACTGCACTGCATCCCCAGTGGTGCCAGTGCACTCTCTGGTCTCACTGCACTGCATCCCCACTGGTGCCAGTGGACCTTCTGGACTCACTGTACTGCATCCCCAGAGGTGCCAGTGCACTCTCTGGACTCACTGCACTGCATCCCCAGTGGTGCCAGTGCAATCTCTGGTCTCACTGCAGTGCATCCCCAGTGGTGCCAGTGCACTCTCTGGACTCACTGCACTGCATCCCCAGTGGTGCCAGTGCACTCTCTGGACTCACTGCACTGCATCCCCACTGGTGCCACTGCACTCTCTGGATTCACTGAAGTGCATCCCCAGTGGTACCAGTGCACTCTCTGGACTCACCGGGGTGCATCCCCAGTGCTGCCAGTGCACTCTCTGGACTCACTGCACTGCATCCCCAGTGGTGCCAGTGCACTCTCTGGACTCACCGGGTTGCATCCCCATTGGTGCCAGTGCACTCTCTGGACTCACTGCACTGCATCCCCAGTGGTGCCAGTGCACTCTCTGGACTCACGGCACTGCATCCCCTGTGGTGCCAGTGCACTCTCTGGACTCACTGCACTGCATCCCCAGTGGTGCCAGTGCACTCTCTGGACTCACCGGGGTGCATCCCCAGTGGTGCCAGTGCACTCTCTGGACTCACTGCACTGCATCCCCAGTGGTGCCAGTGCACTCTCTGGACTCACTGTAGTGCATCACTCGTGGTGCCAGTACACTCTCTGGACTCACTGCACTGCATCCCCAGTGGTGCCAGTGTACTCTCTGGACTCACCGGGGTGCATCCCCAGTGGTGCCAGTGCACTCTCTGGAGTCACTGCACTGCATCCCCAGTGGTGCCAGTGCACTCTCTGGACTCACCGGGGTGCATCCCCAGTGGTGCCAGTGCACTCTCTGGACTCACTGCACTGCATCCCCAGTGGTGCCAGTGCACTCTCTGGACTCACGGCACTGCATCCCCTGTGGTGCCAGTGCACTCTCTGGACTCACTGCACTGCATCCCCAGTGGTGCCAGTGCACTCTCTGGACTCACAGGGGTGCATCCCCAGTGGTGCCAGTGCACTCTCTGGACTCACTGCACTGCATCCCCAGTGGTGCCAGTGCACTCTCTGGACTCACTGTAGTGCATCACTCGTGGTGCCAGTGCACTCTCTGGACTCACTGCACTGCATCCCCAGTGGTGCCAGTGCACTCTCTGGACTCACCGGGGTGCATCCCCAGTGGTGCCAGTGCACTCTCTGGACTCACTGCACTGCATCCCCAGTGGTGCCAGTGCATACTGTGGACTCACGGCACTGCATCCCCAGTGGTGCTAGTGCACTCTCTGGACTCACGGCACTGCATTCCCAGTGGTGCCAGTGCAGTCTCTGGACTCACTGCACTGCATCCCCACTGGTGCCAGGGTACTCTCTGGACTCACTGCACTGCATTCCTAGTGGTGCCAGTGCACTCTCTGGACTCACTGCAGTGCATCCCCAGTGGTGCCAGTGCACTCTCTAGACTCACTGCACTGCATCCCCAGTGGTGCCAGGGTACTCTCTGGACTCACTGCACTGCATCCCCAGTGGTGCCAGTGCACTCTCTGGACTCACCGCACTGCATCCCCAGTGGTGCCAGTGCACTCTCTGGACTCTCTGCAGTGCATCCCCAGTGCTGCCAGTGCACTCTCTGGACTCACTGCACTGCATCCCCGGTGGTGCCAGTGCACGCTCTGGACTCACTGCACTGCATCCCCAGTGGTGCCACTGCACTCTCTGGACTCACTGCACTGCATCCCCAGTGGTGCCAGTGCCCTCTCTGGACTCACTGTAGTGCATCACTCGTGGTGCCAGTGCACTCTCTGGACTCACTGCACTGCATCTCCAGTGGTGCCAGTGCACTCTCTGGACTCACTGCACTGCATCCCCAGTGGTGCCAGTGCACTCTCTGGACTCACTGCACTGCATCCCCAGTGGTGCCAGTGCACGCTCTGGACTCACTGCACTGCATCCCCAGTGGTGCCAGTACACACTTTGGACTCACGGCACTGCATCCCCACTGGTGCCAGTGCACTCTCTGGACTCACGGCACTGCATCCCCAGTGGTGCCAGTGCACTCTCTGGAGTCACTGCACTGCATCCCCAGTGGTGCCAGTGCACTCCCTGGACTCACTGCACTGCATCCCCAGTGATGCCAGTGCACTCTCTGGACTCACTGCACTGCATCCCCAGTGGTGCCAGTGCACTCTCTGGAGTCACTGCAGTGCATCCCCAGTGGTGCCAGTGCACTCTCTGGACTCACTGCACTGCATCGCCAGTGGTGCCAGTGCACTCCCTGGACTCACTGCACTGCATCCCCAGTGGTGCCAGTGCACTCTCTGGACTCACCGCACTGCATCCCCAGTGGTGCCAGGGTACTCTCTGGACTCACTGCCCTGCATCCCCAGTGGGGCCAGTGTACTCCCTGGACTCACTGCACTGCATCCCCAGTGGTGCCAGTGCACTCTCTGGACTCACTGCACTGCATCCCCACTGGTGCCAGTGGACCTTCTGGACTCACTGTACTGCATCCCCAGAGGTGCCAGTGCACTCTCTGGACTCACTGCACTGCATCCCCAGTGGTGCCAGTGCAATCTCTGGTCTCACTGCAGTGCATCCCCAGTGGTGCCAGTGCACTCTCTGGACTCACTGCACTGCATCCCCAGTGGTGCCAGTGCACTCTCTGGACTCACTGCACTGCATCCCCACTGGTGCCACTGCACTCTCTGGACTCACTGAAGTGCATCCCCAGTGGTACCAGTGCACTCTCTGGACTCACCGGGGTGCATCCCCAGTGGTGCCAGTGCACTCTCTGGACTCACTGCACTGCATCCCCAGTGGTGCCAGTGCACTCTCTGGACTCACCGGGTTGCATCCCCATTGGTGCCAGTGCACTCTCTGGACTCACTGCACTGCATCCCCAGTGGTGCCAGTGCACTCTCTGGACTCACGGCACTGCATCCCCTGTGGTGCCAGTGCACTCTCTGGACTCACTGCACTGCATCCCCAGTGGTGCCAGTGCACTCTCTGGACTCACCGGGGTGCATCCCCAGTGGTGCCAGTGCACTCTCTGGACTCACTGCACTGCATCCCCAGTGGTGCCAGTGCACTCTCTGGACTCACCGGGGTGCATCCCCAGTGGTGCCAGTGCACTCTCTGGACTCACTGCACTGCATCCCCAGTGGTGCCAGTGCACTCTTTGGACTCACGGCACTGCATCCCCAGTGGTGCCAGTACACTCTCTGGACTCACTGCACTGCATCCCCAGTGGTGCCAGTGCACTCCCTGGACTCACTGCACTGCATCCCCAGTGGTGCCAGTGCACTCTATGGACTCACTACACTGCATCCCCAGTGGTGCCAGTGCACTCTCTGGACTCACTGCACTGCATCCCCAGTGGTGCCACTGCACTCTCTGGACTCACTGCACTGCATCCCCAGTGGTGCCAGTGCCCTCTCTGGACTCACTGTAGTGCATCACTCGTGGTGCCAGTGCACTCTCTGGACTCACTGCACTGCATCCCCAGTGGTGCCAGTGCACTCTCTGGACTCACTGCACTGCATCCCCAGTGGTGCCAGTGCACTCTCTGGACTCACTGCACTGCATCCCCAGTGGTGCCAGTACACACTGTGGACTCACGGCACTGCATCCCCAGTGGTGCCAGTGCACTCTCTGGACTCACGGCACTGCATCCCCAGTGGTGCCAGTGCACTCTCTGGAGTCACTGCACTGCATCCCCAGTGGTGCCAGTGCACTCCCTGGACTCACTGCACTGCATCCCCAGTGATGCCAGTGCACTCTCTGGACTCACTGCACTGCATCCCCAGTGGTGCCAGTGCACTCTCTGGACTCACTGCACTGCATCCCCAGTGGTGCCAGTGCACTCTCTGGACTCACTGCACTGCATCGCCAGTGGTGCCAGTGCACTCCCTGGACTCACTGCACTGCATGCCCAGTGGTGCCAGTGCACTCTCTGGACTCACCGCACTGCATCCCCAGTGGTGCCAGGGTACTCTCTGGACTCACTGCCCTGCATCTCCAGTGGGGCCAGTGTACTCCCTGGACTCACTGCACTGCATCCCCAGTGGTGCCAGTGCACTCTCTGGTCTCACTGCACTGCATCCCCACTGGTGCCAGTGGACCTTCTGGACTCACTGTACTGCATCCCCAGAGGTGCCAGTGCACTCTCTGGACTCACTGCACTGCATCCCCAGTGGTGCCAGTGCAATCTCTGGTCTCACTGCAGTGCATCCCCAGTGGTGCCAGTGCACTCTCTGGACTCACTGCACTGCATCCCCAGTGGTGCCAGTGCACTCTCTGGACTCACTGCACTGCATCCCCACTGGTGCCACTGCACTCTCTGGATTCACTGAAGTGCATCCCCAGTGGTACCAGTGCACTCTCTGGACTCACCGGGGTGCATCCCCAGTGCTGCCAGTGCACTCTCTGGACTCACTGCACTGCATCCCCAGTGGTGCCAGTGCACTCTCTGGACTCACCGGGTTGCATCCCCATTGGTGCCAGTGCACTCTCTGGACTCACTGCACTGCATCCCCAGTGGTGCCAGTGCACTCTCTGGACTCACGGCACTGCATCCCCTGTGGTGCCAGTGCACTCTCTGGACTCACTGCACTGCATCCCCAGTGGTGCCAGTGCACTCTCTGGACTCACCGGGGTGCATCCCCAGTGGTGCCAGTGCACTCTCTGGACTCACTGCACTGCATCCCCAGTGGTGCCAGTGCACTCTCTGGACTCACTGTAGTGCATCACTCGTGGTGCCAGTACACTCTCTGGACTCACTGCACTGCATCCCCAGTGGTGCCAGTGTACTCTCTGGACTCACCGGGGTGCATCCCCAGTGGTGCCAGTGCACTCTCTGGAGTCACTGCACTGCATCCCCAGTGGTGCCAGTGCACTCTCTGGACTCACCGGGGTGCATCCCCAGTGGTGCCAGTGCACTCTCTGGACTCACTGCACTGCATCCCCAGTGGTGCCAGTGCACTCTCTGGACTCACGGCACTGCATCCCCTGTGGTGCCAGTGCACTCTCTGGACTCACTGCACTGCATCCCCAGTGGTGCCAGTGCACTCTCTGGACTCACTGTAGTGCATCACTCGTGGTGCCAGTGCACTCTCTGGACTCACTGCACTGCATCCCCAGTGGTGCCAGTGCACTCTCTGGACTCACCGGGGTGCATCCCCAGTGGTGCCAGTGCACTCTCTGGACTCACTGCACTGCATCCCCAGTGGTGCCAGTGCATACTGTGGACTCACGGCACTGCATCCCCAGTGGTGCTAGTGCACTCTCTGGACTCACGGCACTGCATTCCCAGTGGTGCCAGTGCAGTCTCTGGACTCACTGCACTGCATCCCCACTGGTGCCAGGGTACTCTCTGGACTCACTGCACTGCATTCCTAGTGGTGCCAGTGCACTCTCTGGACTCACTGCAGTGCATCCCCAGTGGTGCCAGTGCACTCTCTAGACTCACTGCACTGCATCCCCAGTGGTGCCAGGGTACTCTCTGGACTCACTGCACTGCATCCCCAGTGGTGCCAGTGCACTCTCTGGACTCACCGCACTGCATCCCCAGTGGTGCCAGTGCACTCTCTGGACTCTCTGCAGTGCATCCCCAGTGCTGCCAGTGCACTCTCTGGACTCACTGCACTGCATCCCCGGTGGTGCCAGTGCACTCTCTGGACTCACTGCACTGCATCCCCAGTGGTGCCAGTGTATTCTCTGAACTCTCTGTACTGCATTCCCAGTGGTGCCAGGGCACTCTCTGGACTCACTGCACTGCATCCCCAGTGGTTCCAGTGCACTCTCTGGACTCACTGCAGTGCATCCCCAGTGGTGCCAGTGCACTCTCTGGACTCACTGCACTGCATCTCCAGTGCTGCCAGTGCACTCTTTGGACTCACTGCACTGAATTCCCGGTGGTGCCAGTGCACTCTCCTGAGTCACTGCACTGCATCCCCAGTGGTGCCAGTGCACTCTCTGTACCCACTGCACTGCATTCCCAGTGGTGCCAGTGCACTCTCTGGACTCACTGCACTGCATCCCCAGTGGTGCCAGTGCACTCTCTGGACTCACGGCACTGCATCCCCACTGGTGCCAGTGCACTCTCTGGACTCACTGCACTGCATCCCCAGTGGTGCCAGTGCACTCTCTGGACTCACCGGGGTGCATCCCCAGTGGTGCCAGTGCACTCTCTGTACTCACTGCACTGCATCCCCAGTGGTGCCAGTGCACTCTCTGGACTCACTGCACTGCATCCCCAGTGGTGCCAGTGCACTCTCTGGACTCACTGCAGTGCATCCCCAGTGGTGCCAGTGCACTCTCTGGACTCACTGCACTGCATCCCCAGTGGTGCCAGTGCACTCTCTGCACTCACTGCACTGCATCCCCAGTGGTGACAGTGCACTCTCTGGACTCACTGCACTGCATCCCCAGTGGTGCCAGTGCACTCTCTGGACTCACTCTAGTGCATCACTCGTGGTACCAGTGCACTCTCTGGACTCACTGCACTGCATCCCCAGTGGTGCCAGTGCACTCTCTGGACTCACTGCACTGCATCTCCAGTGGTGCCAGTGCACTCTCTGGACTCTCTGCAGTGTATCCCCACTGGTGCCAGTGCACTCTCTGGACTCACTGCACTCCATCCCCGGTGGGGCCAGTGCACTCTCTGGACTCACTCCACTGCATCCCCAGTGGTGCCAGTGCACTCTCTGGACTCACTGCACTGCATCCCCACTGGTGCCAGTGCACTCTCTGGACTCACTGCACTGCATCCCCAGTGGTGCCAGTGTATTCTCTGAACTCACTGCACTGCATCCCCAGTGGTGCCAGGGCACTCTCTGGACTCACTGCACTGCATCCCCAGTGGTTACAGTGCACTCTCTGGACTCACTGCAGTGCATCCCCAGTGGTGCCAGTGCACTCTCTGGACTCACTGCACTGAATTCCCAGTGGTGCCAGTGCACTCTTTGGACTCACTGCACTGAATTCCCGGTGGTGCCAGTGCACTCTCTGCACGCACAGCACTGCATCCCCAGTGGTGCCAGTGAACTCTCTGGACTCACTGCACTGCATCCCCAGTGGTTCCAGTGTACTCTCTGGGCTCAGTGCACTGCATCCCCAGTGGTGCCAGTGCACTCTCTGGACTCACTGCACTGCATCCCCAGTGGTGCCAGTGCACACTCTGGACTCACGGCACTGCATCCCCAGTGGTGCTAGTGCACTCTCTGGACTCACGGCACTGCATCCCCAGTGGTGCCAGTGCACTCTCTGGGCTCACTGCACTGCATCCCCAGTGGTGCCAGGGTACTCTATGGAATCACTGCACTGCATCCCCAGTGGTGCCAGTGCACTCTCTGGACTCACTGCACTGCATCCCCAGTGGTGTCAGTGCACTCTCTGGACTCACTGCACTGCATCCCCAGTGGTGCCAGTGCACTCTCTTGACTCACTGCACTGCATCCCCAGTGGTGTCAGTGCACTCTCTGGACTCACCGGGGTGCATCCCCAGTGGTGCCAGTGCACTCTCTGGATCACTACACTGCATCCCCAGTGGTGCTAGTGCCCTCTCTGGACTCACGGCAGCGCATCCCCAGTGGTGACAGTGCACTCTATGGACTCACTGCACTGCATCCCCAGTGGTGCCAGTGCACTCTCTGGACTCACTGCACTGCATCCCCACTGCTGCCAGGGTACTCTCTGGACTCACTGCACTGCATCCCCAGTGGTGCCAGGGCACTCTCTGGACTCACTGCACTGCATCTCCAGTGGTGCCAGTGCACTCTCTGGACTCACCGCACTGCATCCCCAGTGGTGCCAGTGCACTCTCTGGACTCTCTGCAGTGTATCCCCAGTGGTGCCAGTGCACTCTCTGGACTCACTGCACTGCGTCCCCGGTGGTGCCAGTGCATTCTCTGGACTCACTGCACTGCATCCCCAGTGGTGCCAGTGCACTCTCTGGACTCACTGCACTGCATCTCCAGTGGTGCCAGTACACTATCTGGACTCTCTGCAGTGTATCCCCACTGGTGCCAGTGCACTCTCTGGACTCACTGCACTCCATCCCCGGTGGGGCCAGTGCACTCTCTGGACTCACTCCACTGCATCCCCAGTGGTGCCAGTGCACTCTCTGGACTCACTGCACTGCATCCCCACTGGTGCCAGTGCACTCTCTGGACTCACTGCACTGCATCCCCAGTGGTGCCAGTGTATTCTCTGAACTCACTGCACTGCATCCCCAGTGGTGCCAGGGCACTCTCTGGACTCACTGCACTGCATCCCCAGTGGTTACAGTGCACTCTCTGGACTCACTGCAGTGCATCCCCAGTGGTGCCAGTGCACTCTCTGGACTCACTGCACTGAATTCCCGGTGGTGCCAGTGCACTCTCTGCACGCACAGCACTGCATCCCCAGTGGTGCCAGTGCACTCTCTGGACTCACTGCACTGCATCCCCAGTGGTGCCAGTGTACTCTCTGGGCTCAGTGCACTGCATCCCCAGTGGTGCCAGTGCACTCTCTGGACTCACTGCACTGCATCCCCAGTGGTGTCAGTGCACTCTCTGGACTCACCGGAGTGCATCCCCAGTGGTGCCAGTGCACTCTCTGGATCACTACACTGCATCCCCAGTGGTGCTAGTGCCCTCTCTGGACTCACGGCAGCGCATCCCCAGTGGTGACAGTGCACTCTATGGACTCACTGCACTGCATCCCCAGTGGTGCCAGTGCACTCTCTGGACTCACTGCACTGCATCCCCACTGGTGCCAGGGTACTCTCTGGACTCACTGCACTGCATCCCCAGTGGTGCCAGGGCACTCTCTGGACTCACTGCACTGCATCTCCAGTGGTGCCAGTGCACTCTCTGGACTCACCGCACTGCATCCCCAGTGGTGCCAGTGCACTCTCTGGACTCTCTGCAGTGTATCCCCAGTGGTGCCAGTGCACTCTCTGGACTCACTGCACTGCATCCCCGGTGGTGCCAGTGCACTCTCTGGACTCACTGCACTGCGTCCCCGGTGGTGCCAGTGCACTCTCTGGACTCACTCCACTGCATCCCCAGTGGTGCCAGTGCACTCTCTGGACTCACTGCACTGCATCCCCAGTGGAGCCAGTGCACTCTCTGGACTCACTGCACTGCATCCCCAGTGGTGCCAGTGTATTCTCTGAACTCACTGCACTGCATCCCCAGTGGTGCCAGGGCACTCTCTGGACTCACTGCACTGCATCCCCAGTGGTTCCAGTGCACTCTCTGGACTCACTGCAGTGTATCCCCAGTGGTGCCAGTGCACTCTCTGGACTCACTGCACTGCATCCCCAGTGGTGCCAGTGCACTCTTTGGACTCACTGCACTGAATTCCCGGTGGTGCCAGTGCACTCTGTGCACGCACAGCACTGCATCCCCAGTGGTGCCAGTGAACTCCCTGGACTCACTGCAATGCATCCCCAGTGGTGCCAGTGCACTCTCTGGACTCACTGCACTGCATCCCCAGTGGTGCCAGTGCACTCTCTGGACTGACAGCACTGAATTCCCGGTGGTGCCAGTGCACTCTCTGGACTCATTGCACTGCATCTCCAGTGGTGCCAGTGCCCTCTCTGGACTCACTGCACTGCATCCCCAGTGGTGCCAGTGCACTCTCTGGACTCACTGCACTGCATCCCCAGTGGTGCCAGTGCACTCTCTGGACTCATGGCACTGCATCCCCGGTGGTGCCAGTGCACTCTCTGGACTGACAGCACTGCATCCCCAGTGGTGCCAGTACACTCTCTGGACACACGGCACTGCATCCCCAGTGGTGCCAGTGCACTCTCTGGAGTCACTGCAGTGCATCCCCAGGGGTGCCAGTGCACTCTTTGGAGTCACTGCACTGCATCCCCAGTGGTGCCAATGCACTCTCTGGACTCACTGCACAGCATCCCCAGTGGTGCCAGTGCACACGCTGGACTCACGGCACTGCATCCCCAGTGGTGCCAGGGTACTTTCTGGACTCACTGCACTGCACACCCATTGGTGCCAGTGCACTCTCTGGACTCACTGAAGTGCATCCCCAGTGGTGCCAGTGCACTCTCTGGACTCACTGCAGTGCATCCCCAGTGGTGCCAGTGCACTCTCTGGACTCACCGGGGTGCATCCCCAGTGGTGCCAGTGCACTCTCTGGACTCACTGCACTGCATCCCCAGTGGTGCCAGTGCACGCTCTGGAGTCACTGCACTGCATCCCCAGTGGTGCCAGTGCACTCTATGGAGTCACTGCAGTGCATCCCCAGGGGTGCCAGTGCACTCTCTGGACTCACTGCACTGCATCCCCAGTGGTGCCAGTGTACTCTCTGGACTCACTGCACTGGATCCCCAGTGGTGCCAGTACACTCTCTGGACTCACTGCACTGCATCCCCAGTGGTGCCAGTGCACTCTCTGGAGTCACAGCACTGCATCCCCTGTGGTGCCAGTGCACTCTTTGGACTCACTGCACTGCATCCCAAGTGGTGCCAGTGCACTCTCTGGACTCACTCCACTGCATCCCCAGTGGTGCCAGTGCACACTCTGGACTCACGGCACTCCATCCCCAGTGGTGCCAGTGCACTCTATGGAGTCACTGCACTGCATCCCCAGTGGTGCCAGTGCACTCTCTGGACTCACCGGGGTGCATCCCCAGTGGTGCCAGTGCACTCTCTGGACTCACTGCACTGCATCCCCAGTGGTGCCAGTGCACTCTCTGGACTCCCTGCACTGCATCCCCATTGGTGCCAGTGCACTCTCTGGACTCACTGCAGTGCATCCCCAGTGGTGCCAGTGCACTCTCTACACTCACTGCACTGCATCCCCAGTGGTGCCAGTGCACTCTCTGGACTCACGGCACTGCATCCCCAGTGGTGCCAGTGCACTCTCTGGACTCACTGCAGTGCATCCCCAGGGGTGCCAGTGCACTCTCTAGACTCACTGCACTGCATACCCAGTGGTGCCAGTGCACTCTCTGGACTCACTGCACTGCATCCCCAGTGGTGCCAGTACACTCTCTGGACTCATTGCATTGCATCCCCAGTGGTGTCAGGTCACTCTCTGGACTCAATGCACTGCATCCCCAGTGGTGCCAGTGCACTCTCTGGACTCACTGCACTGCATCGCCGGTCGTGCCACTGCACTCTCTGGACTCACTGCACTGCATTCCCAGTGGTGCCAGTGCACTCTCTTGACTCACTGCAGTGCATCCCCAGTGGTGCCAGTGCACTCTCTAGACTCACTGCACGGCATCCCCAGTGGTGCCAGTTCACTCTCTGGACTCACTGCAGTGCATCCCCAGTGGTGCCAGTACACTCTTTGGACTCACTGCACTGCATCCCCAGTGGTGCCAGTGCACTCTCTGGACTCACAGCACTGCATCCCCAGTGGTGCCAGTGCACTCTCTGGACTCACTGCACTGCATCCCCAGTGGTGCCAGTGCACTCACTGGACTCACCGGGGTGCATCCCCCGTGGTGCCAGTGCACTCTCTGGACTCACTGCACTGCATCCCCAGTGGTGCCAGTGCACTCTCTGGACTCACTGCACTGCATCCCCAGTGGTGCCAGTGCACTCTCTGGACTCACTGCACTGCATCCCCAGTGGTGCAAGTGCACTCCCTGGACTCGCTGCAGTGCATCCCCAGTGGGGCCAGTGCACTCTCTGAACTCACTGCACTGATTCCCAGTGGTGCCAGTGCACTCTCTGGACTCACTGCACTGCATCCCCAGTGCTGTCAGTTAACTCTCTGGACTCACTGCACTGCATCCCCAGTGGTGCCAGTGCACTCTCTGGACTCACTGCACTGCATCCCCATTGTTGCCAGTGCACTCTCTGGACTCACTGCACTCCATTCCCAGTGGTGCCAGTGCACTCTCTGGACTCACTGCAGTGCATCCCCAGTGGTGCCAGTGCACTCTCTGGAGTCACTGTGCTGCATCCCCAGTGGTGCCAGTGCACTCTCTGGACTCATTGCACTGCATCTCCAGTGTTGCCAGTGCCCTCTCTGGACTCACTGCACTGCATCCCCAGTGGTGCCAGTGCACTCTCTGGACTCACTGCACTGCATCCCCAGTGGTGCCAGTGCACTCTCTGGACTCATGGCACTGCATCCCCGGTGGTGCCAGTGCACTCTCTGGACTGACAGCACTGCATCCCCAGTGGTGCCAGTACACTCTCTAGACTCACGGCACTGCATCCCCAGTGGTGCCAGTGCACTCTCTGGAGTCACTGCAGTGCATCCCCAGGGGTGCCAGTGCACTCTTTGGAGTCACTGCACTGCATCCCCAGTGGTGCCAATGCACTCTCTGGACTCACTGCACAGCATCCCCAGTGGTGCCAGTGCACACTCTGGACTCACGGCACTGCATCCCCAGTGGTGCCAGGGTACTTTCTGGACTCACAGCACTGCACACCCATTGGTGCCAGTGCACTCTCTGGACTCACTGAAGTGCAACCCCAGTGGTGCCAGTGCACTCTCTGGACTCACTGCAGTGCATCCCCAGTGGTGCCAGTGCACTCTCTGGACTCACCGGGGTGCATCCCCAGTGGTGCCAGTGCACTCTCTGGACTCACTGCACTGCATCCCCAGTGGTGCCAGTGCACGCTCTGGAGTCACTGCACTGCATCCCCAGTGGTGCCAGTGCACTCTATGGAGTCACTGCAGTGCATCCCCAGGGGTGCCAGTGCACTCTCTGGACTCACTGCACTGCATCCCCAGTGGTGCCAGTGTACTCTCTGGACTCACTGCACTGGATCCCCAGGGGTGCCAGTACACTCTCTGGACTCACTGCACTGCATCCCCAGTGGTGCCAGTGCACTCTCTGGAGTCACAGCACTGCATCCCCTGTGGTGCCAGTGCACTCTTTGGACTCACTGCACTGCATCCCAAGTGGTGCCAGTGCACTCTCTGGACTCACTCCACTGCATCCCCAGTGGTGCCAGTGCACACTCTGGACTCACGGCACTGCATCCCCAGTGGTGCCAGTGCACTCTATGGAGTCACTGCACTGCATCCCCAGTGGTGCCAGTGCACTCTCTGGACTCACTGCAGTGCATCCTCAGTGGTGCCAGTGCACTCTCTGGAGTCACTCCACGGCATCCCCAGTGGTGCCAGTGCACTCTCTGGACTCACCGGGGTGCATGCCCAGTGGTGCCAGTGCACTCTCTGGACTCACTGCAGTGCATCGCCAGTGGTCCCAATGCACTCTCTGGACTCACTACAGTGCATTCCCAGTGGTGCCAGTGCACTCTCTGGACTCACTGCAGTGCATCCCCAGTGGTTCCAGTGTGCTCTCTGGAGTCACTGCACTGCATCCCCAGTGGTGCCAGTGCACTATCTGGACTCACGGCAGTGCATCCCCAGTGGTACCAGTGCGCTCTCTGGACTCTCTGCACTGCATCCCCAGTGGTGCCAGTGCACTCTCTAGACTCACGGCAGTGCATCCCCAGTGGTGCCAGTGCACTCTCTGGAGTCACTGTGCTGCATCCCCAGTGGTGCCAGTGCACTCTCTGGACTCATTGCACTGCATCTCCAGTGGTGCCAGTGCCCTCTCTGGACTCACTGCACTGCATCCCCAGTGGTGCCAGTGCACTCTCTGGACTCACTGCACTGCATCCCCAGTGGTGCCAGTGCACTCTCTGGACTCACCAGGGTGCATCCCCAGTGGTGCCAGTGCACTCTCTGGACTCACTGCACTGCATCCCCAGTGGTGCCAGTGCACTCTCTGGACTCACTGTAGTGCATCACTCGTGGTGCCAGTGCACTCTCTGGACTCACTGCACTGCATCCCCAGTGGTGCCAGTGCACTCTCTGGACTCACTGCACTGCATCCCCAGTGGTGCCAGTGCACTCTCTGGACTCACTGCACTGCATCCCCAGTGGTGCCAGTGCATACTGTGGACTCACAGCACTGCATCCCCAGTGGTGCTAGTGCACTCTCTGGACTCACGGCACTGCATCTCCAGTGGTGCCAGTGCAGTCTCTGGACTAACTGCACTGCATCCCCACTGGTGCCAGGGTACTCTCTGGACTCACTGCACGGCATTCCCAGTGGTGCCAGTGCACTCTCTGGACTCACTGCACTGCATCCCCAGTGGTGCCAGTGCACTCTCTGGACTCACTGCACTGCATCCCCAGTGGTGCCAGGGTACTCTCTGGACTCACTGCACTGCATCCCAAGTGGTGCCAGTGCACTCTCTGGACTCACCGCACTGCATCCCCAGTGGTGCCAGTGCACTCTCTGGACTCTCTGCAGTGCATCCCCAGTGGTGCCAGTGCACCCTCTGGACTCACTGCACTGCATCCCCGGTGGTGCCATTGCACTCTCTGGACTCAAGGCACTGCATCCCCAGTGGTGCCAGTGTATTCTCTGAACTCACTGTACTGCATCCCCAGTGGTGCCAGGGCACTCTCTGGACTCACTGCACTGCATCCCCAGTGGTTCCAGTGCACTCTCTGGACTCACTGCAGTGCATCCCCAGTGGTGCCAGTGCACTCTCTGGACTCACTGCACTGCATCTCCAGTGCTGCCAGTGCACTCTTTGGACTCACTGCACTGAATTCCCGGTGGTGCCAGTGCACTCTCTGGACTCACTGCACTGCATCCCCAGTGGTGCCAGTGCACTCTCTGGACTCACTGCACTGCATCTCCAGTGCTGCCAGTGCACTCTTTGGACTCACTGCACTGAATTCCCGGTGGTGCCAGTGCACTCTCTGGACTCACTGCACTGCATCCCCAGTGGTGCCAGTGTACTCTCTGTACCCACTGCACTGAATTCCCAGTGGTGCCAGTGCACTCTCTGGACTCACCGGGGTGCATCCCCAGTGGTGCCAGTGCACTCTCTGGACTCACTGCAGTGCATCCCCAGTGGTGCCAGTGCACTCTCTGGACTCACTGCACTGCATCCCCAGTGGTGCCAGTGCACTCTCTGGACTCACCGGGGTGCATCCCCAGTGGTGCCAGTGCACTCTCTGGACTCACTGCACTGCATCCCCAGTGGTGCCAGTGCACTCTCTGGACTCACTGCACTGCATCCCCAGTGGTGCCAGTGCACTCTCTGGACTCACTGCAGTGCATCACCATTGGTGCCAGTGCACTCTCTGGACTCACTGCACTGCATCCCCAGTGGTGCCAGTGCACTCTCTGGACTCACTGCACTGCATCCCCAGTGGTGACAGTGCACTCTCTGGACTCACTGCACTGCATCCCCAGTGGTGCCAGTGCACTCTCTGGACTCACTGCACTGCATCCCCAGTGGTGCCAGTGCACTCTCTGGAGTCACAGCACTGCATCCCCTGTGGTGCCAGTGCACTCTTTGGACTCACTGCACTGCATCCCAAGTGGTGCCAGTGCACTCTCTGGACTCACTCCACTGCATCCCCAGTGGTGCCAGTGCACACTCTGGACTCACGGCACTGCATCCCCAGTGGTGCCAGTGCACTCTATGGAGTCACTGCACTGCATCCCCAGTGCTGCCAGTTCACTCTCTGGACTCACTGCAGTGCATCCTCAGTGGTGCCAGTGCACTCTCTGGACTCACTGCACTGCATCCCCAGTGGTGCCAGTGCACTCTCTGGACTCACCGGGGTGCATCCCCAGTGGTGCTAGTGTACTCTCTGGACTCACTGCAGTGCATCGCCAGTGGTCCCAATGCACTCTCTGGACTCACTACAGTGCATTCCCAGTGGTGCCAGTGCACTCTCTGGACTCACTGCAGTGCATCCCCAGTGGTTCCAGTATGCTCTCTGGAGTCACTGCACTGCATCCCCAGTGGTGCCAGGGTACTCTCTGGACTCACTGCACTGCATCCCAAGTGGTGCCAGTGCACTCTCTGGACTCACTGCACTGCATCCCCAGTGGTGCCAGTGCACTCTCTGGACTCTCTGCAGTGCATCCCCAGTGGTGCCAGTGCACCCTCTGGACTCACTGCACTGCATCCCCGGTGGTGCCAGTGCACTCTCTGGACTCAAGGCACTGCATCCCCAGTGGTGCCAGTGTATTCTCTGAACTCACTGTACTGCATCCCCAGTGGTGCCAGGGCACTCTCTGGACTCACTGCACTGCATCCCCAGTGGTTCCAGTGCACTCTCTGGACTCACTGCAGTGCATCCCCAGTGGTGCCAGTGCACTCTCTGGAGTCACTGCACTGCATCTCCAGTGCTGCCAGTGCACTCTTTGGACTCACTGCACTGAATTCCCGGTGGTGCCAGTGCACTCTCTGGACTCACTGCACTGCATCCCCAGTGGTGCCAGTGTACTCTCTGGACTCACTGCACTGGATCCCCAGTGGTGCCAGTACACTCTCTGGACTCACTGCACTGCATCCCCAGTGGTGCCAGTGCACTCTCTGGAGTCACAGCACTGCATCCCCTGTGGTGCCAGTGCACTCTTTGGACTCACTGCACTGCATCCCAAGTGGTGCCAGTGCACTCTCTGGACTCACTCCACTGCATCCCCAGTGGTGCCAGTGCACACTCTGGACTCACGGCACTGCATCCCCAGTGGTGCCAGTGCACTCTCTGGACTCACTGCACTGCATCCCCAGTGGTTCCAGTGTGCTCTCTGGAGTCACTGCACTGCATCCCCAGTGGTGCCAGTGCACTATCTGGACTCACGGCAGTGCATCCCCAGTGGTACCAGTGCGCTCTCTGGACTCACGGCACTGCATCCCCAGTGGTGCCAGTGCACTCTCTAGACTCACGGCAGTGCATCCCCAGTGGTGCCAGTGCACTCTCTGGACTCACTGCACTGCATCCCCAGTGGTGACAGTGCACTCTCTGGACTCACTGCACTGCATCCCCAGTGGTGCCAGTGCACTCTCTGGACTCACTGCACTGCATCCCCAGTGGTGCCAGTGCACTCTCTGGAGTCACAGCACTGCATCCCCTGTGGTGCCAGTGCACTCTTTGGACTCACTGCACTGAATTCCCGGTGGTGCCAGTGCACTCTCTGGACTCACTGCACTGCATCCCCAGTGGTGCCAGTGCACTCTCTGGACTCACTGCACTGCATCTCCAGTGCTGCCAGTGCACTCTTTGGACTCACTGCACTGAATTCCCGGTGGTGCCAGTGCACTCTCTGGACTCACTGCACTGCATCCCCAGTGGTGCCAGTGTACTCTCTGTACCCACTGCACTGAATTCCCAGTGGTGCCAGTGCACTCTCTGGACTCACCGGGGTGCATCCCCAGTGGTGCCAGTGCACTCTCTGGACTCACTGCAGTGCATCCCCAGTGGTGCCAGTGCACTCTCTGGACTCACTGCACTGCATCCCCAGTGGTGCCAGTGCACTCTCTGGACTCACCGGGGTGCATCCCCAGTGGTGCCAGTGCACTCTCTGGACTCACTGCACTGCATCCCCAGTGGTGCCAGTGCACTCTCTGGACTCACTGCACTGCATCCCCAGTGGTGCCAGTGCACTCTCTGGACTCACTGCAGTGCATCACCATTGGTGCCAGTGCACTCTCTGGACTCACTGCACTGCATCCCCAGTGGTGCCAGTGCACTCTCTGGACTCACTGCACTGCATCCCCAGTGGTGACAGTGCACTCTCTGGACTCACTGCACTGCATCCCCAGTGGTGCCAGTGCACTCTCTGGACTCACTGCACTGCATCCCCAGTGGTGCCAGTGCACTCTCTGGAGTCACAGCACTGCATCCCCTGTGGTGCCAGTGCACTCTTTGGACTCACTGCACTGCATCCCAAGTGGTGCCAGTGCACTCTCTGGACTCACTCCACTGCATCCCCAGTGGTGCCAGTGCACACTCTGGACTCACGGCACTGCATCCCCAGTGGTGCCAGTGCACTCTATGGAGTCACTGCACTGCATCCCCAGTGCTGCCAGTTCACTCTCTGGACTCACTGCAGTGCATCCTCAGTGGTGCCAGTGCACTCTCTGGACTCACTGCACTGCATCCCCAGTGGTGCCAGTGCACTCTCTGGACTCACCGGGGTGCATCCCCAGTGGTGCTAGTGTACTCTCTGGACTCACTGCAGTGCATCGCCAGTGGTCCCAATGCACTCTCTGGACTCACTACAGTGCATTCCCAGTGGTGCCAGTGCACTCTCTGGACTCACTGCAGTGCATCCCCAGTGGTTCCAGTATGCTCTCTGGAGTCACTGCACTGCATCCCCAGTGGTGCCAGGGTACTCTCTGGACTCACTGCACTGCATCCCAAGTGGTGCCAGTGCACTCTCTGGACTCACCGCACTGCATCCCCAGTGGTGCCAGTGCACTCTCTGGACTCTCTGCAGTGCATCCCCAGTGGTGCCAGTGCACCCTCTGGACTCACTGCACTGCATCCCCGGTGGTGCCAGTGCACTCTCTGGACTCAAGGCACTGCATCCCCAGTGGTGCCAGTGTATTCTCTGAACTCACTGTACTGCATCCCCAGTGGTGCCAGGGCACTCTCTGGACTCACTGCACTGCATCCCCAGTGGTTCCAGTGCACTCTCTGGACTCACTGCAGTGCATCCCCAGTGGTGCCAGTGCACTCTCTGGAGTCACTGCACTGCATCTCCAGTGCTGCCAGTGCACTCTTTGGACTCACTGCACTGAATTCCCGGTGGTGCCAGTGCACTCTCTGGACTCACTGCACTGCATCCCCAGTGGTGCCAGTGTACTCTCTGGACTCACTGCACTGGATCCCCAGTGGTGCCAGTACACTCTCTGGACTCACTGCACTGCATCCCCAGTGGTGCCAGTGCACTCTCTGGAGTCACAGCACTGCATCCCCTGTGGTGCCAGTGCACTCTTTGGACTCACTGCACTGCATCCCAAGTGGTGCCAGTGCACTCTCTGGACTCACTCCACTGCATCCCCAGTGGTGCCAGTGCACACTCTGGACTCACGGCACTGCATCCCCAGTGGTGCCAGTGCACTCTCTGGACTCACTGCACTGCATCCCCAGTGGTTCCAGTGTGCTCTCTGGAGTCACTGCACTGCATCCCCAGTGGTGCCAGTGCACTATCTGGACTCACGGCAGTGCATCCCCAGTGGTACCAGTGCGCTCTCTGGACTCACGGCACTGCATCCCCAGTGGTGCCAGTGCACTCTCTAGACTCACGGCAGTGCATCCCCAGTGGTGCCAGTGCACTCTCTGGACTCACTGCACTGCATCCCCAGTGGTGACAGTGCACTCTCTGGACTCACTGCACTGCATCCCCAGTGGTGCCAGTGCACTCTCTGGACTCACTGCACTGCATCCCCAGTGGTGCCAGTGCACTCTCTGGAGTCACAGCACTGCATCCCCTGTGGTGCCAGTGCACTCTTTGGACTCACTGCACTGCATCCCAAGTGGTGCCAGTGCACTCTCTGGACTCACTCCACTGCATCCCCAGTGGTGCCAGTGCACACTCTGGACTCACGGCACTGCATCCCCAGTGGTGCCAGTGCACTCTATGGAGTCACTGCACTGCATCCCCAGTGGTGCCAGTGCACTCTCTGGACTCACTGCAGTGCATCCTCAGTGGTGCCAGTGCACTCTCTGGACTCACTGCACTGCATCCCCAGTGGTGCCAGTGCACTCTCTGGACTCACCGGGGTGCATCCCCAGTGGTGCTAGTGTACTCTCTGGACTCACTGCAGTGCATCGCCAGTGGTCCCAATGCACTCTCTGGACTCACGGCACTGCATCCCCAGTGGTGCCAGTGCACTCTCTAGACTCACGGCAGTGCATCCCCAGTGGTGCCAGTGCACTCTCTGGAGTCACTGTGCTGCATCCCCAGTGGTGCCAGGGCACTCTCTGGACTCATTGCACTGCATCTCCAGTGGTGCCAGTGCCCTCTCTGGACTCACTGCACTGCATCCCCAGTGGTGCCAGTGCACTCTCTGGACTCACTGCACTGCATCCCCAGTGGTGCCAGTGCACTCTCTGGACTCACTGTAGTGCATCACTCGTGGTGCCAGTGCACTCTCTGGACTCACTGCACTGCATCCCCAGTGGTGCCAGTGCACTCTCTGGACTCACTGCACTGCATCCCCAGTGGTGCCAGTGCACTCTCTGGACTCACTGCACTGCATCCCCAGTGGTGCCAGTGCATACTGTGGACTCACGGCACTGCATACCCAGTGGTGCCAGTGCAGTCTCTGGACTCACTGCACTGCATCCCCACTGGTGCCAGGGTACTCTCTGGACTCACTGCACTGCATTCCCAGTGGTGCCAGTGCACTCTCTGGACTCACTGCACTGCATCCCCAGTGGTGCCAGTGCACTCTCTGGAGTCACCGCACTGCATCCCCAGTGGTGCCAGGGTACTCTCTGGACTCACCGCACTGCATCCCCAATGGTGCCAGTGCACTCTCTGGACTCACCGCACTGCATCCCCAGTGGTGCCAGTGCACTCTCTGGACTCTCTGCAGTGCATACCCAGTGGTGCCAGTGCACTCTTTGGACTCACTGCACTGAATTCCCGGTGGTGCCAGTGCACTCTCTGGACTCACTGCACTGCATCCCCAGTGGTGCCAGTGCACTCTCTGGACTCACTGCACTGCATCTCCAGTGCTGCCAGTGCACTCTTTGGACTCACTGCACTGAATTCCCGGTGGTGCCAGTGCACTCTCTGGACTCACTGCACTGCATCCCCAGTGGTGCCAGTGTACTCTCTGTACCCACTGCACTGAATTCCCAGTGGTGCCAGTGCACTCTCTGGACTCACCGGGGTGCATCCCCAGTGGTGCCAGTGCACTCTCTGGACTCACTGCACTGCATCCCCAGTGGTGCCAGTGCACTCTCTGGACTCACTGCACTGCATCCCCAGTGGTGCCAGTGCACTCTCTGGACTCACCGGGGTGCATCCCCAGTGGTGCCAGTGCACTCTCTGGACTCACTGCACTGCATCCCCAGTGGTGCCAGTGCACTCTCTGGACTCACTGCACTGCATCCCCAGTGGTGCCAGTGCACTCTCTGGACTCACTGCAGTGCATCACCATTGGTGCCAGTGCACTCTCTGGACTCACTGCACTGCATCCCCAGTGGTGCCAGTGCACTCTCTGGACTCACTGCACTGCATCCCCAGTGGTGACAGTGCACTCTCTGGACTCACTGCACTGCATCCCCAGTGGTGCCAGTGCACTCTCTGGACTCACTGCACTGCATCCCCAGTGGTGCCAGTGCACTCTCTGGAGTCACAGCACTGCATCCCCTGTGGTGCCAGTGCACTCTTTGGACTCACTGCACTGCATCCCAAGTGGTGCCAGTGCACTCTCTGGACTCACTCCACTGCATCCCCAGTGGTGCCAGTGCACACTCTGGACTCACGGCACTGCATCCCCAGTGGTGCCAGTGCACTCTATGGAGTCACTGCACTGCATCCCCAGTGCTGCCAGTTCACTCTCTGGACTCACTGCAGTGCATCCTCAGTGGTGCCAGTGCACTCTCTGGACTCACTGCACTGCATCCCCAGTGGTGCCAGTGCACTCTCTGGACTCACCGGGGTGCATCCCCAGTGGTGCTAGTGTACTCTCTGGACTCACTGCAGTGCATCGCCAGTGGTCCCAATGCACTCTCTGGACTCACTACAGTGCATTCCCAGTGGTGCCAGTGCACTCTCTGGACTCACTGCAGTGCATCCCCAGTGGTTCCAGTATGCTCTCTGGAGTCACTGCACTGCATCCCCAGTGGTGCCAGTGCACTATCTGGACTCACAGCAGTGCATCCCCAGTGGTGCCAGTGCGCTCTCTGGACTCACGGCACTGCATCCCCAGTGGTGCCAGTGTACTCTCTAGACTCACGGCAGTGCATCCCCAGTGGTGCCAGTGCACTCTCTGGAGTCACTGTGCTGCATCCCCAGTGGTGCCAGTGCACTCTCTGGACTCATTGCACTGCATCTCCTGTGGTGCCAGTGCCCTCTCTGGACTCACTGCACTGCATCCCCAGTGGTGCCAGTGCACTCTCTGGACTCACTGCACTGCATCCCCAGTGGTGCCAGTGCACTCTCTGGACTCACTGTAGTGCATCACTCGTGGTGCCAGTGCACTCTCTGGACTCACTGCACTGCATCCCCAGTGGTGCCAGTGCACTCTCTGGACTCACTGCACTGCATCCCCAGTGGTGCCAGTGCACTCTCTGGACTCACTGCACTGCATCCCCAGTGGTGCCAGTGCATACTGTGGACTCACGGCACTGCATACCCAGTGGTGCCAGTGCAGTCTCTGGACTCACTGCACTGCATCCCCACTGGTGCCAGGGTACTCTCTGGACTCACTGCACTGCATTCCCAGTGGTGCCAGTGCACTCTCTGGACTCACTGCACTGCATCCCCAGTGGTGCCAGTGCACTCTCTGGAGTCACCGCACTGCATCCCCAGTGGTGCCAGGGTACTCTCTGGACTCACCGCACTGCATCCCCAATGGTGCCAGTGCACTCTCTGGACTCACCGCACTGCATCCCCAGTGGTGCCAGTGCACTCTCTGGACTCTCTGCAGTGCATACCCAGTGGTGCCAGTGCACTCTCTGGACTCACCGCAGTGCACCCCATTGGTGCCAGTGCCCTCTCTGGACTCACTGCAGTGCATCCCCAGTGGTGCCAGTGCACTCTCTGGAGTCACTGCAGTGCATCCCCAGGGGTGCCAGTGCACTCTTTGGAGTCACTGCACTGCATCCCCAGTGGTGCCAATGCACTCTCTGGACTCACTGCACAGCATCCCCAGTGGTGCCAGTGCACACGCTGGACTCACGGCACTGCATCCCCAGTGGTGCCAGGGTACTTTCTGGACTCACTGCACTGCACACCCATTGGTGCCAGTGCACTCTCTGGACTCACTGAAGTGCATCCCCAGTGGTGCCAGTGCACTCTCTGGACTCACTGCAGTGCATCCCCAGTGGTGCCAGTGCACTCTCTGGACTCACCGGGGTGCATCCCCAGTGGTGCCAGTGCACTCTCTGGACTCACTGCACTGCATCCCCAGTGGTGCCAGTGCACGCTCTGGAGTCACTGCACTGCATCCCCAGTGGTGCCAGTGCACTCTATGGAGTCACTGCAGTGCATCCCCAGGGGTGCCAGTGCACTCTCTGGACTCACTGCACTGCATCCCCAGTGGTGCCAGTGTACTCTCTGGACTCACTGCACTGGATCCCCAGTGGTGCCAGTACACTCTCTGGACTCACTGCACTGCATCCCCAGTGGTGCCAGTGCACTCTCTGGAGTCACAGCACTGCATCCCCTGTGGTGCCAGTGCACTCTTTGGACTCACTGCACTGCATCCCAAGTGGTGCCAGTGCACTCTCTGGACTCACTCCACTGCATCCCCAGTGGTGCCAGTGCACACTCTGGACTCACGGCACTCCATCCCCAGTGGTGCCAGTGCACTCTATGGAGTCACTGCACTGCATCCCCAGTGGTGCCAGTGCACTCTCTGGACTCACCGGGGTGCATCCCCAGTGGTGCCAGTGCACTCTCTGGACTCACTGCACTGCATCCCCAGTGGTGCCAGTGCACTCTCTGGACTCCCTGCACTGCATCCCCATTGGTGCCAGTGCACTCTCTGGACTCACTGCAGTGCATCCCCAGTGGTGCCAGTGCACTCTCTACACTCACTGCACTGCATCCCCAGTGGTGCCAGTGCACTCTCTGGACTCACGGCACTGCATCCCCAGTGGTGCCAGTGCACTCTCTGGACTCACTGCAGTGCATCCCCAGGGGTGCCAGTGCACTCTCTAGACTCACTGCACTGCATACCCAGTGGTGCCAGTGCACTCTCTGGACTCACTGCACTGCATCCCCAGTGGTGCCAGTACACTCTCTGGACTCATTGCATTGCATCCCCAGTGGTGTCAGGTCACTCTCTGGACTCAATGCACTGCATCCCCAGTGGTGCCAGTGCACTCTCTGGACTCACTGCACTGCATCGCCGGTCGTGCCACTGCACTCTCTGGACTCACTGCACTGCATTCCCAGTGGTGCCAGTGCACTCTCTTGACTCACTGCAGTGCATCCCCAGTGGTGCCAGTGCACTCTCTAGACTCACTGCACGGCATCCCCAGTGGTGCCAGTTCACTCTCTGGACTCACTGCAGTGCATCCCCAGTGGTGCCAGTACACTCTTTGGACTCACTGCACTGCATCCCCAGTGGTGCCAGTGCACTCTCTGGACTCACAGCACTGCATCCCCAGTGGTGCCAGTGCACTCTCTGGACTCACTGCACTGCATCCCCAGTGGTGCCAGTGCACTCACTGGACTCACCGGGGTGCATCCCCCGTGGTGCCAGTGCACTCTCTGGACTCACTGCACTGCATCCCCAGTGGTGCCAGTGCACTCTCTGGACTCACTGCACTGCATCCCCAGTGGTGCCAGTGCACTCTCTGGACTCACTGCACTGCATCCCCAGTGGTGCAAGTGCACTCCCTGGACTCGCTGCAGTGCATCCCCAGTGGGGCCAGTGCACTCTCTGAACTCACTGCACTGATTCCCAGTGGTGCCAGTGCACTCTCTGGACTCACTGCACTGCATCCCCAGTGCTGTCAGTTAACTCTCTGGACTCACTGCACTGCATCCCCAGTGGTGCCAGTGCACTCTCTGGACTCACTGCACTGCATCCCCATTGTTGCCAGTGCACTCTCTGGACTCACTGCACTCCATTCCCAGTGGTGCCAGTGCACTCTCTGGACTCACTGCAGTGCATCCCCAGTGGTGCCAGTGCACTCTCTGGAGTCACTGTGCTGCATCCCCAGTGGTGCCAGTGCACTCTCTGGACTCATTGCACTGCATCTCCAGTGTTGCCAGTGCCCTCTCTGGACTCACTGCACTGCATCCCCAGTGGTGCCAGTGCACTCTCTGGACTCACTGCACTGCATCCCCAGTGGTGCCAGTGCACTCTCTGGACTCATGGCACTGCATCCCCGGTGGTGCCAGTGCACTCTCTGGACTGACAGCACTGCATCCCCAGTGGTGCCAGTACACTCTCTAGACTCACGGCACTGCATCCCCAGTGGTGCCAGTGCACTCTCTGGAGTCACTGCAGTGCATCCCCAGGGGTGCCAGTGCACTCTTTGGAGTCACTGCACTGCATCCCCAGTGGTGCCAATGCACTCTCTGGACTCACTGCACAGCATCCCCAGTGGTGCCAGTGCACACTCTGGACTCACGGCACTGCATCCCCAGTGGTGCCAGGGTACTTTCTGGACTCACAGCACTGCACACCCATTGGTGCCAGTGCACTCTCTGGACTCACTGAAGTGCAACCCCAGTGGTGCCAGTGCACTCTCTGGACTCACTGCAGTGCATCCCCAGTGGTGCCAGTGCACTCTCTGGACTCACCGGGGTGCATCCCCAGTGGTGCCAGTGCACTCTCTGGACTCACTGCACTGCATCCCCAGTGGTGCCAGTGCACGCTCTGGAGTCACTGCACTGCATCCCCAGTGGTGCCAGTGCACTCTATGGAGTCACTGCAGTGCATCCCCAGGGGTGCCAGTGCACTCTCTGGACTCACTGCACTGCATCCCCAGTGGTGCCAGTGTACTCTCTGGACTCACTGCACTGGATCCCCAGGGGTGCCAGTACACTCTCTGGACTCACTGCACTGCATCCCCAGTGGTGCCAGTGCACTCTCTGGAGTCACAGCACTGCATCCCCTGTGGTGCCAGTGCACTCTTTGGACTCACTGCACTGCATCCCAAGTGGTGCCAGTGCACTCTCTGGACTCACTCCACTGCATCCCCAGTGGTGCCAGTGCACACTCTGGACTCACGGCACTGCATCCCCAGTGGTGCCAGTGCACTCTATGGAGTCACTGCACTGCATCCCCAGTGGTGCCAGTGCACTCTCTGGACTCACTGCAGTGCATCCTCAGTGGTGCCAGTGCACTCTCTGGAGTCACTCCACGGCATCCCCAGTGGTGCCAGTGCACTCTCTGGACTCACCGGGGTGCATGCCCAGTGGTGCCAGTGCACTCTCTGGACTCACTGCAGTGTATCGCCAGTGGTCCCAATGCACTCTCTGGACTCACTACAGTGCATTCCCAGTGGTGCCAGTGCACTCTCTGGACTCACTGCAGTGCATCCCCAGTGGTTCCAGTGTGCTCTCTGGAGTCACTGCACTGCATCCCCAGTGGTGCCAGTGCACTATCTGGACTCACGGCAGTGCATCCCCAGTGGTACCAGTGCGCTCTCTGGACTCTCTGCACTGCATCCCCAGTGGTGCCAGTGCACTCTCTAGACTCACGGCAGTGCATCCCCAGTGGTGCCAGTGCACTCTCTGGAGTCACTGTGCTGCATCCCCAGTGGTGCCAGTGCACTCTCTGGACTCATTGCACTGCATCTCCAGTGGTGCCAGTGCCCTCTCTGGACTCACTGCACTGCATCCCCAGTGGTGCCAGTGCACTCTCTGGACTCACTGCACTGCATCCCCAGTGGTGCCAGTGCACTCTCTGGACTCACCAGGGTGCATCCCCAGTGGTGCCAGTGCACTCTCTGGACTCACTGCACTGCATCCCCAGTGGTGCCAGTGCACTCTCTGGACTCACTGTAGTGCATCACTCGTGGTGCCAGTGCACTCTCTGGACTCACTGCACTGCATCCCCAGTGGTGCCAGTGCACTCTCTGGACTCACTGCACTGCATCCCCAGTGGTGCCAGTGCACTCTCTGGACTCACTGCACTGCATCCCCAGTGGTGCCAGTGCATACTGTGGACTCACAGCACTGCATCCCCAGTGGTGCTAGTGCACTCTCTGGACTCACGGCACTGCATCTCCAGTGGTGCCAGTGCAGTCTCTGGACTAACTGCACTGCATCCCCACTGGTGCCAGGGTACTCTCTGGACTCACTGCACTGCATTCCCAGTGGTGCCAGTGCACTCTCTGGACTCACTGCACTGCATCCCCAGTGGTGCCAGTGCACTCTCTGGACTCACTGCACTGCATCCCCAGTGGTGCCAGGGTACTCTCTGGACTCACTGCACTGCATCCCAAGTGGTGCCAGTGCACTCTCTGGACTCACCGCACTGCATCCCCAGTGGTGCCAGTGCACTCTCTGGACTCTCTGCAGTGCATCCCCAGTGGTGCCAGTGCACCCTCTGGACTCACTGCACTGCATCCCCGGTGGTGCCATTGCACTCTCTGGACTCAAGGCACTGCATCCCCAGTGGTGCCAGTGTATTCTCTGAACTCACTGTACTGCATCCCCAGTGGTGCCAGGGCACTCTCTGGACTCACTGCACTGCATCCCCAGTGGTTCCAGTGCACTCTCTGGACTCACTGCAGTGCATCCCCAGTGGTGCCAGTGCACTCTCTGGACTCACTGCACTGCATCTCCAGTGCTGCCAGTGCACTCTTTGGACTCACTGCACTGAATTCCCGGTGGTGCCAGTGCACTCTCTGGACTCACTGCACTGCATCCCCAGTGGTGCCAGTGCACTCTCTGGACTCACTGCACTGCATCTCCAGTGCTGCCAGTGCACTCTTTGGACTCACTGCACTGAATTCCCGGTGGTGCCAGTGCACTCTCTGGACTCACTGCACTGCATCCCCAGTGGTGCCAGTGTACTCTCTGTACCCACTGCACTGAATTCCCAGTGGTGCCAGTGCACTCTCTGGACTCACCGGGGTGCATCCCCAGTGGTGCCAGTGCACTCTCTGGACTCACTGCAGTGCATCCCCAGTGGTGCCAGTGCACTCTCTGGACTCACTGCACTGCATCCCCAGTGGTGCCAGTGCACTCTCTGGACTCACCAGGGTGCATCCCCAGTGGTGCCAGTGCACTCTCTGGACTCACTGCACTGCATCCCCAGTGGTGCCAGTGCACTCTCTGGACTCACTGCACTGCATCCCCAGTGGTGCCAGTGCACTCTCTGGACTCACTGCAGTGCATCACCATTGGTGCCAGTGCACTCTCTGGACTCACTGCACTGCATCCCCAGTGGTGCCAGTGCACTCTCTGGACTCACTGCACTGCATCCCCAGTGGTGACAGTGCACTCTCTGGACTCACTGCACTGCATCCCCAGTGGTGCCAGTGCACTCTCTGGACTCACTGCACTGCATCCCCAGTGGTGCCAGTGCACTCTCTGGAGTCACAGCACTGCATCCCCTGTGGTGCCAGTGCACTCTTTGGACTCACTGCACTGCATCCCAAGTGGTGCCAGTGCACTCTCTGGACTCACTCCACTGCATCCCCAGTGGTGCCAGTGCACACTCTGGACTCACGGCACTGCATCCCCAGTGGTGCCAGTGCACTCTATGGAGTCACTGCACTGCATCCCCAGTGCTGCCAGTTCACTCTCTGGACTCACTGCAGTGCATCCTCAGTGGTGCCAGTGCACTCTCTGGACTCACTGCACTGCATCCCCAGTGGTGCCAGTGCACTCTCTGGACTCACCGGGGTGCATCCCCAGTGGTGCTAGTGTACTCTCTGGACTCACTGCAGTGCATCGCCAGTGGTCCCAATGCACTCTCTGGACTCACTACAGTGCATTCCCAGTGGTGCCAGTGCACTCTCTGGACTCACTGCAGTGCATCCCCAGTGGTTCCAGTATGCTCTCTGGAGTCACTGCACTGCATCCCCAGTGGTGCCAGGGTACTCTCTGGACTCACTGCACTGCATCCCAAGTGGTGCCAGTGCACTCTCTGGACTCACTGCACTGCATCCCCAGTGGTGCCAGTGCACTCTCTGGACTCTCTGCAGTGCATCCCCAGTGGTGCCAGTGCACCCTCTGGACTCACTGCACTGCATCCCCGGTGGTGCCAGTGCACTCTCTGGACTCAAGGCACTGCATCCCCAGTGGTGCCAGTGTATTCTCTGAACTCACTGTACTGCATCCCCAGTGGTGCCAGGGCACTCTCTGGACTCACTGCACTGCATCCCCAGTGGTTCCAGTGCACTCTCTGGACTCACTGCAGTGCATCCCCAGTGGTGCCAGTGCACTCTCTGGAGTCACTGCACTGCATCTCCAGTGCTGCCAGTGCACTCTTTGGACTCACTGCACTGAATTCCCGGTGGTGCCAGTGCACTCTCTGGACTCACTGCACTGCATCCCCAGTGGTGCCAGGGTACTCTCTGGACTCACTGCACTGGATCCCCAGTGGTGCCAGTACACTCTCTGGACTCACTGCACTGCATCCCCAGTGGTGCCAGTGCACTCTCTGGAGTCACAGCACTGCATCCCCTGTGGTGCCAGTGCACTCTTTGGACTCACTGCACTGCATCCCAAGTGGTGCCAGTGCACTCTCTGGACTCACTCCACTGCATCCCCAGTGGTGCCAGTGCACACTCTGGACTCACGGCACTGCATCCCCAGTGGTGCCAGTGCACTCTCTGGACTCACTGCACTGCATCCCCAGTGGTTCCAGTGTGCTCTCTGGAGTCACTGCACTGCATCCCCAGTGGTGCCAGTGCACTATCTGGACTCACGGCAGTGCATCCCCAGTGGTACCAGTGCGCTCTCTGGACTCACGGCACTGCATCCCCAGTGGTGCCAGTGCACTCTCTAGACTCACGGCAGTGCATCCCCAGTGGTGCCAGTGCACTCTCTGGACTCACTGCACTGCATCCCCAGTGGTGACAGTGCACTCTCTGGACTCACTGCACTGCATCCCCAGTGGTGCCAGTGCACTCTCTGGACTCACTGCACTGCATCCCCAGTGGTGCCAGTGCACTCTCTGGAGTCACAGCACTGCATCCCCTGTGGTGCCAGTGCACTCTTTGGACTCACTGCACTGAATTCCCGGTGGTGCCAGTGCACTCTCTGGACTCACTGCACTGCATCCCCAGTGGTGCCAGTGCACTCTCTGGACTCACTGCACTGCATCTCCAGTGCTGCCAGTGCACTCTTTGGACTCACTGCACTGAATTCCCGGTGGTGCCAGTGCACTCTCTGGACTCACTGCACTGCATCCCCAGTGGTGCCAGTGTACTCTCTGTACCCACTGCACTGAATTCCCAGTGGTGCCAGTGCACTCTCTGGACTCACCGGGGTGCATCCCCAGTGGTGCCAGTGCACTCTCTGGACTCACTGCAGTGCATCCCCAGTGGTGCCAGTGCACTCTCTGGACTCACTGCACTGCATCCCCAGTGGTGCCAGTGCACTCTCTGGACTCACCGGGGTGCATCCCCAGTGGTGCCAGTGCACTCTCTGGACTCACTGCACTGCATCCCCAGTGGTGCCAGTGCACTCTCTGGACTCACTGCACTGCATCCCCAGTGGTGCCAGTGCACTCTCTGGACTCACTGCAGTGCATCACCATTGGTGCCAGTGCACTCTCTGGACTCACTGCACTGCATCCCCAGTGGTGCCAGTGCACTCTCTGGACTCACTGCACTGCATCCCCAGTGGTGACAGTGCACTCTCTGGACTCACTGCACTGCATCCCCAGTGGTGCCAGTGCACTCTCTGGACTCACTGCACTGCATCCCCAGTGGTGCCAGTGCACTCTCTGGAGTCACAGCACTGCATCCCCTGTGGTGCCAGTGCACTCTTTGGACTCACTGCACTGCATCCCAAGTGGTGCCAGTGCACTCTCTGGACTCACTCCACTGCATCCCCAGTGGTGCCAGTGCACACTCTGGACTCACGGCACTGCATCCCCAGTGGTGCCAGTGCACTCTATGGAGTCACTGCACTGCATCCCCAGTGCTGCCAGTTCACTCTCTGGACTCACTGCAGTGCATCCTCAGTGGTGCCAGTGCACTCTCTGGACTCACTGCACTGCATCCCCAGTGGTGCCAGTGCACTCTCTGGACTCACCGGGGTGCATCCCCAGTGGTGCTAGTGTACTCTCTGGACTCACTGCAGTGCATCGCCAGTGGTCCCAATGCACTCTCTGGACTCACTACAGTGCATTCCCAGTGGTGCCAGTGCACTCTCTGGACTCACTGCAGTGCATCCCCAGTGGTTCCAGTATGCTCTCTGGAGTCACTGCACTGCATCCCCAGTGGTGCCAGGGTACTCTCTGGACTCACTGCACTGCATCCCAAGTGGTGCCAGTGCACTCTCTGGACTCACCGCACTGCATCCCCAGTGGTGCCAGTGCACTCTCTGGACTCTCTGCAGTGCATCCCCAGTGGTGCCAGTGCACCCTCTGGACTCACTGCACTGCATCCCCGGTGGTGCCAGTGCACTCTCTGGACTCAAGGCACTGCATCCCCAGTGGTGCCAGTGTATTCTCTGAACTCACTGTACTGCATCCCCAGTGGTGCCAGGGCACTCTCTGGACTCACTGCACTGCATCCCCAGTGGTTCCAGTGCACTCTCTGGACTCACTGCAGTGCATCCCCAGTGGTGCCAGTGCACTCTCTGGAGTCACTGCACTGCATCTCCAGTGCTGCCAGTGCACTCTTTGGACTCACTGCACTGAATTCCCGGTGGTGCCAGTGCACTCTCTGGACTCACTGCACTGCATCCCCAGTGGTGCCAGTGTACTCTCTGGACTCACTGCACTGGATCCCCAGTGGTGCCAGTACACTCTCTGGACTCACTGCACTGCATCCCCAGTGGTGCCAGTGCACTCTCTGGAGTCACAGCACTGCATCCCCTGTGGTGCCAGTGCACTCTTTGGACTCACTGCACTGCATCCCAAGTGGTGCCAGTGCACTCTCTGGACTCACTCCACTGCATCCCCAGTGGTGCCAGTGCACACTCTGGACTCACGGCACTGCATCCCCAGTGGTGCCAGTGCACTCTCTGGACTCACTGCACTGCATCCCCAGTGGTTCCAGTGTGCTCTCTGGAGTCACTGCACTGCATCCCCAGTGGTGCCAGTGCACTATCTGGACTCACGGCAGTGCATCCCCAGTGGTACCAGTGCGCTCTCTGGACTCACGGCACTGCATCCCCAGTGGTGCCAGTGCACTCTCTAGACTCACGGCAGTGCATCCCCAGTGGTGCCAGTGCACTCTCTGGACTCACTGCACTGCATCCCCAGTGGTGACAGTGCACTCTCTGGACTCACTGCACTGCATCCCCAGTGGTGCCAGTGCACTCTCTGGACTCACTGCACTGCATCCCCAGTGGTGCCAGTGCACTCTCTGGAGTCACAGCACTGCATCCCCTGTGGTGCCAGTGCACTCTTTGGACTCACTGCACTGCATCCCAAGTGGTGCCAGTGCACTCTCTGGACTCACTCCACTGCATCCCCAGTGGTGCCAGTGCACACTCTGGACTCACGGCACTGCATCCCCAGTGGTGCCAGTGCACTCTATGGAGTCACTGCACTGCATCCCCAGTGGTGCCAGTGCACTCTCTGGACTCACTGCAGTGCATCCTCAGTGGTGCCAGTGCACTCTCTGGACTCACTGCACTGCATCCCCAGTGGTGCCAGTGCACTCTCTGGACTCACCGGGGTGCATCCCCAGTGGTGCTAGTGTACTCTCTGGACTCACTGCAGTGCATCGCCAGTGGTCCCAATGCACTCTCTGGACTCACGGCACTGCATCCCCAGTGGTGCCAGTGCACTCTCTAGACTCACGGCAGTGCATCCCCAGTGGTGCCAGTGCACTCTCTGGAGTCACTGTGCTGCATCCCCAGTGGTGCCAGGGCACTCTCTGGACTCATTGCACTGCATCTCCAGTGGTGCCAGTGCCCTCTCTGGACTCACTGCACTGCATCCCCAGTGGTGCCAGTGCACTCTCTGGACTCACTGCACTGCATCCCCAGTGGTGCCAGTGCACTCTCTGGACTCACTGTAGTGCATCACTCGTGGTGCCAGTGCACTCTCTGGACTCACTGCACTGCATCCCCAGTGGTGCCAGTGCACTCTCTGGACTCACTGCACTGCATCCCCAGTGGTGCCAGTGCACTCTCTGGACTCACTGCACTGCATCCCCAGTGGTGCCAGTGCATACTGTGGACTCACGGCACTGCATACCCAGTGGTGCCAGTGCAGTCTCTGGACTCACTGCACTGCATCCCCACTGGTGCCAGGGTACTCTCTGGACTCACTGCACTGCATTCCCAGTGGTGCCAGTGCACTCTCTGGACTCACTGCACTGCATCCCCAGTGGTGCCAGTGCACTCTCTGGAGTCACCGCACTGCATCCCCAGTGGTGCCAGGGTACTCTCTGGACTCACCGCACTGCATCCCCAATGGTGCCAGTGCACTCTCTGGACTCACCGCACTGCATCCCCAGTGGTGCCAGTGCACTCTCTGGACTCTCTGCAGTGCATACCCAGTGGTGCCAGTGCACTCTTTGGACTCACTGCACTGAATTCCCGGTGGTGCCAGTGCACTCTCTGGACTCACTGCACTGCATCCCCAGTGGTGCCAGTGCACTCTCTGGACTCACTGCACTGCATCTCCAGTGCTGCCAGTGCACTCTTTGGACTCACTGCACTGAATTCCCGGTGGTGCCAGTGCACTCTCTGGACTCACTGCACTGCATCCCCAGTGGTGCCAGTGTACTCTCTGTACCCACTGCACTGAATTCCCAGTGGTGCCAGTGCACTCTCTGGACTCACCGGGGTGCATCCCCAGTGGTGCCAGTGCACTCTCTGGACTCACTGCACTGCATCCCCAGTGGTGCCAGTGCACTCTCTGGACTCACTGCACTGCATCCCCAGTGGTGCCAGTGCACTCTCTGGACTCACCGGGGTGCATCCCCAGTGGTGCCAGTGCACTCTCTGGACTCACTGCACTGCATCCCCAGTGGTGCCAGTGCACTCTCTGGACTCACTGCACTGCATCCCCAGTGGTGCCAGTGCACTCTCTGGACTCACTGCAGTGCATCACCATTGGTGCCAGTGCACTCTCTGGACTCACTGCACTGCATCCCCAGTGGTGCCAGTGCACTCTCTGGACTCACTGCACTGCATCCCCAGTGGTGACAGTGCACTCTCTGGACTCACTGCACTGCATCCCCAGTGGTGCCAGTGCACTCTCTGGACTCACTGCACTGCATCCCCAGTGGTGCCAGTGCACTCTCTGGAGTCACAGCACTGCATCCCCTGTGGTGCCAGTGCACTCTTTGGACTCACTGCACTGCATCCCAAGTGGTGCCAGTGCACTCTCTGGACTCACTCCACTGCATCCCCAGTGGTGCCAGTGCACACTCTGGACTCACGGCACTGCATCCCCAGTGGTGCCAGTGCACTCTATGGAGTCACTGCACTGCATCCCCAGTGCTGCCAGTTCACTCTCTGGACTCACTGCAGTGCATCCTCAGTGGTGCCAGTGCACTCTCTGGACTCACTGCACTGCATCCCCAGTGGTGCCAGTGCACTCTCTGGACTCACCGGGGTGCATCCCCAGTGGTGCTAGTGTACTCTCTGGACTCACTGCAGTGCATCGCCAGTGGTCCCAATGCACTCTCTGGACTCACTACAGTGCATTCCCAGTGGTGCCAGTGCACTCTCTGGACTCACTGCAGTGCATCCCCAGTGGTTCCAGTATGCTCTCTGGAGTCACTGCACTGCATCCCCAGTGGTGCCAGTGCACTATCTGGACTCACAGCAGTGCATCCCCAGTGGTGCCAGTGCGCTCTCTGGACTCACGGCACTGCATCCCCAGTGGTGCCAGTGTACTCTCTAGACTCACGGCAGTGCATCCCCAGTGGTGCCAGTGCACTCTCTGGAGTCACTGTGCTGCATCCCCAGTGGTGCCAGTGCACTCTCTGGACTCATTGCACTGCATCTCCTGTGGTGCCAGTGCCCTCTCTGGACTCACTGCACTGCATCCCCAGTGGTGCCAGTGCACTCTCTGGACTCACTGCACTGCATCCCCAGTGGTGCCAGTGCACTCTCTGGACTCACTGTAGTGCATCACTCGTGGTGCCAGTGCACTCTCTGGACTCACTGCACTGCATCCCCAGTGGTGCCAGTGCACTCTCTGGACTCACTGCACTGCATCCCCAGTGGTGCCAGTGCACTCTCTGGACTCACTGCACTGCATCCCCAGTGGTGCCAGTGCATACTGTGGACTCACGGCACTGCATACCCAGTGGTGCCAGTGCAGTCTCTGGACTCACTGCACTGCATCCCCACTGGTGCCAGGGTACTCTCTGGACTCACTGCACTGCATTCCCAGTGGTGCCAGTGCACTCTCTGGACTCACTGCACTGCATCCCCAGTGGTGCCAGTGCACTCTCTGGAGTCACCGCACTGCATCCCCAGTGGTGCCAGGGTACTCTCTGGACTCACCGCACTGCATCCCCAATGGTGCCAGTGCACTCTCTGGACTCACCGCACTGCATCCCCAGTGGTGCCAGTGCACTCTCTGGACTCTCTGCAGTGCATACCCAGTGGTGCCAGTGCACTCTCTGGACTCACTGCACTGCATCCCCGGTGGTGCCAGTGCACTCTCTGGACTCACTGCACTGCATCCCCAGTGGTGCCAGTGCACTCTCTGGACTCACTGCACTGCATCCCCAGTGGTGCCAGTGTACTCTCTGTACCCACTGCACTGAATTCCCAGTGGTGCCAGTGCACTCTCTGGACTCACTGCACTGCATCCCCAGTGGTGCCAGTGCACTCTCTGGACTCACGGCACTGCATCCCCTGTGGTGCCAGTGCACTCTCTGGACTCACTGCACTGCATCCCCAGTGGTGCCAGTGCACTCTCTGGACTCACCGGGGTGCATCCCCAGTGGTGCCAGTGCAGTCTCTAGACTCACTGCACTGCATCCCCAGTGGTGCCAGTGCACTCTCTGCACTCACTGCACTGCATCCCCAGTGGTGCCAGTGCACTCTCTGGACTCACTGCAGTGCATTACCAATGGTGCCAGTGCACTCTCTGGACTCACTGCACTGCATCCCCAGTGGTGCCAGTGCACTCTCTGCACTCACTGCACTGCATCCCCAGTGGTGACAGTGCACTCTCTGGACTCACTGCACTGCATCCCCAGTGGTGCCAGTGCACTCTCTGGACTCACTGTAGTGCATCATTCGTGGTGCCAGTGCACTCTCTGGACTCACTGCACTGCATCCCCGGTGGTGCCAGTGCACTCTCTGGACTCACGGCACTGCATCCCCAGTGGTGCCAGTGCACTCTCTGGACTCACTGCACTGCATCCCCAGTGGTGCCAGTGTACTCTCTGTACCCACTGCACTGAATTCCCAGTGGTGCCAGTGCACTCTCTGGACTCACTGCACTGCATCCCCAGTGGTGCCAGTGCACTCTCTGGACTCACGGCACTGCATCCCCAGTGGTGCCAGTGCACTCTCTGGACTCACTGCACTGCATCCCCAGTGGTGCCAGTGCACTCTCTGGACTCACCGGGGTGCATCCCCAGTGGTGCCAGTGCAGTCTCTGGACTCACTGCACTGCATCCCCAGTGGTGCCAGTGCACTCTCTGCACTCACTGCACTGCATCCCCAGTGGTGCCAGTGCACTCTCTGGACTCACTGCAGTGCATTACCAATGGTGCCAGTACACTCTCTGGACTCACTGCACTGCATCCCCAGTGGTGCCAGTGCACTCTCTGCACTCACTGCACTGCATCCCCAGTGGTGACAGTGCACTCTCTGGACTCACTGCACTGCATCCCCAGTGGTGCCAGTGCACTCTCTGGACTCACTGTAGTGCATCACTCGTGGTTCCAGTGCACTCTCTGGACTCACTGCACTGCATCCCCAGTGGTGCCAGTGCACTCTCTGGACTCACTGCACTGCATCTCCAGTGGTGCCAGTGCACTCTCTGGACTCTCTGCAGTGTATCCCCAGTGGTGCCAGTGCACTCTCTGGACTCACTGCACTCCATCCCCGGTGGTGCCAGTGCACTCTCTGGACTCACTCCACTGCATCCCCAGTGGTGCCAGTGCACTCTCTGGACTCACTGCACTGCATCCCCAGTGGTGCCAGTGTATTCTCTGAACTCACTGCACTGCATCCCCAGTGGTGCCAGTGCAATCTCTGGACTCACTGCACTGCATCCCCAGTGGTTCCAGTGCACTCTCTGGACTCACTGCAGTGCATCCCCAGTGGTGCCAGTGCACTCTCTGGACTCACTGCACTGCATCCCCAGTGGTGCCAGTGCACTCTTTGGACTCACTGCACTGAATTCCCGGTGGTGCCAGTGCACTGTCTGCACGCACATCACTGCATCCCCAGTGGTGCCAGGGAACTCTCTGGACTCACTGCAATGCATCCCCAGTGGTGCCAGTGCACTCTCTGGACTCACTGCACTGCATCCCCAGTGGTGCCAGTGCACTCTCTGGACTCACTGCACTGCATCCCCAGTGGTGCCAGTGCACTCTCTGGACTCACTGCACTGCATCCCCAGTGGTGCCAGTGCACACTGTGGACTCACGGCACTGCATCCCCAGTGGTGCTAGTGCACTCTCTGGACTCACGGCACTGCATCCCCAGTGGTGCCAGTGCACTCTCTGGACTCACGGCAGCGCATCCCCAGTGGTGCCAGGGCACTCTCTGGACTCACTGCACTGCATCTCCAGTGGTGCCAGTGCACTCTCTGGACTCACCGCACTGCATCCCCAGTGGTGCCAGTGCACTCTCTGGACTCTCTGCAGTGTATCCCCAGTGGTGCCAGTGCACTCTCTGGACTCACTGCACTGCGTCCCCGGTGGTGCCAGTGCACTCTCTGGACTCACGGCACTGCATCCCCAGTGGTGCCAGTGCACTCTCTGGACTCACTGCACTGCATCCCCAGTGGTGCCAGTGCACTCTCTGGACTCACTGCACTGCATCCCCAGTGGTGCCAGTGTACTCTCTGAACTCACTGCACTGCATCCCCAGCGGTGCCAGTGCACTTTCGGGAGTCACTGCACTGCATCCCCAGTGGTTCCAGTGCACTCTCTGGACTCTCTGCAGTGTATACCCAATGGTGCCAGTGCACTCTCTGAACTCACTGCACTGCGTCCCCGGTGGTGCCAGTGCACTCTCTGGACTCACTCCACTGCATCCCCAGTGGTGCCAGTGCACTCTCTGGACTCACTGCACTGCATCCCCAGTGGTGGCAGTGCACTCTCTGGACTCACTGCACTGCATCCCCAGTGGTGCCAGTGCACTCTCTGGAGTCACTGCAGTGCATCCCCAGTGGTGCCAGTGCACTCTCTGGACTCTCTGCAGTGTATCCCCAGTGGTGCCAGTGCACTCTCTGAACTCACTGCACTGCGTCCCCGGTGGTGCCAGTGCACTCTCTGGACTCACTCCACTGCATCCCCAGTGGTGCCAGTGCACTCTCTGGACTCACTGCACTGCATCCCCAGTGGTGGCAGTGCACTCTCTGGACTCACTGCACTGCATACCCAGTGGTGCCAGTGCACTCTCTGGACTCACCGGGGTGCATCCCCAGTGGTGCCAGTGCACTCTATGGAGTCACTGCAGTGCATCCCCAGGGGTGCCAGTGCACTCTCTGGACTCACTGCACTGCATCCCCATTGGTGCCAGTGCACTCTCTGGACTCACTAATGACCATCCCCAGTGGTGCCAGTGCACTCTCTGGACTCACTGCACTGCATCCCCAGTGGTGCCAGTGCACTCTCTGGCCTCACTGACTGCATCCCCAGTGGTGCCAGGGCACTCTATGGAGTCACTGCAGTGCATCCCCAGGGGTGCCAGTGCACTCTCTGGACTCACTGCACTGCATCCCCAGTGGTGCCAGTGCACTCTCTGGACTCACTGCACTGCATCCCCAGTGGTGCCAGTGCACTCTCTGGACTCACTGCACTGCATCCCCAGTGGTGCCAGTGCACTCTCTACACTCACTGCACTGCATCCCCAGTGGTGCCAGTGCACTCTCTGGACTCACTGCAGTGCATCCCCAGTGGTGCCAGTGCACTCTCTGGACTCACTGCACTGCATCCCCAGTGGTGCCAGTGCACTCTCTGGACTCACTGCACTGCATCCCCAGTGGTGCCAGTGCACTCTCTGGACTCACTGCAGTGCATCCCCAGTGGTGTCAGGTCACTCTCTGGACTCACTGCACTGCATCCCCAGTGGTGCCACTACACTCTTTGGACTCACTGCACTGCATCCCCAGTGGTGCCAGTGCACTCTCTGGACTCACTGCAGTGCATCCCCAGTGGTGCCAGTGCACTCTCTGGACTCACTGCAGTGCATCCCCAGTGGTGCCAGTGCACTCACTGGACTCACCGGGGTGCATCCCCAGTGGTGCCAGTGCACTCTCTGGACTCACTGCACTGCATCCCCGGTGGTGCCAGTGCATTCTCTGGACTCACTGCACTGCATCCCCAGTGGTGCCAGTGCACTCTCTGGACTCACTGCACTGCATCCCCAGTGGTGCAAGTGCACTCCCTGGACTCGCTGCAGTGCATCCCCAGTGGGGCCAGTGCACTCTCTGAACTCACTGCACTGATTCCCAGTGGTGCCAGTGTACTATCTCGACTCACTGCACTGCATCCCCAGTGCTGTCAGTGTACTCTCTGGACTCACTGCACTGCATCCCCAGTGGTGCCAGTGCACTCTCTGGACTCACTGCACTGCATCCCTATTGGTGCCAGTGCACTCTCTGGACTCACTGCACTCCATTCCCAGTGGTGCCAGTGCACTCTCTGGACTCACTGCAGTGCATCCCCAGTGGTGCCAGTGCACTCTCTGGAGTCACTGTGCTGCATCCCCAGTGGTGCCAGTGCACTCTTTGGACTCATTGCACTGCATCTCCAGTGGTGCCAGTGCCCTCTCTGGACTCACTGCACTGCATCCCCAGTGGTGCCAGTGCACTCTCTGGACTCACTGCACTGCATCCCCAGTGGTGCCAGTGCACTCTCTGGACTCATGGCACTGCATCCCCGGTGGTGACAGTGCACTCTCTGGACTGACAGCACTGCATCCCCAGTGGTGCCAGTGCACACTCTGGACTCACTGCAGTGCATCCCCAGTGGTGCCAGTGCACTCTATGGAGTCACTGCAGTGCATCCCCAGGGGTGCCAGTGCACTCTCTGGAGTCACAGCACTGCATCCCCTGTGGTGCCAGTGCACTCTTTGGACTCACTGCACTGCATCCCAAGTGGTGCCAGTGCACTCTCTGGACTCACTCCACTGCATCCCCAGTGGTGCCAGTGCACACTCTGGACTCACGGCACTGAATCCCCAGTGGTGCCAGTGCACTCTATGGAGTCACTGCACTGCATCCCCAGTGGTGCCAGTTCACTCTCTGGACTCACTGCAGTGCATCCTCAGTGGTGCCAGTGCACTCTCTGGAGTCACTCCACGGCATCCCCAGTGGTGCCAGTGCACTCTCTGGACTCACCGGGGTGCATCCCCAGTGGTGCCAGTGCACTCTCTGGACTCACTGCAGTGCATCGCCAGTGGTCCCAATGCACTCTCTGGACTCACTACAGTGCATTCCCAGTGGTGCCAGTGCACTCTCTGGACTCACTGCAGTGCATCCCCAGTGGTTCCAGTGTGCTCTCTGGAGTCACTGCACTGCATCCCCAGTGGTGCCAGTGCACTATCTGGACTCACGGCAGTGCATCCCCAGTGGTACCAGTGCGCTCTCTGGACTCTCTGCACTGCATCCCCAGTGGTGCCAGTGCACTCTCTAGACTCACGGCAGTGCATCCCCAGTGGTGCCAGTGCACTCTCTGGAGTCACTGTGCTGCATCCCCAGTGGTGCCAGTGCACTCTCTGGACTCATTGCACTGCATCTCCAGTGGTGCCAGTGCCCTCTCTGGACTCACTGCACTGCATCCCCAGTGGTGCCAGTGCACTCTCTGGACTCACTGCACTGCATCCCCAGTGGTGCCAGTGCACTCTCTGGACTCACCAGGGTGCATCCCCATTGCTGCCAGTGCACTCTCTGGACTCACTGCACTGCATCCCCAGTGGTGCCAGTGCACTCTCTGGACTCACTGTAGTGCATCACTCGTGGTGCCAGTGCACTCTCTGGACTCACTGCACTGCATCCCCAGTGGTGCCAGTGCACTCTCTGGACTCACTGCACTGCATCCCCAGTGGTGCCAGTGCACTCTCTGGACTCACTGCACTGCATCCCCAGTGGTGCCAGTGCATACTGTGGACTCACGGCACTGCATCCCCAGTGGTGCTAGTGCACTCTCTGGACTCACGGCACTGCATCTCCAGTGGTGCCAGTGCAGTCTCTGGACTAACTGCACTGCATCCCCACTGGTGCCAGGGTACTCTCTGGACTCACTGCACTGCATTCCCAGTGGTGCCAGTGCACTCTCTGGACTCACTGCACTGCATCCCCAGTGGTGCCAGTGCACTCTCTGGACTCACTGCACTGCATCCCCAGTGGTGCCAGGGTACTCTCTGGACTCACTGCACTGCATCCCAAGTGGTGCCAGTGCACTCTCTGGACTCACCGCACTGCATCCCCAGTGGTGCCAGTGCACTCTCTGGACTCTCTGCAGTGCATCCCCAGTGGTGCCAGGGCACCCTCTGGACTCACTGCACTGCATCCCCGGTGGTGCCATTGCACTCTCTGGACTCAAGGCACTGCATCCCCAGTGGTGCCAGTGTATTCTCTGAACTCACTGTACTGCATCCCCAGTGGTGCCAGGGCACTCTCTGGACTCACTGCACTGCATCCCCAGTGGTTCCAGTGCACTCTCTGGACTCACTGCAGTGCATCCCCAGTGGTGCCAGTGCACTCTCTGGACTCACTGCACTGCATCTCCAGTGCTGCCAGTGCACTCTTTGGACTCACTGCACTGAATTCCCGGTGGTGCCAGTGCACTCTCTGGACTCACTGCACTGCATCCCCAGTGGTGCCAGTGCACTCTCTGGACTCACTGCACTGCATCTCCAGTGCTGTGAGTGCACTCTTTGGACTCACTGCACTGAATTCCCGGTGGTGCCAGTGCACTCTCTGGACTCACTGCACTGCATCCCCAGTGGTGCCAGTGTACTCTCTGTACCCACTGCACTGAATTCCCAGTGGTGCCAGTGCACTCTCTGGACTCACCGGGGTGCATCCCCAGTGGTGCCAGTGCACTCTCTGGACTCACTGCAGTGCATCCCCAGTGGTGCCAGTGCACTCTCTGGACTCACTGCACTGCATCCCCAGTGGTGCCAGTGCACTCTCTGGACTCACCGGGGTGCATCCCCAGTGGTGCCAGTGCACTCTCTGGACTCACTGCACTGCATCCCCAGTGGTGCCAGTGCACTCTCTGGACTCACTGCACTGCATCCCCAGTGGTGCCAGTGCACTCTCTGGACTCACTGCAGTGCATCACCATTGGTGTCAGTGCACTCTCTGGACTCACTGCACTGCATCCCCAGTGGTGCCAGTGCACTCTCTGGACTCACTGCACTGCATCCCCAGTGGTGACAGTGCACTCTCTGGACTCACTGCACTGCATCCCCAGTGGTGCCAGTGCACTCTCTGGACTCACTGCACTGCATCCCCAGTGGTGCCAGTGCACTCTCTGGAGTCACAGCACTGCATCCCCTGTGGTGCCAGTGCACTCTTTGGACTCACTGCACTGCATCCCAAGTGGTGCCAGTGCACTCTCTGGACTCACTCCACTGCATCCCCAGTGGTGCCAGTGCACACTCTGGACTCACGGCACTGCATCCCCAGTGGTGCCAGTGCACTCTATGGAGTCACTGCACTGCATCCCCAGTGCTGCCAGTTCACTCTCTGGACTCACTGCAGTGCATCCTCAGTGGTGCCAGTGCACTCTCTGGACTCACTGCACTGCATCCCCAGTGGTGCCAGTGCACTCTCTGGACTCACCGGGGTGCATCCCCAGTGGTGCTAGTGTACTCTCTGGACTCACTGCAGTGCATCGCCAGTGGTCCCAATGCACTCTCTGGACTCACTACAGTGCATTCCCAGTGGTGCCAGTGCACTCTCTGGACTCACTGCAGTGCATCCCCAGTGGTTCCAGTATGCTCTCTGGAGTCACTGCACTGCATCCCCAGTGGTGCCAGGGTACTCTCTGGACTCACTGCACTGCATCCCAAGTGGTGCCAGTGCACTCTCTGGACTCACCGCACTGCATCCCCAGTGGTGCCAGTGCACTCTCTGGACTCTCTGCAGTGCATCCCCAGTGGTGCCAGTGCACCCTCTGGACTCACTGCACTGCATCCCCGGTGGTGCCAGTGCACTCTCTGGACTCAAGGCACTGCATCCCCAGTGGTGCCAGTGTATTCTCTGAACTCACTGTACTGCATCCCCAGTGGTGCCAGGGCAGTCTCTGGACTCACTGCACTGCATCCCCAGTGGTTCCAGTGCACTCTCTGGACTCACTGCAGTGCATCCCCAGTGGTGCCAGTGCACTCTCTGGAGTCACTGCACTGCATCTCCAGTGCTGCCAGTGCACTCTTTGGACTCACTGCACTGAATTCCCGGTGGTGCCAGTGCACTCTCTGGACTCACTGCACTGCATCCCCAGTGGTGCCAGTGTACTCTCTGGACTCACTGCACTGGATCCCCAGTGGTGCCAGTACACTCTCTGGACTCACTGCACTGCATCCCCAGTGGTGCCAGTGCACTCTCTGGAGTCACAGCACTGCATCCCCTGTGGTGCCAGTGCACTCTTTGGACTCACTGCACTGCATCCCAAGTGGTGCCAGTGCACTCTCTGGACTCACTCCACTGCATCCCCAGTGGTGCCAGTGCACACTCTGGACTCACGGCACTGCATCCCCAGTGGTGCCAGTGCACTCTCTGGACTCACTGCACTGCATCCCCAGTGGTGCCAGTGCACTCTCTGGACTCACTGCACTGCATCTCCAGTGCTGCCAGTGCACTCTTTGGACTCACTGCACTGAATTCCCGGTGGTGCCAGTGCACTCTCTGGACTCACTGCACTGCATCCCCAGTGGTGCCAGTGTACTCTCTGTACCCACTGCACTGAATTCCCAGTGGTGCCAGTGCACTCTCTGGACTCACCGGGGTGCATCCCCAGTGGTGCCAGTGCACTCTCTGGACTCACTGCACTGCATCCCCAGTGGTGCCAGTGCACTCTCTGGACTCACTGCACTGCATCCCCAGTGGTGCCAGTGCACTCTCTGGACTCACCGGGGTGCATCCCCAGTGGTGCCAGTGCACTCTCTGGACTCACTGCACTGCATCCCCAGTGGTGCCAGTGCACTCTCTGGACTCACTGCACTGCATCCCCAGTGGTGCCAGTGCACTCTCTGGACTCACTGCAGTGCATCACCATTGGTGCCAGTGCACTCTCTGGACTCACTGCACTGCATCCCCAGTGGTGCCAGTGCACTCTCTGGACTCACTGCACTGCATCCCCAGTGGTGACAGTGCACTCTCTGGACTCACTGCACTGCATCCCCAGTGGTGCCAGTGCACTCTCTGGACTCACTGCACTGCATCCCCAGTGGTGCCAGTGCACTCTCTGGAGTCACAGCACTGCATCCCCTGTGGTGCCAGTGCACTCTTTGGACTCACTGCACTGCATCCCAAGTGGTGCCAGTGCACTCTCTGGACTCACTCCACTGCATCCCCAGTGGTGCCAGTGCACACTCTGGACTCACGGCACTGCATCCACAGTGGTGCCAGTGCACTCTATGGAGTCACTGCACTGCATCCCCAGTGCTGCCAGTTCACTCTCTGGACTCACTGCAGTGCATCCTCAGTGGTGCCAGTGCACTCTCTGGACTCACTGCACTGCATCCCCAGTGGTGCCAGTGCACTCTCTGGACTCACCGGGGTGCATCCCCAGTGGTGCTAGTGTACTCTCTGGACTCACTGCAGTGCATCGCCAGTGGTCCCAATGCACTCTCTGGACTCACTACAGTGCATTCCCAGTGGTGCCAGTGCACTCTCTGGACTCACTGCAGTGCATCCCCAGTGGTTCCAGTATGCTCTCTGGAGTCACTGCACTGCATCCCCAGTGGTGCCAGTGCACTATCTGGACTCACGGCAGTGCATCCCCAGTGGTGCCAGTGCGCTCTCTGGACTCACGGCACTGCATCCCCAGTGGTGCCAGTGCACTCTCTAGACTCACGGCAGTGCATCCCCAGTGGTGCCAGTGCACTCTCTGGAGTCACTGTGCTGCATCCCCAGTGGTGCCAGTGCACTCTCTGGACTCATTGCACTGCATCTCCAGTGGTGCCAGTGCCCTCTCTGGACTCACTGCACTGCATCCCCAGTGGTGCCAGTGCACTCTCTGGACTCACTGCACTGCATCCCCAGTGGTGCCAGTGCACTCTCTGGACTCACTGTAGTGCATCACTCGTGGTGCCAGTGCACTCTCTGGACTCACTGCACTGCATCCCCAGTGGTGCCAGTGCACTCTCTGGACTCACTGCAGTGCATCCCCAGTGGTGCCAGTGCACTCTCTGGACTCACTGCACTGCATCCCCAGTGGTGCCAGTGCATACTGTGGACTCACGGCACTGCATCCCCAGTGGTGCCAGTGCAGTCTCTGGACTCACTGCACTGCATCCCCACTGGTGCCAGGGTACTCTCTGGACTCACTGCACTGCATTCCCTGTGGTGCCAGTGCACTCTCTGGACTCACTGCACTGCATCCCCAGTGGTGCCAGTGCACTCTCTGGAGTCACCGCACTGCATCCCCAGTGGTGCCAGGGTACTCTCTGGACTCACCGCACTGCATCCCCAATGGTGCCAGTGCACTCTCTGGACTCACCGCACTGCATCCCCAGTGGTGCCAGTGCACTCTCTGGACTCTCTGCAGTGCATACCCAGTGGTGCCAGTGCACTCTTTGGACTCACTGCACTGAATTCCCGGTGGTGCCAGTGCACTCTCTGGACTCACTGCACTGCATCCCCAGTGGTGCCAGTGCACTCTCTGGACTCACTGCACTGCATCTCCAGTGCTGCCAGTGCACTCTTTGGACTCACTGCACTGAATTCCCGGTGGTGCCAGTGCACTCTCTGGACTCACTGCACTGCATCCCCAGTGGTGCCAGTGTACTCTCTGTACCCACTGCACTGAATTCCCAGTGGTGCCAGTGCACTCTCTGGACTCACCGGGGTGCATCCCCAGTGGTGCCAGTGCACTCTCTGGACTCACTGCACTGCATCCCCAGTGGTGCCAGTGCACTCTCTGGACTCACTGCACTGCATCCCCAGTGGTGCCAGTGCACTCTCTGGACTCACTGCAGTGCATCCCCAGTGGTGCCAGTGCACTCTCTGGACTCACTGCACTGCATCCCCAGTGGTGCCAGTGCACTCTCTGGACTCACTGCACTGCATCCCCAGTGGTGCCAGTGCACTCTCTGGACTCACTGCAGTGCATCACCATTGGTGCCAGTGCACTCTCTGGACTCACTGCACTGCATCCCCAGTGGTGCCAGTGCACTCTCTGGACTCACTGCACTGCATCCCCAGTGGTGACAGTGCACTCTCTGGACTCACTGCACTGCATCCCCAGTGGTGCCAGTGCACTCTCTGGACTCACTGCACTGCATCCCCAGTGGTGCCAGTGCACTCTCTGGAGTCACAGCACTGCATCCCCTGTAGTGCCAGTGCACTCTTTGGACTCACTGCACTGCATCCCAAGTGGTGCCAGTGCACTCTCTGGACTCACTCCACTGCATCCCCAGTGGTGCCAGTGCACACTCTGGACTCACGGCACTGCATCCCCAGTGGTGCCAGTGCACTCTATGGAGTCACTGCACTGCATCCCCAGTGCTGCCAGTTCACTCTCTGGACTCACTGCAGTGCATCCTCAGTGGTGCCAGTGCACTCTCTGGACTCACTGCACTGCATCCCCAGTGGTGCCAGTGCACTCTCTGGACTCACCGGGGTGCATCCCCAGTGGTGCTAGTGTACTCTCTGGACTCACTGCAGTGCATCGCCAGTGGTCCCAATGCACTCTCTGGACTCACTACAGTGCATTCCCAGTGGTGCCAGTGCACTCTCTGGACTCACTGCAGTGCATCCCCAGTGGTTCCAGTATGCTCTCTGGAGTCACTGCACTGCATCCCCAGTGGTGCCAGTGCACTATCTGGACTCACGGCAGTGCATCCCCAGTGGTGCCAGTGCGCTCTCTGGACTCACGGCACTGCATCCCCAGTGGTGCCAGTGCACTCTCTAGACTCACGGCAGTGCATCCCCAGTGGTGCCAGTGCACTCTCTGGAGTCACTGTGCTGCATCCCCAGTGGTGCCAGTGCACTCTCTGGACTCATTGCACTGCATCTCCAGTGGTGCCAGTGCCCTCTCTGGACTCACTGCACTGCATCCCCAGTGGTGCCAGTGCACTCTCTGGACTCACTGCACTGCATCCCCAGTGGTGCCAGTGCACTCTCTGGACTCACTGTAGTGCATCACTCGTGGTGCCAGTGCACTCTCTGGACTCACTGCACTGCATCCCCAGTGGTGCCAGTGCACTCTCTGGACTCACTGCACTGCATCCCCAGTGGTGCCAGTGCACTCTCTGGACTCACTGCACTGCATCCCCAGTGGTGCCAGTGCATACTGTGGACTCACGGCACTGCATACCCAGTGGTGCCAGTGCAGTCTCTGGACTCACTGCACTGCATCCCCACTGGTGCCAGGGTACTCTCTGGACTCACTGCACTGCATTCCCAGTGGTGCCAGTGCACTCTCTGGACTCACTGCACTGCATCCCCAGTGGTGCCAGTGCACTCTCTGGAGTCACCGCACTGCATCCCCAGTGGTGCCAGGGTACTCTCTGGACTCACCGCACTGCATCCCCAATGGTGCCAGTGCACTCTCTGGACTCACCGCACTGCATCCCCAGTGGTGCCAGTGCACTCTCTGGACTCTCTGCAGTGCATACCCAGTGGTGCCAGTGCACTCTCTGGACTCACTGCACTGCATCCCCGGTGGTGCCAGTGCACTCTCTGGACTCACTGCACTGCATCCCCAGTGGTGCCAGTGCACTCTCTGGACTCACTGCACTGCATCCCCAGTGGTGCCAGTGTACTCTCTGTACCCACTGCACTGAATTCCCAGTGGTGCCAGTGCACTCTCTGGACTCACTGCACTGCATCCCCAGTGGTGCCAGTGCACTCTCTGGACTCACGGCACTGCATCCCCTGTGGTGCCAGTGCACTCTCTGGACTCACTGCACTGCATCCCCAGTGGTGCCAGTGCACTCTCTGGACTCACCGGGGTGCATCCCCAGTGGTGCCAGTGCAGTCTCTAGACTCACTGCACTGCATCCCCAGTGGTGCCAGTGCACTCTCTGCACTCACTGCACTGCATCCCCAGTGGTGCCAGTGCACTCTCTGGACTCACTGCAGTGCATTACCAATGGTGCCAGTGCACTCTCTGGACTCACTGCACTGCATCCCCAGTGGTGCCAGTGCACTCTCTGCACTCACTGCACTGCATCCCCAGTGGTGACAGTGCACTCTCTGGACTCACTGCACTGCATCCCCAGTGGTGCCAGTGCACTCTCTGGACTCACTGTAGTGCATCACTCGTGGTGCCAGTGCACTCTCTGGACTCACTGCACTGCATCCCCGGTGGTGCCAGTGCACTCTCTGGATTCACGGCACTGCATCCCCAGTGGTGCCAGTGCACTCTCTGGACTCACTGCACTGCATCCCCAGTGGTGCCAGTGTACTCTCTGTACCCACTGCACTGAATTCCCAGTGGTGCCAGTGCACTCTCTGGACTCACTGCACTGCATCCCCAGTGGTGCCAGTGCACTCTCTGGACTCACGGCACTGCATCCCCTGTGGTGCCAGTGCACTCTCTGGACTCACTGCACTGCATCCCCAGTGGTGCCAGTGCACTCTCTGGACTCACCGGGGTGCATCCCCAGTGGTGCCAGTGCAGTCTCTGGACTCACTGCACTGCATCCCCAGTGGTGCCAGTGCACTCTCTGCACTCACTGCACTGCATCCCCAGTGGTGCCAGTGCACTCTCTGGACTCACTGCAGTGCATTACCAATGGTGCCAGTGCACTCTCTGGACTCACTGCACTGCATCCCCAGTGGTGCCAGTGCACTCTCTGCACTCACTGCACTGCATCCCCAGTGGTGACAGTGCACTCTCTGGACTCACTGCACTGCATCCCCAGTGGTGCCAGTGCACTCTCTGGACTCACTGCACTGCATCTCCAGTGGTGCCAGTGCACTCTCTGGACTCTCTGCAGTGTCTCCCCAGTGGTGCCAGTGCACTCTCTGGACTCACTGCACTCCATCCCCGGTGGTGCCAGTGCACTCTCTGGACTCACTCCACTGCATCCCCAGTGGTGCCAGTGCACTCTCTGGACTCACTGCACTGCATCCCCAGTGGTGCCAGTGTATTCTCTGAACTCACTGCACTGCATCCCCAGTGGTGCCAGTGCACTCTCTGGACTCACTGCACTGCATCCCCAGTGGTTCCAGTGCACTCTCTGGACTCACTGCAGTGCATCCCCAGTGGTGCCAGTGCACTCTCTGGACTCACTGCACTGCATCCCCAGTGGTGCCAGTGCACTCTTTGGACTCACTGCACTGAATTCCCGGTGGTGCCAGTGCACTGTCTGCACGCACAGCACTGCATCCCCAGTGGTGCCAGGGAACTCTCTGGACTCACTGCAATGCATCCCCAGTGGTGCCAGTGCACTCTCTGGACTCACTGCACTGCATCCCCAGTGGTGCCAGTGCACTCTCTGGACTCACTGCACTGCATCCCCAGTGGTGCCAGTGCACTCTCTGGACTCACTGCACTGCATCCCCAGTGGTGCCAGTGCACACTGTGGACTCACGGCACTGCATCCCCAGTGGTGCTAGTGCACTCTCTGGACTCACGGCACTGCATCCCCAGTGGTGCCAGTGCACTCTCTGGACTCACGGCAGCGCATCCCCAGTGGTGCCAGGGCACTCTCTGGACTCACTGCACTGCATCTCCAGTGGTGCCAGTGCACTCTCTGGACTCACCGCACTGCATCCCCAGTGGTGCCAGTGCACTCTCTGGACTCTCTGCAGTGTATCCCCAGTGGTGCCAGTGCACTCTCTGGACTCACTGCACTGCGTCCCCGGTGGTGCCAGTGCACTCTCTGGACTCACGGCACTGCATCCCCAGTGGTGCCAGTGCACTCTCTGGACTCACTGCACTGCATCCCCAGTGGTGCCAGTGCACTCTCTGGACTCACTGCACTGCATCCCCAGTGGTGCCAGTGTACTCTCTGAACTCACTGCACTGCATCCCCAGCGGTGCCAGTGCACTTTCGGGAGTCACTGCACTGCATCCCCAGTGGTTCCAGTGCACTCTCTGGACTCTCTGCAGTGTATACCCAATGGTGCCAGTGCACTCTCTGAACTCACTGCACTGCGTCCCCGGTGGTGCCAGTGCACTCTCTGGACTCACTCCACTACATCCCCAGTGGTGCCAGTGCACTCTCTGGACTCACTGCACTGCATCCCCAGTGGTGGCAGTGCACTCTCTGGACTCACTGCACTGCATCCCCAGTGGTGCCAGTGCACTCTCTGGAGTCACTGCAGTGCATCCCCAGTGGTGCCAGTGCACTCTCTGGACTCTCTGCAGTGTATCCCCAGTGGTGCCAGTGCACTCTCTGAACTCACTGCACTGCGTCCCCGGTGGTGCCAGTGCACTCTCTGGACTCACTCCACTGCATCCCCAGTGGTGCCAGTGCACTCTCTGGACTCACTGCACTGCATCCCCAGTGGTGGCAGTGCACTCTCTGGACTCACTGCACTGCATCCCCAGTGGTGCCAGTGCACTCTCTGGACTCACTCCACTGCATCCCCAGTGGTGCCAGTGCACTCTCTGGACTCTCTGCAGTGTATCCCCAGTGGTGCCAGTGCACTCTCTGAACTCACTGCACTGCGTCCCCGGTGGTGCCAGTGCACTCTCTGGACTCACTCCACTGCATCCCCAGTGGTGCCAGTGCCCTCTGTGGACTCACTGCAGTGCATCCCCAGTGGTGCCAGGGCACTCTCTGGACTCACTGCACTGCATCCCCAGTGGTTCCAGTGCACTCTCTGGAGTCACTGCAGTGCATCCCCAGTGGTGCCAGTGCACTCTCTGGACTCACTGCACTGCATCCCCAGTGGTGCCAGTGCACTCTTTGGACTCACTGCACTGAATTCCCGGTGGTGCCAGTGCACTCTGTGCACGCACAGCACTGCATCCCCAGTGGTGCCAGTGAACTCTCTGGACTCACTGCAATGCATCCCCAGTGGTGCCAGTGCACTCTCTGGACTCAGTGCACTGCATCCCCAGTGGTGCCAGGGTACTCTCTGGACTCACTGCACTGCATCCCCAGTGGTGCCAGTGCACTCTCTGGACTCACTGCACTGCATCCCCATTGGTGCCAGTGTACTCTCTGGACTCACTAATGACCATCCCCAGTGGTGCCAGTGCACTCTCTGGACTCACTGCACTGCATACCCAGTGGTGCCAGTGCACTCTCTGGACTCACCGGGGTGCATCCCCAGTGGTCCCAGTGCACTCTATGGAGTCACTGCAGTGCATCCCCAGGGGTGCCAGTGCACTCTCTGGACTCACTGCACTGCATCCCCATTGGTGCCAGTGCACTCTCTGGACTCACTAATGACCATCCCCAGTGGTGCCAGTGCACTCTCTGGACTCACTGCACTGCATCCCCAGTGGTGCCAGTGCACTCTCTGGCCTCACTGACTGCATCCCCAGTGGTGCCAGGGCACTCTATGGAGTCACTGCAGTGCATCCCCAGGGGTGCCAGTGCACTCTCTGGACTCACTGCAGTGCATCCCCAGTGGTGCCAGTGCACTCTCTGGACTCACTGCAGTGCATCCCCAGTGGTGCCAGTGCACTCACTGGACTCACCGGGGTGCATCCCCAGTGGTGCCAGTGCACTCTCTGGACTCACTGCACTGCATCCCCGGTGGTGCCAGTGCATTCTCTGGACTCACTGCACTGCATCCCCAGTGGTGCCAGTGCACTCTCTGGACTCACTGCACTGCATCCCCAGTGGTGCAAGTGCACTCCCTGGACTCGCTGCAGTGCATCCCCAGTGGGGCCAGTGCACTCTCTGAACTCACTGCACTGCATCCCCAGTGGTGCCAGTGTACTATCTGGACTCACTGCACTGCATCCCCAGTGCTGTCAGTGTACTCTCTGGACTCACTGCACTGCATCCCCAGTGGTGCCAGTGCACTCTCTGGACTCACTGCACTGCATCCCTATTGGTGCCAGTGCACTCTCTGGACTCACTGCACTCCATTCCCAATGGTGCCAGTGCACTCTCTGGACTCACTGCAGTGCATCCCCAGTGGTGCCAGTGCACTCTCTGGAGTCACTGTGCTGCATCCCCAGTGGTGCCAGTGCACTCTTTGGACTCATTGCACTGCATCTCCAGTGGTGCCAGTGCCCTCTCTGGACTCACTGCACTGCATCCCCAGTGGTGCCAGTGCACTCTCTGGACTCACTGCACTGCATCCCCAGTGGTGCCAGTGCACTCTCTGGACTCATGGCACTGCATCCCCGGTGGTGACAGTGCACTCTCTGGACTGACAGCACTGCATCCCCAGTGGTGCCAGTGCACACTCTGGACTCACTGCAGTGCATTCCCAGTGGTGCCAGTGCACTCTATGGAGTCACTGCACTGCATCCCCAGTGCTGCCAGTTCACTCTCTGGTCTCACTGCAGTGCATCCTCAGTGGTGCCAGTGCACTCTCTGGACTCACTGCACTGCATCCCCAGTGGTGCCAGTGCACTCTCTGGACTCACTGCACTGCATCCCCAGTGGTGCCAGTGCACTCTCTGGACTCACCGGGGTGCATCCCCAGTGGTGCCAGGGCACTCTCTGGACTCACTGCATTGCATCCCCAGTGGGGCCAGTGCACTCTCTGGACTCACTGCAGTGCATCCCCACTGGTGCCAGTGCACTCTCTGGACTCACTCCACTGCATCCCCAGTGCTGTCAGTGCACTCTCTGGACTCACTGCGCTGCATCCCCAGTGGTGCCAGTGCACTCTCTGGACTCACTGCAGTGCATCCCCAGTGGTGCCAGTGCACTCTCTGGACTCACGGCAGTGCATCCCCAGTGGTGCCAGTGCACTCTCTGGACTCACTGCAGTGCATCCCCAGTGGTGCCAGAGCACTCTCTGGACTCACGGCAGTGCATCCCCAGTGGTGCCAGTGCACTCTCAGGAGTTACGGCAGTGCATCTCCAGTGGTGCCAGTGCACTCTCTGGACTCACCGGGGTGCATTCCCAGTGGTGCCAGTGCACTCTCTGGAGTCACCGCAGTGCATCCCTAGGGGTGCCAGTGCACTCTCTGGACTCACCGGGGTGCATCCCCAGTGGTGCCAGTGCACTCTCTGGACTTACTGCAGTGCATCGCCAGTGGTCCCAATGCACTCTCTGGACTCACTACAGTGCATTCCCAGTGGTGCCAGTGCACTCTCTGGAGTCACTGCAGTGCATCCCCAGTGGTTCCAGTGTGCTCTCTGGAGTCACTGCACTGCATCCCCAGTGGTGCCAGTGCACTATCTGGACTCACGGCAGTGCATCCCCAGTGGTGCCAGTGCGCTCTCTGGACTCACGGCACTGCATCCCCAGTGGTGCCAGTGCACTCTCTAGACTCACGGCAGTGCATCCCCAGTGGTGCCAGTGCACTCTCTGGAGTCACTGTGCTGCATCCCCAGTGGTGCCAGTGCACTCTCTGGACTCATTGCACTGCATCTCCAGTGGTGCCAGTGCCCTCTCTGGACTCACTGCTCTGCATCCCCAGTGGTGCCAGTGCACTCTCTGGACTCACTGCACTGCATCCCCAGTGGTGCCAGTGCACTCTCTGGACTCATGGCACTGCATCCCCGGTGGTGACAGTGCACTCTCTGGACTGACAGCACTGCATCCCCAGTGGTGCCAGTGCACTCTCTGGACTCACTGCACTGCATCCCCAGTGGTGCCAGTGCACTCTCTGGAGTCACTGCAGTGCATCCCCAGGGGTGCCAGTGCACTCTTTGGAGTCACTGCAGTGCATCCCCAGTGGTGCCAATGCACTCTCTGGACTCACTGCACAGCATCCCCAGTGGTGCCAGTGCACACTCTGGACTCACGGCACTGCATCCCCAGTGGTGCCAGGGTACTTTCTGGACTCACTGCACTGCACACCCATTGGTGCCAGTGCACTCTCTGGACTCACTGCACTGCATCCCCAGTGGTGCCAGTGCACTCACTGGACTCACTGCAGTGCATCCCCAGTGGTGCCAGTGCACTCTCTGGACTCACTGCACTGCATCCCCAGTGGTGCCAGTGCACGCTCTGGAGTCACTGCACTGCATCCCCAGTGGTGCCAGTGCACTCTATGGAGTCACTGCAGTGCAAACCCAGGGGTGCCAGTGCACTCTCTGGACTCACTGCACTGCATCCCCAGTGGTGCCAGTGCACTCTCTGGACTCACTGCACTGGATCCCCAGTGGTGCCAGTACACTCTCGGGACTCACTGCACTGCATCCCCAGTGGTGCCAGTGCACTCTCTGGAGTCACAGCACTGCATCCCCTGTGGTGCCAGTGCACTCTTTGGACTCACCGAGGTGCATCCCAAGTGGTGCCAGTGCACTCTCTGGACTCACTCCACTGCATCCCCAGTGGTACCAGTGCACACTCTGGACTCACGGCACTGCATCCCCAGTGGTGCCAGTGCACTCTATGGAGTCACTGCACTGCATCCCCAGTGGTGCCAGTTCACTCTCTGGACTCACTGCAGTGCATCCTCAGTGGTGCCAGTGCACTCTCTGGACTCACTCCACTGCATCCCCAGTGGTGCCAGTGCACTCTCTGGACTCACTGCACTGCATCCCCAGTGGTGCCAGTGCACTCTCTGGACTCACCGGGGTGCATCCCCAGTGGTGCCAGGGCACTCTCTGGACTCACTGCATTGCATCCCCAGTGGGGCCAGTGCACTCTCTGGACTCACTGCAGTGCATCCCCACTGGTGCCAGTGCACTCTCTGGACTCACTGCACTGCATCACCAGTGCTGTCAGTGCACTCTCTGGACTCACTGCACTGCATCCCCAGTGGTGCCAGTACACTCTCTGGACTCACTGCAGTGCATCCCCAGTGATGCCAGTGCACTCTCTGGACTCACGGCAGTGCATCCCCAGTGGTGCCAGTGCACTCTCTGGACTCACGGCACTGCATCCCCAGTGGTGCCAGAGCACTCTCTGGACTCACGGCAGTGCATCCCCAGTGGTGACAGTGCACTCTCAGGAGTTACGGCAGTGCATCTCCAGTGGTGCCAGTGCACTCTCTGGACTCACCGGGGTGCATTCCCAGTGGTGCCAGTGCACTCTCTGGAGTCACCGCAGTGCATCCCCAGGGGTGCCAGTGCACTCTCTGGACTCACCGGGGTGCATCCCCAGTGGTGCCAGTGCACTCTCTGGACTCACTGCAGTGCATCGCCAGTGGTCCCAATGCACTCTCTGGACTCACTACAGTGCATTCCCAGTGGTGCCAGTGCACTCCCTGGACTCACTGCAGTGCATCCCCAGTGGTTCCAGTGTGCTCTCTGGAGTCACTGCACTGCATCCCCAGTGGTGCCAGTGCACTATCTGGACTCACGGCAGTGCATCCCCAGTGGTGCCAGTGCGCTCTCTGGACTCACGGCACTGCATCCCCATTGTTGCCAGTGCACTCTCTAGACTCACGGCAGTGCATCCACAGTGGTGCCAGTGCACTCTCTGGACTCACTGCAGTGCATCCCCAGTGGTGCCAGTGCACTCTCTGGACTCACTGCACTGCATCCCCAGTGGTGCCAGTGCACTCTCTGGACTCACTGCAGTGCATTCCCAGTGGTGCCACTGCACTCTCTGGACTCACCGGGGTGCATCATCAGTGGTGCCAGTGCACTCTCTGGACTCACTGCAGTACATCCCCAGTGGTGCCAGTGCACTCTCTGGACTCACTGCACTGCATCCCCAGTGGTGCCAGTGCACTCTCTGGACTCACTGCAGTGCATCCCCAGTGGTGCCACTGCACTCTCTGGACTCACCGGGGTGCATCCCCAGTGGTGCCAGTGCACTCTCTGGACTCACTGCACCGCATCCCCAGTGGTGCCAGTGCACTCTCTGGACTCACTGCAACGCATCCCCAGTGGTGCCAGTTCACTCTCTGGACTCACTGCAGTACATCCCCAGTGGTGCCAGTGCACTGTCTAGACTCACCGGGGTGCATCCCCAGTGGTGCCAGTGCACTCTCTGGACTCACTGCACTGCATCCCCAGTGGTGCCAGTGCACTCTCTGGACTCACTGCACTGCATCCCCAGTGGTTGCAGTGCACTCTTTGGACTCACCCGGGTGCGTCCCCGGTGGTGCCAGTGCACTCTCTCGAGTCACCGGGGTTCTCCACTGAAAACTGCTTTCTTTACTTTGCTCTACGTTTCCTGGCACTGCTGGGACTTTCCTTGTACCAGTTTGCACTGCTTTGCTTTGCCTTGCTCTGCGTTGCCTTTCCGGGCCGTGCTTTTTTCGGCCACGCTTTCCTTTTTCGTGCTTCGCTTCGCTTTGTATTCCTGGCACCTCTAGGTTTTACTTTCTCTGCTTTGCTTTGCCTTGCCTCAAACTGCTTTCTTTACTTTGCTCTACGTTTCCTGGCACTGCTGGGACTTTCCTTGTACCAGTTTGCACTGCTTTGCTTTGCCTTGCTCTGGGTTGCCTTCCCGGGCCATGCTTTTTCCGGCCACGCTTTCCTTTGTTTTGCTTCGCTTTGTATTCCTGCCATGGCTTTGCTTTACCTTCTCTGCTCTTCTTTGCTTTTCCTACGCCTGCTGTGCTTTGCCTTGCCTTTTCAAACTGCTTTCTTTCTTTTGCTCTACATTTCCTGGTACTTCTTTGCTTTTCCTTGTGCTACTTTCCTTTGCTTTGCTCTGCCTTGCACTGCTTTGCCTTTCCTGGACACGCTTTTCTTTGCTTTTCCTGGCCCTGCTTTGCTTGGTCTTTTTTTAGCATTTTTTTGTTTTGTTTGTTTGTTTGTTTGTTTGTTTTATTTGAATATAGATACATTTTCATTGCATTGCTTTGTTTTATTTTTGGACCGTTTTGCTTTGGTTTTCCTGGCTGCGCTTTGCTTTTCCTGGCCATGCTTTTTCAGGCCATGCTTTCCTTTGTTTTCCTTTGCTTCGTATTCCTGCCACGGCTTTGCTTTACCTTCTCTGCTCTGCTTTGCTTTTCCTACCCCTGCTGTGCTTTGTCTCACCTCAAACTGCTTTCTTTACTTTGCTCTACGTTTCCTGGCACTGCTGGGACTTTCCTTGTACGAGTTTGCACTGCTTCGCTTTGCCTTGCTCTGCGTTGCCTTTCCGGGCCATGCTTTTTCAGGCCATGCTTTCCTTTGTTTTTCTTTGCTTTGTATTCCTGGCACTGCTTTGCTTTTCCTTCTCTACGTTGCTTTCTTTTCCTACCCCTGCTGTGCTTTGCCTTGCCTCCTCAAACTGCTTTCTTTCTTTTGCTCTACATTTCCTGGCACTGCTTTGCTTTTCCTTGTGCTACTTTCCTTTGCTTTGCTCTGCCTTGCACTGCTTTGCCTTTCCTGGACACGCTTTACTTTGCTTTTCCTGGCCCTGCTTTGCTTGTTGGATTTTTTTGCCTTTTATTTTATTTTATTTTATTTTTTTTACTTTAGATACATATTCATTGCATTGCTTTGTTTTATTTTTGGACCTTTTGGCTTTGGTTTTCCTGGCCGCGCTTTGCTTTTCCTGGCCATGCTTTTTCAGGCCATGCTTTCCTTTGTCTTGCTCTGCTTTTATTCCTGGCACCTCTTGGTTTTACTTTCTTTGCTCTGCTTTGCTTTTCCTACCCCTGCTGTGCTTTGCCTTGCCTCAAACTGCTTTCTTTCATTTCCTCTACGTTTCCTGGCACTGCTGGGACTTTCCTTGTGCAAGTTTGTACTGCTTTGCTTTGCCTTGCTCGGCTTTCCTCTTCATTGCTCTGCTGTCCTGTGTTGCGCTAGGCTTCCTTCGCAGACTGTCCCGCCGATTTTGCCAATGAGGCTATCGGTATATTTCGGAACGCATAAACCCTCATACACACAGCTGGGCCTCCCCGCAGCCCGGACACTGTCCCCTCGCAACTCGAGGGTGGGGGCAGCAGGCCCAGCCACCTGACATGGTCAGTTCTGTGGCCCCAGCCGTGTGGCCTGCCGCTAGGCGGGCCCCACTCCTCCCCGTCTGGGGACGGTGTTGGGTGAGGTTTTGAACGACGATCAGTAAATACATGATTCCCACAACTACATTGGATGGAAGCCAACAATAAATAAATAAATAAATAAATAAATAAAGATAAAACCAGGTAAAGCAAGACATGGTTCTTGCCCGCTGTCACGGCGGACTATGAGGTGTCAGGGAGGCCGGGGAGCGGGCGAGCAGGGTACAGCCACCGTCCGAGTCTGGCCGCCAGCTCTACCCAGCATGAGGGCCTTGCGGTCTTTGCCCCGCAGACACTGGGAACCGGCAGGAGGGCTGGCCGCCAGCTCCTTACATTTGCTTCGCTTCTCTTTGTTTTTCCTTGCTCTGCTTTGCTTTGCTCTGCTCTGCTCTTCCGGGCACACTTTTGGTTTTCCTTCTCTACTTTCCTCTGCTGTTCCTGCCCCTGCTGTGCTTTGCCTCAGATTGCTTTGCTTTGCTTTGTTTGCTTTGTCTTTCCTGGCAATGCTTTGCTTTTCCTCGTGCTACTTCGCTTTGCTTTGCTTTGCCTTGCTCTGCTTTGCCTCCACTGGCCATGTTTTCTTTTGCTTTTTCAGGCCACGCTTTCCTTTGTCTTGCTTTGCTTTGTATTCCTGCCACGGCTTTGCTTTACCTTCTCTGCTCTGCTTTGCTTTTCCTACCCCTGCTGTGCTTTGCCTTGCTTCCTCAAACTGCTTTCTTCCTTTTGCTCTACATTTCCTGGCACTGCTTTGCTTTTCCTTGTGCTACTTCACTTTGCTTTGCTCTGCCTTGCACTGCTTTGCCTTTCCTGGACACGCTTTACTTTGCTTTTCCTGGCCCTGCTTTGCTTGGGGTTTTTTTGCCTTTTTTTTTTCTTTTTTTTTTTTTTTTTTTTACTTTAGGTATATATTCATTGCATTGCTTTGTATTATTTTTGGACCTTTTTACTTTGGTTTTCCTGGCCGCGCTTTGCTTTTCCTGACCCTGCTTTTTCAGGCCATGCTTTCCTTTGTCTTGCTTCGCTTCGTATTCCTGGCACCTCTTGGTTTTACTTTCTCTGCTTTGCTTTGTTTTCCTACCCCTGCTGTGCTTTGCCTTGCCTCAAACTGCTTTCGTAACTTTGCTCTACGTTTCCTGGCACTGCTGGGACTTTCCTTGTACGAGTTTGCACTGCTTTGCTTTGCCTTGCTCTGCGTAGCCTTTCCGTGCCATGCTTTTTCCGGCCACGCTTTCCTTTGTCTTGCTTCGCTTCGTATTCCTGGCACCTCTTGGTTTTACTTTCTCTGCTCTGCTTTGCTTTTCCTACCCCTGCTGTGCTTTGCCTCGCCTCAAACTGCTTTCTTTACTTTGCTCTACGTTTCCTGGCACTGCTGGGACTTTCCTTGTACAAGTTTGCACTGCTTCGCTTTGCCTTGCTCTGCGTTGCCTTTCCTGGCCATGCTTTTTCAGGCCATGCTTTCCCTTGCCTTGCTTTGCTTTGTTTCCCTGCCACGGCTTTGCTTTACCTTCTCTGCTCTGCTTTGCTTTTCCTACTCCTGCTGTGCTTTGCCTCGCCTCAAACTGCTTTCTTTACTTTGCTCTACGTTTCCTGGCACTGCTGGGACTTTCCTTGTACAAGTTTGCACTGCTTTGCTTTGCCTTGTTCAGCTTTCCTCTTCATTGCTCTGCTCTCCTGTGCTGCGCTAGGCTTCCTTTGCAGACGGTCCCGACGATTTTGCCGATGAGGCGATCGGTATATTTCGGAACGCATAAACCCTCAGACACACAGCTGGGCCTCCCCACAGCCCGGACACTGTCCCCTCGCAACTCGAGGGTGGGGGCAGCAGGCCTGGCCACCCGACATGGTCAGTTCTGTGGCCCCAGCCGTGTGGCCTGCCGCTAGGCGGGCCCCACTGCTATTCGTCTGGGGACGGCGTTGGGTGAGGTTTTCAACGACAGTAAGTAACTACATGATTCCCACAACTACATTGGATGGAAGGCAAGAATAAATAAATAAATAAATAAATAAATAAAGATAAAACCAGGTAAAGCAAGACATGGTTCTTGCCCGCTGTCACGGCGGACTATGAGGTGTCAGGGAGGCCGGGGAGCGGGCGAGCAGGGTACAGCCACCGTCCGAGTCTGGCCGCCAGCTCTACCCGGCATGAGGGCCCTGCGGTCTTTGCCCCGCAGACACTGGGAACCGGCAAGAGGGCTGGCCGCCAGCTCCTTACATTTGCTTCGCTTCTCTTTGTTTTTCCTTGCTCTGCTTTGCTTTGCTCTGCTCTGCTCTTCCGGGCACACTTTTGCTTTTCCTTCTCTGCTTTCCTCTGCTGTTCCTGCCCCTGCTTTGCTTTGCTTTGCCTCAGGTTGCTTTGCTTTGCTTTGTTTGCTCTGTCTTTCCTGGTAATGCTTTGCTTTTCCTCGTGCTACTTTGCTTTGCCTTGCTTTGTTTTGCCTTGCTCTGCTTTGCCTCCACTGGCCATGCTTTCTTTTGCTTTTTCAGGCCACGCTTTCCTTTGTTTTGCTTCGCTTTGTATTCCTGCCACGGCTTTGCTTTACCTTCTCTGCTCTGCTTTGCTTTTCCTACGCCTGCTGTGCTTTGCCTTGCCTCCTCTAACTGCTTTCTTTCTTTTGCTCTACATTTCCTGGTACTGCTTTGCTTTTCCTTGTGCTACTTTCCTTAGCTTTGCTCTGCCTTGCACTGCTTTGCCTTTCCTGGACATGCTTTACCTTGCTTTTCCTGGCTCTGCTTTGCTTTTCCTATGCCTGCGGTGCTTTGCCTTGCCTCCTCAAACTGCTTTCTTTCTTTTGCTCTACATTTCCTGGCACTGCTTTGCTTTTCCTTGTGCTACTTTCCTTTGCTTTGCTCTGCCTTGCACTGCTTTGCCTTTCCTGAACATGCTTTACTTTGCTTTTCCTGGCTCTGCTTTGCTTTGTCTTTTTTTTGCGTTTTTTTTTTTTTTTTTTTTTTTTAAATAGTTACACATTCATTGCATTGCTTTTTTTTATTTTTGGACCTCTTTGCTTTGGTTTTCCTGGCCGCGCTTTGCTTTGCCTGGCCCTGCTTGTCATTTCTTTTCCTTATGCCGTATTCTTTTCCCTAGCAGGGCTTTGCTTTGCCTTGCTCGGCTTTGCCTCCACTGGCCATGTTTTCTTTTGCTTTTCAGGCCACGCTTTCCTTTGTTTTTCTTGGCTTTGTATTCCTGCCACGGCTTTGCTTTACCTTCTCTGCTCCGCTTTGCTTTTCCTACCCCTGCTCTGCTTTGCCTTGCCTCCAACTGCTTTCTTTACTTTGCTCTACCTTTCCTGGCCCTGCTGGGACTTTCCTTGTACAAGTTTGCACTGCTTTGCTTTGCCTTGCTCTGCGTTGCCTTTCCTGGCCATGCTTTTTCAGGCCACGCTTTCCTTTGTCTTGCTTCGCTTCGTATTCCTGGCACCTCTTGGTTTTACTTTCTCTGCTCTGCTCTGCTTGTCCTACCCCTGCTGTGCTTTGCCTTGCCTCAAACTGCTTTCGTTACTTTGCTCTACCTTTCCTGGCACTGCTGGGACTTCCCTTGTACAAGTTTGCACTGCTTTGCTTTGCCTTGCACTGCTTTGCCTCCACTGGCCATGTTTTCTTTTGCTTTTTCAGGCCACGCTTTCCTTTGTCTTGCTTCGCTTCGCTTTGTATTCCTGGCACCTCTAGGTTTTACTTTCTCTGCTCTGCTTTGCCTTGCCTCCAACTGCTTTCTTTACTTTGCTCTACGTTTCCTGGCACTGCTGGGACTTTCCTTGTACGAGTTTGCACTGCTTTGCTTTGCCTTGCTCTGCGTTGCCTTTCCTGGCCATGCTTTTTCAGGCCATGCTTTCCTTTGTTTTGCTTCACTTTGTATTCCTGCCACGGCTTTGCTTTACCTTCTCTGCTCTGCTTTGCTTTTCCTACCCCTGCTGTGCTTTGCCTTGCCTCAAACTGCTTTCGTTACTTTCCTCTACGTTTCCTGGCCCTGCTGGGACTTTCCTTGTACAAGTTTGCACTGCTTTGCCTTGCTCTGCGTTGCCTTTCCTGACCATGCTTTTTCAGGCCATGCTTTCCTTTGTTTTCCTTTGCTTCATATTCCTGGCACCTCTTGGTTTTACCTTCTCTGCTCTGCTTTGCTTTTCCTACCCCTGCTCTGCTTTGCCTTGCCTCAAACTGCTTTCGTTACTTTGTTTTACCTTTCCTGGCCCTGCTGGGACTTTCCTTGTACAAGTTTGCACTGCTTTCCTTTGCCTTGCTCTGCTTTGCCTTTCCTGGCCATGCTTTTTCAGGCCATGCTTTCCTTTGTTTTCCTTTGCTTCGTATTCCTGGCACCTCTTGGTTTTACCTTCTCTGCTCTGCTTTGCTTTTCCTACCGCTGCTGTGCTTTGCCTCGCCTCAAACTTCTTTCTTTACTTTGCTATACGTTTCCTGGCACTGCTGGGACTTTCCTTGTACAAGCTTGCACTGCTTCACTTTGCCTTGCTCTGCGTTGCCTTTCCTGACCATGCTTTTTCAGGCCATGCTTTCCCTTGTCTTGCTTCGCTTTGTTTTCCTGCCACAGCTTTGCTTTACCTTCTCTGCTGTGCTTTGCTTTTCCTACTCCTGCTGTGCTTTGCTTTGCCTAAAACTGCTTTCTTTACTCTGCTCTACGTTTCCTGGCACTGCTGGGACTTTCCTTGTACCAGTTTGCACTGCTTTGCTTTGCCTTGCTCTGCTTTCCTCTTCATTTCTCTGCTCTCCTGTGCTGCGCTAGGCTTCCTTTGCAGACCGTCCCGACGATTTTGCCGATGAGGCTATCGGTATATTTCGGAACGCATAAACCCTCAGACACACAGCTGGGCCTCCCCGCAGCCTGGACACTGTCCCCTCGCAACTCGAGGGTGGGGGCAGCAGGCCCGGCCACCCGACATGGTCAGTTCTGTGGCCCCAGCCGTGTGGCCTGCCGCTAGGCGGGCCCCACTGCTATTCGTCTGGGGACGGCGTTGGGTGAGGTTTTCAACGACGGTAAGTAACTACATGATTCCCACAACTACATTGGATGGAAGCCAACAATAAATAAATAAATAAATAAATAAATAAATAAATAAAGATAAAACCAGGTAAAGCAAGACATGGTTCTTGCCCGCTGTCATGGCGGACTATGAGGTGTCAGGGAGGCCGGGGAGCGGGCGAGCAGGGTACAGCCACCGTCCGAGTCTGGCCGCCAGCTCTACCCGGCATGAGGGCCTTGCGGTCTTTGCCCCGCAGACACTGGGAACTGGCAGGAGGGCTGGCCGCCAACTCCTTACATTTGCTTCGCTTCTCTTTGTTTTTCCTTGCTCTGCTTTGCTTTGCTCTGCTCTGCTCTTCCGGGCACACTTTTGGTTTTCCTTCTCTACTTTCCTCTGCTGTTCCTGCCCCTGCTGTGCTTTGCCTCAGATTGCTTTGCTTTGCTTTGTTTGCTTTGTCTTTCCTGGCAATGCTTTGCTTTTCCTCGTGCTACTTTGCTTTGCTTTGCTTTGCTTTGCCTTGCTCTGCTTTGCCTCCACTGGCCATGTTTTCTTTTGCTTTTTCAGGCCACGCTTTCCTTTGTCTTGCTTCGCTTTGTATTCCTGCCACGGCTTTGCTTTACCTTCTCTGCTCTGCTTTGCTTTTCCTACCCCTGCTGTGCTTTGCCTTGCCTCAAACTGCTTTCGTTACTTTGCTCTACGTTTCCTGGCACTGCTGGGACTTTCCTTGTTCGAGTTTGCACTGCTTTGCTTTGCCTTGCTCTGTGTTGCCTTTCCTGGCCATGCTTTTTCAGGCCATGCTTTCCTTTGTTTTCCTTTGCTTCGTATTCCTGCCACGGCTTTGCTTTACCTTCTCTGCTCTGCTTTGCTTTTCCTACCCCTGCTGTGGTTTGCCTTGCCTCAAACTGCTTTCTTTACTTTGCTCTACGTTTCCTGGCACTGCTGGGACTTTCCTTGTACGAGTTTGCACTGCTTCGCTTTGCCTTGCTCTGCGTTGCCTTTCCGGGCCATGCTTTTTCAGGCCATGCTTTCCTTTGTTTTGCTTTGCTTTGTATTCCTGGCACTGCTTTGCTTTTCCTTCTCTACGTTGCTTTCTTTTCCTACCCCTGCTGTGCTTTGCCTTGCCTCCTCAAACTGCTTTCTTTCTTTTGCTCTACATTTCCTGCCACTGCTTTGCTTTTCCTTGTGCTACTTTCCTTTGCTTTGCTCTGCCTTGCACTGCTTTGCCTTTCCTGGACACGCTTTACTTTGCTTTTCCTGGCCCTGCTTTGCTTGTTGGTTTTTTTTGCCTTTTATTTTATTTTATTTTATTTTTTTTACTTTAGATACATATTCATTGCATTGCTTTGTTTTATTTTTGGACCTTTTGGCTTTGGTTTTCCTCGCCGCGCTTTGCTTTTCCTGGCCATGCTTTTTCAGGCCACGCTTTCCTTTGTTTTCCTTTGCTTCGTATACTTGCCACGGCTTTGCTTTACCTTCTCTGCTCTGCTTTGCTTTTCCTACCCCTGCTGTGCTTTGTCTTGCCTCCTCAAACTGCTTTCTTTACTTTGCTCTATGTTTCCTGGCACTGCTGGGACTTTCCTTGTACAAGTTTGCACTGCTTCGCTTTGCCTTGCTCTGCGTTGCCTTTCCTGGCCATGCTTTTTCAGGCCACGCTTTCCTTTGTCTTGCTTCGCTTTGTATTCCTGGCACCTCTTGGTTTTACTTTCTCTGCTCTGCTTTTCCTACCCCTGCTGTGCTTTGCCTTGCCTCAAACTGCTTTCGTTACTTTGCTCTACGTTTCCTGGCCCTGCTGGGACTTTCCTTGTACAAGTTTGCACTGCTTTGCTTTGCCTTGCACTGCTTTCCCTCCACTGGCCATGTTTTCTTTTGTTTTTTCAGGCCACGCTTTCCTTTGTCTTGCTTCGCTTCGCTTTGTATTCCTGGCACCTCTAGGCTTTACTTTCTCTGCTCTGCTTTGCCTTGCCTCCAACTGCTTTCTTTACTTTGCTCTATGTTTCCTGGCACTGCTGGGACTTTCCTTGTACCAGTTTGCACTGCTTTGCTTTGCCTTGCTCTGCGTTGCCTTTCCTGGCCATATTTTTCCAGGCCATGCTTTCCTTTGTTTTGCTTCGATTTGTATTCCTGCCACGGCTTTGCTTTACCTTCTCTGCTCTGCTTTGCTTTTCCTACCCCTGCTGTGCTTTGCCTCCCCTCAATTTCTTTCTTTCCTTTGCTCTACCTTTCCTGGCCCTGCTTTGTTTTTCCTTGTGCTATTTTCCTTTGCTTTGCTCTGCCTTGCACTGCTTTGCCTTTCCTGGACACGCTTTACTTTGCTTTTCCTGGCCCTGCTTTGCTTGGTCTTTTTTTTGCGTTTTTTTGTTTGTTTGTTTGTTTGTTTGTTTTATTTTAATATAGATAAATATTCATTGCATTGCTTTGTTTTATTTTTGGACCTTTTTGCTTTGGTCTTCCTGGCCGCGCTTTGCTTTTCCTGGCCATGCTTTTTCAGGCCATGCTTTCCTTTGTCTTGCTTCGCTTCGCTTTGTATTCCTGGCACCTCTTGGTTTTACTTTCTCTGCTCTGCTTTGCCTTGCCTCAAACTGCTTTCGTTACTTTGCTCTACGTTTCCTGGCACTGCTGGGACTTTCCTTGTACGAGTTTGCACTGCTTTGCTTTGCCTTGCTCTGCTTTGCCTTTCCTGGCCATGCTTTTTCAGGCCATGCTTTCCTTTGTTTTGCTTCGCTTTGTATTCCTGCCACTGCTTTGCTTTACCTTCTCTGCTCTGCTTTGCTTTTCCTACCCCTGCTGTGCTTTGCCTCGCCTCAAACTGCTTTCGTTACTTTGCTCTACCTTTTCTGGCACTGCTGGGGCTTTCCTTGTGCCAGTTTGCACTGCTTTGCTTTGCCTTGCTCTGCGTTGCCTTTCCTGGCCATGCTTTTTCAGGCCATGCTTTCCTTTGTTTTCCTTTGCTTCGTATGCCTGGCACCTCTTGCTTTTACTTTCTCTGCTCTGCTTTGCTTTTCCTACCCCTGCTGTGCTTTGCCTCGCCTCCAACTGCTTTCGTTACTTTGCTCTACGTTTCCTGGCACTGCTGGGGCTTTCCTTGTGCCAGTTTGCACTGCTTTCCTTTGCCTTGCTCTGCGTTGCCTTTCCTGGCCATGCTTTTTCAAGCCATGCTTTCCTTTGTTTTCCTTTGCTTCATATTCCTGCCACGGCTTTCCTTTACCTTCTCTGCTCTGCTTTGCTTTTCCTACCCCTGCTGTGCTTTGCCTTGCCTCCAACTGCTTTCGTTACTTTGCTCTACCTGTCCTGGCACTGCTGGGACTTTCCTTGTACCAGTTTACACTGCTTTGCTTTGCCTTGCTCTGCTTTGCCTTTCCTGGCCATGCTTTTTCAGGCCATGCTTTCCTTTGTTTTCCTTTGCTTCGTATTCCTGGCGCCTCTTGGTTTTACCTTCTATGCTCTGCTTTGCTTTTCCTACCCCTGCTGTGCTTTGCCTTGCCTCCTCAAACCGCTTTCGTTACTTTGCTCTACCTTTCCTGGCACTGCTGGGACTTTCCTTGTACAAGTTTGCACTGCTTTGCTTTGCCTTGCTCGGCTTTCCTCTTCATTTCTCTGCTCTCCTGTGCTGCGCTAGGCTTCCTTTGCAGACCGTCCCGACGATTTTGCCGATGAGGCTATCGGTATATTTCGGAACGCATAAACCCTCAGACACACAGCTGGGCCTCCCCGCAGCCCGGACACTGTCCCCTCGCAACTCGAGGGTGGGGGCAGCAGGCCCAGCCACCCGACACGGTCAGTTCTGTGGCCCCAGCCGTGTGTCCTGCCGCTAGGCGGGCCCCACTGCTACCCGTCTGGGGACGGCGTTGGGTGAGGTTTTGAACGACGATCAGTAAATATGTGATTCCCACAACTACATTGGATGGAAGCCAACAATAAATAAATAAATAAATGCAGGGAAAAAAGAAAAAAGAAAAAAAAAAAAAAAGGTAAAGCAAGACATGGTTCTTGCCCACTGTCACAGCGGACTATGAGGGTTCAGGGAGGCCGGGGAGCGGGCGAGCAGGGTACAGCCACCGTCCGAGTCTGGCCGCCAGCTCTACCCGGCATGAGGGCCCTGCGGTCTTTGCCCCGCAGACACTGGGAACCGGCAGGAGGGCTGGCCGCCAGCTCCTTACATTTGCTTCGCTTCTCTTTGTTTTTCTTTGCTCTGCTTTGCTTTGCTCTGCTCTGCTCTTCCGGGCACACTTTTGGTTTTCCTTCTCTGCTTTCCTCTGCTGTTCCTGCCCCTGCTTTGCTTTGCTTTGCTTTGCCTCAGATTGCTTTGCTTTGCTTTGTTTGCTTTGTCTTTCCTGGCAATGCTTTGCTTTTCCTCGTGCTACTTCACTTTGCTTTGCTTTGCTTTGTCTTGCTCTACTTTGCCTCCACTGGCCATGTTTTCTTTTGTTTTTCAGGCCACGCTTTCCTTTGTTTTGCTTTGCTTTGTATTCCTGCCATGGCTTTGCTTTACCTTCTCTGCTCTGCTTTGCTTTTCCTACCCCTGCTGTGCTTTGCCTCGCCTCAAACTGCTTTCTTTACTTTGCTCTACGTTTCCTGGCACTGCTGAGACTTTCCTTGTACCAGTTTGCACTGCTTTGCTTTGCCTTGCTCTGGGTTGCCTTTCCGGGCCATGCTTTTTCAGGCCACGCTTTCCTTTGTTTTGCTTCGCTTTGTATTCCTGCCACGGCTTTGCTTTACCTTCTCTGCTCTGCTTTGCTTTTCCTACGCCTGCTGTGCTTTGCCTTGCCTCCTCTAACTGCTTTCTTTCTTTTGCTCTACATTTCCTGGTACTGCTTTGCTTTTCCTTGTGCTACTTTCCTTTGCTTTGCTCTGCCTTGCACTGCTTTGCCTTTCCTGGACACGCTTTACTTTGCTTTTCCTGGCCCTGCTTTGCTTGGTCTTTTTTTTGCATTTTTTTTGTTTGTTTGTTTGTTTTTTTAATACAGTTACACATTCATTGCATTGCTTTGTTTTATTTTTGGACCTCTTTGCTTTGGTTTTCCTGGCCGCGCTTTGCTTTGCCTGGCCCTGCTTGTCATTTCTTTTCCTTATGCCGCATTCTTTTCGCTAGCAGGGCTTTGCTTTGCCTTGCTCGGCTTTGCCTCCACTGGCCATGTTTTCTTTTGCTTTTCAGGCCACGCTTTCCTTTGTTTTGCTTTGCTTTGTATTCCTGCCACGGCTTTGCTTTACCTTCTCTGCTCCGCTTTGCTTTTCCTACCCCTGCTCTGCTTTGCCTTGCCTCCAACTGCTTTCTTTACTTTGCTCTACGTTTCCTGGCACTGCTGGGACTTTCCTTGTACCAGTTTGCACTGCTTTGCTTTGCCTTGCTCTGCGTTGCCTTTCCTGGCCATGCTTTTTCCGGCCACACTTTCCTTTGTCTTGCCTCGCTTCGTATTCCTGGCACCTCTTGGTTTTACCTTCTCTGCTCTGCTCTGCTTGTCCTACCGCTGATGTGCTTTGCCTCGCCTCAAACTGCTTTCTTTACTTTGCTCTACGTTTCCTGGCACTGCTGGGACTTTCCTTGTACAAGTTTGCACTGCTTTGCTTTGCCTTGCTCTGCGTTGCCTTTCCTGGCCATGCTTTTTCGGGCCACGCTTTCCTTTGTCTTGCTTCGCTTCGTATTCCTGGCACCTCTTGGTTTTACTTTCCCTGCTCTGCTCTGCTTTTCCTACCCCTGCTCTGCTTTGCCTTGCCTCAAACTGCTTTCGTTACTTTGCTATACGTTTCCTGGCCCTGCTGGGACTTTCCTTGTACGAGTTTGCACTGCTTTGCTTTGCCTTGCTCTGCGTTGCCTTTCCTGGCCATGCTTTTTCAGGCCACGCTTTCCTTTGTCTTGCTTCGCTTTGTATTCCTGGCGCCTCTTGGTTTTACTTTCTCTGCTCTGCTTTTCCTACCCCTGCTGTGCTTTGCCTTGCCTCAAACTGCTTTCTTTACTTTGCTCTACGTTTCCTGGCCCTGCTGGGACTTTGCTTGTACAAGTTTGCACTGCTTTGCTTTGCCTTGCACTGCTTTGCCTCCACTGGCCATGTTTTCTTTTGCTTTTTCAGGCCACGCTTTCCTTTGTCTTGCTTCGCTTCGCTTTGTATTCCTGGCACCTCTAGGCTTTACTTTCTCTGCTCTGCTTTGCCTTGCCTCAAACTGCTTTCTTTACTTTGCTCTATGTTTCCTGGCACTGCTGGGACTTTCCTTGTACCAGTTTGCACTGCTTTGCTTTGCCTTGCTCTGCTTTCCTCTTCATTTCTCTGCTCTCCTGTGCTGCGCTAGGCTTCCTTTGCAGACCGTCCCGACGATTTTGCCGATGAGGCTATCGGTATATTTCGGAACGCATAAACCCTCAGACACACAGCTGGGCCTCCCCGCAGCCCGGACACTGTCCCCTCGCAACTCGAGGGTGGGGGCAGCAGGCCCGGCCACCCGACATGGTCAGTTCTGTGGCCCCAGCCGTGTGGCCTGCCGCTAGGCGGGCCCCACTGCTATTCGTCTGGGGACGGCGTTGGGTGAGGTTTTCAACGACGGTAAGTAACTACATGATTCCCACAACTACATTGGATGGAAGCCAACAATAAATAAATAAATAAATAAATAAATAAATAAATAAATAAAGATAAAACCAGGTAAAGCAAGACATGGTTCTTGCCCGCTGTCACGGCAGACTATGAGGTGTCAGGGAGGCCGGGGAGCGGGCGAGCAGGGTACAGCCACCGTCCGAGTCTGGCCGCCAGCTCTACCCGGCATGAGGGCCTTGCGGTCTTTGCCCCGCAGACACTGGGAACCGGCAAGAGGGCTGGCCGCCAGCTCCTTACATTTGCTTCGCTTCTCTTTGTTTTTCCTTGCTCTGCTTTGCTTTGCTCTGCTCTGCTCTTCCGGGCACACTTTTGGTTTTCCTTCTCTACTTTCCTCTGCTGTTCCTGACCCTGCTCTGCTTTGCCTCAGATTGCTTTGCTTTGCTTTGTTTGCTTTGTCTTTCCTGGCAATGCTTTGCTTTTCCTCGTGCTACTTCACTTTGCTTTGCTTTGCTTTGTCTTGCTCTGCTTTGCCTCCACTGGCCATGTTTTCTTTTGTTTTTCAGGCCACGCTTTCCTTTGTTTTGCTTTGCTTTGTATTCCTGCCACGGCTTTGCTTTACCTTCTCTGCTCTGCTTTGCTTTTCCTACCCCTGCTGTGCTTTGCCTCGCCTCAAACTGCTTTCTTTACTTTGCTCTACGTTTCCTGGCACTGCTGAGACTTTCCTTGTACCAGTTTGCACTGCTTTGCTTTGCCTTGCTCTGCGTTGCCTTTCCGGGCCATGCTTTTTCAGGCCACGCTTTCCTTTGTTTTGCTTCGCTTTGTATTCCTGCCACGGCTTTGCTTTACCTTCTCTGCTCTGCTTTGCTTTTCCTACGCCTGCTGTGCTTTGCCTTGCCTCCTCTAACTGCTTTCTTTCTTTTGCTCTACATTTCCTGGTACTGCTTTGCTTTTCCTTGTGCTACTTTCCTTTGCTTTGCTCTGCCTTGCACTGCTTTGCCTTTCCTGGACACGCTTTACTTTGCTTTTCCTGGCCCTGCTTTGCTTGGTCTTTTTTTTGCATTTTTTTTGTTTGTTTGTTTGTTTTTTTAATATAGTTACACATTCATTGCATTGCTTTGTTTTATTTTTGGACCTCTTTGCTTTGGTTTTCCTGGCCGCGCTTTGCTTTGCCTGGCCCTGCTTGTCATTTCTTTTCCTTATGCCGCATTCTTTTCCCTAGCAGGGCTTTGCTTTGCCTTGATCGGCTTTGCCTCCACTGGCCATGTTTTCTTTTGCTTTTCAGGCCACGCTTTCCTTTGTTTTGCTTGGCTTTGTATTCCTGCCACGGCTTTGCTTTACCTTCTCTGCTCCGCTTTGCTTTTCCTACCCCTGCTCTGCTTTGCCTTGCCTCCAACTGCTTTCTTTACTTTGCTCTACGTTTCCTGGCACTGCTGGGACATTCCTTGTACGAGTTTGCACTGCTTTGCTTTGCCTTGCTCTGCGTTGCCTTTCCTGGCCATGCTTTTTCCGGCCACGCTTTCCTTTGTCTTGCTTCGCTTCGTATTCCTGGCACCTCTTGGTTTTACCTTTTCAGCTCTGCTCTGCTTGTCCTACCGCTGATGTGCTTTGCCTCGCCTCAAACTGCTTTCTTTACTTTGCTCTACGTTTCCTGGCACTGCTGGGACTTTCCTTGTACCAGTTTGCACTGCTTTGCTTTGCCTTGCTCTGCTTTCCTCTTCATTTCTCTGCTCTCCTGTGCTGCGCTAGGCTTCCTTTGCAGACCGTCCCGACGATTTTGCCGATGAGGCTATCGGTATATTTCGGAACGCATAAACCCTCAGACACACAGCTGGGCCTCCCCGCAGCCTGGACACTGTCCCCTCGCAACTCGAGGGTGGGGGCAGCAGGCCCGGCCACCCGACATGGTCAGTTCTGTGGCCCCAGCCGTGTGGCCTGCCGCTAGGCGGGCCCCACTGCTATTCGTCTGGGGACGGCGTTGGGTGAGGTTTTCAACGACGGTAAGTAACTACATGATTCCCACAACTACATTGGATGGAAGCCAACAATAAATAAATAAATAAATAAATAAGTAAAGATAAAACCAGGTAAAGCAAGACATGGTTCTTGCCCGCTGTCACGGCGGACTATGAGGTGTCAGGGAGGCCGGGGAGCGGGCGAGCAGGGTACAGCCACCGTCCGAGTCTGGCCGCCAGCTCTACCCGGCATGAGGGCCTTGCGGTCTTTGCCCCGCAGACACTGGGAACCGGCAGGAGGGCTGGCCGCCAGCTCCTTACATTTGCTTCGCTTCTCTTTGTTTTTCCTTGCTCTGCTTTGCTTTGCTCTGCTCTGCTCTTCCGGGCACACTTTTGGTTTTCCTTCTCTACTTTCCTCTGCTGTTCCTGCCCCTGCTGTGCTTTGCCTCAGATTGCTTTGCTTTGCTTTGTTTGCTTTGTCTTTCCTGGCAATGCTTTGCTTTTCCTCGTGCTACTTCGCTTTGCTTTGCTTTGCTTTGCCTTGCTCTGCTTTGCCTCCACTGGCCATGTTTTCTTTTGCTTTTTCAGGCCACGCTTTCCTTTGTTTTGCTTTGCTTTGTATTCCTGCCACGGCTTTGCTTTACCTTCTCTGCTCTGCTTTGCTTTTCCTACCCCTGCTGTGCTTTGCCTTGCCTCAAACTGCTTTCGTTACTTTGCTCTACGTTTCCTGGCACTGCTGGGACTTTCCTTGTTCGAGTTTGCACTGCTTTGCTTTGCCTTGCTCTGCGTTGCCTTTCCTGGCCATGCTTTTTCAGGCCATGCTTTCCTTTGTTTTCCTTTGCTTCGTATTCTTGGCACCTCTTGGTTTTACCTTCTCTGCTCTGCTTTGCTTTTCCTACCCCTGCTGTGCTTTGCCTTGCCTCAAACAGCTTTCTTTACTTTGCTCTACGTTTCCTGGCCCTGCTGGGACTTTCCTTGTACGAGTTTGCACTGCTTTGCTTTGCCTTGCACTGCTTTGCCTCCACTGGCCATGTTTTCTTTTGCTTTTTCAGGCCATGCTTTCCTTTGTCTTGCTTCGCTTCGCTTTGTATTCCTGGCACCTCTAGGTTTTACTTTCTCTGCTCTGCTTTGCCATGCCTCCAACTGCTTTCTTTACTTTGCTCTACGTTTCCTGGCCCTGCTGGGACTTTCCTTGTACGAGTTTGCACTGCTTTGCTTTGCCTTGCTCTGCTTTGCCTTTCCTGGCCGTGCTTTTTCCGGCCACGCTTTCCTTTGTTTTGCTTTGCTTTTTATTCCAGGCACCTCTTGGTTTTACTTTCTCTGCTCTGCTCTGTTTTTCCTACCCCTGCAGTGCTTTGCCTTGCCTCCTCAAACTGCTTTCTTTCTTTTGCTCTACATTTCCTGGCCCTGCTTTGCTTTTCCTTGTGCTACTTTCCTTTGCTTTGCTCTGCCTTGCACCGCTTTGCCTTTCCTGGACACGCTTTTCTTTGCTTTTCCTGGCCCTGCTTTGCTTGGTCTTTTTTTTGCGTTTTTTTGTTTTGTTTGTTTGTTTGTTTGTTTGTTTTATTTTAATATAGATACATTTTCATTGCATTGCTTTGTTTTATTTTTGGACCTTTTTGATTTGGTCTTCCTGGCCGCGCTTTGCTTTTCCTGGCCATGCTTTTTCAGGCCATGCTTTCCTTTGTCTTGCTTCGCTTCGCTTTGTATTCCTGGCACCTCTTGGTTTTACTTTCTCTGCTCTGCTTTGCCTCGCCTCAAACTGCTTTCGTTACTTTGCTCTACGTTTCCTGGCCCTGCTGGGACTTTCCTTGTACGAGTTTGCACTGCTTTGCTTTGCCTTGCTCTGCTTTGCCTTTCCTGGCCATGCTTTTTCAGGCCATGCTTTCCTTTGTTTTCCTTTGCTTCGTATTCCTGCCACGGCTTTGCTTTACCTTCTCTGCTCTGCTTTGCTTTTCCTACCCCTGCTGTGCTTTGTCTCACCTCAAACTGCTTTCTTTACTTTGCTCTACGTTTCCCGGCCCTGCTGGGACTTTCCTTGTACGAGTTTGCACTGCTTCGCTTTGCCTTGCTCTGCGTTGTCTTTCCTGGCCATGCTTTTTCAGGCCATGCTTTCCTTCGTTTTTCTTTGCTTTGTATTCCTGGCACTGCTTTGCTTTTCCTTCTCTACGTTGCTTTCTTTTCCTACCCCTGCTGTGCTTTGCCTTGCCTCCTCAAACTGCTTTCTTTCTTTTGCTCTACATTTCCTGGCACTGCTTTGCTTTTCCTTGTGCTACTTTCCTTTGCTTTGCTCTGCCTTGCACTGCTTTGCCTTTCCTGGACACGCTTTACTTTGCTTTTCCTGGCCCTGCTTTGCTTGTTGGTTTTTTTTGCCTTTTATTTTATTTTATTTTATTTTATTTTATTTTATTTTATTTTATTTTATTTTATTTACTTTAGATACATATTCATTGCATTGCTTTGTTTTATTTTTGGACCTTTTGGCTTTGGTTTTCCTCGCCGCGCTTTGCTTTTCCTGGCCATGCTTTTTCAGGCCACGCTTTCCTTTGTTTTCCTTTGCTTCGTATACTTGCCACGGCTTTGCTTTACCTTCTCTGCTCTGCTTTGCTTGTCCTACCCCTGCTGTGCTTTGTCTTGCCTCCTCAAACTGTTTTCTTTACTTTGCTCTACGTTTCCTGGCACTGCTGGGACTTTCCTTGTACAAGTTTGCACTGCTTTGCTTTGCCTTGCACTGCTTTGCCTCCACTGGCCATGTTTTCTTTTGCTTTTTCAGGCCACGCTTTCCTTTGTCTTGCTTCGCTTTGTTTTCCTGCCACAGCTTTGCTTTACCTTCTCTGCTGTGCTTTGCTTTTCCTACTCCTGCTGTGCTTTGCCTCGCCTCAAACTGCTTTCTTTACTTTGCTCTACGTTTCCTGGCACTGCTGGGACTTTCCTTGTACCAGTTTGCACTGCTTTGCTTTGCCTTGCTCTGCTTTCCTCTTCATTTCTCTGCTCTCCTGTGCTGCGCTAGGCTTCCTTTGCAGACCGTCCCGACGATTTTGCCGATGAGGCTATCGGTATATTTCGGAACGCATAAACCCTCAGACACACAGCTGGGCCTCCCCGCAGCCTGGACACTGTCCCCTCGCAACTCGAGGGTGGGGGCAGCAGGCCCGGCCACCCGACATGGTCAGTTCTGTGGCCCCAGCCGTGTGGCCTGCCGCTAGGCGGGCCCCACTGCTATTCGTCTGGGGACGGCGTTGGGTGAGGTTTTCAACGACGGTAAGTAACTACATGATTCCCACAACTACATTGGATGGAAGCCAGCAATAAATAAATAAATAAATAAATAAGTAAAGATAAAACCAGGTAAAGCAAGACATGGTTCTTGCCCGCTGTCACGGCGGACTATGAGGTGTCAGGGAGGCCGGGGAGCGGGCGAGCAGGGTACAGCCACCGTCCGAGTCTGGCCGCCAGCTCTACCCGGCATGAGGGCCTTGCGGTCTTTGCCCCGCAGACACTGGGAACCGGCAGGAGGGCTGGCCGCCAGCTCCTTACATTTGCTTCGCTTCTCTTTGTTTTTCCTTGCTCTGCTTTGCTTTGCTCTGCTCTGCTCTTCCGGGCACACTTTTGGTTTTCCTTCTCTACTTTCCTCTGCTGTTCCTGCCCCTGCTGTGCTTTGCCTCAGATTGCTTTGCTTTGCTTTGTTTGCTTTGTCTTTCCTGGCAATGCTTTGCTTTTCCTCGTGCTACTTCGCTTTGCTTTGCTTTGCTTTGCCTTGCTCTGCTTTGCCTCCACTGGCCATGTTTTCTTTTGCTTTTTCAGGCCACGCTTTCCTTTGTTTTGCTTTGCTTTGTATTCCTGCCACGGCTTTGCTTTACCTTCTCTGCTCTGCTTTGCTTTTCCTACCCCTGCTGTGCTTTGCCTTGCCTCAAACTGCTTTCGTTACTTTGCTCTACGTTTCCTGGCACTGCTGGGACTTTCCTTGTTCGAGTTTGCACTGCTTTGCTTTGCCTTGCTCTGCGTTGCCTTTCCTGGCCATGCTTTTTCAGGCCATGCTTTCCTTTGTTTTCCTTTGCTTCGTATTCTTGGCACCTCTTGGTTTTACCTTCTCTGCTCTGCTTTGCTTTTCCTACCCCTGCTCTGCTTTGCCTTGCCTCAAACTGCTTTCTTTACTTTGCTCTACGTTTCCTGGCCCTGCTGGGACTTTCCTTGTACGAGTTTGCACTGCTTTGCTTTGCCTTGCACTGCTTTGCCTCCACTGGCCATGTTTTCTTTTGCTTTTTCAGGCCATGCTTTCCTTTGTCTTGCTTCGCTTCGCTTTGTATTCCTGGCACCTCTTGGTTTTACTTTCTCTGCTCTGCTTTGCCTCGCCTCCAACTGCTTTCGTTACTTTGCTCTACGTTTCCTGGCCCTGCTGGGACTTTCCTTGTACGAGTTTGCACTGCTTTGCTTTGCCTTGCTCTGCTTTGCCTTTCCTGGCCGTGCTTTTTCCGGCCACGCTTTCCTTTGTTTTGCTTTGCTTTTTATTCCAGGCACCTCTTGGTTTTACTTTCTCTGCTCTGCTCTGTTTTTCCTACCCCTGCTGTGCTTTGCCTTGCCTCCTCAAACTGCTTTCTTTCTTTTGCTCTACATTTCCTGGCCCTGCTTTGCTTTTCCTTGTGCTACTTTCCTTTGCTTTGCTCTGCCTTGCACCGCTTTGCCTTTCCTGGACACGCTTTTCTTTGCTTTTCCTGGCCCTGCTTTGCTTGGTCTTTTTTTTGCGTTTTTTTGTTTTGTTTGTTTGTTTGTTTGTTTGTTTTATTTTAATATAGATACATTTTCATTGCATTGCTTTGTTTTATTTTTGGACCTTTTTGCTTTGGTCTTCCTGGCCGCGCTTTGCTTTTCCTGGCCATGCTTTTTCAGGCCATGCTTTCCTTTGTCTTGCTTCGCTTCGCTTTGTATTCCTGGCACCTCTTGGTTTTACTTTCTCTGCTCTGCTTTGCCTCGCCTCAAACTGCTTTCGTTACTTTGCTCTACGTTTCCTGGCCCTGCTGGGACTTTCCTTGTACGAGTTTGCACTGCTTCGCTTTGCCTTGCTCTGCGTTGTCTTTCCGGGCCATGCTTTTTCAGGCCATGCTTTCCTTTGTTTTGCTTTGCTTTGTATTCCTGGCACTGCTTTGCTTTTCCTTCTCTACGTTGCTTTCTTTTCCTACCCCTGCTGTGCTTTGCCTTGCCTCCTCAAACTGCTTTCTTTCTTTTGCTCTACATTTCCTGGCACTGCTTTGCTTTTCCTTGTGCTACTTTCCTTTGCTTTGCTCTGCCTTGCACTGCTTTGCCTTTCCTGGACACGCTTTACTTTGCTTTTCCTGGCCCTGCTTTGCTTGTTGCTTTTTTTTGCCTTTTATTTTATTTTATTTTATTTTATTTTATTTTATTTTATTTTATTTTATTTACTTTAGATACATATTCATTGCATTGCTTTGTTTTATTTTTGGACCTTTTGGCTTTGGTTTTCCTCGCCGCGCTTTGCTTTTCCTGGCCATGCTTTTTCAGGCCACGCTTTCCTTTGTTTTCCTTTGCTTCGTATACTTGCCACGGCTTTGCTTTACCTTCTCTGCTCTGCTTTGCTTGTCCTACCCCTGCTGTGCTTTGTCTTGCCTCCTCAAACTGTTTTCTTTACTTTGCTCTACGTTTCCTGGCACTGCTGGGACTTTCCTTGTACAAGTTTGCACTGCTTTGCTTTGCCTTGCTCTGCGTTGCCTTTCCTGGCCCTGCTTTTTCAGGCCACGCTTTCCTTTGTCTTGCTTCGCTTTGTATTCCTGGCACCTCTTGGTTTTACTTTCTCTGCTCTGCTTGTCCTACCCCTGCTGTGCTTTGCCTTGCCTCAAACTGCTTTCGTTACTTTGCTCTACGTTTCCTGGCCCTGCTGGGACTTTCCTTGTACAAGTTTGCACTGCTTTGCTTTGCCTTGCACTGCTTTGCCTCCACTGGCCATGTTTTCTTTTGCTTTTTCAGGCCACGCTTTCCTTTGTCTTGCTTCGCTTTGTTTTCCTGCCACAGCTTTGCTTTACCTTCTCTGCTGTGCTTTGCTTTTCCTACTCCTGCTGTGCTTTGCCTCGCCTCAAACTGCTTTCTTTACTCTGCTCTACGTTTCCTGGCACTGCTGGGACTTTCCTTGTACCAGTTTGCACTGCTTTGCTTTGCCTTGCTCTGCTTTCCTCTTCATTTCTCTGCTCTCCTGTGCTGCACTAGGCTTCCTTTGCAGACCGTCCCGACGATTTTGCCGATGAGGCTATCGGTATATTTCGGAACGCATAAACCCTCAGACACACAGCTGGGCCTCCCCGCAGCCCGGACACTGTCCCCTCGCAACTCGAGGGTGGGGGCAGCAGGCCCGGCCACCCGACATGGTCAGTTCTGTGGCCCCAGCCGTGTGGCCTGCCGCTAGGCGGGCCCCACTGCTATTCGTCTGGGGACGGCGTTGGGTGAGGTTTTCAACGACGGTAAGTAACTACATGATTCCCACAACTACATTGGATGGAAGCCAACAATAAATAAATAAATAAATAAATACGTAAAGATAAAACCAGGTAAAGCAAGACATGGTTCTTGCCCGCTGTCACGGCGGACTATGAGGTGTCAGGGAGGCCGGGGAGTGGGCGAGCAGGGTACAGCCACCGTCCGAGTCTGGCCGCCAGCTCTACCCGGCATGAGGGCCTTGCGGTCTTTGCCCCGCAGACACTGGGAACCGGCAGGAGGGCTGGCCGCCAGCTCCTTACATTTGCTTCGCTTCTCTTTGTTTTTCCTTGCTCTGCTTTGCTTTGCTCTGCTCTGCTCTTCCGGGCACACTTTTGGTTTTCCTTCTCTACTTTCCTCTGCTGTTCCTGCCCCTGCTGTGCTTTGCCTCAGATTGCTTTGCTTTGCTTTGTTTGCTTTGTCTTTCCTGGCAATGCTTTGCTTTTCCTCGTGCTACTTCGCTTTGCTTTGCTTTGCTTTGCCTTGCTCTGCTTTGCCTCCACTGGCCATGTTTTCTTTTGCTTTTTCAGGCCACGCTTTCCTTTGTTTTGCTTTGCTTTGTATTCCTGCCACGGCTTTGCTTTACCTTCTCTGCTCTGCTTTGCTTTTCCTACCCCTGCTGTGCTTTGCCTTGCCTCAAACTGCTTTCGTTACTTTGCTCTACGTTTCCTGGCACTGCTGGGACTTTCCTTGTTCGAGTTTGCACTGCTTTGCTTTGCCTTGCTCTGCGTTGCCTTTCCTGGCCATGCTTTTTCAGGCCATGCTTTCCTTTGTTTTCCTTTGCTTCGTATTCTTGGCACCTCTTGGTTTTACCTTCTCTGCTCTGCTTTGCTTTTCCTACCCCTGCTGTGCTTTGCCTTGCCTCAAACTGCTTTCTTTACTTTGCTCTACGTTTCCTGGCCCTGCTGGGACTTTCCTTGTACGAGTTTGCACTGCTTTGCTTTGCCTTGCACTGCTTTGCCTCCACTGGCCATGTTTTCTTTTGCTTTTTCAGGCCATGCTTTCCTTTGTCTTGCTTCGCTTCGCTTTGTATTCCTGGCACCTCTAGGTTTTACTTTCTCTGCTCTGCTTTGCCTTGCCTCCAACTGCTTTCTTTACTTTGCTCTACGTTTCCTGGCCCTGCTGGGACTTTCCTTGTACGAGTTTGCACTGCTTTGCTTTGCCTTGCTCTGCTTTGCCTTTCCTGGCTGTGCTTTTTCCGGCCACGCTTTCCTTTGTTTTGCTTTGCTTTTTATTCCAGGCACCTCTTGGTTTTACTTTCTCTGCTCTGCTCTGTTTTTCCTACCCCTGCTGTGCTTTGCCTTGCCTCCTCAAACTGCTTTCTTTCTTTTGCTCTACATTTCCTGGCCCTGCTTTGCTTTTCCTTGTGCTACTTTCCTTTGCTTTGCTCTGCCTTGCACCGCTTTGCCTTTCCTGGACACGCTTTTCTTTGCTTTTCCTGGCCCTGCTTTGCTTGGTCTTTTTTTTGCGTTTTTTTTGTTTTGTTTGTTTGTTTGTTTGTTTGTTTTATTTTAATATAGATACATTTTCATTGCATTGCTTTGTTTTATTTTTGGACCTTTTTGATTTGGTCTTCCTGGCCGCGCTTTGCTTTTCCTGGCCATGCTTTTTCAGGCCATGCTTTCCTTTGTCTTGCTTCGCTTCGCTTTGTATTCCTGGCACCTCTTGGTTTTACTTTCTCTGCTCTGCTTTGCCTCGCCTCAAACTGCTTTCGTTACTTTGCTCTACGTTTCCTGGCCCTGCTGGGACTTTCCTTGTACGAGTTTGCACTGCTTTGCTTTGCCTTGCTCTGCTTTGCCTTTCCTGGCCATGCTTTTTCAGGCCATGCTTTCCTTTGTTTTCCTTTGCTTCGTATTCCTGCCACGGCTTTGCTTTACCTTCTCTGCTCTGCTTTGCTTTTCCTACCCCTGCTGTGCTTTGTCTCACCTCAAACTGCTTTCTTTACTTTGCTCTACGTTTCCCGGCCCTGCTGGGACTTTCCTTGTACGAGTTTGCACTGCTTCGCTTTGCCTTGCTCTGCGTTGCCTTTCCGGGCCATGCTTTTTCAGGCCATGCTTTCCTTTGTTTTGCTTTGCTTTGTATTCCTGGCACTGCTTTGCTTTTCCTTCTCTACGTTGCTTTCTTTTCCTACCCCTGCTGTGCTTTGCCTTGCCTCCTCAAACTGCTTTCTTTCTTTTGCTCTACATTTCCTGGCACTGCTTTGCTTTTCCTTGTGCTACTTTCCTTTGCTTTGCTCTGCCTTGCACTGCTTTGCCTTTCCTGGACACGCTTTACTTTGCTTTTCCTGGCCCTGCTTTGCTTGTTGGTTTTTTTTGCCTTTTATTTTATTTTATTTTATTTTTTTTTATTTTATTTACTTTAGATACATATTCATTGCATTGCTTTGTTTTATTTTTGGACCTTTTGGCTTTGGTTTTCCTCGCCGCGCTTTGCTTTTCCTGGCCATGCTTTTTCAGGCCACGCTTTCCTTTGTTTTCCTTTGCTTCGTATACTTGCCACGGCTTTGCTTTACCTTCTCTGCTCTGCTTTGCTTTTCCTACCCCTGCTGTGCTTTCTCTTGCCTCCTCAAACTGTTTTCTTTACTTTGCTCTACGTTTCCTGGCACTGCTGGGACTTTCCTTGTACAAGTTTGCACTGCTTTGCTTTGCCTTGCTCTGCGTTGCCTTTCCTGGCCATGCTTTTTCAGGCCACGCTTTCCTTTGTCTTGCTTCGCTTTGTATTCCTGGCACCTCTTGGTTTTACTTTCTCTGCTCTGCTTGTCCTACCCCTGCTGTGCTTTGCCTTGCCTCAAACTGCTTTCGTTACTTTGCTCTACGTTTCCTGGCCCTGCTGGGACTTTCCTTGTACAAGTTTGCACTGCTTTGCTTTGCCTTGCACTGCTTTGCCTCCACTGGCCATGTTTTCTTTTGCTTTTTCAGGCCACGCTTTCCTTTGTCTTGCTTCGCTTTGTTTTCCTGCCACAGCTTTGCTTTACCTTCTCTGCTGTGCTTTGCTTTTCCTACTCCTGCTGTGCTTTGCCTCGCCTCAAACTGCTTTCTTTACTCTGCTCTACGTTTCCTGGCACTGCTGGGACTTTCCTTGTACCAGTTTGCACTGCTTTGCTTTGCCTTGCTCTGCTTTCCTCTTCATTTCTCTGCTCTCCTGTGCTGCACTAGGCTTCCTTTGCAGACCGTCCCGACGATTTTGCCGATGAGGCTATCGGTATATTTCGGAACGCATAAACCCTCAGACACACAGCTGGGCCTCCCCGCAGCCTGGACACTGTCCCCTCGCAACTCGAGGGTGGGGGCAGCAGGCCCAGCCACCCGACATGGTCAGTTCTGTGGCCCCAGCCGTGTGGCCTGCCGCTAGGCGGGCCCCACTGCTATTCGTCTGGGGACGGCGTTGGGTGAGGTTTTCAACGACGGTAAGTAACTACATGATTCCCACAACTACATTGGATGGAAGCCAACAATAAATAAATAAATAAATAAATAAATAAAGATAAAACCAGGTAAAGCAAGACATGGTTCTTGCCCGCTGTCACGGCGGACTATGAGGTGTCAGGGAGGCCGGGGAGCGGGCGAGCAGGGTACAGCCACCGTCCGAGTCTGGCCGCCAGCTCTACCCGGCATGAGGGCCTTGCGGTCTTTGCCCCGCAGACACTGGGAACCGGCAGGAGGGCTGGCCGCCAGCTCCTTACATTTGCTTCGCTTCTCTTTGTTTTTCCTTGCTCTGCTTTGCTTTGCTCTGCTCTGCTCTTCCGGGCACACTTTTGGTTTTCCTTCTCTACTTTCCTCTGCTGTTCCTGCCCCTGCTGTGCTTTGCCTCAGATTGCTTTGCTTTGCTTTGTTTGCTTTGTCTTTCCTGGCAATGCTTTGCTTTTCCTCGTGCTACTTCGCTTTGCTTTGCTTTGCTTTGCCTTGCTCTGCTTTGCCTCCACTGGCCATGTTTTCTTTTGCTTTTTCAGGCCACGCTTTCCTTTGTTTTGCTTTGCTTTGTATTCCTGCCACGGCTTTGCTTTACCTTCTCTGCTCTGCTTTGCTTTTCCTACCCCTGCTGTGCTTTGCCTTGCCTCAAACTGCTTTCGTTACTTTGCTCTACGTTTCCTGGCACTGCTGGGACTTTCCTTGTTCGAGTTTGCACTGCTTTGCTTTGCCTTGCTCTGCGTTGCCTTTCCTGGCCATGCTTTTTCAGGCCATGCTTTCCTTTGTTTTCCTTTGCTTCGTATTCTTGGCACCTCTTGGTTTTACCTTCTCTGCTCTGCTTTGCTTTTCCTACCCCTGCTCTGCTTTGCCTTGCCTCAAACTGCTTTCTTTACTTTGCCCTACGTTTCCTGGCACTGCTGGGACTTTCCTTGTACGAGTTTGCACTGCTTTGCTTTGCCTTGCACTGCTTTGCCTCCACTGGCCATGTTTTCTTTTGCTTTTTCAGGCCATGCTTTCCTTTGTCTTGCTTCGCTTCGCTTTGTATTCCTGGCACCTCTAGGTTTTACTTTCTCTGCTCTGCTTTGCCTTGCCTCCAACTGCTTTCGTTACTTTGCTCTACCTTTCCTGGCCCTGCTGGGACTTTCCTTGTACGAGTTTGCACTGCTTTGCTTTGCCTTGCTCTGCTTTGCCTTTCCTGGCCGTGCTTTTTCCGGCCACGCTTTCCGTTGTTTTGCTTTGCTTTTTATTCCAGGCACCTCTTGGTTTTACTTTCTCTGCTCTGCTCTGTTTTTCCTACCCCTGCTGTGCTTTGCCTTGCCTCCTCAAACTGCTTTCTTTCTTTTGCTCTACATTTCCTGGCCCTGCTTTGCTTTTCCTTGTGCTACTTTCCTTTGCTTTGCTCTGCCTTGCACTGCTTTGCCTTTCCTGGACACGCTTTTCTTTGCTTTTCCTGGCCCTGCTTTGCTTGGTCTTTTTTTTTTCGTTTTTTTGTTTTGTTTGTTTGTTTGTTTGTTTGTTTTATTTTAATATAGATACATTTTCATTGCATTGCTTTGTTTTATTTTTGGACCTTTTTGCTTTGGTCTTCCTGGCCGCGCTTTGCTTTTCCTGGCCATGCTTTTTCAGGCCATGCTTTCCTTTGTCTTGCTTCGCTTCGCTTTGTATTCCTGGCACCTCTTGGTTTTACTTTCTCTGCTCTGCTTTGCCTCGCCTCAAACTGCTTTCGTTACTTTGCTCTACGTTTCCTGGCCCTGCTGGGACTTTCCTTGTACCAGTTTGCACTGCTTTGCTTTGCCTTGCTCTGCTTTGCCTTTCCTGGCCATGCTTTTTCAGGCCATGCTTTCCTTTGTTTTCCTTTGCTTCGTATTCCTGCCACGGCTTTGCTTTACCTTCTCTGCTCTGCTTTGCTTTTCCTACCCCTGCTGTGGTTTGCCTTGCCTCAAACTGCTTTCTTTACTTTGCTCTACGTTTCCTGGCACTGCTGGGACTTTCCTTGTACGAGTTTGCACTGCTTCGCTTTGCCTTGCTCTGCGTTGCCTTTCCGGGCCATGCTTTTTCAGGCCATGCTTTCCTTTGTTTTGCTTTGCTTTGTATTCCTGGCACTGCTTTGCTTTTCCTTCTCTACGTTGCTTTCTTTTCCTACCCCTGCTGTGCTTTGCCTTGCCTCCTCAAACTGCTTTCTTTCTTTTGCTCTACATTTCCTGGCACTGCTTTGCTTTTCCTTGTGCTACTTTCCTTTGCTTTGCTCTGCCTTGCACTGCTTTGCCTTTCCTGGACACGCTTTACTTTGCTTTTCCTGGCCCTGCTTTGCTTGTTGGTTTTTTTTGCCTTTTATTTTATTTTATTTTATTTTTTTTACTTTAGATACATATTCATTGCATTGCTTTGTTTTATTTTTGGACCTTTTGGCTTTGGTTTTCCTCGCCGCGCTTTGCTTTTCCTGGCCATGCTTTTTCAGGCCACGCTTTCCTTTGTTTTCCTTTGCTTCGTATACTTGCCACGGCTTTGCTTTACCTTCTCTGCTCTGCTTTGCTTTTCCTACCCCTGCTGTGCTTTGTCTTGCCTCCTCAAACTGCTTTCTTTACTTTCCTCTACGTTTCCTGGCACTGCTGGGACTTTCCTTGTAAAAGTTTGCACTGCTTCGCTTTGCCTTGCTCTGCGTTGCCTTTCCTGGCCATGCTTTTTCAGGCCACGCTTTCCTTTGTCTTGCTTCGCTTTGTATTCCTGGCACCTCTTGGTTTTACTTTCTCTGCTCTGCTTGTCCTACCCCTGCTGTGCTTTGCCTTGCCTCAAACTGCTTTCGTTACTTTGCTCTACGTTTCCTGGCCCTGCTGGGACTTTCCTTGTACAAGTTTGCACTGCTTTGCTTTGCCTTGCACTGCTTTGCCTCCACTGGCCATGTTTTCTTTTGCTTTTTCAGGCCACGCTTTCCTTTGTCTTGCTTCGCTTCGCTTTGTATTCCTGGCACCTCTAGGCTTTACTTTCTCTGCTCTGCTTTGCCTTGCCTCCAACTGCTTTCTTTACGTTGCTCTACGTTTCCTGGCACTGCTGGGACTTTCCTTGTACCAGTTTGCACTGCTTTGCTTTGCCTTGCTCTGCGTTGCCTTTCCTGGCCATGCTTTTTCAGGCCATGCTTTCCTTTGTTTTGCTTCGCTTTGTATTCCTCCCACGGCTTTGCTTTACCTTCTCTGCTCTGCTTTGCTTTTCCTACCCCTGCTGTGCTTTGCCTCGCCTCAAACTGCTTTCGTTACTTTGCTCTACCTTTCCTGGCACTGCTGGGGCTTTCCTTGTGCCAGTTTGCACTGCCTTGCTTTGCCTTGCTCTGCGTTGCCTTTCCTGGCCATGCTTTTTCAGGCCATGCTTTCCTTTGTTTTCCTTTGCTTCGTATGCCTGGCACCTCTTGCTTTTACTTTCTCTGCTCTGCTTTGCTTTTCCTACCCCTGCTGTGCTTTGCCTCGCCTCCAACTGCTTTCGTTACTTTGCTCTACGTTTCCTGGCACTGCTGGGGCTTTCCTTGTGCCAGTTTGCACTGCTTTCCTTTGCCTTGCTCTGCGTTGCCTTTCCTGGCCATGCTTTTTCAGGCCATGCTTTCCTTTGTTTTCCTTTGCTTCATATTCCTGCCACGGCTTTGCTTTACCTTCTCTGCTCTGCTTTGCTTTTCCTACCCCTGCTGTGCTTTGCCTTGCCTCAAACTGCTTTCGTTACTTTGCTCTACCTTTCCTGGCACTGCTGGGACTTTCCTTGTACGAGTTTGCACTGCTTTGCTTTGCCTTGCTCTGCGTTGCCTTTCCTGGCCATGCTTTTTCAGGCCATGCTTTCCTTTGTTTTGCTTCGCTTTGTATTCCTGCCACGGCTTTGCATTACCTTCTCTGCTCTGCTTTGCTTTTCCTACCCCTGCTGTGCTTTGCCTCGCCTCAAACTGCTTTCGTTACTTTGCTCTACCTTTCCTGGCACTGCTGGGACTTTCCTTGTACCAGTTTGCACTGCTTTGCTTTGCCTTGCTCGGCTTTCCTCTTCATTGCTCTGCTCTCCTGTGCTGCGCTAGGCTTCCTTTGCAGACCGTCCCGACGATTTTGCCGATGAGGCTATCGGTATATTTCGGAACGCATAAACCCTCAGACACACAGCTGGGCCTCCCCGCAGCCCGGACACTGTCCCCTCGCAACTCGAGGGTGGGGGCAGCAGGCCCAGCCACCCGACACGGTCAGTTCTGTGGCCCCAGCCGTGTGGCCTGCCGCTAGGCGGGCCCCACTGCTACCCGTCTGGGGACGGCGTTGGGTGAGGTTTTGAATGACGATCAGTAAATATGTGATTCCCACAACTACATTGGATGGAAGGCAACAATAAATAAATAAATAAATGCAGGGAAAAAAGAAAAAAGAAAAAAAAAAAAAAAGGTAAAGCAAGACATGGTTCTTGCCCGCTGTCACGGCGGACTATGAGGTGTCAGGGAGGCCGGGGAGCGGGCGAGCAGGGTACAGCCACCGTCCGAGTCTGGCCGCCAGCTCTACCCGGCATGAGGGCCTTGCGGTCTTTGCCCCGCAGACACTGGGAACCGGCAGGAGGGCTGGCCGCCAGCTCCTTACATTTGCTTCGCTTCTCTTTGTTTTTCCTTGCTCTGCTTTGCTTTGCTCTGCTCTGCTCTTCCGGGCACACTTTTGGTTTTCCTTCTCTACTTTCCTCTGCTGTTCCTGACCCTGCTGTGCTTTGCCTCAGATTGCTTTGCTTTGCTTTGTTTGCTTTGTCTTTCCTGGCAATGCTTTGCTTTTCCTCGTGCTACTTCACTTTGCTTTGCTTTGCTTTGTCTTGCTCTGCTTTGCCTCCACTGGCCATGTTTTCTTTTGTTTTTCAGGCCACGCTTTCCTTTGTTTTGCTTCGCTTTGTATTCCTGCCACGGCTTTGCTTTACCTTCTCTGCTCTGCTTTGCTTTTCCTACCCCTGCTGTGCTTTGCCTCGCCTCAAACTGCTTTCTTTACTTTGCTCTACCTTTCCTGGCCCTGCTGGGACTTTCCTTGTACCAGTTTGCACTGCTTTGCTTTGCCTTGCTCTGCGTTGCCTTTCCGGGCCATGCTTTTTCAGGCCATGCTTTCCTTTGTTTTGCTGCGCTTTGTATTCCTGCCACGGCTTTGCTTTACCTTCTCTGCTCTGCTTTGCTTTTCCTACGCCTGCTGTGCTTTGCCTTGCCTCCTCTAACTGCTTTCTTTCTTTTGCTCTACATTTCCTGGTACTGCTTTGCTTTCCCTTGTGCTACTTTCCTTTGCTTTGCTCTGCCTTGCACTGCTTTGCCTTTCCTGGACACGCTTTACTTTGCTTTTCCTGGCCCTGCTTTGCTTGGTCTTTTTTTGCATTTTTTTTGTTTGTTTGTTTGTTTTTTTTTAATATAGTTACACATTCATTGCATTGCTTTGTTTTATTTTTGGACCTCTTTGCTTTGGTTTTCCTGGCCGCGCTTTGCTTTGCCTGGCCCTGCTTGTCATTTCTTTTCCTTATGCCGCATTCTTTTCCCTAGCAGGGCTTTGCTTTGCCTTCCTCGGCTTTGCCTCCACTGGCCATGTTTTCTTTTGCTTTTCAGGCCACGCTTTCCTTTGTTTTGCTTTGCTTTGTATTCCGGCCACGGCTTTGCTTTACCTTCTCTGCTCCGCTTTGCTTTTCCTACCCCTGCTCTGCTTTGCCTTGCCTCCAACTGCTTTCTTTACTTTGCTCTACGTTTCCTGGCACTGCTGGGACTTTCCTTGTACAAGTTTGCACTGCTTTGCTTTGCCTTGCTCTGCGTTGCCTTTCCTGGCCATGCTTTTTCCGGCCACGCTTTCCTTTGTCTTGCTTCGCTTCGTATTCCTGGCACCTCTTGGTTTTACCTTCTCTGCTCTGCTCTGCTTGTCCTACCGCTGATGTGCTTTGCCTCGCCTCAAACTGCTTTCTTTACTTTGCTCTACGTTTCCTGGCACTGCTGGGACTTTCCTTGTACAAGTTTGCACTGCTTTGCTTTGCCTTGCTCTGCGTTGCCTTTCCTGGCCATGCTTTTTCGGGCCACGCTTTCCTTTGTCTTGCTTCGCTTCGTATTCCTGGCACCTCTTGGTTTTACTTTCCCTGCTCTGCTCTGCTTTTCCTACCCCTGCTGTGCTTTGCCTTGCCTCAAACTGCTTTCGTTACTTTGCTCTACGTTTCCTGGCCCTGCTGGGACTTTCCTTGTACAAGTTTGCACTGCTTTGCTTTGCCTTGCACTGCTTTGCCTCCACTGGCTATGTTTTCTTTTGCTTTTTCAGGCCACGCTTTCCTTTGTCTTGCTTCACTTCGCTTTGTATTCCTGGCACCTCTAGGTTTTACTTTCTCTGTTCTGCTTTGCCTTGCCTCAAACTGTTTTCTTTACGTTGCTCTACGTTTCCTGGCACTGCTGGGACTTTCCTTGTACGAGTTTGCACTGCTTTGCTTTGCCTTGCTCTGCTTTGCCTTTCCTGGCCGTGCTTTTTCCGGCCACGCTTTCCTTTGTTTTGCTTCGCTTTGTATTCCTGGCGCCTCTTGGTTTTACTTTCTCTGCTCTGCTCTGTTTTTCCTACCCCTGCTGTGCTTTGCCTTGCCTCCTCTAACTGCTTTCTTTCTTTTGCTCTACATTTCCTGGTACTGCTTTGCTTTTCCTTGTGCTACTTTCCTTTGCTTTGCTCTGCCTTGCACCGCTTTGCCTTTCCTGGACACGCTTTTCTTTGCTTTTCCTGGCCCTGCTTTGCTTGGTCTTTTTTTTGCGTTTTTTTGTTTTGTTTGTTTGTTTGTTTGTTTGTTTGTTTTATTTTAATATAGATACATTTTCATTGCATTGCTTTGTTTTATTTTTGGACCTTTTTGCTTTGGTCTTCCTGGCCGCGCTTTGCTTTTCCTGGCCATGCTTTTTCAGGCCATGCTTTCCTTTGTCTTGCTTCGCTTCGCTTTGTATTCCTGGCACCTCTTGGTTTTACTTTCTCTGCTCTGCTTTGCCTCGCCTCAAACTGCTTTCGTTACTTTGCTCTACGTTTCCTGGCACTGCTGGGACTTTCCTTGTACGAGTTTGCACTGGTTTGCTTTGCCTTGCTCTGCTTTGCCTTTCCTGGCCATGCTTTTTCAGGCCATGCTTTCCTTTGTTTTGCTTTGCTTCGTATTCCTGCCACGGCTTTGCTTTACCTTCTCTGCTCTGCTTTGCTTTTCCTACCCCTGCTGTGCTTTGTTTCACCTCAAACTGCTTTCTTTACTTTGCTCTACGTTTCCTGGCACTGCTGGGACTTTCTTGTACGAGTTTGCACTGCTTCGCTTTGCCTTGCTCTGCGTTGCCTTTCCGGGCCATGCTTTTTCAGGCCATGCTTTCCTTCGTTTTTCTTTGCTTTGTATTCCTGGCACTGCTTTGCTTTTCCTTCTCTACGTTGCTTTCTTTTCCTACCCCTGCTGTGCTTTGCCTTGCCTCCTCAAACTGCTTTCTTTCTTTTGCTCTACATTTCCTGGTACTGCTTTGCTTTTCCTTGTGCTACTTTCCTTTGCTTTGCTCTGCCTTGCACTGGTTTGCCTTTCCTGGACACGCTTTACTTTGCTTTTCCTGGCCCTGCTTTGCTTGTTGGTTTTTTTTGCCTTTTATTTTATTTTATTTTATTTTTTTTACTTTAGATACATATTCATTGCATTGCTTTGTTTTATTTTTGGACCTTTTGGCTTTGGTTTTCCTCGCCGCGCTTTGCTTTTCCTGGCCATGCTTTTTCAGGCCACGCTTTCCTTTGTTTTCCTTTGCTTCGTATACTTGCCACGGCTTTGCTTTACCTTCTCTGCTCTGCTTTGCTTTTCCAACCCATGCTGTGCTTTGTCTTGCCTCCTCAAACTGCTTTCTTTACTTTGCTCTATGTTTCCTGGCACTGCTGGGACTTTCCTTGTACAAGTTTGCACTGCTTCGCTTTGCCTTGCTCTGCGTTGCCTTTCCTGGCCATGCTTTTTCAGGCCACGCTTTCCTTTGTCTTGCTTCGCTTTGTATTCCTGGCACCTCTTGGTTTTACTTTCTCTGCTCTGCTTGTCCTACCCCTGCTGTGCTTTGCCTTGCCTCAAACTGCTTTCGTTACTTTGCTCTACGTTTCCTGGCCCTGCTGGGACTTTCCTTGTACAAGTTTGCACTGCTTTGCTTTGCCTTGCACTGCTTTGCCTCCACTGGCCATGTTTTCTTTTGCTTTTTCAGGCCACGCTTTCCTTTGTCTTGCTTCGCTTCGCTTTGTATTCTTGGCACCTCTAGGCTTTACTTTCTCTGCTCTGCTTTGCCTTGCCTCCAACTGCTTTCTTTACTTTGCTCTACGTTTCCTGGCACTGCTGGGACTTTCCTTGTACCAGTTTGCACTGCTTTGCTTTGCCTTGCTCTGCGTTGCCTTTCCTGGCCATGCTTTTTCAGGCCATGCTTTCCTTTGTTTTGCTTCGCTTTGTATTCCTGCCACGGCTTTTCTTTACCTTCTCTGCTCTGCTTTGCTTTTCCTACCCCTGCTGTGCTTTGCCTTGCCTCAATTTCTTTCTTTCCTTTGCTCTACCTTTCCTGGCACTGCTGGGACTTTCCTTGTACCAGTTTGCACTGCTTTGCTTTGCCTTGCTGTGCGTTGCCTTTCCTGGCCATGCTTTTTCAGGCCATGCTTTCCTTTGTTTTCCTTTGCTTCGTATGCCTGGCACCTCTTGGTTTTACTTTCTCTGCTCTGCTTTGCTTTTCCTACCCCTGCTGTGCTTTGCCTCGCCTCCAACTGCTTTCGTTACTTTGCTCTATGTTTCCTGGCACTGCTGGGGCTTTCCTTGTGCCAGTTTGCACTGCTTTCCTTTGCCTTGCTCTGCGTTGCCTTTCCTGGCCATGCTTTTTCAGGCCATGCTTTCCTTTGTTTTCCTTTGCTTCATATTCCTGCCACGGCTTTCCTTTACCTTCTCTGCTCTGCTTTGCTTTTCCTACCCCTGCTGTGCTTTGCCTTGCCTCAAACTGCTTTCGTTACTTTGCTCTACCTTTCCTGGCACTGCTGGGACTTTCCTTGTACCAGTTTACACTGCTTTGCTTTGCCTTGCTCTGCTTTGCCTTTCCTGGCCATGCTTTTTCAGGCCATGCTTTCCTTTGTTTTCCTTTGCTTCGTATTCCTGGCGCCTCTTGGTTTTACCTTCTATGCTCTGCTTTGCTTTTCCTACCCCTGCTGTGCTTTGCCTTGCCTCCTCAAACCGCTTTCGTTACTTTGCTCTACCTTTCCTGGCACTGCTGGGACTTTCCTTGTACAAGTTTGCACTGCTTTGCTTTGCCTTGCTCGGCTTTCCTCTTCATTGCTCTGCTCTCCTGTGCTGCGCTAGGCTTCCTTTGCAGACCGTCCCGACGATTTTGCCGATGAGGCGATCGGTATATTTAGGACCGCATAAACCCTCAGACACACAGCTGGGCCTGCCCGCAGCCCGGACACTGTCCCCTCGCAACTCGAGGGTGGGGGCAGCAGGCCTGGCCACCCGACATGGTCAGTTCTGTGGCCCCAGCCGTGTGGCCTGCCGCTAGGCGGTCCCCACAGCTACCCTTCCAGGGACGGTGTTGGGTGAGGTTTTCAACGACGATAAGTACAGTGGAAGAAAGGCAACAATAAATCAATCAATCAATCAATAAATAAGTAAATATAAACCCAGGTAAAGCAAGACATGGTTCTTGCCCACTGCCACGGCGGACTATGAGGTGTCAAGGAGGCCGGGGAGCGGGCGAGCAGGGTACAGCCACCGTCCGAGTCTGGCCGCCAGCTCTACCTGGCATGAGGGCCCTGCGGTCTTTGCCCCGCAGACACTGGGAACCGGCAGGAGGGCTGGCCGCCAGCTCCTTACATTTGCTTCGCTTCTCTTTGTTTTTCCTTGCTCTGCTTTGCTTTGCTCTGCTCTGCTCTTCCGGGCACACTTTTGGTTTTCCTTCTCTACTTTCCTCTGCTGTTCCTGCCCCTGCTTTGCTTTGCTTTGCCTCAGATTGCTTTGCTTTGCTTTGTTTGCTTTGTCTTTCCTGGCAATGCTTTGCTTTTCCTCGTGCTACTTCGCTTTGCTTTGCTTTGCCTTGCTCTGCTTTGCCTCCACTGGCCATGTGTTCTTTTGCTTTTTCAGGCCACACTTTCTTTTGTCGTGCTTTGCTTCGCTTCCTATTCCTGGCACCTCTTGGTTTTACTGTCTCTGCTCTGCTTTGCCTTGCCTCAAACTGCTTTCTTATTTTGCTATACGTTTCCTGGCACTGCTGGGACTTTCCTTGTACAAGTTTGCACTGCTTCGCTTTGCACTGCTTCGCTTTGCCTTGCTCTGCGTTGCCTTTCCTGACCATGCTTTTTCAGGCCGTGCTTTCCTTTGGTTTGCTTTGCTTTGTATTCCTGCCACGGCTTTGCTTTACTTTCTCTGCTCCGCTTTTCTTTGCTCTGCCTTGCACTGCTTTGCCTTTCCTGGACATGCTTTACTTTGCTTTTCCTGGCCCTGCTTTCCTTGGGTTTTTTTGTCCTTTTTTTTTTTTTTTTTTTTTTATAGGTACATATTCATTGCATTGCTTTGTTTTATTTTTGGACCTTTTTTGCTTTGCTTTTCTGTCCGCGCTTTGCTTTTTGAATATCCCACGCAGGTGACTGGGTGCTCTGGGGAGATCTTTGGCTGCCTCAGCAAATTGCTTGTGCAGCACGGGGAGGTGCTTTTGCGTACCAAGGATGTGATGGGTGTACCAGAGTGATGCTTGGGGATCCCGGGTATCTACCTCTCCTACCCCAGGGACAAGTTAGGGTACTCCACAGAGGTCTCTGCATGCTTCACAGAGGTGCTTTTTGAACGACCGAGATGCTGAAAGAACTTGCTTGGGAGCTCTGGACGGATGTCAAAGTACCTTGGGATGTGCTTGGGTTCCCTGGGCAGATGTTTCAATAATGCTGCAGTGGGGTGCCTGAGTGCTGTGGGGAGATGCGTGGGTTCTCCAGGAAGATGCTTGCGTTCTCGGGGGGTTATGCTTGTGTGCCTCAGGGAAATAGCCGTGTTCCTGGGGAAATGCTTTGCTGCTGCTGGGGAATCGTAGAATCATAGAATAGCCCGAGTTGGAAGGGACCCATAAGGATGATCAAGTCCAACCCCTGGCACCGCACAGGTCTACCCAAAATGCTTGGGTCCTTAAAAGGGTCATGTTTGGATGCCCTACAATGATGCTTGGGTGCTCCAGAGAGATGCCTGGCTGAGCCGGGCAGAACCTTGTGAGCTCAGGGTGATGTTGGGATCTCCTGGAAGGTGCTGGAATGCTCTTGGATGATGCCTCACAGGTAGAATGTAGTGCTTAGGTGTCCTGGGGAGATGCTTGTCTACTCCAACACAAGGCTTGTGTGCCCTGGGGAAAATCTCGGTGATTTCAAGAGGTGCTTATGTTCCTTGGCGAGAGGCTTGGGTGTCGTGGAGAGTGCTCCAGGAAGATGCTTGTATTCCCAAGGGAGACTGGTTCTTTCCCTAGGGAGGTTCATGTCTTCTCTAGGGAGGTGCCTGAATGCTCCTTGGACATGCTCGTGTACTCTGGGGAGCTGCTTGGGTACTCCTAGTACAATATGGTTGGGTGCTCTGGGGAGATGCTTGGGTGCTCCCAAGATGGGGAATGGTCTGGGGAATGTTTGGCTGCACCTTAGAGCACAAAAATCTATCCCCTAATCACACAAAGCTCTGCCCCAGGCACCCAAGCATCTCCCTGCAGCACAGAAGCACCTCCCTGCAATACCCAAGCACCTCATTGCACCTCACACAGGAACCTTCCCACCACAGTCCTACATCTGACTGGAGAACCCAAGCATCTCCCCAGGGCACCAAAACACCACCTGGGGCACACAAACATCCCACTGGACATGGGAAGCACCTCCCTTGGCACCCAAGAGCTTCTGAGGGCTGCACAAGTACCTACCAGGGTCATTCAAGTATGTCCCCGTGCTCATGCACGCACCCCCCCAGGGGACACAGATACCAAAGAGCAGGAACTAAGCATCTCCCCACAGCACTCCAGCATCTCCCTGGAGCCAAGCATCACACAAAAAGCACCCAACCATCTCCCTGGAGCACCCAAAATCCTCCCTGGAGAAACACAGCTTTACCCTGGATCAAACTAGCCTCTCCCTTGGGCACACAACCACATCTCCTAGGGTACACAAGCATCCCCAAATAGCACTCAAGCATTTCTCTGGAGCCACCAAGAAACAGCCAGGATCACCAATCCATCTTCCTGAGACATCCAAAAAAATCTCTGCATCACCCAGCTGTCTTCTTGGAGAAACCAAGCATCTCCCTGCACACCCAGGGAGTATCTGGACACAGCAGCTAAGAAGCCTGGGGAGCACCCAGATTCTTCTTGCCATAGCCAAGAACTTCCATCGAGCAAGAAAGCAGCTCCTGAGTCCCGCGGGCACCTTCTCAGGCACCCAGGCATCATCTCTGCACTGGGATGAGCACACAAGCATCTCCTCCCCACATTGGTTCCTGGACCATTCAGGCTCGCACTGCACTTCAGCCCCTGCTCCATCGCGCACTCACCTCCCTGTCCTGCCCTGCTCTGCCCTCTGCTGCCTGCTGCCAGGGGCTTCCATCCCGACTGGGGCCTGCCTGCAACCAGGGGCCTTTTATCCTGACTGGGCTGCCATGTCACGGCCCCACTGTGAGGCCTGGATGACACAGCCACCGCTGCCCATTGTGACACCTGGGTGACACAGCCACCGCTGCCCTCCTGCCTACTGGGACACCACTCAGTATCTATTTCCTCGGACTCACAGGTTTGTCAGTGACAGTTAAATTTAAGATAATTTATCAGATTCACCCCCAGAAAAAAAATATTTCTGGCAACTTCCGTAAACCTCAACAAGATAACAAATGCCAAATCATTCTTGAAGTTTTAGTCTGAAGTGTTGGTGTTTATATTTCTTTGTGTTTTTCTTGTCAGTGTTTAGCATGCTTTTCCTTTCTTGTTCAAGTTTGAAGTTACACACATATGCTTTCCTCTTTCTCTAGCTTGGAAAGTTCTCTTCTAAAAAGATCTATTTCTAGCTGCTTTCTCTACTCTTCTGTTAAGAATCCTCATGGTTCATGTCTTGTCCTTGTCTCTATGTTTGCTTGGTCAGCTCTGTGTCTCAGCACTTGTGCTTATTACCATAGAATTGTCAAATCCTTTAGGCTGGAAAAGAGCTCTGAGGTCATCAAGTCCAAGCGCTAACCCAGCCCTGCCAAGTCTACCACTAAACCACGTCCCCAAGCACCACATCTACACGTCTTTTGCAGAGCTGCAGGGACGGTGATTCAACTCCTTCCCTGGGCAGCCTCTTCCAAGGACTCACAATCCTTTCAGGGAAGAATTTTTTCCTCATATCCACCCCATGCCTTCCTGGGTGAAACTTGAGGCCAATTCCTCTTCTCCTGTTGCTTGCTGCTTGGGAGAAAGGCCAACCCCCACGCTGCTACAACCTCTAAGAGGGAGTTGTGGAGAACAATAAGGTCTTGTGGAGTAATTGCTTAAAGTGACTAGGAAAATTAAACTAACATTCACATTTTAAAGAAACTGTAGAGCATTGAGGAGGCTTTCAGGGTATGCTATAGCAGCATTACCTGAGTGTTCCCTAGGCTTCCACCCTTACATGTTACCGCACTGGGGGAACCTGGTGTGCTGACTGTAAGGAACAGCACGGAGCATGGATTAGCATGGATTATAACCGCTCTTGCAAGTGACCTTCTTTTAAGCACAACAGTTTAAATGATCAGGTTACAGAGAAAACCCTTTCACTGAAAAATAGATTCAATAAGGACTTGTGGCTTAGCAGTTTCGTTTCAAAACCCAAGTTGTTGGGTTTGATGGAAAAATGGTTGGTTTGGATGGTAAAAAGGTCGTCCGTTTTGATGGTAGGTTTAGTCTGAGTATTGAAGGCTTCCATCAGTAAGCTCTGCATCTGAAAGACAAAGGGAAGAAATGTCATTCCCTGTTGTGATACTCAACATGGAACTGTCTGGCTCAGTGGTTTTCTTTCTAAAGAGAGAAGTCACAACCCTGCACATGGCTTGATCTGCTCTCTGACTACAGGGCTGAACTGACTGTTGAAGGCAGCTTCCAAAGCCCTCCCATTAAACTGACTGCATTTCAGTTCCATGCTAAAATTGGTCAACTGTACAGAATATTAGGACAAAGCTACCTGCTTTGATAGCAAATGGTAGACCTTATGTAAGTTACATTCATTTGAAGGTTTGACTGGACGGCATCCTTGTTTTACTAGTGATCTTGTGGTCAAGCCGTCCAAATCCTAGCCACAGAACAGAAGCGTTCAGAAACTGGCTAGAGAGAGCACTTATTAGAGAGAGCAGGAATTTAACTGCTTTAACGCTGCTCTTTCTCTCACGTATCTGGGATTTCCTTAAATCACAAATTATCACTAGCTATCCTTGTTAATTTATTCAAAGTAACATGAGTCCAGGTGAAAAGGCACACTCTAACAAGTCCTCAGTTGTTCCTAGTCTGCTCCTAGCTTACTTGAGAGGTTCAATACAGTTAAAAATAAATAAATAAATAAATAACCTGCTGAAGTAGCCTTTTTTCAGATTAGATTCCACCATTCAGAAAATCCTGCTTAAGAGACGTTTTTTCTTTTCTTTGAAAGACTGACCTTCCCCCACATGAAACTAATTAGTATCTTCAGGCTTGATGAAATACATGAATTTCTCAATTTACCAAAATTGCTTTGCACAGCCCTCCTATCCTGCTTATGTTTCAAGCAGCGTATCTAAGTGGGGTACTGTTGGGGTGCATCTCTTTCACTCATGTAGCCCAGTGATCCCAATGCCCTGGACTTGTGTAATGTGTGCAAGACATTTACTTTCTCCCTATACTTTTGACTGGTTTAGAAAAAGCGAGTTCGCCATCTGCTGGCCAGAGAATTCACCGAAGCCCAAAGAGCATTAGAGCAGACGCATTTTCTTCTGTGCTGTTCCTGATTTATCAGCTAGAAGAGACACTTACAGTTTAGTACAATCAGGATTCTTTTGACATTAGTAGCATAAAAAGTCTATTTTTGCAACACTAGTATTTGAAAGACCTCCGTTCAGTCCCTAATTTTCTTCTTGATAATGGGACAGATTGTATTAATGTTTGCAAGAATGTGTGAACAACCAGCCTCCCCTCCATGTCGTATTTTAAGATTAAAACTTGTGGTCGTCCCTGTCTCAAAATACAGACATGCTTTGCAACAATCGCACTCCCTCTTTAGCTTGAAGGAACTTGTCAGTGCCAGAATCTACTGACTATGGCAATTTACTTCATCATCCAAACCGGGCAGAATTTTTGAAAACCTCTTGCAAGATTTCACTTCTCCAAACATTATGTAGAAGACATTCAGCTGTAAAGCAAGAAGATGAAGTCCTTTGTTTCCTATGCCAGAATGACATTTTCAACACTGAACAGGATTGTCACCAACTGTTAACTGGTTGTTAAGTTGTGGCTAGGTATAAAATGTAGAAAATGTTTAAAAATAAAACTTGCCTATGGATAGTGAACTGTCTTCTTTGGGGATTACTTCAGTTACCTGTAAGAGGAAAACAGATGATTTGGGGGGGTTGTTTGTTTTTAAGAACGGGTGCAGTCTTGCCAGTAATTTAGCTGGTATTTTTCAAAGTGACCTCTTAGAAACTTTACAGCTCTGTTGAATCAACATGTCTCTAACCCTACAATTAAATAATGCTAAAAGATGCAGCAATTTATCTTCCTGCAAGTGCTTATTAAGATATCTGAGTAACTGCGACCGTGGCTTCATCACAGATATATATATATATATTTAATACTACACACTTCTGCTCAGAAAGAAAATCACGGAAAATGTAAAATTTCATTTGAGATGTTGAATTTGTTGCAGTGTGAGATCTTCTTCATCACATGATTCTATTCTTAATTAAACCATATTATCTACTGAGAGACCAAGATTACGACAAGAACAGCACAGAGTTCAGCATGAAGCCAATCAGGAGCTCAAGTTTGTACTTATTTTTTTGTAAGGAGATGTACCAAGCTGGCTTTTTTATTGTTTCATCAGCACATTTCTAAGCCTATACTAGCAGGGAAAAAAAAAAAAAAAAAAACAACAAGTAGAACAATTGCAGGGCTCCTCAGTTTACAGCATGAGGTCGCTTTTTCCAGGTGAAAAGCGGAGCCATAAGTGGCAGTACACTAAAGCCCTGGCACGTTGAGATCCAAGAGGAGCGCTGTTTGGCCCTCCTTTTCACTCCTGGGAACCACATACCTCAAAACCCACAGACTATGGGATATATCTCAGAGAAATCTTGGGAAAGGAGAGCATGAAGAGCATGTTTGTAAATTTATTTCTCCCTGGGCTTCTTCTGCTTCTCCAAGAAATACTTGTTTGAATATAACTTTGGCAGCAGTACTTATGCTGTTTTGCACCCACCACATTTAAAACTCCTACAAAAAACTGAAAAGTTAGACTGAAAAGCATCTCTTTCCGTTCTACTTTGTAAAGCTGCATGTTTTCCTCATGCAAAACAACAGGGGAATGGAAGCTAGAAAAGGAAATGCTGAATGTAAAACAAAACAGACCAAACCTCAGCCCTCCAGGACAAAAGCCGATAACTAAGTCCTTTCTAACATGCTGATTAGGTTTCAAGAGGATACCGCTTTAAATAAGCGTAATTGTGTGTCCATAGGCAGAAGCTGAATAATGACAGGATGAATATCTATACTTAATTTTTTGTTACTGTCTTCCTGTAGCACACAGGGACTTGTTACGTTTAGGGAAAATGCTAACCTAATGGAGGGTTTAAACCATAAGCTAGTTTGTTATACCAAAATGACTGAGAGAACAAAGCATAAAGTGTTTTCAGATTTCTAGTACACCTTGATTGCTATCCATTAAACTTAAGACAGGTTAAACAAAGCACAGGAAATAAGAGAACTCCTAGTCCCACAACTGGCAAATTGTGCGCACACTTTCCGTTCCTGAGAAAATAATACACAAACCTGAAAAATGCATTTAACTGAGAAATGAAGACATCCCCGTCCTATTGGAAGACTAAGGTGACAGCTCTTGGGCTCAGTGATTTTCAGATAAGCTCCAGTCTTCAACTTGCAGACACCAGTGACAGCTCCTTTTTTCGGATTGAAAGGGAAAATGTTTCAACAACACATTGAAAACATACTTAAGGGACAAGAAACAAAATCAAGACTGCAGTGAGAAGGAAAACAGAAAAACAATACTGGGAAAAAAAAAAAAGAGAAAAGAGAAAAGACCTTGGTCTTTGTATCAACCAACGAGATAAGCCTTACACATTTTTAAGTTTATTTTTGACGATTGATTGATGCGTTACCAGATATTAAGTACTATTCAAGAGCAAATATTAACACTAGTAAGAATAAATCCGATCCACCAGCCCTTATTCAAAATACATCAATTTCTAATTTGGAGATAACGTCTCTCTGACAAGGAAGTAGAAAAGCTGTAAATACCGATATAGTTTCCTCTCCCGATGTTCCATATACATACCGACGCTGTTCCTACACCTACACTCTGAGCATAAATTTATGTTGACATGAGTATCGGGTGTTATTTCTGTTTGCCTTGAGAGACTCTCCTCCTGTCCACTGAAAAGTAAACTCAAGATTCCAGATCAGTTAAAACAGTTGCTAGCCCCTCATTCAGAGTTCTGCAGCAGCAGTGTTCAGATTTTTCAGCAGTCTCTTTACAAAATGACCACTTATAAGTGTACAAAAACACTTATCACCTAGCTTCTCAGTAGGTACACGTTTGGCCTCTCTTAAGCAGAGAGTCAATCACAGCTTAAGATTTTATACAAGATCCCATTTTCAAGTTTGGGATTATTTCAGAAAATCTTTTTGCCTAGAAACAGTACTACTAGTAACACTTTAACTGGTTTGCCAGCACAACCTTTTACCCTGTTAGAAATGATGTTGACTTCTACCTTCATGTAGCATACATAGTGTCCTGTGCGACAGTTGATTCCATGATGCACCAGCACCGCATATAAGGCATAGAGGAGTGGTTCTCCACTTGATTGAGACATGTAGGCTCGGAGGTCCAAATATTCAGGATATTTTACCTCCTAAAGAGAGACCAAGAAGATAGAAAAATTATATCAGAGTACTTCGCAGACTAGCCAGAGAAAAACACTTCCAAAAAACAGAGACTGGAATTATATGAATATATCTCTTGATTCACTAAAAATAAGTCTTCCCATAAGCAACGTTTAATACTAGAAGTTGCAGACAACTGTTTCCTGATGAATTAGCCTTCTCAGAGGAAAGTTTATGCTTCTTGTCAAGCAGGAACTTTACTGATATTAAGAGAAAAATGAAAAAAAGAGAAAATGAAAATAAAAGCAGACCATTTCTCTATATTCTTAAGGTATATTCTTAATATACCTTGTTGATCTTTCCACCTGTGAAATCTGCAAATCTTTTCAGTGATATTGTGAGAACGTTGGAAGAACGGTGTACGGTAAATCTCTTGGATGCAGGAACCATCTTTTTACACCTTAAAAACAAGCAGAGACAAGTGTTTGAAAGCATCTTCTTTTTCGCCCCCAAAACAAACTCCTTTTAATGTCTCACGCATGCTTATGCTATTTGAATGATATTTACTTGCATCATATGTTTGGTTTTTTCTTTTCATAAACCCATGCACTGCATGTCACGTTTGTTAATACAGAGAAGAAGGTAAGTTTTACCAACAAATCAGAGCACAGCGGGAACAGGAATCTCTCATGAAAGCGTATTACCAGGGAGTTATAAAATATAAACAAAAAATATTAAAAATGAGTTATATATAAGACTAATAACAGTTATCAGCAATGGAAAAAGTACTGTACATGTGCAAGGCCTTTCCTTTTAAGCTCACAAAAAGACAGAAAATTCTGGCTTTAAGTGTGACTGAACCGATCACACCTCAAAGAGCACATTAAGGAAAGACCATGCAATTCAGATGTGAGGTGCTATTACAGTTCTTTCTCTTCCTCAGACATCACTTATGAGAATCCTGAATACGCTGCATGTTGCTTTCTAGGATCCGCAGGCCAAGACGAACCTGGGATTAAATTGCTTTAATAACCTATTGGACGCTCTTGATTCGACACCCTAATTTCCTTAGTATCCGACAACAAGAAGTGGATACTGCATTTTTCATTTAGAGGGGTCAGGCATGAATCCTACAGAACTGAGCCGGGCACTCTGTGCTTTTCTGAGGGGATGTTTGACTAACAGCTTGTTTTGCCAAACCATCTTATGCAAATGTTCAATTGTTTCTCACATACGTAGAAACATCTTACATATTGATCAGCACAGAGAGCGCCTGAACTCAATAGGCTTTCCCTGTGCACGGGTTAGGCTTAAGGGAGCTCATTTCAGGCATTAGTCCACATCGACAGGTTTCACAGTTCAAGAGCTGTGCAAGACGCTGTTTTAGTGAGCCAGCACAGGCTGCTAACATTCATTACCACGGAGCCAGCTCACATTCCCTGACACTCAATCTAACTTTGTTTCACAGTGAACGCTGGGACCTGCAGGAACCTGCTGCTGCCTTCCACTCCAAATCATTCTCCATAGCTCCTTGCTTCAGCTCACCACTACTACGAAATGAAGCAACAACAACAACAACAACAAAGCTGCGTCTCCTTATTTCTAAATGAAGTTAAAGGATAACTTACGCTCTAAGTCATGTAATATATAAAACTAATATCTAGTATTAAGACATAATTAGTAATGATCTTACTCGCTACATTTATAGCAATTCTCTCCATCCAGCTCTTCAGGTTTCACAAATAGTTCTAGAGCTCTGGTAACAGATGAAACCGCCTAGAGGAGCGAGAAAGAAGAGCGTAAAGTCACTGTAAATTCAAAATTCCAGAGACGCACTAGGAGTTTATAAGAGAACCTGACTAATACATACTTAAGCGATCTACTATGAGCACTGTCAAGAAGGAGGCAGAAAGAGCATGCTCAGCGTTTACCTCACCTGGAAGTCATTCTACTTTGAAACAAATCATTTTCCAGTAACGCAGACAGCATCTATAGTGTGCTTTGTCATCAATACCGGCAACAAATCCAGCAGTCTAACAATTAGATGTATATTGAGGTAGAACAACAAAGAAGTGTGACAGTATTATACTTTGTGCAGCAATAAAATTCTTTCCCCTTAAACCCAATGCAGACGTGGAGACTATTTACAGGGGTTCCACAGAAGGACAAAGTCCAATCCACTTTCTAACCACCACCAAGCTCTTATATTTTAACATTGTACGTGGTTTGGTTTTTTAAGTTAAACAAGTTTAATTTAGAAAGTTATACATGTACTTAAACATCATGAATTATATTTACAAAACCTCCTACCTTTACATCCAAAGTGATATCAAGAAATGCCTCATACGTATCCGAAACTGCTTTGCAATTCAAGCACTTCACTGGAAGCAAAATATAAATGCTTAACAACACGTGAAGGAGACTAACTGTCCACATTCAAGTTGTCGATAGATACTACTTCAGACAAACTACAGACTGCTTTACTACCGACAAAAGACACAGATCAGTTCTAAGGACAGGAATATTTTTAAAAGTACCTCTTGATCTTAGAAATCCTCCAAATATTTGATGAATGGTGGTGGTAGCTTGAGAAGATCTGTCCAATCTGGAAATAAATTATAATCAGACCTCAGAAGATTTAAGGCACACAGTTAACTCTTCAAAGAGTTTTATGAAAACCAAGGATGACCTAGACTTTCAGTTTTGATAGTAAATAAAGGCCTAAAAGGTGCTAGAGAACGTATAAAAGTGAATTTGTTTATGCTTACTTGGTGCTTCCATTCAAGCACACTTCCTGCATAGCATCAACAGTATAGCGCAAGAACTCGTGTGCGTCTTCTTGACTGCCAAAACGGAAATGTTGTCCTATTCCTAAATAAGAAGATGATAGTATTTACCTCATTTAAAAATGAAGTAATTCTCCTGTTTCTAAAATCTCTCTTCTTTATAGTGTTAAAACCATTTATACACATCAAATAATTATTTGAAGATTACAAGATGCTGAAAAAGAAACACATCTGAAGCCACTTACGACTGAGATTATTGATAACACGCGTAGGCTCGATGGCATCAACAGTGCAACGCAGGGCCTGGTTAATGTGAGTCTCCATCGTGCACATCATGCAAAAATCTTGTTCACGACCTGAAGAGTGAAAGAAGAAAGCATCCCAGTCTAGCGAAACAGACATAACTACAAACAAACATATAAGTAACATTTAAACTATAGATACAATATCCACTCTCCTTGTCCCAACAGCCTCCTAACATTTCATTTCACACAACTTTATAGAATAAAAATATCCATTAAGCCTGTATTCAAGTGCATTTTGTGATGAGAAATCTAAAAGACTACTGCAAAGTCACGTTTGTAAAGGCTGACAGGAATGTGAACTCCACAGGTTGCAAAATGTATGAGGAAAGAATATTTGACGTTGATGATACAGCATTAAGAGAATGTGGGTTATTTTCAGCACAGTGCTGTCAGGTGAGCTTCATGATACAGAGCTACGAGTCCTTTGGGAGAAAGGAAAAATTACAGTAATGTATGTAATAGTACTTCTGCCCTCCTTTTTTCAACAGGATTCTTAACTGAAACGATTTCTATATACAGGAAGAAAACAGTTAAATTTCTAGGTATCGATACAAAGATACCAGCCTAAAAAGCATACAGGTTTAGTACAACATTTACTTTATAGTACAACATTTTATTTAGGACAAAATCAGTCTAGATTTTAATTCAGTCCCACAAAAAAATCTAGTCGTGTTCATAACAGCTCATATTGCTTTCTAGTTTTTTTTTTTTTTTTTTTTTTTTTAATTGGTTCAACAACAAACAGACCCTTTATTGTAGTGCATTATGGAACCTCGGCTGTGCAGACTAAAGACCTATGATGCCAACATCCTAAATTTTATTGCCTTTCTAGCAGCAGGAAGCCCAAATAGCCCAAATGCCAAATGTTCATTAAATGCATTACTGTCCAATGCACTTCATTATTCCCATGAAGCAAGAAAAGATCCTTTTAAAAAAACAAACAAACAAACAAACAAACAAAACACATGGTGCATTAAACGCACTCCATATGCTATTCCGAGCCCGCTGCTAATACAATGCTCAAAGCCAGCTTCTACAGGTAAAATCAGGCAAGTAAGTTTGTCTCACAGAATCACTGCTGTTCTTTCACCTTCACAGCTATCCAATAGATTTAAAATACTGTTAGAAAGTACTCACATGACTGGCTGTGCTCAAGAGAAAGCATGTAATTGGCAAGTGGGGGGGTGTAGGTCAAACACTGTAGAGTAGCATTAAGAAAACACGTGTTGCCAAGATTGTACAGGCCAACTCCAACACTTTGTGTTTCTTGCCAATCCATACGTATCTTCTCAGGTGGAAAAAGAATCCTTTGTGGCGGAGCAATTCCATCATTAACAACTGCAAGAAAGTTATATTTAAAAAGAGATTTTGTTTGTTTGTTTCTAAGAAAGGTATTAAGTATATATAGGTATAGTGAATATATAAAGTATATATAGGCATAGTAAAAATACTATTCTGCGGGAGCACCTAGAGGAACTAGCTACAATCCAAAACAGAAAAACTTATTGCAGACACCTTTAATACCGCCATATTCAAATTGGCTGGTCAACACAACGTTTTGGGAAAAAAAAGTTTAGTCAACCATTTTAATTTTTTCCTTATTATATGCTTTTTTCCTTATTATAACTTCAACCACAAACTTAGACTTGAAATTATATGGTAATAAATGCAAGGACAATGTAAAAACAAATAACTAGGAATGACGGTACCCCTACAAATATCAGATCTTTTCCTGAGCAATCTTAGCATTCAAAAACCTGTGAATAATGGAACCTGTGAATAGCAACAATCAAACACTTTTCTTTGCAAAACAGAAAAGATATGGATGAATCTGTGCATTACAAAATGCTCCCCATATTTCTCTGTCGACTGTAAATATATCAAAATTAATTTCTGTAACGTCAGTCACTTCAGTTGCCTTAGGAGAATCGCTTTGGAAGTCTTTATTCACAGTAGTCCCGTTCTCTATCAGTGCAACAAGTAAGAACTGCACTTTCTACTTTTGTTTTGAAGAAAACAGAGGCAGGATAAAGCGCACACTTACTTAGATCTCTTTGGGCAAAAGGCTTAGATTTTTCAGAGGATCTACAATAAATAGCACCTCCACATCCTTGGGCCACAGAGACTTGGCTTGAATCTTCTGCAGGTGGTATCCGGCCCCAGTTTGCGGTGCGTGACATCGGTTTTTTAGTACTCAGTTTCTTGGATTTGCCAGACCGCCTTGAAGATGGCTTTTTAGACTTTGAAGATTTGGGCTTGTTAACTATGGTCATTGTTCTCATCTGCGGCAGAGACAAATGTTCTGGCTGACGTAAGAATACCAAGAAGCATTCCAAGAAGAAAAGAGTAGTAGAAGTCCTGTCACTTAATCTCAAAGAAACGGCCTTTAAGAACTAAATTTCTGGTATGAATGATTTAAAAAGAATCCCCAAAACTAAACACACAAAGGAAAAATTTCCATCAAAACTCTATCAGTATTACTTTTAGCTTCTGCAGAACTAGTGGCTGATGCCATTTCTTTCACTTTCGTAGGATTTTAATCCATTACAACTCTGGAGTCTTTTTAATATAAAAATGCAAATGACATTCTCTGAGGGGAATCAGTTATTTATTGCATTTTTGGAGCTTTGCAATTATCTATTAATTATTACCTATTATCTAATAGATAATGGTTGCGATTTATATATAATTGTTGCTCACGCTAGTAATGGAGCACTATTACTTTACTGCCTGCGCTTTTCTGCTTCGTGTGCACAAAGGTACCTGCATTTCGCTGCTACTTTACTTCTGTCTTTCCAGGGCTCACCCTCTACCTCACTGTCTACTGCACCAGTCATGATGGCTTTGTTGTGATTCTATAATGAGCCTAGCTTTTGAATACACTTTTTCTGGGCGTCACTTTGTGATAGCAAGTTAATTTGTGAGGGCTTATCACCTATGACCTGCTTCTCAGTAGGTACACGTTTGGCCTCTCTTAAGCAGAGAGTCAATCACAGCTTAAGATTTTGTCCAAGATGCCATTCACGAAACTGAGTTTAACCTTGACAGAACTGAGTTTAACCTTTAAACCTGAAGCTCCGTTAAAGAATAAAGCAGCACCCAAGCCAGGAAATAGAAGTTAATCGTCACTTTACCCTGAAACGCACGTAAAGCCAGTGAGCTATTCTGTGCTGGCAGGATTGCTGCCGGGATGGCCGACGAGGCGGCGGGCACAGGGGGCCACAGGTCCTGCTCCCCGGGGCCACAGGTCCTGTCACAGGGGGCTGCCGGGGGTCTCCAGGCGCCGGGAACAGCGGCAACAGCGGGGACAGAGGGGACAGCAGCGACAGCAGCCGCCACCTCAGCCGAGGCCGTCTCCACAACTGCCACAACGGCCTCGGAACGCCGCCCAACTCGGAGCTCCAGCGTGACGCCTTTTCAACCTGGCCGCGGTGCTCACGGCTAAAAGCAGAGCGTTTCCTCCGGCGTGTCTTTACTGTCGGTGCCGGACCGGCCCTCACCCCGAGCTCTCCCTGCCGGGAGGGCTTTGCGGTTGGGGTTTCCCTCCCGCCGCCGCCGCGGGCAGGCCCCGCGCGCAAGCTGTCCGCGCTGGGGAGCGGCATGTCGCCCGCGGCAAGAGCCAGAGGGCGCAACACGAAAAAGCCCCGACACGAAAAAGCCCCGACGTGCGGGCGAGGCGGCGGGGAGACGGCTCTGAGGGAGCGGCCGCTTCGCCCCGCCGTCCTCCTCCCCTCCCGGGCCGCCCCGCCGAGACCCGTGCGCCTCAGGTGCTGCCCTGAGAGGGCGCTCGGGCACTGGGACAGCTGCCCAGGGCAATGGTCATGGCACCGAGCCTGACGGGGGTCCAGAAGTGTTTGAACAATGCTCTCAGACATAGGCTCTGCTTTTGGGGTGGTCCTGTGTGGAGCCAGGAGTTGGACTCGCTCATTATTGTGAGCCCTTTCCACCTTGGGATGTTCTCTGATTCTAGGTCAGCAATCCATTATCTGATGAGAGGTGTGGAGTCATTCGAAGGGAAGAGAGACCAAAACGCTTCTGGTTTCCAGAAGCGGGTATTTGGTAACCAAACCGATGATTCCTTTTCTTCTAGAGCAAGTAGCAGCAGGGATCCGCTTTACAATAGGCTGGCAACAAGGAAACAAAGAATTGCAAACAAGACGTAGGACTTGAGCAGCAGCTTGTATACATGCATCAACTTATAAATGAGCACACAGCTGAGCGATAATGCAAAAATTGGACAAACTAAGTGAAGACGTTAACTGTAAATTTTATAGGTACACACTTTACTATGACGTAAGAACTGGGCAAGACCTTTCAGGGAAAAGAGTTGTTGGCATGTAATTTGAAGTAAGCTTCAAATCCCAGAGGATGATTTTGTTGGAACTTTATTCAGCTGAAAACGTGGAAGCCTTGTTTCTGCTTGTGTTAGTTACAGCTCCAGTTTACTTTGGTTGGGAGGGAAGGCATTCCAGGCTAACGTGCTGTACCTGTTCCTTCAGCTCATTGTCCATAAATGGAGGAGCAAATGAAATTCTTTGAATCTCCATTAAACGCAGCACTACAAAGTGGAGTAGAGGGCGATCTAGCACTTAATTTTTCTGTAAGCAGAAAACCCAACAGAATCTCCACAACAGTTTTCAAATCTTGTCCTGCAGTAAATGACCAGCTGAGTGAAGCTTGCATTTAGAGTATGTGCTCCTACATTAGATGGAAATAGCTTTTCCTCTTCAGAAGTGCAACTGAGTGGTGAACTGGCAGCTACGTAGGGAACTAGTTGTGCCAAAGGGTTTGTGTTGAACGCACAGAAAAATATGCAGGTCCCAACAGTAAAGGATTGTCTGTAGGCATCACACTGAGTACAGATGTTATCCGCAGGTTCGTGCCCAGTGCACCGCGCCAATTATTCACCCAGAGTTGGAATGCACACCAAGGTCTTTTAATTACATAATTAATTACAGAACTCTGCAGAGTCAGGTACTTGGCTATCTTTCACAAAGCAAGCACACCTCTGACTCGAATCACCGTCATTCATACACAGGAAATTTGTGAAAACTCTCTCTTTGGCTCCTTTTGATTGGTTATTACAGCTCACCTAACTTATCTCTACTGAGCTTGCGCATTACAGAGGAACACCGGGGGGGAGGGGGTACAGGAGGAGGGGGACACACACCGAATCCCACATTAGCAAGGATTAGCATTTTGACAGGTGTGATTTCTAATGTGTTAACCCTTAATGACCCTTAATGAGCAAAAGGTTACTATAGGTCAGTCTGGAGCTGGTTTTCTCCTTCTTGTTTTTTCCCTTTTATCCCTTCTCTTCCTTGCTTCTCCTTGTGGAGTAATTGCCTTAAATGACTAGGCATTATAAGCACCCCTCCATCCCAAAAGCTACCCGCCTCCAAGGTGCAACCACCCCTCACTGAGCACATCCTCTGAATTTCTCGGAGCCTGTACCTTTAAACGCAAGCGAGGTAATTTCTACCAATCACAACCAAGATACGCATGACTGGAGTCACTCAAGCTCCACCTAAAAGATAGAAAATAATATCAATTGGCTTAAGAGAAAGGGAATGTTGGGGGAGATACTGTCACGAAGGATACCTTCTGACATCAGTCGACAGGCTGAGCCTCTCATCCCCCCCCCCCCCCCCCGCCCACTGGGATGCTGCGAGGTAAGATCTGAACGCTTGGTTATACCAGGCGTCTCCACGGAAACTTAGAAATCTCTAGCGTCTTTATGCTTTTTAACGTCTTAATACCTAGGCCGTGTACCTGTGCATTTCATGCATGCTAGCTTGCTTTTGCAGACAGTGAATTTATCACTGGCAATCCAAAGGACCTGTGTATCTGTTGCCGTAATAAACTGCACTTAATTGCATTGTTCCTGGCCGTGACAGTTCTCCTTGAACGCGACTAGAGCGAGGGCGTGCTGCGTTGGTGGTGGATCCGTGGCCGTGATAGTTCAGTACCCTGAAGCCGACCGCACCCGTAACGGTCAATCGGCTACACCCCTTAATGCGACACTACTAAAGGAAGAAGATGACAGGGCTTGCACGCATCGCATTAGGCTTTGCATGTGAAAACACCCCCAAATAATTTCACATGCATTTAACGTTTTTAAAGGGAAAAAACCAGGAAGGTGTAGTCCTTCTGTAAGCTACAGCTCTTGATAGTTAAGGCATCAGCATTCATTCCTTTGCTTGACAACAAACTATGAACATACAGAAGAGTTAAATATTTTCATTGCATTCTTAAAGGCGATTTTTCAGACTTGTGCTTCAGTTGTTGGAGTTGAAGAAATCGGTAGACGCCCTTACTTTTACGTTAAGACCAAAATCTTTATCTAAGATTGTGTTATCTAACACAACTATACTCCCACCCCCACATGCTTTTTGGAACTTCTGAAAGATCTTTCTGCAGTCCCACTCTGATGGTCTTTCAGTAACATACAAACTGCCATGGCAGATTCTGTTACGGTGCTTTTCTATTGACAGTGTGCATAACACTCAAGGTAAAGCCCCTCATTTTGCAGTGGGGACATAAAGTGTTTCTTTGGACGCTGCTGCTTCTGTTAGTACTCATTTTTTCAGAAACTTGTTGAACCTGAGCTGTGCCTACCGCACCAACGAATGCTTTCATGACACAGTATTTTGTCAAAGCAGTTTTGCTTCTTGGAGCTACAGAAGCAGCTCTGGCTACATGATAGGGAACTGTGCTGCACTGGCAAAAACAGACTTACTTACAGACTTAACACCACTTGCTAACTTGATCTATTTCAAATCTCATTTTAACTTTAAAGAGCAATCAGTTTTGCGGTTCCTGTCTTACTAAGTTGCCTTGTTTTGCATGGAAGGTCAGCCTGTGAATGTTTTGCTTTATTGCATGCTTCAAAAAAAGGCTGAGAGGAAGAGACTGGAGGAACCTTTTCTATTCTATAGACTTTCCCCCACGAATGTGGAATTGCAGGCTACTTGGATGAATGTTCGAATGTAAGGGAGCAAGCCTCAGCCAAAGGAGGTAGAATCCTTGCTTAAGAGGAAGTATCAGTGTGGGGACATCTTTGCTTAATGGGAGCCATTTAAACTCTTCATAGAAACTCAATAAGCTCTACATCTTATATTTGGAAAGCAGTATGGTTACGCAGCTGCTAACCTAATGACTTGAGTCTTCTGCTCTGCAACTTCAAATTTTGTTTTCAAGCAGTGCATACATCAGTTTAGGCTTTGGACAAGGAGATTTGTAATGCAAATAGTGATAAACCAGAATCAGTGCTACTGACGAGCGTAATGGTGAAATGCAGCAAATCAAGTGTTCCTGGAGAACTGTGAGATTACAAAACCAATAAGCCATGAAGCACTTTTTTTTTTTTTTTTAATCAATTCTTATATGCTGAAATAACACCTTCAAGAAAATCTGTTTATCCAGCCAGGCGACGGTGTCTACCTGTAAGCACAAAGGAAATGCCTTGAGAGTTCGTTTGCTGTATTTGAAGTTCTTATACCCTGCAGAAATAATTATTTAGAGTAACATGTAACTGAGGAGATCGTAGCAGGAAGTATATTATTTCTAGCATTAAATTGCTGCCCCGTTGCCAGTGCAATCTAGGGAGAGAACTGTATATAATAGTTAAACTCCCCTGGACTGACTTACATTATAAAATATTCTGACAAAGTAAGCTCTAAATCACTTGACATTTTGAAGAGTTTTAAACGGGTACAAAACCGAAGCTTTATAAACCAAGCAGCATTTATAATGCTTCATATATAAAAACAATGCCTATTTTTAAGATTTGTTACATATCTATGTAGATACGCTTGCTGGAAAAGCCAGGTCTGTTGTAGACCAAATGCTGCAGATTAAGACTTGTGGCTTACCAGTTTCATTTCTGTATTTTCTTGGAAAAAGTTTTGAGTTAGAGTTTAAATATAAAATGTAAATACTGTACAGATATATATTGAAATAAGTATTTCTTGGTGTACACAGGTGATATGCATGACAAATACTCTGTATCGATCATTGTTAAAAACGTAATGTTCTGTGTAAATCCACTGCGTATTAATCTTTTCATTTATCATCAAGAGCTGTTACTTAAGCCTGGACATTCTCAAAAACAAAGTGTGAAACTATATACCATTGTGTAGCTCCTCCTTTATCAAGAGTGCATGCAAGATAATTGCTCCTTTTTTCCCTTTCCAGAGGATGATTCGATTTTATAGCATGGATTATAACCGCTCTTGCAAGTGACCTTCTTTTAAGCACAACAGTTTAAATGATCAGGTTACAGAGAAAACCCTTTCACTGCAAAATAGATTCAATAAAGACTTGTGGCTTACCAGTTTCATTTCAAAACCCAAGTTGTTGGGTTTGATGGAAAAATGGTTGGTTTGGACGGTAAAAAGGTCGTCGGTTTTGATGGTAGGTTTAGTCTGAGTATTGAAGGCTTCCATCAGTAAGCTCTGCATCTGAAAGACAAAGGGAAGAAATGTCATTCCCTGTTGTGATACTCAACATGGAACTGTCTGGCTCAGTGGTTTTCTTTCTAAAGAGAGAAGTCACAACCCTGCACATGGCTTGATCTGCTCTCTGACTACAGGGCTGAACTGACTGTTGAAGGCAGCTTCCAAAGCCCTCCCATTAAACTGACTGCATTTCAGTTCCGTGCTAAAATTGGTCAACTGTACAGAATATTAGGACAAAGCTACCTGCTTTGATAGCAAATGGTAGACCTTAGGTAAGTTACATTCATTTGAAGGTTTGACTGGACGGCATCCTTGTTTTACTAGTGATCTTGTGGTCAAGCGGACCAAATCCTAGCCACAGAACAGAAGCGTTCAGAAACTGGCTAGAGAGAGCACTTAGGAATGCAGGAATTTAACTGCTTTAACGCTGCTCTTTCTCTCACGTATCTGGATTTTCCTTAAATCACAAATTATCACCAGCTATCCTTGTTAATTTATTCAAAGTAACATGAGTCCAGGTGAAAAGGCACACTCTAACAAGTCCTCAGTTGTTCCTAGTCTGCTCCTAGCTTACTTGAGAGGTTCAATACAGTTAAAAATAAATAAATAAATAAATAACCTGCTGAAGTAGCCTGAAGTAGTGGAAAACTCGGAAAATGTCCCAAGCCCTACACACCCTCCAGTTGTAATCAATGCTGCAGATGATGATGAAGATGATGATGGTGAGCATGGTTTGGTTCTTGGAAGGAATTTGTGCTGTAAATGATTGTGTAAGTCTTTGGTTCTTGGAAGGAATTTGTGCTGTAAATCAATGTATAAATCACAGATGACCTGAGGTCTGACTAGCGATAGGGCAGGCAGTCTGGTCAGGTCACTGGTGGCTTTGTCTGGCAGTCAGTGGACAGAACCTGAAATGTTGGAGGAAAGCTTAGAACCACTCTTGGCTTTAGTTGGTCTGTTGTGTAAAGCTCTATGTGAAACTAGGAAGGAAATTCCTTTTTTTTTGTCTGAAGAGTAATATGTTGTGTAGTAGTTAAAGCTGCAGAGAGAATCTAGAGTCCTAGATGTTTTGTCCTAGGGTAGTCTACTTACGAGTTCATCAGGTCAGTGTAGCTGTATTAAAAAAAAAAAAAAAAAAAAAAAGCTTTTTTATAGGAACCATGGACTGAAGTGTCATTGCATGAGCTACATAATCACGAACAATCTGGCCTATGCATAACTGAATAGATTTTTCCCCTTCAGACCAGCTTTCTGCGGAAGGAGAAGAAACTAAAACTCCCGTCCAGCAACCAGCTGAGGAAGGCCAAAATGGATTACGGATGATTTCCACTCGGAAAGCCAGTGCTACTACTGCTAAACAAGGTATTCCAGCACCTGTAGTAGGATAAATCGGAAGGAGAACTTGACAATTAACTCAAAAGCAATGTGGCGTAAAAACACAACAGAATGTAGGGGTGCTGAATGGACTCGGTTATTTCCATGATCTCATTTCTCCCTGATACCATCATGTGCCCATTGGGTCAGAAAGTTGAACTCCTTTTCTTTCCTTTTGGAGAACAAAACAGGGTCACAGCATGGAGTTTAAATGGCTGCACGTGCAGCCTGGCAACCACTGTTGAAAGCCATATCTAACGATAGAGGGATCTAATATCACGTAAATGGATTAAAATTAAAACTACAGTTTTTACCCTGAAGGGTGAAAGGAGGGGCAAAATGCCATTGATTCTATGGTTGTTTCACTTGTGAGGAGTGTTGACAGGGTTTATTCTAAATACTTCTGAAAGTTCCTGAGCACTAAGAAGCCTGAGGATCTGTGGTCCTCAGTGAGTGCCTCTAAGCCTTAGTCTCATTAACTGTTTTCTGTTTTCAGAGGACGGTCTGAATTTTGGAATAAAAACACTTGAAGAAATCAAATTGCAGAAAATGAAGGAAAAAACTAAGAGACACGGTGGTGAGTTAATATTCCCTACTTTCTTACCCTCTTCACCTTCATCCTGTGTGATGATTTTTCTTTCAAAAAAAAATTCTTCCAGTAATACCGGGTAGCTGGCTATGCTTTGGTGAATCCAACTATTTGCCAAAGAAGTGAAATTTGATTGGCTTCAGAATGGCAGGTGATGGTGGCTGGGAGCTGCTTGAGGGATAGACTTCCATGTTTAGCTGGGGGCATCGAGCAACCTGATTCTCAGCCAGCTGGTATTCTAGATGGGAATTCCAAGGGCAACCAGAGGCAAATTAGTCACCTCTCTTATTTGCATGCTCTGGTCACTGTATGTTTGACAGTAATGAATAATTACAGTTTTTTGTTCTTCGTGATAGTTTTTTCTGTTTGGTAAACTTCCTTATGTTTTGCTTGCTCTGAGCAGAAGGTCCTTCAAGATCTTCTCTTCCTCCCGTCGATTCTATGATTTTTCCTGCTCCGGAAAAGGAAAATGTCCGGACAGTGGTGAGAACTGTGACACTGTCTACAGAGGAAGGTAATAATTAATGCTTTTGTTTTGATTTCATTACTCCTAAACTGGAAGGTTAAGCAAGAAGGAAGGCAATTCACCCCTGTTAGCCTCCTGGTGCTGCCGCCTTCTGTTCAAAACATGCTTTTATGCTGAAAGTCCCTGGTTGTACTGGAAAGCTTTGGTGCTCAGGTTAAGTGCAGTAGCAGGAGAAAGAAAAAAATGTGTCAGTATGCAAATAGGGGGATAACTGAAAAACAGGAGAGTAACGAGAAGAAAGAGCTCTAGAGGACAGTGCTATGTAAGAAGCAATTTCTGAAGCTTTAAAGAGGCTGACAGTGGCACGTGTGGACAGTAGTGCGATAGGAGTCTGTGTATAAATTATATTGTTTAGAGTTGTGCAAATTCCTTTGAAAGGGAAAGAAGTGAAGAAGTACTTTTACTCATAGACATTCACCTTAGAAAGGAATATTTCTCAGCATTTGTACCTAATAATATTCTGCTTGCTTATGCAGCTCTGTTCTGCACAAAGTATAGCTGTCAAGCAGACTCAGATTCATTCTCGACTACATTCAGCTGGAATTTGAGGCAAACACTGAGACTATGGATACTTTTTCTAAGTTAATTATAGTTGTAATATGAGTTTGTGTGGTTTAGCTGTCAAAACAGTGTCTTGCTGGGTTTTTTTGGACATGGGCTAACAGTATACTATTTCTATTGGCTACTGGTCTCTATGAAATAGAAAAATTTTACTTTTGTTTTAGGGGAGGAACCTGTGGTTCGACTAGATCTTGCTGAGTAACAAGGAAAACGGAAAGCCTCCGTGGGTAAGAACTTTTTATGAGCTGTTATTTAGGTGCCGCCTTCTCTATATGACTGCATCGAAGAGTATTTTTGACGTGTGAGAGGAAAATGCGTTGCAGTGGAGATCTGTGTTGACTGCAGAAATGGCAAAAAAACCATTTAGCAGCTGAAAGGCAATTTTATGAAAATATGCTTGAAAAATAGAAGCTTGTGGTTGACTGTTCTCAAATCTTCCTGCAAAGAAATGTTCTTAAAATATTCCTTGTTTTCTCTGTCTGAAGCTGATGTAAGCGCCCTTCCCGTGAAGCGCAGCCTTGCTGAAAGGCTGGGGAAGAAGGTGGAGGTTCCGGGAAATGCTGACAAAGCACCAAAGAGAGGTACAGCTACTAAACAGGCATCTGGATGTGATTCACGGGTTTTGTATTTAGGCTCTCTGTTTGTCCTTTTCCTGCGATGTTTCTTTTTGCATGTTGGCTGAGGTCTTAATCACCGGGATTCAAAGTTACCTTTCCTGCCTTGTTTTCAAATGTGAACACAAAGTTGACGTTTATGCAGCCTCCCTAATTTGGTCTTTTTCTGTTTTGCAGTTCAAGTTCCCAAGTCTGTGAAGGAGAGACTAGGATTACCTTCTCAACGGACTAGTACTGCGAAAGGTAACAACTGGCTATTAAATATACTTTCTCCTTCTTCCTTTCCGTGAACTTAGACCGTTTTCATACAGCCCTAAAAAGGAATTCAAATGAAAACAAAGAACTGGTTCCTCTTGCTCGAGTGCTGAAGCTCTTCTGACAGCCACTATCAGAAATCTGCCTCTAGGTGTGTGTTTATTTTCCGCTTGTGCCTTGTCAAGGTTTTAAGCTGCTTCTGTGAACCATCATATACAATTAGAATAGAGCCACTGCCGGGAGCAGGAATTTGAAATGCAGTCTGAAAAAGTAATCAAGTAAACTAGCATTTCTGTGTAGCAACTCTCTCTGGATAGGGCTGGTCTTCAAAATACAACAAGTGGCTCAGAGGAGGAGGAGAATGTTAGGCTATTGTCCTAAGATGGGTTATTGGGAACGCTCAGGCTTAGTTTTCCTTAGTACTGTGACAAATTTTGGAGACTTAAACTATTGTTGGACTCTCTTTAAATGCTGGTGCTTCTCATTTCTTGATGATGACAGGGAAGGCTGCTAAGCCAAAGGGAGAGATCCATGTGAAAACACTGGAGGAAATCCATCGTGAGAGAGCTCTTCGAGAAAGTCAAGCCAAAGCCCAGGCTGAATGGCATGGTAAAACCAAAGATCCCAGCGCAGGGGCAAAAATTGAGGGTGAGCCCAAGAAGCAGAGTGTGCTCACTCTTTCCGGGCCCAGCAAAGTGCAGTCGAAGGAGCCGGCAGGTAAAGCCAAGCCAGAAGGAGAAGTGCGTGTTAAAACCCTGGAAGAAATAAAGCGCGAGAAAGCTCTGCGGATGCAGCAGAGTGGAGGAAATGTGCCAGCTCCCCCAGCACAACCTGGACCTGCCCCAGCCGGGCAGAAATCGTTATGGAACACAAAGCTATCAGGTAATAAGATGCTTTAATACCTGCCCCGGTGAGGTGCTTCCCATATTGAGCAAGTTCCATTTGCTCAGGATCTGCTTTGCTTTTTCCTTCAATGCGGAGGATAAAAGAGTTTAAGGCTACAAAGTTCAAAGGCAAAGAAGGGCCAGAACGTGCAACCATGTCTGTTTTCGTTAATTACGTGATGGTATTCTGTATTTCCCACTAGAAAATTAACACATTGAGGGGCTTTTTAGTCTAATTTTGGTATTCTGTTTTTTTCTGCCATCTGTTTATGGTATGAAGTCCTCCCTGTGTTGAGTTCAAGTTCACCTTCCTCTTTGGCATGTGTTGCTTAGCTTGACACGTGTATGTGTTTGTAAAGCATGCATCAGCATCTTAATGTGGGGGGCCAGTTTCTGTCAAAAATGACAGAGGATCAAAGGCCTCGTTGTTAACATTATATCAACTTTGTAAAATGAGATTGTGTGAGGGAGATAAGGAGGGCTTAAAGGCTGCATGCACTGCACATTGTAGCCTTTCTCTCTGTCTCACGGGACACGAGGAAATAAACACACAAAGAAAACAAGTACCCAGCTTTCTTTCGTTTCTTCTCCTGCCAGCCAGACGTTAGGTCAGGAATGGGAGACTAGAATATGACTCTACAAATTTGGATTTTGTAGAACAACTTAATAAATTTTGTGGGACATCACTGCAGGGGAGAGGAAGCTGGTACAACAGTTGCATACACTCTCTTGTCTTACTATACCTGCTGCTTTTCCTTTCCTAGAGGGAGCAAGACTTTAAATACAAAAGCTGTCAACATTTGTGAATCTTACTAGACTTCATACAACGTCTTAGAGTATTGCTTGCACTTGGGATCGCTCTGTGTCTGAGTTTCCCTCGTCCTGGATTATGATTTACTGTAGCCATTCACTTTCTTTGTTCCTTTGTATGGATTGTTGGTAGACGGAGTTTACTATGTGGAAGATATTGCTGAGAATCCAGGCAATGGCAGTGTAATTCTGCTGGCCAAATACAGTTAACTGTGTAGAAGGGCCGTGGAAATGAGGAAGAGAACGTGGATTTTTCATGAGGCAGAGCAAGACTGTATCAGTTCTCTCTTCCTTTTACTCTAGCCAACTTTAACATGTTTGCGAAGCCTTGGGATGGGAAAGTCGCTTCCCCCAAGAAGAAGGCACTGAAACGTAAGGCACCTGGCAGTTTTCCCTCTGCTGTAGCAGCTGTGAAACCACGGACTGCCTCCGACGCTGACACAATGGGACCTCCAGCCAAAAAAGCAGCTATGGTAAGGACAGGGGCTAATGCAGAAATGGATCCCTTGTAAAATTTATACCCTCCTCTAGGAGAAAAGATGGAAAACTCAAATGTTCTACAGGCCTTCTGTTTCCTTTTAAATCCAGTAGCTGCCTACAGAATTCTTGTAGTACCCTTCCATATTTATTAGATTAATGGCACTATTTACTTAGTCCTCTGTGATTCTGTGATTTCTCTGGTGTGGAGGATTTTGTCCATTAATGCTGTGTTCTTAAAAGACACAAGATCATTAGTAACCTCCAAGTGAATATTAACTTTCTTCAGGAGCACCTTGGTTTTGTATTTTGGCTAAGGCTCCGCAATGCCAGAGGAGAAGCAGCATGGAGGAAAAAGCTAGTAAGGAATCTTTTACCCATGAGTCCTAAACACTGTTTTGCTGCTTTCTAGGCTGTTCCAGCCACGCTGGAGCACGTCCCAGCCACCAGACTTGAAGAAAATCCCCAAAACAGGTGATGACCACAACTTGTTCTTTTTCTCAATCGGTGTATATCCCCAGTGAAACATAAGTTCTGTCACAGGTGGGGAAAAAAGGAGGGTTCTGAGATAATTAAAGCCCAAATCCATCAGAGGATAAGTCACTTATTTATCTTATAAGATAAATAAGTCACGTGAAATGACTTTCTAGCAGCTAGCAGGAATGCTTAATTAGACTTACTTTCTTTAAATGCTGCAAGTCGGTACAGCTTTCCAGTGACTTCTTGCTCTGTCTGAATACCTAAATGAGGATGAGGTGAAGTTCTTCTACTTCCTCGTGAGGTGATAAATGATGAGTAGTGTCCTCTGCCTTTTGGTCCTCAAGAATGCCACCCGAACAAACATACAAGGTGACAAGAGTGCAGGGAGAGCAGAGGGAAGTGATGGCTGCAGATCAGCTTCCTGTAGTGGGGAGCAAACTCTGCTGAGTGTGCCGTGGGAAAAATGACTAACTTAGTAAACAGATATTTGCAGATGGAGACTTCTTAACATTTTTACAGGAAAATTAAGCAAGGTGGCAAAGTGCCTCTTGCTACAAAAATTGAACCATCTTTGCTAGACTCCGGGTGCTCTGGCTTCACAGAGAAACCCCCAAACTGAAAAATGTACCTGCTAATATATTGGGCTCTAAATGTAGCCCTGGGTTAATTGAATAACAATCCCTGGGTAAGATTGAAGTGCAGGAGGGGTTGGCTACGGTTTTAAGAGCCGGTTTGCAGAAAAGGGATTTCCCGTTAAGAAATGGCATATACTGATTGTTCTCTTCCTTGCTCTGCCAAGACCTGAAGCACATCTTGGAAGCCAGGCAGAATCCGTGGAGCCAATGGAGTTCTCAAGCTCGACTTCAGCTTCTTCCCAGCTAGAAGAAGCAAGGACACGCCGGCTGAGTTCCACAGGCAACGCGCCCGTATCTGTAGACGAGGATTTAGAGATGCTACTTTGGGAACTCTCAGACGGCATACTGGAAGCCGAGCTCGACTTGGACCCAGGGAAGGATGAGGATGACCTCCTCCTTGAGCTTTCCAAGATGATTGATGATTGAACTGCATAGTCCTATGGTATATTAAAAAAAAAAAAAAAAGAAAAAAAAGAAAACAACTCTTCTTCTTGTTGGATACCCTGAGGTGATCCTTTTTCTAACTGAGGCTTTGCAATGAGACTTAAAGCACAGTTGGAACTGGTAGAAATTGGCAGGATCTGCACTCAGTTGTCCTAAGTTTTCCTGCTGGTCAGAGTTAAGGTCTTGTGCATAGTTCCGTAAGTATAGGTGGCTACCTTTGATATCAAGAGGACAAAGCACTTGTTTCTTTTGGCACAGAAAGATGTCCATCGGCACGCTGTGGTGGCTGTGAATTGACGTAGTGATGGAGCGATGCTCTGAAGGCTTAAACGGAAAGCTTCTTCCTTCCGCCCCCCTTGGCACAGCTCGATGTTGGGCACATTGTGAAGCCTGGGTGTTCTGATTTCTCGGACAGTTGATACCCAAATCCCGGAGTTACTATGTCAACTCTTGACTTTTATTTGTGTATGCCATTGTTTTGACTGTAATCTTTTCAGATGATGAAGCTGTAGGGGTGGGAGGGAGCAAAATAATTATTCTAGCGTTGTGGACCAAACATGCTGCCAGGAGTGGTGGTGGTGGGGTCAGCCCACCCGGCCTTACTTTCAATTATCAGGGATGATAAAATGGTGTGAAAAGCAGCAGCTCTGCGATACGGCTACGCTACCCCCACTCCCTTCTCTTGTGCTGTACCAAAGTTCCCCCAAGCTTTGGTTGGTGCTTTTTGCTGGTGACAGTAGGACTCCAGGGCGAGTAGTCGGGACTCTCCTGCAGTAACTGGGTCAATTAAGGGTTGGTTTAAGTGCCTCCTGGTTTTTAAAATTGCTCCCCTGAGCTGCTGGCTCTGCTGCCTGCTACAGCAAATGTTCGGGTGCCGTCAGCGTCGCACTTGGGCGTGGGCACTGACCCTGCGGAGGAGAGCTGAGACTCGCGTGTATTGTGTACCCTGCCGCCAGTGATCGTTTTCCCCTAGCAGATCTATTTTGAATCATTTCCCTAAATTTTAGAGGAACTTTAGGCTCTTTGTGCTATGATTTGTGAAGCTGTAGGGGCCCTCAGGCATTTGCTGCTGGCAGAGGAAAACCGCTTGTCGAATTTGTTGTAAATACTTTCTGTTTGGACAACAACGCCTGCGTGTGTGTGTGTGTGTGTGTGTGTGTGTGTGTGTGCGTGCTTTGACGACCCCCTGCGACGCCCCAGCTCCGCGAGGGAAGCTTTGAAGCGGCTCTGGGAAAACCTCTGCGGAAGAAACCGCTGCTAGTGACTTGCGGAAAAGGGACTCCACAATCAGTGAGATTGTAAAGTAGGTATGTTTATTCAGCGCTGGGCAGCACGGGAGGTCGTGGGCATGAAGATTGATGACTCTTCCTCGTCACCGCTAGTTGACCTCTTGTCTTTGCACAGACTCAGTTGCTCCTTGGCTCTTGTCCACCTGCAGGACCAGTTTCTCCCAGTTTCTTAAGACAGGCTCACTCTCTTATTAGGAGACTGACCTTGGTAAGGGGCCCAAGGCTTCTTGCTTTAGTTAATTGGCACAATGCACCATAGTTAGCAAAGACACTAAGTAGCATCCTAGTTTAACGCTGTCAGCGCTCTATCTCTACTTGATAAGATTCTCCTAACTCCCTCTCTCACTGGAGCCCACGCAGCCCTCCGTCCTGCCGAAGGACTTCACGGGGACTTCTGCCGGCTCCGGGTGCCCGCACACACACAGAAATGGCTTTGAGAGAAAACAATCAGGAGGAGGAGAGCTCAGAGACTGCGGCCGGCTTCGGCCACCTTCCCCTCGCTTTCCCTCTCCGTGTTCAAACCGAGCACTGTTCTGCCGTCAACCTTCGCTGCCTCTGCCCGCGGCGCCGGGCTTTCGCGGGTGCCATTGCTCCTCTACATATTTTATCCTTCCTTTTGTAAGGAATGGTCCAGCAATTCGTGTCACTAAGGGATTTGAAGGGTTACCATCGAGGCCCGGGTCTAGGTGATAAGAGAACAAAGGGGTTTTTAGGGAAAAGTGCTGACTACTGCAGGGGATGTTGCTAGAGTTTCTGAAATCCGGCGCAGAGGCTCCCAAACGAGGAGGAAGGGGGAGCTGAAGGACAATTGAAGGACAAAAGCCTGAGAGGAAGACAACCAGCATTCAGCCCGAGCAAGCCCCGAGAGACCACCAGAGACTGGTACGCAGGCGCCCCTGGGAGGGGTTTTGGATTCCGGAAACCAATTCTAATAACCCTGCCTCTTCTCGAAGTAGTAATGAATATGTATTAGCCTGGGAGCATCAAAACCAGCCGCCTTACGTAACAGGCGTGCGTCCTGGGGGAGCAGAGACTCCCGGCGCACCCAGCGCTGCTTGCTTGCCTCTATTCGTTTAATAAATTGTAAACTTTGATTGTAATCCTATTTGGATTTGTAACAGCCATTTATAACAGTTTTTATATTTGTATTTTATTTAAGGCTGTCTTGCCCCCCTCCCCCCCCAGCCTCGCTGCTCGCCAATAAAGCTGGCGCAGGGGCTAAGGGATTTGAAGGGCCTGCTTGTACACCTAAGGGATTTGAGGGCCTGCTTGTACACCTTTGGGGACTGCCTCTTTTGGGGGGGGGGGGGGGGGGGTGTTAGGAGCTGCTTGTATACTTTTTTAGGCATTCCTCTGAGAGGGGGTTGGGAGCTTCGTGTATACTGGGGGGGGAGGGCCTCCCTCGAGGTGGAAGCGGGGGGGGTTGGAGCGTTTCTACACTGTAGGGGCCTGCCTGTACACTTTTGGGGCCTGCCTTGGAGGGGTTGGGAACTGCTTGTACACCTTTGGGGCCTGCGTCTGCGCGGGGCGGGGGGGGTTAGGGGGTTGGAGCTGGTTTTAACCTTTCGGGCTTGCATCTGGAGGGGGTTGGGGCCTGCCTTTGGGGGGGTGGTTGTGAGCTGCTTGTATACTGTAGGGGCCTGCTTGTACACCTTTGGGGCCTGCGTCTGGGGGGGGGTGGGAGCTGCTTGTACACTGTTAGGGCCTGCCTTGGGGGAGGGGTTGGGGCATGTGCCTTGGGGGCATGGGGTTGGGAGCTGCTTCTACGCTGTAGGGGTCTGGGTCTTGGGGGGTTGGGGCTGTTTGTACACCTTTGGGGCGTGCCTCTGGGGAGGATGGGGAGTTGCTTGTACACCTTTGGGGCCTGTGTCTGGGGGGGGGTTGGGGCCTGTGCCGGGGGGGTTGGGAGCTGCTTGTACGCTCTAGGGTCCTCTGGCAGGCTTTGGGGCCTCCCTTTGAGGGGGGCAGTTGGGAGCTGGTTGTACACCTTTGGGGCCTGAGTCTGGGGTGTGGGGGCTGGGGCTGAGGCCTGGGGCCTGGGGCATGCATCTGGGTGGTGGTGGGGGGGGTCCAGTTCATGGGGGGGGGTGGGTTGGGAGCTGCTTGTGGACAGTTGGGGTCTGCATCCGGGTGTGGCTGGGGCCTGCTTGTAGACTTCTGCAGCCTGTGTCTGGTGTTTGGGGGCTTTTCTGTAGTGTTTGGGGATCGCATTTTGGCTTTGGGATGTGTCTAGAGCTTCTGGGGCCTAGCTGTAGTGCTTGGGGCCTGCGTCTGGGGCTTTTCTGTAGCATTTTGGTAGCGTGTTTGTGATTTGGGGTCTGTATCCAGGGTTTTGCCTTTTTTGTAGTTTTCAGCTTTGTGTCTGTTTCTTTGTTGGTTGCCTGGGGTTTGGGGTTTGGATCATTAGTCAGTGTCATTAGCGTCGGGGGGTTGATATGAAGGGTTAGGGTTGTGGTTAGAGTTGTTACGGTTAAAGAGAATAAGGATTTTAGGGTAAGGGGATCAAGGTTGTGGGAATAGAAATGTTTTTGCACAGAGTTACATCGTTTAGAGGGAAGGAGGGTGGTATTGATATATGCTTGCAGTGATAAGAAAGCTTAACAGACAACCTTGTAAAATGCAGACAACCAGAATCCTTAGAGCAATTGGGTGGAAATCACGGTGTAAGAAACATTACCACCTCAAAGAGGAAAACAGTCAAGAAAAAAATAAAATTGACTAGTAACAGGCCAGCAGCTGTGTATTTTCTGTGAAGCACTGGATAGATCGTGAACATGGATTACCCAGTCAATGGGGAAACTGGGGAGGGTCCTGGTCACCGAGAGGAAAAAAAAAATTATATAAACTGTGTTATGGAACTAGTAGGTGGCTTGTGGGACGCCTGCCATTGCAATCGTGAATAAAAATGCTACCTCACTGAGATACTTGCCTGAGCCTATGGTATTGGTTACAGAGTGTTTCTAATAAGGTGTTAGGGTTTTAAGGTTTCAGGGCTAAGGCACTAGGGTTGGGTTTCAGGGTTAGGGTTTCCAGGGTTTAGGGTTAGGATTTTAAGGTTGTTAGGGTTGGAGTTATAAGGGTTAGGGTTTGGGGGTTAGTGTGTTAAGGTTTTAAAGTATTTTGTGGTTTTAGTGTTGATAGGGTTTTTAGGGTTAGGGTCTTAGGGTTTTAGTTATGGTCAGGTATTTAGGGTTAGGGTTTTAAGGTCTTTTTTTTTTTTTTTTAAGGTTAGGGTCTCCAGCGTTAGGGCTTTGAGAATCTTTACGTTTTGGGTTAGGGTTTAGAGGGTCTTAATTTTTAGGGTTAGGGCTTTTAGGCGTAGGTCTAGTGTGGTAAATTTTATCGGGTTAGGACTGTAAGGGTTTTTAGGGTTAGGGTCTCTAGGGTTTTTTGGGGTAGGGGTTAGGGTTAGATCCGTGGGAGCCGTAGTGTTAGGGGTCAGGGTTCTTAGGGGTAAGGCCCAATATTAGGGTGGAAGGCCAAACTAAGGGGGGAGCCCCCCCCAAAATTGAAGGGTCGAAGCCCCAATTTAGGGGAAGAAACGTCAAAATTGTGGGGTCCCCCAAAATTGGGCGGAAGAGCTCTTAATATTGGGGGAAACCCAAAAAAGGAGGGTGGGGGACTCTAAAATTGGTTGTGTCCCCCCCCAAATTGGTTGTGTCCCCCCCCAAATTGGTTGTGTCCCCCCCAAAATTGGTTGTGTCCCCCCCAATTAGGGGAGGAACCCCCAAAATTGGGTGGGCGAACCCCCATATTGGGGGGCAGAACACTTAAATGGAAGTGTGAAATTCCAGAATTGAATGTGGACCCCCCAGAACAGTCTTCAGGGGTTTAGTGTGGTAAATTTTATCGGGTTAGGGCTGTAAGGGTTTTTAGGGTTAGGGTTTCTAGGGTTTGTTGGGGTAGGGGTTAGGGTTAGATCTGTGGTTGCCATAGCGTTAGGGGTCAAGGTTCTTAGGGGTTAGGCCTAATATTAGGGCGGAAGGCCAAAATAAGAGGGTGGGAGCCCCCCCCAAAATTGAAGGGTTGAAGCCCAAAGTTAGGGGAAGGAACGTCAAAATTGTGGGGTCCCCCAAAATTGGGCGGAAGAACTTTTAATATTAGGGGGGAACCCAAAAAAGGAGGGTGGGGGACTCTAAAATCAGTTGTGTCCCCCCCAAATTGGGGGAGGAACCCCCAAAATTGGGTGGGCGAACCCCCAAATTGGGGGGAAGAACACTTAAATGGAAGTGTGAAATTCCAGAATTGGATGTGGACCCCCCAGAACAGTCTTCAGGGGTTTAGTGTGGTAAATTTTATCGGGTTAGGGCTGTAAGGGTTTTTAGGGTTAGGGTTTCTAGGGTTTGTTGGGGTAGGGGTTAGGGTTAGATCCGTGGTTGCCATAGGGTTAGGGGTCAAGGTTCTTAGGGGTTAGGCCTAATATTAGGGCGGAAGGCCAAAATAAGAGGGGAGGAGCCCACCCAAAATTGAAGGGTTGAAGCCCAAAGTTAGGGGAAGGAACGTCAAAATTGTGGGGTCCCCCAAAATTGAGCGGAAGAGCTCTTAATATTGGGGGAAACCCAAAAAAGGAGGGTGGGGGACTCTAAAATTGGTTGTGTCCCCCCCCAAATTGGTTGTGTCCCCCCCAAAATTGGTTGTGTCCCCCCCAATTAGGGGAGGAACCCCCAAAATTGGGTGGGCGAACCCCCATATTGGGGGGGCAGAACACTTAAATGGAAGTGTGAAATTCCAGAATTGAATGTGGACCCCCCAGAACAGTCTTCAGGGGTTTAGTGTGGTAAATTTTATCGGGTTAGGGCTGCAAGGGTTTTTAGGGTTAGGGTTTCTAGGGTTTGTTGGGGTAGGGGTTAGGGTTAGATCCGTGGTTGCCATAGGCTTAGGGGTCAAGGTTCTTAGGGGTTAGGCCTAATATTAGGGCGGAAGGCCAAAATAAGAGGGGGGGAGCCCCCCCCAAAATCGAAGGGTTGAAGCCCAAAGTTAGGGGAAGGAACGGCCAAATTGTGGGGTCCCCCAAAATTGGGCGGAAGAACTCTTTAATATTAGGGGGGAACCCAAAAAAGGAGGGTGGGGGACTCTACAATTGGGGGGGACCCCCAAAATTGGTCGGGTCCCCCCAAATTAGGGGAGGAACCCCCAAAATTGGGTGGGTGAACCCCCAAATTGGGGGGAAGAAGACTTAAATGGAAGTGTGAAATTCCAGAATTGAATGTGGACCCCCCCCAGACCTGGGGAGGAATCCCCAAACTTGGGGGGGACCCCCAAAATTGGGGTTAAAGCCCCAGATCCCGGGGAGCTTAGCCCCAAATTAAGGGAAGGAACCTCAAACATGTGGTGAGAACCCCAACATTGGGGGAAAGAACCTTAATATTAGGGTGGCAGGCCAAGAAAGGATGGTGGGGGCCTCCAAAATTGTGGGGGGCTTGGAATTGGGGGGAATCCCCAAAATGGAGGGGGAACCCCAAAAGTGGGGGGGGGGGCGAGGCACCAAATTAGGGGAAGGAACCCCAAAATTGCGGGGAAGAACTCTGAAATGGAGAGCTGAAAACCCGAAATTGAGGGGAAACCCCCCAAAACGGCGGGAAAACCCTCCATAAACACGAAACCGGTAATGTAACAGAGCAAAAAATGGCGTCCTACGGCAAGGTGCGAGGCTCAATTTTCTGGGGAGTGCTGGGAAATGTAGTTCTTGGCCACCGGGTTTCCGGGAGTCCATATTGTTTTCCCAGAGCATGCCGGGAGATGTAGTTCTCGGACACTGGGCTTCCGGGAGGCCATGTTGGTTTCCCATCTTTGCTAGACTCCGGGTGCTCTGGCTTCACAGAGAAACCCCCAAACTGAAAAATGTACCTGCTAATATATTGGGCTCTAAATGTAGCCCTGGGTTAATTGAATAACAATCCCTGGGTAAGATTGAAGTGCAGGAGGGGTTGGCTACGGTTTTAAGAGCCGGTTTGCAGAAAAGGGATTTCCCGTTAAGAAATGGCATATACTGATTGTTCTCTTCCTTGCTCTGCCAAGACCTGAAGCACATCTTGGAAGCCAGGCAGAATCCGTGGAGCCAATGGAGTTCTCAAGCTCGACTTCAGCTTCTTCCCAGCTAGAAGAAGCAAGGACACGCCGGCTGAGTTCCACAGGCAACGCGCCCGTATCTGTAGACGAGGATTTAGAGATGCTACTTTGGGAACTCTCAGACGGCATACTGGAAGCCGAGCTCGACTTGGACCCAGGGAAGGATGAGGATGACCTCCTCCTTGAGCTTTCCAAGATGATTGATGATTGAACTGCATAGTCCTATGGTATATTAAAAAAAAAAAAAAAAAAAAGAAAAAAAAGAAAACAACTCTTCTTCTTGTTGGATACCCTGAGGTGATCCTTTTTCTAACTGAGGCTTTGCAATGAGACTTAAAGCACAGTTGGAACTGGTAGAAATTGGCAGGATCTGCACTCAGTTGTCCTAAGTTTTCCTGCTGGTCAGAGTTAAGGTCTTGTGCATGGTTCCGTAACTATAGGTGGCTACCTTTGATATCAAGAGGACAAAGCACTTGTTTCTTTTGGCACAGAAAGATGTCCATCGGCACGCTGTGGTGGCTGTGAATTGACGTAGTGATGGAGCGATGCTCTGAAGGCTTAAACGGAAAGCTTCTTCCTTCCGCCCCCCTTGGCACAGCTCGATGTTGGGCACATTGTGAAGCCTGGGTGTTCTGATTTCTCGGACAGTTGATACCCAAATCCCGGAGTTACTATGTCAACTCTTGACTTTTATTTGTGTATGCCATTGTTTTGACTGTAATCTTTTCAGATGATGAAGCTGTAGGGGCGGGAGGGAGCAAAATAATTATTCTAGCGTTGTGGACCAAACATGCTGCCAGGAGTGGTGGTGGTGGGGTGAGCCCACCCGGCCTTACTTTCAATTATCAGGGATGATAAAATGGTGTGAAAAGCAGCAGCTCTGCGATACGGCTACGCTACCCCCACTCCCTTCTCTTGTGCTGTACCAAAGTTCCCCCAAGCTTTGGTTGGTGCTTTTTGCTGGTGACAGTAGGACTCCAGGGCGAGTAGTCGGGACTCTCCTGCAGTAACTGGGTCAATTAAGGGTTGGTTTAAGTGCCTCCTGGTTTTTAAAATTGCTCCCCTGAGCTGCTGGCTCTGCTGCCTGCTACAGCAAATGTTCGGGTGCCATCAGCGTCGCACTTGGGCGTGGGCACTGACCCTGCGGAGGAGAGCTGAGACTCGCGTGTATTGTGTACCCTGCCGCCAGTGATCGTTTTCCCCTAGCAGATCTATTTTGAATCATTTCCCTAAATTTTAGAGGAACTTTAGGCTCTTTGTGCTATGATTTGTGAAGCTGTAGGGGCCCTCAGGCATTTGCTGCTGGCAGAGGAAAACCGCTTGTCGAATTTGTTGTAAATACTTTCTGTTTGGACAACAACGCCTGCGTGTGTGTGTGTGTGTGTGTGTGTGTGTGTGTGTGTGCGTGCTTTGACGACCCCCTGCGACGCCCCAGCTCCGCGAGGGAAGCTTTGAAGCGGCTCTGGGAAAACCTCTGCGGAAGAAACCGCTGCTAGTGACTTGCGGAAAAGGGACTCCACAATCAGTGAGATTGTAAAGTAGGTATGTTTATTCAGCGCTGGGCAGCACGGGAGGTCGTGGGCATGAAGATTGATGACTCTTCCTCGTCACCGCTAGTTGACCTCTTGTCTTTGCACAGACTCAGTTGCTCCTTGGCTCTTGTCCACCTGCAGGACCAGTTTCTCCCAGTTTCTTAAGACAGGCTCACTCTCTTATTAGGAGACTGACCTTGGTAAGGGGCCCAAGGCTTCTTGCTTTAGTTAATTGGCACAATGCACCATAGTTAGCAAAGACGCTAAGTAGCATCCTAGTTTAACGCCGTCAGCGCTCTATCTCTACTTGATAAGATTCTCCTAACTCCCTCTCTCACTGGAGCCCACGCAGCCCTCCGTCCTGCCGAAGGACTTCACAGGGACTTCTGCCGGCTCCGGGTGCCCGCACACAGACAGAAATGGCTTTGAGAGAAAACAATCATGAGGAGGAGAGCTCAGAGACTGCGGCCGGCTTCGGCCACCTTCCCCTCGCTTTCCCTCTCCGTGTTCAAACCGAGCACTGTTCTGCCGTCAACCTTCGCTGCCTCTGCCCGCGGCGCCGGGCTTTCGCGGGTGCCATTGCTCCTCTACATATTTTATCCTTCCTTTTGTAAGGAATGGTCCAGCAATTCGTGTCACTAAGGGATTTGAAGGGTTACCATCGAGGCCCGGGTCTAGGTGATAAGAGAACAAAGGGGTTTTTAGGGAAAAGTGCTGACTACTGCAGGGGATGTTGCTAGAGTTTCTGAAATCCGGCGCAGAGGCTTCCAAACGAGGAGGAAGGGGGAGCTGAAGGACAATTGAAGGACAAAAGCCTGAGAGGAAGACAACCAGCATTCAGCCCGAGCAAGCCCCGAGAGACCACCAGAGACTGGTACGCAGGCGCCCCTGGGAGGGGTTTTGGATTCCGGAAACCAATTCTAATAACCCTGCCTCTTCTCGAAGTAGTAATGAATATGTATTAGCCTGGGAGCATCAAAACCAGCCGCCTTACGTAACAGGCGTGCGTCCTGGGGGAGCAGAGACTCCCGGCGCACCCAGCGCTGCTTGCTTGCCTCTATTCATTTAATAAATTGTAAACTTTGATTGTAATCCTATTTGGGACTCAGCCATTTATAAAACTTTTTATATTCGTATTTTATTTAAGGCTGTCTTGCCCCCCTCCCCCCCCCAGCCTCGCTGCTCGCCAATAAAGCTAGCGCAGGGACCCCTGCCTGCAACCATAGAGACGCGGTCCTCCCGGCCTGCTAGAGCGGCCCCCCACGCTCCTCCAGCATCCCAGCATCCCTTGCGCGCTCCCGCCCGGCCTCAGGGGCTTCCGGAGGCGGCCCAGCAGGGGCGGCGGGAGCAGCGAGGCAGCGGCAGCCATGGCGTACCGCGGGCAGGACCAGAAGGTGCAGAAGGTGATGGTGCAGCCCATCGTAGCCTTCCTGCGGCCGGGGAGCGACGGGGGAGCGGGTGGGGGGCGGCCCCGGCCTCAGGGGTCTCGGCCCGGGCCTTGAGGCCTTGTCTTGGGGCCCTGGGGCCTCGTTGCAGGGTTTGAGGCCTTGTCCTGAGGCCTTGTCCCGGGCCTGGAGCTCTTGTCCCCGTGCTGAGCCCTTCACGCAGCGCCCCAGAACCTCATCTTCCGCTACCTGCAGAGCGTGAGTAGCGCGGGGAGAGGACGGGGAGGGGATGGGGATGGGGATTTGGGGGGGGTGGGGGGAGCGGGGAGGGTCCGGGGATCTCCCTCGCTGAGTTTTCGGCTCCCACCCGTTGCTCGGGGCAGGTTTGTGGGGAATGGAGAGCTGTGCGGCGTGCTGGTGGGTACAAGGAGCTGCTGCGCAGCCCGGCGTTTCGCCCTCGTGTTAACGGGAGTGGGATCGTGCAGCCGGGCGTGCAGGAGTGTTCCCTTGTGACTGGAAACGTGTCCTTCAGCAAACGTGTAGTATTCACCCAGTCATATAAGACTCTAAAATGTCAGACTGTTAATTGAAACTGCCCCTGAGAGTTGCTCCTTGGAGTGTTTGGGAGCTCTAGCGGCTATGGTTAGCGGGTATTTCTGAACACACGAGAGAGAACAAAACTGCTCGCGGTGTTTGTGTTCCAATTTACTCTCCTCCTTCGTTCTGCAGAGCTCGAGGATCCAGGTGTGGCTGAGCAAGTGAACGTGCGGATAGAAGGCTGCATCATCGTGAGTGTCAGCACGACCCCACGTTACGTCGTTAGTTTGTTTTCCCTCATTCACAATCCTATTTTTTCTTGTCAAGAAAAACTAGCCCAAGGGAAAAAAGAAATCGTGCTTCTCTAACAATTAGTCTTCATTGTCCAGCCTGGCTCAGCAAAGCTGACGATGGTTCGTGTTGTTGCTGAACTAATTGCCACTGTTGCCGATTTCTAGGGCTTTGACGAGTACGTGAATTTGGCGCTGGACGACGCAGAGGAGATTCACTCCAAGACAAAATCAAGGAAACAGCTGGGTGTGTCGTGTGTCTGTGCAACCCGAGTGACGCGCGGTCTGAAACCTGCCCGGGTGAGCCTTCTAGGTAGCAGCACTGAGAGGTACCAACCGTGTGACGAGCCTTGCTGTTGAAGTTCAGTGAGCAATTCCTGGCTACATCTCTGTCCCTGATGATTTTTGAGCTGCTGATTTTGCTGAATGAAGGAGAATCTGTCCCTGCCTGAGACCAGTTCTGGTCTTTGAAACGTGTAATACCAGGCGGCCTGCACTCTGCGTGATGGGCAAAACCCTGCTCAACCACACGAAACACTTTCTGAAAACACGAGATTATTCTCAGGTTCTGGGCTCTCTCTAATCCCCTCTTTCCCTTCTCTGTGCTGCAGGCCGGATCGTGTTAAAAGGGGACAGCATCACTCTTCTACAGAGCGTTTCTAAGTAGAATTTGCCATCCTTAGAACAAAGGTGGCTGCCGTGCTGCGGAGTGACTGAGTGCCAGGGGAACGCGGCCCGCTGGTAGATAGGAAGTTATTTGTAACTGGGGTTGCATGCTGAGGTCAAAAGTCATTCCTTTGTGGGAGCGAGTTGTTTGTAGCTTGAAACAATACGTGATGTATTTCACAAATAGCCATTTTTCACATTAACTGTAAATGTAAACCACAAATCTGCTTGTTTTCAGTCTCTTCCTTCTGTGAATGGAGGAGGAGAAATATAGAAGCGTGGGCTTTTCTTTTTGCTGTGGATCTGATAAGTTTCGATAACGCTATGTGCTTTCTTGACCATTACATCTGCATTACGTGGCCAGGGTGGACTCGTTCAGGGCACGGAAGCCCCACACAGTCCTTGAGCTAGCAGGGTGGTAAGGAGGGTGTTGGAGATTTTGCATGCAATTGCAGCCCTTTGTTGCTGCAGTGACAGGTTCCTCAGATTCTTTCTAAACAGGGTTTAACTTGTTGAGAATCTTTTTGGGAGTGCTTATTGTGGATCAGTCAGTAAAAGTATCTTAGTGGGCCCGTGAGGGATTCGGGGCTGTGGTGCAGTAACCCAGTGTTTACAAGTGTTACTGCTACGCATGCTTGTCCAATAACGTCTCCAGATCAGAGAGTGAGAGCGGGCAACTGGTTCGGATTAAATCTGTCACTTTTTGCTGCTTTGGACAGAGCCTGTAGATTAAACCCTTGTGCTGTTCAATAAGCTGGGGTATCAGATGTGTCGGTTGGGTTTTTATCATTTGATTTATTTTTTTTATCCGTTTGGAGATCTGTCTTTTCTGTTTAAGTTTCCCCAAGAGAGCTGAGTTCCTTGATGCATCGACCAAAGAGAAGTTCCCCGGCTGACTTGGGACAGCCAGTCCCCTCGTTTTTCTGATCACAAAAAAAAAAAAAAAAGAAAAAGAAAAAAATCGAAGAAGAAAAATTTTGACTGTAACTGTAACTCAGAAACTAAGATTACCTAAATGGAGAGAAATGAATTTTGATGCACAGGCTGTGCTAGAAATCTGTTAATCAGCATTCAGTTTTTCAGAACTTCAATTTGTGTATCATCATCATGAAAATTAATAAATTCAAGGTGGGAGATCCTTTCCTGAAAGGGAAGGACAGAAATACGAGTCTTGCTGTGGGGCCTACCCAGCGCAGTTCTGCCATTCCGAGAAGTAATACGTCAGGAGTGTCACAGCAGACGTTCCCAGGAAGAAACCTTTGAGGGGCAGCATGACACACTTGATTGGCTAAAGCAGCTTCAGCTGGACAGCCTGCTGCCGGGATGGGTAATTCTAAGTTGTGTTCAAGTTGCTGAGTTCCTTTCAGCATGTAGTAAAGATGTAACGTGCCGATGTCGTTTGGGAACAGGAGGCATTACGTGTCACCAGCAGTGGGCACGTAGGGAACAAAACAGTATCTTACGAGGTCCTCCACATCTGCCTTTCATTTTGTCCTTGGTTTGCCAGCTGGAGCTTTCAGGAGGTGAGGAAGGAGGCTGTCCCAGTGAATAGTTCAGGTGTTGCAGGGTATTTGTGATGCAGTGCTTGTAAAATTTACCTGCCCGCATCTCCTGTTACAGGCAGCCCCCCGCGGGCCCTGTGAGACGGGGAGCTGCTGCCTGGGGTTAGGCCCAAGGTGCCCTGTCAGGCCCAGGGCCGCCCTTCCCCTTGCCCTGCCCTTCCCTCCCGCTCCTCAGCCCTTGCTCAGGCCTTTTGGGCCGTCTGGCCGTCCATCTGGCCCTGTGTCCCTCCATCCCTGCCGTCTTCCGAGGGAAGCAAAGAGTCCCTGGGCTGCCTTCAGGGGGGAGGTTCTGCTCAGGAAATTAAAGCTTCCCCCTTAACCCGCCTTGCGAGTTATTTTGAGTTCCAACCTTCTGCCTTCCTTTCGTAGCAGTGCCTCTGAGGGGTGCGCTGTAAGGTAGCCGTCATCTGGCGCGCTGCTCCTGCGTTTCCCAAAGGAACTGCCTTCGGGATCTGACTAACTCTGGATGCACGCGGTTGTCACCTTAATTTCTCCGTTAGTTTGCTGAAAACAACCCTCTTGGGTGACCTTTGTGTTTGTTTCTTCAAACTTGGATCGAGGAGGTCTCTGTTTCCTTATGCTGATGTTCACAATGAAAGTGCAGAAGGGATGCTTACTGTTGCCCGGGTCAGTCCTGTTGCCAGGATGGGAATGTTTAGCCTACCGGCCCTCTGGTGTTGTTAGGCTGCACTCGGAGTGTGAGCTCTGGGCCTTATTTGGAAAAGACTGCGTTATTTGAGTGTACAAACCCGAGATATTCTGCGGATAGGTGATTCTCAAACCACGTCAGAACCACCGCTGTGGCGTGTGCTGGAGTCGGACGCGCGTTTGACTGATCAGGCGGAGCAGGTGAATTGAATTTGTTGCTGGATGGCGAGGTGTTCTGGGGGAAGAGCTAGTCTAAGGAAAACTTCCTCTTACTGCCCCTTCCCATCTCAAATGGCCACTGTCTGGGGAAATTGCTTCTTTATGACATTAACTACAACGTTACAGTGAGGATGAGGAATCATCATTACTCCCATAGTTATTTGCTGCCAGGCCGCAGCGTTGATTTCAGAGATTTTAAAAAAAAAAAAAGGAAAAAGAAAGGAAGTATGTATTCTTTCACATACTCTCTTTTCCCTGAGAGTAAATGTTGTAGCTTCAGCAGTACCCTTCCTCTGGAAACGATTCCCAGTGCCTGCTCAGACACTGGGGAGGAAAATGACAGAGAGAACAATGGAGGAGAGCCACCCGATACAAAGAAAGGAAAAAAGGGGTTATGGATGAAGGGAAAGCAACTACATAAAAAATTGGTGCTATCTAAAAATTGGTTAAGGGTTTGGGACCTGCAGGTGCTGCCTACACGTGCGTGTGTTGCAGTCGTGCCTGTTGCCACTGCGCAAAATGGAGAGAGCTTCTTTGTTGAATGCAGCATGTTAAAGCATGCGCCATTGCCTGGAAGAAAAGCACGGCCTTCCCTCGTGTGGGACTTCTTCCCCATTGATCTGTGGTTTACCTGAAGGTTTACCATAACCTGCATAAGTTTCAAAAGCAAGCAAACAACCAACCAAAAAACAACACCAACATTAAAGAGTGGCAAGGCAGATGCTCATCTGGGGACTCTGACTCATCGGTGACATCACCAAGCAAAGCACTGTGAGCGCTTCGGGTCGGGGCTGCTGCGGCGAGCCTCGCAGCCGGGAGGGAGAGCGGGTACGGTTCGCCTCTGGCGGGTCTGTGTCAGCCCTCTGCCCTGGTGGCTTCGTTAGCAGTGAGAGTTTGACTGCTGTGTTCCCAGCTTTCGCTTCTGCACCGACCGTGTGGCAGAGCCCGCAAGCTGCTTCCTCAGCTGGAAGAGGAAGAGGAGTGACCTCAACTGTGCCGAGGTAAAGCAGAACTGTTGAAAAGATTTGTCAAAGATGCGGGTTGTACCAGCGCAGCTGCTGCAGCTGCAGCAGGTCCTGGAGCATTGGAGAAGATAGAGAGGGGTTTCTTCGTGAAAAGAACGCTGTGAAAGTGTTTTCACGCGGGAAATTAGGAGAAGCGCCTCTGTTGTTTGGATATCCTCTATTGACCTGGCACACGGGCATTACAGCATACCTGGCACACTCTTTGTATTGTTTGTTAAAGAAAAAAAAAAAAAAAAAAGTGTTTTAGGGCAGGCCAAAAACCTGCCTTGGCACTTCCACATCGCAGCAGTGCTTGCAGGCCGTGCATCCTGGATGCCAGGCCAGGATCTAAATCCGATGGTGCTGTTGGTAACGTGAAGTTCAGGAAGCACTTCTGGGTTTTTCTGCTCTTCCATGTGAATTTTTGCCCTGTGAAGGTGGTGTACTGAGCTCTTTTCTTACCAACAAATAGGTTTAAAAGCAGTTACAGCAAGGATGAGCTGTGCTAGCAGGAGGCTGTTCTGTGCTTCGACCATGGGAAGATGAATGGTTTACCTATGCACCGTTAAATATAGTTTGACACCTAGCACACAACACTTGCAGCCTGTGGGGTGCTTTAACAAGCAGGTAAATCAGCGGAGACTGTTTTGCAGCCAGGCTGATGCTGGGTGATTAAAAAGCAGGGTCACAACAAGGAGTTTATGCTGTTCTTTCTTGCTTGTCATCCGACTGTCCGCTTACACTGTTCTAAAAAAAAAAAAAACCACCAAAACGGGGTAAGCATCTTTAATACCTTTATTATAAATGGAAGGCACAAAACAGGCCAGCAACAGAGACTGTCCAAGAGGAAGACTTTGTGCTTTATAAACAAACAAGAAATTACCCTTAGGTAGGTGTGATAATCCTTCCCTAATGCATTTTTTGGAGTGCAAAAATATTTTGTTCCCTTCTTGCTCTTCTCTCCAGGACAAAGGCAGAATAGCCAACTGGAAAGTTAGACCAGGGAGGTCAGTTTGTTCCATACTGAGAAAGACAAGCCTGTAAAACAAACTAGGCAGGTTTTCTTTGGACTAGTTATCTTCCTTCAGCAAAGGCAAAGTTTATGACACTTGTTGGCATGTATTTCCAGACCCCCAGCTACCGTGACTGTAGTGCATCTGTAATTCTTTTGTACAAAAAGACTTCAAAATCTCGTAACGCAAAAACTTTACTAGCACCCTGGAGAAAAAAGAAATCTAAAAATCTTGCCAACTTCTATTACAGACCTGCTGAGTGCACCAGAGTTACTCATTTTTATTCAGGCTTTCAGGGGCTAGTTCAGTTGGTTTCTGTTCAGCACTTGGATCGCCATATTGGCAGATGTCAGTTAAAAAAAAAAAAAAAGCTTTGGAGATCTTTTTTAAAATGAGACTGCTTTTTATGGCATTTAGGGCTGTGAGGTATCCTTGGTTTTTGCTTTCTTCCCATTCCTTAGACCAGATCCATTCATACCCTGAACAGCGTTCTGGGTCTGTTCAGGAAAATGGAAGGCAACAAGCAAAATGATGAGCGCCTTGGGCATTCAAAAGAGCTCAGTCTGGAAAAGATTTCAAGTCCAACTTCCATGCTAAGGAGCACCAGTAATTTTTAGAAGTAGATGCAGAGGAATCTGCATGGCACTAAGCGTGTTTCTGAAGGTGCTAAAGGTCGGAAGTGACGATTCCTCTCAATACTAAAGAAGAGAAGGAAACCTTGCACTTAACTACTGTTTTTATTCCCTTTGTCAAGCAGTCAAAACCAACAACTAATACGAGAACCCAACTTTTCCCCTCTTTACTTTAGATTTGGGAAAATTCCCTGCCAAAATAATACTTCCTGGAAAATTCACTAGTGTTTGTGTGAGTAAAAGGTTCCAACCTTTTATTATTAATTTGTAAGAACTATTTCATCCGCTTTTGTCCAGAAGAGTCAGAAATAATTTGCACAGAAATGTGCAGCATTTTAATGAAAGGATTCAGAATCACTCTAATTTGAACTTTATCTGGTCTGGTTGCAGGTTTTATGACATTTAGTGTCTTAAAAAAAAATCAAAATATCTGACTTCACATCAGAAAAAAAAACCTGCTTGTGGCTAAATAAAATCTGTTGCAGCTCTGGTCATTGAAAAATCATTGGCTGTTAAATTGGACCTAAGTCATCTTTTCTAACCTTTCATGATCTTGCAGCAATGGATGATGATGGATATATGGATTAGGGAACAGCACGTGATGGCAAACCTGTGGTATTTGCTACAGCGCAGAAAGAAAACAAATTGCTTCCAAAAAATCAAACTAATTCAAAATTCTTGGTATCATGCAGCCATGCCACTGGCAAAGTGAGCATTGCCCTGCCTCTCAAAGCTTGCTGTATCCTTGATCTGCTGTCTTCCTGCTGTTAATTGATTGCAACTCTACGTGTCTGATCAGGGCTACGAGTTGTTCTCCATATGGATACCATACAACATATACTGTGCACGCTTGTGTGTATAGATATGTTTATCCTGTATGCATGTACATATGTATGCATATTTGTGTGCTGGCCCCCAGATCACTCATGGTATAAAGCATTGGCCTCGAAGGCATACTCATCAAAATATTTGGTAGATCCTCCATTTTTTTCTAGTTCCCTCAAAATGAGAGAGTTTTTACGCGCTCTCTGTGTCAAAAAGGCAAAACTTCTGATTTCCACTGTCGCTCTCGCTAACTTTCTATCACTCACTCCTCGTGTGTGTGTCTAAACACATATGTGTGTATGCGTATGCACATTTGTGTATTTCTATGCACTGGTGTGTTTTTTGCTGTACAGGTAATAAAGATGGGGAAAGGTTTTAGTGTTTTCTTAATAGGTGAAGAAATCTTGAAGACCAGAGATTGGAACATACTGAATTTTGAATTAAAAAAAAAAAAAAAAGTCAAATTGTCTGGCTGTGGAAGATGGATCCTCATTTTTGCAGCCACTTTGAATCACGAGTTCATCTCTAAAGGCACTGGGTTTTTTTGTTTTTGTTTTGTTTTGTGGGGTTTTTTTTTTTGTTTTTATTTTTTGAAGAGCTAACTAACCCTGGCTGTCTCCAGTCTGAGAGAGTGTTCAGATGGACTTGCTTCCTCCATTAGTTATAAGCTGTTTAAAAGCACATCCTATGTTTGAATTGTGGATGAGAAGCTCCCTTGGCAAAGTGAGGAGGCAAATTCTTCCTACCCCTTTATCATTAATTCACGGATTCAGTGTTGGTTCGGCCTCCAGGAGAAGTTAACTGGAAGTCTTTGAAGATCAATAACTTTGCTGAGGTTGTCCAGGTAGGTGAACTCGAAGACCCACAGTGACTGGAACATGCTATTTAATGCGTCATACTGCATTCTGTAGAAGTTACTCGTAGCCATAGTTGATCATTGCCTTGCATGTATGATCAGGTGGTTTTTGAAGAAGTGACTCCATTTTCAGGCTTCCAGGTGTGCTCCAAGGCATATTATTGAGGACGTGGAAGAGAACACTTGCTGACAAAGCTCCTGGCAGCTTTACAGAACTTTAGTTTAATATTGTGTTAGTTCCCGTAACAGCTGATTTCAAGGCATTGCTCTCCTCAAGAGACTAATTTGATGAACAGAAGAAAGCTGGAAAAATGCTTGTTACTCATTATTTTTCACTTGTTGGTACTTTGTTTAGGGTTACTTTTAAAAAGAAGATTTCACTGATCACAAGCCAGTGGAAGACTTTCAGCCCAAGCAAGGGTGAAGACAGCTCTCTCCAAGAGCAGAGGAAGTCCCTGTGGAGAGAACCCGAGCTTGTTATCAGAACTTGTCGGCATGTCTAAACAAGGAGACGATTGCTACTTCTATTTCTATTCTACCTGTACCAAGGTATGGCTGGGTTTCTTTTGCTTTGCTTTGCTTTGTTTTTTTGTTGGTTTTTTTTTTTTTTCATTTTTTTCAGGAAGGGGTAGAGTAGGAGGAGGAGGCACACTGGTCTTTGGTTAACGTGATAACCAGATAGATTCTGAATTCAATCGTAGCAACCTGAGGCAGTAGCATGGACGTTTTTGAGGCTGTACTATATTTTCCTTGTTGGTTTCCTTTTGGTTACAGGGAGACAACTGTTCCTTCCGCCACTGCGAAGCTGCTCTGGGGAACGAGACAGTCTGCACGCTGTGGCAGGAGGGTCGTTGTTTCAGGAATGTCTGCCGATTCAGACACATGGAAATTGACGTGAGTGCCTAAAGATGTGTTCTCAAAATAAATCAACAAAAGCATTTTTCAGTGCTGTAGGTGTGCTGATTGTGCTTTTGCAGGATAGAGTCATTTGCTTTGGAATTACACTGGTTTCTGTTAGCAGGGGAGGGGGTGGGAGGAAGGAGAGGGAAATAAAATCAATGCCTTAGGTATGTCTTAGCAAGATTTTCTTTTATTAGACGCCGACAGTATTGTCTCAACAGATGCAGAATAACCGCTAACTAGACTGCTAAAACCTGCTGGAGCAGGGGGGTAATAAACAGGCTGTACTAGCCTCCTGAGAGCAGGCTTGATAATGATCTATCAAGTCTCTTGTGTCCCGGAGTCCTTCAGATAATGCTGTTCTAGCTGCCTGGGCTAGGAAGCAGTGGGGAAAGTTAAAGGTGCAGAAGAACGAAGTCTCCAAGAAGTAGTTCTGGATAGAGTTAACGTAGGCAATTTAAGATGTTCTTTTTCCCTCTGAATAATCCTAGTATAATCCTAGGTGTATTAGTTTAACCCACCCTAAACTGATGTCTGAGAGTGCCTGTCTTCTCAAACTGAATGATGACAGGGCTAAACGTGCATAGTGGTTACAGCTTCTGCAAACTTTGTGAATATGCCCGGAAATACTATACTTCCGTGATAAACTGACCTTTGGAATGATGTTTCAGCACTGTATTGTGACAGCCCTATCGCTGTCGTGACCTGGAACTGTGCATCTCTTTGCAAACCTTAGGTGCATGTTATCACGAGCTTGTCTTTCTTTCTGTCTTCAGAAAAAGCGCGGTGAGATTCCCTGCTACTGGGAGAAGCAGCCAGTAGGCTGTCAGAAAGCCAACTGTGCTTTTCATCACGCAAAGGGACGTTACATCGATGGAGTCTTCTTACCACCAAGCAAGAGTGAGTTTAGGTCCTTTTTCTTTAAGTATTGAAGAATTAATTTTGCATATTACTTAGTGGGTGCCAATAGTGTAGGAGACGTCAGGTAACCGTCCATTTGTGAGTGCAGGAAAAGGTCTGCAGTTCTAGGTGGTCAGCTAAACCGAGTGTACTGCTGCTGTACTGCTGGTATTTGTTTTCTGCTTTCATGCTCAGCTTCTCTCTGCTTTGTGTGATATTTGCCTTGCAGTTTGCTTTCTGTTGTTTCGTCCTCTGCTGGGTGGTAGGGAGATGTGTTGTTGTTTGAAGGCAAGTCATTGTTCACGGTGTAAACAGTGGCGGGATGGGCAAAAGGAGATGCTGAATTCATTGTCTGTGCAGGTTATCTGCCTTAGCTACCATCTTCGTGCATTGTGGTCAAAGTTTTAAACTGCCATATTACTGATGATCCTCCTCTTCCTCTAGCTACACTGCCAAGTCCGCCTGAGTCCGCGGACGATGATTTGAAAGTGGCTCAGATGTCACTGCAGCAAAACAAACTTTCTGTCCAGTCCAATCCCTCTCCATAGCTAAGGCGGGTGATGAAAGTGGAAAACTCGGAAAATGTCCCAAGCCCTACACACCCTCCAGTTGTAATCAATGCTGCAGATGATGATGAAGATGATGATGGTGAGCATGGTTTGGTTCTTGGAAGGAATTTGTGCTGTAAATGATTGTGTAAGTCTTTGGTTCTTGGAAGGAATTTGTGCTGTAAATCAATGTATAAATCACAGATGACCTGAGGTCTGACTAGCGATAGGGCAGGCAGTCTGGTCAGGTCACTGGTGGCTTTGTCTGGCAGTCAGTGGACAGAACCTGAAATGTTGGAGGAAAGCTTAGAACCACTCTTGGCTTTAGTTGGTCTGTTGTGTAAAGCTCTATGTGAAACTAGGAAGGAAATTCCTTTTTTTTTGTCTGAAGAGTAATATGTTGTGTAGTAGTTAAAGCTGCAGAGAGAATCTAGAGTCCTAGATGTTTTGTCCTAGGGTAGTCTACTTACGAGTTCATCAGGTCAGTGTAGCTGTATTAAAAAAAAAAAAAAAAAAAAAAAGCTTTTTTATAGGAACCATGGACTGAAGTGTCATTGCATGAGCTACATAATCACGAACAATCTGGCCTATGCATAACTGAATAGATTTTTCCCCTTCAGACCAGCTTTCTGCGGAAGGAGAAGAAACTAAAACTCCCGTCCAGCAACCAGCTGAGGAAGGCCAAAATGGATTACGGATGATTTCCACTCGGAAAGCCAGTGCTACTACTGCTAAACAAGGTATTCCAGCACCTGTAGTAGGATAAATCGGAAGGAGAACTTGACAATTAACTCAAAAGCAATGTGGCGTAAAAACACAACAGAATGTAGGGGTGCTGAATGGACTCGGTTATTTCCATGATCTCATTTCTCCCTGATACCATCATGTGCCCATTGGGTCAGAAAGTTGAACTCCTTTTCTTTCCTTTTGGAGAACAAAACAGGGTCACAGCATGGAGTTTAAATGGCTGCACGTGCAGCCTGGCAACCACTGTTGAAAGCCATATCTAACGATAGAGGGATCTAATATCACGTAAATGGATTAAAATTAAAACTACAGTTTTTACCCTGAAGGGTGAAAGGAGGGGCAAAATGCCATTGATTCTATGGTTGTTTCACTTGTGAGGAGTGTTGACAGGGTTTATTCTAAATACTTCTGAAAGTTCCTGAGCACTAAGAAGCCTGAGGATCTGTGGTCCTCAGTGAGTGCCTCTAAGCCTTAGTCTCATTAACTGTTTTCTGTTTTCAGAGGACGGTCTGAATTTTGGAATAAAAACACTTGAAGAAATCAAATTGCAGAAAATGAAGGAAAAAACTAAGAGACACGGTGGTGAGTTAATATTCCCTACTTTCTTACCCTCTTCACCTTCATCCTGTGTGATGATTTTTCTTTCAAAAAAAAATTCTTCCAGTAATACCGGGTAGCTGGCTATGCTTTGGTGAATCCAACTATTTGCCAAAGAAGTGAAATTTGATTGGCTTCAGAATGGCAGGTGATGGTGGCTGGGAGCTGCTTGAGGGATAGACTTCCATGTTTAGCTGGGGGCATCGAGCAACCTGATTCTCAGCCAGCTGGTATTCTAGATGGGAATTCCAAGGGCAACCAGAGGCAAATTAGTCACCTCTCTTATTTGCATGCTCTGGTCACTGTATGTTTGACAGTAATGAATAATTACAGTTTTTTGTTCTTCGTGATAGTTTTTTCTGTTTGGTAAACTTCCTTATGTTTTGCTTGCTCTGAGCAGAAGGTCCTTCAAGATCTTCTCTTCCTCCCGTCGATTCTATGATTTTTCCTGCTCCGGAAAAGGAAAATGTCCGGACAGTGGTGAGAACTGTGACACTGTCTACAGAGGAAGGTAATAATTAATGCTTTTGTTTTGATTTCATTACTCCTAAACTGGAAGGTTAAGCAAGAAGGAAGGCAATTCACCCCTGTTAGCCTCCTGGTGCTGCCGCCTTCTGTTCAAAACATGCTTTTATGCTGAAAGTCCCTGGTTGTACTGGAAAGCTTTGGTGCTCAGGTTAAGTGCAGTAGCAGGAGAAAGAAAAAAATGTGTCAGTATGCAAATAGGGGGATAACTGAAAAACAGGAGAGTAACGAGAAGAAAGAGCTCTAGAGGACAGTGCTATGTAAGAAGCAATTTCTGAAGCTTTAAAGAGGCTGACAGTGGCACGTGTGGACAGTAGTGCGATAGGAGTCTGTGTATAAATTATATTGTTTAGAGTTGTGCAAATTCCTTTGAAAGGGAAAGAAGTGAAGAAGTACTTTTACTCATAGACATTCACCTTAGAAAGGAATATTTCTCAGCATTTGTACCTAATAATATTCTGCTTGCTTATGCAGCTCTGTTCTGCACAAAGTATAGCTGTCAAGCAGACTCAGATTCATTCTCGACTACATTCAGCTGGAATTTGAGGCAAACACTGAGACTATGGATACTTTTTCTAAGTTAATTATAGTTGTAATATGAGTTTGTGTGGTTTAGCTGTCAAAACAGTGTCTTGCTGGGTTTTTTTGGACATGGGCTAACAGTATACTATTTCTATTGGCTACTGGTCTCTATGAAATAGAAAAATTTTACTTTTGTTTTAGGGGAGGAACCTGTGGTTCGACTAGATCTTGCTGAGAAACAAGGAAAACGGAAAGCCTCCGTGGGTAAGAACTTTTTATGAGCTGTTATTTAGGTGCCGCCTTCTCTATATGACTGCATCGAAGAGTATTTTTGACGTGTGAGAGGAAAATGCGTTGCAGTGGAGATCTGTGTTGACTGCAGAAATGGCAAAAAAACCATTTAGCAGCTGAAAGGCAATTTTATGAAAATATGCTTGAAAAATAGAAGCTTGTGGTTGACTGTTCTCAAATCTTCCTGCAAAGAAATGTTCTTAAAATATTCCTTGTTTTCTCTGTCTGAAGCTGATGTAAGCGCCCTTCCCGTGAAGCGCAGCCTTGCTGAAAGGCTGGGGAAGAAGGTGGAGGTTCCGGGAAATGCTGACAAAGCACCAAAGAGAGGTACAGCTACTAAACAGGCATCTGGATGTGATTCACGGGTTTTGTATTTAGGCTCTCTGTTTGTCCTTTTCCTGCGATGTTTCTTTTTGCATGTTGGCTGAGGTCTTAATCACCGGGATTCAAAGTTACCTTTCCTGCCTTGTTTTCAAATGTGAACACAAAGTTGACGTTTATGCAGCCTCCCTAATTTGGTCTTTTTCTGTTTTGCAGTTCAAGTTCCCAAGTCTGTGAAGGAGAGACTAGGATTACCTTCTCAACGGACTAGTACTGCGAAAGGTAACAACTGGCTATTAAATATACTTTCTCCTTCTTCCTTTCCGTGAACTTAGACCGTTTTCATACAGCCCTAAAAAGGAATTCAAATGAAAACAAAGAACTGGTTCCTCTTGCTCGAGTGCTGAAGCTCTTCTGACAGCCACTATCAGAAATCTGCCTCTAGGTGTGTGTTTATTTTCCGCTTGTGCCTTGTCAAGGTTTTAAGCTGCTTCTGTGAACCATCATATACAATTAGAATAGAGCCACTGCCGGGAGCAGGAATTTGAAATGCAGTCTGAAAAAGTAATCAAGTAAACTAGCATTTCTGTGTAGCAACTCTCTCTGGATAGGGCTGGTCTTCAAAATACAACAAGTGGCTCAGAGGAGGAGGAGAATGTTAGGCTATTGTCCTAAGATGGGTTATTGGGAACGCTCAGGCTTAGTTTTCCTTAGTACTGTGACAAATTTTGGAGACTTAAACTATTGTTGGACTCTCTTTAAATGCTGGTGCTTCTCATTTCTTGATGATGACAGGGAAGGCTGCTAAGCCAAAGGGAGAGATCCATGTGAAAACACTGGAGGAAATCCATCGTGAGAGAGCTCTTCGAGAAAGTCAAGCCAAAGCCCAGGCTGAATGGCATGGTAAAACCAAAGATCCCAGCGCAGGGGCAAAAATTGAGGGTGAGCCCAAGAAGCAGAGTGTGCTCACTCTTTCCGGGCCCAGCAAAGTGCAGTCGAAGGAGCCGGCAGGTAAAGCCAAGCCAGAAGGAGAAGTGCGTGTTAAAACCCTGGAAGAAATAAAGCGCGAGAAAGCTCTGCGGATGCAGCAGAGTGGAGGAAATGTGCCAGCTCCCCCAGCACAACCTGGACCTGCCCCAGCCGGGCAGAAATCGTTATGGAACACAAAGCTATCAGGTAATAAGATGCTTTAATACCTGCCCCGGTGAGGTGCTTCCCATATTGAGCAAGTTCCATTTGCTCAGGATCTGCTTTGCTTTTTCCTTCAATGCGGAGGATAAAAGAGTTTAAGGCTACAAAGTTCAAAGGCAAAGAAGGGCCAGAACGTGCAACCATGTCTGTTTTCGTTAATTACGTGATGGTATTCTGTATTTCCCACTAGAAAATTAACACATTGAGGGGCTTTTTAGTCTAATTTTGGTATTCTGTTTTTTTCTGCCATCTGTTTATGGTATGAAGTCCTCCCTGTGTTGAGTTCAAGTTCACCTTCCTCTTTGGCATGTGTTGCTTAGCTTGACACGTGTATGTGTTTGTAAAGCATGCATCAGCATCTTAATGTGGGGGGCCAGTTTCTGTCAAAAATGACAGAGGATCAAAGGCCTCGTTGTTAACATTATATCAACTTTGTAAAATGAGATTGTGTGAGGGAGATAAGGAGGGCTTAAAGGCTGCATGCACTGCACATTGTAGCCTTTCTCTCTGTCTCACGGGACACGAGGAAATAAACACACAAAGAAAACAAGTACCCAGCTTTCTTTCGTTTCTTCTCCTGCCAGCCAGACGTTAGGTCAGGAATGGGAGACTAGAATATGACTCTACAAATTTGGATTTTGTAGAACAACTTAATAAATTTTGTGGGACATCACTGCAGGGGAGAGGAAGCTGGTACAACAGTTGCATACACTCTCTTGTCTTACTATACCTGCTGCTTTTCCTTTCCTAGAGGGAGCAAGACTTTAAATACAAAAGCTGTCAACATTTGTGAATCTTACTAGACTTCATACAACGTCTTAGAGTATTGCTTGCACTTGGGATCGCTCTGTGTCTGAGTTTCCCTCGTCCTGGATTATGATTTACTGTAGCCATTCACTTTCTTTGTTCCTTTGTATGGATTGTTGGTAGACGGAGTTTACTATGTGGAAGATATTGCTGAGAATCCAGGCAATGGCAGTGTAATTCTGCTGGCCAAATACAGTTAACTGTGTAGAAGGGCCGTGGAAATGAGGAAGAGAACGTGGATTTTTCATGAGGCAGAGCAAGACTGTATCAGTTCTCTCTTCCTTTTACTCTAGCCAACTTTAACATGTTTGCGAAGCCTTGGGATGGGAAAGTCGCTTCCCCCAAGAAGAAGGCACTGAAACGTAAGGCACCTGGCAGTTTTCCCTCTGCTGTAGCAGCTGTGAAACCACGGACTGCCTCCGACGCTGACACAATGGGACCTCCAGCCAAAAAAGCAGCTATGGTAAGGACAGGGGCTAATGCAGAAATGGATCCCTTGTAAAATTTATACCCTCCTCTAGGAGAAAAGATGGAAAACTCAAATGTTCTACAGGCCTTCTGTTTCCTTTTAAATCCAGTAGCTGCCTACAGAATTCTTGTAGTACCCTTCCATATTTATTAGATTAATGGCACTATTTACTTAGTCCTCTGTGATTCTGTGATTTCTCTGGTGTGGAGGATTTTGTCCATTAATGCTGTGTTCTTAAAAGACACAAGATCATTAGTAACCTCCAAGTGAATATTAACTTTCTTCAGGAGCACCTTGGTTTTGTATTTTGGCTAAGGCTCCGCAATGCCAGAGGAGAAGCAGCATGGAGGAAAAAGCTAGTAAGGAATCTTTTACCCATGAGTCCTAAACACTGTTTTGCTGCTTTCTAGGCTGTTCCAGCCACGCTGGAGCACGTCCCAGCCACCAGACTTGAAGAAAATCCCCAAAACAGGTGATGACCACAACTTGTTCTTTTTCTCAATCGGTGTATATCCCCAGTGAAACATAAGTTCTGTCACAGGTGGGGAAAAAAGGAGGGTTCTGAGATAATTAAAGCCCAAATCCATCAGAGGATAAGTCACTTATTTATCTTATAAGATAAATAAGTCACGTGAAATGACTTTCTAGCAGCTAGCAGGAATGCTTAATTAGACTTACTTTCTTTAAATGCTGCAAGTCGGTACAGCTTTCCAGTGACTTCTTGCTCTGTCTGAATACCTAAATGAGGATGAGGTGAAGTTCTTCTACTTCCTCGTGAGGTGATAAATGATGAGTAGTGTCCTCTGCCTTTTGGTCCTCAAGAATGCCACCCGAACAAACATACAAGGTGACAAGAGTGCAGGGAGAGCAGAGGGAAGTGATGGCTGCAGATCAGCTTCCTGTAGTGGGGAGCAAACTCTGCTGAGTGTGCCGTGGGAAAAATGACTAACTTAGTAAACAGATATTTGCAGATGGAGACTTCTTAACATTTTTACAGGAAAATTAAGCAAGGTGGCAAAGTGCCTCTTGCTACAAAAATTGAACCATCTCTGCTAGACTCCGGGTGCTCTGGCTTCACAGAGAAACCCCCAAACTGAAAAATGTACCTGCTAATATATTGGGCTCTAAATGTAGCCCTGGGTTAATTGAATAACAATCCCTGGGTAAGATTGAAGTGCAGGAGGGGTTGGCTACGGTTTTAAGAGCCGGTTTGCAGAAAAGGGATTTCCCGTTAAGAAATGGCATATACTGATTGTTCTCTTCCTTGCTCTGCCAAGACCTGAAGCACATCTTGGAAGCCAGGCAGAATCCGTGGAGCCAATGGAGTTCTCAAGCTCGACTTCAGCTTCTTCCCAGCTAGAAGAAGCAAGGACACGCCGGCTGAGTTCCACAGGCAACGCGCCCGTATCTGTAGACGAGGATTTAGAGATGCTACTTTGGGAACTCTCAGACGGCATACTGGAAGCCGAGCTCGACTTGGACCCAGGGAAGGATGAGGATGACCTCCTCCTTGAGCTTTCCAAGATGATTGATGATTGAACTGCATAGTCCTATGGTATATTAAAAAAAAAAAAAAAAAAAAAAGAAAACAACTCTTCTTCTTGTTGGATACCCTGAGGTGATCCTTTTTCTAACTGAGGCTTTGCAATGAGACTTAAAGCACAGTTGGAACTGGTAGAAATTGGCAGGATCTGCACTCAGTTGTCCTAAGTTTTCCTGCTGGTCAGAGTTAAGGTCTTGTGCATAGTTCCGTAAGTATAGGTGGCTACCTTTGATATCAAGAGGACAAAACACTTGCTTCTTTTGGCACAGAAAGATGTCCATCGGCACGCTGTGGTGGCTGTGAATTGACGTAGTGATGGAGCGATGCTCTGAAGGCTTAAACGGAAAGCTTCTTCCTTCCGCCCCCCCTTGGCACAGCTCGATGTTGGGCACATTGTGAAGCCTGGGTGTTCTGATTTCTCGAACAGTTGATACACAAATCCCGGAGTTACTATGTCAACTCTTGACTTTTATTTGTGTATGCCATTGTTTTGACTGTAATCTTTTCAGATGATGAAGCTGTAGGGGCGGGAGGGAGCAAAATAATTATTCTAGCGTTGTGGACCAAACATGCTGCCAGGAATGGTGGTGGTGGGGTCAGCCCACCCGGCCTTACTTTCAATTATCAGGGATGATAAAATGGTGTGAAAAGCAGCAGCTCTGCGATACGGCTACGCTACCCCCACTCCCTTCTCTTGTGCTGTACCAAAGTTCCCCCAAGCTTTGGTTGGTGCTTTTTGCTGGTGACAGTAGGACTCCAGGGCGAGTAGTCGGGACTCTCCTGCAGTAACTGGGTCAATTAAGGGTTGGTTTAAGTGCCTCCTGGTTATTAAAATAGCTCCCCTGAGCTGCTGGCTCTGCTGTCTGCTACAGCAAATGTTCGGGTGCCATCAGCGTCGCACTGGGGCGTGGGCACTGGCCCTGCGGAGGAGAGCTGAGACTCGCGTGTATTGTGTACCCTGCCGCCAGTCATCGTTTTCCCCTAGCAGATCTATTTTGAATCATTTCCCTAAATTTTAGAGGAACTTTAGGCTCTTTGTGCTATGATTTGTGAAGCTGTAGGGGCCCTCAGGCATTTGCTGCTGGCAGAGGAAAACCGCTTGTCGAATTTGTTGTAAATACTTTCTGTTTGGACAACAACGCCTGTGTGTGTGTGTGTGTGTGCATGCTTTGACGACCCCCTGCGACGCCCCAGCTCCGCGAGGGAAGCTTTGAAGCGGCTCTGGGAAAACCTCTGCGGAAGAAACCGCTGCTAGTGACTTGCAGAAAAGGGACTCCACAATCAGTGAGATTGTAAAGTAGGTATGTTTATTCAGCGCTGGGCAGCACGGGAGGTCGTGGGCATGAAGATTGATGACTCTTCCTCGTCACCGCTAGTTGACCTCTTGTCTTTGCACAGACTCAGTTGCTCCTTGGCTCTTGTCCATCTGCAGGACCAGTTTCTCCCAGTTTCTTAAGACAGGCTCACTCTCTTATTAGGAGACTGACCTTGGTAAGGGGCCCAAGGCTTCTTGCTTTAGTTAATTGGCACAATGCACCATAGTTAGCAAAGACGCTAAGTAGCATCCTAGTTTAACGCCGTCAGCGCTCTATCTCTACTTGATAAGATTCTCCTAACTCCCTCTCTCACTGGAGCCCACGCAGCCCTCCGTCCTGCCGAAGGACTTCACGGGGACTTCTGCCGGCTCCGGGTGCCCGCACACAGACAGAAATGGCTTTGAGAGAAAACAATCAGGAGGAGGAGAGCTCAGAGACTGCGGCCGGCTTCGGCCACCTTCCCCTCGCTTTCCCTCTCCGTGTTCAAACCGAGCACTGTTCTGCCGTCAACCTTCGCTGCCTCTGCCCGCGGCGCTGGGCTTTCGCGTGTGCCATTGCTCCTCTACATATTTTATCCTTCCTTTTGTAAGGAATGGTCCAGCAATTTGTGTCACTAAGGGATTTGAAGGGTTACCATCGAGGCCCGGGTCTAGGTGATAAGAGAACAAAGGGGTTTTTAGGGAAAAGTGCTGACTACTGCAGGGGATGTTGCTAGAGTTTCTGAAATCCGGCGCAGAGGCTCCCAAACGAGGAGGAAGGGGGAGCTGAAGGACAATTGAAGGACAAAAGCCTGAGAGGAAGACAACCAGCATTCAGCCCGAGCAAGCCCCGAGAGACCACCAGAGACTGGTACGCAGGCGCCCCTGGGAGGGGTTTTGGATTCCGGAAACCAATTCTAATAACCCTGCCTCTTCTCGAAGTAGTAATGAATATGTATTAGCCTGGGAGCATCAAAACCAGCCGCCTTACGTAACAGGCGTGCGTCCTGGGGGAGCAGAGACTCCCGGCGCACCCAGCGCTGCTTGCTTGCCTCTATTCGTTTAATAAATTGTAAACTTTGATTGTAATCCTATTTGGATTTATAACAGCCATTTATAACAGTTTTTATATTTGTATTTTATTTAAGGCTGTCTTGCCCCCCTCCCCCCCCAGCCTCGCTGCTCGCCAATAAAGCTGGCGCAGGGGCTAAGGGATTTGAAGGGCCTGCTTGTACACCTAAGGGATTTGAGGGCCTGCTTGTACACCTTTGGGGACTGCCTCTTTTGGGGGGGGGTGGGGGGGTGTTAGGAGCTGCTTGTATACTTTTTTAGGCATTCCTCTGAGAGGGGGTTGGGAGCTTCGTGTATACTGGGGGGGGAGGGCCTCCCTCGAGGTGGAAGCGGGGGGGGTTGGAGCGTTTCTACACTGTAGGGGCCTGCCTGTACACTTTTGGGGCCTGCCTTGGAGGGGTTGGGAACTGCTTGTACACCTTTGGGGCCTGCGTCTGCGCGGGGCGGGGGGGGGTTGGGGGGTTGGAGCTGGTTTTAACCTTTCGGGCTTGCATCTGGAGGGGGTTGGGGCCTGCCTTTGGGGGGGTGGTTGTGAGCTGCTTGTATACTGTAGGGGCCTGCTTGTACACCTTTGGGGCCTGCGTCTGGGGGGGGGTGGGAGCTGCTTGTACACTGTTAGGGCCTGCCTTGGGGGAGGGGTTGGGGCATGTGCCTTGGGGGCATGGGGTTGGGAGCTGCTTCTACGCTGTAGGGGTCTGGGTCTTGGGGGGTTGGGGCTGTTTGTACACCTTTGGGGCGTGCCTCTGGGGAGGATGGGGAGTTGCTTGTACACCTTTGGAGCCTGTGTCTGGGGGGGGGTTGGGGCCTGTGCCGGGGGGGTTGGGAGCTGCTTGTACGCTCTAGGGTCCTCTGGCAGGCTTTGGGGCCTCCCTTTGAGGGGGGCAGTTGGGAGCTGGTTGTACACCTTTGGGGCCTGAGTCTGGGGTGTGGGGGCTGGGGCTGAGGCCTGGGGCCTGGGGCATGCATCTGGGTGGTGGTGGTGGGGGGTCCAGTTCATGGGGGGGGGGGGTTGGGAGCTGCTTGTGGACAGTTGGGGTCTGCATCCGGGTGTGGCTGGGGTCTGCATCCGGGTGTGGCTGGGGCCTGCTTGTAGACTTCTGCAGCCTGTGTCTGGTGTTTGGGGGCTTTTCTGTAGTGTTTGGGGATCGCATTTTGGCTTTGGGATGTGTCTAGAGCTTCTGGGGCCTAGCTGTAGTGCTTGGGGCCTGCGTCTGGGGCTTTTCTGTAGCATTTTGGTAGCGTGTTTGTGATTTGGGGTCTGTATCCAGGGTTTTGCCTTTTTTGTAGTTTTCAGCTTTGTGTCTGTTTCTTTGTTGGTTGCCTGGGGTTTGGGGTTTGGATCATTAGTCAGTGTCATTAGCGTCGGGGGGTTGATATGAAGGGTTAGGGTTGTGGTTAGAGTTGTTAGGGTTAAAGAGAATAAGGATTTTAGGGTAAGGGGATCAAGGTTGTGGGAATAAAAATGTTTTTGCACAGAGTTACATCGTTTAGAGGGAAGGAAGGTGGTATTGATATATGCTTGCAGTGATAAGAAAGCTTAACAGACAACCATGTAAAATGCAGACAACCAGAATCCTTAGAGCAATTGGGTGGAAATCACGGTGTAAGAAACATTACCACCTCAAAGAGGAAAACAGTCAAGAAAAAAATAAAATTGACTAGTAACAGGCCAGCAGCTGTGTATTTTCTGTGAAGCACTGGATAGATTGTGAACATGGATTACCCAGTCAATGGGGAAACTGGGGAGGGTCCTGGTCACCGAGAGGAAAAAAAAAATTATATAAACTGTGTTATGGAACTAGTAGGTGGCTTGTGGGACGCCTGCCATTGCAATCGTGAATAAAAATGCTACCTCACTGAGATACTTGCCTGAGCCTATGGTATTGGTTACAGAGTGTTTCTAATAAGGTGTTAGGGTTTTAAGGTTTCAGGGCTAAGGCACTAGGGTTGGGTTTCAGGGTTAGGTTTTCCAGGGTTTAGGGTTAGGATTTTAAGGTTGTTAGGGTTGGAGTTATAAGGGTTAGGGTTTGGGGGTTAGTGTGTTAAGGTTTTAAAGTATTTTGTGGTTTTAGTGTTGATAGGGTTTTTAGGGTTAGGGTCTTAGGGTTTTAGTTATGGTCAGGTATTTAGGGTTAGGGTTTTAAGGTCTTTTTTTTTTTTTTTTAAGGTTAGGGTCTCCAGCGTTAGGGCTTTGAGAATCTTTACGTTTTGGGTTAGGGTTTAGAGGGTCTTAATTTTTAGGGTTAGGGCTTTTAGGCGTAGGTCTAGTGTGGTAAATTTTATCGGGTTAGGACTGTAAGGGTTTTTAGGGTTAGGGTTTCTAGGGTTTGTTGGGGTAGGGGTTAGGGTTAGATCCGTGGGAGCCGTAGTGTTAGGGGTCAGGGTTCTTAGGGGTAAGGCCCAATATTAGGGTGGAAGGCCAAACTAAGGGGGAAGCCCCCCCCAAAATTGAAGGGTCGAAGCCCCAATTTAGGGGAAGAAACGTCAAAATTGTGGGGTCCCCCAAAATTGGGCGGAAGAGCTCTTAATATTGGGGGAAACCCAAAAAAGGAGGGTGGGGGACTCTAAAATTGGGGGGACCCCCCAAATTGGTTGTGTCCCCCCCCAAATTGGTTGTGTCCCCCCCAAAATTGGTTGTGTCCCCCCCAATTAGGGGAGGAACCCCCAAAATTGGGTGGGCGAACCCCCATATTGGGGGGCAGAACACTTAAATGGAAGTGTGAAATTCCAGAATTGAATGTGGACCCCCCAGAACAGTCTTCAGGGGTTTAGTGTGGTAAATTTTATCGGGTTAGGGCTGTAAGGGTTTTTAGGGTTAGGGTTTCTAGGGTTTGTTGGGGTAGGGGTTAGGGTTAGATCTGTGGTTGCCATAGCGTTAGGGGTCAAGGTTCTTAGGGGTTAGGCCTAATATTAGGGCGGAAGGCCAAAATAAGAGGGTGGGAGCCCCCCCCAAAATTGAAGGGTTGAAGCCCCAAGTTAGGGGAAGGAACGTCAAAATTGTGGGGTCCCCCAAAATTGGGCGGAAGAACTTTTAATATTAGGGGGGAACCCAAAAAAGGAGGGTGGGGGACTCTAAAATCGGTTGTGTCCCCCCCAAATTGGGGGAGGAACCCCCAAAATTGGGTGGGCGAACCCCCAAATTGGGGGGAAGAACACTTAAATGGAAGTGTGAAATTCCAGAATTGGATGTGGACCCCCCAGAACAGTCTTCAGGGGTTTAGTGTGGTAAATTTTATCGGGTTAGGGCTGTAAGGGTTTTTAGGGTTAGGGTTTCTAGGGTTTGTTGGGGTAGGGGTTAGGGTTAGATCCGTGGTTGCCATAGGCTTAGGGGTCAAGGTTCTTAGGGGTTAGGCCTAATATTAGGGCGGAAGGTCAAAATAAGAGGGGAGGAGCCCACCCAAAATTGAAGGGTTGAAGCCCAAAGTTAGGGGAAGGAACGTCAAAATTGTGGGGTCCCCCAAAATTGAGCGGAAGAGCTCTTAATATTGGGGGAAACCCAAAAAAGGAGGGTGGGGGACTCTAAAATTGGTTGTGTCCCCCCCAAAATTGGTTGTGTCCCCCCCAAAATTGGTTGTGTCCCCCCCAATTAGGGGAGGAACCCCCAAAATTGGGTGGGCGAACCCCCATATGGGGGGGGCAGAACACTTAAATGGAAGTGTGAAATTCCAGAATTGAATGTGGACCCCCCAGAACAGTCTTCAGGGGTTTAGTGTGGTAAATTTTATCGGGTTAGGGCTGTAAGGGTTTTTAGGGTTAGGGTTTCTAGGGTTTGTTGGGGTAGGGGTTAGGGTTAGATCCGTGGTTGCCATAGGCTTAGGGGTCAAGGTTCTTAGGGGTTAGGCCTAATATTAGGGCGGAAGGCCAAAATAAGAGGGGGGGAGCCCCCCCCAAAATCGAAGGGTTGAAGCCCAAAGTTAGGGGAAGGAACGGCCAAATTGTGGGGTCCCCCAAAATTGGGCGGAAGAACTCTTTAATATTAGGGGGGAACCCAAAAAAGGAGGGTGGGGGACTCTACAATTGGGGGGGACCCCCAAAATTGGTCGGGTCCCCCCAGATTAGGGGAGGAACCCCCAAAATTGGGTGGGTGAACCCCCAAATTGGGGGGAAGAAGACTTAAATGGAAGTGTGAAATTCCAGAATTGAATGTGGACCCCCCCCAGACCTGGGGAGGAATCCCCAAACTTGGGGGGGACCCCCAAAATTGGGGTTAAAGCCCCAGATCCCGGGGAGCTAAGCCCCAAATTAAGGGAAGGAACCTCAAACATGTGGTGAGAACCCCAACATTGGGGGAAAGAACCTTAATATTAGGGTGGCAGGCCAAGAAAGGATGGTGGGGGCCTCCAAAATTGTGGGGGGCTTGGAATTGGGGGGAATCCCCAAAATGGAGGGGGAACCCCAAAAGTGGGGGGGGGGCGAGGCACCAAATTAGGGGAAGGAACCCCAAAATTGCGGGGAAGAACTCTGAAATGGAGAGCTGAAAACCCGAAATTGAGGGGAAACCCCCCAAAACGGCGGGAAAACCCTCCATAAACACGAAACCGGTAATGTAACAGAGCAAAAAATGGCGTCCTACGGCAAGGTGCGAGGCTCAATTTTCTGGGGAGTGCTGGGAAATGTAGTTCTTGGCCACCGGGTTTCCGGGAGTCCATATTGTTTTCCCAGAGCATGCCGGGAGATGTAGTTCTCGGACACTGGGCTTCTGGGAGGCCATGTTGGTTTCCCATCTTTGCTAGACTCCGGGTGCTCTGGCTTCACAGAGAAACCCCCAAACTGAAAAATGTACCTGCTAATATATTGGGCTCTAAATGTAGCCCTGGGTTAATTGAATAACAATCCCTGGGTAAGATTGAAGTGCAGGAGGGGTTGGCTACGGTTTTAAGAGCCGGTTTGCAGAAAAGGGATTTCCCGTTAAGAAATGGCATATACTGATTGTTCTCTTCCTTGCTCTGCCAAGACCTGAAGCACATCTTGGAAGCCAGGCAGAATCCGTGGAGCCAATGGAGTTCTCAAGCTCGACTTCAGCTTCTTCCCAGCTAGAAGAAGCAAGGACACGCCGGCTGAGTTCCACAGGCAACGCGCCCGTATCTGTAGACGAGGATTTAGAGATGCTACTTTGGGAACTCTCAGACGGCATACTGGAAGCCGAGCTCGACTTGGACCCAGGGAAGGATGAGGATGACCTCCTCCTTGAGCTTTCCAAGATGATTGATGATTGAACTGCATAGTCCTATGGTATATTAAAAAAAAAAAAGAAAAAAGAAAAAAAAGAAAACAACTCTTCTTCTTGTTGGATACCCTGAGGTGATCCTTTTTCTAACTGAGGCTTTGCAATGAGACTTAAAGCACAGTTGGAACTGGTAGAAATTGGCAGGATCTGCACTCAGTTGTCCTAAGTTTTCCTGCTGGTCAGAGTTAAGGTCTTGTGCATGGTTCCGTAACTATAGGTGGCTACCTTTGATATCAAGAGGACAAAGCACTTGTTTCTTTTGGCACAGAAAGATGTCCATCGGCACGCTGTGGTGGCTGTGAATTGACGTAGTGATGGAGCGATGCTCTGAAGGCTTAAACGGAAAGCTTCTTCCTTCCGCCCCCCTTGGCACAGCTCGATGTTGGGCACATTGTGAAGCCTGGGTGTTCTGATTTCTCGGACAGTTGATACCCAAATCCCGGAGTTACTATGTCAACTCTTGACTTTTATTTGTGTATGCCATTGTTTTGACTGTAATCTTTTCAGATGATGAAGCTGTAGGGGCGGGAGGGAGCAAAATAATTATTCTAGCGTTGTGGACCAAACATGCTGCCAGGAGTGGTGGTGGTGGGGTGAGCCCACCCGGCCTTACTTTCAATTATCAGGGATGATAAAATGGTGTGAAAAGCAGCAGCTCTGCGATACGGCTACGCTACCCCCACTCCCTTCTCTTGTGCTGTACCAAAGTTCCCCCAAGCTTTGGTTGGTGCTTTTTGCTGGTGACAGTAGGACTCCAGGGCGAGTAGTCGGGACTCTCCTGCAGTAACTGGGTCAATTAAGGGTTGGTTTAAGTGCCTCCTGGTTTTTAAAATTGCTCCCCTGAGCTGCTGGCTCTGCTGCCTGCTACAGCAAATGTTCGGGTGCCGTCAGCGTCGCACTTGGGCGTGGGCACTGACCCTGCGGAGGAGAGCTGAGACTCGCGTGTATTGTGTACCCTGCCGCCAGTGATCGTTTTCCCCTAGCAGATCTATTTTGAATCATTTCCCTAAATTTTAGAGGAACTTTAGGCTCTTTGTGCTATGATTTGTGAAGCTGTAGGGGCCCTCAGGCATTTGCTGCTGGCAGAGGAAAACCGCTTGTCGAATTTGTTGTAAATACTTTCTGTTTGGACAACAACGCCTGTGTGTGTGTGTGTGTGTGTGTGTGTGTGTGTGCGTGCTTTGACGACCCCCTGCGACGCCCCAGCTCCGCGAGGGAAGCTTTGAAGCGGCTCTGGGAAAACCTCTGCGGAAGAAACCGCTGCTAGTGACTTGCGGAAAAGGGACTCCACAATCAGTGAGATTGTAAAGTAGGTATGTTTATTCAGCGCTGGGCAGCACGGGAGGTCGTGGGCATGAAGATTGATGACTCTTCCTCGTCACCGCTAGTTGACCTCTTGTCTTTGCACAGACTCAGTTGCTCCTTGGCTCTTGTCCACCTGCAGGACCAGTTTCTCCCAGTTTCTTAAGACAGGCTCACTCTCTTATTAGGAGACTGACCTTGGTAAGGGGCCCAAGGCTTCTTGCTTTAGTTAATTGGCACAATGCACCATAGTTAGCAAAGACGCTAAGTAGCATCCTAGTTTAACGCCGTCAGCGCTCTATCTCTACTTGATAAGATTCTCCTAACTCCCTCTCTCACTGGAGCCCACGCAGCCCTCCGTCCTGCCGAAGGACTTCACGGGGACTTCTGCCGGCTCCGGGTGCCCGCACACAGACAGAAATGGCTTTGAGAGAAAACAATCATGAGGAGGAGAGCTCAGAGACTGCGGCCGGCTTCGGCCACCTTCCCCTCGCTTTCCCTCTCCGTGTTCAAACCGAGCACTGTTCTGCCGTCAACCTTCGCTGCCTCTGCCCGCGGCGCCGGGCTTTCGCGGGTGCCATTGCTCCTCTACATATTTTATCCTTCCTTTTGTAAGGAATGGTCCAGCAATTCGTGTCACTAAGGGATTTGAAGGGTTACCATCGAGGCCCGGGTCTAGGTGATAAGAGAACAAAGGGGTTTTTAGGGAAAAGTGCTGACTACTGCAGGGGATGTTGCTAGAGTTTCTGAAATCCGGCGCAGAGGCTCCCAAACGAGGAGGAAGGGGGAGCTGAAGGACAATTGAAGGACAAAAGCCTGAGAGGAAGACAACCAGCATTCAGCCCGAGCAAGCCCCGAGAGACCACCAGAGACTGGTAGGCAGGCGCCCCTGGGAGGGGTTTTGGATTCCGGAAACCAATTCTAATAACCCTGCCTCTTCTCGAAGTAGTAATGAATATGTATTAGCCTGGGAGCATCAAAACCAGCCGCCTTACGTAACAGGCGTGCGTCCTGGGGGAGCAGAGACTCCCGGCGCACCCAGCGCTGCTTGCTTGCCTCTATTCGTTTAATAAATTGTAAACTTTGATTGTAATCCTATTTGGGACTCAGCCATTTATAAAACTTTTTATATTTGTATTTTATTTAAGGCTGTCTTGCCCCCCTCCCCCCCCCAGCCTCGCTGCTCGCCAATAAAGCTAGCGCAGGGACCCCTGCCTGCAACCATAGAGACGCGGTCCTCCCGGCCTGCTAGAGCGGCCCCCCACGCTCCTCCAGCATCCCAGCATCCCTTGCGCGCTCCCGCCCGGCCTCAGGGGCTTCCGGAGGCGGCCCAGCAGGGGCGGCGGGAGCAGCGAGGCGGCGGCAGCCATGGCGTACCGCGGGCAGGACCAGAAGGTGCAGAAGGTGATGGTGCAGCCCATCGTAGCCTTCCTGCGGCCGGGGAGCGACGGGGGAGCGGGTGGGGGGCGGCCCCGGCCTCAGGGGTCTCGGCCCGGGCCTTGAGGCCTTGTCTTGGGGCCCTGGGGCCTCGTTGCAGGGTTTGAGGCCTTGTCCTGAGGCCTTGTCCCGGGCCTGGAGCTCTTGTCCCCGTGCTGAGCCCTTCACGCAGCGCCCCAGAACCTCATCTTCCGCTACCTGCAGAGCGTGAGTAGCGCGGGGAGAGGACGGGGAGGGGATGGGGATGGGGATTTGGGGGGGGTGGGGGGAGCGGGGAGGGTCCGGGGATCTCCCTCGCTGAGTTTTCGGCTCCCACCCGTTGCTCGGGGCAGGTTTGTGGGGAATGGAGAGCTGTGCGGCGTGCTGGTGGGTACAAGGAGCTGCTGCGCAGCCCGGCGTTTCGCCCTCGTGTTAACGGGAGTGGGATCGTGCAGCCGGGCGTGCAGGAGTGTTCCCTTGTGACTGGAAACGTGTCCTTCAGCAAACGTGTAGTATTCACCCAGTCATATAAGACTCTAAAATGTCAGACTGTTAATTGAAACTGCCCCTGAGAGTTGCTCCTTGGAGTGTTTGGGAGCTCTAGCGGCTATGGTTAGCGGGTATTTCTGAACACACGAGAGAGAACAAAACTGCTCGCGGTGTTTGTGTTCCAATTTACTCTCCTCCTTCGTTCTGCAGAGCTCGAGGATCCAGGTGTGGCTGAGCAAGTGAACGTGCGGATAGAAGGCTGCATCATCGTGAGTGTCAGCACGACCCCACGTTACGTCGTTAGTTTGTTTTCCCTCATTCACAATCCTATTTTTTCTTGTCAAGAAAAACTAGCCCAAGGGAAAAAAGAAATCGTGCTTCTCTAACAATTAGTCTTCATTGTCCAGCCTGGCTCAGCAAAGCTGACGATGGTTCGTGTTGTTGCTGAACTAATTGCCACTGTTGCCGATTTCTAGGGCTTTGACGAGTACGTGAATTTGGCGCTGGACGACGCAGAGGAGATTCACTCCAAGACAAAATCAAGGAAACAGCTGGGTGTGTCGTGTGTCTGTGCAACCCGAGTGACGCGCGGTCTGAAACCTGCCCGGGTGAGCCTTCTAGGTAGCAGCACTGAGAGGTACCAACCGTGTGACGAGCCTTGCTGTTGAAGTTCAGTGAGCAATTCCTGGCTACATCTCTGTCCCTGATGATTTTTGAGCTGCTGATTTTGCTGAATGAAGGAGAATCTGTCCCTGCCTGAGACCAGTTCTGGTCTTTGAAACGTGTAATACCAGGCGGCCTGCACTCTGCGTGATGGGCAAAACCCTGCTCAACCACACGAAACACTTTCTGAAAACACGAGATTATTCTCAGGTTCTGGGCTCTCTCTAATCCCCTCTTTCCCTTCTCTGTGCTGCAGGCCGGATCGTGTTAAAAGGGGACAGCATCACTCTTCTACAGAGCGTTTCTAAGTAGAATTTGCCATCCTTAGAACAAAGGTGGCTGCCGTGCTGCGGAGTGACTGAGTGCCAGGGGAACGCGGCCCGCTGGTAGATAGGAAGTTATTTGTAACTGGGGTTGCATGCTGAGGTCAAAAGTCATTCCTTTGTGGGAGCGAGTTGTTTGTAGCTTGAAACAATACGTGATGTATTTCACAAATAGCCATTTTTCACATTAACTGTAAATGTAAACCACAAATCTGCTTGTTTTCAGTCTCTTCCTTCTGTGAATGGAGGAGGAGAAATATAGAAGCGTGGGCTTTTCTTTTTGCTGTGGATCTGATAAGTTTCGATAACGCTATGTGCTTTCTTGACCATTACATCTGCATTACGTGGCCAGGGTGGACTCGTTCAGGGCACGGAAGCCCCACACAGTCCTTGAGCTAGCAGGGTGGTAAGGAGGGTGTTGGAGATTTTGCATGCAATTGCAGCCCTTTGTTGCTGCAGTGACAGGTTCCTCAGATTCTTTCTAAACAGGGTTTAACTTGTTGAGAATCTTTTTGGGAGTGCTTATTGTGGATCAGTCAGTAAAAGTATCTTAGTGGGCCCGTGAGGGATTCGGGGCTGTGGTGCAGTAACCCAGTGTTTACAAGTGTTACTGCTACGCATGCTTGTCCAATAACGTCTCCAGATCAGAGAGTGAGAGCGGGCAACTGGTTCGGATTAAATCTGTCACTTTTTGCTGCTTTGGACAGAGCCTGTAGATTAAACCCTTGTGCTGTTCAATAAGCTGGGGTATCAGATGTGTCGGTTGGGTTTTTATCATTTGATTTATTTTTTTTATCCGTTTGGAGATCTGTCTTTTCTGTTTAAGTTTCCCCAAGAGAGCTGAGTTCCTTGATGCATCGACCAAAGAGAAGTTCCCCGGCTGACTTGGGACAGCCAGTCCCCTCGTTTTTCTGATCACAAAAAAAAAAAAAAAAGAAAAAGAAAAAAATCGAAGAAGAAAAATTTTGACTGTAACTGTAACTCAGAAACTAAGATTACCTAAATGGAGAGAAATGAATTTTGATGCACAGGCTGTGCTAGAAATCTGTTAATCAGCATTCAGTTTTTCAGAACTTCAATTTGTGTATCATCATCATGAAAATTAATAAATTCAAGGTGGGAGATCCTTTCCTGAAAGGGAAGGACAGAAATACGAGTCTTGCTGTGGGGCCTACCCAGCGCAGTTCTGCCATTCCGAGAAGTAATACGTCAGGAGTGTCACAGCAGACGTTCCCAGGAAGAAACCTTTGAGGGGCAGCATGACACACTTGATTGGCTAAAGCAGCTTCAGCTGGACAGCCTGCTGCCGGGATGGGTAATTCTAAGTTGTGTTCAAGTTGCTGAGTTCCTTTCAGCATGTAGTAAAGATGTAACGTGCCGATGTCGTTTGGGAACAGGAGGCATTACGTGTCACCAGCAGTGGGCACGTAGGGAACAAAACAGTATCTTACGAGGTCCTCCACATCTGCCTTTCATTTTGTCCTTGGTTTGCCAGCTGGAGCTTTCAGGAGGTGAGGAAGGAGGCTGTCCCAGTGAATAGTTCAGGTGTTGCAGGGTATTTGTGATGCAGTGCTTGTAAAATTTACCTGCCCGCATCTCCTGTTACAGGCAGCCCCCCGCGGGCCCTGTGAGACGGGGAGCTGCTGCCTGGGGTTAGGCCCAAGGTGCCCTGTCAGGCCCAGGGCCGCCCTTCCCCTTGCCCTGCCCTTCCCTCCCGCTCCTCAGCCCTTGCTCAGGCCTTTTGGGCCGTCTGGCCGTCCATCTGGCCCTGTGTCCCTCCGTCCCTGCCGTCTTCCGAGGGAAGCAAAGAGTCCCTGGGCTGCCTTCAGGGGGGAGGTTCTGCTCAGGAAATTAAAGCTTCCCCCTTAACCCGCCTTGCGAGTTATTTTGAGTTCCAACCTTCTGCCTTCCTTTCGTAGCAGTGCCTCTGAGGGGTGCGCTGTAAGGTAGCCGTCATCTGGCGCGCTGCTCCTGCGTTTCCCAAAGGAACTGCCTTCGGGATCTGACTAACTCTGGATGCACGCGGTTGTCACCTTAATTTCTCCGTTAGTTTGCTGAAAACAACCCTCTTGGGTGACCTTTGTGTTTGTTTCTTCAAACTTGGATCGAGGAGGTCTCTGTTTCCTTATGCTGATGTTCACAATGAAAGTGCAGAAGGGATGCTTACTGTTGCCCGGGTCAGTCCTGTTGCCAGGATGGGAATGTTTAGCCTACCGGCCCTCTGGTGTTGTTAGGCTGCACTCGGAGTGTGAGCTCTGGGCCTTATTTGGAAAAGACTGCGTTATTTGAGTGTACAAACCCGAGATATTCTGCAGATAGGTGATTCTCAAACCACGTCAGAACCACCGCTGTGGCGTGTGCTGGAGTCGGACGCGCGTTTGACTGATCAGGCGGAGCAGGTGAATTGAATTTGTTGCTGGATGGCGAGGTGTTCTGGGGGAAGAGCTAGTCTAAGGAAAACTTCCTCTTACTGCCCCTTCCCATCTCAAATGGCCACTGTCTGGGGAAATTGCTTCTTTATGACATTAACTACAACGTTACAGTGAGGATGAGGAATCATCATTACTCCCATAGTTATTTGCTGCCAGGCCGCAGCGTTGATTTCAGAGATTTAAAAAAAAAAAAAAGGAAAAAGAAAGGAAGTATGTATTCTTTCACATACTCTCTTTTCCCTGAGAGTAAATGTTGTAGCTTCAGCAGTACCCTTCCTCTGGAAACGATTCCCAGTGCCTGCTCAGACACTGGGGAGGAAAATGACAGAGAGAACAATGGAGGAGAGCCACCCGATACAAAGAAAGGAAAAAAGGGGTTATGGATGAAGGGAAAGCAACTACATAAAAAATTGGTGCTATCTAAAAATTGGTTAAGGGTTTGGGACCTGCAGGTGCTGCCTACACGTGCGTGTGTTGCAGTCGTGCCTGTTGCCACTGCGCAAAATGGAGAGAGCTTCTTTGTTGAATGCAGCATGTTAAAGCATGCGCCATTGCCTGGAAGAAAAGCACGGCCTTCCCTCGTGTGGGACTTCTTCCCCATTGATCTGTGGTTTACCTGAAGGTTTACCATAACCTGCATAAGTTTCAAAAGCAAGCAAACAACCAACCAAAAAACAACACCAACATTAAAGAGTGGCAAGGCAGATGCTCATCTGGGGACTCTGACTCATCGGTGACATCACCAAGCAAAGCACTGTGAGCGCTTCGGGTCGGGGCTGCTGCGGCGAGCCTCGCAGCCGGGAGGGAGAGCGGGTACGGTTCGCCTCTGGCGGGTCTGTGTCAGCCCTCTGCCCTGGTGGCTTCGTTAGCAGTGAGAGTTTGACTGCTGTGTTCCCAGCTTTCGCTTCTGCACCGACCGTGTGGCAGAGCCCGCAAGCTGCTTCCTCAGCTGGAAGAGGAAGAGGAGTGACCTCAACTGTGCCGAGGTAAAGCAGAACTGTTGAAAAGATTTGTCAAAGATGCGGGTTGTACCAGCGCAGCTGCTGCAGCTGCAGCAGGTCCTGGAGCATTGGAGAAGATAGAGAGGGGTTTCTTCGTGAAAAGAACGCTGTGAAAGTGTTTTCACGCGGGAAATTAGGAGAAGCGCCTCTGTTGTTTGGATATCCTCTATTGACCTGGCACACGGGCATTACAGCATACCTGGCACACTCTTTGTATTGTTTGTTAAAGAAAAAAAAAAAAAAAAAAGTGTTTTAGGGCAGGCCAAAAACCTGCCTTGGCACTTCCACATCGCAGCAGTGCTTGCAGGCCGTGCATCCTGGATGCCAGGCCAGGATCTAAATCCGATGGTGCTGTTGGTAACGTGAAGTTCAGGAAGCACTTCTGGGTTTTTCTGCTCTTCCATGTGAATTTTTGCCCTGTGAAGGTGGTGTACTGAGCTCTTTTCTTACCAACAAATAGGTTTAAAAGCAGTTACAGCAAGGATGAGCTGTGCTAGCAGGAGGCTGTTCTGTGCTTCGACCATGGGAAGATGAATGGTTTACCTATGCACCGTTAAATATAGTTTGACACCTAGCACACAACACTTGCAGCCTGTGGGGTGCTTTAACAAGCAGGTAAATCAGCGGAGACTGTTTTGCAGCCAGGCTGATGCTGGGTGATTAAAAAGCAGGGTCACAACAAGGAGTTTATGCTGTTCTTTCTTGCTTGTCATCCGACTGTCCGCTTACACTGTTCTAAAAAAAAAAAAAACCACCAAAACGGGGTAAGCATCTTTAATACCTTTATTATAAATGGAAGGCACAAAACAGGCCAGCAACAGAGACTGTCCAAGAGGAAGACTTTGTGCTTTATAAACAAACAAGAAATTACCCTTAGGTAGGTGTGATAATCCTTCCCTAATGCATTTTTTGGAGTGCAAAAATATTTTGTTCCCTTCTTGCTCTTCTCTCCAGGACAAAGGCAGAATAGCCAACTGGAAAGTTAGACCAGGGAGGTCAGTTTGTTCCATACTGAGAAAGACAAGCCTGTAAAACAAACTAGGCAGGTTTTCTTTGGACTAGTTATCTTCCTTCAGCAAAGGCAAAGTTTATGACACTTGTTGGCATGTATTTCCAGACCCCCAGCTACCGTGACTGTAGTGCATCTGTAATTCTTTTGTACAAAAAGACTTCAAAATCTCGTAACGCAAAAACTTTACTAGCACCCTGGAGAAAAAAGAAATCTAAAAATCTTGCCAACTTCTATTACAGACCTGCTGAGTGCACCAGAGTTACTCATTTTTATTCAGGCTTTCAGGGGCTAGTTCAGTTGGTTTCTGTTCAGCACTTGGATCGCCATATTGGCAGATGTCAGTTAAAAAAAAAAAAAAAGCTTTGGAGATCTTTTTTAAAATGAGACTGCTTTTTATGGCATTTAGGGCTGTGAGGTATCCTTGGTTTTTGCTTTCTTCCCATTCCTTAGACCAGATCCATTCATACCCTGAACAGCGTTCTGGGTCTGTTCAGGAAAATAGAAGGCAACAAGCAAAATGATGAGCGCCTTGGGCATTCAAAAGAGCTCAGTCTGGAAAAGATTTCAAGTCCAACTTCCATGCTAAGGAGCACCAGTAATTTTTAGAAGTAGATGCAGAGGAATCTGCATGGCACTAAGCGTGTTTCTGAAGGTGCTAAAGGTCGGAAGTGACGATTCCTCTCAATACTAAAGAAGAGAAGGAAACCTTGCACTTAACTACTGTTTTTATTCCCTTTGTCAAGCAGTCAAAACCAACAACTAATACGAGAACCCAACTTTTCCCCTCTTTACTTTAGATTTGGGAAAATTCCCTGCCAAAATAATACTTCCTGGAAAATTCACTAGTGTTTGTGTGAGTAAAAGGTTCCAACCTTTTATTATTAATTTGTAAGAACTATTTCATCCGCTTTTGTCCAGAAGAGTCAGAAATAATTTGCACAGAAATGTGCAGCATTTTAATGAAAGGATTCAGAATCACTCTAATTTGAACTTTATCTGGTCTGGTTGCAGGTTTTATGACATTTAGTGTCTTAAAAAAAAATCAAAATATCTGACTTCACATCAGAAAAAAAAACCTGCTTGTGGCTAAATAAAATCTGTTGCAGCTCTGGTCATTGAAAAATCATTGGCTGTTAAATTGGACCTAAGTCATCTTTTCTAACCTTTCATGATCTTGCAGCAATGGATGATGATGGATATATGGATTAGGGAACAGCACGTGATGGCAAACCTGTGGTATTTGCTACAGCGCAGAAAGAAAACAAATTGCTTCCAAAAAATCAAACTAATTCAAAATTCTTGGTATCATGCAGCCATGCCACTGGCAAAGTGAGCATTGCCCTGCCTCTCAAAGCTTGCTGTATCCTTGATCTGCTGTCTTCCTGCTGTTAATTGATTGCAACTCTACGTGTCTGATCAGGGCTACGAGTTGTTCTCCATATGGATACCATACAACATATACTGTGCACGCTTGTGTGTATAGATATGTTTATCCTGTATGCATGTACATATGTATGCATATTTGTGTGCTGGCCCCCAGATCACTCATGGTATAAAGCATTGGCCTCGAAGGCATACTCATCAAAATATTTGGTAGATCCTCCATTTTTTTCTAGTTCCCTCAAAATGAGAGAGTTTTTACGCGCTCTCTGTGTCAAAAAGGCAAAACTTCTGATTTCCACTGTCGCTCTCGCTAACTTTCTATCACTCACTCCTCGTGTGTGTGTCTAAACACATATGTGTGTATGCGTATGCACATTTGTGTATTTCTATGCACTGGTGTGTTTTTTGCTGTACAGGTAATAAAGATGGGGAAAGGTTTTAGTGTTTTCTTAATAGGTGAAGAAATCTTGAAGACCAGAGATTGGAACATACTGAATTTTGAATTAAAAAAAAAAAAAAAAGTCAAATTGTCTGGCTGTGGAAGATGGATCCTCATTTTTGCAGCCACTTTGAATCACGAGTTCATCTCTAAAGGCACTGGGTTTTTTTGTTTTTGTTTTGTTTTGTGGGTTTTTTTTTTTTGTTTTTATTTTTTGAAGAGCTAACTAACCCTGGCTGTCTCCAGTCTGAGAGAGTGTTCAGATGGACTTGCTTCCTCCATTAGTTATAAGCTGTTTAAAAGCACATCCTATGTTTGAATTGTGGATGAGAGGCTCCCTTGGCAAAGTGAGGAGGCAAATTCTTCCTACCCCTTTATCATTAATTCACGGATTCAGTGTTGGTTCGGCCTCCAGGAGAAGTTAACTGGAAGTCTTTGAAGATCAATAACTTTGCTGAGGTTGTCCAGGTAGGTGAACTCGAAGACCCACAGTGACTGGAACATGCTATTTAATGCGTCATACTGCATTCTGTAGAAGTTACTCGTAGCCATAGTTGATCATTGCCTTGCATGTATGATCAGGTGGTTTTTGAAGAAGTGACTCCATTTTCAGGCTTCCAGGTGTGCTCCAAGGCATATTATTGAGGACGTGGAAGAGAACACTTGCTGACAAAGCTCCTGGCAGCTTTACAGAACTTTAGTTTAATATTGTGTTAGTTCCCGTAACAGCTGATTTCAAGGCATTGCTCTCCTCAAGAGACTAATTTGATGAACAGAAGAAAGCTGGAAAAATGCTTGTTACTCATTATTTTTCACTTGTTGGTACTTTGTTTAGGGTTACTTTTAAAAAGAAGATTTCACTGATCACAAGCCAGTGGAAGACTTTCAGCCCAAGCAAGGGTGAAGACAGCTCTCTCCAAGAGCAGAGGAAGTCCCTGTGGAGAGAACCCGAGCTTGTTATCAGAACTTGTCGGCATGTCTAAACAAGGAGACGATTGCTACTTCTATTTCTATTCTACCTGTACCAAGGTATGGCTGGGTTTCTTTTGCTTTGCTTTGCTTTGTTTTTTTGTTGGTTTTTTTTTTTTTTCATTTTTTTCAGGAAGGGGTAGAGTAGGAGGAGGAGGCACACTGGTCTTTGGTTAACGTGATAACCAGATAGATTCTGAATTCAATCGTAGCAACCTGAGGCAGTAGCATGGACGTTTTTGAGGCTGTACTATATTTTCCTTGTTGGTTTCCTTTTGGTTACAGGGAGACAACTGTTCCTTCCGCCACTGCGAAGCTGCTCTGGGGAACGAGACAGTCTGCACGCTGTGGCAGGAGGGTCGTTGTTTCAGGAATGTCTGCCGATTCAGACACATGGAAATTGACGTGAGTGCCTAAAGATGTGTTCTCAAAATAAATCAACAAAAGCATTTTTCAGTGCTGTAGGTGTGCTGATTGTGCTTTTGCAGGATAGAGTCATTTGCTTTGGAATTACACTGGTTTCTGTTAGCAGGGGAGGGGGTGGGAGGAAGGAGAGGGAAATAAAATCAATGCCTTAGGTATGTCTTAGCAAGATTTTCTTTTATTAGACGCCGACAGTATTGTCTCAACAGATGCAGAATAACCGCTAACTAGACTGCTAAAACCTGCTGGAGCAGGGGGGTAATAAACAGGCTGTACTAGCCTCCTGAGAGCAGGCTTGATAATGATCTATCAGGTCTCTTGTGTCCCGGAGTCCTTCAGATAATGCTGTTCTAGCTGCCTGGGCTAGGAAGCAGTGGGGAAAGTTAAAGGTGCAGAAGAACGAAGTCTCCAAGAAGTAGTTCTGGATAGAGTTAACGTAGGCAATTTAAGATGTTCTTTTTCCCTCTGAATAATCCTAGTATAATCCTAGGTGTATTAGTTTAACCCACCCTAAACTGATGTCTGAGAGTGCCTGTCTTCTCAAACTGAATGATGACAGGGCTAAACGTGCATAGTGGTTACAGCTTCTGCAAACTTTGTGAATATGCCCGGAAATACTATACTTCCGTGATAAACTGACCTTTGGAATGATGTTTCAGCACTGTATTGTGACAGCCCTATCGCTGTCGTGACCTGGAACTGTGCATCTCTTTGCAAACCTTAGGTGCATGTTATCACGAGCTTGTCTTTCTTTCTGTCTTCAGAAAAAGCGTGGTGAGATTCCCTGCTACTGGGAGAAGCAGCCAGTAGGCTGTCAGAAAGCCAACTGTGCTTTTCATCACGCAAAGGGACGTTACATCGATGGAGTCTTCTTACCACCAAGCAAGAGTGAGTTTAGGTCCTTTTTCTTTAAGTATTGAAGAATTAATTTTGCATATTACTTAGTGGGTGCCAATAGTGTAGGAGACGTCAGGTAACCGTCCATTTGTGAGTGCAGGAAAAGGTCTGCAGTCCTAGGTGGTCAGCTAAACCGAGTGTACTGCTGCTGTACTGCTGGTATTTGTTTTCTGCTTTCATGCTCAGCTTCTCTCTGCTTTGTGTGATATTTGCCTTGCAGTTTGCTTTCTGTTGTTTCGTCCTCTGCTGGGTGGTAGGGAGATGTGTTGTTGTTTGAAGGCAAGTCATTGTTCACGGTGTAAACAGTGGCAGGATGGGCAAAAGGAGATGCTGAATTCATTGTCTGTGCAGGTTATCTGCCTTAGCTACCATCTTCGTGCATTGTGGTCAAAGTTTTAAACTGCCATATTACTGATGATCCTCCTCTTCCTCTAGCTACACTGCCAAGTCCGCCTGAGTCCGCGGACGATGATTTGAAAGTGGCTCAGATGTCACTGCAGCAAAACAAACTTTCTGTCCAGTCCAATCCCTCTCCATAGCTAAGGCGGGTGATGAAAGTGGAAAACTTGGAAAATGTCCCAAGCCCTACACACCCTCCAGTTGTAATCAATGCTGCAGATGATGATGAAGATGATGATGGTGAGCATGGTTTGGTTCTTGGAAGGAATTTGTGCTGTAAATGATTGTGTAAGTCTTTGGTTCTTGGAAGGAATTTGTGCTGTAAATCAATGTATAAATCACAGATGACCTGAGGTCTGACTAGCGATAGGGCAGGCAGTCTGGTCAGGTCACTGGTGGCTTTGTCTGGCAGTCAGTGGACAGAACCTGAAATGTTGGAGGAAAGCTTAGAACCACTCTTGGCTTTAGTTGGTCTGTTGTGTAAAGCTCTATGTGAAACTAGGAAGGAAATTCCTTTTTTTTTGTCTGAAGAGTAATATGTTGTGTAGTAGTTAAAGCTGCAGAGAGAATCTAGAGTCCTAGATGTTTTGTCCTAGGGTAGTCTACTTACGAGTTCATCAGGTCAGTGTAGCTGTATTAAAAAAAAAAAAAAAAAAAAAAAGCTTTTTTATAGGAACCATGGACTGAAGTGTCATTGCATGAGCTACATAATCACGAACAATCTGGCCTATGCATAACTGAATAGATTTTTCCCCTTCAGACCAGCTTTCTGCGGAAGGAGAAGAAACTAAAACTCCCGTCCAGCAACCAGCTGAGGAAGGCCAAAATGGATTACGGATGATTTCCACTCGGAAAGCCAGTGCTACTACTGCTAAACAAGGTATTCCAGCACCTGTAGTAGGATAAATCGGAAGGAGAACTTGACAATTAACTCAAAAGCAATGTGGCGTAAAAACACAACAGAATGTAGGGGTGCTGAATGGACTCGGTTATTTCCATGATCTCATTTCTCCCTGATACCATCATGTGCCCATTGGGTCAGAAAGTTGAACTCCTTTTCTTTCCTTTTGGAGAACAAAACAGGGTCACAGCATGGAGTTTAAATGGCTGCACGTGCAGCCTGGCAACCACTGTTGAAAGCCATATCTAACGATAGAGGGATCTAATATCACGTAAATGGATTAAAATTAAAACTACAGTTTTTACCCTGAAGGGTGAAAGGAGGGGCAAAATGCCATTGATTCTATGGTTGTTTCACTTGTGAGGAGTGTTGACAGGGTTTATTCTAAATACTTCTGAAAGTTCCTGAGCACTAAGAAGCCTGAGGATCTGTGGTCCTCAGTGAGTGCCTCTAAGCCTTAGTCTCATTAACTGTTTTCTGTTTTCAGAGGACGGTCTGAATTTTGGAATAAAAACACTTGAAGAAATCAAATTGCAGAAAATGAAGGAAAAAACTAAGAGACACGGTGGTGAGTTAATATTCCCTACTTTCTTACCCTCTTCACCTTCATCCTGTGTGATGATTTTTCTTTCAAAAAAAAATTCTTCCAGTAATACCGGGTAGCTGGCTATGCTTTGGTGAATCCAACTATTTGCCAAAGAAGTGAAATTTGATTGGCTTCAGAATGGCAGGTGATGGTGGCTGGGAGCTGCTTGAGGGATAGACTTCCATGTTTAGCTGGGGGCATCGAGCAACCTGATTCTCAGCCAGCTGGTATTCTAGATGGGAATTCCAAGGGCAACCAGAGGCAAATTAGTCACCTCTCTTATTTGCATGCTCTGGTCACTGTATGTTTGACAGTAATGAATAATTACAGTTTTTTGTTCTTCGTGATAGTTTTTTCTGTTTGGTAAACTTCCTTATGTTTTGCTTGCTCTGAGCAGAAGGTCCTTCAAGATCTTCTCTTCCTCCCGTCGATTCTATGATTTTTCCTGCTCCGGAAAAGGAAAATGTCCGGACAGTGGTGAGAACTGTGACACTGTCTACAGAGGAAGGTAATAATTAATGCTTTTGTTTTGATTTCATTACTCCTAAACTGGAAGGTTAAGCAAGAAGGAAGGCAATTCACCCCTGTTAGCCTCCTGGTGCTGCCGCCTTCTGTTCAAAACATGCTTTTATGCTGAAAGTCCCTGGTTGTACTGGAAAGCTTTGGTGCTCAGGTTAAGTGCAGTAGCAGGAGAAAGAAAAAAATGTGTCAGTATGCAAATAGGGGGATAACTGAAAAACAGGAGAGTAACGAGAAGAAAGAGCTCTAGAGGACAGTGCTATGTAAGAAGCAATTTCTGAAGCTTTAAAGAGGCTGACAGTGGCACGTGTGGACAGTAGTGCGATAGGAGTCTGTGTATAAATTATATTGTTTAGAGTTGTGCAAATTCCTTTGAAAGGGAAAGAAGTGAAGAAGTACTTTTACTCATAGACATTCACCTTAGAAAGGAATATTTCTCAGCATTTGTACCTAATAATATTCTGCTTGCTTATGCAGCTCTGTTCTGCACAAAGTATAGCTGTCAAGCAGACTCAGATTCATTCTCGACTACATTCAGCTGGAATTTGAGGCAAACACTGAGACTATGGATACTTTTTCTAAGTTAATTATAGTTGTAATATGAGTTTGTGTGGTTTAGCTGTCAAAACAGTGTCTTGCTGGGTTTTTTTGGACATGGGCTAACAGTATACTATTTCTATTGGCTACTGGTCTCTATGAAATAGAAAAATTTTACTTTTGTTTTAGGGGAGGAACCTGTGGTTCGACTAGATCTTGCTGAGAAACAAGGAAAACGGAAAGCCTCCGTGGGTAAGAACTTTTTATGAGCTGTTATTTAGGTGCCGCCTTCTCTATATGACTGCATCGAAGAGTATTTTTGACGTGTGAGAGGAAAATGCGTTGCAGTGGAGATCTGTGTTGACTGCAGAAATGGCAAAAAAACCATTTAGCAGCTGAAAGGCAATTTTATGAAAATATGCTTGAAAAATAGAAGCTTGTGGTTGACTGTTCTCAAATCTTCCTGCAAAGAAATGTTCTTAAAATATTCCTTGTTTTCTCTGTCTGAAGCTGATGTAAGCGCCCTTCCCGTGAAGCGCAGCCTTGCTGAAAGGCTGGGGAAGAAGGTGGAGGTTCCGGGAAATGCTGACAAAGCACCAAAGAGAGGTACAGCTACTAAACAGGCATCTGGATGTGATTCACGGGTTTTGTATTTAGGCTCTCTGTTTGTCCTTTTCCTGCGATGTTTCTTTTTGCATGTTGGCTGAGGTCTTAATCACCGGGATTCAAAGTTACCTTTCCTGCCTTGTTTTCAAATGTGAACACAAAGTTGACGTTTATGCAGCCTCCCTAATTTGGTCTTTTTCTGTTTTGCAGTTCAAGTTCCCAAGTCTGTGAAGGAGAGACTAGGATTACCTTCTCAACGGACTAGTACTGCGAAAGGTAACAACTGGCTATTAAATATACTTTCTCCTTCTTCCTTTCCGTGAACTTAGACCGTTTTCATACAGCCCTAAAAAGGAATTCAAATGAAAACAAAGAACTGGTTCCTCTTGCTCGAGTGCTGAAGCTCTTCTGACAGCCACTATCAGAAATCTGCCTCTAGGTGTGTGTTTATTTTCCGCTTGTGCCTTGTCAAGGTTTTAAGCTGCTTCTGTGAACCATCATATACAATTAGAATAGAGCCACTGCCGGGAGCAGGAATTTGAAATGCAGTCTGAAAAAGTAATCAAGTAAACTAGCATTTCTGTGTAGCAACTCTCTCTGGATAGGGCTGGTCTTCAAAATACAACAAGTGGCTCAGAGGAGGAGGAGAATGTTAGGCTATTGTCCTAAGATGGGTTATTGGGAACGCTCAGGCTTAGTTTTCCTTAGTACTGTGACAAATTTTGGAGACTTAAACTATTGTTGGACTCTCTTTAAATGCTGGTGCTTCTCATTTCTTGATGATGACAGGGAAGGCTGCTAAGCCAAAGGGAGAGATCCATGTGAAAACACTGGAGGAAATCCATCGTGAGAGAGCTCTTCGAGAAAGTCAAGCCAAAGCCCAGGCTGAATGGCATGGTAAAACCAAAGATCCCAGCGCAGGGGCAAAAATTGAGGGTGAGCCCAAGAAGCAGAGTGTGCTCACTCTTTCCGGGCCCAGCAAAGTGCAGTCGAAGGAGCCGGCAGGTAAAGCCAAGCCAGAAGGAGAAGTGCGTGTTAAAACCCTGGAAGAAATAAAGCGCGAGAAAGCTCTGCGGATGCAGCAGAGTGGAGGAAATGTGCCAGCTCCCCCAGCACAACCTGGACCTGCCCCAGCCGGGCAGAAATCGTTATGGAACACAAAGCTATCAGGTAATAAGATGCTTTAATACCTGCCCCGGTGAGGTGCTTCCCATATTGAGCAAGTTCCATTTGCTCAGGATCTGCTTTGCTTTTTCCTTCAATGCGGAGGATAAAAGAGTTTAAGGCTACAAAGTTCAAAGGCAAAGAAGGGCCAGAACGTGCAACCATGTCTGTTTTCGTTAATTACGTGATGGTATTCTGTATTTCCCACTAGAAAATTAACACATTGAGGGGCTTTTTAGTCTAATTTTGGTATTCTGTTTTTTTCTGCCATCTGTTTATGGTATGAAGTCCTCCCTGTGTTGAGTTCAAGTTCACCTTCCTCTTTGGCATGTGTTGCTTAGCTTGACACGTGTATGTGTTTGTAAAGCATGCATCAGCATCTTAATGTGGGGGGCCAGTTTCTGTCAAAAATGACAGAGGATCAAAGGCCTCGTTGTTAACATTATATCAACTTTGTAAAATGAGATTGTGTGAGGGAGATAAGGAGGGCTTAAAGGCTGCATGCACTGCACATTGTAGCCTTTCTCTCTGTCTCACGGGACACGAGGAAATAAACACACAAAGAAAACAAGTACCCAGCTTTCTTTCGTTTCTTCTCCTGCCAGCCAGACGTTAGGTCAGGAATGGGAGACTAGAATATGACTCTACAAATTTGGATTTTGTAGAACAACTTAATAAATTTTGTGGGACATCACTGCAGGGGAGAGGAAGCTGGTACAACAGTTGCATACACTCTCTTGTCTTACTATACCTGCTGCTTTTCCTTTCCTAGAGGGAGCAAGACTTTGAATACAAAAGCTGTCAACATTTGTGAATCTTACTAGACTTCATACAACGTCTTAGAGTATTGCTTGCACTTGGGATCGCTCTGTGTCTGAGTTTCCCTCGTCCTGGATTATGATTTACTGTAGCCATTCACTTTCTTTGTTCCTTTGTATGGATTGTTGGTAGACGGAGTTTACTATGTGGAAGATATTGCTGAGAATCCAGGCAATGGCAGTGTAATTCTGCTGGCCAAATACAGTTAACTGTGTAGAAGGGCCGTGGAAATGAGGAAGAGAACGTGGATTTTTCATGAGGCAGAGCAAGACTGTATCAGTTCTCTCTTCCTTTTACTCTAGCCAACTTTAACATGTTTGCGAAGCCTTGGGATGGGAAAGTCGCTTCCCCCAAGAAGAAGGCACTGAAACGTAAGGCACCTGGCAGTTTTCCCTCTGCTGTAGCAGCTGTGAAACCACGGACTGCCTCCGACGCTGACACAATGGGACCTCCAGCCAAAAAAGCAGCTATGGTAAGGACAGGGGCTAATGCAGAAATGGATCCCTTGTAAAATTTATACCCTCCTCTAGGAGAAAAGATGGAAAACTCAAATGTTCTACAGGCCTTCTGTTTCCTTTTAAATCCAGTAGCTGCCTACAGAATTCTTGTAGTACCCTTCCATATTTATTAGATTAATGGCACTATTTACTTAGTCCTCTGTGATTCTGTGATTTCTCTGGTGTGGAGGATTTTGTCCATTAATGCTGTGTTCTTAAAAGACACAAGATCATTAGTAACCTCCAAGTGAATATTAACTTTCTTCAGGAGCACCTTGGTTTTGTATTTTGGCTAAGGCTCCGCAATGCCAGAGGAGAAGCAGCATGGAGGAAAAAGCTAGTAAGGAATCTTTTACCCATGAGTCCTAAACACTGTTTTGCTGCTTTCTAGGCTGTTCCAGCCACGCTGGAGCACGTCCCAGCCACCAGACTTGAAGAAAATCCCCAAAACAGGTGATGACCACAACTTGTTCTTTTTCTCAATCGGTGTATATCCCCAGTGAAACATAAGTTCTGTCACAGGTGGGGAAAAAAGGAGGGTTCTGAGATAATTAAAGCCCAAATCCATCAGAGGATAAGTCACTTATTTATCTTATAAGATAAATAAGTCACGTGAAATGACTTTCTAGCAGCTAGCAGGAATGCTTAATTAGACTTACTTTCTTTAAATGCTGCAAGTCGGTACAGCTTTCCAGTGACTTCTTGCTCTGTCTGAATACCTAAATGAGGATGAGGTGAAGTTCTTCTACTTCCTCGTGAGGTGATAAATGATGAGTAGTGTCCTCTGCCTTTTGGTCCTCAAGAATGCCACCCGAACAAACATACAAGGTGACAAGAGTGCAGGGAGAGCAGAGGGAAGTGATGGCTGCAGATCAGCTTCCTGTAGTGGGGAGCAAACTCTGCTGAGTGTGCCGTGGGAAAAATGACTAACTTAGTAAACAGATATTTGCAGATGGAGACTTCTTAACATTTTTACAGGAAAATTAAGCAAGGTGGCAAAGTGCCTCTTGCTACAAAAATTGAACCATCTCTGCTAGACTCCGGGTGCTCTGGCTTCACAGAGAAACCCCCAAACTGAAAAATGTACCTGCTAATATATTGGGCTCTAAATGTAGCCCTGGATTAATTGAATAACAATCCCTGGGTAAGATTGAAGTGCAGGAGGGGTTGGCTACGGTTTTAAGAGCCGGTTTGCAGAAAAGGGATTTCCCGTTAAGAAATGGCATATACTGATTGTTCTCTTCCTTGCTCTGCCAAGACCTGAAGCACATCTTGGAAGCCAGGCAGAATCCGTGGAGCCAATGGAGTTCTCAAGCTCGACTTCAGCTTCTTCCCAGCTAGAAGAAGCAAGGACACGCCGGCTGAGTTCCACAGGCAACACGCCCGTATCTGTAGACGAGGATTTAGAGATGCTACTTTGGGAACTCTCAGACGGCATACTGGAAGCCGAGCTCGACTTGGACCCAGGGAAGGATGAGGATGACCTCCTCCTTGAGCTTTCCAAGATGATTGATGATTGAACTGCATAGTCCTATGGTATATTAAAAAAAAAAAAGAAAAAAGAAAAAAAAGAAAACAACTCTTCTTCTTGTTGGATACCCTGAGGTGATCCTTTTTCTAACTGAGGCTTTGCAATGAGACTTAAAGCACAGTTGGAACTGGTAGAAATTGGCAGGATCTGCACTCAGTTGTCCTAAGTTTTCCTGCTGGTCAGAGTTAAGGTCTTGTGCATGGTTCCGTAACTATAGGTGGCTACCTTTGATATCAAGAGGACAAAGCACTTGTTTCTTTTGGCACAGAAAGATGTCCATCGGCACGCTGTGGTGGCTGTGAATTGACGTAGTGATGGAGCGATGCTCTGAAGGCTTAAACGGAAAGCTTCTTCCTTCCGCCCCCCTTGGCACAGCTCGATGTTGGGCACATTGTGAAGCCTGGGTGTTCTGATTTCTCGGACAGTTGATACCCAAATCCCGGAGTTACTATGTCAACTCTTGACTTTTATTTGTGTATGCCATTGTTTTGACTGTAATCTTTTCAGATGATGAAGCTGTAGGGGCGGGAGGGAGCAAAATAATTATTCTAGCGTTGTGGACCAAACATGCTGCCAGGAGTGGTGGTGGTGGGGTGAGCCCACCCGGCCTTACTTTCAATTATCAGGGATGATAAAATGGTGTGAAAAGCAGCAGCTCTGCGATACGGCTACGCTACCCCCACTCCCTTCTCTTGTGCTGTACCAAAGTTCCCCCAAGCTTTGGTTGGTGCTTTTTGCTGGTGACAGTAGGACTCCAGGGCGAGTAGTCGGGACTCTCCTGCAGTAACTGGGTCAATTAAGGGTTGGTTTAAGTGCCTCCTGGTTTTTAAAATTGCTCCCCTGAGCTGCTGGCTCTGCTGCCTGCTACAGCAAATGTTCGGGTGCCGTCAGCGTCGCACTTGGGCGTGGGCACTGACTCTGCGGAGGAGAGCTGAGACTCGCGTGTATTGTGTACCCTGCCGCCAGTGATCGTTTTCCCCTAGCAGATCTATTTTGAATCATTTCCCTAAATTTTAGAGGAACTTTAGGCTCTTTGTGCTATGATTTGTGAAGCTGTAGGGGCCCTCAGGCATTTGCTGCTGGCAGAGGAAAACCGCTTGTCGAATTTGTTGTAAATACTTTCTGTTTGGACAACAACGCCTGTGTGTGTGTGTGTGTGTGTGTGTGTGTGTGTGTGTGCTTTGACGACCCCCTGCGACGCCCCAGCTCCGCGAGGGAAGCTTTGAAGCGGCTCTGGGAAAACCTCTGCGGAAGAAACCGCTGCTAGTGACTTGCGGAAAAGGGACTCCACAATCAGTGAGATTGTAAAGTAGGTATGTTTATTCAGCGCTGGGCAGCACGGGAGGTCGTGGGCATGAAGATTGATGACTCTTCCTCGTCACCGCTAGTTGACCTCTTGTCTTTGCACAGACTCAGTTGCTCCTTGGCTCTTGTCCACCTGCAGGACCAGTTTCTCCCAGTTTCTTAAGACAGGCTCACTCTCTTATTAGGAGACTGACCTTGGTAAGGGGCCCAAGGCTTCTTGCTTTAGTTAATTGGCACAATGCACCATAGTTAGCAAAGACGCTAAGTAGCATCCTAGTTTAACGCCGTCAGCGCTCTATCTCTACTTGATAAGATTCTCCTAACTCCCTCTCTCACTGGAGCCCACGCAGCCCTCCGTCCTGCCGAAGGACTTCACGGGGACTTCTGCCGGCTCCGGGTGCCCGCACACAGACAGAAATGGCTTTGAGAGAAAACAATCAGGAGGAGGAGAGCTCAGAGACTGCGGCCGGCTTCGGCCACCTTCCCCTCGCTTTCCCTCTCCGTGTTCAAACCGAGCACTGTTCTGCCGTCAACCTTCGCTGCCTCTGCCCGCGGCGCTGGGCTTTCGCGTGTGCCATTGCTCCTCTACATATTTTATCCTTCCTTTTGTAAGGAATGGTCCAGCAATTCGTGTCACTAAGGGATTTGAAGGGTTACCATCGAGGCCCGGGTCTAGGTGATAAGAGAACAAAGGGGTTTTTAGGGAAAAGTGCTGACTACTGCAGGGGATGTTGCTAGAGTTTCTGAAATCCGGCGCAGAGGCTCCCAAACGAGGAGGAAGGGGGAGCTGAAGGACAATTGAAGGACAAAAGCCTGAGAGGAAGACAACCAGCATTCAGCCCGAGCAAGCCCCGAGAGACCACCAGAGACTGGTACGCAGGCGCCCCTGGGAGGGGTTTTGGATTCCGGAAACCAATTCTAATAACCCTGCCTCTTCTCGAAGTAGTAATGAATATGTATTAGCCTGGGAGCATCAAAACCAGCCGCCTTACGTAACAGGCGTGCGTCCTGGGGGAGCAGAGACTCCCGGCGCACCCAGCGCTGCTTGCTTGCCTCTATTCGTTTAATAAATTGTAAACTTTGATTGTAATCCTATTTGGGACTCAGCCATTTATAAAACTTTTTATATTTGTATTTTATTTAAGGCTGTCTTGCCCCCCTCCCCCCCCCAGCCTCGCTGCTCGCCAATAAAGCTAGCGCAGGGACCCCTGCCTGCAACCATAGAGACGCGGTCCTCCCGGCCTGCTAGAGCGGCCCCCCACGCTCCTCCAGCATCCCAGCATCCCTTGCGCGCTCCCGCCCGGCCTCAGGGGCTTCCGGAGGCGGCCCAGCAGGGGCGGCGGGAGCAGCGAGGCGGCGGCAGCCATGGCGTACCGCGGGCAGGACCAGAAGGTGCAGAAGGTGATGGTGCAGCCCATCGTAGCCTTCCTGCGGCCGGGGAGCGACGGGGGAGCGGGTGGGGGGCGGCCCCGGCCTCAGGGGTCTCGGCCCGGGCCTTGAGGCCTTGTCTTGGGGCCCTGGGGCCTCGTTGCAGGGTTTGAGGCCTTGTCCTGAGGCCTTGTCCCGGGCCTGGAGCTCTTGTCCCCGTGCTGAGCCCTTCACGCAGCGCCCCAGAACCTCATCTTCCGCTACCTGCAGAGCGTGAGTAGCGCGGGGAGAGGACGGGGAGGGGATGGGGATGGGGATTTGGGGGGGGTGGGGGGAGCGGGGAGGGTCCGGGGATCTCCCTCGCTGAGTTTTCGGCTCCCACCCGTTGCTCGGGGCAGGTTTGTGGGGAATGGAGAGCTGTGCGGCGTGCTGGTGGGTACAAGGAGCTGCTGCGCAGCCCGGCGTTTCGCCCTCGTGTTAACGGGAGTGGGATCGTGCAGCCGGGCGTGCAGGAGTGTTCCCTTGTGACTGGAAACGTGTCCTTCAGCAAACGTGTAGTATTCACCCAGTCATATAAGACTCTAAAATGTCAGACTGTTAATTGAAACTGCCCCTGAGAGTTGCTCCTTGGAGTGTTTGGGAGCTCTAGCGGCTATGGTTAGCGGGTATTTCTGAACACACGAGAGAGAACAAAACTGCTCGCGGTGTTTGTGTTCCAATTTACTCTCCTCCTTCGTTCTGCAGAGCTCGAGGATCCAGGTGTGGCTGAGCAAGTGAACGTGCGGATAGAAGGCTGCATCATCGTGAGTGTCAGCACGACCCCACGTTACGTCGTTAGTTTGTTTTCCCTCATTCACAATCCTATTTTTTCTTGTCAAGAAAAACTAGCCCAAGGGAAAAAAGAAATCGTGCTTCTCTAACAATTAGTCTTCATTGTCCAGCCTGGCTCAGCAAAGCTGACGATGGTTCGTGTTGTTGCTGAACTAATTGCCACTGTTGCCGATTTCTAGGGCTTTGACGAGTACGTGAATTTGGCGCTGGACGACGCAGAGGAGATTCACTCCAAGACAAAATCAAGGAAACAGCTGGGTGTGTCGTGTGTCTGTGCAACCCGAGTGACGCGCGGTCTGAAACCTGCCCGGGTGAGCCTTCTAGGTAGCAGCACTGAGAGGTACCAACCGTGTGACGAGCCTTGCTGTTGAAGTTCAGTGAGCAATTCCTGGCTACATCTCTGTCCCTGATGATTTTTGAGCTGCTGATTTTGCTGAATGAAGGAGAATCTGTCCCTGCCTGAGACCAGTTCTGGTCTTTGAAACGTGTAATACCAGGCGGCCTGCACTCTGCGTGATGGGCAAAACCCTGCTCAACCACACGAAACACTTTCTGAAAACACGAGATTATTCTCAGGTTCTGGGCTCTCTCTAATCCCCTCTTTCCCTTCTCTGTGCTGCAGGCCGGATCGTGTTAAAAGGGGACAGCATCACTCTTCTACAGAGCGTTTCTAAGTAGAATTTGCCATCCTTAGAACAAAGGTGGCTGCCGTGCTGCGGAGTGACTGAGTGCCAGGGGAACGCGGCCCGCTGGTAGATAGGAAGTTATTTGTAACTGGGGTTGCATGCTGAGGTCAAAAGTCATTCCTTTGTGGGAGCGAGTTGTTTGTAGCTTGAAACAATACGTGATGTATTTCACAAATAGCCATTTTTCACATTAACTGTAAATGTAAACCACAAATCTGCTTGTTTTCAGTCTCTTCCTTCTGTGAATGGAGGAGGAGAAATATAGAAGCGTGGGCTTTTCTTTTTGCTGTGGATCTGATAAGTTTCGATAACGCTATGTGCTTTCTTGACCATTACATCTGCATTACGTGGCCAGGGTGGACTCGTTCAGGGCACGGAAGCCCCACACAGTCCTTGAGCTAGCAGGGTGGTAAGGAGGGTGTTGGAGATTTTGCATGCAATTGCAGCCCTTTGTTGCTGCAGTGACAGGTTCCTCAGATTCTTTCTAAACAGGGTTTAACTTGTTGAGAATCTTTTTGGGAGTGCTTATTGTGGATCAGTCAGTAAAAGTATCTTAGTGGGCCCGTGAGGGATTCGGGGCTGTGGTGCAGTAACCCAGTGTTTACAAGTGTTACTGCTACGCATGCTTGTCCAATAACGTCTCCAGATCAGAGAGTGAGAGCGGGCAACTGGTTCGGATTAAATCTGTCACTTTTTGCTGCTTTGGACAGAGCCTGTAGATTAAACCCTTGTGCTGTTCAATAAGCTGGGGTATCAGATGTGTCGGTTGGGTTTTTATCATTTGATTTATTTTTTTTATCCGTTTGGAGATCTGTCTTTTCTGTTTAAGTTTCCCCAAGAGAGCTGAGTTCCTTGATGCATCGACCAAAGAGAAGTTCCCCGGCTGACTTGGGACAGCCAGTCCCCTCGTTTTTCTGATCACAAAAAAAAAAAAAAAAGAAAAAGAAAAAAATCGAAGAAGAAAAATTTTGACTGTAACTGTAACTCAGAAACTAAGATTACCTAAATGGAGAGAAATGAATTTTGATGCACAGGCTGTGCTAGAAATCTGTTAATCAGCATTCAGTTTTTCAGAACTTCAATTTGTGTATCATCATCATGAAAATTAATAAATTCAAGGTGGGAGATCCTTTCCTGAAAGGGAAGGACAGAAATACGAGTCTTGCTGTGGGGCCTACCCAGCGCAGTTCTGCCATTCCGAGAAGTAATACGTCAGGAGTGTCACAGCAGACGTTCCCAGGAAGAAACCTTTGAGGGGCAGCATGACACACTTGATTGGCTAAAGCAGCTTCAGCTGGACAGCCTGCTGCCGGGATGGGTAATTCTAAGTTGTGTTCAAGTTGCTGAGTTCCTTTCAGCATGTAGTAAAGATGTAACGTGCCGATGTCGTTTGGGAACAGGAGGCATTACGTGTCACCAGCAGTGGGCACGTAGGGAACAAAACAGTATCTTACGAGGTCCTCCACATCTGCCTTTCATTTTGTCCTTGGTTTGCCAGCTGGAGCTTTCAGGAGGTGAGGAAGGAGGCTGTCCCAGTGAATAGTTCAGGTGTTGCAGGGTATTTGTGATGCAGTGCTTGTAAAATTTACCTGCCCGCATCTCCTGTTACAGGCAGCCCCCCGCGGGCCCTGTGAGACGGGGAGCTGCTGCCTGGGGTTAGGCCCAAGGTGCCCTGTCAGGCCCAGGGCCGCCCTTCCCCTTGCCCTGCCCTTCCCTCCCGCTCCTCAGCCCTTGCTCAGGCCTTTTGGGCCGTCTGGCCGTCCATCTGGCCCTGTGTCCCTCCGTCCCTGCCGTCTTCCGAGGGAAGCAAAGAGTCCCTGGGCTGCCTTCAGGGGGGAGGTTCTGCTCAGGAAATTAAAGCTTCCCCCTTAACCCGCCTTGCGAGTTATTTTGAGTTCCAACCTTCTGCCTTCCTTTCGTAGCAGTGCCTCTGAGGGGTGCGCTGTAAGGTAGCCGTCATCTGGCGCGCTGCTCCTGCGTTTCCCAAAGGAACTGCCTTCGGGATCTGACTAACTCTGGATGCACGCGGTTGTCACCTTAATTTCTCCGTTAGTTTGCTGAAAACAACCCTCTTGGGTGACCTTTGTGTTTGTTTCTTCAAACTTGGATCGAGGAGGTCTCTGTTTCCTTATGCTGATGTTCACAATGAAAGTGCAGAAGGGATGCTTACTGTTGCCCGGGTCAGTCCTGTTGCCAGGATGGGAATGTTTAGCCTACCGGCCCTCTGGTGTTGTTAGGCTGCACTCGGAGTGTGAGCTCTGGGCCTTATTTGGAAAAGACTGCGTTATTTGAGTGTACAAACCCGAGATATTCTGCGGATAGGTGATTCTCAAACCACGTCAGAACCACCGCTGTGGCGTGTGCTGGAGTCGGACGCGCGTTTGACTGATCAGGCGGAGCAGGTGAATTGAATTTGTTGCTGGATGGCGAGGTGTTCTGGGGGAAGAGCTAGTCTAAGGAAAACTTCCTCTTACTGCCCCTTCCCATCTCAAATGGCCACTGTCTGGGGAAATTGCTTCTTTATGACATTAACTACAACGTTACAGTGAGGATGAGGAATCATCATTACTCCCATAGTTATTTGCTGCCAGGCCGCAGCGTTGATTTCAGAGATTTAAAAAAAAAAAAAAGGAAAAAGAAAGGAAGTATGTATTCTTTCACATACTCTCTTTTCCCTGAGAGTAAATGTTGTAGCTTCAGCAGTACCCTTCCTCTGGAAACGATTCCCAGTGCCTGCTCAGACACTGGGGAGGAAAATGACAGAGAGAACAATGGAGGAGAGCCACCCGATACAAAGAAAGGAAAAAAGGGGTTATGGATGAAGGGAAAGCAACTACATAAAAAATTGGTGCTATCTAAAAATTGGTTAAGGGTTTGGGACCTGCAGGTGCTGCCTACACGTGCGTGTGTTGCAGTCGTGCCTGTTGCCACTGCGCAAAATGGAGAGAGCTTCTTTGTTGAATGCAGCATGTTAAAGCATGCGCCATTGCCTGGAAGAAAAGCACGGCCTTCCCTCGTGTGGGACTTCTTCCCCATTGATCTGTGGTTTACCTGAAGGTTTACCATAACCTGCATAAGTTTCAAAAGCAAGCAAACAACCAACCAAAAAACAACACCAACATTAAAGAGTGGCAAGGCAGATGCTCATCTGGGGACTCTGACTCATCGGTGACATCACCAAGCAAAGCACTGTGAGCGCTTCGGGTCGGGGCTGCTGCGGCGAGCCTCGCAGCCGGGAGGGAGAGCGGGTACGGTTCGCCTCTGGCGGGTCTGTGTCAGCCCTCTGCCCTGGTGGCTTCGTTAGCAGTGAGAGTTTGACTGCTGTGTTCCCAGCTTTCGCTTCTGCACCGACCGTGTGGCAGAGCCCGCAAGCTGCTTCCTCAGCTGGAAGAGGAAGAGGAGTGACCTCAACTGTGCCGAGGTAAAGCAGAACTGTTGAAAAGATTTGTCAAAGATGCGGGTTGTACCAGCGCAGCTGCTGCAGCTGCAGCAGGTCCTGGAGCATTGGAGAAGATAGAGAGGGGTTTCTTCGTGAAAAGAACGCTGTGAAAGTGTTTTCACGCGGGAAATTAGGAGAAGCGCCTCTGTTGTTTGGATATCCTCTATTGACCTGGCACACGGGCATTACAGCATACCTGGCACACTCTTTGTATTGTTTGTTAAAGAAAAAAAAAAAAAAAAAAGTGTTTTAGGGCAGGCCAAAAACCTGCCTTGGCACTTCCACATCGCAGCAGTGCTTGCAGGCCGTGCATCCTGGATGCCAGGCCAGGATCTAAATCCGATGGTGCTGTTGGTAACGTGAAGTTCAGGAAGCACTTCTGGGTTTTTCTGCTCTTCCATGTGAATTTTTGCCCTGTGAAGGTGGTGTACTGAGCTCTTTTCTTACCAACAAATAGGTTTAAAAGCAGTTACAGCAAGGATGAGCTGTGCTAGCAGGAGGCTGTTCTGTGCTTCGACCATGGGAAGATGAATGGTTTACCTATGCACCGTTAAATATAGTTTGACACCTAGCACACAACACTTGCAGCCTGTGGGGTGCTTTAACAAGCAGGTGTTGTGGTTTAACCCGGCTGGCAGCTAAACACCACACAGCCGTTCGCTCACCCTCCCCCCTCCCTCTCTGGGATGGGGGAGAGAAACGGGAAAGTGAAGCCTGTGAGTTGAGATAAAGACAGTTTATTAAGACAGGAAAATAATAATAACAATAATAATAATAATAGTGATAATGGTAATAGTATTAACAATAATAATGTGTAAGAAAACAAGTGATGCACAATGCAATTGCTCACCACCCGCTGACCGATGCCCAGCCTATTCCCGAGCAGCCGGCCCCCCACCCCGGCCAGCCACCCCTATATATTGTTTAGCATGACGTCAGATGGTATGGAATACCCCTTTGGCCAGTTTGGGTCAGCTGTCCTGGGTCTGTCCCCTCCCAGCTCCTGCTGCACCCCCAGCCTGCTCGCTGGCAGGACAGAGCGAGAAGCCGAAAAGTCCTTGGCCTGGTGTAAACACTGCTCTGCAACAATTAAAACATCAGCATGTTATCAGCGCTCTTCTCATCCTAATCCAAAACATAGCACCCTACCAGCTACTATGAGCTACTTAACTCTGTCCTAACTGGAACCAGGACAGCAGGTAAATCAGCGGAGACTGTTTTGCAGCCAGGCTGATGCTGGGTGATTAAAAAGCAGGGTCACAACAAGGAGTTTATGCTGTTCTTTCTTGCTTGTCATCCGACTGTCCGCTTACACTGTTCTAAAAAAAAAAAAAACCACCAAAACGGGGTAAGCATCTTTAATACCTTTATTATAAATGGAAGGCACAAAACAGGCCAGCAACAGAGACTGTCCAAGAGGAAGACTTTGTGCTTTATAAACAAACAAGAAATTACCCTTAGGTAGGTGTGATAATCCTTCCCTAATGCATTTTTTGGAGTGCAAAAATATTTTGTTCCCTTCTTGCTCTTCTCTCCAGGACAAAGGCAGAATAGCCAACTGGAAAGTTAGACCAGGGAGGTCAGTTTGTTCCATACTGAGAAAGACAAGCCTGTAAAACAAACTAGGCAGGTTTTCTTTGGACTAGTTATCTTCCTTCAGCAAAGGCAAAGTTTATGACACTTGTTGGCATGTATTTCCAGACCCCCAGCTACCGTGACTGTAGTGCATCTGTAATTCTTTTGTACAAAAAGACTTCAAAATCTCGTAACGCAAAAACTTTACTAGCACCCTGGAGAAAAAAGAAATCTAAAAATCTTGCCAACTTCTATTACAGACCTGCTGAGTGCACCAGAGTTACTCATTTTTATTCAGGCTTTCAGGGGCTAGTTCAGTTGGTTTCTGTTCAGCACTTGGATCGCCATATTGGCAGATGTCAGTTAAAAAAAAAAAAAAAGCTTTGGAGATCTTTTTTAAAATGAGACTGCTTTTTATGGCATTTAGGGCTGTGAGGTATCCTTGGTTTTTGCTTTCTTCCCATTCCTTAGACCAGATCCATTCATACCCTGAACAGCGTTCTGGGTCTGTTCAGGAAAATGGAAGGCAACAAGCAAAATGATGAGCGCCTTGGGCATTCAAAAGAGCTCAGTCTGGAAAAGATTTCAAGTCCAACTTCCATGCTAAGGAGCACCAGTAATTTTTAGAAGTAGATGCAGAGGAATCTGCATGGCACTAAGCGTGTTTCTGAAGGTGCTAAAGGTCGGAAGTGACGATTCCTCTCAATACTAAAGAAGAGAAGGAAACCTTGCACTTAACTACTGTTTTTATTCCCTTTGTCAAGCAGTCAAAACCAACAACTAATACGAGAACCCAACTTTTCCCCTCTTTACTTTAGATTTGGGAAAATTCCCTGCCAAAATAATACTTCCTGGAAAATTCACTAGTGTTTGTGTGAGTAAAAGGTTCCAACCTTTTATTATTAATTTGTAAGAACTATTTCATCCGCTTTTGTCCAGAAGAGTCAGAAATAATTTGCACAGAAATGTGCAGCATTTTAATGAAAGGATTCAGAATCACTCTAATTTGAACTTTATCTGGTCTGGTTGCAGGTTTTATGACATTTAGTGTCTTAAAAAAAAATCAAAATATCTGACTTCACATCAGAAAAAAAAACCTGCTTGTGGCTAAATAAAATCTGTTGCAGCTCTGGTCATTGAAAAATCATTGGCTGTTAAATTGGACCTAAGTCATCTTTTCTAACCTTTCATGATCTTGCAGCAATGGATGATGATGGATATATGGATTAGGGAACAGCACGTGATGGCAAACCTGTGGTATTTGCTACAGCGCAGAAAGAAAACAAATTGCTTCCAAAAAATCAAACTAATTCAAAATTCTTGGTATCATGCAGCCATGCCACTGGCAAAGTGAGCATTGCCCTGCCTCTCAAAGCTTGCTGTATCCTTGATCTGCTGTCTTCCTGCTGTTAATTGATTGCAACTCTACGTGTCTGATCAGGGCTACGAGTTGTTCTCCATATGGATACCATACAACATATACTGTGCACGCTTGTGTGTATAGATATGTTTATCCTGTATGCATGTACATATGTATGCATATTTGTGTGCTGGCCCCCAGATCACTCATGGTATAAAGCATTGGCCTCGAAGGCATACTCATCAAAATATTTGGTAGATCCTCCATTTTTTTCTAGTTCCCTCAAAATGAGAGAGTTTTTACGCGCTCTCTGTGTCAAAAAGGCAAAACTTCTGATTTCCACTGTCGCTCTCGCTAACTTTCTATCACTCACTCCTCGTGTGTGTGTCTAAACACATATGTGTGTATGCGTATGCACATTTGTGTATTTCTATGCACTGGTGTGTTTTTTGCTGTACAGGTAATAAAGATGGGGAAAGGTTTTAGTGTTTTCTTAATAGGTGAAGAAATCTTGAAGACCAGAGATTGGAACATACTGAATTTTGAATTAAAAAAAAAAAAAAAAGTCAAATTGTCTGGCTGTGGAAGATGGATCCTCATTTTTGCAGCCACTTTGAATCACGAGTTCATCTCTAAAGGCACTGGGTTTTTTTGTTTTTGTTTTGTTTTGTGGGGTTTTTTTTTTTGTTTTTATTTTTTGAAGAGCTAACTAACCCTGGCTGTCTCCAGTCTGAGAGAGTGTTCAGATGGACTTGCTTCCTCCATTAGTTATAAGCTGTTTAAAAGCACATCCTATGTTTGAATTGTGGATGAGAGGCTCCCTTGGCAAAGTGAGGAGGCAAATTCTTCCTACCCCTTTATCATTAATTCACGGATTCAGTGTTGGTTCGGCCTCCAGGAGAAGTTAACTGGAAGTCTTTGAAGATCAATAACTTTGCTGAGGTTGTCCAGGTAGGTGAACTCGAAGACCCACAGTGACTGGAACATGCTATTTAATGCGTCATACTGCATTCTGTAGAAGTTACTCGTAGCCATAGTTGATCATTGCCTTGCATGTATGATCAGGTGGTTTTTGAAGAAGTGACTCCATTTTCAGGCTTCCAGGTGTGCTCCAAGGCATATTATTGAGGACGTGGAAGAGAACACTTGCTGACAAAGCTCCTGGCAGCTTTACAGAACTTTAGTTTAATATTGTGTTAGTTCCCGTAACAGCTGATTTCAAGGCATTGCTCTCCTCAAGAGACTAATTTGATGAACAGAAGAAAGCTGGAAAAATGCTTGTTACTCATTATTTTTCACTTGTTGGTACTTTGTTTAGGGTTACTTTTAAAAAGAAGATTTCACTGATCACAAGCCAGTGGAAGACTTTCAGCCCAAGCAAGGGTGAAGACAGCTCTCTCCAAGAGCAGAGGAAGTCCCTGTGGAGAGAACCCGAGCTTGTTATCAGAACTTGTCGGCATGTCTAAACAAGGAGACGATTGCTACTTCTATTTCTATTCTACCTGTACCAAGGTATGGCTGGGTTTCTTTTGCTTTGCTTTGCTTTGTTTTTTTGTTGGTTTTTTTTTTTTTTCATTTTTTTCAGGAAGGGGTAGAGTAGGAGGAGGAGGCACACTGGTCTTTGGTTAACGTGATAACCAGATAGATTCTGAATTCAATCGTAGCAACCTGAGGCAGTAGCATGGACGTTTTTGAGGCTGTACTATATTTTCCTTGTTGGTTTCCTTTTGGTTACAGGGAGACAACTGTTCCTTCCGCCACTGCGAAGCTGCTCTGGGGAACGAGACAGTCTGCACGCTGTGGCAGGAGGGTCGTTGTTTCAGGAATGTCTGCCGATTCAGACACATGGAAATTGACGTGAGTGCCTAAAGATGTGTTCTCAAAATAAATCAACAAAAGCATTTTTCAGTGCTGTAGGTGTGCTGATTGTGCTTTTGCAGGATAGAGTCATTTGCTTTGGAATTACACTGGTTTCTGTTAGCAGGGGAGGGGGTGGGAGGAAGGAGAGGGAAATAAAATCAATGCCTTAGGTATGTCTTAGCAAGATTTTCTTTTATTAGACGCCGACAGTATTGTCTCAACAGATGCAGAATAACCGCTAACTAGACTGCTAAAACCTGCTGGAGCAGGGGGGTAATAAACAGGCTGTACTAGCCTCCTGAGAGCAGGCTTGATAATGATCTATCAGGTCTCTTGTGTCCCGGAGTCCTTCAGATAATGCTGTTCTAGCTGCCTGGGCTAGGAAGCAGTGGGGAAAGTTAAAGGTGCAGAAGAACGAAGTCTCCAAGAAGTAGTTCTGGATAGAGTTAACGTAGGCAATTTAAGATGTTCTTTTTCCCTCTGAATAATCCTAGTATAATCCTAGGTGTATTAGTTTAACCCACCCTAAACTGATGTCTGAGAGTGCCTGTCTTCTCAAACTGAATGATGACAGGGCTAAACGTGCATAGTGGTTACAGCTTCTGCAAACTTTGTGAATATGCCCGGAAATACTATACTTCCGTGATAAACTGACCTTTGGAATGATGTTTCAGCACTGTATTGTGACAGCCCTATCGCTGTCGTGACCTGGAACTGTGCATCTCTTTGCAAACCTTAGGTGCATGTTATCACGAGCTTGTCTTTCTTTCTGTCTTCAGAAAAAGCGTGGTGAGATTCCCTGCTACTGGGAGAAGCAGCCAGTAGGCTGTCAGAAAGCCAACTGTGCTTTTCATCATGCAAAGGGACGTTACATCGATGGAGTCTTCTTACCACCAAGCAAGAGTGAGTTTAGGTCCTTTTTCTTTAAGTATTGAAGAATTAATTTTGCATATTACTTAGTGGGTGCCAATAGTGTAGGAGACGTCAGGTAACCGTCCATTTGTGAGTGCAGGAAAAGGTCTGCAGTCCTAGGTGGTCAGCTAAACCGAGTGTACTGCTGCTGTACTGCTGGTATTTGTTTTCTGCTTTCATGCTCAGCTTCTCTCTGCTTTGTGTGATATTTGCCTTGCAGTTTGCTTTCTGTTGTTTCGTCCTCTGCTGGGTGGTAGGGAGATGTGTTGTTGTTTGAAGGCAAGTCATTGTTCACGGTGTAAACAGTGGCAGGATGGGCAAAAGGAGATGCTGAATTCATTGTCTGTGCAGGTTATCTGCCTTAGCTACCATCTTCGTGCATTGTGGTCAAAGTTTTAAACTGCCATATTACTGATGATCCTCCTCTTCCTCTAGCTACACTGCCAAGTCCGCCTGAGTCCGCGGACGATGATTTGAAAGTGGCTCAGATGTCACTGCAGCAAAACAAACTTTCTGTCCAGTCCAATCCCTCTCCATAGCTAAGGCGGGTGATGAAAGTGGAAAACTTGGAAAATGTCCCAAGCCCTACACACCCTCCAGTTGTAATCAATGCTGCAGATGATGATGAAGATGATGATGGTGAGCATGGTTTGGTTCTTGGAAGGAATTTGTGCTGTAAATGATTGTGTAAGTCTTTGGTTCTTGGAAGGAATTTGTGCTGTAAATCAATGTATAAATCACAGATGACCTGAGGTCTGACTAGCGATAGGGCAGGCAGTCTGGTCAGGTCACTGGTGGCTTTGTCTGGCAGTCAGTGGACAGAACCTGAAATGTTGGAGGAAAGCTTAGAACCACTCTTGGCTTTAGTTGGTCTGTTGTGTAAAGCTCTATGTGAAACTAGGAAGGAAATTCCTTTTTTTTTGTCTGAAGAGTAATATGTTGTGTAGTAGTTAAAGCTGCAGAGAGAATCTAGAGTCCTAGATGTTTTGTCCTAGGGTAGTCTACTTACGAGTTCATCAGGTCAGTGTAGCTGTATTAAAAAAAAAAAAAAAAAAAAAAAAAGCTTTTTTATAGGAACCATGGACTGAAGTGTCATTGCATGAGCTACATAATCACGAACAATCTGGCCTATGCATAACTGAATAGATTTTTCCCCTTCAGACCAGCTTTCTGCGGAAGGAGAAGAAACTAAAACTCCCGTCCAGCAACCAGCTGAGGAAGGCCAAAATGGATTACGGATGATTTCCACTCGGAAAGCCAGTGCTACTACTGCTAAACAAGGTATTCCAGCACCTGTAGTAGGATAAATCGGAAGGAGAACTTGACAATTAACTCAAAAGCAATGTGGCGTAAAAACACAACAGAATGTAGGGGTGCTGAATGGACTCGGTTATTTCCATGATCTCATTTCTCCCTGATACCATCATGTGCCCATTGGGTCAGAAAGTTGAACTCCTTTTCTTTCCTTTTGGAGAACAAAACAGGGTCACAGCATGGAGTTTAAATGGCTGCACGTGCAGCCTGGCAACCACTGTTGAAAGCCATATCTAACGATAGAGGGATCTAATATCACGTAAATGGATTAAAATTAAAACTACAGTTTTTACCCTGAAGGGTGAAAGGAGGGGCAAAATGCCATTGATTCTATGGTTGTTTCACTTGTGAGGAGTGTTGACAGGGTTTATTCTAAATACTTCTGAAAGTTCCTGAGCACTAAGAAGCCTGAGGATCTGTGGTCCTCAGTGAGTGCCTCTAAGCCTTAGTCTCATTAACTGTTTTCTGTTTTCAGAGGACGGTCTGAATTTTGGAATAAAAACACTTGAAGAAATCAAATTGCAGAAAATGAAGGAAAAAACTAAGAGACACGGTGGTGAGTTAATATTCCCTACTTTCTTACCCTCTTCACCTTCATCCTGTGTGATGATTTTTCTTTCAAAAAAAAATTCTTCCAGTAATACCGGGTAGCTGGCTATGCTTTGGTGAATCCAACTATTTGCCAAAGAAGTGAAATTTGATTGGCTTCAGAATGGCAGGTGATGGTGGCTGGGAGCTGCTTGAGGGATAGACTTCCATGTTTAGCTGGGGGCATCGAGCAACCTGATTCTCAGCCAGCTGGTATTCTAGATGGGAATTCCAAGGGCAACCAGAGGCAAATTAGTCACCTCTCTTATTTGCATGCTCTGGTCACTGTATGTTTGACAGTAATGAATAATTACAGTTTTTTGTTCTTCGTGATAGTTTTTTCTGTTTGGTAAACTTCCTTATGTTTTGCTTGCTCTGAGCAGAAGGTCCTTCAAGATCTTCTCTTCCTCCCGTCGATTCTATGATTTTTCCTGCTCCGGAAAAGGAAAATGTCCGGACAGTGGTGAGAACTGTGACACTGTCTACAGAGGAAGGTAATAATTAATGCTTTTGTTTTGATTTCATTACTCCTAAACTGGAAGGTTAAGCAAGAAGGAAGGCAATTCACCCCTGTTAGCCTCCTGGTGCTGCCGCCTTCTGTTCAAAACATGCTTTTATGCTGAAAGTCCCTGGTTGTACTGGAAAGCTTTGGTGCTCAGGTTAAGTGCAGTAGCAGGAGAAAGAAAAAAATGTGTCAGTATGCAAATAGGGGGATAACTGAAAAACAGGAGAGTAACGAGAAGAAAGAGCTCTAGAGGACAGTGCTATGTAAGAAGCAATTTCTGAAGCTTTAAAGAGGCTGACAGTGGCACGTGTGGACAGTAGTGCGATAGGAGTCTGTGTATAAATTATATTGTTTAGAGTTGTGCAAATTCCTTTGAAAGGGAAAGAAGTGAAGAAGTACTTTTACTCATAGACATTCACCTTAGAAAGGAATATTTCTCAGCATTTGTACCTAATAATATTCTGCTTGCTTATGCAGCTCTGTTCTGCACAAAGTATAGCTGTCAAGCAGACTCAGATTCATTCTCGACTACATTCAGCTGGAATTTGAGGCAAACACTGAGACTATGGATACTTTTTCTAAGTTAATTATAGTTGTAATATGAGTTTGTGTGGTTTAGCTGTCAAAACAGTGTCTTGCTGGGTTTTTTTGGACATGGGCTAACAGTATACTATTTCTATTGGCTACTGGTCTCTATGAAATAGAAAAATTTTACTTTTGTTTTAGGGGAGGAACCTGTGGTTCGACTAGATCTTGCTGAGAAACAAGGAAAACGGAAAGCCTCCGTGGGTAAGAACTTTTTATGAGCTGTTATTTAGGTGCCGCCTTCTCTATATGACTGCATCGAAGAGTATTTTTGACGTGTGAGAGGAAAATGCGTTGCAGTGGAGATCTGTGTTGACTGCAGAAATGGCAAAAAAACCATTTAGCAGCTGAAAGGCAATTTTATGAAAATATGCTTGAAAAATAGAAGCTTGTGGTTGACTGTTCTCAAATCTTCCTGCAAAGAAATGTTCTTAAAATATTCCTTGTTTTCTCTGTCTGAAGCTGATGTAAGCGCCCTTCCCGTGAAGCGCAGCCTTGCTGAAAGGCTGGGGAAGAAGGTGGAGGTTCCGGGAAATGCTGACAAAGCACCAAAGAGAGGTACAGCTACTAAACAGGCATCTGGATGTGATTCACGGGTTTTGTATTTAGGCTCTCTGTTTGTCCTTTTCCTGCGATGTTTCTTTTTGCATGTTGGCTGAGGTCTTAATCACCGGGATTCAAAGTTACCTTTCCTGCCTTGTTTTCGAATGTGAACACAAAGTTGACGTTTATGCAGCCTCCCTAATTTGGTCTTTTTCTGTTTTGCAGTTCAAGTTCCCAAGTCTGTGAAGGAGAGACTAGGATTACCTTCTCAACGGACTAGTACTGCGAAAGGTAACAACTGGCTATTAAATATACTTTCTCCTTCTTCCTTTCCGTGAACTTAGACCGTTTTCATACAGCCCTAAAAAGGAATTCAAATGAAAACAAAGAACTGGTTCCTCTTGCTCGAGTGCTGAAGCTCTTCTGACAGCCACTATCAGAAATCTGCCTCTAGGTGTGTGTTTATTTTCCGCTTGTGCCTTGTCAAGGTTTTAAGCTGCTTCTGTGAACCATCATATACAATTAGAATAGAGCCACTGCCGGGAGCAGGAATTTGAAATGCAGTCTGAAAAAGTAATCAAGTAAACTAGCATTTCTGTGTAGCAACTCTCTCTGGATAGGGCTGGTCTTCAAAATACAACAAGTGGCTCAGAGGAGGAGGAGAATGTTAGGCTATTGTCCTAAGATGGGTTATTGGGAACGCTCAGGCTTAGTTTTCCTTAGTACTGTGACAAATTTTGGAGACTTAAACTATTGTTGGACTCTCTTTAAATGCTGGTGCTTCTCATTTCTTGATGATGACAGGGAAGGCTGCTAAGCCAAAGGGAGAGATCCATGTGAAAACACTGGAGGAAATCCATCGTGAGAGAGCTCTTCGAGAAAGTCAAGCCAAAGCCCAGGCTGAATGGCATGGTAAAACCAAAGATCCCAGCGCAGGGGCAAAAATTGAGGGTGAGCCCAAGAAGCAGAGTGTGCTCACTCTTTCCGGGCCCAGCAAAGTGCAGTCGAAGGAGCCGGCAGGTAAAGCCAAGCCAGAAGGAGAAGTGCGTGTTAAAACCCTGGAAGAAATAAAGCGCGAGAAAGCTCTGCGGATGCAGCAGAGTGGAGGAAATGTGCCAGCTCCCCCAGCACAACCTGGACCTGCCCCAGCCGGGCAGAAATCGTTATGGAACACAAAGCTATCAGGTAATAAGATGCTTTAATACCTGCCCCGGTGAGGTGCTTCCCATATTGAGCAAGTTCCATTTGCTCAGGATCTGCTTTGCTTTTTCCTTCAATGCGGAGGATAAAAGAGTTTAAGGCTACAAAGTTCAAAGGCAAAGAAGGGCCAGAACGTGCAACCATGTCTGTTTTCGTTAATTACGTGATGGTATTCTGTATTTCCCACTAGAAAATTAACACATTGAGGGGCTTTTTAGTCTAATTTTGGTATTCTGTTTTTTTCTGCCATCTGTTTATGGTATGAAGTCCTCCCTGTGTTGAGTTCAAGTTCACCTTCCTCTTTGGCATGTGTTGCTTAGCTTGACACGTGTATGTGTTTGTAAAGCATGCATCAGCATCTTAATGTGGGGGGCCAGTTTCTGTCAAAAATGACAGAGGATCAAAGGCCTCGTTGTTAACATTATATCAACTTTGTAAAATGAGATTGTGTGAGGGAGATAAGGAGGGCTTAAAGGCTGCATGCACTGCACATTGTAGCCTTTCTCTCTGTCTCACGGGACACGAGGAAATAAACACACAAAGAAAACAAGTACCCAGCTTTCTTTCGTTTCTTCTCCTGCCAGCCAGACGTTAGGTCAGGAATGGGAGACTAGAATATGACTCTACAAATTTGGATTTTGTAGAACAACTTAATAAATTTTGTGGGACATCACTGCAGGGGAGAGGAAGCTGGTACAACAGTTGCATACACTCTCTTGTCTTACTATACCTGCTGCTTTTCCTTTCCTAGAGGGAGCAAGACTTTGAATACAAAAGCTGTCAACATTTGTGAATCTTACTAGACTTCATACAACGTCTTAGAGTATTGCTTGCACTTGGGATCGCTCTGTGTCTGAGTTTCCCTCGTCCTGGATTATGATTTACTGTAGCCATTCACTTTCTTTGTTCCTTTGTATGGATTGTTGGTAGACGGAGTTTACTATGTGGAAGATATTGCTGAGAATCCAGGCAATGGCAGTGTAATTCTGCTGGCCAAATACAGTTAACTGTGTAGAAGGGCCGTGGAAATGAGGAAGAGAACGTGGATTTTTCATGAGGCAGAGCAAGACTGTATCAGTTCTCTCTTCCTTTTACTCTAGCCAACTTTAACATGTTTGCGAAGCCTTGGGATGGGAAAGTCGCTTCCCCCAAGAAGAAGGCACTGAAACGTAAGGCACCTGGCAGTTTTCCCTCTGCTGTAGCAGCTGTGAAACCACGGACTGCCTCCGACGCTGACACAATGGGACCTCCAGCCAAAAAAGCAGCTATGGTAAGGACAGGGGCTAATGCAGAAATGGATCCCTTGTAAAATTTATACCCTCCTCTAGGAGAAAAGATGGAAAACTCAAATGTTCTACAGGCCTTCTGTTTCCTTTTAAATCCAGTAGCTGCCTACAGAATTCTTGTAGTACCCTTCCATATTTATTAGATTAATGGCACTATTTACTTAGTCCTCTGTGATTCTGTGATTTCTCTGGTGTGGAGGATTTTGTCCATTAATGCTGTGTTCTTAAAAGACACAAGATCATTAGTAACCTCCAAGTGAATATTAACTTTCTTCAGGAGCACCTTGGTTTTGTATTTTGGCTAAGGCTCCGCAATGCCAGAGGAGAAGCAGCATGGAGGAAAAAGCTAGTAAGGAATCTTTTACCCATGAGTCCTAAACACTGTTTTGCTGCTTTCTAGGCTGTTCCAGCCACGCTGGAGCACGTCCCAGCCACCAGACTTGAAGAAAATCCCCAAAACAGGTGATGACCACAACTTGTTCTTTTTCTCAATCGGTGTATATCCCCAGTGAAACATAAGTTCTGTCACAGGTGGGGAAAAAAGGAGGGTTCTGAGATAATTAAAGCCCAAATCCATCAGAGGATAAGTCACTTATTTATCTTATAAGATAAATAAGTCACGTGAAATGACTTTCTAGCAGCTAGCAGGAATGCTTAATTAGACTTACTTTCTTTAAATGCTGCAAGTCGGTACAGCTTTCCAGTGACTTCTTGCTCTGTCTGAATACCTAAATGAGGATGAGGTGAAGTTCTTCTACTTCCTCGTGAGGTGATAAATGATGAGTAGTGTCCTCTGCCTTTTGGTCCTCAAGAATGCCACCCGAACAAACATACAAGGTGACAAGAGTGCAGGGAGAGCAGAGGGAAGTGATGGCTGCAGATCAGCTTCCTGTAGTGGGGAGCAAACTCTGCTGAGTGTGCCGTGGGAAAAATGACTAACTTAGTAAACAGATATTTGCAGATGGAGACTTCTTAACATTTTTACAGGAAAATTAAGCAAGGTGGCAAAGTGCCTCTTGCTACAAAAATTGAACCATCTCTGCTAGACTCCGGGTGCTCTGGCTTCACAGAGAAACCCCCAAACTGAAAAATGTACCTGCTAATATATTGGGCTCTAAATGTAGCCCTGGATTAATTGAATAACAATCCCTGGGTAAGATTGAAGTGCAGGAGGGGTTGGCTACGGTTTTAAGAGCCGGTTTGCAGAAAAGGGATTTCCCGTTAAGAAATGGCATATACTGATTGTTCTCTTCCTTGCTCTGCCAAGACCTGAAGCACATCTTGGAAGCCAGGCAGAATCCGTGGAGCCAATGGAGTTCTCAAGCTCGACTTCAGCTTCTTCCCAGCTAGAAGAAGCAAGGACACGCCGGCTGAGTTCCACAGGCAACACGCCCGTATCTGTAGACGAGGATTTAGAGATGCTACTTTGGGAACTCTCAGACGGCATACTGGAAGCCGAGCTCGACTTGGACCCAGGGAAGGATGAGGATGACCTCCTCCTTGAGCTTTCCAAGATGATTGATGATTGAACTGCATAGTCCTATGGTATATTAAAAAAAAAAAAAAAAAAAAAAAAAAAAAGAAAACAACTCTTCTTCTTGTTGGATACCCTGAGGTGATCCTTTTTCTAACTGAGGCTTTGCAATGAGACTTAAAGCACAGTTGGAACTGGTAGAAATTGGCAGGATCTGCACTCAGTTGTCCTAAGTTTTCCTGCTGGTCAGAGTTAAGGTCTTGTGCATGGTTCCGTAACTATAGGTGGCTACCTTTGATATCAAGAGGACAAAGCACTTGTTTCTTTTGGCACAGAAAGATGTCCATCGGCACGCTGTGGTGGCTGTGAATTGACATAGTGATGGAGCGATGCTCTGAAGGCTTAAACGGAAAGCTTCTTCCTTCCGCCCCCTCTTGGCACAGCTCGATGTTGGGCACATTGTGAAGCCTGGGTGTTCTGATTTCTCGGACAGTTGATACCCAAATCCCGGAGTTACTATGTCAACTCTTGACTTTTATTTGTGTATGCCATTGTTTTGACTGTAATCTTTTCAGATGATGAAGCTGTAGGGGCGGGAGGGAGCAAAATAATTATTCTAGCGTTGTGGACCAAACATGCTGCCAGGAGTGGTGGTGGTGGGGTCAGCCCACCCGGCCTTACTTTCAATTATCAGGGATGATAAAATGGTGTGAAAAGCAGCAGCTCTGCGATACGGCTACGCTACCCCCACTCCCTTCTCTTGTGCTGTACCAAAGTTCCCCCAAGCTTTGGTTGGTGCTTTTTGCTGGTGACAGTAGGACTCCAGGGCGAGTAGTCGGGACTCTCCTGCAGTAACTGGGTCAATTAAGGGTTGGTTTAAGTGCCTCCTGGTTTTTAAAATTGCTCCCCTGAGCTGCTGGCTCTGCTGCCTGCTACAGCAAATGTTCGGGTGCCATCAGCGTCGCACTTGGGCGTGGGCACTGACCCTGCGGAGGAGAGCTGAGACTCGCGTGTATTGTGTACCCTGCCACCAGTGATCGTTTTCCCCTAGCAGATCTATTTTGAATCATTTCCCTAAATTTTAGAGGAACTTTAGGCTCTTTGTGCTATGATTTGTGAAGCTGTAGGGGCCCTCAGGCATTTGCTGCTGGCAGAGGAAAACCGCTTGTCGAATTTGTTGTAAATACTTTCTGTTTGGACAACAACGCCTGTGTGTGTGTGTGTGTGTGTGTGTGTGTGTGTGTGTGTGCACGCGTGCGTGCTTTGACGACCCCCTGCGACGCCCCAGCTCCGCGAGGGAAGCTTTGAAGCGGCTCTGGGAAAACCTCTGCGGAAGAAACCGCTGCTAGTGACTTGCGGAAAAGGGACTCCACAATCAGTGAGATTGTAAAGTAGGTATGTTTATTCAGCGCTGGGCAGCACGGGAGGTCGTGGGCATGAAGATTGATGACTCTTCCTCGTCACCGCTAGTTGACCTCTTGTCTTTGCACAGACTCAGTTGCTCCTTGGCTCTTGTCCATCTGCAGGACCAGTTTCTCCCAGTTTCTTAAGACAGGCTCACTCTCTTATTAGGAGACTGACCTTGGTAAGGGGCCCAAGGCTTCTTGCTTTAGTTAATTGGCACAATGCACCATAGTTAGCAAAGACACTAAGTAGCATCCTAGTTTAACGCTGTCAGCGCTCTATCTCTACTTGATAAGATTCTCCTAACTCCCTCTCTCACTGGAGCCCACGCAGCCCTCCGTCCTGCCGAAGGACTTCACGGGGACTTCTGCCGGCTCCGGGTGCCCGCACACAGACAGAAATGGCTTTGAGAGAAAACAATCATGAGGAGGAGAGCTCAGAGACTGCGGCCGGCTTCGGCCACCTTCCCCTCGCTTTCCCTCTCCGTGTTCAAACCGAGCACTGTTCTGCCGTCAACCTTCGCTGCCTCTGCCCGCGGCGCTGGGCTTTCGCGTGTGCCATTGCTCCTCTACATATTTTATCCTTCCTTTTGTAAGGAATGGTCCAGCAATTCGTGTCACTAAGGGATTTGAAGGGTTACCATCGAGGCCCGGGTCTAGGTGATAAGAGAACAAAGGGGTTTTTAGGGAAAAGTGCTGACTACTGCAGGGGATGTTGCTAGAGTTTCTGAAATCCGGCGCAGAGGCTCCCAAACGAGGAGGAAGGGGGAGCTGAAGGACAATTGAAGGACAAAAGCCTGAGAGGAAGACAACCAGCATTCAGCCCGAGCAAGCCCCGAGAGACCACCAGAGACTGGTAGGCAGGCGCCCCTGGGAGGGGTTTTGGATTCCGGAAACCAATTCTAATAACCCTGCCTCTTCTCGAAGTAGTAATGGATATGTATTAGCCTGGGAGCATCAAAACCAGCCGCCTTACGTAACAGGCGTGCGTCCTGGGGGAGCAGAGACTCCCGGCGCACCCAGCGCTGCTTGCTTGCCTCTATTCGTTTAATAAATTGTAAACTTTGATTGTAATCCTATTTGGATTTATAACAGCCATTTATAACACTTTTTATATTTGTATTTTATTTAAGGCTGTCTTGCCCCCCTCCCCCCCCAGCCTCGCTGCTCGCCAATAAAGCTGGCGCAGGGGCTAAGGGATTTGAAGGGCCTGCTTGTACACCTAAGGGATTTGAGGGCCTGCTTGTACACCTTTGGGGACTGCCTCTTTTTGGGGGGGGGGGGGTGGGGGGGTGTTAGGAGCTGCTTGTATACTTTTTTAGGCATTCCTCTGAGAGGGGGTTGGGAGCTTCGTGTATACTGGGGGGGGAGGGCCTCCCTCGAGGTGGAAGCCGGGGGGGGTTGGAGCGTTTCTACACTGTAGGGGCCTGCCTGTACACTTTTGGGGCCTGCCTTGGAGGGGTTGGGAACTGCTTGTACACCTTTGGGGCCTGCGTCTGCGCGGGGCGGGGGGGGTTGGGGGGTTGGAGCTGGTTTTAACCTTTCGGGCTTGCATCTGGAGGGGGTTGGGGCCTGCCTTTGGGGGGGTGGTTGTGAGCTGCTTGTATACTGTAGGGGCCTGCTTGTACACCTTTGGGGCCTGCGTCTGGGGGGGGGTGGGAGCTGCTTGTACACTGTTAGGGCCTGCCTTGGGGGAGGGGTTGGGCATGTGCCTTGGGGGCATGGGGTTGGGAGCTGCTTCTACGCTGTAGGGGTCTGGGTCTTGGGGGGTTGGGGCTGTTTGTACACCTTTGGGGCGTGCCTCTGGGGAGGATGGGGAGTTGCTTGTACACCTTTGGGGCCTGTGTCCGGGGGGGGGGTTGGGGCCTGTGCCGGGGGGGTTGGGAGCTGCTTGTACGCTCTAGGGTCCTCTGGCAGGCTTTGGGGCCTCCCTTTGAGGGGGGCAGTTGGGAGCTGGTTGTACACCTTTGGGGCCTGAGTCTGGGGTGTGGGGGCTGGGGCTGAGGCCTGGGGCCTGGGGCATGCATCTGGGTGGTGGTGGTGGGGGGTCCAGTTCATGGGGGGGGTGGGTTGGGAGCTGCTTGTGGACAGTTGGGGTCTGCATCCGGGTGTGGCTGGGGCCCGCTTGTAGACTTCTGCAGCCTGTGTCTGGTGTTTGGGGGCTTTTCTGTAGTGTTTGGGGATCGCATTTTGGCTTTGGGATGTGTCTAGAGCTTCTGGGGCCTAGCTGTAGTGCTTGGGGCCTGCGTCTGGGGCTTTTCTGTAGCATTTTGGTAGCGTGTTTGTGATTTGGGGTCTGTATCCAGGGTTTTGCCTTTTTTGTAGTTTTCAGCTTTGTGTCTGTTTCTTTGTTGGTTGCCTGGGGTTTGGGGTTTGGATCATTAGTCAGTGTCATTAGCGTCGGGGGGGTGATATGAAGGGTTAGGGTTGTGGTTAGAGTTGTTAGGGTTAAAGAGAATAAGGATTTTAGGGTAAGGGGATCAAGGTTGTGGGAATAAAAATGTTTTTGCACAGAGTTACATCGTTTAGAGGGAAGGAAGGTGGTATTGATATATGCTTGCAGTGATAAGAAAGCTTAACAGACAACCTTGTAAAATGCAGACAACCAGAATCCTTAGAGCAATTGGGTGGAAATCACGGTGTAAGAAACATTACCACCTCAAAGAGGAAAACAGTCAAGAAAAAAATAAAATTGACTAGTAACAGGCCAGCAGCTGTGTATTTTCTGTGAAGCACTGGATAGATTGTGAACATGGATTACCCAGTCAATGGGGAAACTGGGGAGGGTCCTGGTCACCGAGAGGAAAAAAAAAATTATATAAACTGTGTTATGGAACTAGTAGGTGGCTTGTGGGACGCCTGCCATTGCAATCGTGACTAAAAATGCTACCTCACTGAGATACTTGCCTGAGCCTATGGTATTGGTTACAGAGTGTTTCTAATAAGGTGTTAGGGTTTTAAGGTTTCAGGGCTAAGGCACTAGGGTTGGGTTTCAGGGTTAGGGTTTCCAGGGTTTAGGGTTAGGATTTTAAGGTTGTTAGGGTTGGAGTTATAAGGGTTAGGGTTTGGGGATTAGTGTGTTAAGGTTTTAAAGTATTTTGTGGTTTTAGTGTTGATAGGGTTTTTAGGGTTAGGGTCTTAGGGTTTTAGTTATGGTCAGGTATTTAGGGTTAGGGTTTTAAGGTCTTTTTTTTTTTTTTTTTAAGGTTAGGGTCTCCAGCGTTAGGGCTTTGAGAATCTTTACGTTTTGGGTTAGGGTTTAGAGGGTCTTAATTTTTAGGGTTAGGGCTTTTAGGCGTAGGTCTAGTGTGGTAAATTTTATCGGGTTAGGACTGTAAGGGTTTTTAGGGTTAGGGTTTCTAGGGTTTGTTGGGGTAGGGGTTAGGGTTAGATCCGTGGTTGCCATAGCGTTAGGGGTCAAGGTTCTTAGGGGTTAGGCCTAATATTAGGGCGGAAGGCCAAAATAAGAGGGTGGGAGCCCCCCCCAAAATTGAAGGGTTGAAGCCCCAAGTTAGGGGAAGGAACGTCAAAATTGTGGGGTCCCCCAAAATTGGGCGGAAGAACTTTTAATATTAGGGGGGAACCCAAAAAAGGAGGGTGGGGGACTCTAAAATCGGTTGTGTCCCCCCCAAATTAGGGGAGGAACCCCCAAAATTGGGTGGGCGAACCCCCAAATTGGGGGGAAGAAGACTTAAATGGAAGTGTGAAATTCCAGAATTGGATGTGGACCCCCCAGAACAGTCTTCAGGGGTTTAGTGTGGTAAATTTTATCGGGTTAGGGCTGTAAGGGTTTTTAGGGTTAGGGTTTCTAGGGTTTGTTGGGGTAGGGGTTAGGGTTAGATCCGTGGTTGCCATAGGCTTAGGGGTCAAGGTTCTTAGGGGTTAGGCCTAATATTAGGGCGGAAGGCCAAAATAAGAGGGGAGGAGCCCACCCAAAATTGAAGGGTTGAAGCCCAAAGTTAGGGGAAGGAACGGCCAAATTGTGGGGTCCCCCAAAATTGGGCGGAAGAACTCTTTAATATTAGGGGGGAACCCAAAAAAGGAGGGTGGGGGACTCTACAATTGGGGGGGACCCCCAAAATTGGTCGGGTCCCCCCAAATTAAGGGAGGAACCCCCAAAATTGGGTGGGTGAACCCCCAAATTGGGGGGAAGAAGACTTAAATGGAAGTGTGAAATTCCAGAATTGAATGTGGACCCCCCCCAGACCTGGGGAGGAATCCCCAAACTTGGGGGGGGACCCCCAAAATTGGGGTTAAAACCCCAGATCCCGGGGAGCTAAGCCCCAAATTAAGGGAAGGAACCTCAAACATGTGGTGAGAACCCCAACATTGGGGGAAAGAACCTTAATATTAGGGTGGCAGGCCAAGAAAGGATGGTGGGGGCCTCCAAAATTGTGGGGGGCTTGGAATTGGGGGGAATCCCCAAAATGGAGGGGGAACCCCAAAAGTGGGGGGGGGGGGGGCCGAAGCACCAAATTAGGGGAAGGAACCCCAAAATTGCGGGGAAGAACTCTGAAATGGAGAGCTGAAAACCCGAAATTGAGGGGAAACCCCCCAAAACGGCGGGAAAACCCTCCATAAACACGAAACCGGTAATGTAACAGAGCAAAAAATGGCGTCCTACGGCAAGGTGCGAGGCTCAATTTTCTGGGGAGTGCTGGGAAATTTAGTTCTTGGCCACCGGGTTTCCGGGAGTCCATATTGTTTTCCCAGAGCATGCCGGGAGATGTAGTTCTCGGACACTGGGCTTCCGGGAGGCCATGTTGGTTTCCCATCTTTGCTAGACTCCGGGTGCTCTGGCTTCACAGAGAAACCCCCAAACTGAAAAATGTACCTGCTAATATATTGGGCTCTAAATGTAGCCCTGGGTTAATTGAATAACAATCCCTGGGTAAGATTGAAGTGCAGGAGGGGTTGGCTACGGTTTTAAGAGCCGGTTTGCAGAAAAGGGATTTCCCGTTAAGAAATGGCATATACTGATTGTTCTCTTCCTTGCTCTGCCAAGACCTGAAGCACATCTTGGAAGCCAGGCAGAATCCGTGGAGCCAATGGAGTTCTCAAGCTCGACTTCAGCTTCTTCCCAGCTAGAAGAAGCAAGGACACGCCGGCTGAGTTCCACAGGCAACGCGCCCGTATCTGTAGACGAGGATTTAGAGATGCTACTTTGGGAACTCTCAGACGGCATACTGGAAGCCGAGCTCGACTTGGACCCAGGGAAGGATGAGGATGACCTCCTCCTTGAGCTTTCCAAGATGATTGATGATTGAACTGCATAGTCCTATGGTATATTAAAAAAAAAAAAAAAAAAAAGAAAACAACTCTTCTTCTTGTTGGATACCCTGAGGTGATCCTTTTTCTAACTGAGGCTTTGCAATGAGACTTAAAGCACAGTTGGAACTGGTAGAAATTGGCAGGATCTGCACTCAGTTGTCCTAAGTTTTCCTGCTGGTCAGAGTTAAGGTCTTGTGCATAGTTCCGTAAGTATAGGTGGCTACCTTTGATATCAAGAGGACAAAACACTTGCTTCTTTTGGCACAGAAAGATGTCCATCGGCACGCTGTGGTGGCTGTGAATTGACGTAGTGATGGAGCGATGCTCTGAAGGCTTAAACGGAAAGCTTCTTCCTTCCGCCCCCCCTTGGCACAGCTCGATGTTGGGCACATTGTGAAGCCTGGGTGTTCTGATTTCTCGAACAGTTGATACCCAAATCCCGGAGTTACTATGTCAACTCTTGACTTTTATTTGTGTATGCCATTGTTTTGACTGTAATCTTTTCAGATGATGAAGCTGTAAGGGCGGGAGGGAGCAAAATAATTATTCTAGCGTTGTGGACCAAACATGCTGCCAGGAGTGGTGGTGGTGGGGTCAGCCCACCCGGCCTTACTTTCAATTATCAGGGATGATAAAATGGTGTGAAAAGCAGCAGCTCTGCGATACGGCTACGCTACCCCCACTCCCTTCTCTTGTGCTGTACCAAAGTTCCCCCAAGCTTTGGTTGGTGCTTTTTGCTGGTGACAGTAGGACTCCAGGGCGAGTAGTCGGGACTCTCCTGCAGTAACTGGGTCAATTAAGGGTTGGTTTAAGTGCCTCCTGGTTTTTAAAATTGCTCCCCTGAGCTGCTGGCTCTGCTGTCTGCTACAGCAAATGTTCGAGTGCCATCAGCGTCGCACTTGGGCGTGGGCACTGGCCCTGCGGAGGAGAGCTGAGACTCGCGTGTATTGTGTACCCTGCCGCCAGTGATCGTTTTCCCCTAGCAGATCTATTTTGAATCATTTCCCTAAATTTTAGAGGAACTTTAGGCTCTTTGTGCTATGATTTGTGAAGCTGTAGGGGCCCTCAGGCATTTGCTGCTGGCAGAGGAAAACCGCTTGTCGAATTTGTTGTAAATACTTTCTGTTTGGACAACAACGCCTGTGTGTGTGTGTGCACGCGTGCGTGCTTTGACGACCCCCTGCGACGCCCCAGCTCCGCGAGGGAAGCTTTGAAGCGGCTCTGGGAAAACCTCTGCGGAAGAAACCGCTGCTAGTGACTTGCGGAAAAGGGACTCCACAATCAGTGAGATTGTAAAGTAGGTATGTTTATTCAGCGCTGGGCAGCACGGGAGGTCGTGGGCATGAAGATTGATGACTCTTCCTCGTCACCGCTAGTTGACCTCTTGTCTTTGCACAGACTCAGTTGCTCCTTGGCTCTTGTCCATCTGCAGGACCAGTTTCTCCCAGTTTCTTAAGACAGGCTCACTCTCTTATTAGGAGACTGACCTTGGTAAGGGGCCCAAGGCTTCTTGCTTTAGTTAATTGGCACAATGCACCATAGTTAGCAAAGACGCTAAGTAGCATCCTAGTTTAACGCCGTCAGCGCTCTATCTCTACTTGATAAGATTCTCCTAACTCCCTCTCTCACTGGAGCCCACGCAGCCCTCCGTCCTGCCGAAGGACTTCACGGGGACTTCTGCCGGCTCCGGGTGCCCGCACACAGACAGAAATGGCTTTGAGAGAAAACAATCAGGAGGAGGAGAGCTCAGAGACTGCGGCCGGCTTCGGCCACCTTCCCCTCGCTTTCCCTCTCCGTGTTCAAACCGAGCACTGTTCTGCCGTCAACCTTCGCTGCCTCTGCCCGCGGCGCTGGGCTTTCGCGTGTGCCATTGCTCCTCTACATATTTTATCCTTCCTTTTGTAAGGAATGGTCCAGCAATTCGTGTCACTAAGGGATTTGAAGGGTTACCATCGAGGCCCGGGTCTAGGTGATAAGAGAACAAAGGGGTTTTTAGGGAAAAGTGCTGACTACTGCAGGGGATGTTGCTAGAGTTTCTGAAATCCGGCGCAGAGGCTCCCAAATGAGGAGGAAGGGGGAGCTGAAGGACAATTGAAGGACAAAAGCCTGAGAGGAAGACAACCAGCATTCAGCCCGAGCAAGCCCCGAGAGACCACCAGAGACTGGTACGCAGGCGCCCCTGGGAGGGGTTTTGGATTCCGGAAACCAATTCTAATAACCCTGCCTCTTCTCGAAGTAGTAATGGATATGTATTAGCCTGGGAGCATCAAAACCAGCCGCCTTACGTAACAGGCGTGCGTCCTGGGGGAGCAGAGACTCCCGGCGCACCCAGCGCTGCTTGCTTGCCTCTATTCGTTTAATAAATTGTAAACTTTGATTGTAATCCTATTTGGATTTATAACAGCCATTTATAACACTTTTTATATTTGTATTTTATTTAAGGCTGTCTTGCCCCCCTCCCCCCCCAGCCTCGCTGCTCGCCAATAAAGCTGGCGCAGGGGCTAAGGGATTTGAAGGGCCTGCTTGTACACCTAAGGGATTTGAGGGCCTGCTTGTACACCTTTGGGGACTGCCTCTTTTGGGGGGGGGGGGGGGGTGTTAGGAGCTGCTTGCATACTTTTTTAGGCATTCCTCTGAGAGGGGGTTGGGAGCTTCGTGTATACTGGGGGGGGAGGGCCTCCCTCGAGGTGGAAGCGGGGGGGGTTGGAGCGTTTCTACACTGTAGGGGCCTGCCTGTACACTTTTGGGGCCTGCCTTGGAGGGGTTGGGAACTGCTTGTACACCTTTGGGGCCTGCGTCTGCGCGGGGCGGGGGGGGTTGGGGGGTTGGAGCTGGTTTTAACCTTTCGGGCTTGCATCTGGAGGGGGTTGGGGCCTGCCTTTGGGGGGGTGGTTGTGAGCTGCTTGTATACTGTAGGGGCCTGCTTGTACACCTTTGGGGCCTGCGTCTGGGGGGGGGGTGGGAGCTGCTTGTACACTGTTAGGGCCTGCCTTGGGGGAGGGGTTGGGGCATGTGCCTTGGGGGCATGGGGTTGGGAGCTGCTTCTACGCTGTAGGGGTCTGGGTCTTGGGGGGTTGGGGCTGTTTGTACACCTTTGGGGCGTGCCTCTGGGGAGGATGGGGAGTTGCTTGTACACCTTTGGGGCCTGTGTCCGGGGGGGGGGTTGGGGCCTGTGCCGGGGGGGTTGGGAGCTGCTTGTACGCTCTAGGGTCCTCTGGCAGGCTTTGGGGCCTCCCTTTGAGGGGGGCAGTTGGGAGCTGGTTGTACACCTTTGGGGCCTGAGTCTGGGGTGTGGGGGCTGGGGCTGAGGCCTGGGGCCTGGGGCATGCATCTGGGTGGTGGTGGTGGGGGGTCCAGTTCATGGGGGGGGTGGGTTGGGAGCTGCTTGTGGACAGTTGGGGTCTGCATCCGGGTGTGGCTGGGGCCTGCTTGTAGACTTCTGCAGCCTGTGTCTGGTGTTTGGGGGCTTTTCTGTAGTGTTTGGGGATCGCATTTTGGCTTTGGGATGTGTCTAGAGCTTCTGGGGCCTAGCTGTAGTGCTTGGGGCCTGCGTCTGGGGCTTTTCTGTAGCATTTTGGTAGCGTGTTTGTGATTTGGGGTCTGTATCCAGGGTTTTGCCTTTTTTGTAGTTTTCAGCTTTGTGTCTGTTTCTTTGTTGGTTGCCTGGGGTTTGGGGTTTGGATCATTAGTCAGTGTCATTAGCGTCGGGGGGTTGATATGAAGGGTTAGGGTTGTGGTTAGAGTTGTTAGGGTTAAAGAGAATAAGGATTTTAGGGTAAGGGGATCAAGGCTGTGGGAATAAAAATGTTTTTGCACAGAGTTACATCGTTTAGAGGGAAGGAAGGTGGTATTGATATATGCTTGCAGTGATAAGAAAGCTTAACAGACAACCTTGTAAAATGCAGACAACCAGAATCCTTAGAGCAATTGGGTGGAAATCACGGTGTAAGAAACATTACCACCTCAAAGAGGAAAACAGTCAAGAAAAAAATAAAATTGACTAGTAACAGGCCAGCAGCTGTGTATTTTCTGTGAAGCACTGGATAGATTGTGAACATGGATTACCCAGTCAATGGGGAAACTGGGGAGGGTCCTGGTCACCGAGAGGAAAAAAAAAAATTATATAAACTGTGTTATGGAACTAGTAGGTGGGTTGTGATTAGGGAAGCTGAGGCGATTCCAGATAAGAAAGGGTTAAGAATGAAACTATTAAAGGAGAACAGAACATTAGGTGTAGGGCAGGAAACAGATGTACGGACAATGTATCTCAAAATAGGACATACGGGCAATATATCTCGAACAAGACATTGGAATCCAAGATAAGAAAATAATGAGCAGAAGATTCGAAGAAAAAACAGTCCTTGCGGTTAGGAAGAAAGCTAAATCAGCAGAATCCTGACCAAGGGTGAAAAGTACACTGTGAGGAAGACTTATGGCCTTCCTCTCTGAGACCACCGACCACAGCTTGACGACCCCTGCCCAAGACCACTGAGAGGATCTGCGCAGGCGCAGGACACAAAAAACTGATTAGCATGAGAAGCGAGAGTAGGCGGGGTTAGATAATGAATATGTATAGGCGTTAATAAAATATTAATCACTGTGATGTATAAATTTGGGACGGCTTTTCACTTCGGGATGCACGATAGGCGGAAAGATCCCCCGTGCATCCGGCGCCGTCAATAAAGAATAAATCACTTAAAGAAACTGGATTTATGATCTTTGAATCAATCTGGCACCCCAGATGGGACTTCTTCTCTGTCGGACCGCAGGACCCGCTGGGAACAGGACTCCCTAGGGTACCCCCGGGATTTCCCGGAGGGACTCCTCGACTCAACGGATCACTGCGGAGGCAGACACGGATCCCATCACTGTAAGTGATTATATTCTTTATTTTGGTTTATTTGGTTGACCGGTCAATTGGGGTCGTCTGTAAGTCAGAAAGTAAAAGTTTTCTGCAGGACGGCATTTGGTTTTTTGGAAAGCACTCAGTTGCTGTTGGGAAACAAGTAACCTTTGCATGCGAGGTTGGTATTACGTTGTGTTTAAATGTGGAACTTGACCTTGGCTATTGTCTTTGGGATTTTGATTATACTCTTTATAACGTTACTAGGATCTTGGTGTTATTGTGGAAAGCTGCCGGCTTGTATTGTGTAACAAGAAACATTCTGAACTGTAACATGGGGGGGCAGCAGAGTAGTGGGATTCCAAAGAAAAGCCCGTTGGGATGTATCTTGAGTCATTGGAAAGATATAGGGGGATCCCCCGGTGGAACTGAAAATAAGAAAACATTGATAAAATATTGTAATCAATGGTGGCCACTTTATAAGTTGGATTGTGAGGAAAAATGGCCACTGAATGGAACCTTAAATTATAATACTTTACTACAGTTAATGTTGTTTCTAAGGAGAGAAGGAAAGTGGGATGAGGTGTCATACGCAGATATGTTTTTCACTTTGAGAAACCACCCGGAATGGCAGAAGGAGTGTGGAATTAACTTAGCCCCACAGGATCCTTTGATCCTGGCAATAGAAAAGGATATGAAGAAGGAAGGGGCAAGAAAAATGAAAAGATGTTGTTCAGCGTGCAGTATCGGGCAGAGATGTTTGAAATTGAATGAGTCAGAGGAGAGAATGGAGGATTATGTCCTCCCGCCCCAGATAATAGAACGAGGCGTGGGGGCGAGCTCAGGAAACGGCAGAATAGATAAGAAAAATGAGAGTTGGGGGAATGGAGACTTTACCCCGATCACGGCTCGAACCCGAAGTAAGGTCGGGCCCATTATTCAAGCCCCGTTACGACAGGCTATGGGGGCTAACGGACCAGCTCGGATAAAAGTACCTTTCACAACTGCTGAGTTAGATTCATGGAAGGAAGCTGTGAAAGGATACCGGGATGATCCAGAATCAGTGGCCCGGAGGTTTGAGCTGATTGTAAAGAATTTAGATCCCGATTGGAAAGATATAGAGATAATGCTGGCAGCATTATCGGAAACGGAAAAGCAACTGGTAATTAAGAATGCACAAACTCAAGTACAGACCCAGGTAACGTCAGGAGTTTTACCTGGAACTGTGGAGGTATATGTGCCCAGAGTGGACCCAAACTGGGACTATAATGATGAGGGTGATTATAGGTTATTAAAAAGATATCAGGAATGGATTAGGATCGCCTTGGAAAGTGCGATACCAAAGTCTGTAAACTGGTCTAGGTTATATACCATAAAACAGGGGCAAACTGAGACCCCGTCAGAATTTCTCGATCGACTAAGGACAGCAATGCAAAAATTTACGATAGACCCCTCTTCTGAGGAAGGTAAAGTCCAGCTAGTATCACTGTTCTTGGGTCAGTCTGCGGACGATATAAGGCGGAAGCTTCAGAAAATGAAGGAGCCGGATGTGAGAGATTTAGAAAGGCTGGTGGAAGAGGCATGGAGGGTATTTAGGAATCGAGAAGGGAATGAGAAACAAAGGCTGGGTAGGGCTATTGCTGCGGCAACTGTTGCGGCCTTACAGAGGCAAGAAGAACCTTTTCAGGGAAAAGGAAGAGGGAATGGGATAAGGGGAAGGTCAGTAAAGCCTCCCCTGAGACCGAATCAGTGTGCATATTGTAGGGAAGTGGGTCATTGGAGAAGGGAATGTCCGAAACAACGGGAGAAGAACAGGTTGATGGTAGCTAGTGTATCTCCCGACCAATGAAGTGGACCGGGGGATTCTACCCTAGCAGATCCGCTGGTTAAAATTAAGCTAGGGAAATCAGGACAGGAAGTGGAGTTTTTAATTGACACAGGAGCGACTTATTCTGTGTTAAACCAGAAATTGATACCAGAGGATGAGGATTTTGTGACGGTGATAGGAGCTACAGGCCAGCACGAGAAAGCCTTTTTCCTAAGGCCTTTAAAATATAAGTTAGGGAAACAGATGGGAATACATAGGTTTTTATATTTACCAGGATCCCCGAAGTCTTTGCTGGGGCGAGATTTACTAGAACAATTAGAAGCGGAAATTGTCTTTGAAAAAGGGAAGGTGGGGTTATAGGTGAGAGAAGAAAAGCTGATAACCGCGCTAAGCTTAACGCTGATACAAGCAGACCCCATCGGTAAAGTACCTTCGGAGATTTTAGACCAAGTTTACCCAGGAGTCTGGGCTACTGACATCCCTGGGCGAGCCAAAAATGCAGCCCCGATAGTGGTGAGATTAAAGCCAGGGGAAAGGCCAGTTAAGATTAAGCAATATCCCCTAAGATTAGAAGACAGGAAAGGAATTAAGGGGATAGTGGATAAGTTTTTAAAACATGGACTGCTGGTTGAGTGTGAATCTGAATATAATACTCCTATACTACCAATTAAGAAGCCAGATGGGAAGAACTATAGATTAGTGCAGGATTTAAGAGCTATAAATAAGATCACTGAAGATATACACCCTGTGGTAGCCAACCCGTACACATTACTGACTAAATTAAAAGATAATTTAGTTTGGTTTACCGTACTGGATTTAAAAGATGCCTTCTTCTGCCTGACTTTAGCCCCAGAAAGTCAGAAGCTTTTTGCTTTTGAATGGGAAAATCCAGACTCAGGACGAAAGGCTCAATTGACCTGGACCGTATTGCCGCAGGGATTCAAAAACAGCCCCACGATTTTTGGGAATCAACTAGCAAAAGAGCTTGAGGTTTGGGAGGCCCCAAACACCGAAGGAGTTCTGCTGCAATACGTTGATGACCTTTTGATAGCCACTGAGAATAGGAGCAGCTGCATGCAATGGACGATAAGTCTCCTTAATTTTCTGGGTTTGAATGGGTATCGAGTCTCTCAACAGAAGGCTCAGCTGATTCAGTCACGTGTAACTTACTTGGGGTTTGAGATTTCAGGGGGACAAAGGGAGTTAGGAACAGAACGGAAAGAAACTATCTGCCGTACCCCAGAACCACAGACCATTAAGGAATTACGAACTTTTCTAGGGATGACAGGTTGGTGCCGTCTATGGATTAATAATTATGGACTAATTGTAAAACCCCTATATGACCTCATCAAGAATAACCAATCAAAATTGGTCTGGACGGGGGAAGCACGGGCTGCCTTTAAGAAGCTTAAATTGGAGTTAATGCGAGCACCAGCTTTGGGTCTACCGGACTTGTCTAAACCCTTTTGGTTGTACTCCTATGAGAGACAAGGGATGGCTCTGGGGGTGCTGGCACAGAAGCTGGGCCCCTACAGGAGAGCTGTGGCCTACTTCTCTAAACAACTGGATGAAGTAAGTAAAGGTTGGCCGGGTTGCCTTCGAGCGGTGGCCGCTGTCATCATGAATATACAGGAGGCTCGGAAGTTCACTATGGGACAGAAGATAACCGTGCTGGTATCACACACTGTCTCGGCAGTCTTGGAGCAGAAAGGGGCACACTGGTTATCCCCTCAAAGATTTTTAAAATACCAAGCAATACTGGTGGAGCAAGATGACGTAGAAATTGTGGTTACTAACATTGTGAACCCAGCTTCTTTCCTTAGTAACGCTCCTGACGAGCCAGTGGTCCACGATTGTATCGAAACTATGGAAACTGTGTATTCTAGCCGACCAGATCTCAAGGAGGAGCCCTTGGAAGACGCGGACGAATCATGGTATACTGATGGAAGCAGCTTTGTGAAACAAGGACAACACAAAGCAGGGTATGCGGTGACGACCACTCAACAGGTAATTGAGTCGAAACCATTACCCCCTGGGACGTCTGCTCAGAAAGCAGAAATAATTGCCCTTACGCGGGCATTGGAACTAGCAGCAGGAAAGAAAGTAAATATCTGGACAGACTCTAAGTATGCATTTGGTGTGGTGCATGCACATGGGGCTATCTGGAAGGAACGAGGATTATTAACGGCCCAAGGAAAACAAATAAAATATGCTGAGGAGATTTTGAAGTTGTTGGAAGCAGTAAAGCACCCAGAGAAGGTGGCTGTTATACATTGCCGGGGACACCAAAAAGGAACCGCTGACTTCGAGGTAGGGAACTGATTGGCTGACCAAGAAGCAAAAAGGGTGGCCGGATTGGCTGAGGCAGAAGCGCTCACTTTGATACCAGACGGTAAAATACAAACTTTAGGTGAAGGACAGGAACCTAGGTACACACGGGAAGATCAAAAGTTAATTGGGGACCTGGGAGGAAAAGCAAGGAGTGATGGATGGGTATACCTGAAAGATAATAGGGTTGTACTACCCTCTAATTTAATATGGCCTATGGTCATGGCAGAACATAATAAGACTCATTGGGGAGCAGACACCTTATATAAAAATCTGAGTCGAGTCTCGGTGGGAAGAAATCTGTATACTACGGTAAAACAAGTAACCCAGCAATGCAGTATTTGTTTGCATCATAACCCTAATACAGAAAATAGGGTAAAGTTCGGAATAATCAGTAAAGGAAACTATCCAGGACAACAATGGCAGATAGATTTTTCAGAACTGCCAAGAAAAGGGGGGTATCGATACTTGTTGGTTTTGACAGATACTTTTTCCGGGTGGCCGGAGGCTTTTCCCTGTCGAACCAACAAGGCAAGAGAAGTGGTTAAGGTTTTACTGAATGAGATAATACCGCGTTTCGGAATTCCGGCAGCAATGTCCTCAGATAGAGGCTCTCATTTTTGTGCGCAAATAGTTCAAGAAGTAAGTAAGGTCTTAGGGGTAGACTGGCAACTCCATACCCCTTACAGACCACAGGCAAGCGGACAAGTGGAAAAGATGAATCATCTAATCAAACAACAAATAGCCAAAATAGGACAAGAGACTTATTTATCATGGCCTCAGTCTCTCCCTTTGGCTTTACTTAGAATTAGAGTAAAACCACGGACAAAGGAAAATCTAAGCCCTTTTGAAATATTATACGGAAGACCCTATCAGTTTTTGTTCAGCGGGGAGGACCTGACGCAACTGGGGTCGGGATACTTGTATAATTATTTAATAGGACTCCAAAAACAGTTGGATCAAATATCTAAAGTTGTCTCAGGAACCAGGGCTAGAGGGCTGGACCAACCAATCCACCCCTTTAAACCTGGGGATTATGTGTATGTAAAAGCATTTGCAGGTCGCCCTTTGGAAGAAAAGTGGACGGGACCATACCAGGTGCTGCTGACAACACATACCGCCATCAAGATTAAGGAGCAAACGGCCTGGATCCATTATTCGAGAGTGAAGAAAGCTCCAAAAGCCCCCTGGAAAGTAACGCTGGGTGACGGTGAACTGAAACTAAAGTTCAGTCAAGCAAAATGAAGACACTATGGTCAGGAGTATTTAGTAATGTAGTTAGCAGAAATTTAGTTAACAGAATTGTTTTATTTCTGTGGCTTATAGTTGTAATTGTGATTCAAGAATTGGAAGGTGCTTCTATGATGATAGAGAATGGTGGGTGGCCTTGGTCTGAAGCCGTAACCACGGAGGATAAGAACATTAATGGAAAGTTAGCTGTTGTGGTTATTTGGCGAACAAATGGTGATCATTTACATGCATTATCAGAATGGCAAAATTTAGAGGAAGGGTGGATACACCAAAGAACTGTAGGGGACGAAATTGAAATAGGGTGCCGAATGATTAATGGAACAGCCCACGAGAAAGCAACGGGGATTTTAGTAAAACCGACTTCCAAAAGTGGCCAACAAGAAGGTTGTATCCGCCCAGGTAAATTAGATTGTTGGTATAATTTTATATTAACACAGACTGTAGCAGTTAACTGTTTTTGGACTAATAATGGTCAAAAGCTCGAGATCAAGGAAGGCGAGAGCCTCATGATAAATTTTACAATATATGCTATACTTCCTACGACAGTGAGACCCCCTATTGCACTTCCTTCCCCTACAACCTATGCCCAAGCCCCAGTCAAGCTGGAACCCAAAATTTATGAAACAGGCCCATATGTAGTAAGGAACACAGGCCAACAACAATTGTTATTTAATCCAGAATGGTCTCTCAAGCGTGTTGAATTGCTAATACAAATTAACATCTCAGCAGTTCAACCAGCCTGTTCTCCTTTCCTGAAGACATCATTAGAAGGCTGGACAATATGGTCACAAAAGCAAGTACACCTCAGGGGCAGAACACAAAGAGACTTAACTGGAATGCTAGGAACAGGATTAGGAGTTTTAAATGGAATTGATTCAGAAATACTAATGAATAAGCTAGCCACAGCAACAAGCGATTTGACAAAGCTAAAACAGCCCCTGCAATCATCCTTACTGGCATTGGGAACTAGCCAATGGCAAGTTTCAAAGGTGTTACCAATATGGGAAAAGGCTGAAGACCAGGACCACAGACTAATAATAGATGCACTTAGTATGGCACAAGATAATGTATCTTTAGCTCTTAGTTGTATACAGGTACAGTTATGGATGCAGGCAACGGCTGCCTTGATCATTAGGGAAGGAAGTGAAGGCATTTTTCCGGCTGAAGTCCGAAAGATTGTTTGGGACAATGCCAATGATTTCGAAAAGAAGTTCCAATCTTGGTGGACTCTGGTAAATTTTACCTATGATCCCATTATTAACATGGCTACTGCCTTTGTGCTTACTATACGTAATGCTACAGTTTATGTTATCCACCCCATTGTTGCACTAGGGTTAAATCATGAGGAAACAGTGCTCTATCCTTCGGAGCATAGAACCTGGGCCCGGATGAAGAACGGGAAATGGCAGTCTGTGAATCTAGAATCATGTGTTACCCGGGAACAACAAGGATTTATTTGTGAGAGCAACACAATTGATGCTCAGGATGTCTGTCTTGACACTGAGCAAGGTGTTTGCCACTTTGAAATTCATCCAAATACTAGTCAAAAGACTGTGCTTGTATATATTGGTCAAGGCTGTGTGTGTTTAAGAACTGCTTGTGCTTTTGTAGAAGTAGATGAGGAAAACATAACTCTACCTAGCAAAAATCACTCTAACTTTTGTATTTGTAACTTTGTTAGAATCATCGGGTGTGATTTTTTTATATTCAGCACCAGTGGTATCCCACCAGTTGATCAAGTCCAACCACACAATGTATCACAAGTTATTACCCACACCTATTGGGATGAACCTCACGCTAGTGAAGCAATTACTTAAACACCAAGACCTGATCAAAATTTTAAAAGGCATTCAGGAAGATGGAGAGAAGACTTTAATCACTGTCCACCATGATACAAAAGAAATAAACAGAGTTTTGCAAAGAGTAAAACAAGACACAGATCATAGCTGGTGGGACAAACTCTTTGGATGGTCGCCAACTGCAACTGGGATTTTGAACACATTGTGTCACCCAATTATTGTTCTATTGATGTTAGTTGGTATAAGTTTAATATTGTCTTTTGTAATACTTGTTTGGAATTGGAAATTGTTACAACGAATGGCAATATTAGCTTCCCTGACGAAAGTACATGGCAAGGTATTGAGAGATACATATCGTAGAGGCTGGGAAGAAGAATTTTTGTATTCGGAAAGGTCTCTACCGACATAGAGGAAATATAGAAACAAACAAAGGTTCTGTATAAGATTAGTAAGGATAACATTTCATGGGGCTTTGAGGAAATATGGAATAAGTTAACTTCATGGTTACCCAACTTTCAATAGTTAGAACAAGTTTTTACTGATCTGGTTATGTTATTGGTAGTAGGAATATTTGTATGTATGTCACTGCGATACTGCTAATGATAAGGGCATGCAATGCAAAAGAATTTGCATGGGGAAAAGAAAAGGGGGGATTGATTAGGGAAGCTGAGGCGATTCCAGATAAGAAAGGGTTAAGAATGAAACTATTAAAGGAGAACAGAACATTAGGTGTAGGGCAGGAAACAGATGTACGGACAATGTATCTCAAAATAGGACATACGGGCAATATATCTCGAACAAGACATTGGAATCCAAGATAAGAAAATAATGAGCAGAAGATTCGAAGAAAAAACAGTCCTTGCGGTTAGGAAGAAAGCTAAATCAGCAGAATCCTGACCAAGGGTGAAAAGTACACTGTGAGGAAGACTTATGGCCTTCCTCTCTGAGACCACCGACCACAGCTTGACGACCCCTGCCCAAGACCACTGAGAGGATCTGCGCAGGCGCAGGACACAAAAAACTGATTAGCATGAGAAGCGAGAGTAGGCGGGGTTAGATAATGAATATGTATAGGCGTTAATAAAATATTAATCACTGTGATGTATAAATTTGGGACGGCTTTTCACTTCGGGATGCACGATAGGCGGAAAGATCCGCCGTGCATCCGGCGCCGTCAATAAAGAATAAATCACTTAAAGAAACTGGATTTATGATCTTTGAATCACTTGTGGGACGCCTGCCATTGCAATCGTGAATAAAAATGCTACCTCACTGAGATACTTGCCTGAGCCTATGGTATTGGTTACAGAGTGTTTCTAATAAGGTGTTAGGGTTTTAAGGTTTCAGGGCTAAGGCACTAGGGTTGGGTTTCAGGGTTAGGGTTTCCAGGGTTTAGGGTTAGGATTTTAAGGTTGTTAGGGTTGGAGTTATAAGGGTTAGGGTTTGGGGGTTAGTGTGTTAAGGTTTTAAAGTATTTTGTGGTTTTAGTGTTGATAGGGTTTTTAGGGTTAGGGTCTTAGGGTTTTAGTTATGGTCAGGTATTTAGGGTTAGGGTTTTAAGGTCTTATTTTTTTTTTTTTTAAGGTTAGGGTCTCCAGCGTTAGGGCTTTGAGAATCTTTACGTTTTGGGTTAGGGTTTAGAGGGTCTTAATTTTTAGGGTTAGGGCTTTTAGGCGTAGGTCTAGTGTGGTAAATTTTATCGGGTTAGGACTGTAAGGGTTTTTAGGGTTAGAGTTTCTAGGGTTTGTTGGGGTAGGGGTTAGGGTTAGATCCGTGGGAGCCGTAGTGTTAGGGGTCAGGGTTCTTAGGGGTAAGGCACAATATTAGGGTGGAAGGCCAGACTAAGGGGGGAGCCCCCCCCAAAATTGAAGGGTCGAAGCCCCAATTTAGGGGAAGAAACGTCAAAATTGTGGGGTCCCCCAAAATTGGGCGGAAGAGCTCTTAATATTGGGGGAAACCCAAAAAAGGAGGGTGGGGGACTCTAAAATTGGGGGGACCCCCCAAATTGGTTGTGTCCCCCCCCAAATTGGTTGTGTCCCCCCCAAATTAGGGGAGGAACCCCCAAAATTGGTTGGGCGAACCCCCAAATTGGGGGGAAGAAGACTTAAATGGAAGTGTGAAATTCCAGAATTGGATGTGGACCCCCCAAAACAGTCTTCAGGGGTTTAGTGTGGTAAATTTTATTGGGTTAGGGCTGTAAGGGTTTTTAGGGTTAGAGTTTCTAGGGTTTGTTGGGGTAGGGGTTAGGGTTAGATCTGTGGTTGCCATAGCGTTAGGGGTCAAGGTTCTTAGGGGTTAGGCCTAATATTAGGGCGAAAGGCCAAAATAAGAGGGGGGGAGCCCCCCCCAAAATCGAAGGGTTGAAGCCCAAAGTTAGGGGAAGGAACGGCCAAATTGTGGGGTCCCCCAAAATTGGCCGGAAGAACTCTTTAATATTAGGGGGGAACCCAAAAAAGGAGGGTGGGGAACTCTACAATTGGGGGGGACCCCCAAAATTGGTCGGGTCCCCCCAAATTAGGGGAGGAACCCCCAAAATTGGGTGGGTGAACCCCCAAATTGGGGGGAAGAAGACTTAAATGGAAGTGTGAAATTCCAGAATTGAATGTGGACCCCCCCCAGACCTGGGGAGGAATCCCCAAACTTGGGGGGGACCCCCAAAATTGGGGTTAAAGCCCCAGATCCTGGGGAGCTAAGCCCCAAATTAAGGGAAGGAACCTCAAACATGTGGTGAGAACCCCAACATTGGGGGAAAGAACCTTAATATTAGGGTGGCAGGCCAAGAAAGGATGGTGGGGGCCTCCAAAATTGTGGGGGGCTTGGAATTGGGGGGAATCCCCAAAATGGAGGGGGAACCCCAAAAGTGGGGGGGGGGGGCGAAGCACCAAATTAGGGGAAGGAACCCCAAAATTGCGGGGAAGAACTCTGAAATGGAGAGCTGAAAACCCGAAATTGAGGGGAAACCCCCCAAAACGGCGGGAAAACCCTCCATAAACACGAAACCGGTAATGTAACAGAGCAAAAAATGGCGTCCTACGGCCAGGTGCGAGGCTCAATTATCTGGGGAGTGCTGGGAAATGTAGTTCTTGGCCACCGGGTTTCCGGGAGTCCATATTGTTTTCCCAGAGCATGCCGGGAGATGTAGTTCTCGGACACTGGGCTTCCGGGAGGCCATGTTGGTTTCCCATCTTTGCTAGACTCCGGGTGCTCTGGCTTCACAGAGAAACCCCCAAACTGAAAAATGTACCTGCTAATATATTGGGCTCTAAATGTAGCCCTGGGTTAATTGAATAACAATCCCTGGGTAAGATTGAAGTGCAGGAGGGGTTGGCTACGGTTTTAAGAGCCGATTTGCAGAAAAGGGATTTCCCGTTAAGAAATGGCATATACTGATTGTTCTCTTCCTTGCTCTGCCAAGACCTGAAGCACATCTTGGAAGCCAGGCAGAATCCGTGGAGCCAATGGAGTTCTCAAGCTCGACTTCAGCTTCTTCCCAGCTAGAAGAAGCAAGGACACGCCGGCTGAGTTCCACAGGCAACGCGCCCGTATCTGTAGACGAGGATTTAGAGATGCTACTTTGGGAACTCTCAGACGGCATACTGGAAGCCGAGCTCGACTTGGACCCAGGGAAGGATGAGGATGACCTCCTCCTTGAGCTTTCCAAGATGATTGATGATTGAACTGCATAGTCCTATGGTATATTAAAAAAAAAAAAAAAAAAAAAAAAAGGAAACAACTCTTCTTCTTGTTGGATACCCTGAGGTGATCCTTTTTCTAACTGAGGCTTTGCAATGAGACTTAAAGCACAGTTGGAACTGGTAGAAATTGGCCGGATCTGCACTCAGTTGTCCTAAGTTTTCCTGCTGGTCAGAGTTAAGGTCTTGTGCATAGTTCCGTAAGTATAGGTGGCTACCTTTGATATCAAGAGGACAAAACACTTGTTTCTTTTGGCACAGAAAGATGTCCATCGGCACGCTGTGGTGGCTGTGAATTGACGTAGTGATGGAGCGATGCTCTGAAGGCTTAAACGGAAAGCTTCTTCCTTCCGCCCCCCCTTGGCACAGCTCGATGTTGGGCACATTGTGAAGCCTGGGTGTTCTGATTTCTCGGACAGTTGATACCCAAATCCCGGAGTTACTACGTCAACTCTTGACTTTTATTTGTGTATGCCATTGTTTTGACTGTAATCTTTTCAGATGATGAAGCTGTAAGGGCGGGAGGGAGCAAAATAATTATTCTAGCGTTGTGGACCAAACATGCTGCCAGGAGTGGTGGTGGTGGGGTCAGCCCACCCGGCCTTACTTTCAATTATCAGGGATGATAAAATGGTGTGAAAAGCAGCAGCTCTGCGATACGGCTACGCTACCCCCACTCCCTTCTCTTGTGCTGTACCAAAGTTCCCCCAAGCTTTGGTTGGTGCTTTTTGCTGGTGACAGTAGGACTCCAGGGCGAGTAGTCGGGACTCTCCTGCAGTAACTGGGTCAATTAAGGGTTGGTTTAAGTGCCTCCTGGTTTTTAAAATTGCTCCCCTGAGCTGCTGGCTCTGCTGCCTGCTACAGCAAATGTTCGGGTGCCATCAGCGTCGCACTTGGGCGTGGGCACTGACCCTGCGGAGGAGAGCTGAGACTCGCGTGTATTGTGTACCCTGCCGCCAGTGATCGTTTTCCCCTAGCAGATCTATTTTGAATCATTTCCCTAAATTTTAGAGGAACTTTAGGCTCTTTGTGCTATGGTTTGTGAAGCTGTAGGGGCCCTCAGGCATTTGCTGCTGGCAGAGGAAAACCGCTTGTCGAATTTGTTGTAAATACTTTCTGTTTGGACAACAACGCCTGTGTGTGTGTGTGTGTGTGTGTGTGTGTGCGTGCTTTGACGACCCCCTGCGACGCCCCAGCTCCGCGAGGGAAGCTTTGAAGCGGCTCTGGGAAAACCTCTGCGGAAGAAACCGCTGCTAGTGACTTGCGGAAAAGGGACTCCACAATCAGTGAGATTGTAAAGTAGGTATGTTTATTCAGCGCTGGGCAGCACGGGAGGTCGTGGGCATGAAGATTGATGACTCTTCCTCGTCACCGCTAGTTGACCTCTTGTCTTTGCACAGACTCAGTTGCTCCTTGGCTCTTGTCCATCTGCAGGACCAGTTTCTCCCAGTTTCTTAAGACAGGCTCACTCTCTTATTAGGAGACTGACCTTGGTAAGGGGCCCAAGGCTTCTTGCTTTAGTTAATTGGCACAATGCACCATAGTTAGCAAAGACGCTAAGTAGCATCCTAGTTTAACGCCGTCAGCGCTCTATCTCTACTTGATAAGATTCTCCTAACTCCCTCTCACTGGAGCCCACGCAGCCCTCCGTCCTGCCGAAGGACTTCACGGGGACTTCTGCCGGCTCCGGGTGCCCGCACACAGACAGAAATGGCTTTGAGAGAAAACAATCATGAGGAGGAGAGCTCAGAGACTGCGGCCGGCTTCGGCCACCTTCCCCTCGCTTTCCCTCTCCGTGTTCAAACCGAGCACTGTTCTGCCGTCAACCTTCGCTGCCTCTGCCCGCGGCGCTGGGCTTTCGCGTGTGCCATTGCTCCTCTACATATTTTATCCTTCCTTCTGTAAGGAATGGTCCAGCAATTCGTGTCACTAAGGGATTTGAAGGGTTACCATCGAGGCCCGGGTCTAGGTGATAAGAGAACAAAGGGGTTTTTAGGGAAAAGTGCTGACTACTGCAGGGGATGTTGCTAGAGTTTCTGAAATCCGGCGCAGAGGCTCCCAAACGAGGAGGAAGGGGGAGCTGAAGGACAATTGAAGGACAAAAGCCTGAGAGGAAGACAACCAGCATTCAGCCCGAGCAAGCCCCGAGAGACCACCAGAGACTGGTACGCAGGCGCCCCTGGGAGGGGTTTCGGATTCCGGAAACCAATTCTAATAACCCTGCCTCTTCTCGAAGTAGTAATGAATATGTATTAGCCTGGGAGCATCAAAACCAGCCGCCTTACGTAACAGGCGTGCGTCCTGGGGGAGCAGAGACTCCCGGCGCACCCAGCGCTGCTTGCTTGCCTCTATTCGTTTAATAAATTGTAAACTTTGATTGTAATCCTATTTGGATTTATAACAGCCATTTATAACACTTTTTATATTTGTATTTTATTTAAGGCTGTCTTGCCCCCCTCCCCCCCCAGCCTCGCTGCTCGCCAATAAAGCTGGCGCAGGGACTAAGGGATTTGAAGGGCCTGCTTGTACACCTAAGGGGTTTGAGGGCCTGCTTGTACACCTTTGGGGACTGCCTCTTTTGGGGGGGGGGGGGTGGGGGGGTGTTAGGAGCTGCTTGTATACTTTTTTAGGCATTCCTCTGAGAGGGGGTTGGGAGCTTCGTGTATACTGGGGGGGGAGGGCCTCCCTTGAGGTGGAAGCGGGGGGGGTTGGAGCGTTTCTACACTGTAGGGGCCTGCCTGTACACTTTTGGGGCCTGCCTTGGAGGGGTTGGGAACTGCTTGTACACCTTTGGGGCCTGCGTCTGCGCGGGGCGGGGGGGGGTTGGGGGGTTGGAGCTGGTTTTAACCTTTCGGGCTTGCATCTGGAGGGGGTTGGGGCCTGCCTTTGGGGGGGTGGTTGTGAGCTGCTTGTATACTGTAGGGGCCTGCTTGTACACCTTTGGGGCCTGCGTCTGGGGGAGGGGTGGGAGCTGCTTGTACACTGTTAGGGCCTGCCTTGGGGGAGGGGTTGAGGCATGTGCCTTGGGGGCATGGGGTTGGGAGCTGCTTCTACGCTGTAGGGGTCTGGGTCTTGGGGGGTTGGGGCTGTTTGTACACCTTTGGGGCGTGCCTCTGGGGAGGATGGGGAGTTGCTTGTACACCTTTGGGGCCTGTGTCCGGGGGGGGGGTTGGGGCCTGTGCCGGGGGGGTTGGGAGCTGCTTGTACGCTCTAGGGTCCTCTGGCAGGCTTTGGGGCCTCCCTTTGAGGGGGGCAGTTGGGAGCTGGTTGTACACCTTTGGGGCCTGAGTCTGGGGTGTGGGGGCTGGGGCTGAGGCCTGGGGCCTGGGGCATGCATCTGGGTGGTGGGGGGGGGGGGTCCAGTTCATGGGGGGGGTGGGTTGGGAGCTGCTTGTGGACAGTTGGGGTCTGCATCCGGGTGTGGCTGGGGTCTGCATCCGGGTGTGGCTGGGGCCTGCTTGTAGACTTCTGCAGCCTGTGTCTGGTGTTTGGGGGCTTTTCTGTAGTGTTTGGGGATCGCATTTTGGCTTTGGGATGTGTCTAGAGCTTCTGGGGCCCAGCTGTAGTGCTTGGGGCCTGCGTCTGGGGCTTTTCTGTATCATTTTGGTAGCGTGTTTGTGATTTGGGGTCTGTATCCAGGGTTTTGCCTTTTTTGTAGTTTTCAGCTTTGTGTCTGTTTCTTTGTTGGTTGCCTGGGGTTTGGGGTTTGGATCATTAGTCAGTGTCATTAGCGTCGGGGGGTTGATATGAAGGGTTAGGGTTGTGGTTAGAGTTGTTAGGGTTAAAGAGAATAAGGATTTTAGGGTAAGGGGATCAAGGTTGTGGGAATAAAAATGTTTTTGCACAGAGTTACATCGTTTAGAGGGAAGGAAGGTGGTATTGATATATGCTTGCAGTGATAAGAAAGCTTAACAGACAACCTTGTAAAATGCAGACAACCAGAATCCTTAGAGCAATTGGGTGGAAATCACGGTGTAAGAAACATTACCACCTCAAAGAGGAAAACAGTCAAGAAAAAAATAAAATTGACTAGTAACAGGCCAGCAGCTGTGTATTTTCTGTGAAGCACTGGATAGATTGTGAACATGGATTACCCAGTCAATGGGGAAACTGGGGAGGGTCCTGGTCACCGAGAGGAAAAAAAAAATTATATAAACTGTGTTATGGAACTAGTAGGTGGCTTGTGGGACGCCTGCCATTGCAATCGTGACTAAAAATGCTACCTCACTGAGATACTTGCCTGAGCCTATGGTATTGGTTACAGAGTGTTTCTAATAAGGTGTTAGGGTTTTAAGGTTTCAGGGCTAAGGCACTAGGGTTGGGTTTCAGGGTTAGGGTTTCCAGGGTTTAGGGTTAGGATTTTAAGGTTGTTAGGGTTGGAGTTATAAGGGTTAGGGTTTGGGGGTTAGTGTGTTAAGGTTTTAAAGTATTTTGTGGTTTTAGTGTTGATAGGGTTTTTAGGGTTAGGGTCTTAGGGTTTTAGTTATGGTCAGGTATTTAGGGTTAGGGTTTTAAGGTCTTTTTTTTTTTTTTTTAAGGTTAGGGTCTCCAGCGTTAGGGCTTTGAGAATCTTTACGTTTTGGGTTAGGGTTTAGAGGGTCTTAATTTTTAGGGTTAGGGCTTTTAGGCGTAGGTCTAGTGTGGTAAATTTTATCGGGTTAGGACTGTAAGGGTTTTTAGGGTTAGGGTTTCTAGGGTTTTTTGGGGTAGGGGTTAGGGTTAGATCCGTGGGAGCCGTAGTGTTAGGGGTCAGGGTTCTTAGGGGTAAGGCCCAATATTAGGGTGGAAGGCCAAACTAAGGGGGGAGCCCCCCCCAAAATTGAAGGGTCGAAGCCCCAATTTAGGGGAAGAAACGTCAAAATTGTGGGGTCCCCCAAAATTGGGCGGAAGAGCTCTTAATATTGGGGGAAACCCAAAAAAGGAGGGTGGGGGACTCTAAAATTGGGGGGACCCCCCCAAATTGGTTGTGTCCCCCCCCAAATCGGTTGTGTCCCCCCCAAAATTGGTTGTGTCCCCCCCAATTAGGGGAGGAACCCCCAAAATTGGGTGGGCGAACCCCCATATTGGGGGGGCAGAACACTTAAATGGAAGTGTGAAATTCCAGAATTGAATGTGGACCCCCCAGAACAGTCTTCAGGGGTTTAGTGTGATAAATTTTATCGGGTTAGGGCTGTAAGGGTTTTTAGGGTTAGGGTTTCTAGGGTTTGTTGGGGTAGGGGTTAGGGTTAGATCCGTGGTTGCCATAGCGTTAGGGGTCAAGGTTCTTAGGGGTTAGGCCTAATATTAGGGCGGAAGGCCAAAATAAGAGGGTGGGAGCCCCCCCCTAAATTGAAGGGTTGAAGCCCCAAGTTAGGGGAAGGAACGTCAAAATTGTGGGGTCCCCCAAAATTGGGCGGAAGAACTTTTAATATTAGGGGGGAACCCAAAAAAGGAGGGTGGGGGACTCTAAAATCGGTTGTGTCCCCCCCAAAATTGGTTGTGTCCCCCCCCAAATTGGTTGTGTCCCCCCCAATTAGGGGAGGAACCCCCAAAATTGGGTGGGCGAACCCCCATATTGGGGGGGCAGAACACTTAAATGGAAGTGTGAAATTCCAGAATTGAATGTGGACCCCCCAGAACAGTCTTCAGGGGTTTAGTGTGGTAAATTTTATCGGGTTAGGGCTGTAAGGGTTTTTAGGGTTAGGGTTTCTAGGGTTTGTTGGGGTAGGGGTTAGGGTTAGATCCGTGGTTGCCATAGGCTTAGGGGTCAAGGTTCTTAGGGGTTAGGCCTAATATTAGGGCGGAAGGCCAAAATAAGAGGGGGGGAGCCCCCCCCAAAATCGAAGGGTTGAAGCCCAAAGTTAGGGGAAGGAACGGCCAAATTGTGGGGTCCCCCAAAATTGGGCGGAAGAACTCTTTAATATTAGGGGGGAACCCAAAAAAGGAGGGTGGGGGACTCTACAATTGGGGGGGACCCCCAAAATTGGTCGGGTCCCCCCAAATTAGGGGAGGAACCCCCAAAATTGGGTGGGTGAACCCCCAAATTGGGGGGAAGAAGACTTAAATGGAAGTGTGAAATTCCAGAATTGAATGTGGACCCCCCCCAGACCTGGGGAGGAATCCCCAAACTTGGGGGGGACCCCCAAAATTGGGGTTAAAGCCCCAGATCCCGGGGAGCTAAGCCCCAAATTAAGGGAAGGAACCTCAAACATGTGGTGAGAACCCCAACATTGGGGGAAAGAACCTTAATATTAGGGTGGCAGGCCAAGAAAGGATGGTGGGGGCCTCCAAAATTGTGGGGGGCTTGGAATTGGGGGGAATCCCCAAAATGGAGGGGGAACCCCAAAAGTGGGGGGGGAGGGGCGAAGCACCAAATTAGGGGAAGGAACCCCAAAATTGCGGGGAAGAACTCTGAAATGGAGAGCTGAAAACCCGAAATTGAGGGGAAACCCCCCAAAACGGCGGGAAAACCCTCCATAAACACGAAACCGGTAATGTAACAGAGCAAAAAATGGCGTCCTACGGCCAGGTGCGAGGCTCAATTTTCTGGGGAGTGCTGGGAAATGTAGTTCTTGGCCACTGGGTTTCCGGGAGTCCATATTGTTTTCCCAGAGCATGCCGGGAGATGTAGTTCTCGGACACTGGGCTTCTGGGAGGCCATGTTGGTTTCCCATCTTTGCTAGACTCCGGGTGCTCTGGCTTCACAGAGAGACCCCCAAACTGAAAAATGTACCTGCTAATATATTGGGCTCTAAATGTAGCCCTGGGTTAATTGAATAACAATCCCTGGGTAAGATTGAAGTGCAGGAGGGGTTGGCTACGGTTTTAAGAGCCGGTTTGCAGAAAAGGATTTCCCGTTAAGAAATGGCATATACTGATTGTTCTCTTCCTTGCTCTGCCAAGACCTGAAGCACATCTTGGAAGCCAGGCAGAATCCGTGGAGCCAATGGAGTTCTCAAGCTCGACTTCAGCTTCTTCCCAGCTAGAAGAAGCAAGGACACGCCGGCTGAGTTCCACAGGCAACGCGCCCGTATCTGTAGACGAGGATTTAGAGATGCTACTTTGGGAACTCTCAGACGGCATACTGGAAGCCGAGCTCGACTTGGACCCAGGGAAGGATGAGGATGACCTCCTCCTTGAGCTTTCCAAGATGATTGATGATTGAACTGCATAGTCCTATGGTATATTAAAAAAAAAAAAAAAAAAAAAAAAAAAAAAAAAAAAAGAAAACAACTCTTCTTCTTGTTGGATACCCTGAGGTGATCCTTTTTCTAACTGAGGCTTTGCAATGAGACTTAAAGCACAGTTGGAACTGGTAGAAATTGGAAGGATCTGCACTCAGTTGTCCTAAGTTTCCCTGCTGGTCAGAGTTAAGGTCTTGTGCATGGTTCCGTAAGTATAGGTGGCTACCTTTGATATCAAGAGGACAAAACACTTGTTTCTTTTGGCACAGAAAGATGTCCATCGGCACGCTGTGGTGGCTGTGAATTGACGTAGTGATGGAGCGATGCTCTGAAGGCTTAAACGGAAAGCTTCTTCCTTCCGCCCCCCCTTGGCACAGCTCGATGTTGGGCACATTGTGAAGCCTGAGTGTTCTGATTTCTCGGACAGTTGATACCCAAATCCCGGAGTTACTATGTCAACTCTTGACTTTTATTTGTGTATGCCATTGTTTTGACTGTAATCTTTTCAGATGATGAAGCTGTAAGGGCGGAAGGGAGCAAAATAATTATTCTAGCGTTGTGGACCAAACATGCTGCCAGGAGTGGTGGTGGTGGGGTCAGCCCACCCGGCCTTACTTTCAATTATCAGGGATGATAAAATGGTGTGAAAAGCAGCAGCTCTGCGATACGGCTACGCTACCCCCACTCCCTTCTCTTGTGCTGTACCAAAGTTCCCCCAAGCTTTGGTTGGTGCTTTTTGCTGGTGACAGTAGGACTCCAGGGCGAGTAGTCGGGACTCTCCTGCAGTAACTGGGTCAATTAAGGGTTGGTTTAAGTGCCTCCTGGTTTTTAAAATTGCTCCCCTGAGCTGCTGGCTCTGCTGCCTGCTACAGCAAATGTTCGGGTGCCATCAGCGTCGCACTTGGGCGTGGGCACTGACCCTGCGGAGGAGAGCTGAGACTCGCGTGTATTGTGTACCCTGCCGCCAGTGATCGTTTTCCCCTAGCAGATCTATTTTGAATCATTTCCCTAAATTTTAGAGGAACTTTAGGCTCTTTGTGCTATGATTTGTGAAGCTGTAGGGGCCCTCAGGCATTTGCTGCTGGCAGAGGAAAACCGCTTGTCGAATTTGTTGTAAATACTTTCTGTTTGGACAACAACGCCTGTGTGTGTGTGTGTGTGTGTGTGTGTGTGTGCACGCGTGCTTTGATGACCCCCTGCGACGCCCCAGCTCCGCGAGGGAAGCTTTGAAGCGGCTCTGGGAAAACCTCTGCGGAAGAAACCGCTGCTAGTGACTTGCGGAAAAGGGACTCCACAATCAGTGAGATTGTAAAGTAGGTATGTTTATTCAGCGCTGGGCAGCACGGGAGGTCGTGGGCATGAAGATTGATGACTCTTCCTCGTCACCGCTAGTTGACCTCTTGTCTTTGCACAGACTCAGTTGCTCCTTGGCTCTTGTCCATCTGCAGGACCAGTTTCTCCCAGTTTCTTAAGACAGGCTCACTCTCTTATTAGGAGACTGACCTTGGTAAGGGGCCCAAGGCTTCTTGCTTTAGTTAATTGGCACAATGCACCATAGTTAGCAAAGACGCTAAGTAGCATCCTAGTTTAACGCCGTCAGCGCTCTATCTCTACTTGATAAGATTCTCCTAACTCCCTCTCTCACTGGAGCCCACGCAGCCCTCCGTCCTGCCGAAGGACTTCACGGGGACTTCTGCCGGCTCCGGGTGCCCGCACACAGACAGAAATGGCTTTGAGAGAAAACAATCATGAGGAGGAGAGCTCAGAGACTGCGGCCGGCTTCGGCCACCTTCCCCTCGCTTTCCCTCTCCGTGTTCAAACCGAGCACTGTTCTGCCGTCAACCTTCGCTGCCTCTGCCCGCGGCGCTGGGCTTTCGCGTGTGCCATTGCTCCTCTACATATTTTATCCTTCCTTCTGTAAGGAATGGTCCAGCAATTCGTGTCACTAAGGGATTTGAAGGGTTACCATCGAGGCCCGGGTCTAGGTGATAAGAGAACAAAGGGGTTTTTAGGGAAAAGTGCTGACTACTGCAGGGGATGTTGCTAGAGTTTCTGAAATCCGGCGCAGAGGCTCCCAAACGAGGAGGAAGGGGGAGCTGAAGGACAATTGAAGGACAAAAGCCTGAGAGGAAGACAACCAGCATTCAGCCCGAGCAAGCCCCGAGAGACCACCAGAGACTGGTACGCAGGCGCCCCTGGGAGGGGTTTCGGATTCCGGAAACCAATTCTAATAACCCTGCCTCTTCTCGAAGTAGTAATGAATATGTATTAGCCTGGGAGCATCAAAACCAGCCGCCTTACGTAACAGGCGTGCGTCCTGGGGGAGCAGAGACTCCCGGCGCACCCAGCGCTGCTTGCTTGCCTCTATTCGTTTAATAAATTGTAAACTTTGATTGTAATCCTATTTGGATTTATAACAGCCATTTATAACACTTTTTATATTTGTATTTTATTTAAGGCTGTCTTGCCCCCCTCCCCCCCCAGCCTCGCTGCTCGCCAATAAAGCTGGCGCAGGGACTAAGGGATTTGAAGGGCCTGCTTGTACACCTAAGGGATTTGAGGGCCTGCTTGTACACCTTTGGGGACTGCCTCTTTTGGGGGGGGGGGGTGGGGGGGTGTTAGGAGCTGCTTGTATACTTTTTTAGGCATTCCTCTGAGAGGGGGTTGGGAGCTTCGTGTATACTGGGGGGGGAGGGCCTCCCTTGAGGTGGAAGCGGGGGGGGTTGGAGCGTTTCTACACTGTAGGGGCCTGCCTGTACACTTTTGGGGCCTGCCTTGGAGGGGTTGGGAACTGCTTGTACACCTTTGGGGCCTGCGTCTGCGCGGGGCGGGGGGGGGTTGGGGGGTTGGAGCTGGTTTTAACCTTTCGGGCTTGCATCTGGAGGGGGTTGGGGCCTGCCTTTGGGGGGGTGGTTGTGAGCTGCTTGTATACTGTAGGGGCCTGCTCGTACACCTTTGGGGCCTGCGTCTGGGGGAGGGGTGGGAGCTGCTTGTACACTGTTAGGGCCTGCCTTGGGGGAGGGGTTGAGGCATGTGCCTTGGGGGCATGGGGTTGGGAGCTGCTTCTACGCTGTAGGGGTCTGGGTCTTGGGGGGTTGGGGCTGTTTGTACACCTTTGGGGCGTGCCTCTGGGGAGGATGGGGAGTTGCTTGTACACCTTTGGGGCCTGTGTCCGGGGGGGGGGTTGGGGCCTGTGCCGGGGGGGTTGGGAGCTGCTTGTACGCTCTAGGGTCCTCTGGCAGGCTTTGGGGCCTCCCTTTGAGGGGGGCAGTTGGGAGCTGGTTGTACACCTTTGGGGCCTGAGTCTGGGGTGTGGGGGCTGGGGCTGAGGCCTGGGGCCTGGGGCATGCATCTGGGTGGTGGTGGTGGGGGGTCCAGTTCATGGGGGGGGTGGGTTGGGAGCTGCTTGTGGACAGTTGGGGTCTGCATCCGGGTGTGGCTGGGGTCTGCATCCGGGTGTGGCTGGGGCCTGCTTGTAGACTTCTGCAGCCTGTGTCTGGTGTTTGGGGGCTTTTCTGTAGTGTTTGGGGATCGCATTTTGGCTTTGGGATGTGTCTAGAGCTTCTGGGGCCCAGCTGTAGTGCTTGGGGCCTGCGTCTGGGGCTTTTCTGTAGCATTTTGGTAGCGTGTTTGTGATTTGGGGTCTGTATCCAGGGTTTTGCCTTTTTTGTAGTTTTCAGCTTTGTGTCTGTTTCTTTGTTGGTTGCCTGGGGTTTGGGGTTTGGATCATTAGTCAGTGTCATTAGCGTCGGGGGGTTGATATGAAGGGTTAGGGTTGTGGTTAGAGTTGTTAGGGTTAAAGAGAATAAGGATTTTAGGGTAAGGGGATCAAGGTTGTGGGAATAGAAATGTTTTTGCACAGAGTTACATCGTTTAGAGGGAAGGAAGGTGGTATTGATATATGCTTGCAGTGATAAGAAAGCTTAACAGACAACCTTGTAAAATGCAGACAACCAGAATCCTTAGAGCAATTGGGTGGAAATCACGGTGTAAGAAACATTACCACCTCAAAGAGGAAAACAGTCAAGAAAAAAATAAAATTGACTAGTAACAGGCCAGCAGCTGTGTATTTTCTGTGAAGCACTGGATAGATTGTGAACATGGATTACCCAGTCAATGGGGAAACTGGGGAGGGTCCTGGTCACCGAGAGGAAAAAAAAAATTATATAAACTGTGTTATGGAACTAGTAGGTGGCTTGTGGGACGCCTGCCATTGCAATCGTGACTAAAAATGCTACCTCACTGAGATACTTGCCTGAGCCTATGGTATTGGTTACAGAGTGTTTCTAATAAGGTGTTAGGGTTTTAAGGTTTCAGGGCTAAGGCACTAGGGTTGGGTTTCAGGGTTAGGGTTTCCAGGGTTTAGGGTTAGGATTTTAAGGTTGTTAGGGTTGGAGTTATAAGGGTTAGGGTTTGGGGGTTAGTGTGTTAAGGTTTTAAAGTATTTTGTGGTTTTAGTGTTGATAGGGTTTTTAGGGTTAGGGTCTTAGGGTTTTAGTTATGGTCAGGTATTTAGGGTTAGGGTTTTAAGGTCTTTTTTTTTTTTTTTTAAGGTTAGGGTCTCCAGCGTTAGGGCTTTGAGAATCTTTACGTTTTGGGTTAGGGTTTAGAGGGTCTTAATTTTTAGGGTTAGGGCTTTTAGGCGTAGGTCTAGTGTGGTAAATTTTATCGGGTTAGGACTGTAAGGGTTTTTAGGGTTAGGGTTTCTAGGGTTTTTTGGGGTAGGGGTTAGGGTTAGATCCGTGGGAGCCGTAGTGTTAGGGGTCAGGGTTCTTAGGGGTAAGGCCCAATATTAGGGTGGAAGGCCAAACTAAGGGGGGAGCCCCCCCCAAAATTGAAGGGTCGAAGCCCCAATTTAGGGGAAGAAACGTCAAAATTGTGGGGTCCCCCAAAATTGGGCGGAAGAGCTCTTAATATTGGGGGAAACCCAAAAAAGGAGGGTGGGGGACTCTAAAATTGGGGGGACCCCCCCAAATTGGTTGTGTCCCCCCCCAAATCGGTTGTGTCCCCCCCAAAATTGGTTGTGTCCCCCCCAATTAGGGGAGGAACCCCCAAAATTGGGTGGGCGAACCCCCATATTGGGGGGGCAGAACACTTAAATGGAAGTGTGAAATTCCAGAATTGAATGTGGACCCCCCAGAACAGTCTTCAGGGGTTTAGTGTGATAAATTTTATCGGGTTAGGGCTGTAAGGGTTTTTAGGGTTAGGGTTTCTAGGGTTTGTTGGGGTAGGGGTTAGGGTTAGATCCGTGGTTGCCATAGCGTTAGGGGTCAAGGTTCTTAGGGGTTAGGCCTAATATTAGGGCGGAAGGCCAAAATAAGAGGGTGGGAGCCCCCCCCTAAATTGAAGGGTTGAAGCCCCAAGTTAGGGGAAGGAACGTCAAAATTGTGGGGTCCCCCAAAATTGGGCGGAAGAACTTTTAATATTAGGGGGGAACCCAAAAAAGGAGGGTGGGGGACTCTAAAATCGGTTGTGTCCCCCCCAAAATTGGTTGTGTCCCCCCCCAAATTGGTTGTGTCCCCCCCAATTAGGGGAGGAACCCCCAAAATTGGGTGGGCGAACCCCCATATTGGGGGGGCAGAACACTTAAATGGAAGTGTGAAATTCCAGAATTGAATGTGGACCCCCCAGAACAGTCTTCAGGGGTTTAGTGTGGTAAATTTTATCGGGTTAGGGCTGTAAGGGTTTTTAGGGTTAGGGTTTCTAGGGTTTGTTGGGGTAGGGGTTAGGGTTAGATCCGTGGTTGCCATAGGCTTAGGGGTCAAGGTTCTTAGGGGTTAGGCCTAATATTAGGGCGGAAGGCCAAAATAAGAGGGTGGGAGCCCCCCCCTAAATTGAAGGGTTGAAGCCCCAAGTTAGGGGAAGGAACGTCAAAATTGTGGGGTCCCCCAAAATTGGGCGGAAGAACTTTTAATATTAGGGGGGAACCCAAAAAAGGAGGGTGGGGGACTCTAAAATCGGTTGTGTCCCCCCCAAAATTGGTTGTGTCCCCCCCAAAATTGGTTGTGTCCCCCCCAATTAGGGGAGGAACCCCCAAAATTGGGTGGGCGAACCCCCATATTGGGGGGGCAGAACACTTAAATGGAAGTGTGAAATTCCAGAATTGAATGTGGACCCCCCAGAACAGTCTTCAGGGGTTTAGTGTGGTAAATTTTATCGGGTTAGGGCTGTAAGGGTTTTTAGGGTTAGGGTTTCTAGGGTTTGTTGGGGTAGGGGTTAGGGTTAGATCCGTGGTTGCCATAGGCTTAGGGGTCAAGGTTCTTAGGGGTTAGGCCTAATATTAGGGCGGAAGGCCAAAATAAGAGGGGGGGAGCCCCCCCCAAAATCGAAGGGTTGAAGCCCAAAGTTAGGGGAAGGAACGGCCAAATTGTGGGGTCCCCCAAAATTGGGCGGAAGAACTCTTTAATATTAGGGGGGAACCCAAAAAAGGAGGGTGGGGGACTCTACAATTGGGGGGGACCCCCAAAATTGGTCGGGTCCCCCCAAATTAGGGGAGGAACCCCCAAAATTGGGTGGGTGAACCCCCAAATTGGGGGGAAGAAGACTTAAATGGAAGTGTGAAATTCCAGAATTGAATGTGGACCCCCCCCAGACCTGGGGAGGAATCCCCAAACTTGGGGGGGACCCCCAAAATTGGGGTTAAAGCCCCAGATCCCGGGGAGCTAAGCCCCAAATTAAGGGAAGGAACCTCAAACATGTGGTGAGAACCCCAACATTGGGGGAAAGAACCTTAATATTAGGGTGGCAGGCCAAGAAAGGATGGTGGGGGCCTCCAAAATTGTGGGGGGCTTGGAATTGGGGGGAATCCCCAAAATGGAGGGGGAACCCCAAAAGTGGGGGGGGAGGGGCGAAGCACCAAATTAGGGGAAGGAACCCCAAAATTGCGGGGAAGAACTCTGAAATGGAGAGCTGAAAACCCGAAATTGAGGGGAAACCCCCCAAAACGGCGGGAAAACCCTCCATAAACACGAAACCGGTAATGTAACAGAGCAAAAAATGGCGTCCTACGGCCAGGTGCGAGGCTCAATTTTCTGGGGAGTGCTGGGAAATGTAGTTCTTGGCCACTGGGTTTCCGGGAGTCCATATTGTTTTCCCAGAGCATGCCGGGAGATGTAGTTCTCGGACACTGGGCTTCTGGGAGGCCATGTTGGTTTCCCATCTTTGCTAGACTCCGGGTGCTCTGGCTTCACAGAGAGACCCCCAAACTGAAAAATGTACCTGCTAATATATTGGGCTCTAAATGTAGCCCTGGGTTAATTGAATAACAATCCCTGGGTAAGATTGAAGTGCAGGAGGGGTTGGCTACGGTTTTAAGAGCCGGTTTGCAGAAAAGGATTTCCCGTTAAGAAATGGCATATACTGATTGTTCTCTTCCTTGCTCTGCCAAGACCTGAAGCACATCTTGGAAGCCAGGCAGAATCCGTGGAGCCAATGGAGTTCTCAAGCTCGACTTCAGCTTCTTCCCAGCTAGAAGAAGCAAGGACACGCCGGCTGAGTTCCACAGGCAACGCGCCCGTATCTGTAGACGAGGATTTAGAGATGCTACTTTGGGAACTCTCAGACGGCATACTGGAAGCCGAGCTCGACTTGGACCCAGGGAAGGATGAGGATGACCTCCTCCTTGAGCTTTCCAAGATGATTGATGATTGAACTGCATAGTCCTATGGTATATTAAAAAAAAAAAAAAAAAAAAAAAAAAAAAAAAAAAAAGAAAACAACTCTTCTTCTTGTTGGATACCCTGAGGTGATCCTTTTTCTAACTGAGGCTTTGCAATGAGACTTAAAGCACAGTTGGAACTGGTAGAAATTGGAAGGATCTGCACTCAGTTGTCCTAAGTTTCCCTGCTGGTCAGAGTTAAGGTCTTGTGCATGGTTCCGTAAGTATAGGTGGCTACCTTTGATATCAAGAGGACAAAACACTTGTTTCTTTTGGCACAGAAAGATGTCCATCGGCACGCTGTGGTGGCTGTGAATTGACGTAGTGATGGAGCGATGCTCTGAAGGCTTAAACGGAAAGCTTCTTCCTTCCGCCCCCCCTTGGCACAGCTCGATGTTGGGCACATTGTGAAGCCTGAGTGTTCTGATTTCTCGGACAGTTGATACCCAAATCCCGGAGTTACTATGTCAACTCTTGACTTTTATTTGTGTATGCCATTGTTTTGACTGTAATCTTTTCAGATGATGAAGCTGTAAGGGCGGAAGGGAGCAAAATAATTATTCTAGCGTTGTGGACCAAACATGCTGCCAGGAGTGGTGGTGGTGGGGTCAGCCCACCCGGCCTTACTTTCAATTATCAGGGATGATAAAATGGTGTGAAAAGCAGCAGCTCTGCGATACGGCTACGCTACCCCCACTCCCTTCTCTTGTGCTGTACCAAAGTTCCCCCAAGCTTTGGTTGGTGCTTTTTGCTGGTGACAGTAGGACTCCAGGGCGAGTAGTCGGGACTCTCCTGCAGTAACTGGGTCAATTAAGGGTTGGTTTAAGTGCCTCCTGGTTTTTAAAATTGCTCCCCTGAGCTGCTGGCTCTGCTGCCTGCTACAGCAAATGTTCGGGTGCCATCAGCGTCGCACTTGGGCGTGGGCACTGACCCTGCGGAGGAGAGCTGAGACTCGCGTGTATTGTGTACCCTGCCGCCAGTGATCGTTTTCCCCTAGCAGATCTATTTTGAATCATTTCCCTAAATTTTAGAGGAACTTTAGGCTCTTTGTGCTATGATTTGTGAAGCTGTAGGGGCCCTCAGGCATTTGCTGCTGGCAGAGGAAAACCGCTTGTCGAATTTGTTGTAAATACTTTCTGTTTGGACAACAACGCCTGTGTGTGTGTGTGTGTGTGTGTGTGTGTGTGCACGCGTGCTTTGATGACCCCCTGCGACGCCCCAGCTCCGCGAGGGAAGCTTTGAAGCGGCTCTGGGAAAACCTCTGCGGAAGAAACCGCTGCTAGTGACTTGCGGAAAAGGGACTCCACAATCAGTGAGATTGTAAAGTAGGTATGTTTATTCAGCGCTGGGCAGCACGGGAGGTCGTGGGCATGAAGATTGATGACTCTTCCTCGTCACCGCTAGTTGACCTCTTGTCTTTGCACAGACTCAGTTGCTCCTTGGCTCTTGTCCATCTGCAGGACCAGTTTCTCCCAGTTTCTTAAGACAGGCTCACTCTCTTATTAGGAGACTGACCTTGGTAAGGGGCCCAAGGCTTCTTGCTTTAGTTAATTGGCACAATGCACCATAGTTAGCAAAGACGCTAAGTAGCATCCTAGTTTAACGCCGTCAGCGCTCTATCTCTACTTGATAAGATTCTCCTAACTCCCTCTCTCACTGGAGCCCACGCAGCCCTCCGTCCTGCCGAAGGACTTCACGGGGACTTCTGCCGGCTCCGGGTGCCCGCACACAGACAGAAATGGCTTTGAGAGAAAACAATCATGAGGAGGAGAGCTCAGAGACTGCGGCCGGCTTCGGCCACCTTCCCCTCGCTTTCCCTCTCCGTGTTCAAACCGAGCACTGTTCTGCCGTCAACCTTCGCTGCCTCTGCCCGCGGCGCTGGGCTTTCGCGTGTGCCATTGCTCCTCTACATATTTTATCCTTCCTTCTGTAAGGAATGGTCCAGCAATTCGTGTCACTAAGGGATTTGAAGGGTTACCATCGAGGCCCGGGTCTAGGTGATAAGAGAACAAAGGGGTTTTTAGGGAAAAGTGCTGACTACTGCAGGGGATGTTGCTAGAGTTTCTGAAATCCGGCGCAGAGGCTCCCAAACGAGGAGGAAGGGGGAGCTGAAGGACAATTGAAGGACAAAAGCCTGAGAGGAAGACAACCAGCATTCAGCCCGAGCAAGCCCCGAGAGACCACCAGAGACTGGTACGCAGGCGCCCCTGGGAGGGGTTTCGGATTCCGGAAACCAATTCTAATAACCCTGCCTCTTCTCGAAGTAGTAATGAATATGTATTAGCCTGGGAGCATCAAAACCAGCCGCCTTACGTAACAGGCGTGCGTCCTGGGGGAGCAGAGACTCCCGGCGCACCCAGCGCTGCTTGCTTGCCTCTATTCGTTTAATAAATTGTAAACTTTGATTGTAATCCTATTTGGATTTATAACAGCCATTTATAACACTTTTTATATTTGTATTTTATTTAAGGCTGTCTTGCCCCCCTCCCCCCCCAGCCTCGCTGCTCGCCAATAAAGCTGGCGCAGGGACTAAGGGATTTGAAGGGCCTGCTTGTACACCTAAGGGATTTGAGGGCCTGCTTGTACACCTTTGGGGACTGCCTCTTTTGGGGGGGGGGGGTGGGGGGGTGTTAGGAGCTGCTTGTATACTTTTTTAGGCATTCCTCTGAGAGGGGGTTGGGAGCTTCGTGTATACTGGGGGGGGAGGGCCTCCCTTGAGGTGGAAGCGGGGGGGGTTGGAGCGTTTCTACACTGTAGGGGCCTGCCTGTACACTTTTGGGGCCTGCCTTGGAGGGGTTGGGAACTGCTTGTACACCTTTGGGGCCTGCGTCTGCGCGGGGCGGGGGGGGGTTGGGGGGTTGGAGCTGGTTTTAACCTTTCGGGCTTGCATCTGGAGGGGGTTGGGGCCTGCCTTTGGGGGGGTGGTTGTGAGCTGCTTGTATACTGTAGGGGCCTGCTTGTACACCTTTGGGGCCTGCGTCTGGGGGAGGGGTGGGAGCTGCTTGTACACTGTTAGGGCCTGCCTTGGGGGAGGGGTTGAGGCATGTGCCTTGGGGGCATGGGGTTGGGAGCTGCTTCTACGCTGTAGGGGTCTGGGTCTTGGGGGGTTGGGGCTGTTTGTACACCTTTGGGGCGTGCCTCTGGGGAGGATGGGGAGTTGCTTGTACACCTTTGGGGCCTGTGTCCGGGGGGGGGGTTGGGGCCTGTGCCGGGGGGGTTGGGAGCTGCTTGTACGCTCTAGGGTCCTCTGGCAGGCTTTGGGGCCTCCCTTTGAGGGGGGCAGTTGGGAGCTGGTTGTACACCTTTGGGGCCTGAGTCTGGGGTGTGGGGGCTGGGGCTGAGGCCTGGGGCCTGGGGCATGCATCTGGGTGGTGGTGGTGGGGGGTCCAGTTCATGGGGGGGGTGGGTTGGGAGCTGCTTGTGGACAGTTGGGGTCTGCATCCGGGTGTGGCTGGGGTCTGCATCCGGGTGTGGCTGGGGCCTGCTTGTAGACTTCTGCAGCCTGTGTCTGGTGTTTGGGGGCTTTTCTGTAGTGTTTGGGGATCGCATTTTGGCTTTGGGATGTGTCTAGAGCTTCTGGGGCCCAGCTGTAGTGCTTGGGGCCTGCGTCTGGGGCTTTTCTGTAGCATTTTGGTAGCGTGTTTGTGATTTGGGGTCTGTATCCAGGGTTTTGCCTTTTTTGTAGTTTTCAGCTTTGTGTCTGTTTCTTTGTTGGTTGCCTGGGGTTTGGGGTTTGGATCATTAGTCAGTGTCATTAGCGTCGGGGGGTTGATATGAAGGGTTAGGGTTGTGGTTAGAGTTGTTAGGGTTAAAGAGAATAAGGATTTTAGGGTAAGGGGATCAAGGTTGTGGGAATAAAAATGTTTTTGCACAGAGTTACATCGTTTAGAGGGAAGGAAGGTGGTATTGATATATGCTTGCAGTGATAAGAAAGCTTAACAGACAACCTTGTAAAATGCAGACAACCAGAATCCTTAGAGCAATTGGGTGGAAATCACGGTGTAAGAAACATTACCACCTCAAAGAGGAAAACAGTCAAGAAAAAAATAAAATTGACTAGTAACAGGCCAGCAGCTGTGTATTTTCTGTGAAGCACTGGATAGATTGTGAACATGGATTACCCAGTCAATGGGGAAACTGGGGAGGGTCCTGGTCACCGAGAGGAAAAAAAAAATTATATAAACTGTGTTATGGAACTAGTAGGTGGCTTGTGGGACGCCTGCCATTGCAATCGTGACTAAAAATGCTACCTCACTGAGATACTTGCCTGAGCCTATGGTATTGGTTACAGAGTGTTTCTAATAAGGTGTTAGGGTTTTAAGGTTTCAGGGCTAAGGCACTAGGGTTGGGTTTCAGGGTTAGGGTTTCCAGGGTTTAGGGTTAGGATTTTAAGGTTGTTAGGGTTGGAGTTATAAGGGTTAGGGTTTGGGGGTTAGTGTGTTAAGGTTTTAAAGTATTTTGTGGTTTTAGTGTTGATAGGGTTTTTAGGGTTAGGGTCTTAGGGTTTTAGTTATGGTCAGGTATTTAGGGTTAGGGTTTTAAGGTCTTTTTTTTTTTTTTTTAAGGTTAGGGTCTCCAGCGTTAGGGCTTTGAGAATCTTTACGTTTTGGGTTAGGGTTTAGAGGGTCTTAATTTTTAGGGTTAGGGCTTTTAGGCGTAGGTCTAGTGTGGTAAATTTTATCGGGTTAGGACTGTAAGGGTTTTTAGGGTTAGGGTTTCTAGGGTTTTTTGGGGTAGGGGTTAGGGTTAGATCCGTGGGAGCCGTAGTGTTAGGGGTCAGGGTTCTTAGGGGTAAGGCCCAATATTAGGGTGGAAGGCCAAACTAAGGGGGGAGCCCCCCCCAAAATTGAAGGGTCGAAGCCCCAATTTAGGGGAAGAAACGTCAAAATTGTGGGGTCCCCCAAAATTGGGCGGAAGAGCTCTTAATATTGGGGGAAACCCAAAAAAGGAGGGTGGGGGACTCTAAAATTGGGGGGACCCCCCCAAATTGGTTGTGTCCCCCCCCAAATCGGTTGTGTCCCCCCCAAAATTGGTTGTGTCCCCCCCAATTAGGGGAGGAACCCCCAAAATTGGGTGGGCGAACCCCCATATTGGGGGGGCAGAACACTTAAATGGAAGTGTGAAATTCCAGAATTGAATGTGGACCCCCCAGAACAGTCTTCAGGGGTTTAGTGTGATAAATTTTATCGGGTTAGGGCTGTAAGGGTTTTTAGGGTTAGGGTTTCTAGGGTTTGTTGGGGTAGGGGTTAGGGTTAGATCCGTGGTTGCCATAGCGTTAGGGGTCAAGGTTCTTAGGGGTTAGGCCTAATATTAGGGCGGAAGGCCAAAATAAGAGGGTGGGAGCCCCCCCCTAAATTGAAGGGTTGAAGCCCCAAGTTAGGGGAAGGAACGTCAAAATTGTGGGGTCCCCCAAAATTGGGCGGAAGAACTTTTAATATTAGGGGGGAACCCAAAAAAGGAGGGTGGGGGACTCTAAAATCGGTTGTGTCCCCCCCAAAATTGGTTGTGTCCCCCCCCAAATTGGTTGTGTCCCCCCCAATTAGGGGAGGAACCCCCAAAATTGGGTGGGCGAACCCCCATATTGGGGGGGCAGAACACTTAAATGGAAGTGTGAAATTCCAGAATTGAATGTGGACCCCCCAGAACAGTCTTCAGGGGTTTAGTGTGGTAAATTTTATCGGGTTAGGGCTGTAAGGGTTTTTAGGGTTAGGGTTTCTAGGGTTTGTTGGGGTAGGGGTTAGGGTTAGATCCGTGGTTGCCATAGGCTTAGGGGTCAAGGTTCTTAGGGGTTAGGCCTAATATTAGGGCGGAAGGCCAAAATAAGAGGGTGGGAGCCCCCCCCTAAATTGAAGGGTTGAAGCCCCAAGTTAGGGGAAGGAACGTCAAAATTGTGGGGTCCCCCAAAATTGGGCGGAAGAACTTTTAATATTAGGGGGGAACCCAAAAAAGGAGGGTGGGGGACTCTAAAATCGGTTGTGTCCCCCCCAAAATTGGTTGTGTCCCCCCCAAAATTGGTTGTGTCCCCCCCAATTAGGGGAGGAACCCCCAAAATTGGGTGGGCGAACCCCCATATTGGGGGGGCAGAACACTTAAATGGAAGTGTGAAATTCCAGAATTGAATGTGGACCCCCCAGAACAGTCTTCAGGGGTTTAGTGTGGTAAATTTTATCGGGTTAGGGCTGTAAGGGTTTTTAGGGTTAGGGTTTCTAGGGTTTGTTGGGGTAGGGGTTAGGGTTAGATCCGTGGTTGCCATAGGCTTAGGGGTCAAGGTTCTTAGGGGTTAGGCCTAATATTAGGGCGGAAGGCCAAAATAAGAGGGGGGGAGCCCCCCCCAAAATCGAAGGGTTGAAGCCCAAAGTTAGGGGAAGGAACGGCCAAATTGTGGGGTCCCCCAAAATTGGGCGGAAGAACTCTTTAATATTAGGGGGGAACCCAAAAAAGGAGGGTGGGGGACTCTACAATTGGGGGGGACCCCCAAAATTGGTCGGGTCCCCCCAAATTAGGGGAGGAACCCCCAAAATTGGGTGGGTGAACCCCCAAATTGGGGGGAAGAAGACTTAAATGGAAGTGTGAAATTCCAGAATTGAATGTGGACCCCCCCCAGACCTGGGGAGGAATCCCCAAACTTGGGGGGACCCCCAAAATTGGGGTTAAAGCCCCAGATCCCGGGGAGCTAAGCCCCAAATTAAGGGAAGGAACCTCAAACATGTGGTGAGAACCCCAACATTGGGGGAAAGAACCTTAATATTAGGGTGGCAGGCCAAGAAAGGATGGTGGGGGCCTCCAAAATTGTGGGGGGCTTGGAATTGGGGGGAATCCCCAAAATGGAGGGGGAACCCCAAAAGTGGGGGGGGGGGGGCGAAGCACCAAATTAGGGGAAGGAACCCCAAAATTGCGGGGAAGAACTCTGAAATGGAGAGCTGAAAACCCGAAATTGAGGGGAAACCCCCCAAAACGGCGGGAAAACCCTCCATAAACACGAAACCGGTAATGTAACAGAGCAAAAAATGGCGTCCTACGGCCAGGTGCGAGGCTCAATTTTCTGGGGAGTGCTGGGAAATGTAGTTCTTGGCCACTGGGTTTCCGGGAGTCCATATTGTTTTCCCAGAGCATGCCGGGAGATGTAGTTCTCGGACACTGGGCTTCCGGGAGGCCATGTTGGTTTCCCATCTTTGCTAGACTCCGGGTGCTCTGGCTTCACAGAGAGACCCCCAAACTGAAAAATGTACCTGCTAATATATTGGGCTCTAAATGTAGCCCTGGGTTAATTGAATAACAATCCCTGGGTAAGATTGAAGTGCAGGAGGGGTTGGCTACGGTTTTAAGAGCCGGTTTGCAGAAAAGGATTTCCCGTTAAGAAATGGCATATACTGATTGTTCTCTTCCTTGCTCTGCCAAGACCTGAAGCACATCTTGGAAGCCAGGCAGAATCCGTGGAGCCAATGGAGTTCTCAAGCTCGACTTCAGCTTCTTCCCAGCTAGAAGAAGCAAGGACACGCCAGCTGAGTTCCACAGGCAACGCGCCCGTATCTGTAGACGAGGATTTAGAGATGCTACTTTGGGAACTCTCAGACGGCATACTGGAAGCCGAGCTCGACTTGGACCCAGGGAAGGATGAGGATGACCTCCTCCTTGAGCTTTCCAAGATGATTGATGATTGAACTGCATAGTCCTATGGTATAATAAAAAAAAAAAAAAAAAAAAAAAAAAAAAAAAAAAAGAAAACAACTCTTCTTCTTGTTGGATACCCTGAGGTGATCCTTTTTCTAACTGAGGCTTTGCAATGAGACTTAAAGCACAGTTGGAACTGGTAGAAATTGGAAGGATCTGCACTCAGTTGTCCTAAGTTTCCCTGCTGGTCAGAGTTAAGGTCTTGTGCATGGTTCCGTAAGTATAGGTGGCTACCTTTGATATCAAGAGGACAAAACACTTGTTTCTTTTGGCACAGAAAGATGTCCATCGGCACGCTGTGGTGGCTGTGAATTGACGTAGTGATGGAGCGATGCTCTGAAGGCTTAAACGGAAAGCTTCTTCCTTCCGCCCCCCCTTGGCACAGCTCGATGTTGGGCACATTGTGAAGCCTGAGTGTTCTGATTTCTCGGACAGTTGATACCCAAATCCCGGAGTTACTATGTCAACTCTTGACTTTTATTTGTGTATGCCATTGTTTTGACTGTAATCTTTTCAGATGATGAAGCTGTAAGGGCGGAAGGGAGCAAAATAATTATTCTAGCGTTGTGGACCAAACATGCTGCCAGGAGTGGTGGTGGTGGGGTCAGCCCACCCGGCCTTACTTTCAATTATCAGGGATGATAAAATGGTGTGAAAAGCAGCAGCTCTGCGATACGGCTACGCTACCCCCACTCCCTTCTCTTGTGCTGTACCAAAGTTCCCCCAAGCTTTGGTTGGTGCTTTTTGCTGGTGACAGTAGGACTCCAGGGCGAGTAGTCGGGACTCTCCTGCAGTAACTGGGTCAATTAAGGGTTGGTTTAAGTGCCTCCTGGTTTTTAAAATTGCTCCCCTGAGCTGCTGGCTCTGCTGCCTGCTACAGCAAATGTTCGGGTGCCATCAGCGTCGCACTTGGGCGTGGGCACTGACCCTGCGGAGGAGAGCTGAGACTCGCGTGTATTGTGTACCCTGCCGCCAGTGATCGTTTTCCCCTAGCAGATCTATTTTGAATCATTTCCCTAAATTTTAGAGGAACTTTAGGCTCTTTGTGCTATGATTTGTGAAGCTGTAGGGGCCCTCAGGCATTTGCTGCTGGCAGAGGAAAACCGCTTGTCGAATTTGTTGTAAATACTTTCTGTTTGGACAACAACGCCTGTGTGTGTGTGTGTGTGTGTGTGTGTGTGTGTGCACGCGTGCTTTGATGACCCCCTGCGACGCCCCAGCTCCGCGAGGGAAGCTTTGAAGCGGCTCTGGGAAAACCTCTGCGGAAGAAACCGCTGCTAGTGACTTGCGGAAAAGGGACTCCACAATCAGTGAGATTGTAAAGTAGGTATGTTTATTCAGCGCTGGGCAGCACGGGAGGTCGTGGGCATGAAGATTGATGACTCTTCCTCGTCACCGCTAGTTGACCTCTTGTCTTTGCACAGACTCAGTTGCTCCTTGGCTCTTGTCCATCTGCAGGACCAGTTTCTCCCAGTTTCTTAAGACAGGCTCACTCTCTTATTAGGAGACTGACCTTGGTAAGGGGCCCAAGGCTTCTTGCTTTAGTTAATTGGCACAATGCACCATAGTTAGCAAAGACGCTAAGTAGCATCCTAGTTTAACGCCGTCAGCGCTCTATCTCTACTTGATAAGATTCTCCTAACTCCCTCTCTCACTGGAGCCCACGCAGCCCTCCGTCCTGCCGAAGGACTTCACGGGGACTTCTGCCGGCTCCGGGTGCCCGCACACAGACAGAAATGGCTTTGAGAGAAAACAATCATGAGGAGGAGAGCTCAGAGACTGCGGCCGGCTTCGGCCACCTTCCCCTCGCTTTCCCTCTCCGTGTTCAAACCGAGCACTGTTCTGCCGTCAACCTTCGCTGCCTCTGCCCGCGGCGCTGGGCTTTCGCGTGTGCCATTGCTCCTCTACATATTTTATCCTTCCTTCTGTAAGGAATGGTCCAGCAATTCGTGTCACTAAGGGATTTGAAGGGTTACCATCGAGGCCCGGGTCTAGGTGATAAGAGAACAAAGGGGTTTTTAGGGAAAAGTGCTGACTACTGCAGGGGATGTTGCTAGAGTTTCTGAAATCCGGCGCAGAGGCTCCCAAACGAGGAGGAAGGGGGAGCTGAAGGACAATTGAAGGACAAAAGCCTGAGAGGAAGACAACCAGCATTCAGCCCGAGCAAGCCCCGAGAGACCACCAGAGACTGGTACGCAGGCGCCCCTGGGAGGGGTTTCGGATTCCGGAAACCAATTCTAATAACCCTGCCTCTTCTCGAAGTAGTAATGAATATGTATTAGCCTGGGAGCATCAAAACCAGCCGCCTTACGTAACAGGCGTGCGTCCTGGGGGAGCAGAGACTCCCGGCGCACCCAGCGCTGCTTGCTTGCCTCTATTCGTTTAATAAATTGTAAACTTTGATTGTAATCCTATTTGGATTTATAACAGCCATTTATAACACTTTTTATATTTGTATTTTATTTAAGGCTGTCTTGCCCCCCTCCCCCCCCAGCCTCGCTGCTCGCCAATAAAGCTGGCGCAGGGACTAAGGGATTTGAAGGGCCTGCTTGTACACCTAAGGGATTTGAGGGCCTGCTTGTACACCTTTGGGGACTGCCTCTTTTGGGGGGGGGGGGTGGGGGGGTGTTAGGAGCTGCTTGTATACTTTTTTAGGCATTCCTCTGAGAGGGGGTTGGGAGCTTCGTGTATACTGGGGGGGGAGGGCCTCCCTTGAGGTGGAAGCGGGGGGGGTTGGAGCGTTTCTACACTGTAGGGGCCTGCCTGTACACTTTTGGGGCCTGCCTTGGAGGGGTTGGGAACTGCTTGTACACCTTTGGGGCCTGCGTCTGCGCGGGGCGGGGGGGGGTTGGGGGGTTGGAGCTGGTTTTAACCTTTCGGGCTTGCATCTGGAGGGGGTTGGGGCCTGCCTTTGGGGGGGTGGTTGTGAGCTGCTTGTATACTGTAGGGGCCTGCTTGTACACCTTTGGGGCCTGCGTCTGGGGGAGGGGTGGGAGCTGCTTGTACACTGTTAGGGCCTGCCTTGGGGGAGGGGTTGAGGCATGTGCCTTGGGGGCATGGGGTTGGGAGCTGCTTCTACGCTGTAGGGGTCTGGGTCTTGGGGGGTTGGGGCTGTTTGTACACCTTTGGGGCGTGCCTCTGGGGAGGATGGGGAGTTGCTTGTACACCTTTGGGGCCTGTGTCCGGGGGGGGGGTTGGGGCCTGTGCCGGGGGGGTTGGGAGCTGCTTGTACGCTCTAGGGTCCTCTGGCAGGCTTTGGGGCCTCCCTTTGAGGGGGGCAGTTGGGAGCTGGTTGTACACCTTTGGGGCCTGAGTCTGGGGTGTGGGGGCTGGGGCTGAGGCCTGGGGCCTGGGGCATGCATCTGGGTGGTGGTGGTGGGGGGTCCAGTTCATGGGGGGGGTGGGTTGGGAGCTGCTTGTGGACAGTTGGGGTCTGCATCCGGGTGTGGCTGGGGTCTGCATCCGGGTGTGGCTGGGGCCTGCTTGTAGACTTCTGCAGCCTGTGTCTGGTGTTTGGGGGCTTTTCTGTAGTGTTTGGGGATCGCATTTTGGCTTTGGGATGTGTCTAGAGCTTCTGGGGCCCAGCTGTAGTGCTTGGGGCCTGCGTCTGGGGCTTTTCTGTAGCATTTTGGTAGCGTGTTTGTGATTTGGGGTCTGTATCCAGGGTTTTGCCTTTTTTGTAGTTTTCAGCTTTGTGTCTGTTTCTTTGTTGGTTGCCTGGGGTTTGGGGTTTGGATCATTAGTCAGTGTCATTAGCGTCGGGGGGTTGATATGAAGGGTTAGGGTTGTGGTTAGAGTTGTTAGGGTTAAAGAGAATAAGGATTTTAGGGTAAGGGGATCAAGGTTGTGGGAATAAAAATGTTTTTGCACAGAGTTACATCGTTTAGAGGGAAGGAAGGTGGTATTGATATATGCTTGCAGTGATAAGAAAGCTTAACAGACAACCTTGTAAAATGCAGACAACCAGAATCCTTAGAGCAATTGGGTGGAAATCACGGTGTAAGAAACATTACCACCTCAAAGAGGAAAACAGTCAAGAAAAAAATAAAATTGACTAGTAACAGGCCAGCAGCTGTGTATTTTCTGTGAAGCACTGGATAGATTGTGAACATGGGTTACCCAGTCAATGGGGAAACTGGGGAGGGTCCTGGTCACCGAGAGGAAAAAAAAAATTATATAAACTGTGTTATGGAACTAGTAGGTGGCTTGTGGGACGCCTGCCATTGCAATCGTGAATAAAAATGCTACTTCACTGAGATACTTGCCTGAGCCTATGGTATTGGTTACAGAGTGTTTCTAATAAGGTGTTAGGGTTTTAAGGTTTCAGGGCTAAGGCACTAGGGTTGGGTTTCAGGGTTAGGGTTTCCAGGGTTTAGGGTTAGGATTTTAAGGTTGTTAGGGTTGGAGTTATAAGGGTTAGGGTTTGGGGGTTAGTGTGTTAAGGTTTTAAAGTATTTTGTGGTTTTAGTGTTGATAGGGTTTTTAGGGTTAGGGTCTTAGGGTTTTAGTTATGGTCAGGTATTTAGGGTTAGGGTTTTAAGGTCTTTTTTTTTTTTTTTTTAAGGTTAGGGTCTCCAGCGTTAGGGCTTTGAGAATCTTTACGTTTTGGGTTAGGGTTTAGAGGGTCTTAATTTTTAGGGTTAGGGCTTTTAGGCGTAGGTCTAGTGTGGTAAATTTTATCGGGTTAGGACTGTAAGGGTTTTTAGGGTTAGGGTTTCTAGGGTTTTTTGGGGTAGGGGTTAGGGTTAGATCCGTGGGAGCCGTAGTGTTAGGGGTCAGGGTTCTTAGGGGTAAGGCCCAATATTAGGGTGGAAGGCCAAACTAAGGGGGGAGCCCCCCCCAAAATTGAAGGGTCGAAGCCCCAATTTAGGGGAAGAAACGTCAAAATTGTGGGGTCCCCCAAAATTGGGCGGAAGAGCTCTTAATATTGGGGGAAACCCAAAAAAGGAGGGTGGGGGACTCTAAAATTGGGGGGACCCCCCCAAATTGGTTGTGTCCCCCCCCAAATCGGTTGTGTCCCCCCCAAAATTGGTTGTGTCCCCCCCAATTAGGGGAGGAACCCCCAAAATTGGGTGGGCGAACCCCCATATTGGGGGGGCAGAACACTTAAATGGAAGTGTGAAATTCCAGAATTGAATGTGGACCCCCCAGAACAGTCTTCAGGGGTTTAGTGTGGTAAATTTTATCGGGTTAGGGCTGTAAGGGTTTTTAGGGTTAGGGTTTCTAGGGTTTGTTGGGGTAGGGGTTAGGGTTAGATCCGTGGTTGCCATAGGCTTAGGGGTCAAGGTTCTTAGGGGTTAGGCCTAATATTGGGGCGGAAGGCCAAAATAAGAGGGGGGGAGCCCCCCCCAAAATCGAAGGGTTGAAGCCCAAAGTTAGGGGAAGGAACGGCCAAATTGTGGGGTCCCCCAAAATTGGGCGGAAGAACTCTTTAATATTAGGGGGGAACCCAAAAAAGGAGGGTGGGGGACTCTACAATTGGGGGGGACCCCCAAAATTGGTCGGGTCCCCCCAAATTAGGGGAGGAACCCCCAAAATTGGGTGGGTGAACCCCCAAATTGGGGGGAAGAAGACTTAAATGGAAGTGTGAAATTCCAGAATTGAATGTGGACCCCCCCCAGACCTGGGGAGGAATCCCCAAACTTGGGGGGGACCCCCAAAATTGGGGTTAAAGCCCCGGATCCCAGGGAGCTAAGCCCCAAATTAAGGGAAGGAACCTCAAACATGTGGTGAGAACCCCAACATTGGGGGAAAGAACCTTAATATTAGGGTGGCAGGCCAAGAAAGGATGGTGGGGGCCTCCAAAATTGTGGGGGGCTTGGAATTGGGGGGAATCCCCAAAATGGAGGGGGAACCCCAAAAGTGGGGGGGGGGGGGCGAAGCACCAAATTAGGGGAAGGAACCCCAAAATTGCGGGGAAGAACTCTGAAATGGAGAGCTGAAAACCCGAAATTGAGGGGAAACCCCCCAAAACGGCGGGAAAACCCTCCATAAACACGAAACCGGTAATGTAACAGAGCAAAAAATGGCGTCCTACGGCCAGGTGCGAGGCTCAATTTTCTGGGGAGTGCTGGGAAATGTAGTTCTTGGCCACCGGGTTTCCGGGAGTCCATATTGTTTTCCCAGAGCATGCCGGGAGATGTAGTTCTCGGACACTGGGCTTCCGGGAGGCCATGTTGGTTTCCCATCTTTGCTAGACTCCGGGTGCTCTGGCTTCACAGAGAGACCCCCAAACTGAAAAATGTACCTGCTAATATATTGGGCTCTAAATGTAGCCCTGGGTTAATTGAATAACAATCCCTGGGTAAGATTGAAGTGCAGGAGGGGTTGGCTACGGTTTTAAGAGCCGGTTTGCAGAAAAGGATTTCCCGTTAAGAAATGGCATATACTGATTGTTCTCTTCCTTGCTCTGCCAAGACCTGAAGCACATCTTGGAAGCCAGGCAGAATCCGTGGAGCCAATGGAGTTCTCAAGCTCGACTTCAGCTTCTTCCCAGCTAGAAGAAGCAAGGACACGCCAGCTGAGTTCCACAGGCAACGCGCCCGTATCTGTAGACGAGGATTTAGAGATGCTACTTTGGGAACTCTCAGACGGCATACTGGAAGCCGAGCTCGACTTGGACCCAGGGAAGGATGAGGATGACCTCCTCCTTGAGCTTTCCAAGATGATTGATGATTGAACTGCATAGTCCTATGGTATAATAATAAAAAAAAAAAAAAAAAAAAAAAAGAAAACAACTCTTCTTCTTGTTGGATACCCTGAGGTGATCCTTTTTCTAACTGAGGCTTTGCAATGAGACTTAAAGCACAGTTGGAACTGGTAGAAATTGGCAGGATCTGCACTCAGTTGTCCTAAGTTTCCCTGCTGGTCAGAGTTAAGGTCTTGTGCATGGTTCCGTAAGTATAGGTGGCTACCTTTGATATCAAGAGGACAAAACACTTGTTTCTTTTGGCACAGAAAGATGTCCATCGGCACGCTGTGGTGGCTGTGAATTGACGTAGTGATGGAGCGATGCTCTGAAGGCTTAAACGGAAAGCTTCTTCCTTCCGCCCCCCCTTGGCACAGCTCGATGTTGGGCACATTGTGAAGCCTGAGTGTTCTGATTTCTCGGACAGTTGATACCCAAATCCCGGAGTTACTATGTCAACTCTTGACTTTTATTTGTGTATGCCATTGTTTTGACTGTAATCTTTTCAGATGATGAAGCTGTAAGGGCGGGAGGGAGCAAAATAATTATTCTAGCGTTGTGGACCAAACATGCTGCCAGGAGTGGTGGTGGTGGGGTCAGCCCACCCGGCCTTACTTTCAATTATCAGGGATGATAAAATGGTGTGAAAAGCAGCAGCTCTGCGATACGGCTACGCTACCCCCACTCCCTTCTCTTGTGCTGTACCAAATTTCCCCCAAGCTTTGGTTGGTGCTTTTTGCTGGTGACAGTAGGACTCCAGGGCGAGTAGTCGGGACTCTCCTGCAGTAACTGGGTCAATTAAGGGTTGGTTTAAGTGCCTCCTGGTTTTTTAAAATTGCTCCCCTGAGCTGCTGGCTCTGCTGCCTGCTACAGCAAATGTTCGGGTGCCATCAGCGTCGCACTTGGGCGTGGGCACTGACCCTGCGGAGGAGAGCTGAGACTCGCGTGTATTGTGTACCCTGCCGCCAGTGATCGTTTTCCCCTAGCAGATCTATTTTGAATCATTTCCCTAAATTTTAGAGGAACTTTAGGCTCTTTGTGCTATGATTTGTGAAGCTGTAGGGGCCCTCAGGCATTTGCTGCTGGCAGAGGAAAACCGCTTGTCGAATTTTTTGTAAATACTTTCTGTTTGGACAACAACGCCTGTGTGTGTGTGTGTGTGTGTGTGTGTGTGTGTGTGCACGCGTGCTTTGGTGACCCCCTGCGACGCCCCAGCTCCGCGAGGGAAGCTTTGAAGCGGCTCTGGGAAAACCTCTGCGGAAGAAACCGCTGCTAGTGACTTGCGGAAAAGGGACTCCACAATCAGTGAGATTGTAAAGTAGGTATGTTTATTCAGCGCTGGGCAGCACGGGAGGTCGTGGGCATGAAGATTGATGACTCTTCCTCGTCACCGCTAGTTGACCTCTTGTCTTTGCACAGACTCAGTTGCTCCTTGGCTCTTGTCCATCTGCAGGACCAGTTTCTCCCAGTTTCTTAAGACAGGCTCACTCTCTTATTAGGAGACTGACCTTGGTAAGGGGCCCAAGGCTTCTTGCTTTAGTTAATTGGCACAATGCACCATAGTTAGCAAAGACGCTAAGTAGCATCCTAGTTTAACGCCGTCAGCGCTCTATCTCTACTTGATAAGATTCTCCTAACTCCCTCTCTCACTGGAGCCCACGCAGCCCTCCGTCCTGCCGAAGGACTTCACGGGGACTTCTGCCGGCTCCGGGTGCCCGCACACACACAGAAATGGCTTTGAGAGAAAACAATCATGAGGAGGAGAGCTCAGAGACTGCGGCCGGCTTCGGCCACCTTCCCCTCGCTTTCCCTCTCCGTGTTCAAACCGAGCACTGTTCTGCCGTCAACCTTCGCTGCCTCTGCCCGCGGTGCTGGGCTTTCGCGTGTGCCATTGCTCCTCTACATATTTTATCCTTCCTTTTGTAAGGAATGGTCCAGCAATTCGTGTCACTAAGGGATTTGAAGGGTTACCATCGAGGCCAGGGTCTAGGTGATAAGAGAACAAAGGGGTTTTTAGGGAAAAGTGCTGACTACTGCAGGGGATGTTGCTAGAGTTTCTGAAATCCGGCGCAGAGGCTCCCAAACGAGGAGGAAGGGGGAGCTGAAGGACAATTGAAGGACAAAAGCCTGAGAGGAAGACAACCAGCATTCAGCCCGAGCAAGCCCCGAGAGACCACCAGAGACTGGTACGCAGGCGCCCCTGGGAGGGGTTTTGGATTCCGGAAACCAATTCTAATAACCCTGCCTCTTCTCGAAGTAGTAATGAATATGTATTAGCCTGGGAGCATCAAAACCAGCCGCCTTACGTAACAGGCGTGCGTCCTGGGGGAGCAGAGACTCCCGGCGCACCCAGCGCTGCTTGCTTGCCTCTATTCGTTTAATAAATTGTAAACTTTGATTGTAATCCTATTTGGATTTATAACAGCCATTTATAACACTTTTTATATTTGTATTTTATTTAAGGCTGTCTTGCCCCCCTCCCCCCCCAGCCTCGCTGCTCGCCAATAAAGCTGGCGCAGGGACTAAGGGATTTGAAGGGCCTGCTTGTACACCTAAGGGATTTGAGGGCCTACTTGTACACCTTTGGGGACTGCCTCTTTTGGGGGGGGGGTGGGGGGGTGTTAGGAGCTGCTTGTATACTTTTTTAGGCATTCCTCTGAGAGGGGGTTGGGAGCTTCGTGTATACTGGGGGGGGAGGGCCTCCCTCGAGGTGGAAGCGGGGGGGGTTGGAGCGTTTCTACACTGTAGGGGCCTGCCTGTACACTTTTGGGGCCTGCCTTGGAGGGGTTGGGAACTGCTTGTACACCTTTGGGGCCTGCGTCTGCGCGGGGCGGGGGGGGGGTGGTTGGAGCTGGTTTTAACCTTTCGGGCTTGCATCTGGAGGGGGTTGGGGCCTGCCTTTGGGGGGGTGGTTGTGAGCTGCTTGTATACTGTAGGGGCCTGCTTGTACACCTTTGGGGCCTGCGTCTGGGGGGGGGGGTGGGAGCTGCTAGTACACTGTTAGGGCCTGCCTTGGGGGAGGGGTTGAGGCATGTGCCTTGAGGGCATGGGGTTGGGAGCTGCTTCTACGCTGTAGGGGTCTGGGTCTTGGGGGGTTGGGGCTGTTTGTACACCTTTGGGGCGTGCCTCTGGGGAGGATGGGGAGTTGCTTGTACACCTTTAGGGCCTGTGTCCGGGGGGGGGGGTTGGGGCCTGTGCCGGGGGGGTTGGGAGCTGCTTGTACGCTCTAGGGTCCTCTGGCAGGCTTTAGGGCCTCCCTTTGAGGGGGGCAGTTGGGAGCTGGTTGTACACCTTTGGGGCCTGAGTCTGGGGTGTGGGGGCTGGGGCTGAGGCCTGGGGCCTGGGGCATGCATCTGGGTGGTGGTGGTGGGGGGTCCAGTTCATGGGGGGGTGGGTTGGGAGCTGCTTGTGGACAGTTGGGGTCTGCATCCGGGTGTGGCTGGGGCCTGCTTGTAGACTTCTGCAGCCTGTGTCTGGTGTTTGGGGGCTTTTCTGTAGTGTTTGGGGATCGCATTTTGGCTTTGGGATGTGTCTAGAGCTTCTGGGGCCCAGCTGTAGTGCTTGGGGCCTGCGTCTGGGGCTTTTCTGTAGCATTTTGGTAGCGTGTTTGTGATTTGGGGTCTGTATCCAGGGTTTTGCCTTTTTTGTAGTTTTCAGCTTTGTGTCTGTTTCTTTGTTGGTTGCCTGGGGTTTGGGGTTTGGATCATTAGTCAGTGTCATTAGCGTCGGGGGGTTGATATGAAGGGTTAGGGTTGTGGTTAGAGTTGTTAGGGTTAAAGAGAATAAGGATTTTAGGGTAAGGGGATCAAGGTTGTGGGAATAAAAATGTTTTTGCACAGAGTTACATCGTTTAGAGGGAAGGAAGGTGGTATTGATATATGCTTGCAGTGATAAGAAAGCTTAACAGACAACCTTGTAAAATGCAGACAACCAGAATCCTTAGAGCAATTGGGTGGAAATCACGGTGTAAGAAACATTACCACCTCAAAGAGGAAAACAGTCAAGAAAAAAATAAAATTGACTAGTAACAGGCCAGCAGCTGTGTATTTTCTGTGAAGCACTGGATAGATTGTGAACATGGGTTACCCAGTCAATGGGGAAACTGGGGAGGGTCCTGGTCACCGAGAGGAAAAAAAAAATTATATAAACTGTGTTATGGAACTAGTAGGTGGCTTGTGGGACGCCTGCCATTGCAATCGTGAATAAAAATGCTACTTCACTGAGATACTTGCCTGAGCCTATGGTATTGGTTACAGAGTGTTTCTAATAAGGTGTTAGGGTTTTAAGGTTTCAGGGCTAAGGCACTAGGGTTGGGTTTCAGGGTTAGGGTTTCCAGGGTTTAGGGTTAGGATTTTAAGGTTGTTAGGGTTGGAGTTATAAGGGTTAGGGTTTGGGGGTTAGTGTGTTAAGGTTTTAAAGTATTTTGTGGTTTTAGTGTTGATAGGGTTTTTAGGGTTAGGGTCTTAGGGTTTTAGTTATGGTCAGGTATTTAGGGTTAGGGTTTTAAGGTCTTTTTTTTTTTTTTTTTAAGGTTAGGGTCTCCAGCGTTAGGGCTTTGAGAATCTTTACGTTTTGGGTTAGGGTTTAGAGGGTCTTAATTTTTAGGGTTAGGGCTTTTAGGCGTAGGTCTAGTGTGGTAAATTTTATCGGGTTAGGACTGTAAGGGTTTTTAGGGTTAGGGTTTCTAGGGTTTTTTGGGGTAGGGGTTAGGGTTAGATCCGTGGGAGCCGTAGTGTTAGGGGTCAGGGTTCTTAGGGGTAAGGCCCAATATTAGGGTGGAAGGCCAAACTAAGGGGGGAGCCCCCCCCAAAATTGAAGGGTCGAAGCCCCAATTTAGGGGAAGAAACGTCAAAATTGTGGGGTCCCCCAAAATTGGGCGGAAGAGCTCTTAATATTGGGGGAAACCCAAAAAAGGAGGGTGGGGGACTCTAAAATTGGGGGGACCCCCCAAATTGGTTGTGTCCCCCCCCAAATTGGTTGTGTCCCCCCCAAAATTGGTTGTGTCCCCCCCAATTAGGGGAGGAACCCCCAAAATTGGGTGGGCGAACCCCCATATTGGGGGGGAAGAACACTTAAATGGAAGTGTGAAATTCCAGAATTGAATGTGGACCCCCCAGAACAGTCTTCAGGGGTTTAGTGTGGTAAATTTTATCGGGTTAGGGCTGTAAGGGTTTTTAGGGTTAGGGTTTCTAGGGTTTGTTGGGGTAGGGGTTAGGGTTAGATCCGTGGTTGCCATAGGCTTAGGGGTCAAGGTTCTTAGGGGTTAGGCCTAATATTAGGGCGGAAGGCCAAAATAAGAGGGGGGGAGCCCCCCCCAAAATCGAAGGGTTGAAGCCCAAAGTTAGGGGAAGGAACGTCAAAATTGTGGGGTCCCCCAAAATTGGGCGGAAGAACTCTTTAATATTAGGGGGGAACCCAAAAAAGGAGGGTGGGGGACTCTACAATTGGGGGGGACCCCCAAAATTGGTCGGGTCCCCCCAAATTAGGGGAGGAACCCCCAAAATTGGGTGGGTGAACCCCCAAATTGGGGGGAAGAAGACTTAAATGGAAGTGTGAAATTCCAGAATTGAATGTGGACCCCCCCCAGACCTGGGGAGGAATCCCCAAACTTGGGGGGGACCCCCAAAATTGGGGTTAAAGCCCCAGATCCCGGGGAGCTAAGCCCCAAATTAAGGGAAGGAACCTCAAACATGTGGTGAGAACCCCAACATTGGGGGAAAGAACCTTAATATTAGGGTGGCAGGCCAAGAAAGGATGGTGGGGGCCTCCAAAATTGTGGGGGGCTTGGAATTGGGGGGAATCCCCAAAATGGAGGGGGAACCCCAAAAGTGGGGGGGGGGGGGCGAAGCACCAAATTAGGGGAAGGAACCCCAAAATTGCGGGGAAGAACTCTGAAATGGAGAGCTGAAAACCCGAAATTGAGGGGAAACCCCCCAAAACGGCGGGAAAACCCTCCATAAACACGAAACCGGTAATGTAACAGAGCAAAAAATGGCGTCCTACGGCCAGGTGCGAGGCTCAATTTTCTGGGGAGTGCTGGGAAATGTAGTTCTTGGCCACCGGGTTTCCGGGAGTCCATATTGTTTTCCCAGAGCATGCCGGGAGATGTAGTTCTCGGACACTGGGCTTCCGGGAGGCCATGTTGGTTTCCCATCTTTGCTAGACTCCGGGTGCTCTGGCTTCACAGAGAGACCCCCAAACTGAAAAATGTACCTGCTAATATATTGGGCTCTAAATGTAGCCCTGGGTTAATTGAATAACAATCCCTGGGTAAGATTGAAGTGCAGGAGGGGTTGGCTACGGTTTTAAGAGCCGGTTTGCAGAAAAGGATTTCCCGTTAAGAAATGGCATATACTGATTGTTCTCTTCCTTGCTCTGCCAAGACCTGAAGCACATCTTGGAAGCCAGGCAGAATCCGTGGAGCCAATGGAGTTCTCAAGCTCGACTTCAGCTTCTTCCCAGCTAGAAGAAGCAAGGACACGCCGGCTGAGTTCCACAGGCAACGCGCCCGTATCTGTAGACGAGGATTTAGAGATGCTACTTTGGGAACTCTCAGACGGCATACTGGAAGCCGAGCTCGACTTGGACCCAGGGAAGGATGAGGATGACCTCCTCCTTGAGCTTTCCAAGATGATTGATGATTGAACTGCATAGTCCTATGGTATATTAAAAAAAAAAAAAAAAAAAAAAAAAAAAAGAAAACAACTCTTCTTCTTGTTGGATACCCTGAGGTGATCCTTTTTCTAACTGAGGCTTTGCAATGAGACTTAAAGCACAGTTGGAACTGGTAGAAATTGGCAGGATCTGCACTCAGTTGTCCTAAGTTTCCCTGCTGGTCAGAATTAAGGTCTTGTGCATGGTTCCGTAAGTATAGGTGGCTACCTTTGATATCAAGAGGACAAAACACTTGTTTCTTTTGGCACAGAAAGATGTCCATCGGCACGCTGTGGTGGCTGTGAATTGACGTAGTGATGGAGCGATGCTCTGAAGGCTTAAACGGAAAGCTTCTTCCTTCCGCCCCCCCTTGGCACAGCTCGATGTTGGGCACATTGTGAAGCCTGAGTGTTCTGATTTCTCGGACAGTTGATACCCAAATCCCGGAGTTACTATGTCAACTCTTGACTTTTATTTGTGTATGCCATTGTTTTGACTGTAATCTTTTCAGATGATGAAGCTGTAAGGGCGGGAGGGAGCAAAATAATTATTCTAGCGTTGTGGACCAAACATGCTGCCAGGAGTGGTGGTGGTGGGGTCAGCCCACCCGGCCTTACTTTCAATTATCAGGGATGATAAAATGGTGTGAAAAGCAGCAGCTCTGCGATACGGCTACGCTACCCCCACTCCCTTCTCTTGTGCTGTACCAAAGTTCCCCCAAGCTTTGGTTGGTGCTTTTTGCTGGTGACAGTAGGACTCCAGGGCGAGTAGTCGGGACTCTCCTGCAGTAACTGGGTCAATTAAGGGTTGGTTTAAGTGCCTCCTGGTTTTTAAAATTGCTCCCCTGAGCTGCTGGCTCTGCTGCCTGCTACAGCAAATGTTCGGGTGCCATCAGCGTCGCACTTGGGCATGGGCACTGACCCTGCGGAGGAGAGCTGAGACTCGCGTGTATTGTGTACCCTGCCGCCAGTGATCGTTTTCCCCTAGCAGATCTATTTTGAATCATTTCCCTAAATTTTAGAGGAACTTTAGGCTCTTTGTGCTATGATTTGTGAAGCTGTAGGGGCCCTCAGGCATTTGCTGCTGGCAGAGGAAAACCGCTTGTCGAATTTGTTGTAAATACTTTCTGTTTGGACAACAACGCCTGTGTGTGTGTGTGTGTGTGTGTGTGTGTGTGCACGCGTGCTTTGATGACCCCCTGCGACGCCCCAGCTCCGCGAGGGAAGCTTTGAAGCGGCTCTGGGAAAACCTCTGCGGAAGAAACCGCTGCTAGTGACTTGCGGAAAAGGGACTCCACAATCAGTGAGATTGTAAAGTAGGTATGTTTATTCAGCGCTGGGCAGCACGGGAGGTCGTGGGCATGAAGATTGATGACTCTTCCTCGTCACCGCTAGTTGACCTCTTGTCTTTGCACAGACTCAGTTGCTCCTTGGCTCTTGTCCATCTGCAGGACCAGTTTCTCCCAGTTTCTTAAGACAGGCTCACTCTCTTATTAGGAGACTGACCTTGGTAAGGGGCCCAAGGCTTCTTGCTTTAGTTAATTGGCACAATGCACCATAGTTAGCAAAGACGCTAAGTAGCATCCTAGTTTAACGCCGTCAGCGCTCTATCTCTACTTGATAAGATTCTCCTAACTCCCTCTCTCACTGGAGCCCACGCAGCCCTCCGTCCTGCCGAAGGACTTCACGGGGACTTCTGCCGGCTCCGGGTGCCCGCACACACACAGAAATGGCTTTGAGAGAAAACAATCAGGAGGAGGAGAGCTCAGAGACTGCGGCCGGCTTCGGCCACCTTCCCCTCGCTTTCCCTCTCCGTGTTCAAACCGAGCACTGTTCTGCCGTCAACCTTCGCTGCCTCTGCCCGCGGCGCTGGGCTTTCGCGTGTGTCATTGCTCCTCTACATATTTTATCCTTCCTTTTGTAAGGAATGGTCCAGCAATTCGTGTCACTAAGGGATTTGAAGGGTTACCATCGAGGCCCGGGTCTAGGTGATAAGAGAACAAAGGGGTTTTTAGGGAAAAGTGCTGACTACTGCAGGGGATGTTGCTAGAGTTTCTGAAATCCGGCGCAGAGGCTCCCAAACGAGGAGGAAGGGGGAGCTGAAGGACAATTGAAGGACAAAAGCCTGAGAGGAAGACAACCAGCATTCAGCCCGAGCAAGCCCCGAGAGACCACCAGAGACTGGTACGCAGGCGCCCCTGGGAGGGGTTTTGGATTCCGGAAACCAATTCTAATAACCCTGCCTCTTCTCGAAGTAGTAATGAATATGTATTAGCCTGGGAGCATCAAAACCAGCCGCCTTACGTAACAGGCGTGCGTCCTGGGGGAGCAGAGACTCCCGGCGCACCCAGCGCTGCTTGCTTGCCTCTATTCGTTTAATAAATTGTAAACTTTGATTGTAATCCTATTTGGATTTATAACAGCCATTTATAACACTTTTTATATTTGTATTTTATTTAAGGCTGTCTTGCCCCCCTCCCCCCCCAGCGTCGCTGCTCGCCAATAAAGCTGGCGCAGGGACTAAGGGATTTGAAGGGCCTGCTTGTACACCTAAGGGATTTGAGGGCCTGCTTGTACACCTTTGGGGACTGCCTCTTTTGGGGGGGGGGGGTGGGGGGGTGTTAGGAGCTGCTTGTATACTTTTTTAGGCATTCCTCTGAGAGGGGGTTGGGAGCTTCGTGTATACTGGGGGGGGAGGGCCTCCCTCGAGGTGGAAGCGGGGGGGGTTGGAGCGTTTCTACACTGTAGGGGCCTGCCTGTACACTTTTGGGGCCTGCCTTGGAGGGGTTGGGAACTGCTTGTACACCTTTGGGGCCTGCGTCTGCGCGGGGCGGGGGGGGGGGTGGTTGGAGCTGGTTTTAACCTTTCGGGCTTGCATCTGGAGGGGGTTGGGGCCTGCCTTTGGGGGGGTGGTTGTGAGCTGCTTGTATACTGTAGGGGCCTGCTCGTACACCTTTGGGGCCTGCGTCTGGGGGGGGTGGGAGCTGCTTGTACACTGTTAGGGCCTGCCTTGGGGGAGGGGTTGAGGCATGTGCCTTGGGGGCATGGGGTTGGGAGCTGCTTCTACGCTGTAGGGGTCTGGGTCTTGGGGGGTTGGGGGTGTTTGTACACCTTTGGGGCGTGCCTCTGGGGAGGATGGGGAGTTGCTTGTACACCTTTGGGGCCTGTGTCTGGGGGGGGGGTTGGGGCCTGTGCCAGGGGGGTTGGGAGCTGCTTGTACGCTCTAGGGTCCTCTGGCAGGCTTTGGGGCCTCCCTTTGAGGGGGGCAGTTGGGAGCTGGTTGTACACCTTTGGGGCCTGAGTCTGGGGTGTGGGGGCTGGGGCTGAGGCCTGGGGCCTGGGGCATGCATCTGGGTGGTGGTGGTGGGGGGTCCAGTTCATGGGGGGGGTGGGTTGGGAGCTGCTTGTGGACAGTTGGGGTCTGCATCCGGGTGTGGCTGGGGCCTGCTTGTAGACTTCTGCAGCCTGTGTCTGGTGTTTGGGGGCTTTTCTGTAGTGTTTGGGGATCGCATTTTGGCTTTGGGATGTGTCTAGAGCTTCTGGGGCCCAGCTGTAGTGCTTGGGGCCTGCGTCTGGGGCTTTTCTGTAGCATTTTGGTAGCGTGTTTGTGATTTGGGGTCTGTATCCAGGGTTTTGCCTTTTTTGTAGTTTTCAGCTTTGTGTCTGTTTCTTTGTTGGTTGCCTGGGGTTTGGGGTTTGGATCATTAGTCAGTGTCATTAGCGTCGGGGGGTTGATATGAAGGGTTAGGGTTGTGGTTAGAGTTGTTAGGGTTAAAGAGAATAAGGATTTTAGGGTAAGGGGATCAAGGTTGTGGGAATAGAAATGTTTTTGCACAGAGTTACATCGTTTAGAGGGAAGGAAGGTGGTATTGATATATGCTTGCAGTGATAAGAAAGCTTAACAGACAACCTTGTAAAATGCAGACAACCAGAATCCTTAGAGCAATTGGGTGGAAATCACGGTGTAAGAAACATTACCACCTCAAAGAGGAAAACAGTCAAGAAAAAAATAAAATTGACTAGTAACAGGCCAGCAGCTGTGTATTTTCTGTGAAGCACTGGATAGATTGTGAACATGGATTACCCAGTCAATGGGGAAACTGGGGAGGGTCCTGGTCACCGAGAGGAAAAAAAAAATTATATAAACTGTGTTATGGAACTAGTAGGTGGCTTGTGGGACGCCTGCCATTGCAATCGTGACTAAAAATGCTACCTCACTGAGATACTTGCCTGAGCCTATGGTATTGGTTACAGAGTGTTTCTAATAAGGTGTTAGGGTTTTAAGGTTTCAGGGCTAAGGCACTAGGGTTGGGTTTCAGGGTTAGGGTTTCCGGGGTTTAGGGTTAGGATTTTAAGGTTGTTAGGGTTGGAGTTATAAGGGTTAGGGTTTGGGGGTTAGTGTGTTAAGGTTTTAAAGTATTTTGTGGTTTTAGTGTTGATAGGGTTTTTAGGGTTAGGGTCTTAGGGTTTTAGTTATGGTCAGGTATTTAGGGTTAGGGTTTTAAGGTCTTTTTTTTTTTTTAAGGTTAGGGTCTCCAGCGTTAGGGCTTTGAGAATCTTTACGTTTTGGGTTAGGGTTTAGAGGGTCTTAATTTTTAGGGTTAGGGCTTTTAGGCGTAGGTCTAGTGTGGTAAATTTTATCGGGTTAGGACTGTAAGGGTTTTTAGGGTTAGGGTTTCTAGGGTTTTTTGGGGTAGGGGTTAGGGTTAGATCCGTGGGAGCCGTAGTGTTAGGGGTCAGGGTTCTTAGGGGTAAGGCCCAATATTAGGGTGGAAGGCCAAACTAAGGGGGGAGCCCCCCCCAAAATTGAAGGGTCGAAGCCCCAATTTAGGGGAAGAAACGTCAAAATTGTGGGGTCCCCCAAAATTGGGCGGAAGAGCTCTTAATATTGGGGGAAACCCAAAAGAGGAGGGTGGGGGACTCTAAAATTGTGTCCCCCCCCAAATTGGTTGTGTCCCCCCCCAAATTGGTTGTGTCCCCCCCCAAATTGGTTGTGTCCCCCCCAATTAGGGGAGGAACCCCCAAAATTGGGTGGGTGAACCCCCATATTGGGGGGGCAGAACACTTAAATGGAAGTGTGAAATTCCAGAATTGAATGTGGACCCCCCAGAACAGTCTTCAGGGGTTTAGTGTGGTAAATTTTATCGGGTTAGGGCTGTAAGGGTTTTTAGGGTTAGGGTTTCTAGGGTTTGTTGGGGTAGGGGTTAGGGTTAGATCCGTGGTTGCCATAGCGTTAGGGGTCAAGGTTCTTAGGGGTTAGGCCTAATATTAGGGCGGAAGGCCAAAATAAGAGGGTGGGAGCCCCCCCCAAAATGGAAGGGTTGAAGCCCCAAGTTAGGGGAAGGAACGTCAAAATTGTGGGGTCCCCCAAAATTGGGCGGAAGAACTTTTAATATTAGGGGGGAACCCAAAAAAGGAGGGTGGGGGACTCTAAAATCGGTTGTGTCCCCCCCAAATTAGGGGAGGAACCCCCAAAATTGGGTGGGCGAACCCCCAAATTGGGGGGAAGAAGACTTAAATGGAAGTGTGAAATTCCAGAATTGGATGTGGACCCCCCAGAACAGTCTTCAGGGGTTTAGTGTGGTAAATTTTATCGGGTTAGGGCTGTAAGGGTTTTTAGGGTTAGGGTTTCTAGGGTTTGTTGGGGTAGGGGTTAGGGTTAGATCCGTGGGAGCCGTAGTGTTAGGGGTCAAGGTTCTTAGGGGTTAGGCCTAATATTAGGGCGGAAGGCCAAAATAAGAGGGGAGGAGCCCACCCAAAATTGAAGGGTTGAAGCCCAAAGTTAGGGGAAGGAACGTCAAAATTGTGGGGTCCCCCAAAATTGAGCGGAAGAGCTCTTAATATTGGGGGAAACCCAAAAAAGGAGGGTGGGGGACTCTAAAATTGGTTGTGTCCCCCCCAAAATTGGTTGTGTCCCCCCCAAAATTGGTTGTGTCCCCCCCAATTAGGGGAGGAACCCCCAAAATTGGGTGGGCGAACCCCCATATTGGGGGGGAAGAACACTTAAATGTAAGTGTGAAATTCCAGAATTGAATGTGGACCCCCCAGAACAGTCTTCAGGGGTTTAGTGTGGTAAATTTTATCGGGTTAGGGCTGTAAGGGTTTTAGGGTTAGGGTTTCTAGGGTTTGTTGGGGTAGGGGTTAGGGTTAGATCCGTGGTTGCCATAGGCTTAGGGGTCAAGGTTCTTAGGGGTTAGGCCTAATATTAGGGCGGAAGGCCAAAATAAGAGGGGGGGAGCCCCCCCCAAAATCGAAGGGTTGAAGCCCAAAGTTAGGGGAAGGAACGGCCAAATTGTGGGGTCCCCCAAAATTGGGCGGAAGAACTCTTTAATATTAGGGGGGAACCCAAAAAAGGAGGGTGGGGGACTCTACAATTGGGGGGGACCCCCAAAATTGGTCGGGTCCCCCCAAATTAGGGGAGGAACCCCCAAAATTGGGTGGGTGAACCCCCAAATTGGGGGGAAGAAGACTTAAATGGAAGTGTGAAATTCCAGAATTGAATGTGGACCCCCCCCAGACCTGGGGAGGAATCCCCAAACTTGGGGGGGACCCCCAAAATTGGGGTTAAAGCCCCAGATCCCGGGGAGCTAAGCCCCAAATTAAGGGAAGGAACCTCAAACATGTGGTGAGAACCCCAACATTGGGGGAAAGAACCTTAATATTAGGGTGGCAGGCCAAGAAAGGATGGTGGGGGCCTCCAAAATTGTGGGGGGCTTGGAATTGGGGGGAATCCCCAAAATGGAGGGGGAACCCCAAAAGTGGGGGGGGGGGGGGGCGAAGCACCAAATTAGGGGAAGGAACCCCAAAATTGCGGGGAAGAACTCTGAAATGGAGAGCTGAAAACCCGAAATTGAGGGGAAACCCCCCAAAACGGCGGGAAAACCCTCCATAAACACGAAACCGGTAATGTAACAGAGCAAAAAATGGCGTCCTACGGCCAGGTGCGAGGCTCAATTTTCTGGGGAGTGCTGGGAAATGTAGTTCTTGGCCACCGGGTTTCCGGGAGTCCATATTGTTTTCCCAGAGCATGCCGGGAGATGTAGTTCTCGGACACTGGGCTTCCGGGAGGCCATGTTGGTTTCCCATCTTTGCTAGACTCCGGGTGCTCTGGCTTCACAGAGAGACCCCCAAACTGAAAAATGTACCTGCTAATATATTGGGCTCTAAATGTAGCCCTGGGTTAATTGAATAACAATCCCTGGGTAAGATTGAAGTGCAGGAGGGGTTGGCTACGGTTTTAAGAGCCGGTTTGCAGAAAAGGATTTCCCGTTAAGAAATGGCATATACTGATTGTTCTCTTCCTTGCTCTGCCAAGACCTGAAGCACATCTTGGAAGCCAGGCAGAATCCGTGGAGCCAATGGAGTTCTCAAGCTCGACTTCAGCTTCTTCCCAGCTAGAAGAAGCAAGGACACGCCGGCTGAGTTCCACAGGCAACGCGCCCGTATCTGTAGACGAGGATTTAGAGATGCTACTTTGGGAACTCTCAGACGGCATACTGGAAGCCGAGCTCGACTTGGACCCAGGGAAGGATGAGGATGACCTCCTCCTTGAGCTTTCCAAGATGATTGATGATTGAACTGCATAGTCCTATGGTATATTAAAAAAAAAAAAAAAAAAAAAAAAAAAAAAAAAAAAAGAAAACAACTCTTCTTCTTGTTGGATACCCTGAGGTGATCCTTTTTCTAACTGAGGCTTTGCAATGAGACTTAAAGCACAGTTGGAACTGGTAGAAATTGGAAGGATCTGCACTCAGTTGTCCTAAGTTTCCCTGCTGGTCAGAGTTAAGGTCTTGTGCATGGTTCCGTAAGTATAGGTGGCTACCTTTGATATCAAGAGGACAAAACACTTGTTTCTTTTGGCACAGAAAGATGTCCATCGGCACGCTGTGGTGGCTGTGAATTGACGTAGTGATGGAGCGATGCTCTGAAGGCTTAAACGGAAAGCTTCTTCCTTCCGCCCCCCCTTGGCACAGCTCGATGTTGGGCACATTGTGAAGCCTGGGTGTTCTGATTTCTCGGACAGTTGATACCCAAATCCCGGAGTTACTATGTCAACTCTTGACTTTTATTTGTGTATGCCATTGTTTTGACTGTAATCTTTTCAGATGATGAAGCTGTAAGGGCGGGAGGGAGCAAAATAATTATTCTAGCGTTGTGGACCAAACATGCTGCCAGGAGTGGTGGTGGTGGGGTCAGCCCACCCGGCCTTACTTTCAATTATCAGGGATGATAAAATGGTGTGAAAAGCAGCAGCTCTGCGATACGGCTACGCTACCCCCACTCCCTTCTCTTGTGCTGTACCAAAGTTCCCCCAAGCTTTGGTTGGTGCTTTTTGCTGGTGACAGTAGGACTCCAGGGCGAGTAGTCGGGACTCTCCTGCAGTAACTGGGTCAATTAAGGGTTGGTTTAAGTGCCTCCTGGTTTTTAAAATTGCTCCCCTGAGCTGCTGGCTCTGCTGCCTGCTACAGCAAATGTTCGGGTGCCATCAGCGTCGCACTTGGGCGTGGGCACTGACCCTGCGGAGGAGAGCTGAGACTCGCGTGTATTGTGTACCCTGCCGCCAGTGATCGTTTTCCCCTAGCAGATCTATTTTGAATCATTTCCCTAAATTTTAGAGGAACTTTAGGCTCTTTGTGCTATGATTTGTGAAGCTGTAGGGGCCCTCAGGCATTTGCTGCTGGCAGAGGAAAACCGCTTGTCGAATTTGTTGTAAATACTTTCTGTTTGGACAACAACGCCTGTGTGTGTGTGTGTGTGTGTGTGTGTGTGTGCACGCGTGCTTTGATGACCCCCTGCGACGCCCCAGCTCCGCGAGGGAAGCTTTGAAGCGGCTCTGGGAAAACCTCTGCGGAAGAAACCGCTGCTAGTGACTTGCGGAAAAGGGACTCCACAATCAGTGAGATTGTAAAGTAGGTATGTTTATTCAGCGCTGGGCAGCACGGGAGGTCGTGGGCATGAAGATTGATGACTCTTCCTCGTCACCGCTAGTTGACCTCTTGTCTTTGCACAGACTCAGTTGCTCCTTGGCTCTTGTCCATCTGCAGGACCAGTTTCTCCCAGTTTCTTAAGACAGGCTCACTCTCTTATTAGGAGACTGACCTTGGTAAGGGGCCCAAGGCTTCTTGCTTTAGTTAATTGGCACAATGCACCATAGTTAGCAAAGACGCTAAGTAGCATCCTAGTTTAACGCCGTCAGCGCTCTATCTCTACTTGATAAGATTCTCCTAACTCCCTCTCTCACTGGAGCCCACGCAGCCCTCCGTCCTGCCGAAGGACTTCACGGGGACTTCTGCCGGCTCCGGGTGCCCGCACACAGACAGAAATGGCTTTGAGAGAAAACAATCATGAGGAGGAGAGCTCAGAGACTGCGGCCGGCTTCGGCCACCTTCCCCTCGCTTTCCCTCTCCGTGTTCAAACCGAGCACTGTTCTGCCGTCAACCTTCGCTGCCTCTGCCCGCGGCGCTGGGCTTTCGCGTGTGCCATTGCTCCTCTACATATTTTATCCTTCCTTCTGTAAGGAATGGTCCAGCAATTCGTGTCACTAAGGGATTTGAAGGGTTACCATCGAGGCCCGGGTCTAGGTGATAAGAGAACAAAGGGGTTTTTAGGGAAAAGTGCTGACTACTGCAGGGGATGTTGCTAGAGTTTCTGAAATCCGGCGCAGAGGCTCCCAAACGAGGAGGAAGGGGGAGCTGAAGGACAATTGAAGGACAAAAGCCTGAGAGGAAGACAACCAGCATTCAGCCCGAGCAAGCCCCGAGAGACCACCAGAGACTGGTACGCAGGCGCCCCTGGGAGGGGTTTCGGATTCCGGAAACCAATTCTAATAACCCTGCCTCTTCTCGAAGTAGTAATGAATATGTATTAGCCTGGGAGCATCAAAACCAGCCGCCTTACGTAACAGGCGTGCGTCCTGGGGGAGCAGAGACTCCCGGCGCACCCAGCGCTGCTTGCTTGCCTCTATTCGTTTAATAAATTGTAAACTTTGATTGTAATCCTATTTGGATTTATAACAGCCATTTATAACACTTTTTATATTTGTATTTTATTTAAGGCTGTCTTGCCCCCCTCCCCCCCCAGCCTCGCTGCTCGCCAATAAAGCTGGCGCAGGGACTAAGGGATTTGAAGGGCCTGCTTGTACACCTAAGGGATTTGAGGGCCTGCTTGTACACCTTTGGGGACTGCCTCTTTTGGGGGGGGGGGGGGTGGGGGGGTGTTAGGAGCTGCTTGTATACTTTTTTAGGCATTCCTCTGAGAGGGGGTTGGGAGCTTCGTGTATACTGGGGGGGGAGGGCCTCCCTCGAGGTGGAAGCGGGGGGGGTTGGAGCGTTTCTACACTGTAGGGGCCTGCCTGTACACTTTTGGGGCCTGCCTTGGAGGGGTTGGGAACTGCTTGTACACCTTTGGGGCCTGCGTCTGCGCGGGGCGGGGGGGGGGGTGGTTGGAGCTGGTTTTAACCTTTCGGGCTTGCATCTGGAGGGGGTTGGGGCCTGCCTTTGGGGGGGTGGTTGTGAGCTGCTTGTATACTGTAGGGGCCTGCTTGTACACCTTTGGGGCCTGCGTCTGGGGGGGGGTGGGAGCTGCTTGTACACTGTTAGGGCCTGCCTTGGGGGAGGGGTTGAGGCATGTGCCTTGGGGGCATGGGGTTGGGAGCTGCTTCTACGCTGTAGGGGTCTGGGTCTTGGGGGGTTGGGGCTGTTTGTACACCTTTGGGGCGTGCCTCTGGGGAGGATGGGGAGTTGCTTGTACACCTTTGGGGCCTGTGTCTGGGGGGGGGGTTGGGGCCTGTGCCAGGGGGGTTGGGAGCTGCTTGTACGCTCTAGGGTCCTCTGGCAGGCTTTGGGGCCTCCCTTTGAGGGGGGCAGTTGGGAGCTGGTTGTACACCTTTGGGGCCTGAGTCTGGGGTGTGGGGGCTGGGGCTGAGGCCTGGGGCCTGGGGCATGCATCTGGGTGGTGGTGGTGGGGGGTCCAGTTCATGTGGGGGGTGGGTTGGGAGCTGCTTGTGGACAGTTGGGGTCTGCATCCGGGTGTGGCTGGGGCCTGCTTGTAGACTTCTGCAGCCTGTGTCTGGTGTTTGGGGGCTTTTCTGTAGTGTTTGGGGATCGCATTTTGGCTTTGGGATGTGTCTAGAGCTTCTGGGGCCCAGCTGTAGTGCTTGGGGCCTGCGTCTGGGGCTTTTCTGTAGCATTTTGGTAGCGTGTTTGTGATTTGGGGTCTGTATCCAGGGTTTTGCCTTTTTTGTAGTTTTCAGCTTTGTGTCTGTTTCTTTGTTGGTTGCCTGGGGTTTGGGGTTTGGATCATTAGTCAGTGTCATTAGCGTCGGGGGGTTGATATGAAGGGTTAGGGTTGTGGTTAGAGTTGTTAGGGTTAAAGAGAATAAGGATTTTAGGGTAAGGGGATCAAGGTTGTGGGAATAAAAATGTTTTTGCACAGAGTTACATCGTTTAGAGGGAAGGAAGGTGGTATTGATATATGCTTGCAGTGATAAGAAAGCTTAACAGACAACCTTGTAAAATGCAGACAACCAGAATCCTTAGAGCAATTGGGTGGAAATCACGGTGTAAGAAACATTACCACCTCAAAGAGGAAAACAGTCAAGAAAAAAATAAAATTGACTAGTAACAGGCCAGCAGCTGTGTATTTTCTGTGAAGCACTGGATAGATTGTGAACATGGATTACCCAGTCAATGGGGAAACTGGGGAGGGTCCTGGTCACCGAGAGGAAAAAAAAAATTATATAAACTGTGTTATGGAACTAGTAGGTGGCTTGTGGGACGCCTGCCATTGCAATCGTGACTAAAAATGCTACCTCACTGAGATACTTGCCTGAGCCTATGGTATTGGTTACAGAGTGTTTCTAATAAGGTGTTAGGGTTTTAAGGTTTCAGGGCTAAGGCACTAGGGTTGGGTTTCAGGGTTAGGGTTTCCGGGGTTTAGGGTTAGGATTTTAAGGTTGTTAGGGTTGGAGTTATAAGGGTTAGGGTTTGGGGGTTAGTGTGTTAAGGTTTTAAAGTATTTTGTGGTTTTAGTGTTGATAGGGTTTTTAGGGTTAGGGTCTTAGGGTTTTAGTTATGGTCAGGTATTTAGGGTTAGGGTTTTAAGGTCTTTTTTTTTTTTTAAGGTTAGGGTCTCCAGCGTTAGGGCTTTGAGAATCTTTACGTTTTGGGTTAGGGTTTAGAGGGTCTTAATTTTTAGGGTTAGGGCTTTTAGGCGTAGGTCTAGTGTGGTAAATTTTATCGGGTTAGGACTGTAAGGGTTTTTAGGGTTAGGGTTTCTAGGGTTTTTTGGGGTAGGGGTTAGGGTTAGATCCGTGGGAGCCGTAGTGTTAGGGGTCAAGGTTCTTAGGGGTTAGGCCTAATATTAGGGCGGAAGGCCAAAATAAGAGGGGAGGAGCCCACCCAAAATTGAAGGGTTGAAGCCCAAAGTTAGGGGAAGGAACGTCAAAATTGTGGGGTCCCCCAAAATTGAGCGGAAGAGCTCTTAATATTGGGGGAAACCCAAAAAAGGAGGGTGGGGGACTCTAAAATTGGTTGTGTCCCCCCCAAAATTGGTTGTGTCCCCCCCAAAATTGGTTGTGTCCCCCCCAATTAGGGGAGGAACCCCCAAAATTGGGTGGGCGAACCCCCATATTGGGGGGGAAGAACACTTAAATGGAAGTGTGAAATTCCAGAATTGAATGTGGACCCCCCAGAACAGTCTTCAGGGGTTTAGTGTGGTAAATTTTATCGGGTTAGGGCTGTAAGGGTTTTTAGGGTTAGGGTTTCTAGGGTTTGTTGGGGTAGGGGTTAGGGTTAGATCCGTGGTTGCCATAGGCTTAGGGGTCAAGGTTCTTAGGGGTTAGGCCTAATATTAGGGCGGAAGGCCAAAATAAGAGGGGGGGAGCCCCCCCCAAAATCGAAGGGTTGAAGCCCAAAGTTAGGGGAAGGAACGGCCAAATTGTGGGGTCCCCCAAAATTGGGCGTAAGAACTCTTTAATATTAGGGGGGAACCCAAAAAAGGAGGGTGGGGGACTCTACAATTGGGGGGGACCCCCAAAATTGGTCGGGTCCCCCCAAATTAGGGGAGGAACCCCCAAAATTGGGTGGGTGAACCCCCAAATTGGGGGGAAGAAGACTTAAATGGAAGTGTGAAATTCCAGAATTGAATGTGGACCCCCCCCAGACCTGGGGAGGAATCCCCAAACTTGGGGGGGACCCCCAAAATTGGGGTTAAAGCCCCAGATCCCGGGGAGCTAAGCCCCAAATTAAGGGAAGGAACCTCAAACATGTGGTGAGAACCCCAACATTGGGGGAAAGAACCTTAATATTAGGGTGGCAGGCCAAGAAAGGATGGTGGGGGCCTCCAAAATTGTGGGGGGCTTGGAATTGGGGGGAATCCCCAAAATGGAGGGGGAACCCCAAAAGTGGGGGGGGGGGGCGAAGCACCAAATTAGGGGAAGGAACCCCAAAATTGCGGGGAAGAACTCTGAAATGGAGAGCTGAAAACCCGAAATTGAGGGGAAACCCCCCAAAACAGCGGGAAAACCCTCCATAAACACGAAACCGGTAATGTAACAGAGCAAAAAATGGCGTCCTACGGCCAGGTGCGAGGCTCAATTTTCTGGGGAGTGCTGGGAAATGTAGTTCTTGGCCACCGGGTTTCCGGGAGTCCATATTGTTTTCCCAGAGCATGCCGGGAGATGTAGTTCTCGGACACTGGGCTTCCGGGAGGCCATGTTGGTTTCCCATCTTTGCTAGACTCCGGGTGCTCTGGCTTCACAGAGAGACCCCCAAACTGAAAAATGTACCTGCTAATATATTGGGCTCTAAATGTAGCCCTGGGTTAATTGAATAACAATCCCTGGGTAAGATTGAAGTGCAGGAGGGGTTGGCTACGGTTTTAAGAGCCGGTTTGCAGAAAAGGATTTCCCGTTAAGAAATGGCATATACTGATTGTTCTCTTCCTTGCTCTGCCAAGACCTGAAGCACATCTTGGAAGCCAGGCAGAATCCGTGGAGCCAATGGAGTTCTCAAGCTCGACTTCAGCTTCTTCCCAGCTAGAAGAAGCAAGGACACGCCGGCTGAGTTCCACAGGCAACGCGCCCGTATCTGTAGACGAGGATTTAGAGATGCTACTTTGGGAACTCTCAGACGGCATACTGGAAGCCGAGCTCGACTTGGACCCAGGGAAGGATGAGGATGACCTCCTCCTTGAGCTTTCCAAGATGATTGATGATTGAACTGCATAGTCCTATGGTATATTAAAAAAAAAAAAAAAAAAAAAAAAAAAAAAGAAAACAACTCTTCTTCTTGTTGGATACCCTGAGGTGATCCTTTTTCTAACTGAGGCTTTGCAATGAGACTTAAAGCACAGTTGGAACTGGTAGAAATTGGAAGGATCTGCACTCAGTTGTCCTAAGTTTCCCTGCTGGTCAGAGTTAAGGTCTTGTGCATGGTTCCGTAAGTATAGGTGGCTACCTTTGATATCAAGAGGACAAAACACTTGTTTCTTTTGGCACAGAAAGATGTCCATCGGCACGCTGTGGTGGCTGTGAATTGACGTAGTGATGGAGCGATGCTCTGAAGGCTTAAACGGAAAGCTTCTTCCTTCCGCCCCCCCTTGGCACAGCTCGATGTTGGGCACATTGTGAAGCCTGGGTGTTCTGATTTCTCGGACAGTTGATACCCAAATCCCGGAGTTACTACGTCAACTCTTGACTTTTATTTGTGTATGCCATTGTTTTGACTGTAATCTTTTCAGATGATGAAGCTGTAAGGGCGGGAGGGAGCAAAATAATTATTCTAGCGTTGTGGACCAAACATGCTGCCAGGAGTGGTGGTGGTGGGGTCAGCCCACCCGGCCTTACTTTCAATTATCAGGGATGATAAAATGGTGTGAAAAGCAGCAGCTCTGCGATACGGCTACGCTACCCCCACTCCCTTCTCTTGTGCTGTACCAAAGTTCCCCCAAGCTTTGGTTGGTGCTTTTTGCTGGTGACAGTAGGACTCCAGGGCGAGTAGTCGGGACTCTCCTGCAGTAACTGGGTCAATTAAGGGTTGGTTTAAGTGCCTCCTGGTTTTTAAAATTGCTCCCCTGAGCTGCTGGCTCTGCTGCCTGCTACAGCAAATGTTCGGGTGCCATCAGCGTCGCACTTGGGCGTGGGCACTGACCCTGCGGAGGAGAGCTGAGACTCGCGTGTATTGTGTACCCTGCCGCCAGTGATCGTTTTCCCCTAGCAGATCTATTTTGAATCATTTCCCTAAATTTTAGAGGAACTTTAGGCTCTTTGTGCTATGGTTTGTGAAGCTGTAGGGGCCCTCAGGCATTTGCTGCTGGCAGAGGAAAACCGCTTGTCGAATTTGTTGTAAATACTTTCTGTTTGGACAACAACGCCTGTGTGTGTGTGTGTGTGTGTGTGTGTGTGCGTGCTTTGACGACCCCCTGCGACGCCCCAGCTCCGCGAGGGAAGCTTTGAAGCGGCTCTGGGAAAACCTCTGCGGAAGAAACCGCTGCTAGTGACTTGCGGAAAAGGGACTCCACAATCAGTGAGATTGTAAAGTAGGTATGTTTATTCAGCGCTGGGCAGCACGGGAGGTCGTGGGCATGAAGATTGATGACTCTTCCTCGTCACCGCTAGTTGACCTCTTGTCTTTGCACAGACTCAGTTGCTCCTTGGCTCTTGTCCATCTGCAGGACCAGTTTCTCCCAGTTTCTTAAGACAGGCTCACTCTCTTATTAGGAGACTGACCTTGGTAAGGGGCCCAAGGCTTCTTGCTTTAGTTAATTGGCACAATGCACCATAGTTAGCAAAGACGCTAAGTAGCATCCTAGTTTAACGCCGTCAGCGCTCTATCTCTACTTGATAAGATTCTCCTAACTCCCTCTCTCACTGGAGCCCACGCAGCCCTCCGTCCTGCCGAAGGACTTCACGGGGACTTCTGCCGGCTCCGGGTGCCCGCACACAGACAGAAATGGCTTTGAGAGAAAACAATCATGAGGAGGAGAGCTCAGAGACTGCGGCCGGCTTCGGCCACCTTCCCCTCGCTTTCCCTCTCCGTGTTCAAACCGAGCACTGTTCTGCCGTCAACCTTCGCTGCCTCTGCCCGCGGCGCTGGGCTTTCGCGTGTGCCATTGCTCCTCTACATATTTTATCCTTCCTTCTGTAAGGAATGGTCCAGCAATTCGTGTCACTAAGGGATTTGAAGGGTTACCATCGAGGCCCGGGTCTAGGTGATAAGAGAACAAAGGGGTTTTTAGGGAAAAGTGCTGACTACTGCAGGGGATGTTGCTAGAGTTTCTGAAATCCGGCGCAGAGGCTCCCAAACGAGGAGGAAGGGGGAGCTGAAGGACAATTGAAGGACAAAAGCCTGAGAGGAAGACAACCAGCATTCAGCCCGAGCAAGCCCCGAGAGACCACCAGAGACTGGTACGCAGGCGCCCCTGGGAGGGGTTTCGGATTCCGGAAACCAATTCTAATAACCCTGCCTCTTCTCGAAGTAGTAATGAATATGTATTAGCCTGGGAGCATCAAAACCAGCCGCCTTACGTAACAGGCGTGCGTCCTGGGGGAGCAGAGACTCCCGGCGCACCCAGCGCTGCTTGCTTGCCTCTATTCGTTTAATAAATTGTAAACTTTGATTGTAATCCTATTTGGATTTATAACAGCCATTTATAACACTTTTTATATTTGTATTTTATTTAAGGCTGTCTTGCCCCCCTCCCCCCCCAGCCTCGCTGCTCGCCAATAAAGCTGGCGCAGGGACTAAGGGATTTGAAGGGCCTGCTTGTACACCTAAGGGATTTGAGGGCCTGCTTGTACACCTTTGGGGACTGCCTCTTTTGGGGGGGGGGGGTGGGGGGGTGTTAGGAGCTGCTTGTATACTTTTTTAGGCATTCCTCTGAGAGGGGGTTGGGAGCTTCGTGTATACTGGGGGGGGAGGGCCTCCCTCGAGGTGGAAGCGGGGGGGGTTGGAGCGTTTCTACACTGTAGGGGCCTGCCTGTACACTTTTGGGGCCTGCCTTGGAGGGGTTGGGAACTGCTTGTACACCTTTGGGGCCTGCGTCTGCGCGGGGCGGGGGGGGGTTGGGGGGTTGGAGCTGGTTTTAACCTTTCGGGCTTGCATCTGGAGGGGGTTGGGGCCTGCCTTTGGGGGGGTGGTTGTGAGCTGCTTGTATACTGTAGGGGCCTGCTTGTACACCTTTGGGGCCTGCGTCTGGGGGAGGGGTGGGAGCTGCTTGTACACTGTTAGGGCCTGCCTTGGGGGAGGGGTTGAGGCATGTGCCTTGGGGGCATGGGGTTGGGAGCTGCTTCTACGCTGTAGGGGTCTGGGTCTTGGGGGGTTGGGGCTGTTTGTACACCTTTGGGGCGTGCCTCTGGGGAGGATGGGGAGTTGCTTGTACACCTTTGGGGCCTGTGTCCGGGGGGGGGGTTGGGGCCTGTGCCGGGGGGGTTGGGAGCTGCTTGTACGCTCTAGGGTCCTCTGGCAGGCTTTGGGGCCTCCCTTTGAGGGGGGCAGTTGGGAGCTGGTTGTACACCTTTGGGGCCTGAGTCTGGGGTGTGGGGGCTGGGGCTGAGGCCTGGGGCCTGGGGCATGCATCTGGGTGGTGGTGGTGGGGGGTCCAGTTCATGGGGGGGGTGGGTTGGGAGCTGCTTGTGGACAGTTGGGGTCTGCATCCGGGTGTGGCTGGGGTCTGCATCCGGGTGTGGCTGGGGCCTGCTTGTAGACTTCTGCAGCCTGTGTCTGGTGTTTGGGGGCTTTTCTGTAGTGTTTGGGGATCGCATTTTGGCTTTGGGATGTGTCTAGAGCTTCTGGGGCCCAGCTGTAGTGCTTGGGGCCTGCGTCTGGGGCTTTTCTGTAGCATTTTGGTAGCGTGTTTGTGATTTGGGGTCTGTATCCAGGGTTTTGCCTTTTTTGTAGTTTTCAGCTTTGTGTCTGTTTCTTTGTTGGTTGCCTGGGGTTTGGGGTTTGGATCATTAGTCAGTGTCATTAGCGTCGGGGGGTTGATATGAAGGGTTAGGGTTGTGGTTAGAGTTGTTAGGGTTAAAGAGAATAAGGATTTTAGGGTAAGGGGATCAAGGTTGTGGGAATAAAAATGTTTTTGCACAGAGTTACATCGTTTAGAGGGAAGGAAGGTGGTATTGATATATGCTTGCAGTGATAAGAAAGCTTAACAGACAACCTTGTAAAATGCAGACAACCAGAATCCTTAGAGCAATTGGGTGGAAATCACGGTGTAAGAAACATTACCACCTCAAAGAGGAAAACAGTCAAGAAAAAAATAAAATTGACTAGTAACAGGCCAGCAGCTGTGTATTTTCTGTGAAGCACTGGATAGATTGTGAACATGGATTACCCAGTCAATGGGGAAACTGGGGAGGGTCCTGGTCACCGAGAGGAAAAAAAAAATTATATAAACTGTGTTATGGAACTAGTAGGTGGCTTGTGGGACGCCTGCCATTGCAATCGTGACTAAAAATGCTACCTCACTGAGATACTTGCCTGAGCCTATGGTATTGGTTACAGAGTGTTTCTAATAAGGTGTTAGGGTTTTAAGGTTTCAGGGCTAAGGCACTAGGGTTGGGTTTCAGGGTTAGGGTTTCCAGGGTTTAGGGTTAGGATTTTAAGGTTGTTAGGGTTGGAGTTATAAGGGTTAGGGTTTGGGGGTTAGTGTGTTAAGGTTTTAAAGTATTTTGTGGTTTTAGTGTTGATAGGGTTTTTAGGGTTAGGGTCTTAGGGTTTTAGTTATGGTCAGGTATTTAGGGTTAGGGTTTTAAGGTCTTTTTTTTTTTTTTTTAAGGTTAGGGTCTCCAGCGTTAGGGCTTTGAGAATCTTTACGTTTTGGGTTAGGGTTTAGAGGGTCTTAATTTTTAGGGTTAGGGCTTTTAGGCGTAGGTCTAGTGTGGTAAATTTTATCGGGTTAGGACTGTAAGGGTTTTTAGGGTTAGGGTTTCTAGGGTTTTTTGGGGTAGGGGTTAGGGTTAGATCCGTGGGAGCCGTAGTGTTAGGGGTCAGGGTTCTTAGGGGTAAGGCCCAATATTAGGGTGGAAGGCCAAACTAAGGGGGGAGCCCCCCCCAAAATTGAAGGGTCGAAGCCCCAATTTAGGGGAAGAAACGTCAAAATTGTGGGGTCCCCCAAAATTGGGCGGAAGAGCTCTTAATATTGGGGGAAACCCAAAAAAGGAGGGTGGGGGACTCTAAAATTGGGGGGACCCCCCCAAATTGGTTGTGTCCCCCCCCAAATCGGTTGTGTCCCCCCCAAAATTGGTTGTGTCCCCCCCAATTAGGGGAGGAACCCCCAAAATTGGGTGGGCGAACCCCCATATTGGGGGGGCAGAACACTTAAATGGAAGTGTGAAATTCCAGAATTGAATGTGGACCCCCCAGAACAGTCTTCAGGGGTTTAGTGTGATAAATTTTATCGGGTTAGGGCTGTAAGGGTTTTTAGGGTTAGGGTTTCTAGGGTTTGTTGGGGTAGGGGTTAGGGTTAGATCCGTGGTTGCCATAGCGTTAGGGGTCAAGGTTCTTAGGGGTTAGGCCTAATATTAGGGCGGAAGGCCAAAATAAGAGGGTGGGAGCCCCCCCCTAAATTGAAGGGTTGAAGCCCCAAGTTAGGGGAAGGAACGTCAAAATTGTGGGGTCCCCCAAAATTGGGCGGAAGAACTTTTAATATTAGGGGGGAACCCAAAAAAGGAGGGTGGGGGACTCTAAAATCGGTTGTGTCACCCCCAAAATTGGTTGTGTCCCCCCCCAAATTGGTTGTGTCCCCCCCAATTAGGGGAGGAACCCCCAAAATTGGGTGGGCGAACCCCCATATTGGGGGGGCAGAACACTTAAATGGAAGTGTGAAATTCCAGAATTGAATGTGGACCCCCCAGAACAGTCTTCAGGGGTTTAGTGTGGTAAATTTTATCGGGTTAGGGCTGTAAGGGTTTTTAGGGTTAGGGTTTCTAGGGTTTGTTGGGGTAGGGGTTAGGGTTAGATCCGTGGTTGCCATAGGCTTAGGGGTCAAGGTTCTTAGGGGTTAGGCCTAATATTAGGGCGGAAGGCCAAAATAAGAGGGTGGGAGCCCCCCCCTAAATTGAAGGGTTGAAGCCCCAAGTTAGGGGAAGGAACGTCAAAATTGTGGGGTCCCCCAAAATTGGGCGGAAGAACTTTTAATATTAGGGGGGAACCCAAAAAAGGAGGGTGGGGGACTCTAAAATCGGTTGTGTCCCCCCCAAAATTGGTTGTGTCCCCCCCAAAATTGGTTGTGTCCCCCCCAATTAGGGGAGGAACCCCCAAAATTGGGTGGGCGAACCCCCATATTGGGGGGGCAGAACACTTAAATGGAAGTGTGAAATTCCAGAATTGAATGTGGACCCCCCAGAACAGTCTTCAGGGGTTTAGTGTGGTAAATTTTATCGGGTTAGGGCTGTAAGGGTTTTTAGGGTTAGGGTTTCTAGGGTTTGTTGGGGTAGGGGTTAGGGTTAGATCCGTGGTTGCCATAGGCTTAGGGGTCAAGGTTCTTAGGGGTTAGGCCTAATATTAGGGCGGAAGGCCAAAATAAGAGGGGGGGAGCCCCCCCCAAAATCGAAGGGTTGAAGCCCAAAGTTAGGGGAAGGAACGGCCAAATTGTGGGGTCCCCCAAAATTGGGCGGAAGAACTCTTTAATATTAGGGGGGAACCCAAAAAAGGAGGGTGGGGGACTCTACAATTGGGGGGGACCCCCAAAATTGGTCGGGTCCCCCCAAATTAGGGGAGGAACCCCCAAAATTGGGTGGGTGAACCCCCAAATTGGGGGGAAGAAGACTTAAATGGAAGTGTGAAATTCCAGAATTGAATGTGGACCCCCCCCAGACCTGGGGAGGAATCCCCAAACTTGGGGGGGACCCCCAAAATTGGGGTTAAAGCCCCAGATCCCGGGGAGCTAAGCCCCAAATTAAGGGAAGGAACCTCAAACATGTGGTGAGAACCCCAACATTGGGGGAAAGAACCTTAATATTAGGGTGGCAGGCCAAGAAAGGATGGTGGGGGCCTCCAAAATTGTGGGGGGCTTGGAATTGGGGGGAATCCCCAAAATGGAGGGGGAACCCCAAAAGTGGGGGGGGGGGGGCGAAGCACCAAATTAGGGGAAGGAACCCCAAAATTGCGGGGAAGAACTCTGAAATGGAGAGCTGAAAACCCGAAATTGAGGGGAAACCCCCCAAAACGGCGGGAAAACCCTCCATAAACACGAAACCGGTAATGTAACAGAGCAAAAAATGGCGTCCTACGGCCAGGTGCGAGGCTCAATTTTCTGGGGAGTGCTGGGAAATGTAGTTCTTGGCCACTGGGTTTCCGGGAGTCCATATTGTTTTCCCAGAGCATGCCGGGAGATGTAGTTCTCGGACACTGGGCTTCCGGGAGGCCATGTTGGTTTCCCATCTTTGCTAGACTCCGGGTGCTCTGGCTTCACAGAGAGACCCCCAAACTGAAAAATGTACCTGCTAATATATTGGGCTCTAAATGTAGCCCTGGGTTAATTGAATAACAATCCCTGGGTAAGATTGAAGTGCAGGAGGGGTTGGCTACGGTTTTAAGAGCCGGTTTGCAGAAAAGGATTTCCCGTTAAGAAATGGCATATACTGATTGTTCTCTTCCTTGCTCTGCCAAGACCTGAAGCACATCTTGGAAGCCAGGCAGAATCCGTGGAGCCAATGGAGTTCTCAAGCTCGACTTCAGCTTCTTCCCAGCTAGAAGAAGCAAGGACACGCCAGCTGAGTTCCACAGGCAACGCGCCCGTATCTGTAGACGAGGATTTAGAGATGCTACTTTGGGAACTCTCAGACGGCATACTGGAAGCCGAGCTCGACTTGGACCCAGGGAAGGATGAGGATGACCTCCTCCTTGAGCTTTCCAAGATGATTGATGATTGAACTGCATAGTCCTATGGTATAATAAAAAAAAAAAAAAAAAAAAAAAAAAAAAAAAAAAAGAAAACAACTCTTCTTCTTGTTGGATACCCTGAGGTGATCCTTTTTCTAACTGAGGCTTTGCAATGAGACTTAAAGCACAGTTGGAACTGGTAGAAATTGGAAGGATCTGCACTCAGTTGTCCTAAGTTTCCCTGCTGGTCAGAGTTAAGGTCTTGTGCATGGTTCCGTAAGTATAGGTGGCTACCTTTGATATCAAGAGGACAAAACACTTGTTTCTTTTGGCACAGAAAGATGTCCATCGGCACGCTGTGGTGGCTGTGAATTGACGTAGTGATGGAGCGATGCTCTGAAGGCTTAAACGGAAAGCTTCTTCTTTCCGCCCCCCCTTGGCACAGCTCGATGTTGGGCACATTGTGAAGCCTGAGTGTTCTGATTTCTCGGACAGTTGATACCCAAATCCCGGAGTTACTATGTCAACTCTTGACTTTTATTTGTGTATGCCATTGTTTTGACTGTAATCTTTTCAGATGATGAAGCTGTAAGGGCGGAAGGGAGCAAAATAATTATTCTAGCGTTGTGGACCAAACATGCTGCCAGGAGTGGTGGTGGTGGGGTCAGCCCACCCGGCCTTACTTTCAATTATCAGGGATGATAAAATGGTGTGAAAAGCAGCAGCTCTGCGATACGGCTACGCTACCCCCACTCCCTTCTCTTGTGCTGTACCAAAGTTCCCCCAAGCTTTGGTTGGTGCTTTTTGCTGGTGACAGTAGGACTCCAGGGCGAGTAGTCGGGACTCTCCTGCAGTAACTGGGTCAATTAAGGGTTGGTTTAAGTGCCTCCTGGTTTTTAAAATTGCTCCCCTGAGCTGCTGGCTCTGCTGCCTGCTACAGCAAATGTTCGGGTGCCATCAGCGTCGCACTTGGGCGTGGGCACTGACCCTGCGGAGGAGAGCTGAGACTCGCGTGTATTGTGTACCCTGCCGCCAGTGATCGTTTTCCCCTAGCAGATCTATTTTGAATCATTTCCCTAAATTTTAGAGGAACTTTAGGCTCTTTGTGCTATGATTTGTGAAGCTGTAGGGGCCCTCAGGCATTTGCTGCTGGCAGAGGAAAACCGCTTGTCGAATTTGTTGTAAATACTTTCTGTTTGGACAACAACGCCTGTGTGTGTGTGTGTGTGTGTGTGTGTGTGTGTGCACGCGTGCTTTGATGACCCCCTGCGACGCCCCAGCTCCGCGAGGGAAGCTTTGAAGCGGCTCTGGGAAAACCTCTGCGGAAGAAACCGCTGCTAGTGACTTGCGGAAAAGGGACTCCACAATCAGTGAGATTGTAAAGTAGGTATGTTTATTCAGCGCTGGGCAGCACGGGAGGTCGTGGGCATGAAGATTGATGACTCTTCCTCGTCACCGCTAGTTGACCTCTTGTCTTTGCACAGACTCAGTTGCTCCTTGGCTCTTGTCCATCTGCAGGACCAGTTTCTCCCAGTTTCTTAAGACAGGCTCACTCTCTTATTAGGAGACTGACCTTGGTAAGGGGCCCAAGGCTTCTTGCTTTAGTTAATTGGCACAATGCACCATAGTTAGCAAAGACGCTAAGTAGCATCCTAGTTTAACGCCGTCAGCGCTCTATCTCTACTTGATAAGATTCTCCTAACTCCCTCTCTCACTGGAGCCCACGCAGCCCTCCGTCCTGCCGAAGGACTTCACGGGGACTTCTGCCGGCTCCGGGTGCCCGCACACAGACAGAAATGGCTTTGAGAGAAAACAATCATGAGGAGGAGAGCTCAGAGACTGCGGCCGGCTTCGGCCACCTTCCCCTCGCTTTCCCTCTCCGTGTTCAAACCGAGCACTGTTCTGCCGTCAACCTTCGCTGCCTCTGCCCGCGGCGCTGGGCTTTCGCGTGTGCCATTGCTCCTCTACATATTTTATCCTTCCTTCTGTAAGGAATGGTCCAGCAATTCGTGTCACTAAGGGATTTGAAGGGTTACCATCGAGGCCCGGGTCTAGGTGATAAGAGAACAAAGGGGTTTTTAGGGAAAAGTGCTGACTACTGCAGGGGATGTTGCTAGAGTTTCTGAAATCCGGCGCAGAGGCTCCCAAACGAGGAGGAAGGGGGAGCTGAAGGACAATTGAAGGACAAAAGCCTGAGAGGAAGACAACCAGCATTCAGCCCGAGCAAGCCCCGAGAGACCACCAGAGACTGGTACGCAGGCGCCCCTGGGAGGGGTTTCGGATTCCGGAAACCAATTCTAATAACCCTGCCTCTTCTCGAAGTAGTAATGAATATGTATTAGCCTGGGAGCATCAAAACCAGCCGCCTTACGTAACAGGCGTGCGTCCTGGGGGAGCAGAGACTCCCGGCGCACCCAGCGCTGCTTGCTTGCCTCTATTCGTTTAATAAATTGTAAACTTTGATTGTAATCCTATTTGGATTTATAACAGCCATTTATAACACTTTTTATATTTGTATTTTATTTAAGGCTGTCTTGCCCCCCTCCCCCCCCAGCCTCGCTGCTCGCCAATAAAGCTGGCGCAGGGACTAAGGGATTTGAAGGGCCTGCTTGTACACCTAAGGGATTTGAGGGCCTGCTTGTACACCTTTGGGGACTGCCTCTTTTGGGGGGGGGGGGGTGGGGGGGTGTTAGGAGCTGCTTGTATACTTTTTTAGGCATTCCTCTGAGAGGGGGTTGGGAGCTTCGTGTATACTGGGGGGGGAGGGCCTCCCTTGAGGTGGAAGCGGGGGGGGTTGGAGCGTTTCTACACTGTAGGGGCCTGCCTGTACACTTTTGGGGCCTGCCTTGGAGGGGTTGGGAACTGCTTGTACACCTTTGGGGCCTGCGTCTGCGCGGGGCGGGGGGGGGTTGGGGGGTTGGAGCTGGTTTTAACCTTTCGGGCTTGCATCTGGAGGGGGTTGGGGCCTGCCTTTGGGGGGGTGGTTGTGAGCTGCTTGTATACTGTAGGGGCCTGCTTGTACACCTTTGGGGCCTGCGTCTGGGGGAGGGGTGGGAGCTGCTTGTACACTGTTAGGGCCTGCCTTGGGGGAGGGGTTGAGGCATGTGCCTTGGGGGCATGGGGTTGGGAGCTGCTTCTACGCTGTAGGGGTCTGGGTCTTGGGGGGTTGGGGCTGTTTGTACACCTTTGGGGCGTGCCTCTGGGGAGGATGGGGAGTTGCTTGTACACCTTTGGGGCCTGTGTCCGGGGGGGGGGTTGGGGCCTGTGCCGGGGGGGTTGGGAGCTGCTTGTACGCTCTAGGGTCCTCTGGCAGGCTTTGGGGCCTCCCTTTGAGGGGGGCAGTTGGGAGCTGGTTGTACACCTTTGGGGCCTGAGTCTGGGGTGTGGGGGCTGGGGCTGAGGCCTGGGGCCTGGGGCATGCATCTGGGTGGTGGTGGTGGGGGGTCCAGTTCATGGGGGGGGTGGGTTGGGAGCTGCTTGTGGACAGTTGGGGTCTGCATCCGGGTGTGGCTGGGGTCTGCATCCGGGTGTGGCTGGGGCCTGCTTGTAGACTTCTGCAGCCTGTGTCTGGTGTTTGGGGGCTTTTCTGTAGTGTTTGGGGATCGCATTTTGGCTTTGGGATGTGTCTAGAGCTTCTGGGGCCCAGCTGTAGTGCTTGGGGCCTGCGTCTGGGGCTTTTCTGTATCATTTTGGTAGCGTGTTTGTGATTTGGGGTCTGTATCCAGGGTTTTGCCTTTTTTGTAGTTTTCAGCTTTGTGTCTGTTTCTTTGTTGGTTGCCTGGGGTTTGGGGTTTGGATCATTAGTCAGTGTCATTAGCGTCGGGGGGTTGATATGAAGGGTTAGGGTTGTGGTTAGAGTTGTTAGGGTTAAAGAGAATAAGGATTTTAGGGTAAGGGGATCAAGGTTGTGGGAATAAAAATGTTTTTGCACAGAGTTACATCGTTTAGAGGGAAGGAAGGTGGTATTGATATATGCTTGCAGTGATAAGAAAGCTTAACAGACAACCTTGTAAAATGCAGACAACCAGAATCCTTAGAGCAATTGGGTGGAAATCACGGTGTAAGAAACATTACCACCTCAAAGAGGAAAACAGTCAAGAAAAAAATAAAATTGACTAGTAACAGGCCAGCAGCTGTGTATTTTCTGTGAAGCACTGGATAGATTGTGAACATGGGTTACCCAGTCAATGGGGAAACTGGGGAGGGTCCTGGTCACCGAGAGGAAAAAAAAAATTATATAAACTGTGTTATGGAACTAGTAGGTGGCTTGTGGGACGCCTGCCATTGCAATCGTGAATAAAAATGCTACCTCACTGAGATACTTGCCTGAGCCTATGGTATTGGTTACAGAGTGTTTCTAATAAGGTGTTAGGGTTTTAAGGTTTCAGGGCTAAGGCACTAGGGTTGGGTTTCAGGGTTAGGGTTTCCAGGGTTTAGGGTTAGGATTTTAAGGTTGTTAGGGTTGGAGTTATAAGGGTTAGGGTTTGGGGGTTAGTGTGTTAAGGTTTTAAAGTATTTTGTGGTTTTAGTGTTGATAGGGTTTTTAGGGTTAGGGTCTTAGGGTTTTAGTTATGGTCAGGTATTTAGGGTTAGGGTTTTAAGGTCTTTTTTTTTTTTTTTTTAAGGTTAGGGTCTCCAGCGTTAGGGCTTTGAGAATCTTTACGTTTTGGGTTAGGGTTTAGAGGGTCTTAATTTTTAGGGTTAGGGCTTTTAGGCGTAGGTCTAGTGTGGTAAATTTTATCGGGTTAGGACTGTAAGGGTTTTTAGGGTTAGGGTTTCTAGGGTTTTTTGGGGTAGGGGTTAGGGTTAGATCCGTGGGAGCCGTAGTGTTAGGGGTCAGGGTTCTTAGGGGTAAGGCCCAATATTAGGGTGGAAGGCCAAACTAAGGGGGGAGCCCCCCCCAAAATTGAAGGGTCGAAGCCCCAATTTAGGGGAAGAAACGTCAAAATTGTGGGGTCCCCCAAAATTGGGCGGAAGAGCTCTTAATATTGGGGGAAACCCAAAAAAGGAGGGTGGGGGACTCTAAAATTGGGGGGACCCCCCCAAATTGGTTGTGTCCCCCCCCAAATCGGTTGTGTCCCCCCCAAAATTGGTTGTGTCCCCCCCAATTAGGGGAGGAACCCCCAAAATTGGGTGGGCGAACCCCCATATTGGGGGGGCAGAACACTTAAATGGAAGTGTGAAATTCCAGAATTGAATGTGGACCCCCCAGAACAGTCTTCAGGGGTTTAGTGTGGTAAATTTTATCGGGTTAGGGCTGTAAGGGTTTTTAGGGTTAGGGTTTCTAGGGTTTGTTGGGGTAGGGGTTAGGGTTAGATCCGTGGTTGCCATAGGCTTAGGGGTCAAGGTTCTTAGGGGTTAGGCCTAATATTGGGGCGGAAGGCCAAAATAAGAGGGGGGGAGCCCCCCCCAAAATCGAAGGGTTGAAGCCCAAAGTTAGGGGAAGGAACGGCCAAATTGTGGGGTCCCCCAAAATTGGGCGGAAGAACTCTTTAATATTAGGGGGGAACCCAAAAAAGGAGGGTGGGGGACTCTACAATTGGGGGGGACCCCCAAAATTGGTCGGGTCCCCCCAAATTAGGGGAGGAACCCCCAAAATTGGGTGGGTGAACCCCCAAATTGGGGGGAAGAAGACTTAAATGGAAGTGTGAAATTCCAGAATTGAATGTGGACCCCCCCCAGACCTGGGGAGGAATCCCCAAACTTGGGGGGGACCCCCAAAATTGGGGTTAAAGCCCCGGATCCCAGGGAGCTAAGCCCCAAATTAAGGGAAGGAACCTCAAACATGTGGTGAGAACCCCAACATTGGGGGAAAGAACCTTAATATTAGGGTGGCAGGCCAAGAAAGGATGGTGGGGGCCTCCAAAATTGTGGGGGGCTTGGAATTGGGGGGAATCCCCAAAATGGAGGGGGAACCCCAAAAGTGGGGGGGGGGGGGCGAAGCACCAAATTAGGGGAAGGAACCCCAAAATTGCGGGGAAGAACTCTGAAATGGAGAGCTGAAAACCCGAAATTGAGGGGAAACCCCCCAAAACGGCGGGAAAACCCTCCATAAACACGAAACCGGTAATGTAACAGAGCAAAAAATGGCGTCCTACGGCCAGGTGCGAGGCTCAATTTTCTGGGGAGTGCTGGGAAATGTAGTTCTTGGCCACCGGGTTTCCGGGAGTCCATATTGTTTTCCCAGAGCATGCCGGGAGATGTAGTTCTCGGACACTGGGCTTCCGGGAGGCCATGTTGGTTTCCCATCTTTGCTAGACTCCGGGTGCTCTGGCTTCACAGAGAGACCCCCAAACTGAAAAATGTACCTGCTAATATATTGGGCTCTAAATGTAGCCCTGGGTTAATTGAATAACAATCCCTGGGTAAGATTGAAGTGCAGGAGGGGTTGGCTACGGTTTTAAGAGCCGGTTTGCAGAAAAGGATTTCCCGTTAAGAAATGGCATATACTGATTGTTCTCTTCCTTGCTCTGCCAAGACCTGAAGCACATCTTGGAAGCCAGGCAGAATCCGTGGAGCCAATGGAGTTCTCAAGCTCGACTTCAGCTTCTTCCCAGCTAGAAGAAGCAAGGACACGCCAGCTGAGTTCCACAGGCAACGCGCCCGTATCTGTAGACGAGGATTTAGAGATGCTACTTTGGGAACTCTCAGACGGCATACTGGAAGCCGAGCTCGACTTGGACCCAGGGAAGGATGAGGATGACCTCCTCCTTGAGCTTTCCAAGATGATTGATGATTGAACTGCATAGTCCTATGGTATAATAAAAAAAAAAAAAAAAAAAAAAAAAAAGAAAACAACTCTTCTTCTTGTTGGATACCCTGAGGTGATCCTTTTTCTAACTGAGGCTTTGCAATGAGACTTAAAGCACAGTTGGAACTGGTAGAAATTGGCAGGATCTGCACTCAGTTGTCCTAAGTTTCCCTGCTGGTCAGAGTTAAGGTCTTGTGCATGGTTCCGTAAGTATAGGTGGCTACCTTTGATATCAAGAGGACAAAACACTTGTTTCTTTTGGCACAGAAAGATGTCCATCGGCACGCTGTGGTGGCTGTGAATTGACGTAGTGATGGAGCGATGCTCTGAAGGCTTAAACGGAAAGCTTCTTCCTTCCGCCCCCCCTTGGCACAGCTCGATGTTGGGCACATTGTGAAGCCTGAGTGTTCTGATTTCTCGGACAGTTGATACCCAAATCCCGGAGTTACTATGTCAACTCTTGACTTTTATTTGTGTATGCCATTGTTTTGACTGTAATCTTTTCAGATGATGAAGCTGTAAGGGCGGGAGGGAGCAAAATAATTATTCTAGCGTTGTGGACCAAACATGCTGCCAGGAGTGGTGGTGGTGGGGTCAGCCCACCCGGCCTTACTTTCAATTATCAGGGATGATAAAATGGTGTGAAAAGCAGCAGCTCTGCGATACGGCTACGCTACCCCCACTCCCTTCTCTTGTGCTGTACCAAATTTCCCCCAAGCTTTGGTTGGTGCTTTTTGCTGGTGACAGTAGGACTCCAGGGCGAGTAGTCGGGACTCTCCTGCAGTAACTGGGTCAATTAAGGGTTGGTTTAAGTGCCTCCTGGTTTTTTAAAATTGCTCCCCTGAGCTGCTGGCTCTGCTGCCTGCTACAGCAAATGTTCGGGTGCCATCAGCGTCGCACTTGGGCGTGGGCACTGACCCTGCGGAGGAGAGCTGAGACTCGCGTGTATTGTGTACCCTGCCGCCAGTGATCGTTTTCCCCTAGCAGATCTATTTTGAATCATTTCCCTAAATTTTAGAGGAACTTTAGGCTCTTTGTGCTATGATTTGTGAAGCTGTAGGGGCCCTCAGGCATTTGCTGCTGGCAGAGGAAAACCGCTTGTCGAATTTTTTGTAAATACTTTCTGTTTGGACAACAACGCCTGTGTGTGTGTGTGTGTGTGTGTGTGTGTGTGTGTGCACGCGTGCTTTGGTGACCCCCTGCGACGCCCCAGCTCCGCGAGGGAAGCTTTGAAGCGGCTCTGGGAAAACCTCTGCGGAAGAAACCGCTGCTAGTGACTTGCGGAAAAGGGACTCCACAATCAGTGAGATTGTAAAGTAGGTATGTTTATTCAGCGCTGGGCAGCACGGGAGGTCGTGGGCATGAAGATTGATGACTCTTCCTCGTCACCGCTAGTTGACCTCTTGTCTTTGCACAGACTCAGTTGCTCCTTGGCTCTTGTCCATCTGCAGGACCAGTTTCTCCCAGTTTCTTAAGACAGGCTCACTCTCTTATTAGGAGACTGACCTTGGTAAGGGGCCCAAGGCTTCTTGCTTTAGTTAATTGGCACAATGCACCATAGTTAGCAAAGACGCTAAGTAGCATCCTAGTTTAACGCCGTCAGCGCTCTATCTCTACTTGATAAGATTCTCCTAACTCCCTCTCTCACTGGAGCCCACGCAGCCCTCCGTCCTGCCGAAGGACTTCACGGGGACTTCTGCCGGCTCCGGGTGCCCGCACACACACAGAAATGGCTTTGAGAGAAAACAATCATGAGGAGGAGAGCTCAGAGACTGCGGCCGGCTTCGGCCACCTTCCCCTCGCTTTCCCTCTCCGTGTTCAAACCGAGCACTGTTCTGCCGTCAACCTTCGCTGCCTCTGCCCGCGGTGCTGGGCTTTCGCGTGTGCCATTGCTCCTCTACATATTTTATCCTTCCTTTTGTAAGGAATGGTCCAGCAATTCGTGTCACTAAGGGATTTGAAGGGTTACCATCGAGGCCAGGGTCTAGGTGATAAGAGAACAAAGGGGTTTTTAGGGAAAAGTGCTGACTACTGCAGGGGATGTTGCTAGAGTTTCTGAAATCCGGCGCAGAGGCTCCCAAACGAGGAGGAAGGGGGAGCTGAAGGACAATTGAAGGACAAAAGCCTGAGAGGAAGACAACCAGCATTCAGCCCGAGCAAGCCCCGAGAGACCACCAGAGACTGGTACGCAGGCGCCCCTGGGAGGGGTTTTGGATTCCGGAAACCAATTCTAATAACCCTGCCTCTTCTCGAAGTAGTAATGAATATGTATTAGCCTGGGAGCATCAAAACCAGCCGCCTTACGTAACAGGCGTGCGTCCTGGGGGAGCAGAGACTCCCGGCGCACCCAGCGCTGCTTGCTTGCCTCTATTCGTTTAATAAATTGTAAACTTTGATTGTAATCCTATTTGGATTTATAACAGCCATTTATAACACTTTTTATATTTGTATTTTATTTAAGGCTGTCTTGCCCCCCTCCCCCCCCAGCCTCGCTGCTCGCCAATAAAGCTGGCGCAGGGACTAAGGGATTTGAAGGGCCTGCTTGTACACCTAAGGGATTTGAGGGCCTACTTGTACACCTTTGGGGACTGCCTCTTTTGGGGGGGGGGTGGGGGGGTGTTAGGAGCTGCTTGTATACTTTTTTAGGCATTCCTCTGAGAGGGGGTTGGGAGCTTCGTGTATACTGGGGGGGGAGGGCCTCCCTCGAGGTGGAAGCGGGGGGGGTTGGAGCGTTTCTACACTGTAGGGGCCTGCCTGTACACTTTTGGGGCCTGCCTTGGAGGGGTTGGGAACTGCTTGTACACCTTTGGGGCCTGCGTCTGCGCGGGGCGGGGGGGGGGTGGTTGGAGCTGGTTTTAACCTTTCGGGCTTGCATCTGGAGGGGGTTGGGGCCTGCCTTTGGGGGGGTGGTTGTGAGCTGCTTGTATACTGTAGGGGCCTGCTTGTACACCTTTGGGGCCTGCGTCTGGGGGGGGGGTGGGAGCTGCTAGTACACTGTTAGGGCCTGCCTTGGGGGAGGGGTTGAGGCATGTGCCTTGAGGGCATGGGGTTGGGAGCTGCTTCTACGCTGTAGGGGTCTGGGTCTTGGGGGGTTGGGGCTGTTTGTACACCTTTGGGGCGTGCCTCTGGGGAGGATGGGGAGTTGCTTGTACACCTTTAGGGCCTGTGTCCGGGGGGGGGGGTTGGGGCCTGTGCCGGGGGGGTTGGGAGCTGCTTGTACGCTCTAGGGTCCTCTGGCAGGCTTTAGGGCCTCCCTTTGAGGGGGGCAGTTGGGAGCTGGTTGTACACCTTTGGGGCCTGAGTCTGGGGTGTGGGGGCTGGGGCTGAGGCCTGGGGCCTGGGGCATGCATCTGGGTGGTGGTGGTGGGGGGTCCAGTTCATGGGGGGGTGGGTTGGGAGCTGCTTGTGGACAGTTGGGGTCTGCATCCGGGTGTGGCTGGGGCCTGCTTGTAGACTTCTGCAGCCTGTGTCTGGTGTTTGGGGGCTTTTCTGTAGTGTTTGGGGATCGCATTTTGGCTTTGGGATGTGTCTAGAGCTTCTGGGGCCCAGCTGTAGTGCTTGGGGCCTGCGTCTGGGGCTTTTCTGTAGCATTTTGGTAGCGTGTTTGTGATTTGGGGTCTGTATCCAGGGTTTTGCCTTTTTTGTAGTTTTCAGCTTTGTGTCTGTTTCTTTGTTGGTTGCCTGGGGTTTGGGGTTTGGATCATTAGTCAGTGTCATTAGCGTCGGGGGGTTGATATGAAGGGTTAGGGTTGTGGTTAGAGTTGTTAGGGTTAAAGAGAATAAGGATTTTAGGGTAAGGGGATCAAGGTTGTGGGAATAAAAATGTTTTTGCACAGAGTTACATCGTTTAGAGGGAAGGAAGGTGGTATTGATATATGCTTGCAGTGATAAGAAAGCTTAACAGACAACCTTGTAAAATGCAGACAACCAGAATCCTTAGAGCAATTGGGTGGAAATCACGGTGTAAGAAACATTACCACCTCAAAGAGGAAAACAGTCAAGAAAAAAATAAAATTGACTAGTAACAGGCCAGCAGCTGTGTATTTTCTGTGAAGCACTGGATAGATTGTGAACATGGGTTACCCAGTCAATGGGGAAACTGGGGAGGGTCCTGGTCACCGAGAGGAAAAAAAAAATTATATAAACTGTGTTATGGAACTAGTAGGTGGCTTGTGGGACGCCTGCCATTGCAATCGTGAATAAAAATGCTACTTCACTGAGATACTTGCCTGAGCCTATGGTATTGGTTACAGAGTGTTTCTAATAAGGTGTTAGGGTTTTAAGGTTTCAGGGCTAAGGCACTAGGGTTGGGTTTCAGGGTTAGGGTTTCCAGGGTTTAGGGTTAGGATTTTAAGGTTGTTAGGGTTGGAGTTATAAGGGTTAGGGTTTGGGGGTTAGTGTGTTAAGGTTTTAAAGTATTTTGTGGTTTTAGTGTTGATAGGGTTTTTAGGGTTAGGGTCTTAGGGTTTTAGTTATGGTCAGGTATTTAGGGTTAGGGTTTTAAGGTCTTTTTTTTTTTTTTTTTAAGGTTAGGGTCTCCAGCGTTAGGGCTTTGAGAATCTTTACGTTTTGGGTTAGGGTTTAGAGGGTCTTAATTTTTAGGGTTAGGGCTTTTAGGCGTAGGTCTAGTGTGGTAAATTTTATCGGGTTAGGACTGTAAGGGTTTTTAGGGTTAGGGTTTCTAGGGTTTTTTGGGGTAGGGGTTAGGGTTAGATCCGTGGGAGCCGTAGTGTTAGGGGTCAGGGTTCTTAGGGGTAAGGCCCAATATTAGGGTGGAAGGCCAAACTAAGGGGGGAGCCCCCCCCAAAATTGAAGGGTCGAAGCCCCAATTTAGGGGAAGAAACGTCAAAATTGTGGGGTCCCCCAAAATTGGGCGGAAGAGCTCTTAATATTGGGGGAAACCCAAAAAAGGAGGGTGGGGGACTCTAAAATTGGGGGGACCCCCCAAATTGGTTGTGTCCCCCCCCAAATTGGTTGTGTCCCCCCCAAAATTGGTTGTGTCCCCCCCAATTAGGGGAGGAACCCCCAAAATTGGGTGGGCGAACCCCCATATTGGGGGGGAAGAACACTTAAATGGAAGTGTGAAATTCCAGAATTGAATGTGGACCCCCCAGAACAGTCTTCAGGGGTTTAGTGTGGTAAATTTTATCGGGTTAGGGCTGTAAGGGTTTTTAGGGTTAGGGTTTCTAGGGTTTGTTGGGGTAGGGGTTAGGGTTAGATCCGTGGTTGCCATAGGCTTAGGGGTCAAGGTTCTTAGGGGTTAGGCCTAATATTAGGGCGGAAGGCCAAAATAAGAGGGGGGGAGCCCCCCCCAAAATCGAAGGGTTGAAGCCCAAAGTTAGGGGAAGGAACGTCAAAATTGTGGGGTCCCCCAAAATTGGGCGGAAGAACTCTTTAATATTAGGGGGGAACCCAAAAAAGGAGGGTGGGGGACTCTACAATTGGGGGGGACCCCCAAAATTGGTCGGGTCCCCCCAAATTAGGGGAGGAACCCCCAAAATTGGGTGGGTGAACCCCCAAATTGGGGGGAAGAAGACTTAAATGGAAGTGTGAAATTCCAGAATTGAATGTGGACCCCCCCCAGACCTGGGGAGGAATCCCCAAACTTGGGGGGGACCCCCAAAATTGGGGTTAAAGCCCCAGATCCCGGGGAGCTAAGCCCCAAATTAAGGGAAGGAACCTCAAACATGTGGTGAGAACCCCAACATTGGGGGAAAGAACCTTAATATTAGGGTGGCAGGCCAAGAAAGGATGGTGGGGGCCTCCAAAATTGTGGGGGGCTTGGAATTGGGGGGAATCCCCAAAATGGAGGGGGAACCCCAAAAGTGGGGGGGGGGGGGGCGAAGCACCAAATTAGGGGAAGGAACCCCAAAATTGCGGGGAAGAACTCTGAAATGGAGAGCTGAAAACCCGAAATTGAGGGGAAACCCCCCAAAACGGCGGGAAAACCCTCCATAAACACGAAACCGGTAATGTAACAGAGCAAAAAATGGCGTCCTACGGCCAGGTGCGAGGCTCAATTTTCTGGGGAGTGCTGGGAAATGTAGTTCTTGGCCACCGGGTTTCCGGGAGTCCATATTGTTTTCCCAGAGCATGCCGGGAGATGTAGTTCTCGGACACTGGGCTTCCGGGAGGCCATGTTGGTTTCCCATCTTTGCTAGACTCCGGGTGCTCTGGCTTCACAGAGAGACCCCCAAACTGAAAAATGTACCTGCTAATATATTGGGCTCTAAATGTAGCCCTGGGTTAATTGAATAACAATCCCTGGGTAAGATTGAAGTGCAGGAGGGGTTGGCTACGGTTTTAAGAGCCGGTTTGCAGAAAAGGATTTCCCGTTAAGAAATGGCATATACTGATTGTTCTCTTCCTTGCTCTGCCAAGACCTGAAGCACATCTTGGAAGCCAGGCAGAATCCGTGGAGCCAATGGAGTTCTCAAGCTCGACTTCAGCTTCTTCCCAGCTAGAAGAAGCAAGGACACGCCGGCTGAGTTCCACAGGCAACGCGCCCGTATCTGTAGACGAGGATTTAGAGATGCTACTTTGGGAACTCTCAGACGGCATACTGGAAGCCGAGCTCGACTTGGACCCAGGGAAGGATGAGGATGACCTCCTCCTTGAGCTTTCCAAGATGATTGATGATTGAACTGCATAGTCCTATGGTATATTAAAAAAAAAAAAAAAAAAAGAAAAAAAAGAAAACAACTCTTCTTCTTGTTGGATACCCTGAGGTGATCCTTTTTCTAACTGAGGCTTTGCAATGAGACTTAAAGCACAGTTGGAACTGGTAGAAATTGGCAGGATCTGCACTCAGTTGTCCTAAGTTTCCCTGCTGGTCAGAATTAAGGTCTTGTGCATGGTTCCGTAAGTATAGGTGGCTACCTTTGATATCAAGAGGACAAAACACTTGTTTCTTTTGGCACAGAAAGATGTCCATCGGCACGCTGTGGTGGCTGTGAATTGACGTAGTGATGGAGCGATGCTCTGAAGGCTTAAACGGAAAGCTTCTTCCTTCCGCCCCCCCTTGGCACAGCTCGATGTTGGGCACATTGTGAAGCCTGAGTGTTCTGATTTCTCGGACAGTTGATACCCAAATCCCGGAGTTACTATGTCAACTCTTGACTTTTATTTGTGTATGCCATTGTTTTGACTGTAATCTTTTCAGATGATGAAGCTGTAAGGGCGGGAGGGAGCAAAATAATTATTCTAGCGTTGTGGACCAAACATGCTGCCAGGAGTGGTGGTGGTGGGGTCAGCCCACCCGGCCTTACTTTCAATTATCAGGGATGATAAAATGGTGTGAAAAGCAGCAGCTCTGCGATACGGCTACGCTACCCCCACTCCCTTCTCTTGTGCTGTACCAAAGTTCCCCCAAGCTTTGGTTGGTGCTTTTTGCTGGTGACAGTAGGACTCCAGGGCGAGTAGTCGGGACTCTCCTGCAGTAACTGGGTCAATTAAGGGTTGGTTTAAGTGCCTCCTGGTTTTTAAAATTGCTCCCCTGAGCTGCTGGCTCTGCTGCCTGCTACAGCAAATGTTCGGGTGCCATCAGCGTCGCACTTGGGCGTGGGCACTGACCCTGCGGAGGAGAGCTGAGACTCGCGTGTATTGTGTACCCTGCCGCCAGTGATCGTTTTCCCCTAGCAGATCTATTTTGAATCATTTCCCTAAATTTTAGAGGAACTTTAGGCTCTTTGTGCTATGATTTGTGAAGCTGTAGGGGCCCTCAGGCATTTGCTGCTGGCAGAGGAAAACCGCTTGTCGAATTTGTTGTAAATACTTTCTGTTTGGACAACAACGCCTGTGTGTGTGTGTGTGTGTGTGTGTGTGTGTGCACGCGTGCTTTGATGACCCCCTGCGACGCCCCAGCTCCGCGAGGGAAGCTTTGAAGCGGCTCTGGGAAAACCTCTGCGGAAGAAACCGCTGCTAGTGACTTGCGGAAAAGGGACTCCACAATCAGTGAGATTGTAAAGTAGGTATGTTTATTCAGCGCTGGGCAGCACGGGAGGTCGTGGGCATGAAGATTGATGACTCTTCCTCGTCACCGCTAGTTGACCTCTTGTCTTTGCACAGACTCAGTTGCTCCTTGGCTCTTGTCCATCTGCAGGACCAGTTTCTCCCAGTTTCTTAAGACAGGCTCACTCTCTTATTAGGAGACTGACCTTGGTAAGGGGCCCAAGGCTTCTTGCTTTAGTTAATTGGCACAATGCACCATAGTTAGCAAAGACGCTAAGTAGCATCCTAGTTTAACGCCGTCAGCGCTCTATCTCTACTTGATAAGATTCTCCTAACTCCCTCTCTCACTGGAGCCCACGCAGCCCTCCGTCCTGCCGAAGGACTTCACGGGGACTTCTGCCGGCTCCGGGTGCCCGCACACACACAGAAATGGCTTTGAGAGAAAACAATCATGAGGAGGAGAGCTCAGAGACTGCGGCCGGCTTCGGCCACCTTCCCCTCGCTTTCCCTCTCCGTGTTCAAACCGAGCACTGTTCTGCCGTCAACCTTCGCTGCCTCTGCCCGCGGCGCTGGGCTTTCGCGTGTGTCATTGCTCCTCTACATATTTTATCCTTCCTTTTGTAAGGAATGGTCCAGCAATTCGTGTCACTAAGGGATTTGAAGGGTTACCATCGAGGCCCGGGTCTAGGTGATAAGAGAACAAAGGGGTTTTTAGGGAAAAGTGCTGACTACTGCAGGGGATGTTGCTAGAGTTTCTGAAATCCGGCGCAGAGGCTCCCAAACGAGGAGGAAGGGGGAGCTGAAGGACAATTGAAGGACAAAAGCCTGAGAGGAAGACAACCAGCATTCAGCCCGAGCAAGCCCCGAGAGACCACCAGAGACTGGTACGCAGGCGCCCCTGGGAGGGGTTTCAGATTCCGGAAACCAATTCTAATAACCCTGCCTCTTCTCGAAGTAGTAATGAATATGTATTAGCCTGGGAGCATCAAAACCAGCCGCCTTACGTAACAGGCGTGCGTCCTGGGGGAGCAGAGACTCCCGGCGCACCCAGCGCTGCTTGCTTGCCTCTATTCGTTTAATAAATTGTAAACTTTGATTGTAATCCTATTTGGATTTATAACAGCCATTTATAACACTTTTTATATTTGTATTTTATTTAAGGCTGTCTTGCCCCCCTCCCCCCCCAGCCTCGCTGCTCGCCAATAAAGCTGGCGCAGGGACTAAGGGATTTGAAGGGCCTGCTTGTACACCTAAGGGATTTGAGGGCCTGCTTGTACACCTTTGGGGACTGCCTCTTTTGGGGGGGGGGGGTGGGGGGGTGTTAGGAGCTGCTTGTATACTTTTTTAGGCATTCCTCTGAGAGGGGGTTGGGAGCTTCGTGTATACTGGGGGGGGAGGGCCTCCCTCGAGGTGGAAGCGGGGGGGGTTGGAGCGTTTCTACACTGTAGGGGCCTGCCTGTACACTTTTGGGGCCTGCCTTGGAGGGGTTGGGAACTGCTTGTACACCTTTGGGGCCTGCGTCTGCGCGGGGCGGGGGGGGGGGTGGTTGGAGCTGGTTTTAACCTTTCGGGCTTGCATCTGGAGGGGGTTGGGGCCTGCCTTTGGGGGGGTGGTTGTGAGCTGCTTGTATACTGTAGGGGCCTGCTCGTACACCTTTGGGGCCTGCGTCTGGGGGGGGTGGGAGCTGCTTGTACACTGTTAGGGCCTGCCTTGGGGGAGGGGTTGAGGCATGTGCCTTGGGGGCATGGGGTTGGGAGCTGCTTCTACGCTGTAGGGGTCTGGGTCTTGGGGGGTTGGGGCTGTTTGTACACCTTTGGGGCGTGCCTCTGGGGAGGATGGGGAGTTGCTTGTACACCTTTGGGGCCTGTGTCTGGGGGGGGGGTTGGGGCCTGTGCCAGGGGGGTTGGGAGCTGCTTGTACGCTCTAGGGTCCTCTGGCAAGCTTTGGGGCCTCCCTTTGAGGGGGGCAGTTGGGAGCTGGTTGTACACCTTTGGGGCCTGAGTCTGGGGTGTGGGGGCTGGGGCTGAGGCCTGGGGCCTGGGGCATGCATCTGGGTGGTGGTGGTGGGGGGTCCAGTTCATGGGGGGGGTGGGTTGGGAGCTGCTTGTGGACAGTTGGGGTCTGCATCCGGGTGTGGCTGGGGCCTGCTTGTAGACTTCTGCAGCCTGTGTCTGGTGTTTGGGGGCTTTTCTGTAGTGTTTGGGGATCGCATTTTGGCTTTGGGATGTGTCTAGAGCTTCTGGGGCCCAGCTGTAGTGCTTGGGGCCTGCGTCTGGGGCTTTTCTGTAGCATTTTGGTAGCGTGTTTGTGATTTGGGGTCTGTATCCAGGGTTTTGCCTTTTTTGTAGTTTTCAGCTTTGTGTCTGTTTCTTTGTTGGTTGCCTGGGGTTTGGGGTTTGGATCATTAGTCAGTGTCATTAGCGTCGGGGGGTTGATATGAAGGGTTAGGGTTGTGGTTAGAGTTGTTAGGGTTAAAGAGAATAAGGATTTTAGGGTAAGGGGATCAAGGTTGTGGGAATAGAAATGTTTTTGCACAGAGTTACATCGTTTAGAGGGAAGGAAGGTGGTATTGATATATGCTTGCAGTGATAAGAAAGCTTAACAGACAACCTTGTAAAATGCAGACAACCAGAATCCTTAGAGCAATTGGGTGGAAATCACGGTGTAAGAAACATTACCACCTCAAAGAGGAAAACAGTCAAGAAAAAAATAAAATTGACTAGTAACAGGCCAGCAGCTGTGTATTTTCTGTGAAGCACTGGATAGATTGTGAACATGGATTACCCAGTCAATGGGGAAACTGGGGAGGGTCCTGGTCACCGAGAGGAAAAAAAAAATTATATAAACTGTGTTATGGAACTAGTAGGTGGCTTGTGGGACGCCTGCCATTGCAATCGTGAATAAAAATGCTACCTCACTGAGATACTTGCCTGAGCCTATGGTATTGGTTACAGAGTGTTTCTAATAAGGTGTTAGGGTTTTAAGGTTTCAGGGCTAAGGCACTAGGGTTGGGTTTCAGGGTTAGGGTTTCCGGGGTTTAGGGTTAGGATTTTAAGGTTGTTAGGGTTGGAGTTATAAGGGTTAGGGTTTGGGGGTTAGTGTGTTAAGGTTTTAAAGTATTTTGTGGTTTTAGTGTTGATAGGGTTTTTAGGGTTAGGGTCTTAGGGTTTTAGTTATGGTCAGGTATTTAGGGTTAGGGTTTTAAGGTCTTTTTTTTTTTTTTTAAGGTTAGGGTCTCCAGCGTTAGGGCTTTGAGAATCTTTACGTTTTGGGTTAGGGTTTAGAGGGTCTTAATTTTTAGGGTTAGGGCTTTTAGGCGTAGGTCTAGTGTGGTAAATTTTATCGGGTTAGGACTGTAAGGGTTTTTAGGGTTAGGGTTTCTAGGGTTTTTTGGGGTAGGGGTTAGGGTTAGATCCGTGGGAGCCGTAGTGTTAGGGGTCAGGGTTCTTAGGGGTAAGGCCCAATATTAGGGTGGAAGGCCAAACTAAGGGGGGAGCCCCCCCCAAAATTGAAGGGTCGAAGCCCCAATTTAGGGGAAGAAACGTCAAAATTGTGGGGTCCCCCAAAATTGGGCGGAAGAGCTCTTAATATTGGGGGAAACCCAAAAAAGGAGGGTGGGGGACTCTAAAATTGTGTCCCCCCCCAAATTGGTTGTGTCCCCCCCCAAATTGGTTGTGTCCCCCCCCAAATTGGTTGTGTCCCCCCCAATTAGGGGAGGAACCCCCAAAATTGGGTGGGTGAACCCCCATATTGGGGGGGCAGAACACTTAAATGGAAGTGTGAAATTCCAGAATTGAATGTGGACCCCCCAGAACAGTCTTCAGGGGTTTAGTGTGGTAAATTTTATCGGGTTAGGGCTGTAAGGGTTTTTAGGGTTAGGGTTTCTAGGGTTTGTTGGGGTAGGGGTTAGGGTTAGATCCGTGGTTGCCATAGCGTTAGGGGTCAAGGTTCTTAGGGGTTAGGCCTAATATTAGGGCGGAAGGCCAAAATAAGAGGGTGGGAGCCCCCCCCAAAATGGAAGGGTTGAAGCCCCAAGTTAGGGGAAGGAACGTCAAAATTGTGGGGTCCCCCAAAATTGGGCGGAAGAACTTTTAATATTAGGGGGGAACCCAAAAAAGGAGGGTGGGGGACTCTAAAATCGGTTGTGTCCCCCCCAAATTAGGGGAGGAACCCCCAAAATTGGGTGGGCGAACCCCCAAATTGGGGGGAAGAAGACTTAAATGGAAGTGTGAAATTCCAGAATTGGATGTGGACCCCCCAGAACAGTCTTCAGGGGTTTAGTGTGGTAAATTTTATCGGGTTAGGGCTGTAAGGGTTTTTAGGGTTAGGGTTTCTAGGGTTTGTTGGGGTAGGGGGTTAGGGTTAGATCCGTGGGAGCCGTAGTGTTAGGGGTCAAGGTTCTTAGGGGTTAGGCCTAATATTAGGGCGGAAGGCCAAAATAAGAGGGGAGGAGCCCACCCAAAATTGAAGGGTTGAAGCCCAAAGTTAGGGGAAGGAACGTCAAAATTGTGGGGTCCCCCAAAATTGAGCGGAAGAGCTCTTAATATTGGGGGAAACCCAAAAAAGGAGGGTGGGGGACTCTAAAATTGGTTGTGTCCCCCCCAAAATTGGTTGTGTCCCCCCCCAAATTGGTTGTGTCCCCCCCAATTAGGGGAGGAACCCCCAAAATTGGGTGGGCGAACCCCCATATTGGGGGGGAAGAACACTTAAATGTAAGTGTGAAATTCCAGAATTGAATGTGGACCCCCCAGAACAGTCTTCAGGGGTTTAGTGTGGTAAATTTTATCGGGTTAGGGCTGTAAGGGTTTTAGGGTTAGGGTTTCTAGGGTTTGTTGGGGTAGGGGTTAGGGTTAGATCCGTGGTTGCCATAGGCTTAGGGGTCAAGGTTCTTAGGGGTTAGGCCTAATATTAGGGCGGAAGGCCAAAATAAGAGGGGGGGAGCCCCCCCCAAAATCGAAGGGTTGAAGCCCAAAGTTAGGGGAAGGAACGGCCAAATTGTGGGGTCCCCCAAAATTGGGCGGAAGAACTCTTTAATATTAGGGGGGAACCCAAAAAAGGAGGGTGGGGGACTCTACAATTGGGGGGGACCCCCAAAATTGGTCGGGTCCCCCCAAATTAGGGGAGGAACCCCCAAAATTGGGTGGGTGAACCCCCAAATTGGGGGGAAGAAGACTTAAATGGAAGTGTGAAATTCCAGAATTGAATGTGGACCCCCCCCAGACCTGGGGAGGAATCCCCAAACTTGGGGGGGACCCCCAAAATTGGGGTTAAAGCCCCAGATCCCGGGGAGCTAAGCCCCAAATTAAGGGAAGGAACCTCAAACATGTGGTGAGAACCCCAACATTGGGGGAAAGAACCTTAATATTAGGGTGGCAGGCCAAGAAAGGATGGTGGGGGCCTCCAAAATTGTGGGGGGCTTGGAATTGGGGGGAATCCCCAAAATGGAGGGGGAACCCCAAAAGTGGGGGGGGGGGGGGGCGAAGCACCAAATTAGGGGAAGGAACCCCAAAATTGCGGGGAAGAACTCTGAAATGGAGAGCTGAAAACCCGAAATTGAGGGGAAACCCCCCAAAACGGCGGGAAAACCCTCCATAAACACGAAACCGGTAATGTAACAGAGCAAAAAATGGCGTCCTACGGCAAGGTGCGAGGCTCAATTTTCTGGGGAGTGCTGGGAAATGTAGTTCTTGGCCACCGGGTTTCCGGGAGTCCATATTGTTTTCCCAGAGCATGCCGGGAGATGTAGTTCTCGGACACTGGGCTTCCGGGAGGCCATGTTGGTTTCCCATCTTTGCTAGACTCCGGGTGCTCTGGCTTCACAGAGAAACCCCCAAACTGAAAAATGTACCTGCTAATATATTGGGCTCTAAATGTAGCCCTGGGTTAATTGAATAACAATCCCTGGGTAAGATTGAAGTGCAGGAGGGGTTGGCTACGGTTTTAAGAGCCGGTTTGCAGAAAAGGGATTTCCCGTTAAGAAATGGCATATACTGATTGTTCTCTTCCTTGCTCTGCCAAGACCTGAAGCACATCTTGGAAGCCAGGCAGAATCCGTGGAGCCAATGGAGTTCTCAAGCTCGACTTCAGCTTCTTCCCAGCTAGAAGAAGCAAGGACACGCCGGCTGAGTTCCACAGGCAACGCGCCCGTATCTGTAGACGAGGATTTAGAGATGCTACTTTGGGAACTCTCAGACGGCATACTGGAAGCCGAGCTCGACTTGGACCCAGGGAAGGATGAGGATGACCTCCTCCTTGAGCTTTCCAAGATGATTGATGATTGAACTGCATAGTCCTATGGTATATTAAAAAAAAAAAAAAAAAAAAAAAAAAAAAAAAAGAAAACAACTCTTCTTCTTGTTGGATACCCTGAGGTGATCCTTTTTCTAACTGAGGCTTTGCAATGAGACTTAAAGCACAGTTGGAACTGGTAGAAATTGGCAGGATCTGCACTCAGTTGTCCTAAGTTTTCCTGCTGGTCAGAGTTAAGGTCTTGTGCATGGTTCCGTAAGTATAGGTGGCTACCTTTGATATCAAGAGGACAAAACACTTGTTTCTTTTGGCACAGAAAGATGTCCATCGGCACGCTGTGGTGGCTGTGAATTGACGTAGTGATGGAGCGATGCTCTGAAGGCTTAAACGGAAAGCTTCTTCCTTCCGCCCCCCCTTGGCACAGCTCGATGTTGGGCACATTGTGAAGCCTGGGTGTTCTGATTTCTCGGACAGTTGATACCCAAATCCCGGAGTTACTATGTCAACTCTTGACTTTTATTTGTGTATGCCATTGTTTTGACTGTAATCTTTTCAGATGATGAAGCTGTAAGGGCGGGAGGGAGCAAAATAATTATTCTAGCGTTGTGGACCAAACATGCTGCCAGGAGTGGTGGTGGTGGGGTCAGCCCACCCGGCCTTACTTTCAATTATCAGGGATGATAAAATGGTGTGAAAAGCAGCAGCTCTGCGATACGGCTACGCTACCCCCACTCCCTTCTCTTGTGCTGTACCAAAGTTCCCCCAAGCTTTGGTTGGTGCTTTTTGCTGGTGACAGTAGGACTCCAGGGCGAGTAGTCGGGACTCTCCTGCAGTAACTGGGTCAATTAAGGGTTGGTTTAAGTGCCTCCTGGTTTTTAAAATTGCTCCCCTGAGCTGCTGGCTCTGCTGCCTGCTACAGCAAATGTTCGGGTGCCATCAGCGTCGCACTTGGGCGTGGGCACTGACCCTGCGGAGGAGAGCTGAGACTCGCGTGTATTGTGTACCCTGCCGCCAGTGATCGTTTTCCCCTAGCAGATCTATTTTGAATCATTTCCCTAAATTTTAGAGGAACTTTAGGCTCTTTGTGCTATGATTTGTGAAGCTGTAGGGGCCCTCAGGCATTTGCTGCTGGCAGAGGAAAACCGCTTGTCGAATTTGTTGTAAATACTTTCTGTTTGGACAACAACGCCTGTGTGTGTGTGTGTGTGTGTGTGTGTGTGTGTGCACGCGTGCTTTGACGACCCCCTGCGACGCCCCAGCTCCGCGAGGGAAGCTTTGAAGCGGCTCTGGGAAAACCTCTGCGGAAGAAACCGCTGCTAGTGACTTGCGGAAAAGGGACTCCACAATCAGTGAGATTGTAAAGTAGGTATGTTTATTCAGCGCTGGGCAGCACGGGAGGTCGTGGGCATGAAGATTGATGACTCTTCCTCGTCACCGCTAGTTGACCTCTTGTCTTTGCACAGACTCAGTTGCTCCTTGGCTCTTGTCCATCTGCAGGACCAGTTTCTCCCAGTTTCTTAAGACAGGCTCACTCTCTTATTAGGAGACTGACCTTGGTAAGGGGCCCAAGGCTTCTTGCTTTAGTTAATTGGCACAATGCACCATAGTTAGCAAAGACGCTAAGTAGCATCCTAGTTTAACGCTGTCAGCGCTCTATCTCTACTTGATAAGATTCTCCTAACTCCCTCTCTCACTGGAGCCCACGCAGCCCTCCGTCCTGCCGAAGGACTTCACGGGGACTTCTGCCGGCTCCGGGTGCCCGCACACAGACAGAAATGGCTTTGAGAGAAAACAATCAGGAGGAGGAGAGCTCAGAGACTGCGGCCGGCTTCGGCCACCTTCCCCTCGCTTTCCCTCTCCGTGTTCAAACCGAGCACTGTTCTGCCGTCAACCTTCGCTGCCTCTGCCCGCGGCGCTGGGCTTTCGCGTGTGCCATTGCTCCTCTACATATTTTATCCTTCCTTTTGTAAGGAATGGTCCAGCAATTCGTGTCACTAAGGGATTTGAAGGGTTACCATCGAGGCCCGGGTCTAGGTGATAAGAGAACAAAGGGGTTTTTAGGGAAAAGTGCTGACTACTGCAGGGGATGTTGCTAGAGTTTCTGAAATCCGGCGCAGAGGCTCCCAAACGAGGAGGAAGGGGGAGCTGAAGGACAATTGAAGGACAAAAGCCTGAGAGGAAGACAACCAGCATTCAGCCCGAGCAAGCCCCGAGAGACCACCAGAGACTGGTACGCAGGCGCCCCTGGGAGGGGTTTCGGATTCCGGAAACCAATTCTAATAACCCTGCCTCTTCTCGAAGTAGTAATGAATATGTATTAGCCTGGGAGCATCAAAACCAGCCGCCTTACGTAACAGGCGTGCGTCCTGGGGGAGCAGAGACTCCCGGCGCACCCAGCGCTGCTTGCTTGCCTCTATTCGTTTAATAAATTGTAAACTTTGATTGTAATCCTATTTGGATTTATAACAGCCATTTATAACACTTTTTATATTTGTATTTTATTTAAGGCTGTCTTGCCCCCCTCCCCCCCCAGCCTCGCTGCTCGCCAATAAAGCTGGCGCAGGGGCTAAGGGATTTGAAGGGCCTGCTTGTACACCTAAGGGATTTGAGGGCCTGCTTGTACACCTTTGGGGACTGCCTCTTTTGGGGGGGGGGGGGGGGGGGGGTGTTAGGAGCTGCTTGTATACTTTTTTAGGCATTCCTCTGAGAGGGGGTTGGGAGCTTCGTGTATACTGGGGGGGGAGGGCCTCCCTCGAGGTGGAAGCGGGGGGGGTTGGAGCGTTTCTACACTGTAGGGGCCTGCCTGTACACTTTTGGGGCCTGCCTTGGAGGGGTTGGGAACTGCTTGTACACCTTTGGGGCCTGCGTCTGCGCGGGGCGGGGGGGGTTGGGGGGTTGGAGCTGGTTTTAACCTTTCGGGCTTGCATCTGGAGGGGGTTGGGGCCTGCCTTTGGGGGGGTGGTTGTGAGCTGCTTGTATACTGTAGGGGCCTGCTTGTACACCTTTGGGGCCTGCGTCTGGGGGGGGGTGGGAGCTGCTTGTACACTGTTAGGGCCTGCCTTGGGGGAGGGGTTGGGGCATGTGCCTTGGGGGCATGGGGTTGGGAGCTGCTTCTACGCTGTAGGGGTCTGGGTCTTGGGGGGTTGGGGCTGTTTGTACACCTTTGGGGCGTGCCTCTGGGGAGGATGGGGAGTTGCTTGTACACCTTTGGGGCCTGTGTCTGGGGGGGGGGTTGGGGCCTGTGCCGGGGGGGTTGGGAGCTGCTTGTACGCTCTAGGGTCCTCTGGCAGGCTTTGGGGCCTCCCTTTGAGGGGGGCAGTTGGGAGCTGGTTGTACACCTTTGGGGCCTGAGTCTGGGGTGTGGGGGCTGGGGCTGAGGCCTGGGGCCTGGGGCATGCATCTGGGTGGTGGTGGTGGGGGGTCCAGTTCATGGGGGGGGTGGGTTGGGAGCTGCTTGTGGACAGTTGGGGTCTGCATCCGGGTGTGGCTGGGGCCTGCTTGTAGACTTCTGCAGCCTGTGTCTGGTGTTTGGGGGCTTTTCTGTAGTGTTTGGGGATCGCATTTTGGCTTTGGGATGTGTCTAGAGCTTCTGGGGCCTAGCTGTAGTGCTTGGGGCCTGCGTCTGGGGCTTTTCTGTAGCATTTTGGTAGCGTGTTTGTGATTTGGGGTCTGTATCCAGGGTTTTGCCTTTTTTGTAGTTTTCAGCTTTGTGTCTGTTTCTTTGTTGGTTGCCTGGGGTTTGGGGTTTGGATCATTAGTCAGTGTCATTAGCGTCGGGGGGTTGATATGAAGGGTTAGGGTTGTGGTTAGAGTTGTTAGGGTTAAAGAGAATAAGGATTTTAGGGTAAGGGGATCAAGGTTGTGGGAATAAAAATGTTTTTGCACAGAGTTACATCGTTTAGAGGGAAGGAAGGTGGTATTGATATATGCTTGCAGTGATAAGAAAGCTTAACAGACAACCTTGTAAAATGCAGACAACCAGAATCCTTAGAGCAATTGGGTGGAAATCACGGTGTAAGAAACATTACCACCTCAAAGAGGAAAACAGTCAAGAAAAAAATAAAATTGACTAGTAACAGGCCAGCAGCTGTGTATTTTCTGTGAAGCACTGGATAGATTGTGAACATGGATTACCCAGTCAATGGGGAAACTGGGGAGGGTCCTGGTCACCGAGAGGAAAAAAAAAATTATATAAACTGTGTTATGGAACTAGTAGGTGGCTTGTGGGACGCCTGCCATTGCAATCGTGAATAAAAATGCTACCTCACTGAGATACTTGCCTGAGCCTATGGTATTGGTTACAGAGTGTTTCTAATAAGGTGTTAGGGTTTTAAGGTTTCAGGGCTAAGGCACTAGGGTTGGGTTTCAGGGTTAGGGTTTCCAGGGTTTAGGGTTAGGATTTTAAGGTTGTTAGGGTTGGAGTTATAAGGGTTAGGGTTTGGGGGTTAGTGTGTTAAGGTTTTAAAGTATTTTGTGGTTTTAGTGTTGATAGGGTTTTTAGGGTTAGGGTCTTAGGGTTTTAGTTATGGTCAGGTATTTAGGGTTAGGGTTTTAAGGTCTTATTTTTTTTTTTTTAAGGTTAGGGTCTCCAGCGTTAGGGCTTTGAGAATCTTTACGTTTTGGGTTAGGGTTTAGAGGGTCTTAATTTTTAGGGTTAGGGCTTTTAGGCGTAGGTCTAGTGTGGTAAATTTTATCGGGTTAGGACTGTAAGGGTTTTTAGGGTTAGGGTTTCTAGGGTTTTTTGGGGTAGGGGTTAGGGTTAGATCCGTGGGAGCCGTAGTGTTAGGGGTCAGGGTTCTTAGGGGTAAGGCCCAATATTAGGGTGGAAGGCCAAACTAAGGGGGGAGCCCCCCCCAAAATTGAAGGGTCGAAGCCCCAATTTAGGGGAAGAAACGTCAAAATTGTGGGGTCCCCCAAAATTGGGCGGAAGAGCTCTTAATATTGGGGGAAACCCAAAAAAGGAGGGTGGGGGACTCTAAAATTGGGGGGACCCCCCAAATTGGTTGTGTCCCCCCCCAAATTGGTTGTGTCCCCCCCAAAATTGGTTGTGTCCCCCCCAATTAGGGGAGGAACCCCCAAAATTGGGTGGGCGAACCCCCATATTGGGGGGGCAGAACACTTAAATGGAAGTGTGAAATTCCAGAATTGAATGTGGACCCCCCAGAACAGTCTTCAGGGGTTTAGTGTGGTAAATTTTATCGGGTTAGGGCTGTAAGGGTTTTTAGGGTTAGGGTTTCTAGGGTTTGTTGGGGTAGGGGTTAGGGTTAGATCCGTGGTTGCCATAGCGTTAGGGGTCAAGGTTCTTAGGGGTTAGGCCTAATATTAGGGCGGAAGGCCAAAATAAGAGGGTGGGAGCCCCCCCCAAAATTGAAGGGTTGAAGCCCCAAGTTAGGGGAAGGAACGTCAAAATTGTGGGGTCCCCCAAAATTGGGCGGAAGAACTTTTAATATTAGGGGGGAACCCAAAAAAGGAGGGTGGGGGACTCTAAAATCGGTTGTGTCCCCCCCAAATTAGGGGAGGAACCCCCAAAATTGGGTGGGCGAACCCCCAAATTGGGGGGAAGAAGACTTAAATGGAAGTGTGAAATTCCAGAATTGGATGTGGACCCCCCAGAACAGTCTTCAGGGGTTTAGTGTGGTAAATTTTATCGGGTTAGGGCTGTAAGGGTTTTTAGGGTTAGGGTTTCTAGGGTTTGTTGGGGTAGGGGTTAGGGTTAGATCCGTGGTTGCCATAGGCTTAGGGGTCAAGGTTCTTAGGGGTTAGGCCTAATATTAGGGCGGAAGGCCAAAATAAGAGGGGAGGAGCCCACCCAAAATTGAAGGGTTGAAGCCCAAAGTTAGGGGAAGGAACGTCAAAATTGTGGGGTCCCCCAAAATTGAGCGGAAGAGCTCTTAATATTGGGGGAAACCCAAAAAAGGAGGGTGGGGGACTCTAAAATTGGTTGTGTCCCCCCCAAAATTGGTTGTGTCCCCCCCAAAATTGGTTGTGTCCCCCCCAATTAGGGGAGGAACCCCCAAAATTGGGTGGGCGAACCCCCATATTGGGGGGGAAGAACACTTAAATGGAAGTGTGAAATTCCAGAATTGAATGTGGACCCCCCAGAACAGTCTTCAGGGGTTTAGTGTGGTAAATTTTATCGGGTTAGGGCTGCAAGGGTTTTTAGGGTTAGGGTTTCTAGGGTTTGTTGGGGTAGGGGTTAGGGTTAGATCCGTGGTTGCCATAGGCTTAGGGGTCAAGGTTCTTAGGGGTTAGGCCTAATATTAGGGCGGAAGGCCAAAATAAGAGGGGGGGAGCCCCCCCCAAAATCGAAGGGTTGAAGCCCAAAGTTAGGGGAAGGAACGGCCAAATTGTGGGGTCCCCCAAAATTGGGCGGAAGAACTCTTTAATATTAGGGGGGAACCCAAAAAAGGAGGGTGGGGGACTCTACAATTGGGGGGGACCCCCAAAATTGGTCGGGTCCCCCCAAATTAGGGGAGGAACCCCCAAAATTGGGTGGGTGAACCCCCAAATTGGGGGGAAGAAGACTTAAATGGAAGTGTGAAATTCCAGAATTGAATGTGGACCCCCCCCAGACCTGGGGAGGAATCCCCAAACTTGGGGGGGACCCCCAAAATTGGGGTTAAAGCCCCAGATCCCGGGGAGCTAAGCCCCAAATTAAGGGAAGGAACCTCAAACATGTGGTGAGAACCCCAACATTGGGGGAAAGAACCTTAATATTAGGGTGGCAGGCCAAGAAAGGATGGTGGGGGCCTCCAAAATTGTGGGGGGCTTGGAATTGGGGGGAATCCCCAAAATGGAGGGGGAACCCCAAAAGTGGGGGGGGGGGGGGGCGAAGCACCAAATTAGGGGAAGGAACCCCAAAATTGCGGGGAAGAACTCTGAAATGGAGAGCTGAAAACCCGAAATTGAGGGGAAACCCCCCAAAACGGCGGGAAAACCCTCCATAAACACGAAACCGGTAATGTAACAGAGCAAAAAATGGCGTCCTACGGCAAGGTGCGAGGCTCAATTTTCTGGGGAGTGCTGGGAAATGTAGTTCTTGGCCACCGGGTTTCCGGGAGTCCATATTGTTTTCCCAGAGCATGCCGGGAGATGTAGTTCTCGGACACTGGGCTTCCGGGAGGCCATGTTGGTTTCCCATCTTTGCTAGACTCCGGGTGCTCTGGCTTCACAGAGAAACCCCCAAACTGAAAAATGTACCTGCTAATATATTGGGCTCTAAATGTAGCCCTGGGTTAATTGAATAACAATCCCTGGGTAAGATTGAAGTGCAGGAGGGGTTGGCTACGGTTTTAAGAGCCGGTTTGCAGAAAAGGGATTTCCCGTTAAGAAATGGCATATACTGATTGTTCTCTTCCTTGCTCTGCCAAGACCTGAAGCACATCTTGGAAGCCAGGCAGAATCCGTGGAGCCAATGGAGTTCTCAAGCTCGACTTCAGCTTCTTCCCAGCTAGAAGAAGCAAGGACACGCCGGCTGAGTTCCACAGGCAACGCGCCCGTATCTGTAGACGAGGATTTAGAGATGCTACTTTGGGAACTCTCAGACGGCATACTGGAAGCCGAGCTCGACTTGGACCCAGGGAAGGATGAGGATGACCTCCTCCTTGAGCTTTCCAAGATGATTGATGATTGAACTGCATAGTCCTATGGTATATTAAAAAAAAAAAAAAAAAAAAAAAAAAAAAAAAAAAGAAAACAACTCTTCTTCTTGTTGGATACCCTGAGGTGATCCTTTTTCTAACTGAGGCTTTGCAATGAGACTTAAAGCACAGTTGGAACTGGTAGAAATTGGCAGGATCTGCACTCAGTTGTCCTAAGTTTTCCTGCTGGTCAGAGTTAAGGTCTTGTGCATGGTTCCGTAAGTATAGGTGGCTACCTTTGATATCAAGAGGACAAAACACTTGTTTCTTTTGGCACAGAAAGATGTCCATCGGCACGCTGTGGTGGCTGTGAATTGACGTAGTGATGGAGCGATGCTCTGAAGGCTTAAACGGAAAGCTTCTTCCTTCCGCCCCCCCTTGGCACAGCTCGATGTTGGGCACATTGTGAAGCCTGGGTGTTCTGATTTCTCGGACAGTTGATACCCAAATCCCGGAGTTACTATGTCAACTCTTGACTTTTATTTGTGTATGCCATTGTTTTGACTGTAATCTTTTCAGATGATGAAGCTGTAAGGGCGGGAGGGAGCAAAATAATTATTCTAGCGTTGTGGACCAAACATGCTGCCAGGAGTGGTGGTGGTGGGGTCAGCCCACCCGGCCTTACTTTCAATTATCAGGGATGATAAAATGGTGTGAAAAGCAGCAGCTCTGCGATACGGCTACGCTACCCCCACTCCCTTCTCTTGTGCTGTACCAAAGTTCCCCCAAGCTTTGGTTGGTGCTTTTTGCTGGTGACAGTAGGACTCCAGGGCGAGTAGTCGGGACTCTCCTGCAGTAACTGGGTCAATTAAGGGTTGGTTTAAGTGCCTCCTGGTTTTTAAAATTGCTCCCCTGAGCTGCTGGCTCTGCTGCCTGCTACAGCAAATGTTCGGGTGCCATCAGCGTCGCACTTGGGCGTGGGCACTGACCCTGCGGAGGAGAGCTGAGACTCGCGTGTATTGTGTACCCTGCCGCCAGTGATCGTTTTCCCCTAGCAGATCTATTTTGAATCATTTCCCTAAATTTTAGAGGAACTTTAGGCTCTTTGTGCTATGATTTGTGAAGCTGTAGGGGCCCTCAGGCATTTGCTGCTGGCAGAGGAAAACCGCTTGTCGAATTTGTTGTAAATACTTTCTGTTTGGACAACAACGCCTGTGTGTGTGTGTGTGTGTGTGTGTGTGTGTGTGTGCACGCGTGCTTTGACGACCCCCTGCGACGCCCCAGCTCCGCGAGGGAAGCTTTGAAGCGGCTCTGGGAAAACCTCTGCGGAAGAAACCGCTGCTAGTGACTTGCGGAAAAGGGACTCCACAATCAGTGAGATTGTAAAGTAGGTATGTTTATTCAGCGCTGGGCAGCACGGGAGGTCGTGGGCATGAAGATTGATGACTCTTCCTCGTCACCGCTAGTTGACCTCTTGTCTTTGCACAGACTCAGTTGCTCCTTGGCTCTTGTCCATCTGCAGGACCAGTTTCTCCCAGTTTCTTAAGACAGGCTCACTCTCTTATTAGGAGACTGACCTTGGTAAGGGGCCCAAGGCTTCTTGCTTTAGTTAATTGGCACAATGCACCATAGTTAGCAAAGACGCTAAGTAGCATCCTAGTTTAACGCTGTCAGCGCTCTATCTCTACTTGATAAGATTCTCCTAACTCCCTCTCTCACTGGAGCCCACGCAGCCCTCCGTCCTGCCGAAGGACTTCACGGGGACTTCTGCCGGCTCCGGGTGCCCGCACACAGACAGAAATGGCTTTGAGAGAAAACAATCAGGAGGAGGAGAGCTCAGAGACTGCGGCCGGCTTCGGCCACCTTCCCCTCGCTTTCCCTCTCCGTGTTCAAACCGAGCACTGTTCTGCCGTCAACCTTCGCTGCCTCTGCCCGCGGCGCTGGGCTTTCGCGTGTGCCATTGCTCCTCTACATATTTTATCCTTCCTTTTGTAAGGAATGGTCCAGCAATTCGTGTCACTAAGGGATTTGAAGGGTTACCATCGAGGCCCGGGTCTAGGTGATAAGAGAACAAAGGGGTTTTTAGGGAAAAGTGCTGACTACTGCAGGGGATGTTGCTAGAGTTTCTGAAATCCGGCGCAGAGGCTCCCAAACGAGGAGGAAGGGGGAGCTGAAGGACAATTGAAGGACAAAAGCCTGAGAGGAAGACAACCAGCATTCAGCCCGAGCAAGCCCCGAGAGACCACCAGAGACTGGTACGCAGGCGCCCCTGGGAGGGGTTTCGGATTCCGGAAACCAATTCTAATAACCCTGCCTCTTCTCGAAGTAGTAATGAATATGTATTAGCCTGGGAGCATCAAAACCAGCCGCCTTACGTAACAGGCGTGCGTCCTGGGGGAGCAGAGACTCCCGGCGCACCCAGCGCTGCTTGCTTGCCTCTATTCGTTTAATAAATTGTAAACTTTGATTGTAATCCTATTTGGATTTATAACAGCCATTTATAACACTTTTTATATTTGTATTTTATTTAAGGCTGTCTTGCCCCCCTCCCCCCCCAGCCTCGCTGCTCGCCAATAAAGCTGGCGCAGGGGCTAAGGGATTTGAAGGGCCTGCTTGTACACCTAAGGGATTTGAGGGCCTGCTTGTACACCTTTGGGGACTGCCTCTTTTGGGGGGGGGGGGGGGGGGGGTGTTAGGAGCTGCTTGTATACTTTTTTAGGCATTCCTCTGAGAGGGGGTTGGGAGCTTCGTGTATACTGGGGGGGGAGGGCCTCCCTCGAGGTGGAAGCGGGGGGGGTTGGAGCGTTTCTACACTGTAGGGGCCTGCCTGTACACTTTTGGGGCCTGCCTTGGAGGGGTTGGGAACTGCTTGTACACCTTTGGGGCCTGCGTCTGCGCGGGGCGGGGGGGGTTGGGGGGTTGGAGCTGGTTTTAACCTTTCGGGCTTGCATCTGGAGGGGGTTGGGGCCTGCCTTTGGGGGGGTGGTTGTGAGCTGCTTGTATACTGTAGGGGCCTGCTTGTACACCTTTGGGGCCTGCGTCTGGGGGGGGGTGGGAGCTGCTTGTACACTGTTAGGGCCTGCCTTGGGGGAGGGGTTGGGGCATGTGCCTTGGGGGCATGGGGTTGGGAGCTGCTTCTACGCTGTAGGGGTCTGGGTCTTGGGGGGTTGGGGCTGTTTGTACACCTTTGGGGCGTGCCTCTGGGGAGGATGGGGAGTTGCTTGTACACCTTTGGGGCCTGTGTCCGGGGGGGGGTTGGGGCCTGTGCCGGGGGGGTTGGGAGCTGCTTGTACGCTCTAGGGTCCTCTGGCAGGCTTTGGGGCCTCCCTTTGAGGGGGGCAGTTGGGAGCTGGTTGTACACCTTTGGGGCCTGAGTCTGGGGTGTGGGGGCTGGGGCTGAGGCCTGGGGCCTGGGGCATGCATCTGGGTGGTGGTGGTGGGGGGTCCAGTTCATGGGGGGGGTGGGTTGGGAGCTGCTTGTGGACAGTTGGGGTCTGCATCCGGGTGTGGCTGGGGCCTGCTTGTAGACTTCTGCAGCCTGTGTCTGGTGTTTGGGGGCTTTTCTGTAGTGTTTGGGGATCGCATTTTGGCTTTGGGATGTGTCTAGAGCTTCTGGGGCCTAGCTGTAGTGCTTGGGGCCTGCGTCTGGGGCTTTTCTGTAGCATTTTGGTAGCGTGTTTGTGATTTGGGGTCTGTATCCAGGGTTTTGCCTTTTTTGTAGTTTTCAGCTTTGTGTCTGTTTCTTTGTTGGTTGCCTGGGGTTTGGGGTTTGGATCATTAGTCAGTGTCATTAGCGTCGGGGGGTTGATATGAAGGGTTAGGGTTGTGGTTAGAGTTGTTAGGGTTAAAGAGAATAAGGATTTTAGGGTAAGGGGATCAAGGTTGTGGGAATAAAAATGTTTTTGCACAGAGTTACATCGTTTAGAGGGAAGGAAGGTGGTATTGATATATGCTTGCAGTGATAAGAAAGCTTAACAGACAACCTTGTAAAATGCAGACAACCAGAATCCTTAGAGCAATTGGGTGGAAATCACGGTGTAAGAAACATTACCACCTCAAAGAGGAAAACAGTCAAGAAAAAAATAAAATTGACTAGTAACAGGCCAGCAGCTGTGTATTTTCTGTGAAGCACTGGATAGATTGTGAACATGGATTACCCAGTCAATGGGGAAACTGGGGAGGGTCCTGGTCACCGAGAGGAAAAAAAAAATTATATAAACTGTGTTATGGAACTAGTAGGTGGCTTGTGGGACGCCTGCCATTGCAATCGTGAATAAAAATGCTACCTCACTGAGATACTTGCCTGAGCCTATGGTATTGGTTACAGAGTGTTTCTAATAAGGTGTTAGGGTTTTAAGGTTTCAGGGCTAAGGCACTAGGGTTGGGTTTCAGGGTTAGGGTTTCCAGGGTTTAGGGTTAGGATTTTAAGGTTGTTAGGGTTGGAGTTATAAGGGTTAGGGTTTGGGGGTTAGTGTGTTAAGGTTTTAAAGTATTTTGTGGTTTTAGTGTTGATAGGGTTTTTAGGGTTAGGGTCTTAGGGTTTTAGTTATGGTCAGGTATTTAGGGTTAGGGTTTTAAGGTCTTATTTTTTTTTTTTAAGGTTAGGGTCTCCAGCGTTAGGGCTTTGAGAATCTTTACGTTTTGGGTTAGGGTTTAGAGGGTCTTAATTTTTAGGGTTAGGGCTTTTAGGCGTAGGTCTAGTGTGGTAAATTTTATCGGGTTAGGACTGTAAGGGTTTTTAGGGTTAGGGTTTCTAGGGTTTTTTGGGGTAGGGGTTAGGGTTAGATCCGTGGGAGCCGTAGTGTTAGGGGTCAGGGTTCTTAGGGGTAAGGCCCAATATTAGGGTGGAAGGCCAAACTAAGGGGGGAGCCCCCCCCAAAATTGAAGGGTCGAAGCCCCAATTTAGGGGAAGAAACGTCAAAATTGTGGGGTCCCCCAAAATTGGGCGGAAGAGCTCTTAATATTGGGGGAAACCCAAAAAAGGAGGGTGGGGGACTCTAAAATTGGGGGGACCCCCCAAATTGGTTGTGTCCCCCCCCAAATTGGTTGTGTCCCCCCCAAATTGGTTGTGTCCCCCCCAATTAGGGGAGGAACCCCCAAAATTGGGTGGGCGAACCCCCATATTGGGGGGGCAGAACACTTAAATGGAAGTGTGAAATTCCAGAATTGAATGTGGACCCCCCAGAACAGTCTTCAGGGGTTTAGTGTGGTAAATTTTATCGGGTTAGGGCTGTAAGGGTTTTTAGGGTTAGGGTTTCTAGGGTTTGTTGGGGTAGGGGTTAGGGTTAGATCCGTGGTTGCCATAGCGTTAGGGGTCAAGGTTCTTAGGGGTTAGGCCTAATATTAGGGCGGAAGGCCAAAATAAGAGGGTGGGAGCCCCCCCCAAAATTGAAGGGTTGAAGCCCCAAGTTAGGGGAAGGAACGTCAAAATTGTGGGGTCCCCCAAAATTGGGCGGAAGAACTTTTAATATTAGGGGGGAACCCAAAAAAGGAGGGTGGGGGACTCTAAAATCGGTTGTGTCCCCCCCAAATTAGGGGAGGAACCCCCAAAATTGGGTGGGCGAACCCCCAAATTGGGGGGAAGAAGACTTAAATGGAAGTGTGAAATTCCAGAATTGGATGTGGACCCCCCAGAACAGTCTTCAGGGGTTTAGTGTGGTAAATTTTATCGGGTTAGGGCTGTAAGGGTTTTTAGGGTTAGGGTTTCTAGGGTTTGTTGGGGTAGGGGTTAGGGTTAGATCCGTGGTTGCCATAGGCTTAGGGGTCAAGGTTCTTAGGGGTTAGGCCTAATATTAGGGCGGAAGGCCAAAATAAGAGGGGAGGAGCCCACCCAAAATTGAAGGGTTGAAGCCCAAAGTTAGGGGAAGGAACGTCAAAATTGTGGGGTCCCCCAAAATTGAGCGGAAGAGCTCTTAATATTGGGGGAAACCCAAAAAAGGAGGGTGGGGGACTCTAAAATTGGTTGTGTCCCCCCCAAAATTGGTTGTGTCCCCCCCAAAATTGGTTGTGTCCCCCCCAATTAGGGGAGGAACCCCCAAAATTGGGTGGGCGAACCCCCATATTGGGGGGGAAGAACACTTAAATGGAAGTGTGAAATTCCAGAATTGAATGTGGACCCCCCAGAACAGTCTTCAGGGGTTTAGTGTGGTAAATTTTATCGGGTTAGGGCTGCAAGGGTTTTTAGGGTTAGGGTTTCTAGGGTTTGTTGGGGTAGGGGTTAGGGTTAGATCCGTGGTTGCCATAGGCTTAGGGGTCAAGGTTCTTAGGGGTTAGGCCTAATATTAGGGCGGAAGGCCAAAATAAGAGGGGGGGAGCCCCCCCCAAAATCGAAGGGTTGAAGCCCAAAGTTAGGGGAAGGAACGGCCAAATTGTGGGGTCCCCCAAAATTGGGCGGAAGAACTCTTTAATATTAGGGGGGAACCCAAAAAAGGAGGGTGGGGGACTCTACAATTGGGGGGGACCCCCAAAATTGGTCGGGTCCCCCCAAATTAGGGGAGGAACCCCCAAAATTGGGTGGGTGAACCCCCAAATTGGGGGGAAGAAGACTTAAATGGAAGTGTGAAATTCCAGAATTGAATGTGGACCCCCCCCAGACCTGGGGAGGAATCCCCAAACTTGGGGGGGACCCCCAAAATTGGGGTTAAAGCCCCAGATCCCGGGGAGCTAAGCCCCAAATTAAGGGAAGGAACCTCAAACATGTGGTGAGAACCCCAACATTGGGGGAAAGAACCTTAATATTAGGGTGGCAGGCCAAGAAAGGATGGTGGGGGCCTCCAAAATTGTGGGGGGCTTGGAATTGGGGGGAATCCCCAAAATGGAGGGGGAACCCCAAAAGTGGGGGGGGGGGGGGGCGAAGCACCAAATTAGGGGAAGGAACCCCAAAATTGCGGGGAAGAACTCTGAAATGGAGAGCTGAAAACCCGAAATTGAGGGGAAACCCCCCAAAACGGCGGGAAAACCCTCCATAAACACGAAACCGGTAATGTAACAGAGCAAAAAATGGCGTCCTACGGCAAGGTGCGAGGCTCAATTTTCTGGGGAGTGCTGGGAAATGTAGTTCTTGGCCACCGGGTTTCCGGGAGTCCATATTGTTTTCCCAGAGCATGCCGGGAGATGTAGTTCTCGGACACTGGGCTTCCGGGAGGCCATGTTGGTTTCCCATCTTTGCTAGACTCCGGGTGCTCTGGCTTCACAGAGAAACCCCCAAACTGAAAAATGTACCTGCTAATATATTGGGCTCTAAATGTAGCCCTGGGTTAATTGAATAACAATCCCTGGGTAAGATTGAAGTGCAGGAGGGGTTGGCTACGGTTTTAAGAGCCGGTTTGCAGAAAAGGGATTTCCCGTTAAGAAATGGCATATACTGATTGTTCTCTTCCTTGCTCTGCCAAGACCTGAAGCACATCTTGGAAGCCAGGCAGAATCCGTGGAGCCAATGGAGTTCTCAAGCTCGACTTCAGCTTCTTCCCAGCTAGAAGAAGCAAGGACACGCCGGCTGAGTTCCACAGGCAACGCGCCCGTATCTGTAGACGAGGATTTAGAGATGCTACTTTGGGAACTCTCAGACGGCATACTGGAAGCCGAGCTCGACTTGGACCCAGGGAAGGATGAGGATGACCTCCTCCTTGAGCTTTCCAAGATGATTGATGATTGAACTGCATAGTCCTATGGTATATTAAAAAAAAAAAAAAAAAAAAAAAAAAAAAAAAAAAAAAAAGAAAACAACTCTTCTTCTTGTTGGATACCCTGAGGTGATCCTTTTTCTAACTGAGGCTTTGCAATGAGACTTAAAGCACAGTTGGAACTGGTAGAAATTGGCAGGATCTGCACTCAGTTGTCCTAAGTTTTCCTGCTGGTCAGAGTTAAGGTCTTGTGCATGGTTCCGTAAGTATAGGTGGCTACCTTTGATATCAAGAGGACAAAACACTTGTTTCTTTTGGCACAGAAAGATGTCCATCGGCACGCTGTGGTGGCTGTGAATTGACGTAGTGATGGAGCGATGCTCTGAAGGCTTAAACGGAAAGCTTCTTCCTTCCGCCCCCCCTTGGCACAGCTCGATGTTGGGCACATTGTGAAGCCTGGGTGTTCTGATTTCTCGGACAGTTGATACCCAAATCCCGGAGTTACTATGTCAACTCTTGACTTTTATTTGTGTATGCCATTGTTTTGACTGTAATCTTTTCAGATGATGAAGCTGTAAGGGCGGGAGGGAGCAAAATAATTATTCTAGCGTTGTGGACCAAACATGCTGCCAGGAGTGGTGGTGGTGGGGTCAGCCCACCCGGCCTTACTTTCAATTATCAGGGATGATAAAATGGTGTGAAAAGCAGCAGCTCTGCGATACGGCTACGCTACCCCCACTCCCTTCTCTTGTGCTGTACCAAAGTTCCCCCAAGCTTTGGTTGGTGCTTTTTGCTGGTGACAGTAGGACTCCAGGGCGAGTAGTCGGGACTCTCCTGCAGTAACTGGGTCAATTAAGGGTTGGTTTAAGTGCCTCCTGGTTTTTAAAATTGCTCCCCTGAGCTGCTGGCTCTGCTGCCTGCTACAGCAAATGTTCGGGTGCCATCAGCGTCGCACTTGGGCGTGGGCACTGACCCTGCGGAGGAGAGCTGAGACTCGCGTGTATTGTGTACCCTGCCGCCAGTGATCGTTTTCCCCTAGCAGATCTATTTTGAATCATTTCCCTAAATTTTAGAGGAACTTTAGGCTCTTTGTGCTATGATTTGTGAAGCTGTAGGGGCCCTCAGGCATTTGCTGCTGGCAGAGGAAAACCGCTTGTCGAATTTGTTGTAAATACTTTCTGTTTGGACAACAACGCCTGTGTGTGTGTGTGTGTGTGTGTGTGTGTGTGCACGCGTGCTTTGACGACCCCCTGCGACGCCCCAGCTCCGCGAGGGAAGCTTTGAAGCGGCTCTGGGAAAACCTCTGCGGAAGAAACCGCTGCTAGTGACTTGCGGAAAAGGGACTCCACAATCAGTGAGATTGTAAAGTAGGTATGTTTATTCAGCGCTGGGCAGCACGGGAGGTCGTGGGCATGAAGATTGATGACTCTTCCTCGTCACCGCTAGTTGACCTCTTGTCTTTGCACAGACTCAGTTGCTCCTTGGCTCTTGTCCATCTGCAGGACCAGTTTCTCCCAGTTTCTTAAGACAGGCTCACTCTCTTATTAGGAGACTGACCTTGGTAAGGGGCCCAAGGCTTCTTGCTTTAGTTAATTGGCACAATGCACCATAGTTAGCAAAGACGCTAAGTAGCATCCTAGTTTAACGCTGTCAGCGCTCTATCTCTACTTGATAAGATTCTCCTAACTCCCTCTCTCACTGGAGCCCACGCAGCCCTCCGTCCTGCCGAAGGACTTCACGGGGACTTCTGCCGGCTCCGGGTGCCCGCACACAGACAGAAATGGCTTTGAGAGAAAACAATCAGGAGGAGGAGAGCTCAGAGACTGCGGCCGGCTTCGGCCACCTTCCCCTCGCTTTCCCTCTCCGTGTTCAAACCGAGCACTGTTCTGCCGTCAACCTTCGCTGCCTCTGCCCGCGGCGCTGGGCTTTCGCGTGTGCCATTGCTCCTCTACATATTTTATCCTTCCTTTTGTAAGGAATGGTCCAGCAATTCGTGTCACTAAGGGATTTGAAGGGTTACCATCGAGGCCCGGGTCTAGGTGATAAGAGAACAAAGGGGTTTTTAGGGAAAAGTGCTGACTACTGCAGGGGATGTTGCTAGAGTTTCTGAAATCCGGCGCAGAGGCTCCCAAACGAGGAGGAAGGGGGAGCTGAAGGACAATTGAAGGACAAAAGCCTGAGAGGAAGACAACCAGCATTCAGCCCGAGCAAGCCCCGAGAGACCACCAGAGACTGGTACGCAGGCGCCCCTGGGAGGGGTTTCAGATTCCGGAAACCAATTCTAATAACCCTGCCTCTTCTCGAAGTAGTAATGAATATGTATTAGCCTGGGAGCATCAAAACCAGCCGCCTTACGTAACAGGCGTGCGTCCTGGGGGAGCAGAGACTCCCGGCGCACCCAGCGCTGCTTGCTTGCCTCTATTCGTTTAATAAATTGTAAACTTTGATTGTAATCCTATTTGGATTTATAACAGCCATTTATAACACTTTTTATATTTGTATTTTATTTAAGGCTGTCTTGCCCCCCTCCCCCCCCAGCCTCGCTGCTCGCCAATAAAGCTGGCGCAGGGACTAAGGGATTTGAAGGGCCTGCTTGTACACCTAAGGGATTTGAGGGCCTGCTTGTACACCTTTGGGGACTGCCTCTTTTGGGGGGGGGGTGGGGGGGTGTTAGGAGCTGCTTGTATACTTTTTTAGGCATTCCTCTGAGAGGGGGTTGGGAGCTTCGTGTATACTGGGGGGGGAGGGCCTCCCTCGAGGTGGAAGCGGGGGGGGGTTGGAGCGTTTCTACACTGTAGGGGCCTGCCTGTACACTTTTGGGGCCTGCCTTGGAGGGGTTGGGAACTGCTTGTACACCTTTGGGGCCTGCGTCTGCGCGGGGCGGGGGGGGGGGGGGTTGGAGCTGGTTTTAACCTTTCAGGCTTGCATCTGGAGGGGGTTGGGGCCTGCCTTTGGGGGGGTGGTTGTGAGCTGCTTGTATACTGTAGGGGCCTGCTTGTACACCTTTGGGGCATGCGTCTGGGGGGGGGTGGGAGCTGCTTGTACACTGTTAGGGCCTGCCTTGGGGGAGGGGTTGAGGCATGTGCCTTGGGGGCATGGGGTTGGGAGCTGCTTCTACGCTGTAGGGGTCTGGGTCTTGGGGGGTTGGGGCTGTTTGTACACCTTTGGGGCGTGCCTCTGGGGAGGATGGGGAGTTGCTTGTACACCTTTGGGGCCTGTGTCCGGGGGGGGGGTTGGGGCCTGTGCCGGGGGGGTTGGGAGCTGCTTGTACGCTCTAGGGTCCTCTGGCAGGCTTTGGGGCCTCCCTTTGAGGGGGGCAGTTGGGAGCTGGTTGTACACCTTTGGGGCCTGAGTCTGGGGTGTGGGGGCTGGGGCTGAGGCCTGGGGCCTGGGGCATGCATCTGGGTGGTGGTGGTGGGGGGTCCAGTTCATGGGGGGGGTGGGTTGGTAGCTGCTTGTGGACAGTTGGGGTCTGCATCCGGGTGTGGCTGGGGCCTGCTTGTAGACTTCTGCAGCCTGTGTCTGGTGTTTGGGGGCTTTTCTGTAGTGTTTGGGGATCGCATTTTGGCTTTGGGATGTGTCTAGAGCTTCTGGGGCCCAGCTGTAGTGCTTGGGGCCTGCGTCTGGGGCTTTTCTGTAGCATTTTGGTAGCGTGTTTGTGATTTGGGGTCTGTATCCAGGGTTTTGCCTTTTTTGTAGTTTTCAGCTTTGTGTCTGTTTCTTTGTTGGTTGCCTGGGGTTTGGGGTTTGGATCATTAGTCAGTGTCATTAGCATCGGGGGGTTGATATGAAGGGTTAGGGTTGTGGTTAGAGTTGTTAGGGTTAAAGAGAATAAGGATTTTAGGGTAAGGGGATCGAGGTTGTGGGAATAAAAATGTTTTTGCACAGAGTTACATCGTTTAGAGGGAAGGAAGGTGGTATTGATATATGCTTGCAGTGATAAGAAAGCTTAACAGACAACCTTGTAAAATGCAGACAACCAGAATCCTTAGAGCAATTGGGTGGAAATCACGGTGTAAGAAACATTACCACCTCAAAGAGGAAAACAGTCAAGAAAAAAATAAAATTGACTAGTAACAGGCCAGCAGCTGTGTATTTTCTGTGAAGCACTGGATAGATTGTGAACATGGATTACCCAGTCAATGGGGAAACTGGGGAGGGTCCTGGTCACCGAGAGGAAAAAAAAAATTATATAAACTGTGTTATGGAACTAGTAGGTGGCTTGTGGGACGCCTGCCATTGCAATCGTGAATAAAAATGCTACCTCACTGAGATACTTGCCTGAGCCTATGGTATTGGTTACAGAGTGTTTCTAATAAGGTGTTAGGGTTTTAAGGTTTCAGGGCTAAGGCACTAGGGTTGGGTTTCAGGGTTAGGGTTTCCAGGGTTTAGGGTTAGGATTTTAAGGTTGTTAGGGTTGGAGTTATAAGGGTTAGGGTTTGGGGGTTAGTGTGTTAAGGTTTTAAAGTATTTTGTGGTTTTAGTGTTGATAGGGTTTTTAGGGTTAGGGTCTTAGGGTTTTAGTTATGGTCAGGTATTTAGGGTTAGGGTTTTAAGGTCTTTTTTTTTTTTTTTTAAGGTTAGGGTCTCCAGCGTTAGGGCTTTGAGAATCTTTACGTTTTGGGTTAGGGTTTAGAGGGTCCTAATTTTTAGGGTTAGGGCTTTTAGGCGTAGGTCTAGTGTGGTAAATTTTATCGGGTTAGGACTGTAAGGGTTTTTAGGGTTAGGGTTTCTAGGGTTTTTTGGGGTAGGGGTTAGGGTTAGATCCGTGGGAGCCGTAGTGTTAGGGGTCAGGGTTCTTAGGGGTAAGGCCCAATATTAGGGTGGAAGGCCAAACTAAGGGGGGAGCCCCCCCCAAAATTGAAGGGTCGAAGCCCCAATTTAGGGGAAGAAACGTCAAAATTGTGGGGTCCCCCAAAATTGGGCGGAAGAGCTCTTAATATTGGGGGAAACCCAAAAAAGGAGGGTAGGGGACTCTAAAATTGGGGGGACCCCCCCAAATTGGTTGTGTCCCCCCCCAAATTGGTTGTGTCCCCCCCCAAATTGGTTGTGTCCCCCCCAATTAGGGGAGGAACCCCCAAAATTGGGTGGGCGAACCCCCATATTGGGGGGGCAGAACACTTAAATGGAAGTGTGAAATTCCAGAATTGAATGTGGACCCCCCAGAACAGTCTTCAGGGGTTTAGTGTGGTAAATTTTATCGGGTTAGGGCTGTAAGGGTTTTTAGGGTTAGGGTTTCTAGGGTTTGTTGGGGTAGGGGTTAGGGTTAGATCCGTGGTTGCCATAGCGTTAGGGGTCAAGGTTCTTAGGGGTTAGGCCTAATATTAGGGCGGAAGGCCAAAATAAGAGGGTGGGAGCCCCCCCCAAAATGGAAGGGTTGAAGCCCCAAGTTAGGGGAAGGAACGTCAAAATTGTGGGGTCCCCCAAAATTGGGCGGAAGAACTTTTAATATTAGGGGGGAACCCAAAAAAGGAGGGTGGGGGACTCTAAAATCGGTTGTGTCCCCCCCAAATTAGGGGAGGAACCCCCAAAATTGGGTGGGCGAACCCCCAAATTGGGGGGAAGAAGACTTAAATGGAAGTGTGAAATTCCAGAATTGGATGTGGACCCCCCAGAACAGTCTTCAGGGGTTTAGTGTGGTAAATTTTATCGGGTTAGGGCTGTAAGGGTTTTTAGGGTTAGGGTTTCTAGGGTTTGTTGGGGTAGGGGTTAGGGTTAGATCCGTGGTTGCCATAGGCTTAGGGGTCAAGGTTCTTAGGGGTTAGGCCTAATATTAGGGCGGAAGGCCAAAATAAGAGGGGAGGAGCCCACCCAAAATTGAAGGGTTGAAGCCCAAAGTTAGGGGAAGGAACGTCAAAATTGTGGGGTCCCCCAAAATTGAGCGGAAGAGCTCTTAATATTGGGGGAAACCCAAAAAAGGAGGGTGGGGGACTCTAAAATTGGTTGTGTCCCCCCCAAAATTGGTTGTGTCCCCCCCAAAATTGGTTGTGTCCCCCCCAATTAGGGGAGGAACCCCCAAAATTGGGTGGGCGAACCCCCATATTGGGGGGGAAGAACACTTAAATGGAAGTGTGAAATTCCAGAATTGAATGTGGACCCCCCAGAACAGTCTTCAGGGGTTTAGTGTGGTAAATTTTATCGGGTTAGGGCTGTAAGGGTTTTTAGGGTTAGGGTTTCTAGGGTTTGTTGGGGTAGGGGTTAGGGTTAGATCCGTGGTTGCCATAGGCTTAGGGGTCAAGGTTCTTAGGGGTTAGGCCTAATATTAGGGCGGAAGGCCAAAATAAGAGGGGGGGAGCCCCCCCCAAAATCGAAGGGTTGAAGCCCAAAGTTAGGGGAAGGAACGGCCAAATTGTGGGGTCCCCCAAAATTGGGCGGAAGAACTCTTTAATATTAGGGGGGAACCCAAAAAAGGAGGGTGGGGGACTCTACAATTGGGGGGGACCCCCAAAATTGGTCGGGTCCCCCCAAATTAGGGGAGGAACCCCCAAAATTGGGTGGGTGAACCCCCAAATTGGGGGGAAGAAGACTTAAATGGAAGTGTGAAATTCCAGAATTGAATGTGGACCCCCCCCAGACCTGGGGAGGAATCCCCAAACTTGGGGGGGACCCCCAAAATTGGGGTTAAAGCCCCAGATCCCGGGGAGCTAAGCCCCAAATTAAGGGAAGGAACCTCAAACATGTGGTGAGAACCCCAACATTGGGGGAAAGAACCTTAATATTAGGGTGGCAGGCCAAGAAAGGATGGTGGGGGCCTCCAAAATTGTGGGGGGCTTGGAATTGGGGGGAATCCCCAAAATGGAGGGGGAACCCCAAAAGTGGGGGGGGGGGGGGCGAAGCACCAAATTAGGGGAAGGAACCCCAAAATTGCGGGGAAGAACTCTGAAATGGAGAGCTGAAAACCCGAAATTGAGGGGAAACCCCCCAAAACGGCGGGAAAACCCTCCATAAACACGAAACCGGTAATGTAACAGAGCAAAAAATGGCGTCCTACGGCCAGGTGCGAGGCTCAATTTTCTGGGGAGTGCTGGGAAATGTAGTTCTTGGCCACCGGGTTTCCGGGAGTCCATATTGTTTTCCCAGAGCATGCCGGGAGATGTAGTTCTCGGACACTGGGCTTCCGGGAGGCCATGTTGGTTTCCCATCTTTGCTAGACTCCGGGTGCTCTGGCTTCACAGAGAGACCCCCAAACTGAAAAATGTACCTGCTAATATATTGGGCTCTAAATGTAGCCCTGGGTTAATTGAATAACAATCCCTGGGTAAGATTGAAGTGCAGGAGGGGTTGGCTACGGTTTTAAGAGCCGGTTTGCAGAAAAGGATTTCCCGTTAAGAAATGGCATATACTGATTGTTCTCTTCCTTGCTCTGCCAAGACCTGAAGCACATCTTGGAAGCCAGGCAGAATCCGTGGAGCCAATGGAGTTCTCAAGCTCGACTTCAGCTTCTTCCCAGCTAGAAGAAGCAAGGACACGCCGGCTGAGTTCCACAGGCAACGCGCCCGTATCTGTAGACGAGGATTTAGAGATGCTACTTTGGGAACTCTCAGACGGCATACTGGAAGCCGAGCTCGACTTGGACCCAGGGAAGGATGAGGATGACCTCCTCCTTGAGCTTTCCAAGATGATTGATGATTGAACTGCATAGTCCTATGGTATATTAAAAAAAAAAAAAAAAAAAAAAAAGAAAACAACTCTTCTTCTTGTTGGATACCCTGAGGTGATCCTTTTTCTAACTGAGGCTTTGCAATGAGACTTAAAGCACAGTTGGAACTGGTAGAAATTGGAAGGATCTGCACTCAGTTGTCCTAAGTTTCCCTGCTGGTCAGAGTTAAGGTCTTGTGCATGGTTCCGTAAGTATAGGTGGCTACCTTTGATATCAAGAGGACAAAACACTTGTTTCTTTTGGCACAGAAAGATGTCCATCGGCACGCTGTGGTGGCTGTGAATTGACGTAGTGATGGAGCGATGCTCTGAAGGCTTAAACGGAAAGCTTCTTCCTTCCGCCCCCCTTGGCACAGCTCGATGTTGGGCACATTGTGAAGCCTGAGTGTTCTGATTTCTCGGACAGTTGATACCCAAATCCCGGAGTTACTATGTCAACTCTTGACTTTTATTTGTGTATGCCATTGTTTTGACTGTAATCTTTTCAGATGATGAAGCTGTAAGGGCGGGAGGGAGCAAAATAATTATTCTAGCGTTGTGGACCAAACATGCTGCCAGGAGTGGTGGTGGTGGGGTCAGCCCACCCGGCCTTACTTTCAATTATCAGGGATGATAAAATGGTGTGAAAAGCAGCAGCTCTGCGATACGGCTACGCTACCCCCACTCCCTTCTCTTGTGCTGTACCAAAGTTCCCCCAAGCTTTGGTTGGTGCTTTTTGCTGGTGACAGTAGGACTCCAGGGCGAGTAGTCGGGACTCTCCTGCAGTAACTGGGTCAATTAAGGGTTGGTTTAAGTGCCTCCTGGTTTTTAAAATTGCTCCCCTGAGCTGCTGGCTCTGCTGCCTGCTACAGCAAATGTTCGGGTGCCATCAGCGTCGCACTTGGGCGTGGGCACTGACCCTGCGGAGGAGAGCTGAGACTCGCGTGTATTGTGTACCCTGCCGCCAGTGATCGTTTTCCCCTAGCAGATCTATTTTGAATCATTTCCCTAAATTTTAGAGGAACTTTAGGCTCTTTGTGCTATGATTTGTGAAGCTGTAGGGGCCCTCAGGCATTTGCTGCTGGCAGAGGAAAACCGCTTGTCGAATTTGTTGTAAATACTTTCTGTTTGGACAACAACGCCTGTGTGTGTGTGTGTGTGTGTGTGTGTGTGTGCACGCGTGCTTTGATGACCCCCTGCGACGCCCCAGCTCCGCGAGGGAAGCTTTGAAGCGGCTCTGGGAAAACCTCTGCGGAAGAAACCGCTGCTAGTGACTTGCGGAAAAGGGACTCCACAATCAGTGAGATTGTAAAGTAGGTATGTTTATTCAGCGCTGGGCAGCACGGGAGGTCGTGGGCATGAAGATTGATGACTCTTCCTCGTCACCGCTAGTTGACCTCTTGTCTTTGCACAGACTCAGTTGCTCCTTGGCTCTTGTCCATCTGCAGGACCAGTTTCTCCCAGTTTCTTAAGACAGGCTCACTCTCTTATTAGGAGACTGACCTTGGTAAGGGGCCCAAGGCTTCTTGCTTTAGTTAATTGGCACAATGCACCATAGTTAGCAAAGACGCTAAGTAGCATCCTAGTTTAACGCCGTCAGCGCTCTATCTCTACTTGATAAGATTCTCCTAACTCCCTCTCTCACTGGAGCCCACGCAGCCCTCCGTCCTGCCGAAGGACTTCACGGGGACTTCTGCCGGCTCCGGGTGCCCGCACACAGACAGAAATGGCTTTGAGAGAAAACAATCATGAGGAGGAGAGCTCAGAGACTGCGGCCGGCTTCGGCCACCTTCCCCTCGCTTTCCCTCTCCGTGTTCAAACCGAGCACTGTTCTGCCGTCAACCTTCGCTGCCTCTGCCCGCGGCGCTGGGCTTTCGCGTGTGCCATTGCTCCTCTACATATTTTATCCTTCCTTTTGTAAGGAATGGTCCAGCAATTCGTGTCACTAAGGGATTTGAAGGGTTACCATCGAGGCCCGGGTCTAGGTGATAAGAGAACAAAGGGGTTTTTAGGGAGAAGTGCTGACTACTGCAGGGGATGTTGCTAGAGTTTCTGAAATCCGGCGCAGAGGCTCCCAAACGAGGAGGAAGGGGGAGCTGAAGGACAATTGAAGGACAAAAGCCTGAGAGGAAGACAACCAGCATTCAGCCCGAGCAAGCCCCGAGAGACCACCAGAGACTGGTACGCAGGCGCCCCTGGGAGGGGTTTCAGATTCCGGAAACCAATTCTAATAACCCTGCCTCTTCTCGAAGTAGTAATGAATATGTATTAGCCTGGGAGCATCAAAACCAGCCGCCTTACGTAACAGGTGTGCGTCCTGGGGGAGCAGAGACTCCCGGCGCACCCAGCGCTGCTTGCTTGCCTCTATTCGTTTAATAAATTGTAAACTTTGATTGTAATCCTATTTGGATTTATAACAGCCATTTATAACACTTTTTATATTTGTATTTTATTTAAGGCTGTCTTGCCCCCCTCCCCCCCCAGCCTCGCTGCTCGCCAATAAAGCTGGCGCAGGGGCTAAGGGATTTGAAGGGCCTGCTTGTACACCTAAGGGATTTGAGGGCCTGCTTGTACACCTTTGGGGACTGCCTCTTTTGGGGGGGGGGGGGGGGGGGGTGTTAGGAGCTGCTTGTATACTTTTTTAGGCATTCCTCTGAGAGGGGGTTGGGAGCTTCGTGTATACTGGGGGGGGAGGGCCTCCCTCGAGGTGGAAGCGGGGGGGGGTTGGAGCGTTTCTACACTGTAGGGGCCTGCCTGTACACTTTTGGGGCCTGCCTTGGAGGGGTTGGGAACTGCTTGTACACCTTTGGGGCCTGCGTCTGCGCGGGGCGGGGGGGGTTGGGGGGTTGGAGCTGGTTTTAACCTTTCGGGCTTGCATCTGGAGGGGGTTGGGGCCTGCCTTTGGGGGGGTGGTTGTGAGCTGCTTGTATACTGTAGGGGCCTGCTTGTACACCTTTGGGGCCTGCGTCTGGGGGGGGGGTGGGAGCTGCTTGTACACTGTTAGGGCCTGCCTTGGGGGAGGGGTTGAGGCATGTGCCTTGGGGGCATGGGGTTGGGAGCTGCTTCTACGCTGTAGGGGTCTGGGTCTTGGGGGGTTGGGGCTGTTTGTACACCTTTGGGGCGTGCCTCTGGGGAGGATGGGGAGTTGCTTGTACACCTTTGGGGCCTGTGTCCGGGGGGGGGTTGGGGCCTGTGCCGGGGGGGTTGGGAGCTGCTTGTACGCTCTAGGGTCCTCTGGCAGGCTTTGGGGCCTCCCTTTGAGGGGGGCAGTTGGGAGCTGGTTGTACACCTTTGGGGCCTGAGTCTGGGGTGTGGGGGCTGGGGCTGAGGCCTGGGGCCTGGGGCATGCATCTGGGTGGTGGTGGTGGGGGTCCAGTTCATGGGGGGGGTGGGTTGGGAGCTGCTTGTGGACAGTTGGGGTCTGCATCCGGGTGTGGCTGGGGCCTGCTTGTAGACTTCTGCAGCCTGTGTCTGGTGTTTGGGGGCTTTTCTGTAGTGTTTGGGGATCGCATTTTGGCTTTGGGATGTGTCTAGAGCTTCTGGGGCCTAGCTGTAGTGCTTGGGGCCTGCGTCTGGGGCTTTTCTGTAGCATTTTGGTAGCGTGTTTGTGATTTGGGGTCTGTATCCAGGGTTTTGCCTTTTTTGTAGTTTTCAGCTTTGTGTCTGTTTCTTTGTTGGTTGCCTGGGGTTTGGGGTTTGGATCATTAGTCAGTGTCATTAGCGTCGGGGGGTTGATATGAAGGGTTAGGGTTGTGGTTAGAGTTGTTAGGGTTAAAGAGAATAAGGATTTTAGGGTAAGGGGATCGAGGTTGTGGGAATAAAAATGTTTTTGCACAGAGTTACATCGTTTAGAGGGAAGGAAGGTGGTATTGATATATGCTTGCAGTGATAAGAAAGCTTAACAGACAACCTTGTAAAATGCAGACAACCAGAATCCTTAGAGCAATTGGGTGGAAATCACGGTGTAAGAAACATTACCACCTCAAAGAGGAAAACAGTCAAGAAAAAAATAAAATTGACTAGTAACAGGCCAGCAGCTGTGTATTTTCTGTGAAGCACTGGATAGATTGTGAACATGGATTACCCAGTCAATGGGGAAACTGGGGAGGGTCCTGGTCACCGAGAGGAAAAAAAAATTATATAAACTGTGTTATGGAACTAGTAGGTGGCTTGTGGGACGCCTGCCATTGCAATCGTGAATAAAAATGCTACCTCACTGAGATACTTGCCTGAGCCTATGGTATTGGTTACAGAGTGTTTCTAATAAGGTGTTAGGGTTTTAAGGTTTCAGGGCTAAGGCACTAGGGTTGGGTTTCAGGGTTAGGGTTTCCAGGGTTTAGGGTTAGGATTTTAAGGTTGTTAGGGTTGGAGTTATAAGGGTTAGGGTTTGGGGGTTAGTGTGTTAAGGTTTTAAAGTATTTTGTGGTTTTAGTGTTGATAGGGTTTTTAGGGTTAGGGTCTTAGGGTTTTAGTTATGGTCAGGTATTTAGGGTTAGGGTTTTAAGGTCTTTTTTTTTTTTTTTTAAGGTTAGGGTCTCCAGCGTTAGGGCTTTGAGAATCTTTACGTTTTGGGTTAGGGTTTAGAGGGTCTTAATTTTTAGGGTTAGGGCTTTTAGGTGTAGGTCTAGTGTGGTAAATTTTATCGGGTTAGGACTGTAAGGGTTTTTAGGGTTAGGGTTTCTAGGGTTTTTTGGGGTAGGGGTTAGGGTTAGATCCGTGGGAGCCGTAGTGTTAGGGGTCAGGGTTCTTAGGGGTAAGGCCCAATATTAGGGTGGAAGGCCAAACTAAGGGGGGAGCCCCCCCCAAAATTGAAGGGTCGAAGCCCCAATTTAGGGGAAGAAACGTCAAAATTGTGGGGTCCCGCAAAATTGGGCGCAAGAACTTTTAATATTAGGGGGGAACCCAAAAAAGGAGGGTGGGGGACTCTAAAATCGGTTGTGTCCCCCCCAAATTAGGGGAGGAACCCCCAAAATTGGGTGGGCGAACCCCGCAAAATTGGTTGTGTCCCCCCCAATTAGGGGAGGAACCCCCAAAATTGGGTGGGCGAACCCCCATATTGGGGGGGCAGAACACTTAAATGGAAGTGTGAAATTCCAGAATTGGATGTGGACCCCCCAGAACAGTCTTCAGGGGTTTAGTGTGGTAAATTTTATCGGGTTAGGGCTGTAAGGGTTTTTAGGGTTAGGGTTTCTAGGGTTTGTTGGGGTAGGGGTTAGGGTTAGATCCGTGGTTGCCATAGGCTTAGGGGTCAAGGTTCTTAGGGGTTAGGCCTAATATTAGGGCGGAAGGCCAAAATAAGAGGGGAGGAGCCCACCCAAAATTGAAGGGTTGAAGCCCAAAGTTAGGGGAAGGAACGTCAAAATTGTGGGGTCCCCCAAAATTGAGCGGAAGAGCTCTTAATATTGGGGGAAACCCAAAAAAGGAGGGTGGGGGACTCTAAAATTGGTTGTGTCCCCCCCAAAATTGGTTGTGTCCCCCCCAAAATTGGTTGTGTCCCCCCCAATTAGGGGAGGAACCCCCAAAATTGGGTGGGCGAACCCCCATATTGGGGGGGAAGAACACTTAAATGGAAGTGTGAAATTCCAGAATTGAATGTGGACCCCCCAGAACAGTCTTCAGGGGTTTAGTGTGGTAAATTTTATCGGGTTAGGGCTGTAAGGGTTTTTAGGGTTAGGGTTTCTAGGGTTTGTTGGGGTAGGGGTTAGGGTTAGATCCGTGGTTGCCATAGGCTTAGGGGTCAAGGTTCTTAGGGGTTAGGCCTAATATTAGGGCGGAAGGCCAAAATAAGAGGGGAGGAGCCCACCCAAAATTGAAGGGTTGAAGCCCAAAGTTAGGGGAAGGAACGTCAAAATTGTGGGGTCCCCCAAAATTGAGCGGAAGAGCTCTTAATATTGGGGGAAACCCAAAAAAGGAGGGTGGGGGACTCTAAAATTGGTTGTGTCCCCCCCAAAATTGGTTGTGTCCCCCCCAATTAGGGGAGGAACCCCCAAAATTGGGTGGGCGAACCCCCATATTGGGGGGGCAGAACACTTAAATGGAAGTGTGAAATTCCAGAATTGAATGTGGACCCCCCAGAACAGTCTTCAGGGGTTTAGTGTGGTAAATTTTATCGGGTTAGGGCTGTAAGGGTTTTTAGGGTTAGGGTTTCTAGGGTTTGTTGGGGTAGGGGTTAGGGTTAGATCCGTGGTTGCCATAGCGTTAGGGGTCAAGGTTCTTAGGGGTTAGGCCTAATATTAGGGCGGAAGGCCAAAATAAGAGGGTGGGAGCCCCCCCCAAAATTGAAGGGTTGAAGCCCCAAGTTACAGGAAGGAACGTCAAAATTGTGGGGTCCCCCAAAATTGGGCGGAAGAACTTTTAATATTAGGGGGGAACCCAAAAAAGGAGGGTGGGGGACTCTAAAATCGGTTGTGTCCCCCCCAAATTAGGGGAGGAATCCCCAAAATTGGGTGGGCGAACCCCCATATTGGGGGGAAGAAGGCTTAAATGGAAGTGTGAAATTCCAGAATTGGATGTGGACCCCCCAGAACAGTCTTCAGGGGTTTAGTGTGGTAAATTTTATTGGGTTAGGGCTGCAAGGGTTTTTAGGGTTAGGGTTTCTAGGGTTTGTTGGGGTAGGGGTTAGGGTTAGATCCGTGGTTGCCATAGGCTTAGGGGTCAAGGTTCTTAGGGGTTAGGCCTAATATTAGGGCGGAAGGCCAAAATAAGAGGGGAGGAGCCCACCCAAAATTGAAGGGTTGAAGCCCAAAGTTAGGGGAAGGAACAGCCAAATTGTGGGGTCCCCCAAAATTGGGCGGAAGAACTCTTTAATATTAGGGGGGAACCCAGAAAAGGAGGGTGGGGGACTCTACAATTGGGGGGGACCCCCAAAATTGGTCGGGTCCCCCCAAATTAGGGGAGGAACCCCCAAAATTGGGTGGGTGAACCCCCAAATTGGGGGGAAGAAGACTTAAATGGAAGTGTGAAATTCCAGAATTGAATGTGGACCCCCCCCAGACCTGGGGAGGAATCCCCAAACTTGGGGGGGACCCCCAAAATTGGGGTTAAAGCCCCAGATCCCGGGGAGCTAAGCCCCAAATTAAGGGAAGGAACCTCAAACATGTGGTGAGAACCCCAACATTGGGGGAAAGAACGTTAATATTAGGGTGGCAGGCCAAGAAAGGATGGTGGGGGCCTCCAAAATTGTGGGGGGCTTGGAATTGGGGGGAATCCCCAAAATGGAGGGGGAACCCCAAAAGTGGGGGGGGGGGCGAAGCACCAAATTAGGGGAAGGAACCCCAAAATTGCGGGGAAGAACTCTGAAATGGAGAGCTGAAAACCCGAAATTGAGGGGAAACCCCCCAAAACGGCGGGAAAACCCTCCATAAACACGAAACCGGTAATGTAACAGAGCAAAAAATGGCGTCCTACGGCCAGGTGCGAGGCTCAATTTTCTGGGGAGTGCTGGGAAATGTAGTTCTTGGCCACCGGGTTTCCGGGAGTCCATATTGTTTTCCCAGAGCATGCCGGGAGATGTAGTTCTCGGACACTGGGCTTCCGGGAGGCCATGTTGGTTTCCCATCTTTGCTAGACTCCGGGTGCTCTGGCTTCACAGAGAAACCCCCAAACTGAAAAATGTACCTGCTAATATATTGGGCTCTAAATGTAGCCCTGGGTTAATTGAATAACAATCCCTGGGTAAGATTGAAGTGCAGGAGGGGTTGGCTACGGTTTTAAGAGCCGGTTTGCAGAAAAGGGATTTCCCGTTAAGAAATGGCATATACTGATTGTTCTCTTCCTTGCTCTGCCAAGACCTGAAGCACATCTTGGAAGCCAGGCAGAATCCGTGGAGCCAATGGAGTTCTCAAGCTCGACTTCAGCTTCTTCCCAGCTAGAAGAAGCAAGGACACGCCGGCTGAGTTCCACAGGCAACGCGCCCGTATCTGTAGACGAGGATTTAGAGATGCTACTTTGGGAACTCTCAGATGGCATACTGGAAGCCGAGCTCGACTTGGACCCAGGGAAGGATGAGGATGACCTCCTCCTTGAGCTTTCCAAGATGATTGATGATTGAACTGCATAGTCCTATGATATATTAAAAAAAAAAAAAAAAAAAAAAAAAAGAAAACAACTCTTCTTCTTGTTGGATACCCTGAGGTGATCCTTTTTCTAACTGAGGCTTTGCAATGAGACTTAAAGCACAGTTGGAACTGGTAGAAATTGGCAGGATCTGCACTCAGTTGTCCTAAGTTTCCCTGCTGGTCAGAGTTAAGGTCTTGTGCATGGTTCCGTAAGTATAGGTGGCTACCTTTGATATCAAGAGGACAAAACACTTGTTTCTTTTGGCACAGAAAGATGTCCATCGGCACGCTGTGGTGGCTGTGAATTGACGTAGTGATGGAGCGATGCTCTGAAGGCTTAAACGGAAAGCTTCTTCCTTCCGCCCCCCCTTGGCACAGCTCGATGTTGGGCACATTGTGAAGCCTGAGTGTTCTGATTTCTCGGACAGTTGATACCCAAATCCCGGAGTTACTATGTCAACTCTTGACTTTTATTTGTGTATGCCATTGTTTTGACTGTAATCTTTTCAGATGATGAAGCTGTAAGGGCGGGAGGGAGCAAAATAATTATTCTAGCGTTGTGGACCAAACATGCTGCCAGGAGTGGTGGTGGTGGGGTCAGCCCACCCGGCCTTACTTTCAATTATCAGGGATGATAAAATGGTGTGAAAAGCAGCAGCTCTGCGATACGGCTACGCTACCCCCACTCCCTTCTCTTGTGCTGTACCAAAGTTCCCCCAAGCTTTGGTTGGTGCTTTTTGCTGGTGACAGTAGGACTCCAGGGCGAGTAGTCGGGACTCTCCTGCAGTAACTGGGTCAATTAAGGGTTGGTTTAAGTGCCTCCTGGTTTTTAAAATTGCTCCCCTGAGCTGCTGGCTCTGCTGCCTGCTACAGCAAATGTTCGGGTGCCATCAGCGTCGCACTTGGGCGTGGGCACTGACCCTGCGGAGGAGAGCTGAGACTCGCGTGTATTGTGTACCCTGCCGCCAGTGATCGTTTTCCCCTAGCAGATCTATTTTGAATCATTTCCCTAAATTTTAGAGGAACTTTAGGCTCTTTGTGCTATGATTTGTGAAGCTGTAGGGGCCCTCAGGCATTTGCTGCTGGCAGAGGAAAACCGCTTGTCGAATTTGTTGTAAATACTTTCTGTTTGGACAACAACGCCTGTGTGTGTGTGTGTGTGTGTGTGTGCACGCGTGCGTGCTTTGACGACCCCCTGCGACGCCCCAGCTCCGCGAGGGAAGCTTTGAAGCGGCTCTGGGAAAACCTCTGCGGAAGAAACCGCTGCTAGTGACTTGCGGAAAAGGGACTCCACAATCAGTGAGATTGTAAAGTAGGTATGTTTATTCAGCGCTGGGCAGCACGGGAGGTCGTGGGCATGAAGATTGATGACTCTTCCTCGTCACCGCTAGTTGACCTCTTGTCTTTGCACAGACTCAGTTGCTCCTTGGCTCTTGTCCATCTGCAGGACCAGTTTCTCCCAGTTTCTTAAGACAGGCTCACTCTCTTATCAGGAGACTGACCTTGGTAAGGGGCCCAAGGCTTCTTGCTTTAGTTAATTGGCACAATGCACCATAGTTAGCAAAGACGCTAAGTAGCATCCTAGTTTAACGCCGTCAGCGCTCTATCTCTACTTGATAAGATTCTCCTAACTCCCTCTCTCACTGGAGCCCACGCAGCCCTCCGTCCTGCCGAAGGACTTCACGGGGACTTCTGCCGGCTCCGGGTGCCCGCACACAGACAGAAATGGCTTTGAGAGAAAACAATCATGAGGAGGAGAGCTCAGAGACTGCGGCCGGCTTCGGCCACCTTCCCCTCGCTTTCCCTCTCCGTGTTCAAACCGAGCACTGTTCTGCCGTCAACCTTCGCTGCCTCTGCCCGCGGCGCTGGGCTTTCGCGTGTGCCATTGCTCCTCTACATATTTTATCCTTCCTTTTGTAAGGAATGGTCCAGCAATTCGTGTCACTAAGGGATTTGAAGGGTTACCATCGAGGCCCGGGTCTAGGTGATAAGAGAACAAAGGGGTTTTTAGGGAAAAGTGCTGACTACTGCAGGGGATGTTGCTAGAGTTTCTGAAATCCGGCGCAGAGGCTCCCAAACGAGGAGGAAGGGGGAGCTGAAGGACAATTGAAGGACAAAAGCCTGAGAGGAAGACAACCAGCATTCAGCCCGAGCAAGCCCCGAGAGACCACCAGAGACTGGTAGGCAGGCGCCCCTGGGAGGGGTTTTGGATTCCGGAAACCAATTCTAATAACCCTGCCTCTTCTCGAAGTAGTAATGAATATGTATTAGCCTGGGAGCATCAAAACCAGCCGCCTTACGTAACAGGCGTGCGTCCTGGGGGAGCAGAGACTCCCGGCGCACCCAGCGCTGCTTGCTTGCCTCTATTCGTTTAATAAATTGTAAACTTTGATTGTAATCCTATTTGGATTTATAACAGCCATTTATAACACTTTTTATATTTGTATTTTATTTAAGGCTGTCTTGCCCCCCTCCCCCCCCAGCCTCGCTGCTCGCCAATAAAGCTGGCGCAGGGGCTAAGGGATTTGAAGGGCCTGCTTGTACACCTAAGGGATTTGAGGGCCTGCTTGTACACCTTTGGGGACTGCCTCTTTTGGGGGGGGGGTGGGGGGGTGTTAGGAGCTGCTTGTATACTTTTTTAGGCATTCCTCTGAGAGGGGGTTGGGAGCTTCGTGTATACTGGGGGGGGAGGGCCTCCCTCGAGGTGGAAGCGGGGGGGGGTTGGAGCGTTTCTACACTGTAGGGGCCTGCCTGTACACTTTTGGGGCCTGCCTTGGAGGGGTTGGGAACTGCTTGTACACCTTTGGGGCCTGCGTCTGCGCGGGGCGGGGGGGGTTGGGGGGTTGGAGCTGGTTTTAACCTTTCGGGCTTGCATCTGGAGGGGGTTGGGGCCTGCCTTTGGGGGGGTGGTTGTGAGCTGCTTGTATACTGTAGGGGCCTGCTTGTACACCTTTGGGGCCTGCGTCTGGGGGGGGGTGGGAGCTGCTTGTACACTGTTAGGGCCTGCCTTGGGGGAGGGGTTGAGGCATGTGCCTTGGGGGCATGGGGTTGGGAGCTGCTTCTACGCTGTAGGGGTCTGGGTCTTGGGGGGTTGGGGCTGTTTGTACACCTTTGGGGCGTGCCTCTGGGGAGGATGGGGAGTTGCTTGTACACCTTTGGGGCCTGTGTCCGGGGGGGGGTTGGGGCCTGTGCCGGGGGGGTTGGGAGCTGCTTGTACGCTCTAGGGTCCTGATTCAAAGATCATAAATCCAATTTCTTTAAGTGATTTATTCTTTATTGACGGCGCCGGATGCACGGGGGATCTTTCCGCCTATCGTGCATCCCGAAGTGAAAAGCCGTCCCAAATTTATACATCACAGTGATTAATATTTTATTAACGCCTATACATATTCATTATCTAACCCCGCCTACTCTCGCTTCTCATGCTAATCAGTTTTTTGTGTCCTGCGCCTGCGCAGATCCTCTCAGTGGTCTTGGGCAGGGGTCGTCGAGCTGTGGTCGGTGGTCTCAGAGAGGAAGGCCATAAGTCTTCCTCACAGTGTACTTTTCACCCTTGGTCAGGATTCTGCTGAATTAGCTTTCTTCCTAACCGCAAGGACTGTTTTTTCTTCGAATCTTCTGCTCATTATTTCTTATCTTGGATTCCAATGTCTTGTTCGAGATATATTGCCCGTATGTCCTATTTTGAGATACATTGTCCGTACATCTGCTTCCTGCCCTACACCTAATGTTCTGTTCTCCTTTAATAGTTTCATTCTTAACCCTTTCTTATCTGGAATCGCCTCAGCTTCCCTAATCAATCCCCCCTTTTCTTTTCCCCATGCAAATTCTTTTGCATTGCATGCCCTTATCATTAGCAGTATCGCAGTGACATACATACAAATATTCCTACTACCAATAACATAACCAGATCAGTAAAAACTTGTTCTAACTATTGAAAGTTGGGTAACCATGAAGTTAACTTATTCCATATTTCCTCAAAGCCCCATGAAATGTTATCCTTACTAATCTTATACAGAACCTTTGTTTGTTTCTATATTTCCTCTATGTCGGTAGAGACCTTTCCGAATACAAAAATTCTTCTTCCCAGCCTCTACGATATGTATCTCTCAATACCTTGCCATGTACTTTCGTCAGGGAAGCTAATATTGCCATTCGTTGTAACAATTTCCAATTCCAAACAAGTATTACAAAAGACAATATTAAACTTATACCAACTAACATCAATAGAACAATAATTGGGTGACACAATGTGTTCAAAATCCCAGTTGCAGTTGGCGACCATCCAAAGAGTTTGTCCCACCAGCTATGATCTGTGTCTTGTTTTACTCTTTGCAAAACTCTGTTTATTTCTTTTGTATCATGGTGGACAGTGATTAAAGTCTTCTCTCCATCTTCCTGAATGCCTTTTAAAATTTTGATCAGGTCTTGGTGTTTAAGTAATTGCTTCACTAGCGTGAGGTTCATCCCAATAGGTGTGGGTAATAACTTGTGATACATTGTGTGGTTGGACTTGATCAACTGGTGGGATACCACTGGTGCTGAATATAAAAAATCACACCCGATGATTCTAACAAAGTTACAAATACAAAAGTTAGAGTGATTTTTGCTAGGTAGAGTTATGTTTTCCTCATCTACTTCTACAAAAGCACAAGCAGTTCTTAAACACACACAGCCTTGACCAATATATACAAGCACAGTCTTTTGACTAGTATTTGGATGAATTTCAAAGTGGCAAACACCTTGCTCAGTGTCAAGACAGACATCCTGAGCATCAATTGTGTTGCTCTCACAAATAAATCCTTGTTGTTCCCGGGTAACACATGATTCTAGATTCACAGACTGCCATTTCCCGTTCTTCATCCGGGCCCAGGTTCTATGCTCCGAAGGATAGAGCACTGTTTCCTCATGATTTAACCCTAGTGCAACAATGGGGTGGATAACATAAACTGTAGCATTACGTATAGTAAGCACAAAGGCAGTAGCCATGTTAATAATGGGATCATAGGTAAAATTTACCAGAGTCCACCAAGATTGGAACTTCTTTTCGAAATCATTGGCATTGTCCCAAACAATCTTTCGGACTTCAGCCGGAAAAATGCCTTCACTTCCTTCCCTAATGATCAAGGCAGCCGTTGCCTGCATCCATAACTGTACCTGTATACAACTAAGAGCTAAAGATACATTATCTTGTGCCATACTAAGTGCATCTATTATTAGTCTGTGGTCCTGGTCTTCAGCCTTTTCCCATATTGGTAACACCTTTGAAACTTGCCATTGGCTAGTTCCCAATGCCAGTAAGGATGATTGCAGGGGCTGTTTTAGTTTTGTCAAATCGCTTGTTGCTGTGGCTAGCTTATTCATTAGTATTTCTGAATCAATTCCATTTAAAACTCCTAATCCTGTTCCTAGCATTCCAGTTAAGTCTCTTTGTGTTCTGCCCCTGAGGTGTACTTGCTTTTGTGACCATATTGTCCAGCCTTCTAATGATGTCTTCAGGAAAGGAGAACAGGCTGGTTGAACTGCTGAGATGTTAATTTGTATTAGCAATTCAACACGCTTGAGAGACCATTCTGGATTAAATAACAATTGTTGTTGGCCTGTGTTCCTTACTACATATGGGCCTGTTTCATAAATTTTGGGTTCCAGCTTGACTGGGGCTTGGGCATAGGTTGTAGGGGAAGGAAGTGCAATAGGGGGTCTCACTGTCGTAGGAAGTATAGCATATATTGTAAAATTTATCATGAGGCTCTCGCCTTCCTTGATCTCGAGCTTTTGACCACTATTAGTCCAAAAACAGTTAACTGCTACAGTCTGTGTTAATATAAAATTATACCAACAATCTAATTTACCTGGGCGGATACAACCTTCTTGTTGGCCACTTTTGGAAGTCGGTTTTACTAAAATCCCCGTTGCTTTCTCGTGGGCTGTTCCATTAATCATTCGGCACCCTATTTCAATTTCGTCCCCTACAGTTCTTTGGTGTATCCACCCTTCCCCTAAATTTTGCCATTCTGATAATGCATGTAAATGATCACCATTTGTTCGCCAAATAACCACAACAGCTAACTTTCCATTAATGTTCTTATCCTCCGTGGTTACGGCTTCAGACCAAGGCCACCCACCATTCTCTATCATCATAGAAGCACCTTCCAATTCTTGAATCACAATTACAACTATAAGCCACAGAAATAAAACAATTCTGTTAACTAAATTTCTGCTAACTACATTACTAAATACTCCTGACCATAGTGTCTTCATTTTGCTTGACTGAACTTTAGTTTCAGTTCACCGTCACCCAGCGTTACTTTCCAGGGGGCTTTTGGAGCTTTCTTCACTCTCGAATAATGGATCCAGGCCGTTTGCTCCTTAATCTTGATGGCGGTATGTGTTGTCAGCAGCACCTGGTATGGTCCCGTCCACTTTTCTTCCAAAGGGCGACCTGCAAATGCTTTTACATACACATAATCCCCAGGTTTAAAGGGGTGGATTGGTTGGTCCAGCCCTCTAGCCCTGGTTCCTGAGACAACTTTAGATATTTGATCCAACTGTTTTTGGAGTCCTATTAAATAATTATACAAGTATCCCGACCCCAGTTGCGTCAGGTCCTCCCCGCTGAACAAAAACTGATAGGGTCTTCCGTATAATATTTCAAAAGGGCTTAGATTTTCCTTTGTCCGTGGTTTTACTCTAATTCTAAGTAAAGCCAAAGGGAGAGACTGAGGCCATGATAAATTAGTCTCTTGCCCTATTTTGGCTATTTGTTGTTTGATTAGATGATTCATCTTTTCCACTTGTCCGCTTGCCTGTGGTCTGTAAGGGGTATGGAGTTGCCAGTCTACCCCTAAGACCTTACTTACTTCTTGAACTATTTGCGCACAAAAATGAGAGCCTCTATCCGAGGACATTGCTGCCGGAATTCCGAAACGCGGTATTATCTCATTCAGTAAAACCTTAACCACTTCTCTTGCCTTGTTGGTTCGACAGGGAAAAGCCTCCGGCCACCCGGAAAAAGTATCTGTCAAAACCAACAAGTATCGATACCCCCCTTTTCTTGGCAGTTCTGAAAAATCTATCTGCCATTGTTGTCCTGGATAGTTTCCTTTACTGATTATTCCGAACTTTACCCTATTTTCTGTATTAGGGTTATGATGCAAACAAATACTGCATTGCTGGGTTACTTGTTTTACCGTAGCATACAGATTTCTTCCCACCAAGACTCGACTCAGATTTTTATATAAGGTGTCTGCTCCCCAATGAGTCTTATTATGTTCTGCCATGACCATAGGCCATATTAAATTAGAGGGTAGTACAACCCTATTATCTTTCAGGTATACCCATCCATCACTCCTTGCTTTTCCTCCCAGGTCCCCAATTAACTTTTGATCTTCCTGTGTGTACCTAGGTTCCTGTCCTTCACCTAAAGTTTGTATTTTACCGTCTGGTATTAAAGTGAGCGCTTCTGCCTCAGCCAATCCGGCCACCCTTTTTGCTTCTTGGTCAGCCAATCGGTTCCCTACCTCGAAGTCAGCGGTTCCTTTTTGGTGTCCCCGGCAATGTATAACAGCCACCTTCTCTGGGTGCTTTACTGCTTCCAACAACTTCAAAATCTCCTCAGCATATTTTATTTGTTTTCCTTGGGCCGTTAATAATCCTCGTTCCTTCCAGATAGCCCCATGTGCATGCACCACACCAAATGCATACTTAGAGTCTGTCCAGATATTTACTTTCTTTCCTGCTGCTAGTTCCAATGCCCGCGTAAGGGCAATTATTTCTGCTTTCTGAGCAGACGTCCCAGGGGGTAATGGTTTCGACTCAATTACCTGTTGAGTGGTCGTCACCGCATACCCTGCTTTGCGTTGTCCTTGTTTCACAAAGCTGCTTCCATCAGTATACCATGATTCGTCCGCGTCTTCCAAGGGCTCCTCCTTGAGATCTGGTCGGCTAGAATACACAGTTTCCATAGTTTCGATACAATCGTGGACCACTGGCTCGTCAGGAGCGTTACTAAGGAAAGAAGCTGGGTTCACAATGTTAGTAACCACAATTTCTACGTCATCTTGCTCCACCAGTATTGCTTGGTATTTTAAAAATCTTTGAGGGGATAACCAGTGTGCCCCTTTCTGCTCCAAGACTGCCGAGACAGTGTGTGATACCAGCACGGTTATCTTCTGTCCCATAGTGAACTTCCGAGCCTCCTGTATATTCATGATGACAGCGGCCACCGCTCGAAGGCAACCCGGCCAACCTTTACTTACTTCATCCAGTTGTTTAGAGAAGTAGGCCACAGCTCTCCTGTAGGGGCCCAGCTTCTGTGCCAGCACCCCCAGAGCCATCCCTTGTCTCTCATAGGAGTACAACCAAAAGGGTTTAGACAAGTCCGGTAGACCCAAAGCTGGTGCTCGCATTAACTCCAATTTAAGCTTCTTAAAGGCAGCCCGTGCTTCCCCCGTCCAGACCAATCTTGATTGGTTATTCTTGATGAGGTCATATAGGGGTTTTACAATTAGTCCATAATTATTAATCCATAGACGGCACCAACCTGTCATCCCTAGAAAAGTTCGTAATTCCTTAATGGTCTGTGGTTCTGGGGTACGGCAGATAGTTTCTTTCCGTTCTGTTCCTAACTCCCTTTGTCCCCCTGAAATCTCAAACCCCAAGTAAGTTACACGTGACTGAATCAGCTGAGCCTTCTGTTGAGAGACTCGATACCCATTCAAACCCAGAAAATTAAGGAGACTTATCGTCCATTGCATGCAGCTGCTCCTATTCTCAGTGGCTATCAAAAGGTCATCAACGTATTGCAGCAGAACTCCTTCGGTGTTTGGGGCCTCCCAAACCTCAAGCTCTTTTGCTAGTTGATTCCCAAAAATCGTGGGGCTGTTTTTGAATCCCTGCGGCAATACGGTCCAGGTCAATTGAGCCTTTCGTCCTGAGTCTGGATTTTCCCATTCAAAAGCAAAAAGCTTCTGACTTTCTGGGGCTAAAGTCAGGCAGAAGAAGGCATCTTTTAAATCCAGTACGGTAAACCAAACTAAATTATCTTTTAATTTAGTCAGTAATGTGTACGGGTTGGCTACCACAGGGTGTATATCTTCAGTGATCTTATTTATAGCTCTTAAATCCTGCACTAATCTATAGTTCTTCCCATCTGGCTTCTTAATTGGTAGTATAGGAGTATTATATTCAGATTCACACTCAACCAGCAGTCCATGTTTTAAAAACTTATCCACTATCCCCTTAATTCCTTTCCTGTCTTCTAATCTTAGGGGATATTGCTTAATCTTAACTGGCCTTTCCCCTGGCTTTAATCTCACCACTATCGGGGCTGCATTTTTGGCTCGCCCAGGGATGTCAGTAGCCCAGACTCCTGGGTAAACTTGGTCTAAAATCTCCGAAGGTACTTTACCGATGGGGTCTGCTTGTATCAGCGTTAAGCTTAGCGCGGTTATCAGCTTTTCTTCTCTCACCTTTAACCCCACCTTCCCTTTTTCAAAGACAATTTCCGCTTCTAATTGTTCTAGTAAATCTCGCCCCAGCAAAGACTTCGGGGATCCTGGTAAATATAAAAACCTATGTATTCCCATCTGTTTCCCTAACTTATATTTTAAAGGCCTTAGGAAAAAGGCTTTCTCGTGCTGGCCTGTAGCTCCTATCACCGTCACGAAATCCTCATCCTCTGGTATCAATTTCTGGTTTAACACAGAATAAGTCGCTCCTGTGTCAATTAAAAACTCCACTTCCTGTCCTGATTTCCCTAGCTTAATTTTAACCAGCGGATCTGCTAGGGTAGAATCCCCCGGTCCACTTCATTGGTCGGGAGATACACTAGCTACCATCAACCTGTTCTTCTCCCGTTGTTTCGGACATTCCCTTCTCCAATGACCCACTTCCCTACAATATGCACACTGATTCGGTCTCAGGGGAGGCTTTACTGACCTTCCCCTTATCCCATTCCCTCTTCCTTTTCCCCGAAAAGGTTCTTCTTGCCTCTGTAAGGCCGCAACAGTTGCCGCAGCAATAGCCCTACCCAGCCTTTGTTTCTCATTCCCTTCTCGATTCCTAAATACCCTCCATGCCTCTTCCACCAGCCTTTCTAAATCTCTCACATCCGGCTCTTTCATTTTCTGAAGCTTCCGCCTTATATCGTCCGCAGACTGACCCAAGAACAATGATACCAGCTGGACTTTACCTTCCTCAGAAGAGGGGTCTATCGTTGTAAATTTTTGCATTGCTGTCCTTAGTCGATCGAGAAATTCTGACGGGGTCTCAGTTTGCCCCTGTTTTATGGTATATAACCTAGACCAGTTTACAGACTTTGGTATCGCACTTTCCAAGGCGATCCTAATCCATTCCTGATATCTTTTTAATAACCTATAATCACCCTCATCATTATAGTCCCAGTTTGGGTCCACTCTGGGCACATATACCTCCACAGTTCCAGGTAAAACTCCTGACGTTACCTGGGTCTGTACTTGAGTTTGTGCATTCTTAATTACCAGTTGCTTTTCCGTTTCCGATAATGCTGCCAGCATTATCTCTATATCTTTCCAATCGGGATCTAAATTCTTTACAATCAGCTCAAACCTCCGGGCCACTGATTCTGGATCATCCCGGTATCCTTTCACAGCTTCCTTCCATGAATCTAACTCAGCAGTTGTGAAAGGTACTTTTATCCGAGCTGGTCCGTTAGCCCCCATAGCCTGTCGTAACGGGGCTTGAATAATGGGCCCGACCTTACTTCGGGTTCGAGCCGTGATCGGGGTAAAGTCTCCATTCCCCCAACTCTCATTTTTCTTATCTATTCTGCCGTTTCCTGAGCTCGCCCCCACGCCTCGTTCTGTTATCTGGGGCGGGAGGACATAATCCTCCATTCTCTCCTCTGACTCATTCAATTTCAAACATCTCTGCCCGATACTGCACGCCGAACAACATCTTTTCATTTTTCCTGCCCCTTCCTTCTTCATATCCTTTTCTATTGCCAGGATCAAAGGATCCTGTGGGGCTAAGTTAATTCCACACTCCTTCTGCCATTCCGGGTGGTTTCTCAAAGTGAAAAACATATCTGCGTATGACACCTCATCCCACTTTCCTTCTCTCCTTAGAAACAACATTAACTGTAGTAAAGTATTATAATTTAAGGTTCCATTCAGTGGCCATTTTTCCTCACAATCCAACTTATAAAGTGGCCACCATTGATTACAATATTTTATCAACGTTTTCTTATTTTCAGTTCCACTGGGGGATCCCCCTATATCTTTCCAATGACTCAAGATACATCCCAACGGGCTTTTCTTTGGAATCCCACTACTCTGCTGCCCCCCCATGTTACAGTTCAGAATGTTTCTTGTTACACAATACAAGCCGGCAGCTTTCCACAATAACACCAAGATCCTAGTAACGTTATAAAGAGTATAATCAAAATCCCAAAGACAATAGCCAAGGTCAAGTTCCACATTTAAACACAACATAATACCAACCTCGCATGCAAAGGTTACTTGTTTCCCAACAGCAACTGAGTGCTTTCCAAAAAACCAAATGCCGTCTTGCAGAAAACTTTTACTTTCCGACTTACAGACGACCCCAATTGACCGGTCAACCAAATAAACCAAAATAAAGAATATAATCACTTACAATGATGGGGTCCGTGTCTGCCTCCGCAGTGATCCGTTGAGTCGAGGAGTCCCTCCGGGAAATCCCGGGGGTACCCTAGGGAGTCCTGTTCCCAGCGGGTCCTGCGGTCCGACAGAGAAGAAGTCCCATCTGGGGTGCCAGATTGATTCAAAGATCATAAATCCAATTTCTTTAAGTGATTTATTCTTTATTGACGGCGCCGGATGCACGGGGGATCTTTCCGCCTATCGTGCATCCCGAAGTGAAAAGCCGTCCCAAATTTATACATCACAGTGATTAATATTTTATTAACGCCTATACATATTCATTATCTAACCCCGCCTACTCTCGCTTCTCATGCTAATCAGTTTTTTGTGTCCTGCGCCTGCGCAGATCCTCTCAGTGGTCTTGGGCAGGGGTCGTCGAGCTGTGGTCGGTGGTCTCAGAGAGGAAGGCCATAAGTCTTCCTCACAGTGTACTTTTCACCCTTGGTCAGGATTCTGCTGAATTAGCTTTCTTCCTAACCGCAAGGACTGTTTTTTCTTCGAATCTTCTGCTCATTATTTCTTATCTTGGATTCCAATGTCTTGTTCGAGATATATTGCCCGTATGTCCTATTTTGAGATACATTGTCCGTACATCTGCTTCCTGCCCTACACCTAATGTTCTGTTCTCCTTTAATAGTTTCATTCTTAACCCTTTCTTATCTGGAATCGCCTCAGCTTCCCTAATCAGTCTTCTGGCAGGCTTTGGGGCCTCCCTTTGAGGGGGGCAGTTGGGAGCTGGTTGTACACCTTTGGGGCCTGAGTCTGGGGTGTGGGGGCTGGGGCTGAGGCCTGGGGCCTGGGGCATGCATCTGGGTGGTGGTGGTGGGGGGTCCAGTTCATGGGGGGGGTGGGTTGGGAGCTGCTTGTGGACAGTTGGGGTCTGCATCCGGGTGTGGCTGGGGCCTGCTTGTAGACTTCTGCAGCCTGTGTCTGGTGTTTGGGGGCTTTTCTGTAGTGTTTGGGGATCGCATTTTGGCTTTGGGATGTGTCTAGAGCTTCTGGGGCCTAGCTGTAGTGCTTGGGGCCTGCGTCTGGGGCTTTTCTGTAGCATTTTGGTAGCGTGTTTGTGATTTGGGGTCTGTATCCAGGGTTTTGCCTTTTTTGTAGTTTTCAGCTTTGTGTCTGTTTCTTTGTTGGTTGCCTGGGGTTTGGGGTTTGGATCATTAGTCAGTGTCATTAGCGTCGGGGGGTTGATATGAAGGGTTAGGGTTGTGGTTAGAGTTGTTAGGGTTAAAGAGAATAAGGATTTTAGGGTAAGGGGATCAAGGTTGTGGGAATAGAAATGTTTTTGCACAGAGTTACATCGTTTAGAGGGAAGGAAGGTGGTATTGATATATGCTTGCAGTGATAAGAAAGCTTAACAGACAACCTTGTAAAATGCAGACAACCAGAATCCTTAGAGCAATTGGGTGGAAATCACGGTGTAAGAAACATTACCACCTCAAAGAGGAAAACAGTCAAGAAAAAAATAAAATTGACTAGTAACAGGCCAGCAGCTGTGTATTTTCTGTGAAGCACTGGATAGATTGTGAACATGGATTACCCAGTCAATGGGGAAACTGGGGAGGGTCCTGGTCACCGAGAGGAAAAAAAAAATTATATAAACTGTGTTATGGAACTAGTAGGTGGCTTGTGGGACGCCTGCCATTGCAATCGTGAATAAAAATGCTACCTCACTGAGATACTTGCCTGAGCCTATGGTATTGGTTACAGAGTGTTTCTAATAAGGTGTTAGGGTTTTAAGGTTTCAGGGCTAAGGCACTAGGGTTGGGTTTCAGGGTTAGGGTTTCCAGGGTTTAGGGTTAGGATTTTAAGGTTGTTAGGGTTGGAGTTATAAGGGTTAGGGTTTGGGGGTTAGTGTGTTAAGGTTTTAAAGTATTTTGTGGTTTTAGTGTTGATAGGGTTTTTAGGGTTAGGGTCTTAGGGTTTTAGTTATGGTCAGGTATTTAGGGTTAGGGTTTTAAGGTCTTTTTTTTTTTTTTTTTAAGGTTAGGGTCTCCAGCGTTAGGGCTTTGAGAATCTTTACGTTTTGGGTTAGGGTTTAGAGGGTCTTAATTTTTAGGGTTAGGGCTTTTAGGCGTAGGTCTAGTGTGGTAAATTTTATCGGGTTAGGACTGTAAGGGTTTTTAGGGTTAGGGTTTCTAGGGTTTTTTGGGGTAGGGGTTAGGGTTAGATCCGTGGGAGCCGTAGTGTTAGGGGTCAGGGTTCTTAGGGGTAAGGCCCAATATTAGGGTGGAAGGCCAAACTAAGGGGGGAGCCCCCCCCAAAATTGAAGGGTCGAAGCCCCAATTTAGGGGAAGAAACGTCAAAATTGTGGGGTCCCCCAAAATTGGGCGGAAGAGCTCTTAATATTGGGGGAAACCCAAAAAAGGAGGGTGGGGGACTCTAAAATTGGGGGGACCCCCCCAAATTGGTTGTGTCCCCCCCCAAATCGGTTGTGTCCCCCCCAAAATTGGTTGTGTCCCCCCCAATTAGGGGAGGAACCCCCAAAATTGGGTGGGCGAACCCCCATATTGGGGGGGCAGAACACTTAAATGGAAGTGTGAAATTCCAGAATTGAATGTGGACCCCCCAGAACAGTCTTCAGGGGTTTAGTGTGATAAATTTTATCGGGTTAGGGCTGTAAGGGTTTTTAGGGTTAGGGTTTCTAGGGTTTGTTGGGGTAGGGGTTAGGGTTAGATCCGTGGTTGCCATAGCGTTAGGGGTCAAGGTTCTTAGGGGTTAGGCCTAATATTAGGGCGGAAGGCCAAAATAAGAGGGTGGGAGCCCCCCCCAAAATTGAAGGGTTGAAGCCCCAAGTTAGGGGAAGGAACGTCAAAATTGTGGGGTCCCCCAAAATTGGGCGGAAGAACTTTTAATATTAGGGGGGAACCCAAAAAAGGAGGGTGGGGGACTCTAAAATCGGTTGTGTCCCCCCCAATTAGGGGAGGAACCCCCAAAATTGGGTGGGCGAACCCCCAAATTGGGGGGGAAGAACACTTAAATGGAAGTGTGAAATTCCAGAATTGAATGTGGACCCCCCAGAACAGTCTTCAGGGGTTTAGTGTGGTAAATTTTATTGGGTTAGGGCTGCAAGGGTTTTTAGGGTTAGGGTTTCTAGGGTTTGTTGGGGTAGGGGTTAGGGTTAGATCCGTGGTTGCCATAGCGTTAGGGGTCAAGGTTCTTAGGGGTTAGGCCTAATATTAGGGCGGAAGGCCAAAATAAGAGGGGGGGAGCCCCCCCCAAAATCGAAGGGTTGAAGCCCAAAGTTAGGGGAAGGAACGGCCAAATTGTGGGGTCCCCCAAAATTGGGCGTAAGAACTCTTTAATATTAGGGGGGAACCCAAAAAAGGAGGGTGGGGGACTCTACAATTGGGGGGGACCCCCAAAATTGGTCGGGTCCCCCCAAATTAGGGGAGGAACCCCCAAAATTGGGTGGGTGAACCCCCAAATTGGGGGGAAGAAGACTTAAATGGAAGTGTGAAATTCCAGAATTGAATGTGGACCCCCCCCAGACCTCGGGAGGAATCCCCAAACTTGGGGGGGACCCCCAAAATTGGGGTTAAAGCCCCAGATCCCGGGGAGCTAAGCCCCAAATTAAGGGAAGGAACCTCAAACATGTGGTGAGAACCCCAACATTGGGGGAAAGAACCTTAATATTAGGGTGGCAGGCCAAGAAAGGATGGTGGGGGCCTCCAAAATTGTGGGGGGCTTGGAATTGGGGGGAATCCCCAAAATGGAGGGGGAACCCCAAAAGTGGGGGGGGGGGGGCGAAGCACCAAATTAGGGGAAGGAACCCCAAAATTGCGGGGAAGAACTCTGAAATGGAGAGCTGAAAACCCGAAATTGAGGGGAAACCCCCCAAAACGGCGGGAAAACCCTCCATAAACACGAAACCGGTAATGTAACAGAGCAAAAAATGGCGTCCTACGGCACGCTGCGAGGCTCAATTTTCTGGGGAGTGCTGGGAAATGTAGTTCTTGGCCACCGGGTTTCCGGGAGTCCATATTGTTTTCCCAGAGCATGCCGGGAGATGTAGTTCTCGGACACTGGGCTTCCGGGAGGCCATGTTGGTTTCCCATCTTTGCTAGACTCCGGGTGCTCTGGCTTCACAGAGAAACCCCCAAACTGAAAAATGTACCTGCTAATATATTGGGCTCTAAATGTAGCCCTGGGTTAATTGAATAACAATCCCTGGGTAAGATTGAAGTGCAGGAGGGGTTGGCTACGGTTTTAAGAGCCGGTTTGCAGAAAAGGGATTTCCCGTTAAGAAATGGCATATACTGATTGTTCTCTTCCTTGCTCTGCCAAGACCTGAAGCACATCTTGGAAGCCAGGCAGAATCCGTGGAGCCAATGGAGTTCTCAAGCTCGACTTCAGCTTCTTCCCAGCTAGAAGAAGCAAGGACACGCCGGCTGAGTTCCACAGGCAACGCGCCCGTATCTGTAGACGAGGATTTAGAGATGCTACTTTGGGAACTCTCAGACGGCATACTGGAAGCCGAGCTCGACTTGGACCCAGGGAAGGATGAGGATGACCTCCTCCTTGAGCTTTCCAAGATGATTGATGATTGAACTGCATAGTCCTATGGTATATTAAAAAAAAAAAAAAAAAAAAAAAAGAAAACAACTCTTCTTCTTGTTGGATACCCTGAGGTGATCCTTTTTCTAACTGAGGCTTTGCAATGAGACTTAAAGCACAGTTGGAACTGGTAGAAATTGGCAGGATCTGCACTCAGTTGTCCTAAGTTTCCCTGCTGGTCAGAGTTAAGGTCTTGTGCATGGTTCCGTAAGTAGAGGTGGCTACCTTTGATATCAAGAGGACAAAACACTTGTTTCTTTTGGCACAGAAAGATGTCCATCGGCACGCTGTGGTGGCTGTGAATTGACGTAGTGATGGAGCGATGCTCTGAAGGCTTAAACGGAAAGCTTCTTCCTTCCGCCCCCCCTTGGCACAGCTCGATGTTGGGCACATTGTGAAGCCTGGGTGTTCTGATTTCTCGGACAGTTGATACCCAAATCCCGGAGTTACTATGTCAACTCTTGACTTTTATTTGTGTATGCCATTGTTTTGACTGTAATCTTTTCAGATGATGAAGCTGTAAGGGCGGGAGGGAGCAAAATAATTATTCTAGCGTTGTGGACCAAACATGCTGCCAGGAGTGGTGGTGGTGGGGTCAGCCCACCCGGCCTTACTTTCAATTATCAGGGATGATAAAATGGTGTGAAAAGCAGCAGCTCTGCGATACGGCTACGCTACCCCCACTCCCTTCTCTTGTGCTGTACCAAAGTTCCCCCAAGCTTTGGTTGGTGCTTTTTGCTGGTGACAGTAGGACTCCAGGGCGAGTAGTCGGGACTCTCCTGCAGTAACTGGGTCAATTAAGGGTTGGTTTAAGTGCCTCCTGGTTTTTAAAATTGCTCCCCTGAGCTGCTGGCTCTGCTGCCTGCTACAGCAAATGTTCGGGTGCCATCAGCGTCGCACTTGGGCGTGGGCACTGACCCTGCGGAGGAGAGCTGAGACTCGCGTGTATTGTGTACCCTGCCGCCAGTGATCGTTTTCCCCTAGCAGATCTATTTTGAATCATTTCCCTAAATTTTAGAGGAACTTTAGGCTCTTTGTGCTATGATTTGTGAAGCTGTAGGGGCCCTCAGGCATTTGCTGCTGGCAGAGGAAAACCGCTTGTCGAATTTGTTGTAAATACTTTCTGTTTGGACAACAACGCCTGTGTGTGTGTGTGTGTGTGTGTGTGCACGCGTGCGTGCTTTGACGACCCCCTGCGACGCCCCAGCTCCGCGAGGGAAGCTTTGAAGCGGCTCTGGGAAAACCTCTGCGGAAGAAACCGCTGCTAGTGACTTGCGGAAAAGGGACTCCACAATCAGTGAGATTGTAAAGTAGGTATGTTTATTCAGCGCTGGGCAGCACGGGAGGTCGTGGGCATGAAGATTGATGACTCTTCCTCGTCACCGCTAGTTGACCTCTTGTCTTTGCACAGACTCAGTTGCTCCTTGGCTCTTGTCCATCTGCAGGACCAGTTTCTCCCAGTTTCTTAAGACAGGCTCACTCTCTTATTAGGAGACTGACCTTGGTAAGGGGCCCAAGGCTTCTTGCTTTAGTTAATTGGCACAATGCACCATAGTTAGCAAAGACGCTAAGTAGCATCCTAGTTTAACGCCGTCAGCGCTCTATCTCTACTTGATAAGATTCTCCTAACTCCCTCTCTCACTGGAGCCCACGCAGCCCTCCGTCCTGCCGAAGGACTTCACGGGGACTTCTGCCGGCTCCGGGTGCCCGCACACAGACAGAAATGGCTTTGAGAGAAAACAATCAGGAGGAGGAGAGCTCAGAGACTGCGGCCGGCTTCGGCCACCTTCCCCTCGCTTTCCCTCTCCGTGTTCAAACCGAGCACTGTTCTGCCGTCAACCTTCGCTGCCTCTGCCCGCGGCGCTGGGCTTTCGCGTGTGCCATTGCTCCTCTACATATTTTATCCTTCCTTTTGTAAGGAATGGTCCAGCAATTCGTGTCACTAAGGGATTTGAAGGGTTACCATCGAGGCCCGGGTCTAGGTGATAAGAGAACAAAGGGGTTTTTAGGGAAAAGTGCTGACTACTGCAGGGGATGTTGCTAGAGTTTCTGAAATCCGGCGCAGAGGCTCCCAAACGAGGAGGAAGGGGGAGCTGAAGGACAATTGAAGGACAAAAGCCTGAGAGGAAGACAACCAGCATTCAGCCCGAGCAAGCCCCGAGAGACCACCAGAGACTGGTACGCAGGCGCCCCTGGGAGGGGTTTCGGATTCCGGAAACCAATTCTAATAACCCTGCCTCTTCTCGAAGTAGTAATGAATATGTATTAGCCTGGGAGCATCAAAACCAGCCGCCTTACGTAACAGGTGTGCGTCCTGGGGGAGCAGAGACTCCCGGCGCACCCAGCGCTGCTTGCTTGCCTCTATTCGTTTAATAAATTGTAAACTTTGATTGTAATCCTATTTGGATTTATAACAGCCATTTATAACACTTTTTATATTTGTATTTTATTTAAGGCTGTCTTGCCCCCCTCCCCCCCCAGCCTCGCTGCTCGCCAATAAAGCTGGCGCAGGGGCTAAGGGATTTGAAGGGCCTGCTTGTACACCTAAGGGATTTGAGGGCCTGCTTGTACACCTTTGGGGACTGCCTCTTTTGGGGGGGGGGGGGGGGGGTGTTAGGAGCTGCTTGTATACTTTTTTAGGCATTCCTCTGAGAGGGGGTTGGGAGCTTCGTGTATACTGGGGGGGGAGGGCCTCCCTCGAGGTGGAAGCGGGGGGGGGTTGGAGCGTTTCTACACTGTAGGGGCCTGCCTGTACACTTTTGGGGCCTGCCTTGGAGGGGTTGGGAACTGCTTGTACACCTTTGGGGCCTGCGTCTGCGCGGGGCGGGGGGGGTTGGGGGGTTGGAGCTGGTTTTAACCTTTCGGGCTTGCATCTGGAGGGGGTTGGGGCCTGCCTTTGGGGGGGTGGTTGTGAGCTGCTTGTATACTGTAGGGGCCTGCTTGTACACCTTTGGGGCCTGCGTCTGGGGGGGGGGTGGGAGCTGCTTGTACACTGTTAGGGCCTGCCTTGGGGGAGGGGTTGAGGCATGTGCCTTGGGGGCATGGGGTTGGGAGCTGCTTCTACGCTGTAGGGGTCTGGGTCTTGGGGGGTTGGGGCTGTTTGTACACCTTTGGGGCGTGCCTCTGGGGAGGATGGGGAGTTGCTTGTACACCTTTGGGGCCTGTGTCCGGGGGGGGGTTGGGGCCTGTGCCGGGGGGGTTGGGAGCTGCTTGTACGCTCTAGGGTCCTCTGGCAGGCTTTGGGGCCTCCCTTTGAGGGGGGCAGTTGGGAGCTGGTTGTACACCTTTGGGGCCTGAGTCTGGGGTGTGGGGGCTGGGGCTGAGGCCTGGGGCCTGGGGCATGCATCTGGGTGGTGGTGGTGGGGGGTCCAGTTCATGGGGGGGGTGGGTTGGGAGCTGCTTGTGGACAGTTGGGGTCTGCATCCGGGTGTGGCTGGGGCCTGCTTGTAGACTTCTGCAGCCTGTGTCTGGTGTTTGGGGGCTTTTCTGTAGTGTTTGGGGATCGCATTTTGGCTTTGGGATGTGTCTAGAGCTTCTGGGGCCTAGCTGTAGTGCTTGGGGCCTGCGTCTGGGGCTTTTCTGTAGCATTTTGGTAGCGTGTTTGTGATTTGGGGTCTGTATCCAGGGTTTTGCCTTTTTTGTAGTTTTCAGCTTTGTGTCTGTTTCTTTGTTGGTTGCCTGGGGTTTGGGGTTTGGATCATTAGTCAGTGTCATTAGCGTCGGGGGGTTGATATGAAGGGTTAGGGTTGTGGTTAGAGTTGTTAGGGTTAAAGAGAATAAGGATTTTAGGGTAAGGGGATCGAGGTTGTGGGAATAAAAATGTTTTTGCACAGAGTTACATCGTTTAGAGGGAAGGAAGGTGGTATTGATATATGCTTGCAGTGATAAGAAAGCTTAACAGACAACCTTGTAAAATGCAGACAACCAGAATCCTTAGAGCAATTGGGTGGAAATCACGGTGTAAGAAACATTACCACCTCAAAGAGGAAAACAGTCAAGAAAAAAATAAAATTGACTAGTAACAGGCCAGCAGCTGTGTATTTTCTGTGAAGCACTGGATAGATTGTGAACATGGATTACCCAGTCAATGGGGAAACTGGGGAGGGTCCTGGTCACCGAGAGGAAAAAAAAATTATATAAACTGTGTTATGGAACTAGTAGGTGGCTTGTGGGACGCCTGCCATTGCAATCGTGAATAAAAATGCTACCTCACTGAGATACTTGCCTGAGCCTATGGTGTTGGTTACAGAGTGTTTCTAATAAGGTGTTAGGGTTTTAAGGTTTCAGGGCTAAGGCACTAGGGTTGGGTTTCAGGGTTAGGGTTTCCAGGGTTTAGGGTTAGGATTTTAAGGTTGTTAGGGTTGGAGTTATAAGGGTTAGGGTTTGGGGGTTAGTGTGTTAAGGTTTTAAAGTATTTTGTGGTTTTAGTGTTGATAGGGTTTTTAGGGTTAGGGTCTTAGGGTTTTAGTTATGGTCAGGTATTTAGGGTTAGGGTTTTAAGGTCTTTTTTTTTTTTTTTTAAGGTTAGGGTCTCCAGCGTTAGGGCTTTGGGAATCTCTACATTTTGGGTTAGGGTTTAGAGGGTCTTAATTTTTAGGGTTAGGGCTTTTAGGCGTAGGTCTAGTGTGGTAAATTTTATCGGGTTAGGACTGTAAGGGTTTTTAGGGTTAGGGTTTCTAGGGTTTTTTGGGGTAGGGGTTAGGGTTAGATCCGTGGGAGCCGTAGTGTTAGGGGTCAGGGTTCTTAGGGGTAAGGCCCAATATTAGGGTGGAAGGCCAAACTAAGGGGGGAGCCCCCCCCAAAATTGAAGGGTCGAAGCCCCAATTTAGGGGAAGAAACGTCAAAATTGTGGGGTCCCCCAAAATTGGGTGGAAGAGCTCTTAATATTGGGGGAAACCCAAAAAAGGAGGGTGGGGGACTCTAAAATTGGGGGGACCCCCCCAAATTGGTTGTGTCCCCCCCCAAATCGGTTGTGTCCCCCCCAAAATTGGTTGTGTCCCCCCCAATTAGGGGAGGAACCCCCAAAATTGGGTGGGCGAACCCCCATATTGGGGGGGCAGAACACTTAAATGGAAGTGTGAAATTCCAGAATTGAATGTGGACCCCCCAGAACAGTCTTCAGGGGTTTAGTGTGATAAATTTTATCGGGTTAGGGCTGTAAGGGCTTTTAGGGTTAGGGTTTCTAGGGTTTGTTGGGGTAGGGGTTAGGGTTAGATCCGTGGTTGCCATAGCGTTAGGGGTCAAGGTTCTTAGGGGTTAGGCCTAATATTAGGGCGGAAGGCCAAAATAAGAGGGTGGGAGCCCCCCCCAAAATTGAAGGGTTGAAGCCCCAAGTTAGGGGAAGGAACGTCAAAATTGTGGGGTCCCCCAAAATTGGGCGGAAGAACTTTTAATATTAGGGGGGAACCCAAAAAAGGAGGGTGGGGGACTCTAAAATCGGTTGTGTCCCCCCCAAATTAGGGGAGGAATCCCCAAAATTGGGTGGGCGAACCCCCAGATTGGGGGGAAGAAGGCTTAAATGGAAGTGTGAAATTCCAGAATTGGATGTGGACCCCCCAGAACAGTCTTCAGGGGTTTAGTGTGGTAAATTTTATCGGGTTAGGGCTGCAAGGGTTTTTAGGGTTAGGGTTTCTAGGGTTTGTTGGGGTAGCGGTTAGGGTTAGATCCGTGGTTGCCATAGGCTTAGGGGTCAAGGTTCTTAGGGGTTAGGCCTAATATTAGGGCGGAAGGCCAAAATAAGAGGGGAGGAGCCCACCCAAAATTGAAGGGTTGAAGCCCAAAGTTAGGGGAAGGAACGTCAAAATTGTGGGGTCCCCCAAAATTGAGCGGAAGAGCTCTTAATATTGGGGGAAACCCAAAAAAGGAGGGTGGGGGACTCTAAAATTGGTTGTGTCCCCCCCAAAATTGGTTGTGTCCCCCCAATTAGGGGAGGAACCCCCAAAATTGGGTGGGCGAACCCCCATATTGGGGGGGAAGAACACTTAAATGGAAGTGTGAAATTCCAGAATTGAATGTGGACCCCCCAGAACAGTCTTCAGGGGTTTAGTGTCGTAAATTTTATCGGGTTAGGGCTGCAAGGGTTTTTAGGGTTAGGGTTTTTAGGGTTGGGGTAGGGGTTAGGGTTAGATCCGTGGTTGCCATAGCGTTAGGGGTCAAGGTTCTTAGGGGTTAGGCCTAATATTAGGGCGGAAGGCCAAAATAAGAGGGGGGGAGCCCCCCCCAAAATTGAAGGTTGAAGCCCAAAGTTAGGGGAAGGAACGGCCAAATTGTGGGGTCCCCCAAAATTGGGTGGAAGAACTCTTTAATATTAGGGGGGAACCCAAAAAAAGGAGGGTGGGGGACTCTACAATTGGGGGGGACCCCCAAAATTGGTCGGGTCCCCCCAAATTAGGGGAGGAACCCCCAAAATTGGGTGGGTGAACCCCCAAATTGGGGGGAAGAAGACTTAAATGGAAGTGTGAAATTCCAGAATTGAATGTGGACCCCCCCCAGACCTGGGGAGGAATCCCCAAACTTGGGGGGGACCCCCAAAATTGGGGTTAAAGCCCCAGATCCCGGGGAGCTAAGCCCCAAATTAAGGGAAGGAACCTCAAACATGTGGTGAGAACCCCAACATTGGGGGAAAGAACCTTAATATTAGGGTGGCAGGCCAAGAAAGGATGGTGGGGGCCTCCAAAATTGTGGGGGGCTTGGAATTGGGGGGAATCCCCAAAATGGAGGGGGAACCCCAAAAGTGGGGGGGGGGGGGGGCGAAGCACCAAATTAGGGGAAGGAACCCCAAAATTGCGGGGAAGAACTCTGAAATGGAGAGCTGAAAACCCGAAATTGAGGGGAAACCCCCCAAAACGGCGGGAAAACCCTCCATAAACACGAAACCGGTAATGTAACAGAGCAAAAAATGGCGTCCTACGGCCAGGTGCGAGGCTCAATTTTCTGGGGAGTGCTGGGAAATGTAGTTCTTGGCCACCGGGTTTCCGGGAGTCCATATTGTTTTCCCAGAGCATGCCGGGAGATGTAGTTCTCGGACACTGGGCTTCCGGGAGGCCATGTTGGTTTCCCATCTTTGCTAGACTCCGGGTGCTCTGGCTTCACAGAGAAACCCCCAAACTGAAAAATGTACCTGCTAATATATTGGGCTCTAAATGTAGCCCTGGGTTAATTGAATAACAATCCCTGGGTAAGATTGAAGTGCAGGAGGGGTTGGCTACGGTTTTAAGAGCCGGTTTGCAGAAAAGGGATTTCCCGTTAAGAAATGGCATATACTGATTGTTCTCTTCCTTGCTCTGCCAAGACCTGAAGCACATCTTGGAAGCCAGGCAGAATCCGTGGAGCCAATGGAGTTCTCAAGCTCGACTTCAGCTTCTTCCCAGCTAGAAGAAGCAAGGACACGCCGGCTGAGTTCCACAGGCAACGCGCCCGTATCTGTAGACGAGGATTTAGAGATGCTACTTTGGGAACTCTCAGACGGCATACTGGAAGCCGAGCTCGACTTGGACCCAGGGAAGGATGAGGATGACCTCCTCCTTGAGCTTTCCAAGATGATTGATGATTGAACTGCATAGTCCTATGGTATATTAAAAAAAAAAAAAAAAAAAAAAAAAAAAAAAAAGAAAACAACTCTTCTTCTTGTTGGATACCCTGAGGTGATCCTTTTTCTAACTGAGGCTTTGCAATGAGACTTAAAGCACAGTTGGAACTGGTAGAAATTGGCAGGATCTGCACTCAGTTGTCCTAAGTTTCCCTGCTGGTCAGAGTTAAGGTCTTGTGCATGGTTCCGTAAGTAGAGGTGGCTACCTTTGATATCAAGAGGACAAAACACTTGTTTCTTTTGGCACAGAAAGATGTCCATCGGCACGCTGTGGTGGCTGTGAATTGACGTAGTGATGGAGCGATGCTCTGAAGGCTTAAACGGAAAGCTTCTTCCTTCCGCCCCCCCTTGGCACAGCTCGATGTTGGGCACATTGTGAAGCCTGGGTGTTCTGATTTCTCGGACAGTTGATACCCAAATCCCGGAGTTACTATGTCAACTCTTGACTTTTATTTGTGTATGCCATTGTTTTGACTGTAATCTTTTCAGATGATGAAGCTGTAAGGGCGGGAGGGAGCAAAATAATTATTCTAGCGTTGTGGACCAAACATGCTGCCAGGAGTGGTGGTGGTGGGGTCAGCCCACCCGGCCTTACTTTCAATTATCAGGGATGATAAAATGGTGTGAAAAGCAGCAGCTCTGCGATACGGCTACGCTACCCCCACTCCCTTCTCTTGTGCTGTACCAAAGTTCCCCCAAGCTTTGGTTGGTGCTTTTTGCTGGTGACAGTAGGACTCCAGGGCGAGTAGTCGGGACTCTCCTGCAGTAACTGGGTCAATTAAGGGTTGGTTTAAGTGCCTCCTGGTTTTTAAAATTGCTCCCCTGAGCTGCTGGCTCTGCTGCCTGCTACAGCAAATGTTCGGGTGCCATCAGCGTCGCACTTGGGCGTGGGCACTGACCCTGCGGAGGAGAGCTGAGACTCGCGTGTATTGTGTACCCTGCCGCCAGTGATCGTTTTCCCCTAGCAGATCTATTTTGAATCATTTCCCTAAATTTTAGAGGAACTTTAGGCTCTTTGTGCTATGATTTGTGAAGCTGTAGGGGCCCTCAGGCATTTGCTGCTGGCAGAGGAAAACTGCTTGTCGAATTTGTTGTAAATACTTTCTGTTTGGACAACAACGCCTGTGTGTGTGTGTGTGTGTGTGTGTGTGTGTGTGCACGCGTGCGTGCTTTGACGACCCCCTGCGACGCCCCAGCTCCGCGAGGGAACCTTTGAAGCGGCTCTGGGAAAACCTCTGCGGAAGAAACCGCTGCTAGTGACTTGCAGAAAAGGGACTCCACAATCAGTGAGATTGTAAAGTAGGTATGTTTATTCAGCGCTGGGCAGCACGGGAGGTCGTGGGCATGAAGATTGATGACTCTTCCTCGTCACCGCTAGTTGACCTCTTGTCTTTGCACAGACTCAGTTGCTCCTTGGCTCTTGTCCATCTGCAGGACCAGTTTCTCCCAGTTTCTTAAGACAGGCTCACTCTCTTATCAGGAGACTGACCTTGGTAAGGGGCCCAAGGCTTCTTGCTTTAGTTAATTGGCACAATGCACCATAGTTAGCAAAGACGCTAAGTAGCATCCTAGTTTAACGCCGTCAGCGCTCTATCTCTACTTGATAAGATTCTCCTAACTCCCTCTCTCACTGGAGCCCACGCAGCCCTCCGTCCTGCCGAAGGACTTCACGGGGACTTCTGCCGGCTCCGGGTGCCCGCACACAGACAGAAATGGCTTTGAGAGAAAACAATCAGGAGGAGGAGAGCTCAGAGACTGCGGCCGGCTTCGGCCACCTTCCCCTCGCTTTCCCTCTCCGTGTTCAAACCGAGCACTGTTCTGCCGTCAACCTTCGCTGCCTCTGCCCGCGGCGCTGGGCTTTCGCGTGTGCCATTGCTCCTCTACATATTTTATCCTTCCTTTTGTAAGGAATGGTCCAGCAATTCGTGTCACTAAGGGATTTGAAGGGTTACCATCGAGGCCCGGGTCTAGGTGATAAGAGAACAAAGGGGTTTTTAGGGAAAAGTGCTGACTACTGCAGGGGATGTTGCTAGAGTTTCTGAAATCCGGCGCAGAGGCTCCCAAACGAGGAGGAAGGGGGAGCTGAAGGACAATTGAAGGACAAAAGCCTGAGAGGAAGACAACCAGCATTCAGCCCGAGCAAGCCCCGAGAGACCACCAGAGACTGGTACGCAGGCGCCCCTGGGAGGGGTTTCAGATTCCGGAAACCAATTCTAATAACCCTGCCTCTTCTCGAAGTAGTAATGAATATGTATTAGCCTGGGAGCATCAAAACCAGCCGCCTTACGTAACAGGTGTGCGTCCTGGGGGAGCAGAGACTCCCGGCGCACCCAGCGCTGCTTGCTTGCCTCTATTCGTTTAATAAATTGTAAACTTTGATTGTAATCCTATTTGGATTTATAACAGCCATTTATAACACTTTTTATATTTGTATTTTATTTAAGGCTGTCTTGCCCCCCTCCCCCCCCAGCCTCGCTGCTCGCCAATAAAGCTGGCGCAGGGGCTAAGGGATTTGAAGGGCCTGCTTGTACACCTAAGGGATTTGAGGGCCTGCTTGTACACCTTTGGGGACTGCCTCTTCTGGGGGGGGGGGGGGGGGGGGGTGTTAGGAGCTGCTTGTATACTTTTTTAGGCATTCCTCTGAGAGGGGGTTGGGAGCTTCGTGTATACTGGGGGGGGAGGGCCTCCCTCGAGGTGGAAGCGGGGGGGGGTTGGAGCGTTTCTACACTGTAGGGGCCTGCCTGTACACTTTTGGGGCCTGCCTTGGAGGGGTTGGGAACTGCTTGTACACCTTTGGGGCCTGCGTCTGCGTGGGGCGGGGGGGGTTGGGGGGTTGGAGCTGGTTTTAACCTTTCAGGCTTGCATCTGGAGGGGGTTGGGGCCTGCCTTTGGGGGGGTGGTTGTGAGCTGCTTGTATACTGTAGGGGCCTGCTTGTACACCTTTGGGGCCTGCGTCTGGGGGGGGGTGGGAGCTGCTTGTACACTGTTAGGGCCTGCCTTGGGGGAGGGGTTGAGGCATGTGCCTTGGGGGCATGGGGTTGGGAGCTGCTTCTACGCTGTAGGGGTCTGGGTCTTGGGGGGTTGGGGCTGTTTGTACACCTTTGGGGCGTGCCTCTGGGGAGGATGGGGAGTTGCTTGTACACCTTTGGGGCCTGTGTCCGGGGGGGGGTTGGGGCCTGTGCCGGGGGGGTTGGGAGCTGCTTGTATGCTCTAGGGTCCTCTGGCAGGCTTTGGGGCCTCCCTTTGAGGGGGGCAGTTGGGAGCTGGTTGTACACCTTTGGGGCCTGAGTCTGGGGTGTGGGGGCTGGGGCTGAGGCCTGGGGCCTGGGGCATGCATCTGGGTGGTGGTGGTGGGGGGTCCAGTTCATGGGGGGGGTGGGTTGGGAGCTGCTTGTGGACAGTTGGGGTCTGCATCCGGGTGTGGCTGGGGCCTGCTTGTAGACTTCTGCAGCCTGTGTCTGGTGTTTGGGGGCTTTTCTGTAGTGTTTGGGGATCGCATTTTGGCTTTGGGATGTGTCTAGAGCTTCTGGGGCCTAGCTGTAGTGCTTGGGGCCTGCGTCTGGGGCTTTTCTGTAGCATTTTGGTAGCGTGTTTGTGATTTGGGGTCTGTAGCCAGGGTTTTGCCTTTTTTGTAGTTTTCAGCTTTGTGTCTGTTTCTTTGTTGGTTGCCTGGGGTTTGGGGTTTGGATCATTAGTCAGTGTCATTAGCGTCGGGGGGTTGATATGAAGGGTTAGGGTTGTGGTTAGAGTTGTTAGGGTTAAAGAGAATAAGGATTTTAGGGTAAGGGGATCAAGGTTGTGGGAATAAAAATGTTTTTGCACAGAGTTACATCGTTTAGAGGGAAGGAAGGTGGTATTGATACATGCTTGCAGTGATAAGAAAGCTTAACAGACAACCTTGTAAAATGCAGACAACCAGAATCCTTAGAGCAATTGGGTGGAAATCACGGTGTAAGAAACATTACCACCTCAAAGAGGAAAACAGTCAAGAAAAAAATAAAATTGACTAGTAACAGGCCAGCAGCTGTGTATTTTCTGTGAAGCACTGGATAGATTGTGAACATGGATTACCCAGTCAATGGGGAAACTGGGGAGGGTCCTGGTCACCGAGAGGAAAAAAAAAATTATATAAACTGTGTTATGGAACTAGTAGGTGGCTTGTGGGACGCCTGCCATTGCAATCGTGAATAAAAATGCTACCTCACTGAGATACTTGCCTGAGCCTATGGTATTGGTTACAGAGTGTTTCTAATAAGGTGTTAGGGTTTTAAGGTTTCAGGGCTAAGGCACTAGGGTTGGGTTTCAGGGTTAGGGTTTCCAGGGTTTAGGGTTAGGATTTTAAGGTTGTTAGGGTTGGAGTTATAAGGGTTAGGGTTTGGGGGTTAGTGTGTTAAGGTTTTAAAGTATTTTGTGGTTTTAGTGTTGATAGGGTTTTTAGGGTTAGGGTCTTAGGGTTTTAGTTATGGTCAGGTATTTAGGGTTAGGGTTTTAAGGTCTTTTTTTTTTTTTTTTAAGGTTAGGGTCTCCAGCGTTAGGGCTTTGAGAATCTTTACGTTTTGGGTTAGGGTTTAGAGGGTCTTAATTTTTAGGGTTAGGGCTTTTAGGCGTAGGTCTAGTGTGGTAAATTTTATCGGGTTAGGACTGTAAGGGTTTTTAGGGTTAGGGTTTCTAGGGTTTTTTGGGGTAGGGGTTAGGGTTAGATCCGTGGGAGCCGTAGTGTTAGGGGTCAGGGTTCTTAGGGGTAAGGCCCAATATTAGGGTGGAAGGCCAAACTAAGGGGGGAGCCCCCCCCAAAATTGAAGGGTCGAAGCCCCAATTTAGGGGAAGAAACGTCAAAATTGTGGGGTCCCCCAAAATTGGGCGGAAGAGCTCTTAATATTGGGGGAAACCCAAAAAAGGAGGGTGGGGGACTCTAAAATTGGGGGGACCCCCCAAATTGGTTGTGTCCCCCCCCAAATTGGTTGTGTCCCCCCCAAAATTGGTTGTGTCCCCCCCAATTAGGGGAGGAACCCCCAAAATTGGGTGGGCGAACCCCCATATTGGGGGGGAAGAACACTTAAATGGAAGTGTGAAATTCCAGAATTGGATGTGGACCCCCCAGAACAGTCTTCAGGGGTTTAGTGTGGTAAATTTTATTGGGTTAGGGCTGCAAGGGTTTTTAGGGTTAGGGTTTCTAGGGTTTGTTGGGGTAGGGGTTAGGGTTAGATCCGTGGTTGCCATAGCGTTAGGGGTCAAGGTTCTTAGGGGTTAGGCCTAATATTAGGGCGGAAGGCCAAAATAAGAGGGTGGGAGCCCCCCCCAAAATTGAAGGGTTGAAGCCCCAAGTTACGGGAAGGAACGTCAAAATTGTGGGGTCCCCCAAAATTGGGCGGAAGAACTTTTAATATTAGGGGGGAACCCAAAAAAGGAGGGTGGGGGACTCTAAAATCGGTTGTGTCCCCCCCAAATTAGGGGAGGAGTCCCCAAAATTGGGTGGGCGAACCCCCAAATTGGGGGGAAGAAGGCTTAAATGGAAGTGTGAAATTCCAGAATTGGATGTGGACCCCCCAGAACAGTCTTCAGGGGTTTAGTGTGGTAAATTTTATCGGGTTAGGGCTGCAAGGGTTTTTAGGGTTAGGGTTTCTAGGGTTTGTTGGGGTAGGGGTTAGGGTTAGATCCGTGGTTGCCATAGGCTTAGGGGTCAAGGTTCTTAGGGGTTAGGCCTAATATTAGGGCGGAAGGCCAAAATAAGAGGGGAGGAGCCCACCCAAAATTGAAGGGTTGAAGCCCAAAGTTAGGGGAAGGAACGTCAAAATTGTGGGGTCCCCCAAAATTGAGCGGAAGAGCTCTTAATATTGGGGGAAACCCAAAAAAGGAGGGTGGGGGACTCTAAAATTGGTTGTGTCCCCCCCAAAATTGGTTGTGTCCCCCCCAATTAGGGGAGGAACCCCCAAAATTGGGTGGGCGAACCCCCATATTGGGGGGGAAGAACACTTAAATGGAAGTGTGAAATTCCAGAATTGAATGTGGACCCCCCAGAACAGTCTTCAGGGGTTTAGTGTGGTAAATTTTATCGGGTTAGGGCTGCAAGGGTTTTTAGGGTTAGGGTTTCTAGGGTTTGTTGGGGTAGGGGTTAGGGTTAGATCCGTGGTTGCCATAGCGTTAGGGGTCAAGGTTCTTAGGGGTTAGGCCTAATATTAGGGCGGAAGGCCAAAATAAGAGGGTGGGAGCCCCCCCCAAAATTGAAGGGTTGAAGCCCCAAGTTAGGGGAAGGAACGTCAAAATTGTGGGGTCCCCCAAAATTGGGCGGAAAAACTTTTAATATTAGGGGGGAACCCAAAAAAGGAGGGTGGGGGACTCTAAAATCGGTTGTGTCCCCCCCAAATTAGGGGAGGAATCCCCAAAATTGGGTGGGCGAACCCCCAGATTGGGGGGAAGAAGGCTTAAATGGAAGTGTGAAATTCCAGAATTGGATGTGGACCCCCCAGAACAGTCTTCAGGGGTTTAGTGTGGTAAATTTTATCGGGTTAGGGCTGCAAGGGTTTTTAGGGTTAGGGTTTCTAGGGTTTGTTGGGGTAGCGGTTAGGGTTAGATCCGTGGTTGCCATAGGCTTAGGGGTCAAGGTTCTTAGGGGTTAGGCCTAATATTAGGGCGGAAGGCCAAAATAAGAGGGTGGGAGCCCCCCCCAAATCGAAGGGTTGAAGCCCAAAGTTAGGGGAAGGAACGGCCAAATTGTGGGGTCCCCCAAAATTGGGCGTAAGAACTCTTTAATATTAGGGGGGAACCCAAAAAAGGAGGGTGGGGGACTCTACAATTGGGGGGGACCCCCAAAATTGGTCGGGTCCCCCCAAATTAGGGGAGGAACCCCCAAAATTGGGTGGGTGAACCCCCAAATTGGGGGGAAGAAGACTTAAATGGAAGTGTGAAATTCCAGAATTGAATGTGGACCCCCCCCAGACCTGGGGAGGAATCCCCAAACTTGGGGGGGACCCCCAAAATTGGGGTTAAAGCCCCAGATCCCGGGGAGCTAAGCCCCAAATTAAGGGAAGGAACCTCAAACATGTGGTGAGAACCCCAACATTGGGGGAAAGAACCTTAATATTAGGGTGGCAGGCCAAGAAAGGATGGTGGGGGCCTCCAAAATTGTGGGGGGCTTGGAATTGGGGGGAATCCCCAAAATGGAGGGGGAACCCCAAAAGGGGGGGGGGGGGCGAAGCACCAAATTAGGGGAAGGAACCCCAAAATTGCGGGGAAGAACTCTGAAATGGAGAGCTGAAAACCCGAAATTGAGGGGAAACCCCCCAAAACGGCGGGAAAACCCTCCATAAACACGAAACCGGTAATGTAACAGAGCAAAAAATGGCGTCCTACGGCAAGGTGCGAGGCTCAATTTTCTGGGGAGTGCTGGAAAATGTAGTTCTTGGCCACCGGGTTTCCGGGAGTCCATATTGTTTTCCCAGAGCATGCCGGGAGATGTAGTTCTCGGACACTGGGCTTCCGGGAGGCCATGTTGGTTTCCCATCTTTGCTAGACTCCGGGTGCTCTGGCTTCACAGAGAAACCCCCAAACTGAAAAATGTACCTGCTAATATATTGGGCTCTAAATGTAGCCCTGGGTTAATTGAATAACAATCCCTGGGTAAGATTGAAGTGCAGGAGGGGTTGGCTACGGTTTTAAGAGCCGGTTTGCAGAAAAGGGATTTCCCGTTAAGAAATGGCATATACTGATTGTTCTCTTCCTTGCTCTGCCAAGACCTGAAGCACATCTTGGAAGCCAGGCAGAATCCGTGGAGCCAATGGAGTTCTCAAGCTCGACTTCAGCTTCTTCCCAGCTAGAAGAAGCAAGGACACGCCGGCTGAGTTCCACAGGCAACGCGCCCGTATCTGTAGACGAGGATTTAGAGATGCTACTTTGGGAACTCTCAGACGGCATACTGGAAGCCGAGCTCGACTTGGACCCAGGGAAGGATGAGGATGACCTCCTCCTTGAGCTTTCCAAGATGATTGATGATTGAACTGCATAGTCCTATGGTATATTAAAAAAAAAAAAAAAAAAAAAAAAAGAAAACAACTCTTCTTCTTGTTGGATACCCTGAGGTGATCCTTTTTCTAACTGAGGCTTTGCAATGAGACTTAAAGCACAGTTGGAACTGGTAGGAATTGGCAGGATCTGCACTCAGTTGTCCTAAGTTTCCCTGCTGGTCAGAGTTAAGGTCTTGTGCATGGTTCCGTAAGTATAGGTGGCTACCTTTGATATCAAGAGGACAAAGCACTTGTTTCTTTTGGCACAGAAAGATGTCCATCGGCACGCTGTGGTGGCTGTGAATTGACGTAGTGATGGAGCGATACTCTGAAGGCTTAAACGGAAAGCTTCTTCCTTCCGCCCCCCTTGGCACAGCTCGATGTTGGGCACATTGTGAAGCCTGGGTGTTCTGATTTCTCGGACAGTTGATACCCAAATCCCGGAGTTACTATGTCAACTCTTGACTTTTATTTGTGTATGCCATTGTTTTGACTGTAATCTTTTCAGATGATGAAGCTGTAGGGGCGGGAGGGAGCAAAATAATTATTCTAGCGTTGTGGACCAAACATGCTGCCAGGAGTGGTGGTGGTGGGGTCAGCCCACCCGGCCTTACTTTCAATTATCAGGGATGATAAAATGGTGTGAAAAGCAGCAGCTCTGCGATACGGCTACGCTACCCCCACTCCCTTCTCTTGTGCTGTACCAAAGTTCCCCCAAGCTTTGGTTGGTGCTTTTTGCTGGTGACAGTAGGACTCCAGGGCGAGTAGTCGGGACTCTCCTGCAGTAACTGGGTCAATTAAGGGTTGGTTTAAGTGCCTCCTGGTTTTTAAAATTGCTCCCCTGAGCTGCTGGCTCTGCTGCCTGCTACAGCAAATGTTCGGGTGCCATCAGCGTCGCACTTGGGCGTGGGCACTGACCCTGCGGAGGAGAGCTGAGACTCGCGTGTATTGTGTACCCTGCCGCCAGTGATCGTTTTCCCCTAGCAGATCTATTTTGAATCATTTCCCTAAATTTTAGAGGAACTTTAGGCTCTTTGTGCTATGATTTGTGAAGCTGTAGGGGCCCTCAGGCATTTGCTGCTGGCAGAGGAAAACCGCTTGTCGAATTTGTTGTAAATACATTCTGTTTGGACAACAACGCCTCTGTGTGTGTGTGTGTGTGTGTGTGTGTGTGTGTGCGTGCTTTGACGACCCCCTGCGACGCCCCAGCTCCGCGAGGGAACCTTTGAAGCGGCTCTGGGAAAACCTCTGCGGAAGAAACCGCTGCTAGTGACTTGCGGAAAAGGGACTCCACAATCAGTGAGATTGTAAAGTAGGTATGTTTATTCAGCGCTGGGCAGCACGGGAGGTCGTGGGCATGAAGATTGATGACTCTTCCTCGTCACCGCTAGTTGACCTCTTGTCTTTGCACAGACTCAGTTGCTCCTTGGCTCTTGTCCATCTGCAGGACCAGTTTCTCCCAGTTTCTTAAGACAGGCTCACTCTCTTATTAGGAGACTGACCTTGGTAAGGGGCCCAAGGCTTCTTGCTTTAGTTAATTGGCACAATGCACCATAGTTAGCAAAGACGCTAAGTAGCATCCTAGTTTAACGCTGTCAGCGCTCTATCTCTACTTGATAAGATTCTCCTAACTCCCTCTCTCACTGGAGCCCACGCAGCCCTCCGTCCTGCCGAAGGACTTCACGGGGACTTCTGCCGGCTCCGGGTGCCCGCACACAGACAGAAATGGCTTTGAGAGAAAACAATCAGGAGGAGGAGAGCTCAGAGACTGCGGCCGGCTTCGGCCACCTTCCCCTCGCTTTCCCTCTCCGTGTTCAAACCGAGCACTGTTCTGCCGTCAACCTTCGCTGCCTCTGCCCGCGGCGCTGGGCTTTCGCGTGTGCCATTGCTCCTCTACATATTTTATCCTTCCTTTTGTAAGGAATGGTCCAGCAATTCGTGTCACTAAGGGATTTGAAGGGTTACCATCGAGGCCCGGGTCTAGGTGATAAGAGAACAAAGGGGTTTTTAGGGAAAAGTGCTGACTACTGCAGGGGATGTTGCTAGAGTTTCTGAAATCCGGCGCAGAGGCTCCCAAACGAGGAGGAAGGGGGAGCTGAAGGACAATTGAAGGACAAAAGCCTGAGAGGAAGACAACCAGCATTCAGCCCGAGCAAGCCCCGAGAGACCACCAGAGACTGGTACGCAGGCGCCCCTGGGAGGGGTTTCGGATTCCGGAAACCAATTCTAATAACCCTGCCTCTTCTCGAAGTAGTAATGAATATGTATTAGCCTGGGAGCATCAAAACCAGCCGCCTTACATAACAGGCGTGCGTCCTGGGGGAGCAGAGACTCCCGGCGCACCCAGCGCTGCTTGCTTGCCTCTATTCGTTTAATAAATTGTAAACTTTGATTGTAATCCTATTTGGATTTATAACAGCCATTTATAACACTTTTTATATTTGTATTTTATTTAAGGCTGTCTTGCCCCCCTCCCCCCCCAGCGTCGCTGCTCGCCAATAAAGCTGGCGCAGGGGCTAAGGGATTTGAAGGGCCTGCTTGTACACCTAAGGGATTTGAGGGCCTGCTTGTACACCTTTGGGGACTGCCTCTTTTGGGGGGGGGGGGGGGGGGGGGGGAGTGTTAGGAGCTGCTTGTATACTTTTTTAGGCATTCCTCTGAGAGGGGGTTGGGAGCTTCGTGTATACTGGGGGGGGAGGGCCTCCCTCGAGGTGGAAGGGGGGGGGTTGGAGCGTTTCTACACTGTAGGGGCCTGCCTGTACACTTTTGGGGCCTGCCTTGGAGGGGTTGGGAACTGCTTGTACACCTTTGGGGCCTGCGTCTGCGCGGGGCGGGGGGGGTTGGGGGGTTGGAGCTGGTTTTAACCTTTCGGGCTTGCATCTGGAGGGGGTTGGGGCCTGCCTTTGGGGGGGTGGTTGTGAGCTGCTTGTATACTGTAGGGGCCTGCTTGTACACCTTTGGGGCCTGCGTCTGGGGGGGGGTGGGAGCTGCTTGTACACTGTTAGGGCCTGCCTTGGGGGAGGGGTTGGGGCATGTGCCTTGGGGGCATGGGGTTGGGAGCTGCTTCTACGCTGTAGGGGTCTGGGTCTTGGGGGTTGGGGCTGTTTGTACACCTTTGGGGCGTGCCTCTGGGGAGGATGGGGAGTTGCTTGTACACCTTCGGGGCCTGTGTCTGGGGGGGGGTTGGGGCCTGTGCCAGGGGGGTTGGGAGCTGCTTGTACGCTCTAGGGTCCTCTGGCAGGCTTTGGGGCCTCCCTTTGAGGGGGGCAGTTGGGAGCTGGTTGTACACCTTTGGGGCCTGAGTCTGGGGTGTGGGGGCTGGGGCTGAGGCCTGGGGCCTGGGGCATGCATCTGGGTGGTGGTGGTGGGGGGTCCAGTTCATGGGGGGGGTGGGTTGGGAGCTGCTTGTGGACAGTTGGGGTCTGCATCCGGGTGTGGTTGGGGCCTGCTTGTAGACTTCTGCAGCCTGTGTCTGGTGTTTGGGGGCTTTTCTGTAGTGTTTGGGGATTGCATTTTGGCTTTGGGATGTGTCTAGAGCTTCTGGGGCCTAGCTGTAGTGCTTGGGGCCTGCGTCTGGGGCTTTTCTGTAGCATTTTGGTAGCGTGTTTGTGATTTGGGGTCTGTATCCAGGGTTTTGCCTTTTTTGTAGTTTTCAGCTTTGTGTCTGTTTCTTTGTTGGTTGCCTGGGGTTTGGGGTTTGGATCATTAGTCAGTGTCATTAGCGTCGGGGGGTTGATATGAAGGGTTAGGGTTGTGGTTAGAGTTGTTAGGGTTAAAGAGAATAAGGATTTTAGGGTAAGGGGATCAAGGTTGTGGGAATAGAAATGTTTTTGCACAGAGTTACATCGTTTAGAGGGAAGGAAGGTGGTATTGATATATGCTTGCAGTGATAAGAAAGCTTAACAGACAACCTTGTAAAATGCAGACAACCAGAATCCTTAGAGCAATTGGGTGGAAATCACGGTGTAAGAAACATTACCACCTCAAAGAGGAAAACAGTCAAGAAAAAAATAAAATTGACTAGTAACAGGCCAGCAGCTGTGTATTTTCTGTGAAGCACTGGATAGATTGTGAACATGGATTACCCAGTCAATGGGGAAACTGGGGAGGGTCCTGGTCACCGAGAGGAAAAAAAAAATTATATAAACTGTGTTATGGAACTAGTAGGTGGCTTGTGGGACGCCTGCCATTGCAATCGTGAATAAAAATGCTACCTCACTGAGATACTTGCCTGAGCCTATGGTATTGGTTACAGAGTGTTTCTAATAAGGTGTTAGGGTTTTAAGGTTTCAGGGCTAAGGCACTAGGGTTGGGTTTCAGGGTTAGGGTTTCCAGGGTTTAGGGTTAGGATTTTAAGGTTGTTAGGGTTGGAGTTATAAGGGTTAGGGTTTGGGGGTTAGTGTGTTAAGGTTTTAAAGTATTTTGTGGTTTTAGTGTTGATAGGGTTTTTAGGGTTAGGGTCTTAGGGTTTTAGTTATGGTCAGGTATTTAGGGTTAGGGTTTTAAGGTCTTTTTTTTTTTTTTTTTTTTTTAAGGTTAGGGTCTCCAGCGTTAGGGCTTTGAGAATCTTTACGTTTTGCGTTAGGGTTTAGAGGGTCTTAATTTTTAGGGTTAGGGCTTTTAGGCGTAGGTCTAGTGTGGTAAATTTTATCGGGTTAGGACTGTAAGGGTTTTTAGGGTTAGGGCTTCTAGGGTTTTTTGGGGTAGGGGTTAGGGTTAGATCCGTGGGAGCCGTAGTGTTAGGGGTCAGGGTTCTTAGGGGTAAGGCCCAATATTATGGTTGAAGGCCAAACTAAGGGGGTGGGAGCCCACCCAAAATTGAAGGGTCGAAGCCCCAATTTAGGGGAAGAAACATCAAAAGTGTGGGGTCCCCCAAAATTGGGCGGAAGAGCTCTTAATATTGGGGGAAACCCAAAAAAGGAGGGTGGGGGACTCTAAAATTGGGGGGACCCCCCAAATTGGTTGTGTCCCCCCCCAAATTGGTTGTGTCCCCCCCAATTAGGGGAGGAACCCCCAAAATTGGGTGGGCGAACCCCCATATTGGGGGGGAAGAACACTTAAATGGAAGTGTGAAATTCCAGAATTGAATGTGGACCCCCCAGAACAGTCTTCAGGGGTTTAGTGTGGTAAATTTTATCGGGTTAGGGCTGTAAGGGTTTTTAGGGTTAGGGTTTCTAGGGTTTGTTGGGGTAGGGGTTAGGGTTAGATCCGTGGTTGCCATAGCGTTAGGGGTCAAGGTTCTTAGGGGTTAGGCCTAATATTAGGGCGGAAGGCCAAAATAAGAGGGTGGGAGCCCCCCCCAAAATTGAAGGGTTGAAGCCCCAAGTTAGGGGAAGGAACGTCAAAATTGTGGGGTCCCCCAAAATTGGGCGGAAGAACTTTTAATATTAGGGGGGAACCCAAAAAAGGAGGGTGGGGGACTCTAAAATCGGTTGTGTCCCCCCCAAATTAGGGGAGGAACCCCCAAAATTGGGTGGGCGAACCCCCATATTGGGGGGGAAGAAGACTTAAATGGAAGTGTGAAATTCCAGAATTGAATGTGGACCCCCCAGAACAGTCTTCAGGGGTTTAGTGTGGTAAATTTTATCGGGTTAGGGCTGCAAGGGTTTTTAGGGTTAGGGTTTCTAGGGTTTGTTGGGGTAGGGGTTAGGGTTAGATCCGTGGTTGCCATAGCGTTAGGGGTCAAGGTTCTTAGGGGTTAGGCCTAATATTAGGGCGGAAGGCCAAAATAAGAGGGGGGGAGCCCCCCCCAAAATGGAAGGGTTGAAGCCCCAAGTTAGGGGAAGGAACGGCCAAATTGTGGGGTCCCCCAAAATTGGGCGGAAGAACTCTTTAATATTAGGGGGGAACCCAAAAAAGGAGGGTGGGGGACTCTAAAATCGGTTGTGTCCCCCCCAAATTAGGGGAGGAACCCCCAAAATTGGGTAGGTGAACCCCCATATTGGGGGGGAAGAAGACTTAAATGGAAGTGTGAAATTCCAGAATTGAATGTGGACCCCCCAGAACAGTCTTCAGGGGTTTAGTGTGGTAAATTTTATCGGGTTAGGGCTGCAAGGGTTTTTAGGGTTAGGGTTTCTAGGGTTTGTTGGGGTAGGGGTTAGGGTTAGATCCGTGGTTGCCATAGCGTTAGGGGTCAAGGTTCTTAGGGGTTAGGCCTAATATTAGGGCGGAAGGCCAAAATAAGAGGGGGGGAGCCCCCCCCAAAATCGAAGGGTTGAAGCCCAAAGTTAGGGGAAGGAACGGCCAAATTGTGGGGTCCCCCAAAATTGGGCGGAAGAACTCTTTAATATTAGGGGGGAACCCAAAAAAGGAGGGTGGGGGACTCTACAATTGGGGGGGACCCCCAAAATTGGTCGGGTCCCCCCAAATTAGGGGAGGAACCCCCAAAATTGGGTGGGTGAACCCCCAAATTGGGGGGAAGAAGACTTAAATGGAAGTGTGAAATTCCAGAATCGAATGTGGACCCCCCCCAGACCTGGGGAGGAATCCCCAAACTTGGGGGGGACCCCCAAAATTGGGGTTAAAGCCCCAGATCCCGGGGAGCTAAGCCCCAAATTAAGGGAAGGAACCTCAAACATGTGGTGAGAACCCCAACATTGGGGGAAAGAACCTTAATATTAGGGTGGCAGGCCAAGAAAGGATGGTGGGGGCCTCCAAAATTGTGGGGGGCTTGGAATTGGGGGGAATCCCCAAAATGGAGGGGGAACCCCAAAAGTGGGGGGGGGGGGCGAAGCACCAAATTAGGGGAAGGAACCCCAAAATTGCGGGGAAGAACTCTGAAATGGAGAGCTGAAAACCCGAAATTGAGGGGAAACCCCCCAAAACGGCGGGAAAACCCTCCATAAACACGAAACCGGTAATGTAACAGAGCAAAAAATGGCGTCCTACGGCAAGGTGCGAGGCTTAATTTTCTGGGGAGTGCTGGGAAATGTAGTTCTTGGCCACCGGGTTTCCGGGAGTCCATATTGTTTTCCCAGAGCATGCCGGGAGATGTAGTTCTCGGACACTGGGCTTCCGGGAGGCCATGTTGGTTTCCCATCTTTGCTAGACTCCGGGTGCTCTGGCTTCACAGAGAAACCCCCAAACTGAAAAATGTACCTGCTAATATATTGGGCTCTAAATGTAGCCCTGGGTTAATTGAATAACTATCCCTGGGTAAGATTGAAGTGCAGGAGGGGTTGGCTACGGTTTTAAGAGCCGGTTTGCAGAAAAGGGATTTCCCGTTAAGAAATGGCATATACTGATTGTTCTCTTCCTTGCTCTGCCAAGACCTGAAGCACATCTTGGAAGCCAGGCAGAATCCGTGGAGCCAATGGAGTTCTCAAGCTCGACTTCAGCTTCTTCCCAGCTAGAAGAAGCACGGACACGCCGGCTGAGTTCCACAGGCAACGCGCCCGTATCTGTAGATGAGGATTTAGAGATGCTACTTTGGGAACTCTCAGACGGCATACTGGAAGCCGAGCTCGACTTGGACCCAGGGAAGGATGAGGATGACCTCCTCCTTGAGCTTTCCAAGATGATTGATGATTGAACTGCATAGTCTGCATAGTCCTATGGTATATTAAAAAAAAAAAAAAAAAAAAAAAAAAAAAGAAAACAACTCTTCTTCTTGTTGGATACCCTGAGGTGATCCTTTTTCTAACTGAGGCTTTGCAATGAGACTTAAAGCACAGTTGGAACTGGTAGAAATTGGCAGGATCTGCACTCAGTTGTCCTAAGTTTCCCTGCTGGTCAGAGTTAAGGTCTTGTGCATGGTTCCGTAAGTAGAGGTGGCTACCTTTGATATCAAGAGGACAAAACACTTGTTTCTTTTGGCACAGAAAGATGTCCATCGGCACGCTGTGGTGGCTGTGAATTGACGTAGTGATGGAGCGATACTCTGAAGGCTTAAACGGAAAGCTTCTTCCTTCCACCCCCCTTGGCACAGCTCGATGTTGGGCACATTGTGAAGCCTGGGTGTTCTGATTTCTCGGACAGTTGATACCCAAATCCCGGAGTTACTATGTCAACTCTTGACTTTTATTTGTGTATGCCATTGTTTTGACTGTAATCTTTTCAGATGATGAAGCTGTAGGGGCGGGAGGGAGCAAAATAATTATTCTAGCGTTGTGGACCAAACATGCTGCCAGGAGTGGTGGTGGTGGGGTCAGCCCACCCGGCCTTACTTTCAATTATCAGGGATGATAAAATGGTGTGAAAAGCAGCAGCTCTGCAATACGGCTACGCTACCCCCACTCCCTTCTCTTGTGCTGTACCAAAGTTCCCCCAAGCTTTGGTTGGTGCTTTTTGCTGGTGACAGTAGGACTCCAGGGCGAGTAGTCGGGACTCTCCTGCAGTAACTGGGTCAATTAAGGGTTGGTTTAAGTGCCTCCTGGTTTTTAAAATTGCTCCCCTGAGCTGCTGGCTCTGCTGCCTGCTACAGCAAATGTTCGGGTGCCATCAGCGTCGCACTTGGGCGTGGGCACTGACCCTGCGGAGGAGAGCTGAGACTCGCGTGTATTGTGTACCCTGCCGCCAGTGATCGTTTTCCCCTAGCAGATCTATTTTGAATCATTTCCCTAAATTTTAGAGGAACTTTAGGCTCTTTGTGCTATGATTTGTGAAGCTGTAGGGGCCCTCAGGCATTTGCTGCTGGCAGAGGAAAACCGCTTGTCGAATTTGTTGTAAATACTTTCTGTTTGGACAACAACGCCTGTGTGTGTGTGTGTGTGTGTGTGTGTGTGTGTGCGCGTGCTTTGACGACCCCCTGCGACGCCCCAGCTCCGCGAGGGAAGCTTTGAAGCGGCTCTGGGAAAACCTCTGCGGAAGAAACCGCTGCTAGTGACTTGCGGAAAAGGGACTCCACAATCAGTGAGATTGTAAAGTAGGTATGTTTATTCAGCGCTGGGCAGCACGGGAGGTTGTGGGCATGAAGATTGATGACTCTTCCTCGTCACCGCTAGTTGACCTCTTGTCTTTGCACAGACTCAGTTGCTCCTTGGCTCTTGTCCATCTGCAGGACCAGTTTCTCCCAGTTTCTTAAGACAGGCTCACTCTCTTATTAGGAGACTGACCTTGGTAAGGGGCCCAAGGCTTCTTGCTTTAGTTAATTGGCACAATGCACCATAGTTAGCAAAGACGCTAAGTAGCATCCTAGTTTAACGCTGTCAGCGCTCTATCTCTACTTGATAAGATTCTCCTAACTCCCTCTCTCACTGGAGCCCACGCAGCCCTCCGTCCTGCCGAAGGACTTCACGGGGACTTCTGCCGGCTCCGGGTGCCCGCACACAGACAGAAATGGCTTTGAGAGAAAACAATCAGGAGGAGGAGAGCTCAGAGACTGCGGCCGGCTTCGGCCACCTTCCCCTCGCTTTCCCTCTCCGTGTTCAAACCGAGCACTGTTCTGCCGTCAACCTTCGCTGCCTCTGCCCGCGGCGCTGGGCTTTCGCGTGTGCCATTGCTCCTCTACATATTTTATCCTTCCTTTTGTAAGGAATGGTCCAGCAATTCGTGTCACTAAGGGATTTGAAGGGTTACCATCGAGGCCCGGGTCTAGGTGATAAGAGAACAAAGGGGTTTTTAGGGAAAAGTGCTGACTACTGCAGGGGATGTTGCTAGAGTTTCTGAAATCCGGCGCAGAGGCTCCCAAACGAGGAGGAAGGGGGAGCTGAAGGACAATTGAAGGACAAAAGCCTGAGAGGAAGACAACCAGCATTCAGCCCAAGCAAGCCCCGAGAGACCACCAGAGACTGGTACGCAGGCGCCCCTGGGAGGGGTTTCGGATTCCGGAAACCAATTCTAATAACCCTGCCTCTTCTCGAAGTAGTAATGAATATGTATTAGCCTGGGAGCATCAAAACCAGCCGCCTTACGTAACAGGCGTGCGTCCTGGGGGAGCAGAGACTCCCGGCGCACCCAGCGCTGCTTGCTTGCCTCTATTCGTTTAATAAATTGTAAACTTTGATTGTAATCCTATTTGGATTTATAACAGCCATTTATAACACTTTTTATATTTGTATTTTATTTAAGGCTGTCTTGCCCCCCTCCCCCCCCAGCGTCGCTGCTCGCCAATAAAGCTGGCGCAGGGGCTAAGGGATTTGAAGGGCCTGCTTGTACACCTAAGGGATTTGAGGGCCTGCTTGTACACCTTTGGGGACTGCCTCTTTTGGGGGGGGGGGGGGGGGGGAGTGTTAGGAGCTGCTTGTATACTTTTTTAGGCATTCCTCTGAGAGGGGGTTGGGAGCTTCGTGTATACTGGGGGGGGAGGGCCTCCCTCGAGGTGGAAGCGGGGGGGGGGTTGGAGCGTTTCTACACTGTAGGCGCCTGCCTGTACACTTTTGGGGCCTGCCTTGGAGGGGTTGGGAACTGCTTGTACACCTTTGGGGCCTGCGTCTGCGCGGGGCGGGGGGGGTTGGGGGGTTGGAGCTGGTTTTAACCTTTCGGGCTTGCATCTGGAGGGGGTTGGGGCCTGCCTTTGGGGGGGTGGTTGTGAGCTGCTTGTATACTGTAGGGGCCTGCTTGTACACCTTTGGGGCCTGCGTCTGGGGGGGGTGGGAGCTGCTTGTACACTGTTAGGGCCTGCCTTGGGGGAGGGGTTGGGGCATGTGCCTTGGGGGCATGGGGTTGGGAGCTGCTTCTACGCTGTAGGGGTCTGGGTCTTGGGGGGTTGGGGCTGTTTGTACACCTTTGGGGCGTGCCTCTGGGGAGGATGGGGAGTTGCTTGTACACCTTTGGGGCCTGTGTCTGGGGGGGGGTTGGGGCCTGTGCCAGGGGGGTTGGGAGCTGCTTGTACGCTCTAGGGTCCTCTGGCAGGCTTTGGGGCCTCCCTTTGAGGGGGGCAGTTGGGAGCTGGTTGTACACCTTTGGGGCCTGAGTCTGGGGTGTGGGGGCTGGGGCTGAGGCCTGGGGCCTGGGGCATGCATCTGGGTGGTGGTGGTGGGGGGTCCAGTTCATGGGGGGGGTGGGTTGGGAGCTGCTTGTGGACAGTTGGGGTCTGCATCCGGGTGTGGTTGGGGCCTGCTTGTAGACTTCTGCAGCCTGTGTCTGGTGTTTGGGGGCTTTTCTGTAGTGTTTGGGGATTGCATTTTGGCTTTGGGATGTGTCTAGAGCTTCTGGGGCCTAGCTGTAGTGCTTGGGGCCTGCGTCTGGGGCTTTTCTGTAGCATTTTGGTAGCGTGTTTGTGATTTGGGGTCTGTATCCAGGGTTTTGCCTTTTTTGTAGTTTTCAGCTTTGTGTCTGTTTCTTTGTTGGTTGCCTGGGGTTTGGGGTTTGGATCATTAGTCAGTGTCATTAGCGTCGGGGGGTTGATATGAAGGGTTAGGGTTGTGGTTAGAGTTGTTAGGGTTAAAGAGAATAAGGATTTTAGGGTAAGGGGATCAAGGTTGTGGGAATAGAAATGTTTTTGCACAGAGTTACATCGTTTAGAGGGAAGGAAGGTGGTATTGATATATGCTTGCAGTGATAAGAAAGCTTAACAGACAACCTTGTAAAATGCAGACAACCAGAATCCTTAGAGCAATTGGGTGGAAATCACGGTGTAAGAAACATTACCACCTCAAAGAGGAAAACAGTCAAGAAAAAAATAAAATTGACTAGTAACAGGCCAGCAGCTGTGTATTTTCTGTGAAGCACTGGATAGATTGTGAACATGGATTACCCAGTCAATGGGGAAACTGGGGAGGGTCCTGGTCACCGAGAGGAAAAAAAAAATTATATAAACTGTGTTATGGAACTAGTAGGTGGCTTGTGGGACGCCTGCCATTGCAATCGTGAATAAAAATGCTACCTCACTGAGATACTTGCCTGAGCCTATGGTATTGGTTACAGAGTGTTTCTAATAAGGTGTTAGGGTTTTAAGGTTTCAGGGCTAAGGCACTAGGGTTGGGTTTCAGGGTTAGGGTTTCCAGGGTTTAGGGTTAGGATTTTAAGGTTGTTAGGGTTGGAGTTATAAGGGTTAGGGTTTGGGGGTTAGTGTGTTAAGGTTTTAAAGTATTTTGTGGTTTTAGTGTTGATAGGGTTTTTAGGGTTAGGGTCTTAGGGTTTTAGTTATGGTCAGGTATTTAGGGTTAGGGTTTTAAGGTCTTTTTTTTTTTTTTTTTTTTTAAGGTTAGGGTCTCCAGCGTTAGGGCTTTGAGAATCTTTACGTTTTGGGTTAGGGTTTAGAGGGTCTTAATTTTTAGGGTTAGGGCTTTTAGGCGTAGGTCTAGTGTGGTAAATTTTATCGGGTTAGGACTGTAAGGGTTTTTAGGGTTAGGGTTTCTAGGGTTTTTTGGGGTAGGGGTTAGGGTTAGATCCGTGGGAGCCGTAGTGTTAGGGGTCAAGGTTCTTAGGAGTAAGGCCCAATATTAGGGTGGAAGGCCAAACTAAGGGGGGAGCCCCCCCCAAAATTGAAGGGTCGAAGCCCCAATTTAGGGGAAGAAACGTCAAAAGTGTGGGGTCCCCCAAAATTGGGCGGAAGAGCTCTTAATATTGGGGGAAACCCAAAAAAGGAGGGTGGGGGACTCTAAAATTGGGGGGACCCCCCAAATTGGTTGTGTCCCCCCCCAAATTGGTTGTGTCCCCCCCAATTAGGGGAGGAACCCCCAAAATTGGGTGGGCGAACCCCCATATTGGGGGGGAAGAACACTTAAATGGAAGTGTGAAATTCCAGAATTGAATGTGGACCCCCCAGAACAGTCTTCAGGGGTTTAGTGTGGTAAATTTTATCGGGTTAGGGCTGTAAGGGTTTTTAGGGTTAGGGTTTCTAGGGTTTGTTGGGGTAGGGGTTAGGGTTAGATCCGTGGTTGCCATAGCGTTAGGGGTCAAGGTTCTTAGGGGTTAGGCCTAATATTAGGGCGGAAGGCCAAAATAAGAGGGTGGGAGCCCCCCCCAAAATGGAAGGGTTGAAGCCCCAAGTTAGGGGAAGGAACGTCAAAATTGTGGGGTCCCCCAAAATTGGGCGGAAGAACTTTTAATATTAGGGGGGAACCCAAAAAAGGAGGGTGGGGGACTCTAAAATCGGTTGTGTCCCCCCCAAATTAGGGGAGGAACCCCCAAAATTGGGTGGGCGAACCCCCATATTGGGGGGGAAGAAGACTTAAATGGAAGTGTGAAATTCCAGAATTGAATGTGGACCCCCCAGAACAGTCTTCAGGGGTTTAGTGTGGTAAATTTTATCGGGTTAGGGCTGCAAGGGTTTTTAGGGTTAGGGTTTCTAGGGTTTGTTGGGGTAGGGGTTAGGGTTAGATCCGTGGTTGCCATAGCGTTAGGGGTCAAGGTTCTTAGGGGTTAGGCCTAATATTAGGGCGGAAGGCCAAAATAAGAGGGGGGGAGCCCCCCCCAAAATCGAAGGGTTGAAGCCCAAAGTTAGGGGAAGGAACGGCCAAATTGTGGGGTCCCCCAAAATTGGGCGGAAGAACTCTTTAATATTAGGGGGGAACCCAAAAAAGGAGGGTGGGGGACTCTACAATTGGGGGGGACCCCCAAAATTGGTCGGGTCCCCCCAAATTAGGGGAGGAACCCCCAAAATTGGGTGGGTGAACCCCCAAATTGGGGGGAAGAAGACTTAAATGGAAGTGTGAAATTCCAGAATCGAATGTGGACCCCCCCCAGACCTGGGGAGGAATCCCCAAACTTGGGGGGGACCCCCAAAATTGGGGTTAAAGCCCCAGATCCCGGGGAGCTAAGCCCCAAATTAAGGGAAGGAACCTCAAACATGTGGTGAGAACCCCAACATTGGGGGAAAGAACCTTAATATTAGGGTGGCAGGCCAAGAAAGGATGGTGGGGGCCTCCAAAATTGTGGGGGGCTTGGAATTGGGGGGAATCCCCAAAATGGAGGGGGAACCCCAAAAGTGGGGGGGGGGGGGGCGAAGCACCAAATTAGGGGAAGGAACCCCAAAATTGCGGGGAAGAACTCTGAAATGGAGAGCTGAAAACCCGAAATTGAGGGGAAACCCCCCAAAACGGCGGGAAAACCCTCCATAAACACGAAACCGGTAATGTAACAGAGCAAAAAATGGCGTCCTACGGCAAGGTGCGAGGCTTAATTTTCTGGGGAGTGCTGGGAAATGTAGTTCTTGGCCACCGGGTTTCCGGGAGTCCATATTGTTTTCCCAGAGCATGCCGGGAGATGTAGTTCTCGGACACTGGGCTTCCGGGAGGCCATGTTGGTTTCCCATCTTTGCTAGACTCCGGGTGCTCTGGCTTCACAGAGAAACCCCCAAACTGAAAAATGTACCTGCTAATATATTGGGCTCTAAATGTAGCCCTGGGTTAATTGAATAACTATCCCTGGGTAAGATTGAAGTGCAGGAGGGGTTGGCTACGGTTTTAAGAGCCGGTTTGCAGAAAAGGGATTTCCCGTTAAGAAATGGCATATACTGATTGTTCTCTTCCTTGCTCTGCCAAGACCTGAAGCACATCTTGGAAGCCAGGCAGAATCCGTGGAGCCAATGGAGTTCTCAAGCTCGACTTCAGCTTCTTCCCAGCTAGAAGAAGCAAGGACACGCCGGCTGAGTTCCACAGGCAACGCGCCCGTATCTGTAGACGAGGATTTAGAGATGCTACTTTGGGAACTCTCAGACGGCATACTGGAAGCCGAGCTCGACTTGGACCCAGGGAAGGATGAGGATGACCTCCTCCTTGAGCTTTCCAAGATGATTGATGATTGAACTGCATAGTCTGCATAGTCCTATGGTATATTAAAAAAAAAAAAAAAAAAAAAAAAAAAGAAAACAACTCTTCTTCTTGTTGGATACCCTGAGGTGATCCTTTTTCTAACTGAGGCTTTGCAATGAGACTTAAAGCACAGTTGGAACTGGTAGAAATTGGCAGGATCTGCACTCAGTTGTCCTAAGTTTCCCTGCTGGTCAGAGTTAAGGTCTTGTGCATGGTTCCGTAAGTATAGGTGGCTACCTTTGATATCAAGAGGACAAAGCACTTGTTTCTTTTGGCACAGAAAGATGTCCATCGGCACGCTGTGGTGGCTGTGAATTGACGTAGTGATGGAGCGATACTCTGAAGGCTTAAACGGAAAGCTTCTTCCTTCCGCCCCCCTTGGCACAGCTCGATGTTGGGCACATTGTGAAGCCTGGGTGTTCTGATTTCTCGGACAGTTGATACCCAAATCCCGGAGTTACTATGTCAACTCTTGACTTTTATTTGTGTATGCCATTGTTTTGACTGTAATCTTTTCAGATGATGAAGCTGTAGGGGCGGGAGGGAGCAAAATAATTATTCTAGCGTTGTGGACCAAACATGCTGCCAGGAGTGGTGGTGGTGGGGTCAGCCCACCCGGCCTTACTTTCAATTATCAGGGATGATAAAATGGTGTGAAAAGCAGCAGCTCTGCGATACGGCTACGCTACCCCCACTCCCTTCTCTTGTGCTGTACCAAAGTTCCCCCAAGCTTTGGTTGGTGCTTTTTGCTGGTGACAGTAGGACTCCAGGGCGAGTAGTCGGGACTCTCCTGCAGTAACTGGGTCAATTAAGGGTTGGTTTAAGTGCCTCCTGGTTTTTAAAATTGCTCCCCTGAGCTGCTGGCTCTGCTGCCTGCTACAGCAAATGTTCGGGTGCCATCAGCGTCGCACTTGGGCGTGGGCACTGACCCTGCGGAGGAGAGCTGAGACTCGCGTGTATTGTGTACCCTGCCGCCAGTGATCGTTTTCCCCTAGCAGATCTATTTTGAATCATTTCCCTAAATTTTAGAGGAACTTTAGGCTCTTTGTGCTATGATTTGTGAAGCTGTAGGGGCCCTCAGGCATTTGCTGCTGGCAGAGGAAAACCGCTTGTCGAATTTGTTGTAAATACTTTCTGTTTGGACAACAACGCCTGTGTGTGTGTGTGTGTGTGTGTGTGTGTGTGTGCGCGTGCTTTGACGACCCCCTGCGACGCCCCAGCTCCGCGAGGGAACCTTTGAAGCGGCTCTGGGAAAACCTCTGCGGAAGAAACCGCTGCTAGTGACTTGCGGAAAAGGGACTCCACAATCAGTGAGATTGTAAAGTAGGTATGTTTATTCAGCGCTGGGCAGCACGGGAGGTCGTGGGCATGAAGATTGATGACTCTTCCTCGTCACCGCTAGTTGACCTCTTGTCTTTGCACAGACTCAGTTGCTCCTTGGCTCTTGTCCATCTGCAGGACCAGTTTCTCCCAGTTTCTTAAGACAGGCTCACTCTCTTATTAGGAGACTGACCTTGGTAAGGGGCCCAAGGCTTCTTGCTTTAGTTAATTGGCACAATGCACCATAGTTAGCAAAGACACTAAGTAGCATCCTAGTTTAACGCTGTCAGCGCTCTATCTCTACTTGATAAGATTCTCCTAACTCCCTCTCTCACTGGAGCCCACGCAGCCCTCCGTCCTGCCGAAGGACTTCACGGGGACTTCTGCCGGCTCCGGGTGCCCGCACACAGACAGAAATGGCTTTGAGAGAAAACAATCAGGAGGAGGAGAGCTCAGAGACTGCGGCCGGCTTCGGCCACCTTCCCCTCGCTTTCCCTCTCCGTGTTCAAACCGAGCACTGTTCTGCCGTCAACCTTCGCTGCCTCTGCCCGCGGCGCTGGGCTTTCGCGTGTGCCATTGCTCCTCTACATATTTTATCCTTCCTTTTGTAAGGAATGGTCCAGCAATTCGTGTCACTAAGGGATTTGAAGGGTTACCATCGAGGCCCGGGTTTAGGTGATAAGAGAACAAAGGGGTTTTTAGGGAAAAGTGCTGACTACTGCACGGGATGTTGCTAGAGTTTCTGAAATCCGGCGCAGAGGCTCCCAAACGAGGAGGAAGGGGGGAGCTGAAGGACAATTGAAGGACAAAAGCCTGAGAGGAAGACAACCAGCATTCAGCCCGAGCAAGCCCCGAGAGACCACCAGAGACTGGTACGCAGGCGCCCCTGGGAGGGGTTTCGGATTCCGGAAACCAATTCTAATAACCCTGCCTCTTCTCGAAGTAGTAATGAATATGTATTAGCCTGGGAGCATCAAAACCAGCCGCCTTACGTAACAGGTGTGCGTCCTGGGGGAGCAGAGACTCCCGGCGCACCCAGCGCTGCTTGCTTGCCTCTATTCGTTTAATGAATTGTAAACTTTGATTGTAATCCTATTTGGATTTATAACAGCCATTTATAACACTTTTTATATTTGTATTTTATTTAAGGCTGTCTTGCCCCCCTCCCCCCCCAGCGTCGCTGCTCGCCAATAAAGCTGGCGCAGGGGCTAAGGGATTTGAAGGGCCTGCTTGTACACCTAAGGGATTTGAGGGCCTGCTTGTACACCTTTGGGGACTGCCTCTTTTGGGGGGGGGGGGGGGTGTTAGGAGCTGCTTGTATACTTTTTTAGGCATTCCTCTGAGAGGGGGTTGGGAGCTTCGTGTATACTGGGGGGGGAGGGCCTCCCTCGAGGTGGAAGGGGGGGGGGTTGGAGCGTTTCTACACTGTAGGCGCCTGCCTGTACACTTTTGGGGCCTGCCTTGGAGGGGTTGGGAACTGCTTGTACACCTTTGGGGCCTGCGTCTGCGCGGGGCGGGGGGGGGTTGGGGGGTTGGAGCTGGTTTTAACCTTTCGGGCTTGCATCTGGAGGGGGTTGGGGCCTGCCTTTGGGGGGGTGGTTGTGAGCTGCTTGTATACTGTAGGGGCCTGCTTGTACACCTTTGGGGCCTGCGTCTGGGGGGGGGGGTGGGAGCTGCTTGTACACTATTAGGGCCTGCCTTGGGGGAGGGGTTGGGGCATGTGCCTTGGGGGCATGGGGTTGGGAGCTGCTTCTACGCTGTAGGGGTCTGGGTCTTGGGGGGTTGGGGCTGTTTGTACACCTTTGGGGCGTGCCTCTGGGGAGGATGGGGAGTTGCTTGTACACCTTTGGGGCCTGTGTCTGGGGGGGGGTTGGGGCCTGTGCCGGGGGGGGTTGGGAGCTGCTTGTACGCTCTAGGGTCCTCTGGCAGGCTTTGGGGCCTCCCTTTGAGGGGGGCAGTTGGGAGCTGGTTGTACACCTTTGGGGCCTGAGTCTGGGGTGTGGGGGCTGGGGCTGAGGCCTGGGGCCTGGGGCATGCATCTGGGTGGTGGTGGTGGGGGGTCCAGTTCATGGGGGGGGTGGGTTGGGAGCTGCTTGTGGACAGTTGGGGTCTGCATCCGGGTGTGGCTGGGGCCTGCTTGTAGACTTCTGCAGCCTGTGTCTGGTGTTTGGGGGCTTTTCTGTAGTGTTTGGGGATTGCATTTTGGCTTTGGGATGTGTCTAGAGCTTCTGGGGCCTAGCTGTAGTGCTTGGGGCCTGCGTCTGGGGCTTTTCTGTAGCATTTTGGTAGCGTGTTTGTGATTTGGGGTCTGTATCCAGGGTTTTGCCTTTTTTGTAGTTTTCAGCTTTGTGTCTGTTTCTTTGTTGGTTGCCTGAGGTTTGGGGTTTGGATCATTAGTCAGTGTCATTAGCGTCGGGGGGTTGATATGAAGGGTTAGGGTTGTGGTTAGAGTTGTTAGGGTTAAAGAGAATAAGGATTTTAGGGTAAGGGGATCAAGGTTGTGGGAATAGAAATGTTTTTGCACAGAGTTACATCGTTTAGAGGGAAGGAAGGTGGTATTGATATATGCTTGCAGTGATAAGAAAGCTTAACAGACAACCTTGTAAAATGCAGACAACCAGAATCCTTAGAGCAATTGGGTGGAAATCACGGTGTAAGAAACATTACCACCTCAAAGAGGAAAACAGTCAAGAAAAAAATAAAATTGACTAGTAACAGGCCAGCAGCTGTGTATTTTCTGTGAAGCACTGGATAGATTGTGAACATGGATTACCCAGTCAATGGGGAAACTGGGGAGGGTCCTGGTCACCGAGAGGAAAAAAAAAATTATATAAACTGTGTTATGGAACTAGTAGGTGGCCTGTGGGACGCCTGCCATTGCAATCGTGAATAAAAATGCTACCTCACTGAGATACTTGCCTGAGCCTATGGTATTGGTTACAGAGTGTTTCTAATAAGGTGTTAGGGTTTTAAGGTTTCAGGGCTAAGGCACTAGGGTTGGGTTTCAGGGTTAGGGTTTCCAGGGTTTAGGGTTAGGATTTTAAGGTTGTTAGGGTTGGAGTTATAAGGGTTAGGGTTTGGGGGTTAGTGTGTTAAGGTTTTAAAGTATTTTGTGGTTTTAGTGTTGATAGGGTTTTTAGGGTTAGGGTCTTAGGGTTTTAGTTATGGTCAGGTATTTAGGGTTAGGGTTTTAAGGTCTTTTTTTTTTTTTTTTTTTTAAGGTTAGGGTCTCCAGCGTTAGGGCTTTGAGAATCTTTACGTTTTGGGTTAGGGTTTAGAGGGTCTTAATTTTTAGGGTTAGGGCTTTTAGGCGTAGGTCTAGTGTGGTAAATTTTATCGGGTTAGGACTGTAAGGGTTTTTAGGGTTAGGGTTTCTAGGGTTTTTTGGGGTAGGGGTTAGGGTTAGATCCGTGGGAGCCGTAGTGTTAGGGGTCAAGGTTCTTAGGAGTAAGGCCCAATATTAGGGTGGAAGGCCAAACTAAGGGGGGAGCCCCCCCCAAAATTGAAGGGTCGAAGCCCCAATTTAGGGGAAGAAACGTCAAAAGTGTGGGGTCCCCCAAAATTGGGCGGAAGAGCTCTTAATATTGGGGGAAACCCAAAAAAGGAGGGTGGGGGACTCTAAAATTGGGGGGACCCCCCAAATTGGTTGTGTCCCCCCCCAAATTGGTTGTGTCCCCCCCAATTAGGGGAGGAACCCCCAAAATTGGGTGGGCGAACCCCCATATTGGGGGGGAAGAACACTTAAATGGAAGTGTGAAATTCCAGAATTGAATGTGGACCCCCCAGAACAGTCTTCAGGGGTTTAGTGTGGTAAATTTTATCGGGTTAGGGCTGTAAGGGTTTTTAGGGTTAGGGTTTCTAGGGTTTGTTGGGGTAGGGGTTAGGGTTAGATCCGTGGTTGCCATAGCGTTAGGGGTCAAGGTTCTTAGGGGTTAGGCCTAATATTAGGGCGGAAGGCCAAAATAAGAGGGTGGGAGCCCCCCCCAAAATGGAAGGGTTGAAGCCCCAAGTTAGGGGAAGGAACGTCAAAATTGTGGGGTCCCCCAAAATTGGGCGGAAGAACTTTTAATATTAGGGGGGAACCCAAAAAAGGAGGGTGGGGGACTCTAAAATCGGTTGTGTCCCCCCCAAATTAGGGGAGGAACCCCCAAAATTGGGTGGGCGAACCCCCATATTGGGGGGGAAGAAGACTTAAATGGAAGTGTGAAATTCCAGAATTGAATGTGGACCCCCCAGAACAGTCTTCAGGGGTTTAGTGTGGTAAATTTTATCGGGTTAGGGCTGCAAGGGTTTTTAGGGTTAGGGTTTCTAGGGTTTGTTGGGGTAGGGGTTAGGGTTAGATCCGTGGTTGCCATAGCGTTAGGGGTCAAGGTTCTTAGGGGTTAGGCCTAATATTAGGGCGGAAGGCCAAAATAAGAGGGGGGGAGCCCCCCCCAAAATCGAAGGGTTGAAGCCCAAAGTTAGGGGAAGGAACGGCCAAATTGTGGGGTCCCCCAAAATTGGGCGGAAGAACTCTTTAATATTAGGGGGGAACCCAAAAAAGGAGGGTGGGGGACTCTACAATTGGGGGGGACCCCCAAAATTGGTCGGGTCCCCCCAAATTAGGGGAGGAACCCCCAAAATTGGGTGGGTGAACCCCCAAATTGGGGGGAAGAAGACTTAAATGGAAGTGTGAAATTCCAGAATCGAATGTGGACCCCCCCCAGACCTGGGGAGGAATCCCCAAACTTGGGGGGGACCCCCAAAATTGGGGTTAAAGCCCCAGATCCCGGGGAGCTAAGCCCCAAATTAAGGGAAGGAACCTCAAACATGTGGTGAGAACCCCAACATTGGGGGAAAGAACCTTAATATTAGGGTGGCAGGCCAAGAAAGGATGGTGGGGGCCTCCAAAATTGTGGGGGGCTTGGAATTGGGGGGAATCCCCAAAATGGAGGGGGAACCCCAAAAGTGGGGGGGGGGGGGCGAAGCACCAAATTAGGGGAAGGAACCCCAAAATTGCGGGGAAGAACTCTGAAATGGAGAGCTGAAAACCCGAAATTGAGGGGAAACCCCCCAAAACGGCGGGAAAACCCTCCATAAACACGAAACCGGTAATGTAACAGAGCAAAAAATGGCGTCCTACGGCAAGGTGCGAGGCTTAATTTTCTGGGGAGTGCTGGGAAATGTAGTTCTTGGCCACCGGGTTTCCGGGAGTCCATATTGTTTTCCCAGAGCATGCCGGGAGATGTAGTTCTCGGACACTGGGCTTCCGGGAGGCCATGTTGGTTTCCCATCTTTGCTAGACTCCGGGTGCTCTGGCTTCACAGAGAAACCCCCAAACTGAAAAATGTACCTGCTAATATATTGGGCTCTAAATGTAGCCCTGGGTTAATTGAATAACTATCCCTGGGTAAGATTGAAGTGCAGGAGGGGTTGGCTACGGTTTTAAGAGCCGGTTTGCAGAAAAGGGATTTCCCGTTAAGAAATGGCATATACTGATTGTTCTCTTCCTTGCTCTGCCAAGACCTGAAGCACATCTTGGAAGCCAGGCAGAATCCGTGGAGCCAATGGAGTTCTCAAGCTCGACTTCAGCTTCTTCCCAGCTAGAAGAAGCAAGGACACGCCGGCTGAGTTCCACAGGCAACGCGCCCGTATCTGTAGACGAGGATTTAGAGATGCTACTTTGGGAACTCTCAGACGGCATACTGGAAGCCGAGCTCGACTTGGACCCAGGGAAGGATGAGGATGACCTCCTCCTTGAGCTTTCCAAGATGATTGATGATTGAACTGCATAGTCTGCATAGTCCTATGGTATATTAAAAAAAAAAAAAAAAAAAAAAAAAAGAAAACAACTCTTCTTCTTGTTGGATACCCTGAGGTGATCCTTTTTCTAACTGAGGCTTTGCAATGAGACTTAAAGCACAGTTGGAACTGGTAGAAATTGGCAGGATCTGCACTCAGTTGTCCTAAGTTTCCCTGCTGGTCAGAGTTAAGGTCTTGTGCATGGTTCCGTAAGTATAGGTGGCTACCTTTGATATCAAGAGGACAAAGCACTTGTTTCTTTTGGCACAGAAAGATGTCCATCGGCACGCTGTGGTGGCTGTGAATTGACGTAGTGATGGAGCGATACTCTGAAGGCTTAAACGGAAAGCTTCTTCCTTCCGCCCCCCTTGGCACAGCTCGATGTTGGGCACATTGTGAAGCCTGGGTGTTCTGATTTCTCGGACAGTTGATACCCAAATCCCGGAGTTACTATGTCAACTCTTGACTTTTATTTGTGTATGCCATTGTTTTGACTGTAATCTTTTCAGATGATGAAGCTGTAGGGGCGGGAGGGAGCAAAATAATTATTCTAGCGTTGTGGACCAAACATGCTGCCAGGAGTGGTGGTGGTGGGGTCAGCCCACCCGGCCTTACTTTCAATTATCAGGGATGATAAAATGGTGTGAAAAGCAGCAGCTCTGCGATACGGCTACGCTACCCCCACTCCCTTCTCTTGTGCTGTACCAAAGTTCCCCCAAGCTTTGGTTGGTGCTTTTTGCTGGTGACAGTAGGACTCCAGGGCGAGTAGTCGGGACTCTCCTGCAGTAACTGGGTCAATTAAGGGTTGGTTTAAGTGCCTCCTGGTTTTTAAAATTGCTCCCCTGAGCTGCTGGCTCTGCTGCCTGCTACAGCAAATGTTCGGGTGCCATCAGCGTCGCACTTGGGCGTGGGCACTGACCCTGCGGAGGAGAGCTGAGACTCGCGTGTATTGTGTACCCTGCCGCCAGTGATCGTTTTCCCCTAGCAGATCTATTTTGAATCATTTCCCTAAATTTTAGAGGAACTTTAGGCTCTTTGTGCTATGATTTGTGAAGCTGTAGGGGCCCTCAGGCATTTGCTGCTGGCAGAGGAAAACCGCTTGTCGAATTTGTTGTAAATACTTTCTGTTTGGACAACAACGCCTGTGTGTGTGTGTGTGTGTGTGTGTGTGTGTGTGCGCGTGCTTTGACGACCCCCTGCGACGCCCCAGCTCCGCGAGGGAACCTTTGAAGCGGCTCTGGGAAAACCTCTGCGGAAGAAACCGCTGCTAGTGACTTGCGGAAAAGGGACTCCACAATCAGTGAGATTGTAAAGTAGGTATGTTTATTCAGCGCTGGGCAGCACGGGAGGTCGTGGGCATGAAGATTGATGACTCTTCCTCATCACCGCTAGTTGACCTCTTGTCTTTGCACAGACTCAGTTGCTCCTTGGCTCTTGTCCATCTGCAGGACCAGTTTCTCCCAGTTTCTTAAGACAGGCTCACTCTCTTATTAGGAGACTGACCTTGGTAAGGGGCCCAAGGCTTCTTGCTTTAGTTAATTGGCACAATGCACCATAGTTAGCAAAGACACTAAGTAGCATCCTAGTTTAACGCTGTCAGCGCTCTATCTCTACTTGATAAGATTCTCCTAACTCCCTCTCTCACTGGAGCCCACGCAGCCCTCCGTCCTGCCGAAGGACTTCACGGGGACTTCTGCCGGCTCCGGGTGCCCGCACACAGACAGAAATGGCTTTGAGAGAAAACAATCAGGAGGAGGAGAGCTCAGAGACTGCGGCCGGCTTCGGCCACCTTCCCCTCGCTTTCCCTCTCCGTGTTCAAACCGAGCACTGTTCTGCCGTCAACCTTCGCTGCCTCTGCCCGCGGCGCTGGGCTTTCGCGTGTGCCATTGCTCCTCTACATATTTTATCCTTCCTTTTGTAAGGAATGGTCCAGCAATTCGTGTCACTAAGGGATTTGAAGGGTTACCATCGAGGCCCGGGTTTAGGTGATAAGAGAACAAAGGGGTTTTTAGGGAAAAGTGCTGACTACTGCACGGGATGTTGCTAGAGTTTCTGAAATCCGGCGCAGAGGCTCCCAAACGAGGAGGAAGGGGGGAGCTGAAGGACAATTGAAGGACAAAAGCCTGAGAGGAAGACAACCAGCATTCAGCCCGAGCAAGCCCCGAGAGACCACCAGAGACTGGTACGCAGGCGCCCCTGGGAGGGGTTTCGGATTCCGGAAACCAATTCTAATAACCCTGCCTCTTCTCGAAGTAGTAATGAATATGTATTAGCCTGGGAGCATCAAAACCAGCCGCCTTACGTAACAGGTGTGCGTCCTGGGGGAGCAGAGACTCCCGGCGCACCCAGCGCTGCTTGCTTGCCTCTATTCGTTTAATGAATTGTAAACTTTGATTGTAATCCTATTTGGATTTATAACAGCCATTTATAACACTTTTTATATTTGTATTTTATTTAAGGCTGTCTTGCCCCCCTCCCCCCCCAGCGTCGCTGCTCGCCAATAAAGCTGGCGCAGGGGCTAAGGGATTTGAAGGGCCTGCTTGTACACCTAAGGGATTTGAGGGCCTGCTTGTACACCTTTGGGGACTGCCTCTTTTGGGGGGGGGGGGGGGGGTGTTAGGAGCTGCTTGTATACTTTTTTAGGCATTCCTCTGAGAGGGGGTTGGGAGCTTCGTGTATACTGGGGGGGGAGGGCCTCCCTCGAGGTGGAAGGGGGGGGGGTTGGAGCGTTTCTACACTGTAGGCGCCTGCCTGTACACTTTTGGGGCCTGCCTTGGAGGGGTTGGGAACTGCTTGTACACCTTTGGGGCCTGCGTCTGCGCGGGGCGGGGGGGGGTTGGGGGGTTGGAGCTGGTTTTAACCTTTCGGGCTTGCATCTGGAGGGGGTTGGGGCCTGCCTTTGGGGGGGTGGTTGTGAGCTGCTTGTATACTGTAGGGGCCTGCTTGTACACCTTTGGGGCCTGCGTCTGGGGGGGGGGTGGGAGCTGCTTGTACACTATTAGGGCCTGCCTTGGGGGAGGGGTTGGGGCATGTGCCTTGGGGGCATGGGGTTGGGAGCTGCTTCTACGCTGTAGGGGTCTGGGTCTTGGGGGGTTGGGGCTGTTTGTACACCTTTGGGGCGTGCCTCTGGGGAGGATGGGGAGTTGCTTGTACACCTTTGGGGCCTGTGTCTGGGGGGGGGTTGGGGCCTGTGCCAGGGGGGTTGGGAGCTGCTTGTACGCTCTAGGGTCCTCTGGCAGGCTTTGGGGCCTCCCTTTGAGGGGGGCAGTTGGGAGCTGGTTGTACACCTTTGGGGCCTGAGTCTGGGGTGTGGGGGCTGGGGCTGAGGCCTGGGGCCTGGGGCATGCATCTGGGTGGTGGTGGTGGGGGGTCCAGTTCATGGGGGGGGTGGGTTGGGAGCTGCTTGTGGACAGTTGGGGTCTGCATCCGGGTGTGGCTGGGGCCTGCTTGTAGACTTCTGCAGCCTGTGTCTGGTGTTTGGGGGCTTTTCTGTAGTGTTTGGGGATTGCATTTTGGCTTTGGGATGTGTCTAGAGCTTCTGGGGCCTAGCTGTAGTGCTTGGGGCCTGCGTCTGGGGCTTTTCTGTAGCATTTTGGTAGCGTGTTTGTGATTTGGGGTCTGTATCCAGGGTTTTGCCTTTTTTGTAGTTTTCAGCTTTGTGTCTGTTTCTTTGTTGGTTGCCTGAGGTTTGGGGTTTGGATCATTAGTCAGTGTCATTAGCGTCGGGGGGTTGATATGAAGGGTTAGGGTTGTGGTTAGAGTTGTTAGGGTTAAAGAGAATAAGGATTTTAGGGTAAGGGGATCAAGGTTGTGGGAATAGAAATGTTTTTGCACAGAGTTACATCGTTTAGAGGGAAGGAAGGTGGTATTGATATATGCTTGCAGTGATAAGAAAGCTTAACAGACAACCTTGTAAAATGCAGACAACCAGAATCCTTAGAGCAATTGGGTGGAAATCACGGTGTAAGAAACATTACCACCTCAAAGAGGAAAACAGTCAAGAAAAAAATAAAATTGACTAGTAACAGGCCAGCAGCTGTGTATTTTCTGTGAAGCACTGGATAGATTGTGAACATGGATTACCCAGTCAATGGGGAAACTGGGGAGGGTCCTGGTCACCGAGAGGAAAAAAAAAATTATATAAACTGTGTTATGGAACTAGTAGGTGGCCTGTGGGACGCCTGCCATTGCAATCGTGAATAAAAATGCTACCTCACTGAGATACTTGCCTGAGCCTATGGTATTGGTTACAGAGTGTTTCTAATAAGGTGTTAGGGTTTTAAGGTTTCAGGGCTAAGGCACTAGGGTTGGGTTTCAGGGTTAGGGTTTCCAGGGTTTAGGGTTAGGATTTTAAGGTTGTTAGGGTTGGAGTTATAAGGGTTAGGGTTTGGGGGTTAGTGTGTTAAGGTTTTAAAGTATTTTGTGGTTTTAGTGTTGATAGGGTTTTTAGGGTTAGGGTCTTAGGGTTTTAGTTATGGTCAGGTATTTAGGGTTAGGGTTTTAAGGTCTTTTTTTTTTTTTTTTTTTTAAGGTTAGGGTCTCCAGCGTTAGGGCTTTGAGAATCTTTACGTTTTGGGTTAGGGTTTAGAGGGTCTTAATTTTTAGGGTTAGGGCTTTTAGGCGTAGGTCTAGTGTGGTAAATTTTATCGGGTTAGGACTGTAAGGGTTTTTAGGGTTAGGGTTTCTAGGGTTTTTTGGGGTAGGGGTTAGGGTTAGATCCGTGGGAGCCGTAGTGTTAGGGGTCAAGGTTCTTAGGAGTAAGGCCCAATATTAGGGTGGAAGGCCAAACTAAGGGGGGAGCCCCCCCCAAAATTGAAGGGTCGAAGCCCCAATTTAGGGGAAGAAACGTCAAAAGTGTGGGGTCCCCCAAAATTGGGCGGAAGAGCTCTTAATATTGGGGGAAACCCAAAAAAGGAGGGTGGGGGACTCTAAAATTGGGGGGACCCCCCAAATTGGTTGTGTCCCCCCCCAAATTGGTTGTGTCCCCCCCAATTAGGGGAGGAACCCCCAAAATTGGGTGGGCGAACCCCCATATTGGGGGGGAAGAACACTTAAATGGAAGTGTGAAATTCCAGAATTGAATGTGGACCCCCCAGAACAGTCTTCAGGGGTTTAGTGTGGTAAATTTTATCGGGTTAGGGCTGTAAGGGTTTTTAGGGTTAGGGTTTCTAGGGTTTGTTGGGGTAGGGGTTAGGGTTAGATCCGTGGTTGCCATAGCGTTAGGGGTCAAGGTTCTTAGGGGTTAGGCCTAATATTAGGGCGGAAGGCCAAAATAAGAGGGTGGGAGCCCCCCCCAAAATGGAAGGGTTGAAGCCCCAAGTTAGGGGAAGGAACGTCAAAATTGTGGGGTCCCCCAAAATTGGGCGGAAGAACTTTTAATATTAGGGGGGAACCCAAAAAAGGAGGGTGGGGGACTCTAAAATCGGTTGTGTCCCCCCCAAATTAGGGGAGGAACCCCCAAAATTGGGTGGGCGAACCCCCATATTGGGGGGGAAGAAGACTTAAATGGAAGTGTGAAATTCCAGAATTGAATGTGGACCCCCCAGAACAGTCTTCAGGGGTTTAGTGTGGTAAATTTTATCGGGTTAGGGCTGCAAGGGTTTTTAGGGTTAGGGTTTCTAGGGTTTGTTGGGGTAGGGGTTAGGGTTAGATCCGTGGTTGCCATAGCGTTAGGGATCAAGGTTCTTAGGGGTTAGGCCTAATATTAGGGCGGAAGGCCAAAATAAGAGGGGGGGAGCCCCCCCCAAAATCGAAGGGTTGAAGCCCAAAGTTAGGGGAAGGAACGGCCAAATTGTGGGGTCCCCCAAAATTGGGCGGAAGAACTCTTTAATATTAGGGGGGAACCCAAAAAAGGAGGGTGGGGGACTCTACAATTGGGGGGGACCCCCAAAATTGGTCGGGTCCCCCCAAATTAGGGGAGGAACCCCCAAAATTGGGTGGGTGAACCCCCAAATTGGGGGGAAGAAGACTTAAATGGAAGTGTGAAATTCCAGAATCGAATGTGGACCCCCCCCAGACCTGGGGAGGAATCCCCAAACTTGGGGGGGACCCCCAAAATTGGGGTTAAAGCCCCAGATCCCGGGGAGCTAAGCCCCAAATTAAGGGAAGGAACCTCAAACATGTGGTGAGAACCCCAACATTGGGGGAAAGAACCTTAATATTAGGGTGGCAGGCCAAGAAAGGATGGTGGGGGCCTCCAAAATTGTGGGGGGCTTGGAATTGGGGGGAATCCCCAAAATGGAGGGGGAACCCCAAAAGTGTGGGGGGGGGGCGAAGCACCAAATTAGGGGAAGGAACCCCAAAATTGCGGGGAAGAACTCTGAAATGGAGAGCTGAAAACCCGAAATTGAGGGGAAACCCCCCAAAACGGCGGGAAAACCCTCCATAAACACGAAACCGGTAATGTAACAGAGCAAAAAATGGCGTCCTACGGCAAGGTGCGAGGCTTAATTTTCTGGGGAGTGCTGGGAAATGTAGTTCTTGGCCACCGGGTTTCCGGGAGTCCATATTGTTTTCCCAGAGCATGCTGGGAGATGTAGTTCTCGGACACTGGGCTTCCGGGAGGCCATGTTGGTTTCCCATCTTTGCTAGACTCCGGGTGCTCTGGCTTCACAGAGAAACCCCCAAACTGAAAAATGTACCTGCTAATATATTGGGCTCTAAATGTAGCCCTGGGTTAATTGAATAACTATCCCTGGGTAAGATTGAAGTGCAGGAGGGGTTGGCTACGGTTTTAAGAGCCGGTTTGCAGAAAAGGGATTTCCCGTTAAGAAATGGCATATACTGATTGTTCTCTTCCTTGCTCTGCCAAGACCTGAAGCACATCTTGGAAGCCAGGCAGAATCCGTGGAGCCAATGGAGTTCTCAAGCTCGACTTCAGCTTCTTCCCAGCTAGAAGAAGCAAGGACACGCCGGCTGAGTTCCACAGGCAACGCGCCCGTATCTGTAGACGAGGATTTAGAGATGCTACTTTGGGAACTCTCAGACGGCATACTGGAAGCCGAGCTCGACTTGGACCCAGGGAAGGATGAGGATGACCTCCTCCTTGAGCTTTCCAAGATGATTGATGATTGAACTGCATAGTCTGCATAGTCCTATGGTATATTAAAAAAAAAAAAAAAAAAAAAAAAAAGAAAACAACTCTTCTTCTTGTTGGATACCCTGAGGTGATCCTTTTTCTAACTGAGGCTTTGCAATGAGACTTAAAGCACAGTTGGAACTGGTAGAAATTGGCAGGATCTGCACTCAGTTGTCCTAAGTTTCCCTGCTGGTCAGAGTTAAGGTCTTGTGCATGGTTCCGTAAGTATAGGTGGCTACCTTTGATATCAAGAGGACAAAGCACTTGTTTCTTTTGGCACAGAAAGATGTCCATCGGCACGCTGTGGTGGCTGTGAATTGACGTAGTGATGGAGCGATACTCTGAAGGCTTAAACGGAAAGCTTCTTCCTTCCGCCCCCCTTGGCACAGCTCGATGTTGGGCACATTGTGAAGCCTGGGTGTTCTGATTTCTCGGACAGTTGATACCCAAATCCCGGAGTTACTATGTCAACTCTTGACTTTTATTTGTGTATGCCATTGTTTTGACTGTAATCTTTTCAGATGATGAAGCTGTAGGGGCGGGAGGGAGCAAAATAATTATTCTAGCGTTGTGGACCAAACATGCTGCCAGGAGTGGTGGTGGTGGGGTCAGCCCACCCGGCCTTACTTTCAATTATCAGGGATGATAAAATGGTGTGAAAAGCAGCAGCTCTGCGATACGGCTACGCTACCCCCACTCCCTTCTCTTGTGCTGTACCAAAGTTCCCCCAAGCTTTGGTTGGTGCTTTTTGCTGGTGACAGTAGGACTCCAGGGCGAGTAGTCGGGACTCTCCTGCAGTAACTGGGTCAATTAAGGGTTGGTTTAAGTGCCTCCTGGTTTTTAAAATTGCTCCCCTGAGCTGCTGGCTCTGCTGCCTGCTACAGCAAATGTTCGGGTGCCATCAGCGTCGCACTTGGGCGTGGGCACTGACCCTGCGGAGGAGAGCTGAGACTCGCGTGTATTGTGTACCCTGCCGCCAGTGATCGTTTTCCCCTAGCAGATCTATTTTGAATCATTTCCCTAAATTTTAGAGGAACTTTAGGCTCTTTGTGCTATGATTTGTGAAGCTGTAGGGGCCCTCAGGCATTTGCTGCTGGCAGAGGAAAACCGCTTGTCGAATTTGTTGTAAATACTTTCTGTTTGGACAACAACGCCTGTGTGTGTGTGTGTGTGTGTGTGTGTGTGTGTGCGCGTGCTTTGACGACCCCCTGCGACGCCCCAGCTCCGCGAGGGAACCTTTGAAGCGGCTCTGGGAAAACCTCTGCGGAAGAAACCGCTGCTAGTGACTTGCGGAAAAGGGACTCCACAATCAGTGAGATTGTAAAGTAGGTATGTTTATTCAGCGCTGGGCAGCACGGGAGGTCGTGGGCATGAAGATTGATGACTCTTCCTCGTCACCGCTAGTTGACCTCTTGTCTTTGCACAGACTCAGTTGCTCCTTGGCTCTTGTCCATCTGCAGGACCAGTTTCTCCCAGTTTCTTAAGACAGGCTCACTCTCTTATTAGGAGACTGACCTTGGTAAGGGGCCCAAGGCTTCTTGCTTTAGTTAATTGGCACAATGCACCATAGTTAGCAAAGACACTAAGTAGCATCCTAGTTTAACGCTGTCAGCGCTCTATCTCTACTTGATAAGATTCTCCTAACTCCCTCTCTCACTGGAGCCCACGCAGCCCTCCGTCCTGCCGAAGGACTTCACGGGGACTTCTGCCGGCTCCGGGTGCCCGCACACAGACAGAAATGGCTTTGAGAGAAAACAATCAGGAGGAGGAGAGCTCAGAGACTGCGGCCGGCTTCGGCCACCTTCCCCTCGCTTTCCCTCTCCGTGTTCAAACCGAGCACTGTTCTGCCGTCAACCTTCGCTGCCTCTGCCCGCGGCGCTGGGCTTTCGCGTGTGCCATTGCTCCTCTACATATTTTATCCTTCCTTTTGTAAGGAATGGTCCAGCAATTCGTGTCACTAAGGGATTTGAAGGGTTACCATCGAGGCCCGGGTTTAGGTGATAAGAGAACAAAGGGGTTTTTAGGGAAAAGTGCTGACTACTGCACGGGATGTTGCTAGAGTTTCTGAAATCCGGCGCAGAGGCTCCCAAACGAGGAGGAAGGGGGGAGCTGAAGGACAATTGAAGGACAAAAGCCTGAGAGGAAGACAACCAGCATTCAGCCCGAGCAAGCCCCGAGAGACCACCAGAGACTGGTACGCAGGCGCCCCTGGGAGGGGTTTCGGATTCCGGAAACCAATTCTAATAACCCTGCCTCTTCTCGAAGTAGTAATGAATATGTATTAGCCTGGGAGCATCAAAACCAGCCGCCTTACGTAACAGGTGTGCGTCCTGGGGGAGCAGAGACTCCCGGCGCACCCAGCGCTGCTTGCTTGCCTCTATTCGTTTAATGAATTGTAAACTTTGATTGTAATCCTATTTGGATTTATAACAGCCATTTATAACACTTTTTATATTTGTATTTTATTTAAGGCTGTCTTGCCCCCCTCCCCCCCCAGCCTCGCTGCTCGCCAATAAAGCTGGCGCAGGGGCTAAGGGATTTGAAGGGCCTGCTTGTACACCTAAGGGATTTGAGGGCCTGCTTGTACACCTTTGGGGACTGCCTCTTTTGGGGGGGGGGGGGGGTGTTAGGAGCTGCTTGTATACTTTTTTAGGCATTCCTCTGAGAGGGGGTTGGGAGCTTCGTGTATACTGGGGGGGGAGGGCCTCCCTCGAGGTGGAAGCGGGGGGGGGTTGGAGCGTTTCTACACTGTAGGGGCCTGCCTGTACACTTTTGGGGCCTGCCTTGGAGGGGTTGGGAACTGCTTGTACACCTTTGGGGCCTGCGTCTGCGCGGGGCGGGGGGGGTTGGGGGGTTGGAGCTGGTTTTAACCTTTCGGGCTTGCATCTGGAGGGGGTTGGGGCCTGCCTTTGGGGGGGTGGTTGTGAGCTGCTTGTATACTGTAGGGGCCTGCTTGTACACCTTTGGGGCCTGCGTCTGGGGGGGGGTGGGAGCTGCTTGTACACTGTTAGGGCCTGCCTTGGGGGAGGGGTTGAGGCATGTGCCTTGGGGGCATGGGGTTGGGAGCTGCTTCTACGCTGTAGGGGTCTGGGTCTTGGGGGGTTGGGGCTGTTTGTACACCTTTGGGGCGTGCCTCTGGGGAGGATGGGGAGTTGCTTGTACACCTTTGGGGCCTGTGTCCGGGGGGGGGTTGGGGCCTGTGCCGGGGGGGGTTGGGAGCTGCTTGTACGCTCTAGGGTCCTCTGGCAGGCTTTGGGGCCTCCCTTTGAGGGGGGCAGTTGGGAGCTGGTTGTACACCTTTGGGGCCTGAGTCTGGGGTGTGGGGGCTGGGGCTGAGGCCTGGGGCCTGGGGCATGCATCTGGGTGGTGGTGGTGGGGGGTCCAGTTCATGGGGGGGGTGGGTTGGGAGCTGCTTGTGGACAGTTGGGGTCTGCATCCGGGTGTGGCTGGGGCCTGCTTGTAGACTTCTGCAGCCTGTGTCTGGTGTTTGGGGGCTTTTCTGTAGTGTTTGGGGATCGCATTTTGGCTTTGGGATGTGTCTAGAGCTTCTGGGGCCTACCTGTAGTGCTTGGGGCCTGCGTCTGGGGCTTTTCTGTAGCATTTTGGTAGCGTGTTTGTTATTTGGGGTCTGTATCCAGGGTTTTGCCTTTTTTGTAGTTTTCAGCTTTGTGTCTGTTTCTTTGTTGGTTGCCTGGGGTTTGGGGTTTGGATCATTAGTCAGTGTCATTAGCGTCGGGGGGTTGATATGAAGGGTTAGGGTTGTGGTTAGAGTTGTTAGGGTTAAAGAGAATAAGGATTTTAGGGTAAGGGGATCAAGGTTGTGGGAATAAAAATGTTTTTGCACAGAGTTACATCGTTTAGAGGGAAGGAAGGTGGTATTGATATATGCTTGCAGTGATAAGAAAGCTTAACAGACAACCTTGTAAAATGCAGACAACCAGAATCCTTAGAGCAATTGGGTGGAAATCACGGTGTAAGAAACATTACCACCTCAAAGAGGAAAACAGTCAAGAAAAAAATAAAATTGACTAGTAACAGGCCAGCAGCTGTGTATTTTCTGTGAAGCACTGGATAGATCGTGAACATGGATTACCCAGTCAATGGGGAAACTGGGGAGGGTCCTGGTCACCGAGAGGAAAAAAAAAATTATATAAACTGTGTTATGGAACTAGTAGGTGGCTTGTGGGACGCCTGCCATTGCAATCGTGAATAAAAATGCTACCTCACTGAGATACTTGCCTGAGCCTATGGTATTGGTTACAGAGTGTTTCTAATAAGGTGTTAGGGTTTTAAGGTTTCAGGGCTAAGGCACTAGGGTTGGGTTTCAGGGTTAGGGTTTCCAGGGTTTAGGGTTAGGATTTTAAGGTTGTTAGGGTTGGAGTTATAAGGGTTAGGGTTTGGGGGTTAGTGTGTTAAGGTTTTAAAGTATTTTGTGGTTTTAGTGTTGATAGGGTTTTTAGGGTTAGGGTCTTAGGGTTTTAGTTATGGTCAGGTATTTAGGGTTAGGGTTTTAAGGTCTTATTTTTTTTTTTTTTTTTAAGGTTAGGGTCTCCAGCGTTAGGGCTTTGAGAATCTTTACGTTTTGGGTTAGGGTTTAGAGGGTCTTAATTTTTAGGGTTAGGGCTTTTAGGCGTAGGTCTAGTGTGGTAAATTTTATCGGGTTAGGACTGTAAGGGTTTTTAGGGTTAGGGTTTCTAGGGTTTTTTGGGGTAGGGGTTAGGGTTAGATCCGTGGGAGCCGTAGTGTTAGGGGTCAGGGTTCTTAGGGGTAAGGCCCAATATTAGGGTGGAAGGCCAAACTAAGGGGGGAGCCCCCCCCAAAATTGAAGGGTCGAAGCCCCAAATTAGGGGAAGAAACGTCAAAAGTGTGGGGTCCCCCAAAATTGGGCGGAAGAGCTCTTAATATTGGGGGAAACCCAAAAAAGGAGGGTGGGGGACTCTAAAATTGGGGGGACCCCCCAAATTGGTTGTGTCCCCCCCCAAATTGGTTGTGTCCCCCCCAATTAGGGGAGGAACCCCCAAAATTGGGTGGGCGAACCCCCATATTGGGGGGGCAGAACACTTAAATGGAAGTGTCAAATTCCAGAATTGGATGTGGACGCCCCAGAACAGTCTTCAGGGGTTTAGTGTGGTAAATTCTATCGGGTTAGGGCTGTAAGGGTTTTTAGGGTTAGGGTTTCTAGGGTTTGTTGGGGTAGGGGTTAGGGTTAGATCCGTGGTTGCCATAGCGTTAGGGGTCAAGGTTCTTAGGGGTTAGGCCTAATATTAGGGCGGAAGGCCAAAATAAGAGGGTGGGAGCCCCCCCCAAAATTGAAGGGTTGAAGCCCCAAGTTACGGGAAGGAACGTCAAATTTGTGGGGTCCCCCAAAATTGGGCGGAAGAACTTTTAATATTAGGGGGGAACCCAAAAAAGGAGGGTGGGGGACTCTAAAATCGGTTGTGTCCCCCCCAAATTAGGGGAGGAGTCCCCAAAATTGGGTGGGCGAACCCCCAAATTGGGGGGAAGAAGGCTTAAATGGAAGTGTGAAATTCCAGAATTGGATGTGGACCCCCCAGAACAGTCTTCAGGGGTTTAGTGTGGTAAATTTTATCGGGTTAGGGCTGCAAGGGTTTTTAGGGTTAGGGTTGCTAGGGTTTGTTGGGGTAGGGGTTAGGGTTAGATCCGTGGTTGCCATAGGCTTAGGGGTCAAGGTTCTTAGGGGTTAGGCCTAATATTAGGGCGGAAGGCCAAAATAAGAGGGGAGGAGCCCACCCAAAATTGAAGGGTTGAAGCCCCAAGTTAGGGGAAGGAACGTCAAAATTGTGGGGTCCCCCAAAATTGAGCGGAAGAGCTCTTAATATTGGGGGAAACCCAAAAAAGGAGGGTGGGGGACTCTAAAATTGGTTGTGTCCCCCCCAAAATTGGTTGTGTCCCCCCCAATTAGGGGAGGAACCCCCAAAATTGGGTGGGCGAACCCCCATATTGGGGGGGAAGAACACTTAAATGGAAGTGTGAAATTCCAGAATTGAATGTGGACCCCCCAGAACAGTCTTCAGGGGTTTAGTGTGGTAACTTTTATCGGGTTAGGGCTGCAAGGGTTTTTAGGGTTAGGGTTTCTAGGGTTTGTTGGGGTAGGGGTTAGGGTTAGATCCGTGGTTGCCATAGCGTTAGGGGTCAAGGTTCTTAGGGGTTAGGCCTAATATTAGGGCGGAAGGCCAAAATAAGAGGGGGGGAGCCCCCCCCAAAATCGAAGGGTTGAAGCCCAAAGTTAGGGGAAGGAACGGCCAAATTGTGGGGTCCCCCAAAATTGGGCGGAAGAACTCTTTAATATTAGGGGGGAACCCAAAAAAGGAGGGTGGGGGACTCTACAATTGGGGGGGACCCCCAAAATTGGTCGGGTCCCCCCAAATTAGGGGAGGAACCCCCAAAATTGGGTGGGTGAACCCCCAAATTGGGGGGAAGAAGACTTAAATGGAAGTGTGAAATTCCAGAATTGAATGTGGACCCCCCCCAGACCTGGGGAGGAATCCCCAAACTTGGGGGGGACCCCCAAAATTGGGGTTAAAGCCCCAGATCCCGGGGAGCTAAGCCCCAAATTAAGGGAAGGAACCTCAAACATGTGGTGAGAACCCCAACATTGGGGGAAAGAACCTTAATATTAGGGTGGCAGGCCAAGAAAGGATGGTGGGGGCCTCCAAAATTGTGGGGGGCTTGGAATTGGGGGGAATCCCCAAAATGGAGGGGGAACCCCAAAAGGGGGGGGGGGGCGAAGCACCAAATTAGGGGAAGGAACCCCAAAATTGCGGGGAAGAACTCTGAAATGGAGAGCTGAAAACCCGAAATTGAGGGGAAACCCCCCAAAACGGCGGGAAAACCCTCCATAAACACGAAACCGGTAATGTAACAGAGCAAAAAATGGCGTCCTACGGCCTGCTGCGAGGCTCAATTTTCTGGGGAGTGCTGGAAAATGTAGTTCTTGGCCACCGGGTTTCCGGGAGTCCATATTGTTTTCCCAGAGCATGCCGGGAGATGTAGTTCTCGGACACTGGGCTTCCGGGAGGCCATGTTGGTTTCCCATCTTTGCTAGACTCCGGGTGCTCTGGCTTCACAGAGAAACCCCCAAAGTGAAAAATGTACCTGCTAATATATTGGGCTCTAAATGTAGCCCTGGGTTAATTGAATAACAATCCCTGGGTAAGATTGAAGTGCAGGAGGGGTTGGCTACGGTTTTAAGAGCCGGTTTGCAGAAAAGGGATTTCCCGTTAAGAAATGGCATATACTGATTGTTCTCTTCCTTGCTCTGCCAAGACCTGAAGCACATCTTGGAAGCCAGGCAGAATCCGTGGAGCCAATGGAGTTCTCAAGCTCGACTTCAGCTTCTTCCCAGCTAGAAGAAGCAAGGACACGCCGGCTGAGTTCCACAGGCAACGCGCCCGTATCTGTAGACGAGGATTTAGAGATGCTACTTTGGGAACTCTCAGACGGCATACTGGAAGCCGAGCTCGACTTGGACCCAGGGAAGGATGAGGATGACCTCCTCCTTGAGCTTTCCAAGATGATTGATGATTGAACTGCATAGTCTGCATAGTCCTATGGTATATTAAAAAAAAAAAAAAAAAAAAAAAAAAAGAAAACAACTCTTCTTCTTGTTGGATACCCTGAGGTGATCCTTTTTCTAACTGAGGCTTTGCAATGAGACTTAAAGCACAGTTGGAACTGGTAGAAATTGGCAGGATCTGCACTCAGTTGTCCTAAGTTTTCCTGCTGGTCAGAGTTAAGGTCTTGTGCATGGTTCCGTAACTATAGGTGGCTACCTTTGATATCAAGAGGACAAAGCACTTGTTTCTTTTGGCACAGAAAGATGTCCATCGGCACGCTGTGGTGGCTGTGAATTGACGTAGTGATGGAGCGATACTCTGAAGGCTTAAACGGAAAGCTTCTTCCTTCCGCCCCCCTTGGCACAGCTCGATGTTGGGCACATTGTGAAGCCTGGGTGTTCTGATTTCTCGGACAGTTGATACCCAAATCCCGGAGTTACTATGTCAACTCTTGACTTTTATTTGTGTATGCCATTGTTTTGACTGTAATCTTTTCAGATGATGAAGCTGTAGGGGCGGGAGGGAGCAAAATAATTATTCTAGCGTTGTGGACCAAACATGCTGCCAGGAGTGGTGGTGGTGGGGTCAGCCCACCCGGCCTTACTTTCAATTATCAGGGATGATAAAATGGTGTGAAAAGCAGCAGCTCTGCGATACGGCTACGCTACCCCCACTCCCTTCTCTTGTGCTGTACCAAAGTTCCCCCAAGCTTTGGTTGGTGCTTTTTGCTGGTGACAGTAGGACTCCAGGGCGAGTAGTCGGGACTCTCCTGCAGTAACTGGGTCAATTAAGGGTTGGTTTAAGTGCCTCCTGGTTTTTAAAATTGCTCCCCTGAGCTGCTGGCTCTGCTGCCTGCTACAGCAAATGTTCGGGTGCCATCAGCGTCGCACTTGGGCGTGGGCACTGACCCTGCGGAGGAGAGCTGAGACTCGCGTGTATTGTGTACCCTGCCGCCAGTGATCGTTTTCCCCTAGCAGATCTATTTTGAATCATTTCCCTAAATTTTAGAGGAACTTTAGGCTCTTTGTGCTATGATTTGTGAAGCTGTAGGGGCCCTCAGGCATTTGCTGCTGGCAGAGGAAAACCGCTTGTCGAATTTGTTGTAAATACTTTCTGTTTGGACAACAACGCCTGTGTGGGTGTGTGTGTGTGTGTGTGTGTGTGTGTGTGTGTGTGTGCGCGTGCTTTGACGACCCCCTGCGACGCCCCAGCTCCGCGAGGGAAGCTTTGAAGCGGCTCTGGGAAAACCTCTGCGGAAGAAACCGCTGCTAGTGACTTGCGGAAAAGGGACTCCACAATCAGTGAGATTGTAAAGTAGGTATGTTTATTCAGCGCTGGGCAGCACGGGAGGTCGTGGGCATGAAGATTGATGACTCTTCCTCGTCACCGCTAGTTGACCTCTTGTCTTTGCACAGACTCAGTTGCTCCTTGGCTCTTGTCCATCTGCAGGACCAGTTTCTCCCAGTTTCTTAAGACAGGCTCACTCTCTTATTAGGAGACTGACCTTGGTAAGGGGCCCAAGGCTTCTTGCTTTAGTTAATTGGCACAATGCACCATAGTTAGCAAAGACACTAAGTAGCATCCTAGTTTAACGCTGTCAGCGCTCTATCTCTACTTGATAAGATTCTCCTAACTCCCTCTCTCACTGGAGCCCACGCAGCCCTCCGTCCTGCCGAAGGACTTCACGGGGACTTCTGCCGGCTCCGGGTGCCCGCACACAGACAGAAATGGCTTTGAGAGAAAACAATCAGGAGGAGGAGAGCTCAGAGACTGCGGCCGGCTTCGGCCACCTTCCCCTCGCTTTCCCTCTCCGTGTTCAAACCGAGCACTGTTCTGCCGTCAACCTTCGCTGCCTCTGCCCGCGGCGCTGGGCTTTCGCGTGTGCCATTGCTCCTCTACATATTTTATCCTTCCTTTTTTAAGGAATGGTCCAGCAATTCGTGTCACTAAGGGATTTGAAGGGTTACCATCGAGGCCCGGGTCTAGGTGATAAGAGAACAAAGGGGTTTTTAGGGAAAAGTGCTGACTACTGCAGGGGATGTTGCTAGAGTTTCTGAAATCCGGCGCAGAGGCTCCCAAACGAGGAGGAAGGGGGAGCTGAAGGACAATTGAAGGACAAAAGCCTGAGAGGAAGACAACCAGCATTCAGCCCGAGCAAGCCCCGAGAGACCACCAGAGACTGGTACGCAGGCGCCCCTGGGAGGGGTTTCGGATTCCGGAAACCAATTCTAATAACCCTGCCTCTTCTCGAAGTAGTAATGAATATGTATTAGCCTGGGAGCATCAAAACCAGCCGCCTTACGTAACAGGTGTGCGTCCTGGGGGAGCAGAGACTCCCGGCGCACCCAGCGCTGCTTGCTTGCCTCTATTCGTTTAATGAATTGTAAACTTTGATTGTAATCCTATTTGGATTTATAACAGCCATTTATAACAGTTTTTATATTTGTATTTTATTTAAGGCTGTCTTGCCCCCCTCCCCCCCCAGCGTCGCTGCTCGCCAATAAAGCTGGCGCAGGGGCTAAGGGATTTGAAGGGCCTGCTTGTACACCTAAGGGATTTGAGGGCCTGCTTGTACACCTTTGGGGACTGCCTCTTTTGGGGGGGGGGGGGGTGGGGGAGTATTAGGAGCTGCTTGTATACTTTTTTAGGCATTCCTCTGAGAGGGGGTTGGGAGCTTCGTGTATACTGGGGGGGGAGGGCCTCCCTCGAGGTGGAAGCGGGGGGGGTTGGAGCGTTTCTACACTGTAGGCGCCTGCCTGTACACTTTTGGGGCCTGCCTTGGAGGGGTTGGGAACTGCTTGTACACCTTTGGGGCCTGCGTCTGCGCGGGGCGGGGGGGGGTTGGGGGGTTGGAGCTGGTTTTAACCTTTCGGGCTTGCATCTGGAGGGGGTTGGGGCCTGCCTTTGGGGGGGTGGTTGTGAGCTGCTTGTATACTGTAGGGGCCTGCTTGTACACCTTTGGGGCCTGCGTCTGGGGGGGGGGGTGGGAGCTGCTTGTACACTGTTAGGGCCTGCCTTGGGGGAGGGGTTGGGGCATGTGCCTTGGGGGCATGGGGTTGGGAGCTGCTTCTATGCTGTAGGGGTCTGGGTCTTGGGGGGTTGGGGCTGTTTGTACACCTTTGGGGCGTGCCTCTGGGGAGGATGGGGAGTTGCTTGTACACCTTTGGGGCCTGTGTCTGGGGGGGGGTTGGGGCCTGTGCCAGGGGGGTTGGGAGCTGCTTGTACGCTCTAGGGTCCTCTGGCAGGCTTTGGGGCCTCCCTTTGAGGGGGGCAGTTGGGAGCTGGTTGTACACCTTTGGGGCCTGAGTCTGGGGTGTGGGGGCTGGGGCTGAGGCCTGGGGCCTGGGGCATGCATCTGGGTGGTGGTGGTGGGGGGTCCAGTTCATGGGGGGGGTGGGTTGGGAGCTGCTTGTGGACAGTTGGGGTCTGCATCCGGGTGTGGCTGGGGCCTGCTTGTAGACTTCTGCAGCCTGTGTCTGGTGTTTGGGGGCTTTTCTGTAGTGTTTGGGGATTGCATTTTGGCTTTGGGATGTGTCTAGAGCTTCTGGGGCCTAGCTGTAGTGCTTGGGGCCTGCGTCTGGGGCTTTTCTGTAGCATTTTGGTAGCGTGTTTGTGATTTGGGGTCTGTATCCAGGGTTTTGCCTTTTTTGTAGTTTTCAGCTTTGTGTCTGTTTCTTTGTTGGTTGCCTGGGGTTTGGGGTTTGGATCATTAGTCAGTGTCATTAGCGTCGGGGGGTTGATATGAAGGGTTAGGGTTGTGGTTAGAGTTGTTAGGGTTAAAGAGAATAAGGATTTTAGGGTAAGGGGATCAAGGTTGTGGGAATAGAAATGTTTTTGCACAGAGTTACATCGTTTAGAGGGAAGGAAGGTGGTATTGATATATGCTTGCAGTGATAAGAAAGCTTAACAGACAACCTTGTAAAATGCAGACAACCAGAATCCTTAGAGCAATTGGGTGGAAATCACGGTGTAAGAAACATTACCACCTCAAAGAGGAAAACAGTCAAGAAAAAAATAAAATTGACTAGTAACAGGCCAGCAGCTGTGTATTTTCTGTGAAGCACTGGATAGATTGTGAACATGGATTACCCAGTCAATGGGGAAACTGGGGAGGGTCCTGGTCACCGAGAGGAAAAAAAAAATTATATAAACTGTGTTATGGAACTAGTAGGTGGCCTGTGGGACGCCTGCCATTGCAATCGTGAATAAAAATGCTACCTCACTGAGATACTTGCCTGAGCCTATGGTATTGGTTACAGAGTGTTTCTAATAAGGTGTTAGGGTTTTAAGGTTTCAGGGCTAAGGCACTAGGGTTGGGTTTCAGGGTTAGGGTTTCCAGGGTTTAGGGTTAGGATTTTAAGGTTGTTAGGGTTGGAGTTATAAGGGTTAGGGTTTGGGGGTTAGTGTGTTAAGGTTTTAAAGTATTTTGTGGTTTTAGTGTTGATAGGGTTTTTAGGGTTAGGGTCTTAGGGTTTTAGTTATGGTCAGGTATTTAGGGTTAGGGTTTTAAGGTCTTATTTTTTTTTTTTTTTTAAGGTTAGGGTCTCCAGCGTTAGGGCTTTGAGAATCTTTACGTTTTGGGTTAGGGTTTAGAGGGTCTTAATTTTTAGGGTTAGGGCTTTTAGGCGTAGGTCTAGTGTGGTAAATTTTATCGGGTTAGGACTGTAAGGGTTTTTAGGGTTAGGGTTTCTAGGGTTTTTTGGGGTAGGGGTTAGGGTTAGATCCGTGGGAGCCGTAGTGTTAGGGGTCAAGGTTCTTAGGGGTAAGGCCCAATATTAGGGTGGAAGGCCAAACTAAGGGGGGAGCCCCCCCCAAAATTGAAGGGTCGAAGCCCCAATTTAGGGGAAGAAACGTCAAAAGTGTGGGGTCCCCCAAAATTGGGCGGAAGAGCTCTTAATATTGGGGGAAACCCAAAAAAGGAGGGTGGGGGACTCTAAAATTGGGGGGACCCCCCAAATTGGTTGTGTCCCCCCCCAAATTGGTTGTGTCCCCCCCAATTAGGGGAGGAACCCCCAAAATTGGGTGGGCGAGCCCCCATATTGGGGGGGAAGAACACTTAAATGGAAGTGTGAAATTCCAGAATTGAATGTGGACCCCCCAGAACAGTCTTCAGGGGTTTAGTGTGGTAAATTTTATCGGGTTAGGGCTGTAAGGGTTTTTAGCGTTAGGGTTTCTAGGGTTTGTTGGGGTAGGGGTTAGGGTTAGATCCGTGGTTGCCATAGCGTTAGGGGTCAAGGTTCTTAGGGGTTAGGCCTAATATTAGGGCGGAAGGCCAAAATAAGAGGGGGGGAGCCCCCCCCAAAATTGAAGGGTTGAAGCCCCAAGTTAGGGGAAGGAAAGTCAAAATTGTGGGGTCCCCCAAAATTGGGCGGAAGAACTTTTAATATTAGGGGGGAACCCAAAAAAGGAGGGTGGGGGACTCTAAAATCGGTTGTGTCCCCCCCAAATTAGGGGAGGAACCCCCAAAATTGGGTGGGCGAACCCCCATATTGGGGGGGAAGAAGACTTAAATGGAAGTGTGAAATTCCAGAATTGAATGTGGACCCCCCAGAACAGTCTTCAGGGGTTTAGTGTGGTAAATTTTATCGGGTTAGGGCTGCAAGGGTTTTTAGGGTTAGGGTTTCTAGGGTTTGTTGGGGTAGGGGTTAGGGTTAGATCCGTGGTTGCCATAGCGTTAGGGGTCAAGGTTCTTAGGGGTTAGGCCTAATATTAGGGCGGAAGGCCAAAATAAGAGGGGGGGAGCCCCCCCCAAAATCGAAGGGTTGAAGCCCAAAGTTAGGGGAAGGAACGGCCAAATTGTGGGGTCCCCCAAAATTGGGCGGAAGAACTCTTTAATATTAGGGGGGAACCCAAAAAAGGAGGGTGGGGGACTCTACAATTGGGGGGGACCCCTAAAATTGGTCGGGTCCCCCCAAATTAGGGGAGGAACCCCCAAAATTGGGTGGGTGAACCCCCAAATTGGGGGGAAGAAGACTTAAATGGAAGTGTGAAATTCCAGAATTGAATGTGGACCCCCCCCAGACCTGGGGAGGAATCCCCAAACTTGGGGGGGACCCCCAAAATTGGGGTTAAAGCCCCAGATTCCGGGGAGCTAAGCCCCAAATTAAGGGAAGGAACCTCAAACATGTGGTGAGAACCCCAACATTGGGGGAAAGAACCTTAATATTAGGGTGGCAGGCCAAGAAAGGATGGTGGGGGCCTCCAAAATTGTGGGGGGCTTGGAATTGGGGGGAATCCCCAAAATGGAGGGGGAACCCCAAAAGGGGGGGGGGGGCGAAGCACCAAATTAGGGGAAGGAACCCCAAAATTGCGGGGAAGAACTCTGAAATGGAGAGCTGAAAACCCGAAATTGAGGGGAAACCCCCCAAAACGGCGGGAAAACCCTCCATAAACACGAAACCGGTAATGTAACAGAGCAAAAAATGGCGTCCTACGGCAAGGTGCGAGGCTTAATTTTCTGGGGAGTGCTGGGAAATGTAGTTCTTGGCCACCGGGTTTCCGGGAGTCCATATTGTTTTCCCAGAGCATGCTGGGAGATGTAGTTCTCGGACACTGGGCTTCCGGGAGGCCATGTTGGTTTCCCATCTTTGCTAGACTCCGGGTGCTCTGGCTTCACAGAGAAACCCCCAAACTGAAAAATGTACCTGCTAATATATTGGGCTCTAAATGTAGCCCTGGGTTAATTGAATAACTATCCCTGGGTAAGATTGAAGTGCAGGAGGGGTTGGCTACGGTTTTAAGAGCCGGTTTGCAGAAAAGGGATTTCCCGTTAAGAAATGGCATATACTGATTGTTCTCTTCCTTGCTCTGCCAAGACCTGAAGCACATCTTGGAAGCCAGGCAGAATCCGTGGAGCCAATGGAGTTCTCAAGCTCGACTTCAGCTTCTTCCCAGCTAGAAGAAGCAAGGACACGCCGGCTGAGTTCCACAGGCAACGCGCCCGTATCTGTAGACGAGGATTTAGAGATGCTACTTTGGGAACTCTCAGACGGCATACTGGAAGCCGAGCTCGACTTGGACCCAGGGAAGGATGAGGATGACCTCCTCCTTGAGCTTTCCAAGATGATTGATGATTGAACTGCATAGTCTGCATAGTCCTATGGTATATTAAAAAAAAAAAAAAAAAAAAAAAAAAAAGAAAACAACTCTTCTTCTTGTTGGATACCCTGAGGTGATCCTTTTTCTAACTGAGGCTTTGCAATGAGACTTAAAGCACAGTTGGAACTGGTAGAAATTGGCAGGATCTGCACTCAGTTGTCCTAAGTTTTCCTGCTGGTCAGAGTTAAGGTCTTGTGCGTGGTTCCGTAACTATAGGTGGCTACCTTTGATATCAAGAGGACAAAGCACTTGTTTCTTTTGGCACAGAAAGATGTCCATCGGCACGCTGTGGTGGCTGTGAATTGACGTAGTGATGGAGCGATACTCTGAAGGCTTAAACGGAAAGCTTCTTCCTTCCGCCCCCCTTGGCACAGCTTGATGTTGGGCACATTGTGAAGCCTGGGTGTTCTGATTTCTCGGACAGTTGATACCCAAATCCCGGAGTTACTATGTCAACTCTTGACTTTTATTTGTGTATGCCATTGTTTTGACTGTAATCTTTTCAGATGATGAAGCTGTAGGGGCGGGAGGGAGCAAAATAATTATTCTAGCGTTGTGGACCAAACATGCTGCCAGGAGTGGTGGTGGTGGGGTCAGCCCACCCGGCCTTACTTTCAATTATCAGGGATGATAAAATGGTGTGAAAAGCAGCAGCTCTGCGATACGGCTACGCTACCCCCACTCCCTTCTCTTGTGCTGTACCAAAGTTCCCCCAAGCTTTGGTTGGTGCTTTTTGCTGGTGACAGTAGGACTCCAGGGCGAGTAGTCGGGACTCTCCTGCAGTAACTGGGTCAATTAAGGGTTGGTTTAAGTGCCTCCTGGTTTTTAAAATTGCTCCCCTGAGCTGCTGGCTCTGCTGCCTGCTACAGCAAATGTTCGGGTGCCATCAGCGTCGCACTTGGGCGTGGGCACTGACCCTGCGGAGGAGAGCTGAGACTCGCGTGTATTGTGTACCCTGCCGCCAGTGATCGTTTTCCCCTAGCAGATCTATTTTGAATCATTTCCCTAAATTTTAGAGGAACTTTAGGCTCTTTGTGCTATGATTTGTGAAGCTGTAGGGGCCCTCAGGCATTTGCTGCTGGCAGAGGAAAACCGCTTGTCGAATTTGTTGTAAATACTTTCTGTTTGGACAACAACGCCTGTGTGGGTGTGTGTGTGTGTGTGTGTGTGTGCGCGTGCAACCAGCATTCAGCCCAAGCAAGCCCCGAGAGACCACCAGAGACTGGTACGCAGGCGCCCCTGGGAGGGGTTTCGGATTCCGGAAACCAATTCTAATAACCCTGCCTCTTCTCGAAGTAGTAATGAATATGTATTAGCCTGGGAGCATCAAAACCAGGCGCCTTACGTAACAGGTGTGCGTCCTGGGGGAGCAGAGACTCCCGGCGCACCCAGCGCTGCTTGCTTGCCTCTATTCGTTTAATGAATTGTAAACTTTGATTGTAATCCTATTTGGATTTATAACAGCCATTTATAACAGTTTTTATATTTGTATTTTATTTAAGGCTGTCTTGCCCCCCTCCCCCCCCAGCGTCGCTGCTCGCCAATAAAGCTGGCGCAGGGGCTAAGGGATTTGAAGGGCCTGCTTGTACACCTAAGGGATTTGAGGGCCTGCTTGTACACCTTTGGGGACTGCCTCTTTTGGGGGGGGGGGGGGGTGTTAGGAGCTGCTTGTATACTTTTTTAGGCATTCCTCTGAGAGGGGGTTGGGAGCTTCGTGTATACTGGGGGGGGAGGGCCTCCCTCGAGGTGGAAGCGGGGGGGGGTTGGAGCGTTTCTACACTGTAGGGGCCTGCCTGTACACTTTTGGGGCCTGCCTTGGAGGGGTTGGGAACTGCTTGTACACCTTTGGGGCCTGCGTCTGCGCGGGGCGGGGGGGGTTGGGGGGTTGGAGCTGGTTTTAACCTTTCGGGCTTGCATCTGGAGGGGGTTGGGGCCTGCCTTTGGGGGGGTGGTTGTGAGCTGCTTGTATACTGTAGGGGCCTGCTTGTACACCTTTGGGGCCTGCGTCTGGGGGGGGGTGGGAGCTGCTTGTACACTGTTAGGGCCTGCCTTGGGGGAGGGGTTGAGGCATGTGCCTTGGGGGCATGGGGTTGGGAGCTGCTTCTACGCTGTAGGGGTCTGGGTCTTGGGGGGTTGGGGCTGTTTGTACACCTTTGGGGCGTGCCTCTGGGGAGGATGGGGAGTTGCTTGTACACCTTTGGGGCCTGTGTCCGGGGGGGGGTTGGGGCCTGTGCCGGGGGGGGTTGGGAGCTGCTTGTACGCTCTAGGGTCCTCTGGCAGGCTTTGGGGCCTCCCTTTGAGGGGGGCAGTTGGGAGCTGGTTGTACACCTTTGGGGCCTGAGTCTGGGGTGTGGGGGCTGGGGCTGAGGCCTGGGGCCTGGGGCATGCATCTGGGTGGTGGTGGTGGGGGGTCCAGTTCATGGGGGGGGTGGGTTGGGAGCTGCTTGTGGACAGTTGGGGTCTGCATCCGGGTGTGGCTGGGGCCTGCTTGTAGACTTCTGCAGCCTGTGTCTGGTGTTTGGGGGCTTTTCTGTAGTGTTTGGGGATCGCATTTTGGCTTTGGGATGTGTCTAGAGCTTCTGGGGCCTAGCTGTAGTGCTTGGGGCCTGCGTCTGGGGCTTTTCTGTAGCATTTTGGTAGCGTGTTTGTGATTTGGGGTCTGTAGCCAGGGTTTTGCCTTTTTTGTAGTTTTCAGCTTTGTGTCTGTTTCTTTGTTGGTTGCCTGGGGTTTGGGGTTTGGATCATTAGTCAGTGTCATTAGCGTCGGGGGGTTGATATGAAGGGTTAGGGTTGTGGTTAGAGTTGTTAGGGTTAAAGAGAATAAGGATTTTAGGGTAAGGGGATCAAGGTTGTGGGAATAAAAATGTTTTTGCACAGAGTTACATCGTTTAGAGGGAAGGAAGGTGGTATTGATATATGCTTGCAGTGATAAGAAAGCTTAACAGACAACCTTGTAAAATGCAGACAACCAGAATCCTTAGAGCAATTGGGTGGAAATCACGGTGTAAGAAACATTACCACCTCAAAGAGGAAAACAGTCAAGAAAAAAATAAAATTGACTAGTAACAGGCCAGCAGCTGTGTATTTTCTGTGAAGCACTGGATAGATCGTGAACATGGATTACCCAGTCAATGGGGAAACTGGGGAGGGTCCTGGTCACCGAGAGGAAAAAAAAAATTATATAAACTGTGTTATGGAACTAGTAGGTGGCTTGTGGGACGCCTGCCATTGCAATCGTGAATAAAAATGCTACCTCACTGAGATACTTGCCTGAGCCTATGGTATTGGTTACAGAGTGTTTCTAATAAGGTGTTAGGGTTTTAAGGTTTCAGGGCTAAGGCACTAGGGTTGGGTTTCAGGGTTAGGGTTTCCAGGGTTTAGGGTTAGGATTTTAAGGTTGTTAGGGTTGGAGTTATAAGGGTTAGGGTTTGGGGGTTAGTGTGTTAAGGTTTTAAAGTATTTTGTGGTTTTAGTGTTGATAGGGTTTTTAGGGTTAGGGTCTTAGGGTTTTAGTTATGGTCAGGTATTTAGGGTTAGGGTTTTAAGGTCTTATTTTTTTTTTTTTTTAAGGTTAGGGTCTCCAGCGTTAGGGCTTTGAGAATCTTTACGTTTTGGGTTAGGGTTTAGAGGGTCTTAATTTTTAGGGTTAGGGCTTTTAGGCGTAGGTCTAGTGTGGTAAATTTTATCGGGTTAGGACTGTAAGGGTTTTTAGGGTTAGGGTTTCTAGGGTTTTTTGGGGTAGGGGTTAGGGTTAGATCCGTGGGAGCCGTAGTGTTAGGGGTCAGGGTTCTTAGGGGTAAGGCCCAATATTAGGGTGGAAGGCCAAACTAAGGGGGGAGCCCCCCCCAAAATTGAAGGGTCGAAGCCCCAAATTAGGGGAAGAAACGTCAAAAGTGTGGGGTCCCCCAAAATTGGGCGGAAGAGCTCTTAATATTGGGGGAAACCCAAAAAAGGAGGGTGGGGGACTCTAAAATTGGGGGGACCCCCCAAATTGGTTGTGTCCCCCCCCAAATTGGTTGTGTCCCCCCCAATTAGGGGAGGAACCCCCAAAATTGGGTGGGCGAACCCCCATATTGGGGGGGCAGAACACTTAAATGGAAGTGTGAAATTCCAGAATTGGATGTGGACCCCCCAGAACAGTCTTCAGGGGTTTAGTGTGGTAAATTCTATCGGGTTAGGGCTGTAAGGGTTTTTAGGGTTAGGGTTTCTAGGGTTTGTTGGGGTAGGGGTTAGGGTTAGATCCGTGGTTGCCATAGCGTTAGGGGTCAAGGTTCTTAGGGGTTAGGCCTAATATTAGGGCGGAAGGCCAAAATAAGAGGGTGGGAGCCCCCCCCAAAATTGAAGGGTTGAAGCCCCAAGTTACGGGAAGGAACGTCAAATTTGTGGGGTCCCCCAAAATTGGGCGGAAGAACTTTTAATATTAGGGGGGAACCCAAAAAAGGAGGGTGGGGGACTCTAAAATCGGTTGTGTCCCCCCCAAATTAGGGGAGGAGTCCCCAAAATTGGGTGGGCGAACCCCCAAATTGGGGGGAAGAAGGCTTAAATGGAAGTGTGAAATTCCAGAATTGGATGTGGACCCCCCAGAACAGTCTTCAGGGGTTTAGTGTGGTAAATTTTATCGGGTTAGGGCTGCAAGGGTTTTTAGGGTTAGGGTTGCTAGGGTTTGTTGGGGTAGGGGTTAGGGTTAGATCCGTGGTTGCCATAGGCTTAGGGGTCAAGGTTCTTAGGGGTTAGGCCTAATATTAGGGCGGAAGGCCAAAATAAGAGGGGAGGAGCCCACCCAAAATTGAAGGGTTGAAGCCCCAAGTTAGGGGAAGGAACGTCAAAATTGTGGGGTCCCCCAAAATTGAGCGGAAGAGCTCTTAATATTGGGGGAAACCCAAAAAAGGAGGGTGGGGGACTCTAAAATTGGTTGTGTCCCCCCCAAAATTGGTTGTGTCCCCCCCAATTAGGGGAGGAACCCCCAAAATTGGGTGGGCGAACCCCCATATTGGGGGGGAAGAACACTTAAATGGAAGTGTGAAATTCCAGAATTGAATGTGGACCCCCCAGAACAGTCTTCAGGGGTTTAGTGTGGTAAATTTTATCGGGTTAGGGCTGCAAGGGTTTTTAGGGTTAGGGTTTCTAGGGTTTGTTGGGGTAGGGGTTAGGGTTAGATCCGTGGTTGCCATAGGCTTAGGGGTCAAGGTTCTTAGGGGTTAGGCCTAATATTAGGGCGGAAGGCCAAAATAAGAGGGGGGGAGCCCCCCCCAAATCGAAGGGTTGAAGCCCAAAATTAGGGGAAGGAACGGCCAAATTGTGGGGTCCCCCAAAATTGGGCGGAAGAACTCTTTAATATTAGGGGGGAACCCAAAAAAGGAGGGTGGGGGACTCTACAATTGGGGGGGACCCCCAAAATTGGTCGGGTCCCCCCAAATTAGGGGAGGAACCCCCAAAATTGGGTGGGTGAACCCCCAAATTGGGGGGAAGAAGACTTAAATGGAAGTGTGAAATTCCAGAATTGAATGTGGACCCCCCCCAGACCTGGGGAGGAATCCCCAAACTTGGGGGGGACCCCCAAAATTGGGGTTAAAGCCCCAGATCCCGGGGAGCTAAGCCCCAAATTAAGGGAAGGAACCTCAAACATGTGGTGAGAACCCCAACATTGGGGGAAAGAACCTTAATATTAGGGTGGCAGGCCAAGAAAGGATGGTGGGGGCCTCCAAAATTGTGGGGGGCTTGGAATTGGGGGGAATCCCCAAAATGGAGGGGGAACCCCAAAAGGGGGGGGGGGGCGAAGCACCAAATTAGGGGAAGGAACCCCAAAATTGCGGGGAAGAACTCTGAAATGGAGAGCTGAAAACCCGAAATTGAGGGGAAACCCCCCAAAACGGCGGGAAAACCCTCCATAAACACGAAACCGGTAATGTAACAGAGCAAAAAATGGCGTCCTACGGCCTGCTGCGAGGCTCAATTTTCTGGGGAGTGCTGGAAAATGTAGTTCTTGGCCACCGGGTTTCCGGGAGTCCATATTGTTTTCCCAGAGCATGCCGGGAGATGTAGTTCTCGGACACTGGGCTTCCGGGAGGCCATGTTGGTTTCCCATCTTTGCTAGACTCCGGGTGCTCTGGCTTCACAGAGAAACCCCCAAAGTGAAAAATGTACCTGCTAATATATTGGGCTCTAAATGTAGCCCTGGGTTAATTGAATAACAATCCCTGGGTAAGATTGAAGTGCAGGAGGGGTTGGCTACGGTTTTAAGAGCCGGTTTGCAGAAAAGGGATTTCCCGTTAAGAAATGGCATATACTGATTGTTCTCTTCCTTGCTCTGCCAAGACCTGAAGCACATCTTGGAAGCCAGGCAGAATCCGTGGAGCCAATGGAGTTCTCAAGCTCGACTTCAGCTTCTTCCCAGCTAGAAGAAGCAAGGACACGCCGGCTGAGTTCCACAGGAAACGCGCCCGTATCTGTAGACGAGGATTTAGAGATGCTACTTTGGGAACTCTCAGACGGCATACTGGAAGCCGAGCTCGACTTGGACCCAGGGAAGGATGAGGATGACCTCCTCCTTGAGCTTTCCAAGATGATTGATGATTGAACTGCATAGTCTGCATAGTCCTATGGTATATTAAAAAAAAAAAAAAAAAAAAAAAAAAGAAAACAACTCTTCTTCTTGTTGGATACCCTGAGGTGATCCTTTTTCTAACTGAGGCTTTGCAATGAGACTTAAAGCACAGTTGGAACTGGTAGAAATTGGCAGGATCTGCACTCAGTTGTCCTAAGTTTTCCTGCTGGTCAGAGTTAAGGTCTTGTGCATGGTTCCGTAAGTATAGGTGGCTACCTTTGATATCAAGAGGACAAAGCACTTGTTTCTTTTGGCACAGAAAGATGTCCATCGGCACGCTGTGGTGGCTGTGAATTGACGTAGTGATGGAGCGATACTCTGAAGGCTTAAACGGAAAGCTTCTTCCTTCCGCCCCCCTTGGCACAGCTCGATGTTGGGCACATTGTGAAGCCTGGGTGTTCTGATTTCTCGGACAGTTGATACCCAAATCCCGGAGTTACTATGTCAACTCTTGACTTTTATTTGTGTATGCCATTGTTTTGACTGTAATCTTTTCAGATGATGAAGCTGTAGGGGCGGGAGGGAGCAAAATAATTATTCTAGCGTTGTGGACCAAACATGCTGCCAGGAGTGGTGGTGGTGGGGTCAGCCCACCCGGCCTTACTTTCAATTATCAGGGATGATAAAATGGTGTGAAAAGCAGCAGCTCTGCGATACGGCTACGCTACCCCCACTCCCTTCTCTTGTGCTGTACCAAAGTTCCCCCAAGCTTTGGTTGGTGCTTTTTGCTGGTGACAGTAGGACTCCAGGGCGAGTAGTCGGGACTCTCCTGCAGTAACTGGGTCAATTAAGGGTTGGTTTAAGTGCCTCCTGGTTTTTAAAATTGCTCCCCTGAGCTGCTGGCTCTGCTGCCTGCTACAGCAAATGTTCGGGTGCCATCAGCGTCGCACTTGGGCGTGGGCACTGACCCTGCGGAGGAGAGCTGAGACTCGCGTGTATTGTGTACCCTGCCGCCAGTGATCGTTTTCCCCTAGCAGATCTATTTTGAATCATTTCCCTAAATTTTAGAGGAACTTTAGGCTCTTTGTGCTATGATTTGTGAAGCTGTAGGGGCCCTCAGGCATTTGCTGCTGGCAGAGGAAAACCGCTTGTCGAATTTGTTGTAAATACTTTCTGTTTGGACAACAACGCCTCTGTGTGTGTGTGTGTGTGTGTGTGTGTGTGTGTGTGCGTGCTTTGACGACCCCCTGCGATGCCCCAGCTCCGCGAGGGAAGCTTTGAAGCGGCTCTGGGAAAACCTCTGCGGAAGAAACCGCTGCTAGTGACTTGCGGAAAAGGGACTCCACAATCAGTGAGATTGTAAAGTAGGTATGTTTATTCAGCGCTGGGCAGCACGGGAGGTCGTGGGCATGAAGATTGATGACTCTTCCTCGTCACCGCTAGTTGACCTCTTGTCTTTGCACAGACTCAGTTGCTCCTTGGCTCTTGTCCATCTGCAGGACCAGTTTCTCCCAGTTTCTTAAGACAGGCTCACTCTCTTATTAGGAGACTGACCTTGGTAAGGGGCCCAAGGCTTCTTGCTTTAGTTAATTGGCACAATGCACCATAGTTAGCAAAGACACTAAGTAGCATCCTAGTTTAACGCTGTCAGCGCTCTATCTCTACTTGATAAGATTCTCCTAACTCCCTCTCTCACTGGAGCCCACGCAGCCCTCCGTCCTGCCGAAGGACTTCACGGGGACTTCTGCCGGCTCCGGGTGCCCGCACACAGACAGAAATGGCTTTGAGAGAAAACAATCAGGAGGAGGAGAGCTCAGAGACTGCGGCCGGCTTCGGCCACCTTCCCCTCGCTTTCCCTCTCCGTGTTCAAACCGAGCACTGTTCTGCCGTCAACCTTCGCTGCCTCTGCCCGCGGCGCTGGGCTTTCGCGTGTGCCATTGCTCCTCTACATATTTTATCCTTCCTTTTGTAAGGAATGGTCCAGCAATTCGTGTCACTAAGGGATTTGAAGGGTTACCATCGAGGCCCGGGTCTAGGTGATAAGAGAACAAAGGGGTTTTTAGGGAAAAGTGCTGACTACTGCAGGGGATGTTGCTAGAGTTTCTGAAATCCGGCGCAGAGGCTCCCAAACGAGGAGGAAGGGGGAGCTGAAGGACAATTGAAGGACAAAAGCCTGAGAGGAAGACAACCAGCATTCAGCCCGAGCAAGCCCCGAGAGACCACCAGAGACTGGTACGCAGGCGCCCCTGGGAGGGGTTTCGGATTCCGGAAACCAATTCTAATAACCCTGCCTCTTCTCGAAGTAGTAATGAATATGTATTAGCCTGGGAGCATCAAAACCAGCCGCCTTACGTAACAGGCGTGCGTCCTGGGGGAGCAGAGACTCCCGGCGCACCCAGCGCTGCTTGCTTGCCTCTATTCGTTAAATAAATTGTAAACTTTGATTGTAATCCTATTTGGATTTATAACAGCCATTTATAACACTTTTTATATTTGTATTTTATTTAAGGCTGTCTTGCCCCCCTCCCCCCCCAGCGTCGCTGCTCGCCAATAAAGCTGGCGCAGGGGCTAAGGGATTTGAAGGGCCTGCTTGTACACCTAAGGGATTTGAGGGCCTGCTTGTACACCTTTGGGGACTGCCTCTTTTGGGGGGGGGGGGGGGGGAGTATTAGGAGCTGCTTGTATACTTTTTTAGGCATTCCTCTGAGAGGGGGTTGGGAGCTTCGTGTATACTGGGGGGGAGGGCCTCCCTCGAGGTGGAAGGGGGGGGGGGGTTGGAGCGTTTCTACACTGTAGGGGCCTGCCTGTACACTTTTGGGGCCTGCCTTGGAGGGGTTGGGAACTGCTTGTACACCTTTGGGGCCTGCGTCTGCGCGGGGCGGGGGGGGTTGGGGGGTTGGAGCTGGTTTTAACCTTTCGGGCTTGCATCTGGAGGGGGTTGGGGCCTGCCTTTGGGGGGGTGGTTGTGAGCTGCTTGTATACTGTAGGGGCCTGCTTGTACACCTTTGGGGCCTGCGTCTGGGGGGGGGTGGGAGCTGCTTGTACACTGTTAGGGCCTGCCTTGGGGGAGGGGTTGGGGCATGTGCCTTGGGGGCATGGGGTTGGGAGCTGCTTCTACGCTGTAGGGGTCTGGGTCTTGGGGGGTTGGGGCTGTTTGTACACCTTTGGGGCGTGCCTCTGGGGAGGATGGGGAGTTGCTTGTACACCTTTGGGGCCTGTGTCTGGGGGGGGGTTGGGGCCTGTGCCAGGGGGGTTGGGAGCTGCTTGTACGCTCTAGGGTCCTCTGGCAGGCTTTGGGGCCTCCCTTTGAGGGGGGCAGTTGGGAGCTGGTTGTACACCTTTGGGGCCTGAGTCTGGGGTGTGGGGGCTGGGGCTGAGGCCTGGGGCCTGGGGCATGCATCTGGGTGGTGGTGGTGGGGGGTCCAGTTCATGGGGGGGGTGGGTTGGGAGCTGCTTGTGGACAGTTGGGGTCTGCATCCGGGTGTGGCTGGGGCCTGCTTGTAGACTTCTGCAGCCTGTGTCTGGTGTTTGGGGGCTTTTCTGTAGTGTTTGGGGATTGCATTTTGGCTTTGGGATGTGTCTAGAGCTTCTGGGGCCTAGCTGTAGTGCTTGGGGCCTGCGTCTGGGGCTTTTCTGTAGCATTTTGGTAGCGTGTTTGTGATTTGGGGTCTGTATCCAGGGTTTTGCCTTTTTTGTAGTTTTCAGCTTTGTGTCTGTTTCTTTGTTGGTTGCCTGGGGTTTGGGGTTTGGATCATTAGTCAGTGTCATTAGCGTCGGGGGGTTGATATGAAGGGTTAGGGTTGTGGTTAGAGTTGTTAGGGTTAAAGAGAATAAGGATTTTAGGGTAAGGGGATCAAGGTTGTGGGAATAGAAATGTTTTTGCACAGAGTTACATCGTTTAGAGGGAAGGAAGGTGGTATTGATATATGCTTGCAGTGATAAGAAAGCTTAACAGACAACCTTGTAAAATGCAGACAACCAGAATCCTTAGAGCAATTGGGTGGAAATCACGGTGTAAGAAACATTACCACCTCAAAGAGGAAAACAGTCAAGAAAAAAATAAAATTGACTAGTAACAGGCCAGCAGCTGTGTATTTTCTGTGAAGCACTGGATAGATTGTGAACATGGATTACCCAGTCAATGGGGAAACTGGGGAGGGTCCTGGTCACCGAGAGGAAAAAAAAAATTATATAAACTGTGTTATGGAACTAGTAGGTGGCTTGGACGCCTGCCATTGCAATCGTGAATAAAAATGCTACCTCACTGAGATACTTGCCTGAGCCTATGGTATTGGTTACAGAGTGTTTCTAATAAGGTGTTAGGGTTTTAAGGTTTCAGGGCTAAGGCACTAGGGTTGGGTTTCAGGGTTAGGGTTTCCAGGGTTTAGGGTTAGGATTTTAAGGTTGTTAGGGTTGGAGTTATAAGGGTTAGGGTTTGGGGGTTAGTGTGTTAAGGTTTTAAAGTATTTTGTGGTTTTAGTGTTGATAGGGTTTTTAGGGTTAGGGTCTTAGGGTTTTAGTTATGGTCAGGTATTTAGGGCTAGGGTTTTAAGGTCTTTTTTTTTTTTTTTTAAGGTTAGGGTCTCCAGCGTTAGGGCTTTGAGAATCTTTACGTTTTGGGTTAGGGTTTAGAGGGTCTTAATTTTTAGGGTTAGGGCTTTTAGGCGTAGGTCTAGTGTGGTAAATTTTATCGGGTTAGGACTGTAAGGGTTTTTAGGGTTAGGGTTTCTAGGGTTTTTTGGGGTAGGGGTTAGGGTTAGATCCGTGGGAGCCGTAGTGTTAGGGGTCAGGGTTCTTAGGGGTAAGGCCCAATATTAGGGTGGAAGGCCAAACTAAGGGGGGAGCCCCCCCCAAAATTGAAGGGTCGAAGCCCCAATTTAGGGGAAGAAACGTCAAAATTGTGGGGTCCCCCAAAATTGAGCGGAAGAGCTCTTAATATTGGGGGAAACCCAAAAAAGGAGGGTGGGGGACTCTAAAATTGCGGGGACCCCCCCAAATTGGTTGTGTCCACCCCCAAATCGGTTGTGTCCCCCCCAAAATTGGTTGTGTCCCCCCCAATTAGGGGAGGAACCCGCAAAATTGGGTGGGCGAACCCCCATATTGGGGGGAAGAAGACTTAAATGGAAGTGTGAAATTCCAGAATTGAATGTGGACCCCCCAGAACAGTCTTCAGGGGTTTAGTGTGGTAAATTTTATCGGGTTAGGGCTGCAAGGGTTTTTAGGGTTAGGGTTTCTAGGGTTTGTTGGGGTAGGGGTTAGGGTTAGATCCGTGGTTGCCATAGGCTTAGGGGTCAAGGTTCTTAGGGGTTAGGCCTAATATTAGGGCGGAAGGCCAAAATAAGAGGGGGGGAGCCCCCCCCAAAATCGAAGGGTTGAAGCCCAAAATTAGGGGAAGGAACGGCCAAATTGTGGGGTCCCCCAAAATTGGGCGGAAGAACTCTTTAATATTAGGGGGGAACCCAAAAAAGGAGGGTGGGGGACTCTAAAATCGGTTGTGTCCCCCCAAATTAGGGGAGGAGTCCCCAAAATTGGGTGGGCGAACCCCCAAATTGGGGGGAAGAAGACTTAAATGGAAGTGTGAAATTCCAGAATTGGATGTGGACCCCCCAGAACAGTCTTCAGGGGTTTAGTGTGGTAAATTTTATCGGGTTAGGGCTGTAAGGGGTTTTAGGGTTAGGGTTTCTAGGGTTTGTTGGGGTAGGGGTTAGGGTTAGATCCGTGGTTGCCATAGGGTTAGGGGTCAAGGTTCTTAGGGGTTAGGCCTAATATTAGGGCGGAAGGCCAAAATAAGAGGGGGGGAGCCCCCCCCAAAATCGAAGGGTTGAAGCCCAAAGTTAGGGGAAGGAACGGCCAAATTGTGGGGTCCCCCAAAATTGGGCGGAAGAACTCTTTAATATTAGGGGGGAACCCAAAAAAGGAGGGTGGGGGACTCTACAATTGGGGGGGACCCCCAAAATTGGTCGGGTCCCCCCAAATTAGGGGAGGAACCCCCAAAATTGGGTGGGTGAACCCCCAAATTGGGGGGAAGAAGACTTAAATGGAAGTGTGAAATTCCAGAATTGAATGTGGACCCCCCCCAGACCTGGGGAGGAATCCCCAAACTTGGGGGGGACCCCCAAAATTGGGGTTAAAGCCCCAGATCCCGGGGAGCTAAGCCCCAAATTAAGGGAAGGAACCTCAAACATGTGGTGAGAACCCCAACATTGGGGGAAAGAACCTTAATATTAGGGTGGCAGGCCAAGAAAGGATGGTGGGGGCCTCCAAAATTGTGGGGGGCTTGGAATTGGGGGGAATCCCCAAAATGGAGGGGGAACCCCAAAAGGGGGGGGGGGGGCGAAGCACCAAATTAGGGGAAGGAACCCCAAAATTGCAGGGAAGAACTCTGAAATGGAGAGCTGAAAACCCGAAATTGAGGGGAAACCCCCCAAAACGGCGGGAAAACCCTCCATAAACACGAAACCGGTAATGTAACAGAGCAAAAAATGGCGTCCTACGGCCAGCTGCGAGGCTCAATTTTCTGGGGAGTGCTGGAAAATGTAGTTCTTGGCCACCGGGTTTCCGGGAGTCCATATTGTTTTCCCAGAGCATGCCGGGAGATGTAGTTCTCGGACACTGGGCTTCCGGGAGGCCATGTTGGTTTCCCATCTTTGCTAGACTCCGGGTGCTCTGGCTTCACAGAGAAACCCCCAAAGTGAAAAATGTACCTGCTAATATATTGGGCTCTAAATGTAGCCCTGGGTTAATTGAATAACAATCCCTGGGTAAGATTGAAGTGCAGGAGGGGTTGGCTACGGTTTTAAGAGCCGGTTTGCAGAAAAGGGATTTCCCGTTAAGAAATGGCATATACTGATTGTTCTCTTCCTTGCTCTGCCAAGACCTGAAGCACATCTTGGAAGCCAGGCAGAATCCGTGGAGCCAATGGAGTTCTCAAGCTCGACTTCAGCTTCTTCCCAGCTAGAAGAAGCAAGGACACGCCGGCTGAGTTCCACAGGCAACGCGCCCGTATCTGTAGACGAGGATTTAGAGATGCTACTTTGGGAACTCTCAGACGGCATACTGGAAGCCGAGCTCGACTTGGACCCAGGGAAGGATGAGGATGACCTCCTCCTTGAGCTTTCCAAGATGATTGATGATTGAACTGCATAGTCCTATGGTATATTAAAAAAAAAAAAAAAAAAAAAAGAAAACAACTCTTCTTCTTGTTGGATACCCTGAGGTGATCCTTTTTCTAACTGAGGCTTTGCAATGAGACTTAAAGCACAGTTGGAACTGGTAGAAATTGGCAGGATCTGCACTCAGTTGTCCTAAGTTTTCCTGCTGGTCAGAGTTAAGGTCTTGTGCGTGGTTCCGTAACTATAGGTGGCTACCTTTGATATCAAGAGGACAAAGCACTTGTTTCTTTTGGCACAGAAAGATGTCCATCGGCACGCTGTGGTGGCTGTGAATTGACGTAGTGATGGAGCGATACTCTGAAGGCTTAAACGGAAAGCTTCTTCCTTCCGCCCCCCTTGGCACAGCTCGATGTTGGGCACATTGTGAAGCCTGGGTGTTCTGATTTCTCGGACAGTTGATACCCAAATCCCGGAGTTACTATGTCAACTCTTGACTTTTATTTGTGTATGCCATTGTTTTGACTGTAATCTTTTCAGATGATGAAGCTGTAGGGGCGGGAGGGAGCAAAATAATTATTCTAGCGTTGTGGACCAAACATGCTGCCAGGAGTGGTGGTGGTGGGGTCAGCCCACCCGGCCTTACTTTCAATTATCAGGGATGATAAAATGGTGTGAAAAGCAGCAGCTCTGCGATACGGCTACGCTACCCCCACTCCCTTCTCTTGTGCTGTACCAAAGTTCCCCCAAGCTTTGGTTGGTGCTTTTTGCTGGTGACAGTAGGACTCCAGGGCGAGTAGTCGGGACTCTCCTGCAGTAACTGGGTCAATTAAGGGTTGGTTTAAGTGCCTCCTGGTTTTTAAAATTGCTCCCCTGAGCTGCTGGCTCTGCTGCCTGCTACAGCAAATGTTCGGGTGCCATCAGCGTCGCACTTGGGCGTGGGCACTGACCCTGCGGAGGAGAGCTGAGACTCGCGTGTATTGTGTACCCTGCCGCCAGTGATCGTTTTCCCCTAGCAGATCTATTTTGAATCATTTCCCTAAATTTTAGAGGAACTTTAGGCTCTTTGTGCTATGATTTGTGAAGCTGTAGGGGCCCTCAGGCATTTGCTGCTGGCAGAGGAAAACCGCTTGTCGAATTTGTTGTAAATACTTTCTGTTTGGACAACAACGCCTGTGTGTGTGTGTGTGTGTGTGTGTGTGTGTGCGCGTGCTTTGACGACCCCCTGCGACGCCCCATCTCCGCGAGGGAAGCTTTGAAGCGGCTCTGGGAAAACCTCTGCGGAAGAAACCGCTGCTAGTGACTTGCGGAAAAGGGACTCCACAATCAGTGAGATTGTAAAGTAGGTATGTTTATTCAGCGCTGGGCAGCACGGGAGGTCGTGGGCATGAAGATTGATGACTCTTCCTCGTCACCGCTAGTTGACCTCTTGTCTTTGCACAGACTCAGTTGCTCCTTGGCTCTTGTCCATCTGCAGGACCAGTTTCTCCCAGTTTCTTAAGACAGGCTCACTCTCTTATTAGGAGACTGACCTTGGTAAGGGGCCCAAGGCTTCTTGCTTTAGTTAATTGGCACAATGCACCATAGTTAGCAAAGACGCTAAGTAGCATCCTAGTTTAACGCTGTCAGCGCTCTATCTCTACTTGATAAGATTCTCCTAACTCCCTCTCTCACTGGAGCCCACGCAGCCCTCCGTCCTGCCGAAGGACTTCACGGGGACTTCTGCCGGCTCCGGGTGCCCGCACACAGACAGAAATGGCTTTGAGAGAAAACAATCAGGAGGAGGAGAGCTCAGAGACTGCGGCCGGCTTCGGCCACCTTCCCCTCGCTTTCCCTCTCCGTGTTCAAACCGAGCACTGTTCTGCCGTCAACCTTCGCTGCCTCTGCCCGCGGCGCTGGGCTTTCGCGTGTGCCATTGCTCCTCTACATATTTTATCCTTCCTTTTGTAAGGAATGGTCCAGCAATTCGTGTCACTAAGGGATTTGAAGGGTTACCATCGAGGCCCGGGTCTAGGTGATAAGAGAACAAAGGGGTTTTTAGGGAAAAGTGCTGACTACTGCAGGGGATGTTGCTAGAGTTTCTGAAATCCGGCGCAGAGGCTCCCAAACGAGGAGGAAGGGGGAGCTGAAGGACAATTGAAGGACAAAAGCCTGAGAGGAAGACAACCAGCATTCAGCCCGAGCAAGCCCCGAGAGACCACCAGAGACTGGTACGCAGGCGCCCCTGGGAGGGGTTTCGGATTCCGGAAACCAATTCTAATAACCCTGCCTCTTCTCGAAGTAGTAATGAATATGTATTAGCCTGGGAGCATCAAAACCAGCCGCCTTACGTAACAGGCGTGCGTCCTGGGGGAGCAGAGACTCCCGGCGCACCCAGCGCTGCTTGCTTGCCTCTATTCGTTAAATAAGTTGTAAACTTTGATTGTAATCCTATTTGGATTTATAACAGCCATTTATAACACTTTTTATATTTGTATTTTATTTAAGGCTGTCTTGCCCCCCTCCCCCCCCAGCGTCGCTGCTCGCCAATAAAGCTGGCGCAGGGGCTAAGGGATTTGAAGGGCCTGCTTGTACACCTAAGGGATTTGAGGGCCTGCTTGTACACCTTTGGGGACTGCCTCTTTTGGGGGGGGGGTGGGGGAGTATTAGGAGCTGCTTGTATACTTTTTTAGGCATTCCTCTGAGAGGGGGTTGGGAGCTTCGTGTATACTGGGGGGGGAGGGCCTCCCTCGAGGTGGAAGGGGGGGGGGGTTGGAGCGTTTCTACACTGTAGGGGCCTGCCTGTACACTTTTGGGGCCTGCCTTGGAGGGGTTGGGAACTGCTTGTACACCTTTGGGGCCTGCGTCTGCGCGGGGCGGGGGGGGTTGGGGGGTTGGAGCTGGTTTTAACCTTTCGGGCTTGCATCTGGAGGGGGTTGGGGCCTGCCTTTGGGGGGGTGGTTGTGAGCTGCTTGTATACTGTAGGGGCCTGCTTGTACACCTTTGGGGCCTGCGTCTGGGGGGGGGTGGGAGCTGCTTGTACACTGTTAGGGCCTGCCTTGGGGGAGGGGTTGGGGCATGTGCCTTGGGGGCATGGGGTTGGGAGCTGCTTCTACGCTGTAGGGGTCTGGGTCTTGGGGGGTTGGGGCTGTTTGTACACCTTTGGGGCGTGCCTCTGGGGAGGATGGGGAGTTGCTTGTACACCTTTGGGGCCTGTGTCTGGGGGGGGGTTGGGGGCCTGTGCCAGGGGGGTTGGGAGCTGCTTGTACGCTCTAGGGTCCTCTGGCAGGCTTTGGGGCCTCCCTTTGAGGGGGGCAGTTGGGAGCCGGTTGTACACCTTTGGGGCCTGAGTCTGGGGTGTGGGGGCTGGGGCTGAGGCCTGGGGCCTGGGGCATGCATCTGGGTGGTGGTGGTGGGGGGTCCAGTTCATGGGGGGGGTGGGTTGGGAGCTGCTTGTGGACAGTTGGGGTCTGCATCCGGGTGTGGCTGGGGCCTGCTTGTAGACTTCTGCAGCCTGTGTCTGGTGTTTGGGGGCTTTTCTGTAGTGTTTGGGGATTGCATTTTGGCTTTGGGATGTGTCTAGAGCTTCTGGGGCCTAGCTGTAGTGCTTGGGGCCTGCGTCTGAGGCTTTTCTGTAGCATTTTGGTAGCGTGTTTGTGATTTGGGGTCTGTAGCCAGGGTTTTGCCTTTTTTGTAGTTTTCAGCTTTGTGTCTGTTTCTTTGTTGGTTGCCTGGGGTTTGGGGTTTGGATCATTAGTCAGTGTCATTAGCGTCGGGGGGTTGATATGAAGGGTTAGGGTTGTGGTTAGAGTTGTTAGGGTTAAAGAGAATAAGGATTTTAGGGTAAGGGGATCAAGGTTGTGGGAATAGAAATGTTTTTGCACAGAGTTACATCGTTTAGAGGGAAGGAAGGTGGTATTGATATATGCTTGCAGTGATAAGAAAGCTTAACAGACAACCTTGTAAAATGCAGACAACCAGAATCCTTAGAGCAATTGGGTGGAAATCACGGTGTAAGAAACATTACCACCTCAAAGAGGAAAACAGTCAAGAAAAAAATAAAATTGACTAGTAACAGGCCAGCAGCTGTGTATTTTCTGTGAAGCACTGGATAGATTGTGAACATGGATTACCCAGTCAATGGGGAAACTGGGGAGGGTCCTGGTCACCGAGAGGAAAAAAAAAATTATATAAACTGTGTTATGGAACTAGTAGGTGGCCTGTGGGACGCCTGCCATTGCAATCGTGAATAAAAATGCTACCTCACTGAGATACTTGCCTGAGCCTATGGTATTGGTTACAGAGTGTTTCTAATAAGGTGTTAGGGTTTTAAGGTTTCAGGGCTAAGGCACTAGGGTTGGGTTTCAGGGTTAGGGTTTCCAGGGTTTAGGGTTAGGATTTTAAGGTTGTTAGGGTTGGAGTTATAAGGGTTAGGGTTTGGGGGTTAGTGTGTTAAGGTTTTAAAGTATTTTGTGGTTTTAGTGTTGATAGGGTTTTTAGGGTTAGGGTCTTAGGGTTTTAGTTATGGTCAGGTATTTAGGGTTAGGGTTTTAAGGTCTTTTTTTTTTTTTTTTTTTTAAGGTTAGGGTCTCCAGCGTTAGGGCTTTGAGAATCTTTACGTTTTGGGTTAGGGTTTAGAGGGTCTTAATTTTTAGGGTTAGGGCTTTTAGGCGTAGGTCTAGTGTGGTAAATTTTATCGGGTTAGGACTGTAAGGGTTTTTAGGGTTAGGGTTTCTAGGGTTTTTTGGGGTAGGGGTTAGGGTTAGATCCGTGGGAGCCGTAGTGTTAGGGGTCAGGGTTCTTAGGGGTAAGGCCCAATATTAGGGTGGAAGGCCAAACTAAGGGGGGAGCCCCCCCCAAAATTGAAGGGTCGAAGCCCCAATTTAGGGGAAGAAACGTCAAAATTGTGGGGTCCCCCAAAATTGGGCGCAAGAACTTTTAATATTAGGGGGGAACCCAAAAAAGGAGGGTGGGGGACTCTAAAATCGGTTGTGTCCTCCCCAAATTAGGGGAGGAACCCCCAAAATTGGGTGGGCGAACCCCCCAAAATTGGTTGTGTCCCCCCCAATTAGGGGAGGAACCCCCAAAATTGGGTGGGCGAACCCCCATATTGGGGGGGCAGAACACTTAAATGGAAGTGTGAAATTCCAGAATTGAATGTGGACCCCCCAGAACAGTCTTCAGGGGTTTAGTGTGGTAAATTTTATCGGGTTAGGGCTGCAAGGGTTTTTAGGGTTAGGGTTTCTAGGGTTTGTTGGGGTAGGGGTTAGGGTTAGATCCGTGGTTGCCATAGGCTTAGGGGTCAAGGTTCTTAGGGGTTAGGCCTAATATTAGGGCGGAAGGCCAAAATAAGAGGGGGGGAGCCCCCCCCAAATCGAAGGGTTGAAGCCCAAAATTAGGGGAAGGAACGGCCAAATTGTGGGGTCCCCCAAAATTGGGCGGAAGAACTCTTTAATATTAGGGGGGAACCCAAAAAAGGAGGGTGGGGGACTCTACAATTGGGGGGGACCCCCAAAATTGGTCGGGTCCCCCCAAATTAGGGGAGGAACCCCCAAAATTGGGTGGGTGAACCCCCAAATTGGGGGGAAGAAGACTTAAATGGAAGTGTGAAATTCCAGAATTGAATGTGGACCCCCCCCAGACCTGGGGAGGAATCCCCAAACTTGGGGGGGACCCCCAAAATTGGGGTTAAAGCCCCAGATCCCGGGGAGCTAAGCCCCAAATTAAGGGAAGGAACCTCAAACATGTGGTGAGAACCCCAACATTGGGGGAAAGAACCTTAATATTAGGGTGGCAGGCCAAGAAAGGATGGTGGGGGCCTCCAAAATTGTGGGGGGCTTGGAATTGGGGGGAATCCCCAAAATGGAGGGGGAACCCCAAAAGGGGGGGGGGGGCGAAGCACCAAATTAGGGGAAGGAACCCCAAAATTGCGGGGAAGAACTCTGAAATGGAGAGCTGAAAACCCGAAATTGAGGGGAAACCCCCCAAAACGGCGGGAAAACCCTCCATAAACACGAAACCGGTAATGTAACAGAGCAAAAAATGGCGTCCTATGGCAAGGTGCGAGGCTCAATTTTCTGGGGAGTGCTGGGAAATGTAGTTCTTGGCCACCGGGTTTCCGGGAGTCCATATTGTTTTCCCAGAGCATGCCGGGAGATGTAGTTCTCGGACACTGGGCTTCCGGGAGGCCATGTTGGTTTCCCATCTTTGCTAGACTCCGGGTGCTCTGGCTTCACAGAGAAACCCCCAAAGTGAAAAATGTACCTGCTAATATATTGGGCTCTAAATGTAGCCCTGGGTTAATTGAATAACAATCCCTGGGTAAGATTGAAGTGCAGGAGGGGTTGGCTACGGTTTTAAGAGCCGGTTTGCAGAAAAGGGATTTCCCGTTAAGAAATGGCATATACTGATTGTTCTCTTCCTTGCTCTGCCAAGACCTGAAGCACATCTTGGAAGCCAGGCAGAATCCGTGGAGCCAATGGAGTTCTCAAGCTCGACTTCAGCTTCTTCCCAGCTAGAAGAAGCAAGGACACGCCGGCTGAGTTCCACAGGCAACGCGCCCGTATCTGTAGACGAGGATTTAGAGATGCTACTTTGGGAACTCTCAGACGGCATACTGGAAGCCGAGCTCGACTTGGACCCAGGGAAGGATGAGGATGACCTCCTCCTTGAGCTTTCCAAGATGATTGATGATTGAACTGCATAGTCCTATGGTATATTAAAAAAAAAAAAAAAAAAAAAAGAAAACAACTCTTCTTCTTGTTGGATACCCTGAGGTGATCCTTTTTCTAACTGAGGCTTTGCAATGAGACTTAAAGCACAGTTGGAACTGGTAGAAATTGGCAGGATCTGCACTCAGTTGTCCTAAGTTTTCCTGCTGGTCAGAGTTAAGGTCTCGTGCATGGTTCCGTAACTATAGGTGGCTACCTTTGATATCAAGAGGACAAAGCACTTGTTTCTTTTGGCACAGAAAGATGTCCATCGGCACGCTGTGGTGGCTGTGAATTGACGTAGTGATGGAGCGATACTCTGAAGGCTTAAACGGAAAGCTTCTTCCTTCCGCCCCCCTTGGCACAGCTCAATGTTGGGCACATTGTGAAGCCTGGGTGTTCTGATTTCTCGGACAGTTGATACCCAAATCCCGGAGTTACTATGTCAACTCTTGACTTTTATTTGTGTATGCCATTGTTTTGACTGTAATCTTTTCAGATGATGAAGCTGTAGGGGCGGGAGGGAGCAAAATAATTATTCTAGCGTTGTGGACCAAACATGCTGCCAGGAGTGGTGGTGGTGGGGTCAGCCCACCCGGCCTTACTTTCAATTATCAGGGATGATAAAATGGTGTGAAAAGCAGCAGCTCTGCGATACGGCTACGCTACCCCCACTCCCTTCTCTTGTGCTGTACCAAAGTTCCCCCAAGCTTTGGTTGGTGCTTTTTGCTGGTGACAGTAGGACTCCAGGGCGAGTAGTCGGGACTCTCCTGCAGTAACTGGGTCAATTAAGGGTTGGTTTAAGTGCCTCCTGGTTTTTAAAATTGCTCCCCTGAGCTGCTGGCTCTGCTGCCTGCTACAGCAAATGTTCGGGTGCCATCAGCGTCGCACTTGGGCGTGGGCACTGACCCTGCGGAGGAGAGCTGAGACTCGCGTGTATTGTGTACCCTGCCGCCAGTGATCGTTTTCCCCTAGCAAATCTATTTTGAATCATTTCCCTAAATTTTAGAGGAACTTTAGGCTCTTTGTGCTATGATTTGTGAAGCTGTAGGGGCCCTCAGGCATTTGCTGCTGGCAGAGGAAAACCGCTTGTCGAATTTGTTGTAAATACTTTCTGTTTGGACAACAACGCCTCTGTGTGTGTGTGTGTGTGTGTGTGTGTGTGTGTGCGTGCTTTGACGACCCCCTGCGATGCCCCAGCTCCGCGAGGGAAGCTTTGAAGCGGCTCTGGGAAAACCTCTGCGGAAGAAACCGCTGCTAGTGACTTGCGGAAAAGGGACTCCACAATCAGTGAGATTGTAAAGTAGGTATGTTTATTCAGCGCTGGGCAGCACGGGAGGTCGTGGGCATGAAGATTGATGACTCTTCCTCGTCACCGCTAGTTGACCTCTTGTCTTTGCACAGACTCAGTTGCTCCTTGGCTCTTGTCCATCTGCAGGACCAGTTTCTCCCAGTTTCTTAAGACAGGCTCACTCTCTTATTAGGAGACTGACCTTGGTAAGGGGCCCAAGGCTTCTTGCTTTAGTTAATTGGCACAATGCACCATAGTTAGCAAAGACACTAAGTAGCATCCTAGTTTAACGCTGTCAGCGCTCTATCTCTACTTGATAAGATTCTCCTAACTCCCTCTCTCACTGGAGCCCACGCAGCCCTCCGTCCTGCCGAAGGACTTCACGGGGACTTCTGCCGGCTCCGGGTGCCCGCACACAGACAGAAATGGCTTTGAGAGAAAACAATCAGGAGGAGGAGAGCTCAGAGACTGCGGCCGGCTTCGGCCACCTTCCCCTCGCTTTCCCTCTCCGTGTTCAAACCGAGCACTGTTCTGCCGTCAACCTTCGCTGCCTCTGCCCGCGGCGCTGGGCTTTCGCGTGTGCCATTGCTCCTCTACATATTTTATCCTTCCTTTTGTAAGGAATGGTCCAGCAATTCGTGTCACTAAGGGATTTGAAGGGTTACCATCGAGGCCCGGGTCTAGGTGATAAGAGAACAAAGGGGTTTTTAGGGAAAAGTGCTGACTACTGCAGGGGATGTTGCTAGAGTTTCTGAAATCCGGCGCAGAGGCTCCCAAACGAGGAGGAAGGGGGAGCTGAAGGACAATTGAAGGACAAAAGCCTGAGAGGAAGACAACCAGCATTCAGCCCGAGCAAGCCCCGAGAGACCACCAGAGACTGGTACGCAGGCGCCCCTGGGAGGGGTTTCGGATTCCGGAAACCAATTCTAATAACACTGCCTCTTCTCGAAGTAGTAATGAATATGTATTAGCCTGGGAGCATCAAAACCAGCCGCCTTACGTAACAGGCGTGCGTCCTGGGGGAGCAGAGACTCCCGGCGCACCCAGCGCTGCTTGCTTGCCTCTATTCGTTAAATAAATTGTAAACTTTGATTGTAATCCTATTTGGATTTATAACAGCCATTTATAACAGTTTTTATATTTGTATTTTATTTAAGGCTGTCTTGCCCCCCTCCCCCCCCAGCGTCGCTGCTCGCCAATAAAGCTGGCGCAGGGGCTAAGGGATTTGAAGGGCCTGCTTGTACACCTAAGGGATTTGAGGGCCTGCTTGTACACCTTTGGGGACTGCCTCTTTTGGGGGGGGGGGGTGGGGGAGTATTAGGAGCTGCTTGTATACTTTTTTAGGCATTCCTCTGAGAGGGGGTTGGGAGCTTCGTGTATACTGGGGGGGAGGGCCTCCCTCGAGGTGGAAGGGGGGGGGGGTTGGAGCGTTTCTACACTGTAGGGGCCTGCCTGTACACTTTTGGGGCCTGCCTTGGAGGGGTTGGGAACTGCTTGTACACCTTTGGGGCCTGCGTCTGCGCGGGGCGGGGGGGGTTGGGGGGTTGGAGCTGGTTTTAACCTTTCGGGCTTGCATCTGGAGGGGGTTGGGGCCTGCCTTTGGGGGGGTGGTTGTGAGCTGCTTGTATACTGTAGGGGCCTGCTTGTACACCTTTGGGGCCTGCATCTGGGGGGGGGGTGGGAGCTGCTTGTACACTGTTAGGGCCTGCCTTGGGGGAGGGGTTGGGGCATGTGCCTTGGGGGCATGGGGTTGGGAGCTGCTTCTACGCTGTAGGGGTCTGGGTCTTGGGGGGTTGGGGCTGTTTGTACACCTTTGGGGCGTGCCTCTGGGGAGGATGGGGAGTTGCTTGTACACCTTTGGGGCCTGTGTCTGGGGGGGGGTTGGGGCCTGTGCCAGGGGGGTTGGGAGCTGCTTGTACGCTCTAGGGTCCTCTGGCAGGCTTTGGGGCCTCCCTTTGAGGGGGGCAGTTGGGAGCTGGTTGTACACCTTTGGGGCCTGAGTCTGGGGTGTGGGGGCTGGGGCTGAGGCCTGGGGCCTGGGGCATGCATCTGGGTGGTGGTGGTGGGGGGTCCAGTTCATGGGGGGGGTGGGTTGGGAGCTGCTTGTGGACAGTTGGGGTCTGCATCCGGGTGTGGCTGGGGCCTGCTTGTAGACTTCTGCAGCCTGTGTCTGGTGTTTGGGGGCTTTTCTGTAGTGTTTGGGGATTGCATTTTGGCTTTGGGATGTGTCTAGAGCTTCTGGGGCCTAGCTGTAGTGCTTGGGGCCTGCGTCTGGGGCTTTTCTGTAGCATTTTGGTAGCGTGTTTGTGATTTGGGGTCTGTAGCCAGGGTTTTGCCTTTTTTGTAGTTTTCAGCTTTGTGTCTGTTTCTTTGTTGGTTGCCTGGGGTTTGGGGTTTGGATCATTAGTCAGTGTCATTAGCGTCGGGGGGTTGATATGAAGGGTTAGGGTTGTGGTTAGAGTTGTTAGGGTTAAAGAGAATAAGGATTTTAGGGTAAGGGGATCAAGGTTGTGGGAATAGAAATGTTTTTGCACAGAGTTACATCGTTTAGAGGGAAGGAAGGTGGTATTGATATATGCTTGCAGTGATAAGAAAGCTTAACAGACAACCTTGTAAAATGCAGACAACCAGAATCCTTAGAGCAATTGGGTGGAAATCACGGTGTAAGAAACATTACCACCTCAAAGAGGAAAACAGTCAAGAAAAAAATAAAATTGACTAGTAACAGGCCAGCAGCTGTGTATTTTCTGTGAAGCACTGGATAGATTGTGAACATGGATTACCCAGTCAATGGGGAAACTGGGGAGGGTCCTGGTCACCGAGAGGAAAAAAAAAATTATATAAACTGTGTTATGGAACTAGTAGGTGGCTTGTGGGACGCCTGCCATTGCAATCGTGAATAAAAATGCTACCTCACTGAGATACTTGCCTGAGCCTATGGTATTGGTTACAGAGTGTTTCTAATAAGGTGTTAGGGTTTTAAGGTTTCAGGGCTAAGGCACTAGGGTTGGGTTTCAGGGTTAGGGTTTCCAGGGTTTAGGGTTAGGATTTTAAGGTTGTTAGGGTTGGAGTTATAAGGGTTAGGGTTTGGGGGTTAGTGTGTTAAGGTTTTAAAGTATTTTGTGGTTTTAGTGTTGATAGGGTTTTTAGGGTTAGGGTCTTAGGGTTTTAGTTATGGTCAGGTATTTAGGGCTAGGGTTTTAAGGTCTTTTTTTTTTTTTTTTAAGGTTAGGGTCTCCAGCGTTAGGGCTTTGAGAATCTTTACGTTTTGGGTTAGGGTTTAGAGGGTCTTAATTTTTAGGGTTAGGGCTTTTAGGCGTAGGTCTAGTGTGGTAAATTTTATCGGGTTAGGACTGTAAGGGTTTTTAGGGTTAGGGTTTCTAGGGTTTTTTGGGGTAGGGGTTAGGGTTAGATCCGTGGGAGCCGTAGTGTTAGGGGTCAGGGTTCTTAGGGGTAAGGCCCAATATTAGGGTGGAAGGCCAAACTAAGGGGGGAGCCCCCCCCAAAATTGAAGGGTCGAAGCCCCAATTTAGGGGAAGAAACGTCAAAATTGTGGGGTCCCCCAAAATTGGGCGGAAGAGCTCTTAATATTGGGGGAAACCCAAAAAAGGAGGGTGGGGGACTCTAAAATTGCGGGGACCCCCCCAAATTGGTTGTGTCCACCCCCAAATCGGTTGTGTCCCCCCCAAAATTGGTTGTGTCCCCCCCAATTAGGGGAGGAACCCGCAAAATTGGGTGGGCGAACCCCCATATTGGGGGGAAGAAGACTTAAATGGAAGTGTGAAATTCCAGAATTGAATGTGGACCCCCCAGAACAGTCTTCAGGGGTTTAGTGTGGTAAATTTTATCGGGTTAGGGCTGCAAGGGTTTTTAGGGTTAGGGTTTCTAGGGTTTGTTGGGGTAGGGGTTAGGGTTAGATCCGTGGTTGCCATAGGCTTAGGGGTCAAGGTTCTTAGGGGTTAGGCCTAATATTAGGGCGGAAGGCCAAAATAAGAGGGGGGGAGCCCCCCCCCAAATCGAAGGGTTGAAGCCCAAAATTAGGGGAAGGAACGGCCAAATTGTGGGGTCCCCCAAAATTGGGCGGAAGAACTCTTTAATATTAGGGGGGAACCCAAAAAAGGAGGGTGGGGGACTCTAAAATAAGTTGTGTCCCCCCCAAATTAGGGGAGGAGTCCCCAAAATTGGGTGGGCGAACCCCCAAATTGGGGGGAAGAAGACTTAAATGGAAGTGTGAAATTCCAGAATTGGATGTGGACCCCCCAGAACAGTCTTCAGGGGTTTAGTGTGGTAAATTTTATCGGGTTAGGGCTGTAAGGGGTTTTAGGGTTAGGGTTTCTAGGGTTTGTTGGGGTAGGGGTTAGGGTTAGATCCGTGGTTGCCATAGGGTTAGGGGTCAAGGTTCTTAGGGGTTAGGCCTAATATTAGGGCGGAAGGCCAAAATAAGAGGGGGGGAGCCCCCCCCAAAATCGAAGGGTTGAAGCCCAAAGTTAGGGGAAGGAACGGCCAAATTGTGGGGTCCCCCAAAATTGGGCGGAAGAACTCTTTAATATTAGGGGGGAACCCAAAAAAGGAGGGTGGGGGACTCTACAATTGGGGGGGACCCCCAAAATTGGTCGGGTCCCCCCAAATTAGGGGAGGAACCCCCAAAATTGGGTGGGTGAACCCCCAAATTGGGGGGAAGAAGACTTAAATGGAAGTGTGAAATTCCAGAATTGAATGTGGACCCCCCCCAGACCTGGGGAGGAATCCCCAAACTTGGGGGGGACCCCCAAAATTGGGGTTAAAGCCCCAGATCCCGGGGAGCTAAGCCCCAAATTAAGGGAAGGAACCTCAAACATGTGGTGAGAACCCCAACATTGGGGGAAAGAACCTTAATATTAGGGTGGCAGGCCAAGAAAGGATGGTGGGGGCCTCCAAAATTGTGGGGGGCTTGGAATTGGGGGGAATCCCCAAAATGGAGGGGGAACCCCAAAAGGGGGGGGGGGGGCGAAGCACCAAATTAGGGGAAGGAACCCCAAAATTGCAGGGAAGAACTCTGAAATGGAGAGCTGAAAACCCGAAATTGAGGGGAAACCCCCCAAAACGGCGGGAAAACCCTCCATAAACACGAAACCGGTAATGTAACAGAGCAAAAAATGGCGTCCTACGGCCAGCTGCGAGGCTCAATTTTCTGGGGAGTGCTGGAAAATGTAGTTCTTGGCCACCGGGTTTCCGGGAGTCCATATTGTTTTCCCAGAGCATGCCGGGAGATGTAGTTCTCGGACACTGGGCTTCCGGGAGGCCATGTTGGTTTCCCATCTTTGCTAGACTCCGGGTGCTCTGGCTTCACAGAGAAACCCCCAAAGTGAAAAATGTACCTGCTAATATATTGGGCTCTAAATGTAGCCCTGGGTTAATTGAATAACAATCCCTGGGTAAGATTGAAGTGCAGGAGGGGTTGGCTACGGTTTTAAGAGCCGGTTTGCAGAAAAGGGATTTCCCGTTAAGAAATGGCATATACTGATTGTTCTCTTCCTTGCTCTGCCAAGACCTGAAGCACATCTTGGAAGCCAGGCAGAATCCGTGGAGCCAATGGAGTTCTCAAGCTCGACTTCAGCTTCTTCCCAGCTAGAAGAAGCAAGGACACGCCGGCTGAGTTCCACAGGCAACGCGCCCGTATCTGTAGACGAGGATTTAGAGATGCTACTTTGGGAACTCTCAGACGGCATACTGGAAGCCGAGCTCGACTTGGACCCAGGGAAGGATGAGGATGACCTCCTCCTTGAGCTTTCCAAGATGATTGATGATTGAACTGCATAGTCTGCATAGTCCTATGGTATATTAAAAAAAAAAAAAAAAAAAAAAAAAAAGAAAACAACTCTTCTTCTTGTTGGATACCCTGAGGTGATCCTTTTTCTAACTGAGGCTTTGCAATGAGACTTAAAGCACAGTTGGAACTGGTAGAAATTGGCAGGATCTGCACTCAGTTGTCCTAAGTTTTCCTGCTGGTCAGAGTTAAGGTCTTGTGCGTGGTTCCGTAACTATAGGTGGCTACCTTTGATATCAAGAGGACAAAGCACTTGTTTCTTTTGGCACAGAAAGATGTCCATCGGCACGCTGTGGTGGCTGTGAATTGACGTAGTGATGGAGCGATACTCTGAAGGCTTAAACGGAAAGCTTCTTCCTTCCGCCCCCCTTGGCACAGCTTGATGTTGGGCACATTGTGAAGCCTGGGTGTTCTGATTTCTCGGACAGTTGATACCCAAATCCCGGAGTTACTATGTCAACTCTTGACTTTTATTTGTGTATGCCATTGTTTTGACTGTAATCTTTTCAGATGATGAAGCTGTAGGGGCGGGAGGGAGCAAAATAATTATTCTAGCGTTGTGGACCAAACATGCTGCCAGGAGTGGTGGTGGTGGGGTCAGCCCACCCGGCCTTACTTTCAATTATCAGGGATGATAAAATGGTGTGAAAAGCAGCAGCTCTGCGATACGGCTACGCTACCCCCACTCCCTTCTCTTGTGCTGTACCAAAGTTCCCCCAAGCTTTGGTTGGTGCTTTTTGCTGGTGACAGTAGGACTCCAGGGCGAGTAGTCGGGACTCTCCTGCAGTAACTGGGTCAATTAAGGGTTGGTTTAAGTGCCTCCTGGTTTTTAAAATTGCTCCCCTGAGCTGCTGGCTCTGCTGCCTGCTACAGCAAATGTTCGGGTGCCATCAGCGTCGCACTTGGGCGTGGGCACTGACCCTGCGGAGGAGAGCTAAGACTCGCGTGTATTGTGTACCCTGCCGCCAGTGATCGTTTTCCCCTAGCAGATCTATTTTGAATCATTTCCCTAAATTTTAGAGGAACTTTAGGCTCTTTGTGCTATGATTTGTGAAGCTGTAGGGGCCCTCAGGCATTTGCTGCTGGCAGAGGAAAACCGCTTGTCGAATTTGTTGTAAATACTTTCTGTTTGGACAACAACGCCTCTGTGTGTGTGTGTGTGTGTGTGTGTGTGTGTGCACGCGTGCTTTGACGACCCCCTGCGACGCCCCAGCTCCGCGAGGGAAGCTTTGAAGCGGCTCTGGGAAAACCTCTGCGGAAGAAACCGCTGCTAGTGACTTGCGGAAAAGGGACTCCACAATCAGTGAGATTGTAAAGTAGGTATGTTTATTCAGCGCTGGGCAGCACGGGAGGTCGTGGGCATGAAGATTGATGACTCTTCCTCGTCACCGCTAGTTGACCTCTTGTCTTTGCACAGACTCAGTTGCTCCTTGGCTCTTGTCCATCTGCAGGACCAGTTTCTCCCAGTTTCTTAAGACAGGCTCACTCTCTTATTAGGAGACTGACCTTGGTAAGGGGCCCAAGGCTTCTTGCTTTAGTTAATTGGCACAATGCACCATAGTTAGCAAAGACACTAAGTAGCATCCTAGTTTAACGCTGTCAGCGCTCTATCTCTACTTGATAAGATTCTCCTAACTCCCTCTCTCACTGGAGCCCACGCAGCCCTCCGTCCTGCCGAAGGACTTCACGGGGACTTCTGCCGGCTCCGGGTGCCCGCACACAGACAGAAATGGCTTTGAGAGAAAACAATCAGGAGGAGGAGAGCTCAGAGACTGCGGCCGGCTTCGGCCACCTTCCCCTCGCTTTCCCTCTCCGTGTTCAAACCGAGCACTGTTCTGCCGTCAACCTTCGCTGCCTCTGCCCGCGGCGCTGGGCTTTCGCGTGTGCCATTGCTCCTCTACATATTTTATCCTTCCTTTTGTAAGGAATGGTCCAGCAATTCGTGTCACTAAGGGATTTGAAGGGTTACCATCGAGGCCCGGGTCTAGGTGATAAGAGAACAAAGGGGTTTTTAGGGAAAAGTGCTGACTACTGCAGGGGATGTTGCTAGAGTTTCTGAAATCCGGCGCAGAGGCTCCCAAACGAGGAGGAAGGGGGAGCTGAAGGACAATTGAAGGACAAAAGCCTGAGAGGAAGACAACCAGCATTCAGCCCGAGCAAGCCCCGAGAGACCACCAGAGACTGGTACGCAGGCGCCCCTGGGAGGGGTTTCGGATTCCGGAAACCAATTCTAATAACCCTGCCTCTTCTCGAAGTAGTAATGAATATGTATTAGCCTGGGAGCATCAAAACCAGCCGCCTTACGTAACAGGTGTGCGTCCTGGGGGAGCAGAGACTCCCGGCGCACCCAGCGCTGCTTGCTTGCCTCTATTCGTTTAATGAATTGTAAACTTTGATTGTAATCCTATTTGGATTTATAACAGCCATTTATAACACTTTTTATATTTGTATTTTATTTAAGGCTGTCTTGCCCCCCTCCCCCCCCAGCGTCGCTGCTCGCCAATAAAGCTGGCGCAGGGGCTAAGGGATTTGAAGGGCCTGCTTGTACACCTAAGGGATTTGAGGGCCTGCTTGTACACCTTTGGGGACTGCCTCTTTTGGGGCGGGGGGGGGGTGTTAGGAGCTGCTTGTATACTTTTTTAGGCATTCCTCTGAGAGGGGGTTGGGAGCTTCGTGTATACTGGGGGGGGAGGGCCTCCCTCGAGGTGGAAGGGGGGGTTGGAGCGTTTCTACACTGTAGGCGCCTGCCTGTACACTTTTGGGGCCTGCCTTGGAGGGGTTGGGAACTGCTTGTACACCTTTGGGGCCTGCGTCTGCGCGGGGCGGGGGGGGGTTGGGGGGTTGGAGCTGGTTTTAACCTTTCGGGCTTGCATCTGGAGGGGGTTGGGGCCTGCCTTTGGGGGGGTGGTTGTGAGCTGGTTGTATACTGTAGGGGCCTGCTTGTACACCTTTGGGGCCTGCGTTTTGGGGGGGGGTGGGAGCTGCTTGTACACTGTTAGGGCCTGCCTTGGGGGAGGGGTTGGGGCATGTGCCTTGGGGGCATGGGGTTGGGAGCTGCTTCTACGCTGTAGGGGTCTGGGTCTTGGGGGGTTGGGGCTGTTTGTACACCTTTGGGGCGTGCCTCTGGGGAGGATGGGGAGTTGCTTGTACACCTTTGGGGCCTGTGTCTGGGGGGGGGTTGGGGCCTGTGCCAGGGGGGTTGGGAGCTGCTTGTACGCTCTAGGGTCCTCTGGCAGGCTTTGGGGCCTCCCTTTGAGGGGGGCAGTTGGGAGCTGGTTGTACACCTTTGGGGCCTGAGTCTGGGGTGTGGGGGCTGGGGCTGAGGCCTGGGGCCTGGGGCATGCATCTGGGTGGTGGTGGTGGGGGGTCCAGTTCATGGGGGGGGTGGGTTGGGAGCTGCTTGTGGACAGTTGGGGTCTGCATCCGGGTGTGGCTGGGGCCTGCTTGTAGACTTCTGCAGCCTGTGTCTGGTGTTTGGGGGCTTTTCTGTAGTGTTTGGGGATTGCATTTTGGCTTTGGGATGTGTCTAGAGCTTCTGGGGCCTAGCTGTAGTGCTTGGGGCCTGCGTCTGGGGCTTTTCTGTAGCATTTTGGTAGCGTGTTTGTGATTTGGGGTCTGTAGCCAGGGTTTTGCCTTTTTTGTAGTTTTCAGCTTTGTGTCTGTTTCTTTGTTGGTTGCCTGGGGTTTGGGGTTTGGATCATTAGTCAGTGTCATTAGCGTCGGGGGTTGATATGAAGGGTTAGGGTTGTGGTTAGAGTTGTTAGGGTTAAAGAGAATAAGGATTTTAGGGTAAGGGGATCAAGGTTGTGGGAATAGAAATGTTTTTGCACAGAGTTACATCGTTTAGAGGGAAGGAAGGTGGTATTGATATATGCTTGCAGTGATAAGAAAGCTTAACAGACAACCTTGTAAAATGCAGACAACCAGAATCCTTAGAGCAATTGGGTGGAAATCACGGTGTAAGAAACATTACCACCTCAAAGAGGAAAACAGTCAAGAAAAAAATAAAATTGACTAGTAACAGGCCAGCAGCTGTGTATTTTCTGTGAAGCACTGGATAGATTGTGAACATGGATTACCCAGTCAATGGGGAAACTGGGGAGGGTCCTGGTCACCGAGAGGAAAAAAAAAATTATATAAACTGTGTTATGGAACTAGTAGGTGGCCTGTGGGACGCCTGCCATTGCAATCGTGAATAAAAATGCTACCTCACTGAGATACTTGCCTGAGCCTATGGTATTGGTTACAGAGTGTTTCTAATAAGGTGTTAGGGTTTTAAGGTTTCAGGGCTAAGGCACTAGGGTTGGGTTTCAGGGTTAGGGTTTCCAGGGTTTAGGGTTAGGATTTTAAGGTTGTTAGGGTTGGAGTTATAAGGGTTAGGGTTTGGGGGTTAGTGTGTTAAGGTTTTAAAGTATTTTGTGGTTTTAGTGTTGATAGGGTTTTTAGGGTTAGGGTCTTAGGGTTTTAGTTATGGTCAGGTATTTAGGGTTAGGGTTTTAAGGTCTTATTTTTTTTTTTTTTTTAAGGTTAGGGTCTCCAGCGTTAGGGCTTTGAGAATCTTTACGTTTTGGGTTAGGGTTTAGAGGGTCTTAATTTTTAGGGTTAGGGCTTTTAGGCGTAGGTCTAGTGTGGTAAATTTTATCGGGTTAGGACTGTAAGGGTTTTTAGGGTTAGGGTTTCTAGGGTTTTTTGGGGTAGGGGTTAGGGTTAGATCCGTGGGAGCCGTAGTGTTAGGGGTCAAGGTTCTTAGGGGTAAGGCCCAATATTAGGGTGGAAGGCCAAACTAAGGGGGGAGCCCCCCCCAAAATTGAAGGGTCGAAGCCCCAATTTAGGGGAAGAAACGTCAAAAGTGTGGGGTCCCCCAAAATTGGGCGGAAGAGCTCTTAATATTGGGGGAAACCCAAAAAAGGAGGGTGGGGGACTCTAAAATTGCGGGGACCCCCCCAAATTGGTTGTGTCCACCCCCAAATCGGTTGTGTCCCCCCCAAAATTGGTTGTGTCCCCCCCAATTAGGGGAGGAACCCGCAAAATTGGGTGGGCGAACCCCCATATTGGGGGGAAGAAGACTTAAATGGAAGTGTGAAATTCCAGAATTGAATGTGGACCCCCCAGAACAGTCTTCAGGGGTTTAGTGTGGTAAATTTTATCGGGTTAGGGCTGCAAGGGTTTTTAGGGTTAGGGTTTCTAGGGTTTGTTGGGGTAGGGGTTAGGGTTAGATCCGTGGTTGCCATAGGCTTAGGGGTCAAGGTTCGTAGGGGTTAGGCCTAATATTAGGGCGGAAGGCCAAAATAAGAGGGGGGGAGCCCCCCCCAAAATCGAAGGGTTGAAGCCCAAAATTAGGGGAAGGAACGGCCAAATTGTGGGGTCCCCCAAAATTGGGCGGAAGAACTCTTTAATATTAGGGGGGAACCCAAAAAAGGAGGGTGGGGGACTCTAAAATCGGTTGTGTCCCCCCAAATTAGGGGAGGAGTCCCCAAAATTGGGTGGGCGAACCCCCAAATTGGGGGGAAGAAGACTTAAATGGAAGTGTGAAATTCCAGAATTGGATGTGGACCCCCCAGAACAGTCTTCAGGGGTTTAGTGTGGTAAATTTTATCGGGTTAGGGCTGTAAGGGGTTTTAGGGTTAGGGTTTCTAGGGTTTGTTGGGGTAGGGGTTAGGGTTAGATCCGTGGTTGCCATAGGGTTAGGGGTCAAGGTTCTTAGGGGTTAGGCCTAATATTAGGGCGGAAGGCCAAAATAAGAGGGGGGGAGCCCCCCCCAAAATCGAAGGGTTGAAGCCCAAAGTTAGGGGAAGGAACGGCCAAATTGTGGGGTCCCCCAAAATTGGGCGGAAGAACTCTTTAATATTAGGGGGGAACCCAAAAAAGGAGGGTGGGGGACTCTACAATTGGGGGGGACCCCCAAAATTGGTCGGGTCCCCCCAAATTAGGGGAGGAACCCCCAAAATTGGGTGGGTGAACCCCCAAATTGGGGGGAAGAAGACTTAAATGGAAGTGTGAAATTCCAGAATTGAATGTGGACCCCCCCCAGACCTGGGGAGGAATCCCCAAACTTGGGGGGGACCCCCAAAATTGGGGTTAAAGCCCCAGATCCCGGGGAGCTAAGCCCCAAATTAAGGGAAGGAACCTCAAACATGTGGTGAGAACCCCAACATTGGGGGAAAGAACCTTAATATTAGGGTGGCAGGCCAAGAAAGGATGGTGGGGGCCTCCAAAATTGTGGGGGGCTTGGAATTGGGGGGAATCCCCAAAATGGAGGGGGAACCCCAAAAGGGGGGGGGGGGGCGAAGCACCAAATTAGGGGAAGGAACCCCAAAATTGCGGGGAAGAACTCTGAAATGGAGAGCTGAAAACCCGAAATTGAGGGGAAACCCCCCAAAACGGCGGGAAAACCCTCCATAAACACGAAACCGGTAATGTAACAGAGCAAAAAATGGCGTCCTACGGCCAGCTGCGAGGCTCAATTTTCTGGGGAGTGCTGGAAAATGTAGTTCTTGGCCACCGGGTTTCCGGGAGTCCATATTGTTTTCCCAGAGCATGCCGGGAGATGTAGTTCTCGGACACTGGGCTTCCGGGAGGCCATGTTGGTTTCCCATCTTTGCTAGACTCCGGGTGCTCTGGCTTCACAGAGAAACCCCCAAAGTGAAAAATGTACCTGCTAATATATTGGGCTCTAAATGTAGCCCTGGGTTAATTGAATAACAATCCCTGGGTAAGATTGAAGTGCAGGAGGGGTTGGCTACGGTTTTAAGAGCCGGTTTGCAGAAAAGGGATTTCCCGTTAAGAAATGGCATATACTGATTGTTCTCTTCCTTGCTCTGCCAAGACCTGAAGCACATCTTGGAAGCCAGGCAGAATCCGTGGAGCCAATGGAGTTCTCAAGCTCGACTTCAGCTTCTTCCCAGCTAGAAGAAGCAAGGACACGCCGGCTGAGTTCCACAGGCAACGCGCCCGTATCTGTAGACGAGGATTTAGAGATGCTACTTTGGGAACTCTCAGACGGCATACTGGAAGCCGAGCTCGACTTGGACCCAGGGAAGGATGAGGATGACCTCCTCCTTGAGCTTTCCAAGATGATTGATGATTGAACTGCATAGTCCTATGGTATATTAAAAAAAAAAAAAAAAAAAAAAGAAAACAACTCTTCTTCTTGTTGGATACCCTGAGGTGATCCTTTTTCTAACTGAGGCTTTGCAATGAGACTTAAAGCACAGTTGGAACTGGTAGAAATTGGCAGGATCTGCACTCAGTTGTCCTAAGTTTTCCTGCTGGTCAGAGTTAAGGTCTTGTGCGTGGTTCCGTAACTATAGGTGGCTACCTTTGATATCAAGAGGACAAAGCACTTGTTTCTTTTGGCACAGAAAGATGTCCATCGGCACGCTGTGGTGGCTGTGAATTGACGTAGTGATGGAGCGATACTCTGAAGGCTTAAACGGAAAGCTTCTTCCTTCCGCCCCCCTTGGCACAGCTCGATGTTGGGCACATTGTGAAGCCTGGGTGTTCTGATTTCTCGGACAGTTGATACCCAAATCCCGGAGTTACTATGTCAACTCTTGACTTTTATTTGTGTATGCCATTGTTTTGACTGTAATCTTTTCAGATGATGAAGCTGTAGGGGCGGGAGGGAGCAAAATAATTATTCTAGCGTTGTGGACCAAACATGCTGCCAGGAGTGGTGGTGGTGGGGTCAGCCCACCCGGCCTTACTTTCAATTATCAGGGATGATAAAATGGTGTGAAAAGCAGCAGCTCTGCGATACGGCTACGCTACCCCCACTCCCTTCTCTTGTGCTGTACCAAAGTTCCCCCAAGCTTTGGTTGGTGCTTTTTGCTGGTGACAGTAGGACTCCAGGGCGAGTAGTCGGGACTCTCCTGCAGTAACTGGGTCAATTAAGGGTTGGTTTAAGTGCCTCCTGGTTTTTAAAATTGCTCCCCTGAGCTGCTGGCTCTGCTGCCTGCTACAGCAAATGTTCGGGTGCCATCAGCGTCGCACTTGGGCGTGGGCACTGACCCTGCGGAGGAGAGCTGAGACTCGCGTGTATTGTGTACCCTGCCGCCAGTGATCGTTTTCCCCTAGCAGATCTATTTTGAATCATTTCCCTAAATTTTAGAGGAACTTTAGGCTCTTTGTGCTATGATTTGTGAAGCTGTAGGGGCCCTCAGGCATTTGCTGCTGGCAGAGGAAAACCGCTTGTCGAATTTGTTGTAAATACTTTCTGTTTGGACAACAACGCCTGTGTGTGTGTGTGTGTGTGTGTGTGTGTGTGCGCGTGCTTTGACGACCCCCTGCGACGCCCCATCTCCGCGAGGGAAGCTTTGAAGCGGCTCTGGGAAAACCTCTGCGGAAGAAACCGCTGCTAGTGACTTGCGGAAAAGGGACTCCACAATCAGTGAGATTGTAAAGTAGGTATGTTTATTCAGCGCTGGGCAGCACGGGAGGTCGTGGGCATGAAGATTGATGACTCTTCCTCGTCACCGCTAGTTGACCTCTTGTCTTTGCACAGACTCAGTTGCTCCTTGGCTCTTGTCCATCTGCAGGACCAGTTTCTCCCAGTTTCTTAAGACAGGCTCACTCTCTTATTAGGAGACTGACCTTGGTAAGGGGCCCAAGGCTTCTTGCTTTAGTTAATTGGCACAATGCACCATAGTTAGCAAAGACGCTAAGTAGCATCCTAGTTTAACGCTGTCAGCGCTCTATCTCTACTTGATAAGATTCTCCTAACTCCCTCTCTCACTGGAGCCCACGCAGCCCTCCGTCCTGCCGAAGGACTTCACGGGGACTTCTGCCGGCTCCGGGTGCCCGCACACAGACAGAAATGGCTTTGAGAGAAAACAATCAGGAGGAGGAGAGCTCAGAGACTGCGGCCGGCTTCGGCCACCTTCCCCTCGCTTTCCCTCTCCGTGTTCAAACCGAGCACTGTTCTGCCGTCAACCTTCGCTGCCTCTGCCCGCGGCGCTGGGCTTTCGCGTGTGCCATTGCTCCTCTACATATTTTATCCTTCCTTTTGTAAGGAATGGTCCAGCAATTCGTGTCACTAAGGGATTTGAAGGGTTACCATCGAGGCCCGGGTCTAGGTGATAAGAGAACAAAGGGGTTTTTAGGGAAAAGTGCTGACTACTGCAGGGGATGTTGCTAGAGTTTCTGAAATCCGGCGCAGAGGCTCCCAAACGAGGAGGAAGGGGGAGCTGAAGGACAATTGAAGGACAAAAGCCTGAGAGGAAGACAACCAGCATTCAGCCCGAGCAAGCCCCGAGAGACCACCAGAGACTGGTACGCAGGCGCCCCTGGGAGGGGTTTCGGATTCCGGAAACCAATTCTAATAACCCTGCCTCTTCTCGAAGTAGTAATGAATATGTATTAGCCTGGGAGCATCAAAACCAGCCGCCTTACGTAACAGGCGTGCGTCCTGGGGGAGCAGAGACTCCCGGCGCACCCAGCGCTGCTTGCTTGCCTCTATTCGTTAAATAAGTTGTAAACTTTGATTGTAATCCTATTTGGATTTATAACAGCCATTTATAACACTTTTTATATTTGTATTTTATTTAAGGCTGTCTTGCCCCCCTCCCCCCCCAGCGTCGCTGCTCGCCAATAAAGCTGGCGCAGGGGCTAAGGGATTTGAAGGGCCTGCTTGTACACCTAAGGGATTTGAGGGCCTGCTTGTACACCTTTGGGGACTGCCTCTTTTGGGGGGGGGGTGGGGGAGTATTAGGAGCTGCTTGTATACTTTTTTAGGCATTCCTCTGAGAGGGGGTTGGGAGCTTCGTGTATACTGGGGGGGGAGGGCCTCCCTCGAGGTGGAAGGGGGGGGGGGTTGGAGCGTTTCTACACTGTAGGGGCCTGCCTGTACACTTTTGGGGCCTGCCTTGGAGGGGTTGGGAACTGCTTGTACACCTTTGGGGCCTGCGTCTGCGCGGGGCGGGGGGGGTTGGGGGGTTGGAGCTGGTTTTAACCTTTCGGGCTTGCATCTGGAGGGGGTTGGGGCCTGCCTTTGGGGGGGTGGTTGTGAGCTGCTTGTATACTGTAGGGGCCTGCTTGTACACCTTTGGGGCCTGCATCTGGGGGGGGGGTGGGAGCTGCTTGTACACTGTTAGGGCCTGCCTTGGGGGAGGGGTTGGGGCATGTGCCTTGGGGGCATGGGGTTGGGAGCTGCTTCTACGCTGTAGGGGTCTGGGTCTTGGGGGGTTGGGGCTGTTTGTACACCTTTGGGGCGTGCCTCTGGGGAGGATGGGGAGTTGCTTGTACACCTTTGGCGCCAGTGTCTGGGGGGGGGTTGGGGCCTGTGCCAGGGGGGTTGGGAGCTGCTTGTACGCTCTAGGGTCCTCTGGCAGGCTTTGGGGCCTCCCTTTGAGGGGGGCAGTTGGGAGCCGGTTGTACACCTTTGGGGCCTGAGTCTGGGGTGTGGGGGCTGGGGCTGAGGCCTGGGGCCTGGGGCATGCATCTGGGTGGTGGTGGTGGGGGGTCCAGTTCATGGGGGGGGTGGGTTGGGAGCTGCTTGTGGACAGTTGGGGTCTGCATCCGGGTGTGGCTGGGGCCTGCTTGTAGACTTCTGCAGCCTGTGTCTGGTGTTTGGGGGCTTTTCTGTAGTGTTTGGGGATTGCATTTTGGCTTTGGGATGTGTCTAGAGCTTCTGGGGCCTAGCTGTAGTGCTTGGGGCCTGCGTCTGAGGCTTTTCTGTAGCATTTTGGTAGCGTGTTTGTGATTTGGGGTCTGTAGCCAGGGTTTTGCCTTTTTTGTAGTTTTCAGCTTTGTGTCTGTTTCTTTGTTGGTTGCCTGGGGTTTGGGGTTTGGATCATTAGTCAGTGTCATTAGCGTCGGGGGGTTGATATGAAGGGTTAGGGTTGTGGTTAGAGTTGTTAGGGTTAAAGAGAATAAGGATTTTAGGGTAAGGGGATCAAGGTTGTGGGAATAGAAATGTTTTTGCACAGAGTTACATCGTTTAGAGGGAAGGAAGGTGGTATTGATATATGCTTGCAGTGATAAGAAAGCTTAACAGACAACCTTGTAAAATGCAGACAACCAGAATCCTTAGAGCAATTGGGTGGAAATCACGGTGTAAGAAACATTACCACCTCAAAGAGGAAAACAGTCAAGAAAAAAATAAAATTGACTAGTAACAGGCCAGCAGCTGTGTATTTTCTGTGAAGCACTGGATAGATTGTGAACATGGATTACCCAGTCAATGGGGAAACTGGGGAGGGTCCTGGTCACCGAGAGGAAAAAAAAAATTATATAAACTGTGTTATGGAACTAGTAGGTGGCCTGTGGGACGCCTGCCATTGCAATCGTGAATAAAAATGCTACCTCACTGAGATACTTGCCTGAGCCTATGGTATTGGTTACAGAGTGTTTCTAATAAGGTGTTAGGGTTTTAAGGTTTCAGGGCTAAGGCACTAGGGTTGGGTTTCAGGGTTAGGGTTTCCAGGGTTTAGGGTTAGGATTTTAAGGTTGTTAGGGTTGGAGTTATAAGGGTTAGGGTTTGGGGGTTAGTGTGTTAAGGTTTTAAAGTATTTTGTGGTTTTAGTGTTGATAGGGTTTTTAGGGTTAGGGTCTTAGGGTTTTAGTTATGGTCAGGTATTTAGGGTTAGGGTTTTAAGGTCTTTTTTTTTTTTTTTTTTTTAAGGTTAGGGTCTCCAGCGTTAGGGCTTTGAGAATCTTTACGTTTTGGGTTAGGGTTTAGAGGGTCTTAATTTTTAGGGTTAGGGCTTTTAGGCGTAGGTCTAGTGTGGTAAATTTTATCGGGTTAGGACTGTAAGGGTTTTTAGGGTTAGGGTTTCTAGGGTTTTTTGGGGTAGGGGTTAGGGTTAGATCCGTGGGAGCCGTAGTGTTAGGGGTCAGGGTTCTTAGGGGTAAGGCCCAATATTAGGGTGGAAGGCCAAACTAAGGGGGGAGCCCCCCCCAAAATTGAAGGGTCGAAGCCCCAATTTAGGGGAAGAAACGTCAAAATTGTGGGGTCCCCCAAAATTGGGCGCAAGAACTTTTAATATTAGGGGGGAACCCAAAAAAGGAGGGTGGGGGACTCTAAAATCGGTTGTGTCCCCCCCAAATTAGGGGAGGAACCCCCAAAATTGGGTGGGCGAACCCCCCAAAATTGGTCGTGTCCCCCCCAATTAGGGGAGGAACCCCCAAAATTGGGTGGGCGAACCCCCATATTGGGGGGGCAGAACACTTAAATGGAAGTGTGAAATTCCAGAATTGAATGTGGACCCCCCAGAACAGTCTTCAGGGGTTTAGTGTGGTAAATTTTATCGGGTTAGGGCTGCAAGGGTTTTTAGGGTTAGGGTTTCTAGGGTTTGTTGGGGTAGGGGTTAGGGTTAGATCCGTGGTTGCCATAGGCTTAGGGGTCAAGGTTCTTAGGGGTTAGGCCTAATATTAGGGCGGAAGGCCAAAATAAGAGGGGGGGAGCCCCCCCCAAATCGAAGGGTTGAAGCCCAAAATTAGGGGAAGGAACGGCCAAATTGTGGGGTCCCCCAAAATTGGGCGGAAGAACTCTTTAATATTAGGGGGGAACCCAAAAAAGGAGGGTGGGGGACTCTACAATTGGGGGGGACCCCCAAAATTGGTCGGGTCCCCCCAAATTAGGGGAGGAACCCCCAAAATTGGGTGGGTGAACCCCCAAATTGGGGGGAAGAAGACTTAAATGGAAGTGTGAAATTCCAGAATTGAATGTGGACCCCCCCCAGACCTGGGGAGGAATCCCCAAACTTGGGGGGGACCCCCAAAATTGGGGTTAAAGCCCCAGATCCCGGGGAGCTAAGCCCCAAATTAAGGGAAGGAACCTCAAACATGTGGTGAGAACCCCAACATTGGGGGAAAGAACCTTAATATTAGGGTGGCAGGCCAAGAAAGGATGGTGGGGGCCTCCAAAATTGTGGGGGGCTTGGAATTGGGGGGAATCCCCAAAATGGAGGGGGAACCCCAAAAGGGGGGGGGGGGCGAAGCACCAAATTAGGGGAAGGAACCCCAAAATTGCGGGGAAGAACTCTGAAATGGAGAGCTGAAAACCCGAAATTGAGGGGAAACCCCCCAAAACGGCGGGAAAACCCTCCATAAACACGAAACCGGTAATGTAACAGAGCAAAAAATGGCGTCCTATGGCAAGGTGCGAGGCTCAATTTTCTGGGGAGTGCTGGGAAATGTAGTTCTTGGCCACCGGGTTTCCGGGAGTCCATATTGTTTTCCCAGAGCATGCCGGGAGATGTAGTTCTCGGACACTGGGCTTCCGGGAGGCCATGTTGGTTTCCCATCTTTGCTAGACTCCGGGTGCTCTGGCTTCACAGAGAAACCCCCAAAGTGAAAAATGTACCTGCTAATATATTGGGCTCTAAATGTAGCCCTGGGTTAATTGAATAACAATCCCTGGGTAAGATTGAAGTGCAGGAGGGGTTGGCTACGGTTTTAAGAGCCGGTTTGCAGAAAAGGGATTTCCCGTTAAGAAATGGCATATACTGATTGTTCTCTTCCTTGCTCTGCCAAGACCTGAAGCACATCTTGGAAGCCAGGCAGAATCCGTGGAGCCAATGGAGTTCTCAAGCTCGACTTCAGCTTCTTCCCAGCTAGAAGAAGCAAGGACACGCCGGCTGAGTTCCACAGGCAACGCGCCCGTATCTGTAGACGAGGATTTAGAGATGCTACTTTGGGAACTCTCAGACGGCATACTGGAAGCCGAGCTCGACTTGGACCCAGGGAAGGATGAGGATGACCTCCTCCTTGAGCTTTCCAAGATGATTGATGATTGAACTGCATAGTCCTATGGTATATTAAAAAAAAAAAAAAAAAAAAAAGAAAACAACTCTTCTTCTTGTTGGATACCCTGAGGTGATCCTTTTTCTAACTGAGGCTTTGCAATGAGACTTAAAGCACAGTTGGAACTGGTAGAAATTGGCAGGATCTGCACTCAGTTGTCCTAAGTTTTCCTGCTGGTCAGAGTTAAGGTCTCGTGCATGGTTCCGTAACTATAGGTGGCTACCTTTGATATCAAGAGGACAAAGCACTTGTTTCTTTTGGCACAGAAAGATGTCCATCGGCACGCTGTGGTGGCTGTGAATTGACGTAGTGATGGAGCGATACTCTGAAGGCTTAAACGGAAAGCTTCTTCCTTCCGCCCCCCTTGGCACAGCTCAATGTTGGGCACATTGTGAAGCCTGGGTGTTCTGATTTCTCGGACAGTTGATACCCAAATCCCGGAGTTACTATGTCAACTCTTGACTTTTATTTGTGTATGCCATTGTTTTGACTGTAATCTTTTCAGATGATGAAGCTGTAGGGGCGGGAGGGAGCAAAATAATTATTCTAGCGTTGTGGACCAAACATGCTGCCAGGAGTGGTGGTGGTGGGGTCAGCCCACCCGGCCTTACTTTCAATTATCAGGGATGATAAAATGGTGTGAAAAGCAGCAGCTCTGCGATACGGCTACGCTACCCCCACTCCCTTCTCTTGTGCTGTACCAAAGTTCCCCCAAGCTTTGGTTGGTGCTTTTTGCTGGTGACAGTAGGACTCCAGGGCGAGTAGTCGGGACTCTCCTGCAGTAACTGGGTCAATTAAGGGTTGGTTTAAGTGCCTCCTGGTTTTTAAAATTGCTCCCCTGAGCTGCTGGCTCTGCTGCCTGCTACAGCAAATGTTCGGGTGCCATCAGCGTCGCACTTGGGCGTGGGCACTGACCCTGCGGAGGAGAGCTGAGACTCGCGTGTATTGTGTACCCTGCCGCCAGTGATCGTTTTCCCCTAGCAAATCTATTTTGAATCATTTCCCTAAATTTTAGAGGAACTTTAGGCTCTTTGTGCTATGATTTGTGAAGCTGTAGGGGCCCTCAGGCATTTGCTGCTGGCAGAGGAAAACCGCTTGTCGAATTTGTTGTAAATACTTTCTGTTTGGACAACAACGCCTCTGTGTGTGTGTGTGTGTGTGTGTGTGTGTGTGTGCGTGCTTTGAAGACCCCCTGCGATGCCCCAGCTCCGCGAGGGAAGCTTTGAAGCGGCTCTGGGAAAACCTCTGCGGAAGAAACCGCTGCTAGTGACTTGCGGAAAAGGGACTCCACAATCAGTGAGATTGTAAAGTAGGTATGTTTATTCAGCGCTGGGCAGCACGGGAGGTCGTGGGCATGAAGATTGATGACTCTTCCTCGTCACCGCTAGTTGACCTCTTGTCTTTGCACAGACTCAGTTGCTCCTTGGCTCTTGTCCATCTGCAGGACCAGTTTCTCCCAGTTTCTTAAGACAGGCTCACTCTCTTATTAGGAGACTGACCTTGGTAAGGGGCCCAAGGCTTCTTGCTTTAGTTAATTGGCACAATGCACCATAGTTAGCAAAGACACTAAGTAGCATCCTAGTTTAACGCTGTCAGCGCTCTATCTCTACTTGATAAGATTCTCCTAACTCCCTCTCTCACTGGAGCCCACGCAGCCCTCCGTCCTGCCGAAGGACTTCACGGGGACTTCTGCCGGCTCCGGGTGCCCGCACACAGACAGAAATGGCTTTGAGAGAAAACAATCAGGAGGAGGAGAGCTCAGAGACTGCGGCCGGCTTCGGCCACCTTCCCCTCGCTTTCCCTCTCCGTGTTCAAACCGAGCACTGTTCTGCCGTCAACCTTCGCTGCCTCTGCCCGCGGCGCTGGGCTTTCGCGTGTGCCATTGCTCCTCTACATATTTTATCCTTCCTTTTGTAAGGAATGGTCCAGCAATTCGTGTCACTAAGGGATTTGAAGGGTTACCATCGAGGCCCGGGTCTAGGTGATAAGAGAACAAAGGGGTTTTTAGGGAAAAGTGCTGACTACTGCAGGGGATGTTGCTAGAGTTTCTGAAATCCGGCGCAGAGGCTCCCAAACGAGGAGGAAGGGGGAGCTGAAGGACAATTGAAGGACAAAAGCCTGAGAGGAAGACAACCAGCATTCAGCCCGAGCAAGCCCCGAGAGACCACCAGAGACTGGTACGCAGGCGCCCCTGGGAGGGGTTTCGGATTCCGGAAACCAATTCTAATAACACTGCCTCTTCTCGAAGTAGTAATGAATATGTATTAGCCTGGGAGCATCAAAACCAGCCGCCTTACGTAACAGGCGTGCGTCCTGGGGGAGCAGAGACTCCCGGCGCACCCAGCGCTGCTTGCTTGCCTCTATTCGTTAAATAAATTGTAAACTTTGATTGTAATCCTATTTGGATTTATAACAGCCATTTATAACACTTTTTATATTTGTATTTTATTTAAGGCTGTCTTGCCCCCCTCCCCCCCCAGCGTCGCTGCTCGCCAATAAAGCTGGCGCAGGGGCTAAGGGATTTGAAGGGCCTGCTTGTACACCTAAGGGATTTGAGGGCCTGCTTGTACACCTTTGGGGACTGCCTCTTTTGGGGGGGGGGGGTGGGGGAGTATTAGGAGCTGCTTGTATACTTTTTTAGGCATTCCTCTGAGAGGGGGTTGGGAGCTTCGTGTATACTGGGGGGGAGGGCCTCCCTCGAGGTGGAAGGGGGGGGGGGTTGGAGCGTTTCTACACTGTAGGGGCCTGCCTGTACACTTTTGGGGCCTGCCTTGGAGGGGTTGGGAACTGCTTGTACACCTTTGGGGCCTGCGTCTGCGCGGGGCGGGGGGGGTTGGGGGGTTGGAGCTGGTTTTAACCTTTCGGGCTTGCATCTGGAGGGGGTTGGGGCCTGCCTTTGGGGGGGTGGTTGTGAGCTGCTTGTATACTGTAGGGGCCTGCTTGTACACCTTTGGGGCCTGCGTCTGGGGGGGGGGTGGGAGCTGCTTGTACACTGTTAGGGCCTGCCTTGGGGGAGGGGTTGGGGCATGTGCCTTGGGGGCATGGGGTTGGGAGCTGCTTCTACGCTGTAGGGGTCTGGGTCTTGGGGGGTTGGGGCTGTTTGTACACCTTTGGGGCGTGCCTCTGGGGAGGATGGGGAGTTGCTTGTACACCTTTGGGGCCTGTGTCTGGGGGGGGGTTGGGGCCTGTGCCAGGGGGGTTGGGAGCTGCTTGTACGCTCTAGGGTCCTCTGGCAGGCTTTGGGGCCTCCCTTTGAGGGGGGCAGTTGGGAGCTGGTTGTACACCTTTGGGGCCTGAGTCTGGGGTGTGGGGGCTGGGGCTGAGGCCTGGGGCCTGGGGCATGCATCTGGGTGGTGGTGGTGGGGGGTCCAGTTCATGGGGGGGGTGGGTTGGGAGCTGCTTGTGGACAGTTGGGGTCTGCATCCGGGTGTGGCTGGGGCCTGCTTGTAGACTTCTGCAGCCTGTGTCTGGTGTTTGGGGGCTTTTCTGTAGTGTTTGGGGATTGCATTTTGGCTTTGGGATGTGTCTAGAGCTTCTGGGGCCTAGCTGTAGTGCTTGGGGCCTGCGTCTGGGGCTTTTCTGTAGCATTTTGGTAGCGTGTTTGTGATTTGGGGTCTGTAGCCAGGGTTTTGCCTTTTTTGTAGTTTTCAGCTTTGTGTCTGTTTCTTTGTTGGTTGCCTGGGGTTTGGGGTTTGGATCATTAGTCAGTGTCATTAGCGTCGGGGGGTTGATATGAAGGGTTAGGGTTGTGGTTAGAGTTGTTAGGGTTAAAGAGAATAAGGATTTTAGGGTAAGGGGATCAAGGTTGTGGGAATAGAAATGTTTTTGCACAGAGTTACATCGTTTAGAGGGAAGGAAGGTGGTATTGATATATGCTTGCAGTGATAAGAAAGCTTAACAGACAACCTTGTAAAATGCAGACAACCAGAATCCTTAGAGCAATTGGGTGGAAATCACGGTGTAAGAAACATTACCACCTCAAAGAGGAAAACAGTCAAGAAAAAAATAAAATTGACTAGTAACAGGCCAGCAGCTGTGTATTTTCTGTGAAGCACTGGATAGATTGTGAACATGGATTACCCAGTCAATGGGGAAACTGGGGAGGGTCCTGGTCACCGAGAGGAAAAAAAAAATTATATAAACTGTGTTATGGAACTAGTAGGTGGCTTGTGGGACGCCTGCCATTGCAATCGTGAATAAAAATGCTACCTCACTGAGATACTTGCCTGAGCCTATGGTATTGGTTACAGAGTGTTTCTAATAAGGTGTTAGGGTTTTAAGGTTTCAGGGCTAAGGCACTAGGGTTGGGTTTCAGGGTTAGGGTTTCCAGGGTTTAGGGTTAGGATTTTAAGGTTGTTAGGGTTGGAGTTATAAGGGTTAGGGTTTGGGGGTTAGTGTGTTAAGGTTTTAAAGTATTTTGTGGTTTTAGTGTTGATAGGGTTTTTAGGGTTAGGGTCTTAGGGTTTTAGTTATGGTCAGGTATTTAGGGCTAGGGTTTTAAGGTCTTTTTTTTTTTTTTTTAAGGTTAGGGTCTCCAGCGTTAGGGCTTTGAGAATCTTTACGTTTTGGGTTAGGGTTTAGAGGGTCTTAATTTTTAGGGTTAGGGCTTTTAGGCGTAGGTCTAGTGTGGTAAATTTTATCGGGTTAGGACTGTAAGGGTTTTTAGGGTTAGGGTTTCTAGGGTTTTTTGGGGTAGGGGTTAGGGTTAGATCCGTGGGAGCCGTAGTGTTAGGGGTCAGGGTTCTTAGGGGTAAGGCCCAATATTAGGGTGGAAGGCCAAACTAAGGGGGGAGCCCCCCCCAAAATTGAAGGGTCGAAGCCCCAATTTAGGGGAAGAAACGTCAAAATTGTGGGGTCCCCCAAAATTGGGCGGAAGAGCTCTTAATATTGGGGGAAACCCAAAAAAGGAGGGTGGGGGACTCTAAAATTGCGGGGACCCCCCCAAATTGGTTGTGTCCACCCCCAAATCGGTTGTGTCCCCCCCAAAATTGGTTGTGTCCCCCCCAATTAGGGGAGGAACCCGCAAAATTGGGTGGGCGAACCCCCATATTGGGGGGAAGAAGACTTAAATGGAAGTGTGAAATTCCAGAATTGAATGTGGACCCCCCAGAACAGTCTTCAGGGGTTTAGTGTGGTAAATTTTATCGGGTTAGGGCTGCAAGGGTTTTTAGGGTTAGGGTTTCTAGGGTTTGTTGGGGTAGGGGTTAGGGTTAGATCCGTGGTTGCCATAGGCTTAGGGGTCAAGGTTCTTAGGGGTTAGGCCTAATATTAGGGCGGAAGGCCAAAATAAGAGGGGGGGAGCCCCCCCCCAAATCGAAGGGTTGAAGCCCAAAATTAGGGGAAGGAACGGCCAAATTGTGGGGTCCCCCAAAATTGGGCGGAAGAACTCTTTAATATTAGGGGGGAACCCAAAAAAGGAGGGTGGGGGACTCTAAAATCGGTTGTGTCCCCCCCAAATTAGGGGAGGAGTCCCCAAAATTGGGTGGGCGAACCCCCAAATTGGGGGGAAGAAGACTTAAATGGAAGTGTGAAATTCCAGAATTGGATGTGGACCCCCCAGAACAGTCTTCAGGGGTTTAGTGTGGTAAATTTTATCGGGTTAGGGCTGTAAGGGGTTTTAGGGTTAGGGTTTCTAGGGTTTGTTGGGGTAGGGGTTAGGGTTAGATCCGTGGTTGCCATAGGGTTAGGGGTCAAGGTTCTTAGGGGTTAGGCCTAATATTAGGGCGGAAGGCCAAAATAAGAGGGGGGGAGCCCCCCCCAAAATCGAAGGGTTGAAGCCCAAAGTTAGGGGAAGGAACGGCCAAATTGTGGGGTCCCCCAAAATTGGGCGGAAGAACTCTTTAATATTAGGGGGGAACCCAAAAAAGGAGGGTGGGGGACTCTACAATTGGGGGGGACCCCCAAAATTGGTCGGGTCCCCCCAAATTAGGGGAGGAACCCCCAAAATTGGGTGGGTGAACCCCCAAATTGGGGGGAAGAAGACTTAAATGGAAGTGTGAAATTCCAGAATTGAATGTGGACCCCCCCCAGACCTGGGGAGGAATCCCCAAACTTGGGGGGACCCCCAAAATTGGGGTTAAAGCCCCAGATCCCGGGGAGCTAAGCCCCAAATTAAGGGAAGGAACCTCAAACATGTGGTGAGAACCCCAACATTGGGGGAAAGAACCTTAATATTAGGGTGGCAGGCCAAGAAAGGATGGTGGGGGCCTCCAAAATTGTGGGGGGCTTGGAATTGGGGGGAATCCCCAAAATGGAGGGGGAACCCCAAAAGGGGGGGGGGGGGCGAAGCACCAAATTAGGGGAAGGAACCCCAAAATTGCAGGGAAGAACTCTGAAATGGAGAGCTGAAAACCCGAAATTGAGGGGAAACCCCCCAAAACGGCGGGAAAACCCTCCATAAACACGAAACCGGTAATGTAACAGAGCAAAAAATGGCGTCCTACGGCCAGCTGCGAGGCTCAATTTTCTGGGGAGTGCTGGAAAATGTAGTTCTTGGCCACCGGGTTTCCGGGAGTCCATATTGTTTTCCCAGAGCATGCCGGGAGATGTAGTTCTCGGACACTGGGCTTCCGGGAGGCCATGTTGGTTTCCCATCTTTGCTAGACTCCGGGTGCTCTGGCTTCACAGAGAAACCCCCAAAGTGAAAAATGTACCTGCTAATATATTGGGCTCTAAATGTAGCCCTGGGTTAATTGAATAACAATCCCTGGGTAAGATTGAAGTGCAGGAGGGGTTGGCTACGGTTTTAAGAGCCGGTTTGCAGAAAAGGGATTTCCCGTTAAGAAATGGCATATACTGATTGTTCTCTTCCTTGCTCTGCCAAGACCTGAAGCACATCTTGGAAGCCAGGCAGAATCCGTGGAGCCAATGGAGTTCTCAAGCTCGACTTCAGCTTCTTCCCAGCTAGAAGAAGCAAGGACACGCCGGCTGAGTTCCACAGGCAACGCGCCCGTATCTGTAGACGAGGATTTAGAGATGCTACTTTGGGAACTCTCAGACGGCATACTGGAAGCCGAGCTCGACTTGGACCCAGGGAAGGATGAGGATGACCTCCTCCTTGAGCTTTCCAAGATGATTGATGATTGAACTGCATAGTCCTATGGTATATTAAAAAAAAAAAAAAAAAAAAAAAGAAAACAACTCTTCTTCTTGTTGGATACCCTGAGGTGATCCTTTTTCTAACTGAGGCTTTGCAATGAGACTTAAAGCACAGTTGGAACTGGTAGAAATTGGCAGGATCTGCACTCAGTTGTCCTAAGTTTTCCTGCTGGTCAGAGTTAAGGTCTTGTGCGTGGTTCCGTAACTATAGGTGGCTACCTTTGATATCAAGAGGACAAAGCACTTGTTTCTTTTGGCACAGAAAGATGTCCATCGGCACGCTGTGGTGGCTGTGAATTGACGTAGTGATGGAGCGATACTCTGAAGGCTTAAACGGAAAGCTTCTTCCTTCCGCCCCCCTTGGCACAGCTCGATGTTGGGCACATTGTGAAGCCTGGGTGTTCTGATTTCTCGGACAGTTGATACCCAAATCCCGGAGTTACTATGTCAACTCTTGACTTTTATTTGTGTATGCCATTGTTTTGACTGTAATCTTTTCAGATGATGAAGCTGTAGGGGCGGGAGGGAGCAAAATAATTATTCTAGCGTTGTGGACCAAACATGCTGCCAGGAGTGGTGGTGGTGGGGTCAGCCCACCCGGCCTTACTTTCAATTATCAGGGATGATAAAATGGTGTGAAAAGCAGCAGCTCTGCGATACGGCTACGCTACCCCCACTCCCTTCTCTTGTGCTGTACCAAAGTTCCCCCAAGCTTTGGTTGGTGCTTTTTGCTGGTGACAGTAGGACTCCAGGGCGAGTAGTCGGGACTCTCCTGCAGTAACTGGGTCAATTAAGGGTTGGTTTAAGTGCCTCCTGGTTTTTAAAATTGCTCCCCTGAGCTGCTGGCTCTGCTGCCTGCTACAGCAAATGTTCGGGTGCCATCAGCGTCGCACTTGGGCGTGGGCACTGACCCTGCGGAGGAGAGCTGAGACTCGCGTGTATTGTGTACCCTGCCGCCAGTGATCGTTTTCCCCTAGCAGATCTATTTTGAATCATTTCCCTAAATTTTAGAGGAACTTTAGGCTCTTTGTGCTATGATTTGTGAAGCTGTAGGGGCCCTCAGGCATTTGCTGCTGGCAGAGGAAAACCGCTTGTCGAATTTGTTGTAAATACTTTCTGTTTGGACAACAACGCCTGTGTGTGTGTGTGTGTGTGTGTGTGTGTGTGTGCGCGTGCTTTGACGACCCCCTGCGACGCCCCAGCTCCGCGAGGGAACCTTTGAAGCGGCTCTGGGAAAACCTCTGCGGAAGAAACCGCTGCTAGTGACTTGCGGAAAAGGGACTCCACAATCAGTGAGATTGTAAAGTAGGTATGTTTATTCAGCGCTGGGCAGCACGGGAGGTCGTGGGCATGAAGATTGATGACTCTTCCTCGTCACCGCTAGTTGACCTCTTGTCTTTGCACAGACTCAGTTGCTCCTTGGCTCTTGTCCATCTGCAGGACCAGTTTCTCCCAGTTTCTTAAGACAGGCTCACTCTCTTATTAGGAGACTGACCTTGGTAAGGGGCCCAAGGCTTCTTGCTTTAGTTAATTGGCACAATGCACCATAGTTAGCAAAGACGCTAAGTAGCATCCTAGTTTAACGCTGTCAGCGCTCTATCTCTACTTGATAAGATTCTCCTAACTCCCTCTCTCACTGGAGCCCACGCAGCCCTCCGTCCTGCCGAAGGACTTCACGGGGACTTCTGCCGGCTCCGGGTGCCCGCACACAGACAGAAATGGCTTTGAGAGAAAACAATCAGGAGGAGGAGAGCTCAGAGACTGCGGCCGGCTTCGGCCACCTTCCCCTCGCTTTCCCTCTCCGTGTTCAAACCGAGCACTGTTCTGCCGTCAACCTTCGCTGCCTCTGCCCGCGGCGCTGGGCTTTCGCGTGTGCCATTGCTCCTCTACATATTTTATCCTTCCTTTTGTAAGGAATGGTCCAGCAATTCGTGTCACTAAGGGATTTGAAGGGTTACCATCGAGGCCCGGGTCTAGGTGATAAGAGAACAAAGGGGTTTTTAGGGAAAAGTGCTGACTACTGCAGGGGATGTTGCTAGAGTTTCTGAAATCCGGCGCAGAGGCTCCCAAACGAGGAGGAAGGGGGAGCTGAAGGACAATTGAAGGACAAAAGCCTGAGAGGAAGACAACCAGCATTCAGCCCGAGCAAGCCCCGAGAGACCACCAGAGACTGGTACGCAGGCGCCCCTGGGAGGGGTTTCGGATTCCGGAAACCAATTCTAATAACCCTGCCTCTTCTCGAAGTAGTAATGAATATGTATTAGCCTGGGAGCATCAAAACCAGCCGCCTTACGTAACAGGCGTGCGTCCTGGGGGAGCAGAGACTCCCGGCGCACCCAGCGCTGCTTGCTTGCCTGCCTCTATTCGTTAAATAAATTGTAAACTTTGATTGTAATCCTATTTGGATTTATAACAGCCATTTATAACACTTTTTATATTTGTATTTTATTTAAGGCTGTCTTGCCCCCCTCCCCCCCCAGCGTCGCTGCTCGCCAATAAAGCTGGCGCAGGGGCTAAGGGATTTGAAGGGCCTGCTTGTACACCTAAGGGATTTGAGGGCCTGCTTGTACACCTTTGGGGACTGCCTCTTTTGGGGGGGGGGGGGGGGGGAGTATTAGGAGCTGCTTGTATACTTTTTTAGGCATTCCTCTGAGAGGGGGTTGGGAGCTTCGTGTATACTGGGGGGGAGGGCCTCCCTCGAGGTGGAAGGGGGGGGGGGTTGGAGCGTTTCTACACTGTAGGGGCCTGCCTGTACACTTTTGGGGCCTGCCTTGGAGGGGTTGGGAACTGCTTGTACACCTTTGGGGCCTGCGTCTGCGCGGGGCGGGGGGGGTTGGGGGGTTGGAGCTGGTTTTAACCTTTCGGGCTTGCATCTGGAGGGGGTTGGGGCCTGCCTTTGGGGGGGTGGTTGTGAGCTGCTTGTATACTGTAGGGGCCTGCTTGTACACCTTTGGGGCCTGCGTCTGGGGGGGTGTGGGAGCTGCTTGTACACTGTTAGGGCCTGCCTTGGGGGAGGGGTTGGGGCATGTGCCTTGGGGGCATGGGGTTGGGAGCTGCTTCTACGCTGTAGGGGTCTGGGTCTTGGGGGGTTGGGGCTGTTTGTACACCTTTGGGGCGTGCCTCTGGGGAGGATGGGGAGTTGCTTGTACACCTTTGGGGCCTGTGTCTGGGGGGGGGTTGGGGGCCTGTGCCAGGGGGGTTGGGAGCTGCTTGTACGCTCTAGGGTCCTCTGGCAGGCTTTGGGGCCTCCCTTTGAGGGGGGCAGTTGGGAGCTGGTTGTACACCTTTGGGGCCTGAGTCTGGGGTGTGGGGGCTGGGGCTGAGGCCTGGGGCCTGGGGCATGCATCTGGGTGGTGGTGGTGGGGGGTCCAGTTCATGGGGGGGGTGGGTTGGGAGCTGCTTGTGGACAGTTGGGGTCTGCATCCGGGTGTGGCTGGGGCCTGCTTGTAGACTTCTGCAGCCTGTGTCTGGTGTTTGGGGGCTTTTCTGTAGTGTTTGGGGATTGCATTTTGGCTTTGGGATGTGTCTAGAGCTTCTGGGGCCTAGCTGTAGTGCTTGGGGCCTGCGTCTGGGGCTTTTCTGTAGCATTTTGGTAGCGTGTTTGTGATTTGGGGTCTGTAGCCAGGGTTTTGCCTTTTTTGTAGTTTTCAGCTTTGTGTCTGTTTCTTTGTTGGTTGCCTGGGGTTTGGGGTTTGGATCATTAGTCAGTGTCATTAGCGTCGGGGGGTTGATATGAAGGGTTAGGGTTGTGGTTAGAGTTGTTAGGGTTAAAGAGAATAAGGATTTTAGGGTAAGGGGATCAAGGTTGTGGGAATAGAAATGTTTTTGCACAGAGTTACATCGTTTAGAGGGAAGGAAGGTGGTATTGATATATGCTTGCAGTGATAAGAAAGCTTAACAGACAACCTTGTAAAATGCAGACAACCAGAATCCTTAGAGCAATTGGGTGGAAATCACGGTGTAAGAAACATTACCACCTCAAAGAGGAAAACAGTCAAGAAAAAAATAAAATTGACTAGTAACAGGCCAGCAGCTGTGTATTTTCTGTGAAGCACTGGATAGATTGTGAACATGGATTACCCAGTCAATGGGGAAACTGGGGAGGGTCCTGGTCACCGAGAGGAAAAAAAAAATTATATAAACTGTGTTATGGAACTAGTAGGTGGCTTGGACGCCTGCCATTGCAATCGTGAATAAAAATGCTACCTCACTGAGATACTTGCCTGAGCCTATGGTATTGGTTACAGAGTGTTTCTAATAAGGTGTTAGGGTTTTAAGGTTTCAGGGCTAAGGCACTAGGGTTGGGTTTCAGGGTTAGGGTTTCCAGGGTTTAGGGTTAGGATTTTAAGGTTGTTAGGGTTGGAGTTATAAGGGTTAGGGTTTGGGGGTTAGTGTGTTAAGGTTTTAAAGTATTTTGTGGTTTTAGTGTTGATAGGGTTTTTAGGGTTAGGGTCTTAGGGTTTTAGTTATGGTCAGGTATTTAGGGCTAGGGTTTTAAGGTCTTTTTTTTTTTTTTTTAAGGTTAGGGTCTCCAGCGTTAGGGCTTTGAGAATCTTTACGTTTTGGGTTAGGGTTTAGAGGGTCTTAATTTTTAGGGTTAGGGCTTTTAGGCGTAGGTCTAGTGTGGTAAATTTTATCGGGTTAGGACTGTAAGGGTTTTTAGGGTTAGGGTTTCTAGGGTTTTTTGGGGTAGGGGTTAGGGTTAGATCCGTGGGAGCCGTAGTGTTAGGGGTCAGGGTTCTTAGGGGTAAGGCCCAATATTAGGGTGGAAGGCCAAACTAAGGGGGGAGCCCCCCCCAAAATTGAAGGGTCGAAGCCCCAATTTAGGGGAAGAAACGTCAAAATTGTGGGGTCCCCCAAAATTGGGCGGAAGAGCTCTTAATATTGGGGGAAACCCAAAAAAGGAGGGTGGGGGACTCTAAAATTGCGGGGACCCCCCCAAATTGGTTGTGTCCACCCCCAAATCGGTTGTGTCCCCCCCAAAATTGGTTGTGTCCCCCCCAATTAGGGGAGGAACCCGCAAAATTGGGTGGGCGAACCCCCATATTGGGGGGAAGAAGACTTAAATGGAAGTGTGAAATTCCAGAATTGAATGTGGACCCCCCAGAACAGTCTTCAGGGGTTTAGTGTGGTAAATTTTATCGGGTTAGGGCTGCAAGGGTTTTTAGGGTTAGGGTTTCTAGGGTTTGTTGGGGTAGGGGTTAGGGTTAGATCCGTGGTTGCCATAGGCTTAGGGGTCAAGGTTCTTAGGGGTTAGGCCTAATATTAGGGCGGAAGGCCAAAATAAGAGGGGGGGAGCCCCCCCCCAAATCGAAGGGTTGAAGCCCAAAATTAGGGGAAGGAACGGCCAAATTGTGGGGTCCCCCAAAATTGGGCGGAAGAACTCTTTAATATTAGGGGGGAACCCAAAAAAGGAGGGTGGGGGACTCTAAAATCGGTTGTGTCCCCCCCAAATTAGGGGAGGAGTCCCCAAAATTGGGTGGGCGAACCCCCAAATTGGGGGGAAGAAGACTTAAATGGAAGTGTGAAATTCCAGAATTGGATGTGGACCCCCCAGAACAGTCTTCAGGGGTTTAGTGTGGTAAATTTTATCGGGTTAGGGCTGTAAGGGGTTTTAGGGTTAGGGTTTCTAGGGTTTGTTGGGGTAGGGGTTAGGGTTAGATCCGTGGTTGCCATAGGGTTAGGGGTCAAGGTTCTTAGGGGTTAGGCCTAATATTAGGGCGGAAGGCCAAAATAAGAGGGGGGGAGCCCCCCCCAAAATCGAAGGGTTGAAGCCCAAAGTTAGGGGAAGGAACGGCCAAATTGTGGGGTCCCCCAAAATTGGGCGGAAGAACTCTTTAATATTAGGGGGGAACCCAAAAAAGGAGGGTGGGGGACTCTACAATTGGGGGGGACCCCCAAAATTGGTCGGGTCCCCCCAAATTAGGGGAGGAACCCCCAAAATTGGGTGGGTGAACCCCCAAATTGGGGGGAAGAAGACTTAAATGGAAGTGTGAAATTCCAGAATTGAATGTGGACCCCCCCCAGACCTGGGGAGGAATCCCCAAACTTGGGGGGGACCCCCAAAATTGGGGTTAAAGCCCCAGATCCCGGGGAGCTAAGCCCCAAATTAAGGGAAGGAACCTCAAACATGTGGTGAGAACCCCAACATTGGGGGAAAGAACCTTAATATTAGGGTGGCAGGCCAAGAAAGGATGGTGGGGGCCTCCAAAATTGTGGGGGGCTTGGAATTGGGGGGAATCCCCAAAATGGAGGGGGAACCCCAAAAGGGGGGGGGGGGGGCGAAGCACCAAATTAGGGGAAGGAACCCCAAAATTGCAGGGAAGAACTCTGAAATGGAGAGCTGAAAACCCGAAATTGAGGGGAAACCCCCCAAAACGGCGGGAAAACCCTCCATAAACACGAAACCGGTAATGTAACAGAGCAAAAAATGGCGTCCTACGGCCAGCTGCGAGGCTCAATTTTCTGGGGAGTGCTGGAAAATGTAGTTCTTGGCCACCGGGTTTCCGGGAGTCCATATTGTTTTCCCAGAGCATGCCGGGAGATGTAGTTCTCGGACACTGGGCTTCCGGGAGGCCATGTTGGTTTCCCATCTTTGCTAGACTCCGGGTGCTCTGGCTTCACAGAGAAACCCCCAAAGTGAAAAATGTACCTGCTAATATATTGGGCTCTAAATGTAGCCCTGGGTTAATTGAATAACAATCCCTGGGTAAGATTGAAGTGCAGGAGGGGTTGGCTACGGTTTTAAGAGCCGGTTTGCAGAAAAGGGATTTCCCGTTAAGAAATGGCATATACTGATTGTTCTCTTCCTTGCTCTGCCAAGACCTGAAGCACATCTTGGAAGCCAGGCAGAATCCGTGGAGCCAATGGAGTTCTCAAGCTCGACTTCAGCTTCTTCCCAGCTAGAAGAAGCAAGGACACGCCGGCTGAGTTCCACAGGCAACGCGCCCGTATCTGTAGACGAGGATTTAGAGATGCTACTTTGGGAACTCTCAGACGGCATACTGGAAGCCGAGCTCGACTTGGACCCAGGGAAGGATGAGGATGACCTCCTCCTTGAGCTTTCCAAGATGATTGATGATTGAACTGCATAGTCCTATGGTATATTAAAAAAAAAAAAAAAAAAAAAAAAGAAAACAACTCTTCTTCTTGTTGGATACCCTGAGGTGATCCTTTTTCTAACTGAGGCTTTGCAATGAGACTTAAAGCACAGTTGGAACTGGTAGAAATTGGCAGGATCTGCACTCAGTTGTCCTAAGTTTTCCTGCTGGTCAGAGTTAAGGTCTTGTGCGTGGTTCCGTAACTATAGGTGGCTACCTTTGATATCAAGAGGACAAAGCACTTGTTTCTTTTGGCACAGAAAGATGTCCATCGGCACGCTGTGGTGGCTGTGAATTGACGTAGTGATGGAGCGATACTCTGAAGGCTTAAACGGAAAGCTTCTTCCTTCCGCCCCCCTTGGCACAGCTCGATGTTGGGCACATTGTGAAGCCTGGGTGTTCTGATTTCTCGGACAGTTGATACCCAAATCCCGGAGTTACTATGTCAACTCTTGACTTTTATTTGTGTATGCCATTGTTTTGACTGTAATCTTTTCAGATGATGAAGCTGTAGGGGCGGGAGGGAGCAAAATAATTATTCTAGCGTTGTGGACCAAACATGCTGCCAGGAGTGGTGGTGGTGGGGTCAGCCCACCCGGCCTTACTTTCAATTATCAGGGATGATAAAATGGTGTGAAAAGCAGCAGCTCTGCGATACGGCTACGCTACCCCCACTCCCTTCTCTTGTGCTGTACCAAAGTTCCCCCAAGCTTTGGTTGGTGCTTTTTGCTGGTGACAGTAGGACTCCAGGGCGAGTAGTCGGGACTCTCCTGCAGTAACTGGGTCAATTAAGGGTTGGTTTAAGTGCCTCCTGGTTTTTAAAATTGCTCCCCTGAGCTGCTGGCTCTGCTGCCTGCTACAGCAAATGTTCGGGTGCCATCAGCGTCGCACTTGGGCGTGGGCACTGACCCTGCGGAGGAGAGCTGAGACTCGCGTGTATTGTGTACCCTGCCGCCAGTGATCGTTTTCCCCTAGCAGATCTATTTTGAATCATTTCCCTAAATTTTAGAGGAACTTTAGGCTCTTTGTGCTATGATTTGTGAAGCTGTAGGGGCCCTCAGGCATTTGCTGCTGGCAGAGGAAAACCGCTTGTCGAATTTGTTGTAAATACTTTCTGTTTGGACAACAACGCCTGTGTGTGTGTGTGTGTGTGTGTGTGTGTGTGCGCGTGCTTTGACGACCCCCTGCGACGCCCCATCTCCGCGAGGGAAGCTTTGAAGCGGCTCTGGGAAAACCTCTGCGGAAGAAACCGCTGCTAGTGACTTGCGGAAAAGGGACTCCACAATCAGTGAGATTGTAAAGTAGGTATGTTTATTCAGCGCTGGGCAGCACGGGAGGTCGTGGGCATGAAGATTGATGACTCTTCCTCGTCACCGCTAGTTGACCTCTTGTCTTTGCACAGACTCAGTTGCTCCTTGGCTCTTGTCCATCTGCAGGACCAGTTTCTCCCAGTTTCTTAAGACAGGCTCACTCTCTTATTAGGAGACTGACCTTGGTAAGGGGCCCAAGGCTTCTTGCTTTAGTTAATTGGCACAATGCACCATAGTTAGCAAAGACGCTAAGTAGCATCCTAGTTTAACGCTGTCAGCGCTCTATCTCTACTTGATAAGATTCTCCTAACTCCCTCTCTCACTGGAGCCCACGCAGCCCTCCGTCCTGCCGAAGGACTTCACGGGGACTTCTGCCGGCTCCGGGTGCCCGCACACAGACAGAAATGGCTTTGAGAGAAAACAATCAGGAGGAGGAGAGCTCAGAGACTGCGGCCGGCTTCGGCCACCTTCCCCTCGCTTTCCCTCTCCGTGTTCAAACCGAGCACTGTTCTGCCGTCAACCTTCGCTGCCTCTGCCCGCGGCGCTGGGCTTTCGCGTGTGCCATTGCTCCTCTACATATTTTATCCTTCCTTTTGTAAGGAATGGTCCAGCAATTCGTGTCACTAAGGGATTTGAAGGGTTACCATCGAGGCCCGGGTCTAGGTGATAAGAGAACAAAGGGGTTTTTAGGGAAAAGTGCTGACTACTGCAGGGGATGTTGCTAGAGTTTCTGAAATCCGGCGCAGAGGCTCCCAAACGAGGAGGAAGGGGGAGCTGAAGGACAATTGAAGGACAAAAGCCTGAGAGGAAGACAACCAGCATTCAGCCCGAGCAAGCCCCGAGAGACCACCAGAGACTGGTACGCAGGCGCCCCTGGGAGGGGTTTCGGATTCCGGAAACCAATTCTAATAACCCTGCCTCTTCTCGAAGTAGTAATGAATATGTATTAGCCTGGGAGCATCAAAACCAGCCGCCTTACGTAACAGGCGTGCGTCCTGGGGGAGCAGAGACTCCCGGCGCACCCAGCGCTGCTTGCTTGCCTCTATTCGTTAAATAAATTGTAAACTTTGATTGTAATCCTATTTGGATTTATAACAGCCATTTATAACACTTTTTATATTTGTATTTTATTTAAGGCTGTCTTGCCCCCCTCCCCCCCCAGCGTCGCTGCTCGCCAATAAAGCTGGCGCAGGGGCTAAGGGATTTGAAGGGCCTGCTTGTACACCTAAGGGATTTGAGGGCCTGCTTGTACACCTTTGGGGACTGCCTCTTTTGGGGGGGGGGGGTGGGGGAGTATTAGGAGCTGCTTGTATACTTTTTTAGGCATTCCTCTGAGAGGGGGTTGGGAGCTTCGTGTATACTGGGGGGGAGGGCCTCCCTCGAGGTGGAAGGGGGGGGGGGTTGGAGCGTTTCTACACTGTAGGGGCCTGCCTGTACACTTTTGGGGCCTGCCTTGGAGGGGTTGGGAACTGCTTGTACACCTTTGGGGCCTGCGTCTGCGCGGGGCGGGGGGGGTTGGGGGGTTGGAGCTGGTTTTAACCTTTCGGGCTTGCATCTGGAGGGGGTTGGGGCCTGCCTTTGGGGGGGTGGTTGTGAGCTGCTTGTATACTGTAGGGGCCTGCTTGTACACCTTTGGGGCCTGCGTCTGGGGGGGGGTGGGAGCTGCTTGTACACTGTTAGGGCCTGCCTTGGGGGAGGGGTTGGGGCATGTGCCTTGGGGGCATGGGGTTGGGAGCTGCTTCTACGCTGTAGGGGTCTGGGTCTTGGGGGGTTGGGGCTGTTTGTACACCTTTGGGGCGTGCCTCTGGGGAGGATGGGGAGTTGCTTGTACACCTTTGGGGCCTGTGTCTGGGGGGGGGTTGGGGGCCTGTGCCAGGGGGGTTGGGAGCTGCTTGTACGCTCTAGGGTCCTCTGGCAGGCTTTGGGGCCTCCCTTTGAGGGGGGCAGTTGGGAGCTGGTTGTACACCTTTGGGGCCTGAGTCTGGGGTGTGGGGGCTGGGGCTGAGGCCTGGGGCCTGGGGCATGCATCTGGGTGGTGGTGGTGGGGGGTCCAGTTCATGGGGGGGGTGGGTTGGGAGCTGCTTGTGGACAGTTGGGGTCTGCATCCGGGTGTGGTTGGGGCCTGCTTGTAGACTTCTGCAGCCTGTGTCTGGTGTTTGGGGGCTTTTCTGTAGTGTTTGGGGATTGCATTTTGGCTTTGGGATGTGTCTAGAGCTTCTGGGGCCTAGCTGTAGTGCTTGGGGCCTGCGTCTGAGGCTTTTCTGTAGCATTTTGGTAGCGTGTTTGTGATTTGGGGTCTGTAGCCAGGGTTTTGCCTTTTTTGTAGTTTTCAGCTTTGTGTCTGTTTCTTTGTTGGTTGCCTGAGGTTTGGGGTTTGGATCATTAGTCAGTGTCATTAGCGTCGGGGGGTTGATATGAAGGGTTAGGGTTGTGGTTAGAGTTGTTAGGGTTAAAGAGAATAAGGATTTTAGGGTAAGGGGATCAAGGTTGTGGGAATAGAAATGTTTTTGCACAGAGTTACATCGTTTAGAGGGAAGGAAGGTGGTATTGATATATGCTTGCAGTGATAAGAAAGCTTAACAGACAACCTTGTAAAATGCAGACAACCAGAATCCTTAGAGCAATTGGGTGGAAATCACGGTGTAAGAAACATTACCACCTCAAAGAGGAAAACAGTCAAGAAAAAAATAAAATTGACTAGTAACAGGCCAGCAGCTGTGTATTTTCTGTGAAGCACTGGATAGATTGTGAACATGGATTACCCAGTCAATGGGGAAACTGGGGAGGGTCCTGGTCACCGAGAGGAAAAAAAAAATTATATAAACTGTGTTATGGAACTAGTAGGTGGCTTGGACGCCTGCCATTGCAATCGTGAATAAAAATGCTACCTCACTGAGATACTTGCCTGAGCCTATGGTATTGGTTACAGAGTGTTTCTAATAAGGTGTTAGGGTTTTAAGGTTTCAGGGCTAAGGCACTAGGGTTGGGTTTCAGGGTTAGGGTTTCCAGGGTTTAGGGTTAGGATTTTAAGGTTGTTAGGGTTGGAGTTATAAGGGTTAGGGTTTGGGGGTTAGTGTGTTAAGGTTTTAAAGTATTTTGTGGTTTTAGTGTTGATAGGGTTTTTAGGGTTAGGGTCTTAGGGTTTTAGTTATGGTCAGGTATTTAGGGTTAGGGTTTTAAGGTCTTTTTTTTTTTTTTTTTAAGGTTAGGGTCTCCAGCGTTAGGGCTTTGAGAATCTTTACGTTTTGGGTTAGGGTTTAGAGGGTCTTAATTTTTAGGGTTAGGGCTTTTAGGCGTAGGTCTAGTGTGGTAAATTTTATCGGGTTAGGACTGTAAGGGTTTTTAGGGTTAGGGTTTCTAGGGTTTTTTGGGGTAGGGGTTAGGGTTAGATCCGTGGGAGCCGTAGTGTTAGGGGTCAGGGTTCTTAGGGGTAAGGCCCAATATTAGGGTGGAAGGCCAAACTAAGGGGGGAGCCCCCCCCAAAATTGAAGGGTCGAAGCCCCAATTTAGGGGAAGAAACGTCAAAATTGTGGGGTCCCCCAAAATTGGGCGCAAGAACTTTTAATATTAGGGGGGAACCCAAAAAAGGAGGGTGGGGGACTCTAAAATCGGTTGTGTCCCCCCCAAATTAGGGGAGGAACCCCCAAAATTGGGTGGGCGAACCCCCCAAAATTGGTTGTGTCCCCCCCAATTAGGGGAGGAACCCCCAAAATTGGGTGGGCGAACCCCCATATTGGGGGGGCAGAACACTTAAATGGAAGTGTGAAATTCCAGAATTGAATGTGGACCCCCCAGAACAGTCTTCAGGGGTTTAGTGTGGTAAATTTTATCGGGTTAGGGCTGTAAGGGTTTTTAGGGTTAGGGTTTCTAGGGTTTGTTGGGGTAGGGGTTAGGGTTAGATCCGTGGTTGCCATAGCGTTAGGGGTCAAGGTTCTTAGGGGTTAGGCCTAATATTAGGGCGGAAGGCCAAAATAAGAGGGTGGGAGCCCCCCCCAAAATGGAAGGGTTGAAGCCCCAAGTTAGGGGAAGGAACGTCAAAATTGTGGGGTCCCCCAAAATTGGGCGGAAGAACTTTTAATATTAGGGGGGAACCCAAAAAAGGAGGGTGGGGGACTCTAAAATCGGTTGTGTCCCCCCCAAATTAGGGGAGGAACCCCCAAAATTGGGTGGGCGAACCCCCATATTGGGGGGGAAGAAGACTTAAATGGAAGTGTGAAATTCCAGAATTGAATGTGGACCCCCCAGAACAGTCTTCAGGGGTTTAGTGTGGTAAATTTTATCGGGTTAGGGCTGCAAGGGTTTTTAGGGTTAGGGTTTCTAGGGTTTGTTGGGGTAGGGGTTAGGGTTAGATCCGTGGTTGCCATAGCGTTAGGGGTCAAGGTTCTTAGGGGTTAGGCCTAATATTAGGGCGGAAGGCCAAAATAAGAGGGGGGGAGCCCCCCCCAAAATCGAAGGGTTGAAGCCCAAAGTTAGGGGAAGGAACGGCCAAATTGTGGGGTCCCCCAAAATTGGGCGGAAGAACTCTTTAATATTAGGGGGGAACCCAAAAAAGGAGGGTGGGGGACTCTACAATTGGGGGGGACCCCCAAAATTGGTCGGGTCCCCCCAAATTAGGGGAGGAACCCCCAAAATTGGGTGGGTGAACCCCCAAATTGGGGGGAAGAAGACTTAAATGGAAGTGTGAAATTCCAGAATTGAATGTGGACCCCCCCCAGACCTGGGGAGGAATCCCCAAACTTGGGGGGGACCCCCAAAATTGGGGTTAAAGCCCCAGATCCCGGGGAGCTAAGCCCCAAATTAAGGGAAGGAACCTCAAACATGTGGTGAGAACCCCAACATTGGGGGAAAGAACCTTAATATTAGGGTGGCAGGCCAAGAAAGGATGGTGGGGGCCTCCAAAATTGTGGGGGGCTTGGAATTGGGGGGAATCCCCAAAATGGAGGGGGAACCCCAAAAGGGGGGGGGGGGCGAAGCACCAAATTAGGGGAAGGAACCCCAAAATTGCGGGGAAGAACTCTGAAATGGAGAGCTGAAAACCCGAAATTGAGGGGAAACCCCCCAAAACGGCGGGAAAACCCTCCATAAACACGAAACCGGTAATGTAACAGAGCAAAAAATGGCGTCCTACGGCCAGGTGCGAGGCTCAATTTTCTGGGGAGTGCTGGGAAATGTAGTTCTTGGCCACCGGGTTTCCGGGAGTCCATATTGTTTTCCCAGAGCATGCCGGGAGATGTAGTTCTCGGACACTGGGCTTCCGGGAGGCCATGTTGGTTTCCCATCTTTGCTAGACTCCGGGTGCTCTGGCTTCACAGAGAAACCCCCAAACTGAAAAATGTACCTGCTAATATATTGGGCTCTAAATGTAGCCCTGGGTTAATTGAATAACTATCCCTGGGTAAGATTGAAGTGCAGGAGGGGTTGGCTACGGTTTTAAGAGCCGGTTTGCAGAAAAGGGATTTCCCGTTAAGAAATGGCATATACTGATTGTTCTCTTCCTTGCTCTGCCAAGACCTGAAGCACATCTTGGAAGCCAGGCAGAATCCGTGGAGCCAATGGAGTTCTCAAGCTCGACTTCAGCTTCTTCCCAGCTAGAAGAAGCAAGGACACGCCGGCTGAGTTCCACAGGCAACGCGCCCGTATCTGTAGACGAGGATTTAGAGATGCTACTTTGGGAACTCTCAGACGGCATACTGGAAGCCGAGCTCGACTTGGACCCAGGGAAGGATGAGGATGACCTCCTCCTTGAGCTTTCCAAGATGACTGATGATTGAACTGCATAGTCTGCATAGTCCTATGGTATATTAAAAAAAAAAAAAAAAAAAAAAAAAAAGAAAACAACTCTTCTTCTTGTTGGATACCCTGAGGTGATCCTTTTTCTAACTGAGGCTTTGCAATGAGACTTAAAGCACAGTTGGAACTGGTAGAAATTGGCAGGATCTGCACTCAGTTGTCCTAAGTTTTCCTGCTGGTCAGAGTTAAGGTCTTGTGCATGGTTCCGTAACTATAGGTGGCTACCTTTGATATCAAGAGGACAAAGCACTTGTTTCTTTTGGCACAGAAAGATGTCCATCGGCACGCTGTGGTGGCTGTGAATTGACGTAGTGATGGAGCGATACTCTGAAGGCTTAAACGGAAAGCTTCTTCCTTCCGCCCCCCTTGGCACAGCTCGATGTTGGGCACATTGTGAAGCCTGGGTGTTCTGATTTCTCGGACAGTTGATACCCAAATCCCGGAGTTACTATGTCAACTCTTGACTTTTATTTGTGTATGCCATTGTTTTGACTGTAATCTTTTCAGATGATGAAGCTGTAGGGGCGGGAGGGAGCAAAATAATTATTCTAGCGTTGTGGACCAAACATGCTGCCAGGAGTGGTGGTGGTGGGGTCAGCCCACCCGGCCTTACTTTCAATTATCAGGGATGATAAAATGGTGTGAAAAGCAGCAGCTCTGCGATACGGCTACGCTACCCCCACTCCCTTCTCTTGTGCTGTACCAAAGTTCCCCCAAGCTTTGGTTGGTGCTTTTTGCTGGTGACAGTAGGACTCCAGGGCGAGTAGTCGGGACTCTCCTGCAGTAACTGGGTCAATTAAGGGTTGGTTTAAGTGCCTCCTGGTTTTTAAAATTGCTCCCCTGAGCTGCTGGCTCTGCTGCCTGCTACAGCAAATGTTCGGGTGCCATCAGCGTCGCACTTGGGCGTGGGCACTGACCCTGCGGAGGAGAGCTGAGACTCGCGTGTATTGTGTACCCTGCCGCCAGTGATCGTTTTCCCCTAGCAGATCTATTTTGAATCATTTCCCTAAATTTTAGAGGAACTTTAGGCTCTTTGTGCTATGATTTGTGAAGCTGTAGGGGCCCTCAGGCATTTGCTGCTGGCAGAGGAAAACCGCTTGTCGAATTTGTTGTAAATACTTTCTGTTTGGACAACAACGCCTGTGTGTGTGTGTGTGTGTGTGTGTGTGTGTGTGCGTGCGCGTGCTTTGACGACCCCCTGCGACGCCCCAGCTCCGCGAGGGAAGCTTTGAAGCGGCTCTGGGAAAACCTCTGCAGAAGAAACCGCTGCTAGTGACTTGCGGAAAAGGGACTCCACAATCAGTGAGATTGTAAAGTAGGTATGTTTATTCAGCGCTGGGCAGCACGGGAGGTCGTGGGCATGAAGATTGATGACTCTTCCTCGTCACCGCTAGTTGACCTCTTGTCTTTGCACAGACTCAGTTGCTCCTTGGCTCTTGTCCATCTGCAGGACCAGTTTCTCCCAGTTTCTTAAGACAGGCTCACTCTCTTATTAGGAGACTGACCTTGGTAAGGGGCCCAAGGCTTCTTGCTTTAGTTAATTGGCACAATGCACCATAGTTAGCAAAGACACTAAGTAGCATCCTAGTTTAACGCTGTCAGCGCTCTATCTCTACTTGATAAGATTCTCCTAACTCCCTCTCTCACTGGAGCCCACGCAGCCCTCCGTCCTGCCGAAGGACTTCACGGGGACTTCTGCCGGCTCCGGGTGCCCGCACACAGACAGAAATGGCTTTGAGAGAAAACAATCAGGAGGAGGAGAGCTCAGAGACTGCGGCCGGCTTCGGCCACCTTCCCCTCGCTTTCCCTCTCCGTGTTCAAACCGAGCACTGTTCTGCCGTCAACCTTCGCTGCCTCTGCCCGCGGCGCTGGGCTTTCGCATGTGCCATTGCTCCTCTACATATTTTATCCTTCCTTTTGTAAGGAATGGTCCAGCAATTCGTGTCACTAAGGGATTTGAAGGGTTAACATTGAGGCCCGGGTCTAGGTGATAAGAGAACAAAGGGGTTTTTAGGGAAAAGTGCTGACTACTGCAGGGGTTGTTGCTAGAGTTTCTGAAATCCGGCGCAGAGGCTCCCAAACGAGGAGGAAGGGGGAGCTGAAGGACAATTGAAGGACAAAAGCCTGAGAGGAAGACAACCAGCATTCAGCCCGAGCAAGCCCCGAGAGACCACCAGAGACTGGTACGCAGGCGCCCCTGGGAGGGGTTTCGGATTCCGGAAACCAATTCTAATAACCCTGCCTCTTCTCGAAGTAGTAATGAATATGTATTAGCCTGGGAGCATCAAAACCAGCCGCCTTACGTAACAGGTGTGCGTCCTGGGGGAGCAGAGACTCCCGGCGCACCCAGCGCTGCTTGCTTGCCTCTATTCGTTTAATGAATTGTAAACTTTGATTGTAATCCTATTTGGATTTATAACAGCCATTTATAACACTTTTTATATTTGTATTTTATTTAAGGCTGTCTTGCCCCCCTCCCCCCCCAGCGTCGCTGCTCGCCAATAAAGCTGGCGCAGGGGCTAAGGGATTTGAAGGGCCTGCTTGTACACCTAAGGGATTTGAGGGCCTGCTTGTACATCTTTGGGGACTGCCTCTTTTGGGGGGGGGGGGGGGGAGTGTTAGGAGCTGCTTGTATACTTTTTTAGGCATTCCTCTGAGAGGGGGTTGGGAGCTTCGTGTATACTGGGGGGGGAGGGCCTCCCTCGAGGTGGAAGGGGGGGGGGTTGGAGCGTTTCTACACTGTAGGGGCCTGCCTGTACACTTTTGGGGCCTGCCTTGGAGGGGTTGGGAACTGCTTGTACACCTTTGGGGCCTGCGTCTGCGCGGGGCGGGGGGGGGTTGGGGGGTTGGAGCTGGTTTTAACCTTTCGGGCTTGCATCTGGAGGGGGTTGGGGCCTGCCTTTGGGGGGGTGGTTGTGAGCTGCTTGTATACTGTAGGGGCCTGCTTGTACACCTTTGGGGCCTGCATCTGGGGGGGGGGTGGGAGCTGCTTGTACACTGTTAGGGCCTGCCTTGGGGGAGGGGTTGGGGCATGTGCCTTGGGGGCATGGGGTTGGGAGCTGCTTCTACGCTGTAGGGGTCTGGGTCTTGGGGGGTTGGGGCTGTTTGTACACCTTTGGGGCGTGCCTCTGGGGAGGATGGGGAGTTGCTTGTACACCTTTGGCGCCAGTGTCTGGGGGGGGGTTGGGGCCTGTGCCAGGGGGGTTGGGAGCTGCTTGTACGCTCTAGGGTCCTCTGGCAGGCTTTGGGGCCTCCCTTTGAGGGGGGCAGTTGGGAGCTGGTTGTACACCTTTGGGGCCTGAGTCTGGGGTGTGGGGGCTGGGGCTGAGGCCTGGGGCCTGGGGCATGCATCTGGGTGGTGGTGGTGGGGGGTCCAGTTCATGGGGGGGGTGGGTTGGGAGCTGCTTGTGGACAGTTGGGGTCTGCATCCGGGTGTGGCTGGGGCCTGCTTGTAGACTTCTGCAGCCTGTGTCTGGTGTTTGGGGGCTTTTCTGTAGTGTTTGGGGATTGCATTTTGGCTTTGGGATGTGTCTAGAGCTTCTGGGGCCTAGCTGTAGTGCTTGGGGCCTGCGTCTGGGGCTTTTCTGTAGCATTTTGGTAGCGTGTTTGTGATTTGGGGTCTGTAGCCAGGGTTTTGCCTTTTTTGTAGTTTTCAGCTTTGTGTCTGTTTCTTTGTTGGTTGCCTGGGGTTTGGGGTTTGGATCATTAGTCAGTGTCATTAGCGTCGGGGGGTTGATATGAAGGGTTAGGGTTGTGGTTAGAGTTGTTAGGGTTAAAGAGAATAAGGATTTTAGGGTAAGGGGATCAAGGTTGTGGGAATAGAAATGTTTTTGCACAGAGTTACATCGTTTAGAGGGAAGGAAGGTGGTATTGATATATGCTTGCAGTGATAAGAAAGCTTAACAGACAACCTTGTAAAATGCAGACAACCAGAATCCTTAGAGCAATTGGGTGGAAATCACGGTGTAAGAAACATTACCACCTCAAAGAGGAAAACAGTCAAGAAAAAAATAAAATTGACTAGTAACAGGCCAGCAGCTGTGTATTTTCTGTGAAGCACTGGATAGATTGTGAACATGGATTACCCAGTCAATGGGGAAACTGGGGAGGGTCCTGGTCACCGAGAGGAAAAAAAAAATTATATAAACTGTGTTATGGAACTAGTAGGTGGCTTGTGGGACGCCTGCCATTGCAATCGTGAATAAAAATGCTACCTCACTGAGATACTTGCCTGAGCCTATGGTATTGGTTACAGAGTGTTTCTAATAAGGTGTTAGGGTTTTAAGGTTTCAGGGCTAAGGCACTAGGGTTGGGTTTCAGGGTTAGGGTTTCCAGGGTTTAGGGTTAGGATTTTAAGGTTGTTAGGGTTGGAGTTATAAGGGTTAGGGTTTGGGGGTTAGTGTGTTAAGGTTTTAAAGTATTTTGTGGTTTTAGTGTTGATAGGGTTTTTAGGGTTAGGGTCTTAGGGTTTTAGTTATGGTCAGGTATTTAGGGTTAGGGTTTTAAGGTCTTATTTTTTTTTTTTTTTTAAGGTTAGGGTCTCCAGCGTTAGGGCTTTGAGAATCTTTACGTTTTGGGTTAGGGTTTAGAGGGTCTTAATTTTTAGGGTTAGGGCTTTTAGGCGTAGGTCTAGTGTGGTAAATTTTATCGGGTTAGGACTGTAAGGGTTTTTAGGGTTAGGGTTTCTAGGGTTTTTTGGGGTAGGGGTTAGGGTTAGATCCGTGGGAGCCGTAGTGTTAGGGGTCAGGGTTCTTAGGGGTAAGGCCCAATATTAGGGTGGAAGGCCAAACTAAGGGGGGAGCCCCCCCCAAAATTGAAGGGTCGAAGCCCCAAATTAGGGGAAGAAACGTCAAAAGTGTGGGGTCCCCCAAAATTGGGCGGAAGAGCTCTTAATATTGGGGGAAACCCAAAAAAGGAGGGTGGGGGACTCTAAAATTGGGGGGACCCCCCAAATTGGTTGTGTCCCCCCCCAAATTGGTTGTGTCCCCCCCAATTAGGGGAGGAACCCCCAAAATTGGGTGGGCGAACCCCCATATTGGGGGGGAAGAACACTTAAATGGAAGTGTGAAATTCCAGAATTGAATGTGGACCCCCCAGAACAGTCTTCAGGGGTTTAGTGTGGTAAATTTTATCGGGTTAGGGCTGTAAGGGTTTTTAGGGTTAGGGTTTCTAGGGTTTGTTGGGGTAGGGGTTAGGGTTAGATCCGTGGTTGCCATAGCGTTAGGGGTCAAGGTTCTTAGGGGTTAGGCCTAATATTAGGGCGGAAGGCCAAAATAAGAGGGTGGGAGCCCCCCCCAAAATGGAAGGGTTGAAGCCCCAAGTTAGGGGAAGGAACGTCAAAATTGTGGGGTCCCCCAAAATTGGGCGGAAGAACTTTTAATATTAGGGGGGAACCCAAAAAAGGAGGGTGGGGGACTCTAAAATCGGTTGTGTCCCCCCCAAATTAGGGGAGGAACCCCCAAAATTGGGTGGGCGAACCCCCATATTGGGGGGGAAGAAGACTTAAATGGAAGTGTGAAATTCCAGAATTGAATGTGGACCCCCCAGAACAGTCTTCAGCGGTTTAGTGTGGTAAATTTTATTGGGTTAGGGCTGCAAGGGTTTTTAGGGTTAGGGTTTCTAGGGTTTGTTGGGGTAGGGGTTAGGGTTAGATCCGTGGTTGCCATAGGCTTAGGGGTCAAGGTTCGTAGGGGTTAGGCCTAATATTAGGGCGGAAGGCCAAAATAAGAGGGGGGGAGCCCCCCTCAAAATCGAAGGGTTGAAGCCCAAAGTTAGGGGAAGGAACGGCCAAATTGTGGGGTCCCCCAAAATTGGGCGGAAGAACTCTTTAGTATTAGGGGGGAACCCAAAAAAGGAGGGTGGGGGACTCTACAATTGGGGGGGACCCCCAAAATTGGTCGGGTCCCCCCAAATTAGGGGAGGAACCCCCAAAATTGGGTGGGTGAACCCCCAAATTGGGGGGAAGAAGACTTAAATGGAAGTGTGAAATTCCAGAATCGAATGTGACCCCCCCCAGACCTGGGGAGGAATCCCCAAACTTGGGGGGGACCCCCAAAATTGGGGTTAAAGCCCCAGATCCCGGGGAGCTAAGCCCCAAATTAAGGGAAGGAACCTCAAACATGTGGTGAGAACCCCAACATTGGGGGAAAGAACCTTAATATTAGGGTGGCAGGCCAAGAAAGGATGGTGGGGGCCTCCAAAATTGTGGGGGGCTTGGAATTGGGGGGAATCCCCAAAATGGAGGGGGAACCCCAAAAGTGGGGGGGGGGGCGAAGCACCAAATTAGGGGAAGGAACCCCAAAATTGCGGGGAAGAACTCTGAAATGGAGAGCTGAAAACCCGAAATTGAGGGGAAACCCTCCAAAACGGCGGGAAAACCCTCCATAAACACGAAACCGGTAATGTAACAGAGCAAAAAATGGCGTCCTACGGCCAGGTGCGAGGCTCAATTTTCTGGGGAGTGCTGGGAAATGTAGTTCTTGGCCACCGGGTTTCCGGGAGTCCATATTGTTTTCCCAGAGCATGCCGGGAGATGTAGTTCTCGGACACTGGGCTTCCGGGAGGCCATGTTGGTTTCCCATCTTTGCTAGACTCCGGGTGCTCTGGCTTCACAGAGAAACCCCCAAAGTGAAAAATGTACCTGCTAATATATTGGGCTCTAAATGTAGCCCTGGGTTAATTGAATAACAATCCCTGGGTAAGATTGAAGTGCAGGAGGGGTTGGCTACGGTTTTAAGAGCCGGTTTGCAGAAAAGGGATTTCCCGTTAAGAAATGGCATATACTGATTGTTCTCTTCCTTGCTCTGCCAAGACCTGAAGCACATCTTGGAAGCCAGGCAGAATCCGTGGAGCCAATGGAGTTCTCAAGCTCGACTTCAGCTTCTTCCCAGCTAGAAGAAGCAAGGACACGCCGGCTGAGTTCCACAGGCAACGCGCCCGTATCTGTAGACGAGGATTTAGAGATGCTACTTTGGGAACTCTCAGACGGCATACTGGAAGCCGAGCTCGACTTGGACCCAGGGAAGGATGAGGATGACCTCCTCCTTGAGCTTTCCAAGATGATTGATGATTGAACTGCATAGTCTGCATAGTCCTATGGTATATTAAAAAAAAAAAAAAAAAAAAAAAAAAAGAAAACAACTCTTCTTCTTGTTGGATACCCTGAGGTGATCCTTTTTCTAACTGAGGCTTTGCAATGAGACTTAAAGCACAGTTGGAACTGGTAGAAATTGGCAGGATCTGCACTCAGTTGTCCTAAGTTTTCCTGCTGGTCAGAGTTAAGGTCTTGTGCATGGTTCCGTAACTATAGGTGGCTACCTTTGATATCAAGAGGACAAAGCACTTGTTTCTTTTGGCACAGAAAGATGTCCATCGGCACGCTGTGGTGGCTGTGAATTGACGTAGTGATGGAGCGATACTCTGAAGGCTTAAACGGAAAGCTTCTTCCTTCCGCCCCCCTTGGCACAGCTCGATGTTGGGCACATTGTGAAGCCTGGGTGTTCTGATTTCTCGGACAGTTGATACCCAAATCCCGGAGTTACTATGTCAACTCTTGACTTTTATTTGTGTATGCCATTGTTTTGACTGTAATCTTTTCAGATGATGAAGCTGTAGGGGCGGGAGGGAGCAAAATAATTATTCTAGCGTTGTGGACCAAACATGCTGCCAGGAGTGGTGGTGGTGGGGTCAGCCCACCCGGCCTTACTTTCAATTATCAGGGATGATAAAATGGTGTGAAAAGCAGCAGCTCTGCGATACGGCTACGCTACCCCCACTCCCTTCTCTTGTGCTGTACCAAAGTTCCCCCAAGCTTTGGTTGGTGCTTTTTGCTGGTGACAGTAGGACTCCAGGGCGAGTAGTCGGGACTCTCCTGCAGTAACTGGGTCAATTAAGGGTTGGTTTAAGTGCCTCCTGGTTTTTAAAATTGCTCCCCTGAGCTGCTGGCTCTGCTGCCTGCTACAGCAAATGTTCGGGTGCCATCAGCGTCGCACTTGGGCGTGGGCACTGACCCTGCGGAGGAGAGCTGAGACTCGCGTGTATTGTGTACCCTGCCGCCAGTGATCGTTTTCCCCTAGCAGATCTATTTTGAATCATTTTCCTAAATTTTAGAGGAACTTTAGGCTCTTTGTGCTATGATTTGTGAAGCTGTAGGGGCCCTCAGGCATTTGCTGCTGGCAGAGGAAAACCGCTTGTCGAATTTGTTGTAAATACTTTCTGTTTGGACAACAACGCCTGTGTGTGTGTGTGTGTGCACGCGTGCTTTGACGACCCCCTGCGACGCCCCAGCTCCGCGAGGGAAGCTTTGAAGCGGCTCTGGGAAAACCTCTGCGGAAGAAACCGCTGCTAGTGACTTGCGGAAAAGGGACTCCACAATCAGTGAGATTGTAAAGTAGGTATGTTTATTCAGCGCTGGGCAGCACGGGAGGTCGTGGGCATGAAGATTGATGACTCTTCCTCGTCACCGCTAGTTGACCTCTTGTCTTTGCACAGACTCAGTTGCTCCTTGGCTCTTGTCCATCTGCAGGACCAGTTTCTCCCAGTTTCTTAAGACAGGCTCACTCTCTTATTAGGAGACTGACCTTGGTAAGGGGCCCAAGGCTTCTTGCTTTAGTTAATTGGCACAATGCACCATAGTTAGCAAAGACACTAAGTAGCATCCTAGTTTAACGCTGTCAGCGCTCTATCTCTACTTGATAAGATTCTCCTAACTCCCTCTCTCACTGGAGCCCACGCAGCCCTCCGTCCTGCCGAAGGACTTCACGGGGACTTCTGCCGGCTCCGGGTGCCCGCACACAGACAGAAATGGCTTTGAGAGAAAACAATCATGAGGAGGAGAGCTCAGAGACTGCGGCCGGCTTCGGCCACCTTCCCCTCGCTTTCCCTCTCCGTGTTCAAACCGAGCACTGTTCTGCCGTCAACCTTCGCTGCCTCTGCCCGCGGCGCTGGGCTTTCGCGTGTGCCATTGCTCCTCTACATATTTTATCCTTCCTTTTGTAAGGAATGGTCCAGCAATTCGTGTCACTAAGGGATTTGAAGGGTTAACATTGAGGCCCGGGTCTAGGTGATAAGAGAACAAAGGGGTTTTTAGGGAAAAGTGCTGACTACTGCAGGGGATGTTGCTAGAGTTTCTGAAATCCGGCGCAGAGGCTCCCAAACGAGGAGGAAGGGGGAGCTGAAGGACAATTGAAGGACAAAAGCCTGAGAGGAAGACAACCAGCATTCAGCCCGAGCAAGCCCCGAGAGACCACCAGAGACTGGTACGCAGGCGCCCCTGGGAGGGGTTTCGGATTCCGGAAACCAATTCTAATAACCCTGCCTCTTCTCGAAGTAGTAATGAATATGTATTAGCCTGGGAGCATCAAAACCAGCCGCCTTACGTAACAGGTGTGCGTCCTGGGGGAGCAGAGACTCCCGGCGCACCCAGCGCTGCTTGCTTGCCTCTATTCGTTAAATAAATTGTAAACTTTGATTGTAATCCTATTTGGATTTATAACAGCCATTTATAACACTTTTTATATTTGTATTTTATTTAAGGCTGTCTTGCCCCCCTCCCCCCCCAGCGTCGCTGCTCGCCAATAAAGCTGGCGCAGGGGCTAAGGGATTTGAAGGGCCTGCTTGTACACCTAAGGGATTTGAGGGCCTGCTTGTACACCTTTGGGGACTGCCTCTTTTGGGGGGGGGGGGGGGGGGGAGTGTTAGGAGCTGCTTGTATACTTTTTTAGGCATTCCTCTGAGAGGGGGTTGGGAGCTTCGTGTATACTGGGGGGGGAGGGCCTCCCTCGAGGTGGAAGGGGGGGGGGTTGGAGCATTTCTACACTGTAGGGGCCTGCCTGTACACTTTTGGGGCCTGCCTTGGAGGGGTTGGGAACTGCTTGTACACCTTTGGGGCCTGCGTCTGCGCGGGGCGGGGGGGGTTGGGGGGTTGGAGCTGATTTTAACCTTTCGGGCTTGCATCTGGAGGGGGTTGGGGCCTGCCTTTGGGGGGGTGGTTGTGAGCTGCTTGTATACTGTAGGGGCCTGCTTGTACACCTTTGGGGCCTGCGTCTGGTGGGGGGTGGGAGCTGCTTGTACACTGTTAGGGCCTGCCTTGGGGGAGGGGTTGGGGCATGTGCCTTGGGGGCATGGGGTTGGGAGCTGCTTCTACGCTGTAGGGGTCTGGGTCTTGGGGGGTTGGGGCTGTTTGTACACCTTTGGGGCGTGCCTCTGGGGAGGATGGGGAGTTGCTTGTACACCTTCGGGGCCTGTGTCTGGGGGGGGGTTGGGGCCTGTGCCAGGGGGGTTGGGAGCTGCTTGTACGCTCTAGGGTCCTCTGGCAGGCTTTGGGGCCTCCCTTTGAGGGGGGCAGTTGGGAGCTGGTTGTACACCTTTGGGGCCTGAGTCTGGGGTGTGGGGGCTGGGGCTGAGGCCTGGGGCCTGGGGCATGCATCTGGGTGGTGGTGGTGGGGGGTCCAGTTCATGGGGGGGGTGGGTTGGGAGCTGCTTGTGGACAGTTGGGGTCTGCATCCGGGTGTGGTTGGGGCCTGCTTGTAGACTTCTGCAGCCTGTGTCTGGTGTTTGGGGGCTTTTCTGTAGTGTTTGGGGATTGCATTTTGGCTTTGGGATGTGTCTAGAGCTTCTGGGGCCTAGCTGTAGTGCTTGGGGCCTGCGTCTGGGGCTTTTCTGTAGCATTTTGGTAGCGTGTTTGTGATTTGGGGTCTGTATCCAGGGTTTTGCCTTTTTTGTAGTTTTCAGCTTTGTGTCTGTTTCTTTGTTGGTTGCCTGGGGTTTGGGGTTTGGATCATTAGTCAGTGTCATTAGCGTCGGGGGGTTGATATGAAGGGTTAGGGTTGTGGTTAGAGTTGTTAGGGTTAAAGAGAATAAGGATTTTAGGGTAAGGGGATCAAGGTTGTGGGAATAGAAATGTTTTTGCACAGAGTTACATCGTTTAGAGGGAAGGAAGGTGGTATTGATATATGCTTGCAGTGATAAGAAAGCTTAACAGACAACCTTGTAAAATGCAGACAACCAGAATCCTTAGAGCAATTGGGTGGAAATCACGGTGTAAGAAACATTACCACCTCAAAGAGGAAAACAGTCAAGAAAAAAATAAAATTGACTAGTAACAGGCCAGCAGCTGTGTATTTTCTGTGAAGCACTGGATAGATTGTGAACATGGATTACCCAGTCAATGGGGAAACTGGGGAGGGTCCTGGTCACCGAGAGGAAAAAAAAAATTATATAAACTGTGTTATGGAACTAGTAGGTGGCTTGTGGGACGCCTGCCATTGCAATCGTGAATAAAAATGCTACCTCACTGAGATACTTGCCTGAGCCTATGGTATTGGTTACAGAGTGTTTCTAATAAGGTGTTAGGGTTTTAAGGTTTCAGGGCTAAGGCACTAGGGTTGGGTTTCAGGGTTAGGGTTTCCAGGGTTTAGGGTTAGGATTTTAAGGTTGTTAGGGTTGGAGTTATAAGGGTTAGGGTTTGGGGGTTAGTGTGTTAAGGTTTTAAAGTATTTTGTGGTTTTAGTGTTGATAGGGTTTTTAGGGTTAGGGTCTTAGGGTTTTAGTTATGGTCAGGTATTTAGGGTTAGGGTTTTAAGGTCTTATTTTTTTTTTTTTTTTAAGGTTAGGGTCTCCAGCGTTAGGGCTTTGAGAATCTTTACGTTTTGGGTTAGGGTTTAGAGGGTCTTAATTTTTAGGGTTAGGGCTTTTAGGCGTAGGTCTAGTGTGGTAAATTTTATCGGGTTAGGACTGTAAGGGTTTTTAGGGTTAGGGTTTCTAGGGTTTTTTGGGGTAGGGGTTAGGGTTAGATCCGTGGGAGCCGTAGTGTTAGGGGTCAGGGTTCTTAGGGGTAAGGCCCAATATTAGGGTGGAAGGCCAAACTAAGGGGGGAGCCCCACCCAAAATTGAAGGGTCGAAGCCCCAAATTAGGGGAAGAAACGTCAAAAGTGTGGGGTCCCCCAAAATTGGGCGGAAGAGCTCTTAATATTGGGGGAAACCCAAAAAAGGAGGGTGGGGGACTCTAAAATTGGGGGGACCCCCCAAATTGGTTGTGTCCCCCCCCAAATTGGTTGTGTCCCCCCCTATTAGGGGAGGAACCCCCAAAATTGGGTGGGCGAACCCCCATATTGGGGGGGAAGAAGACTTAAATGGAAGTGTGAAATTCCAGAATTGAATGTGGACCCCCCAGAACAGTCTTCAGGGGTTTAGTGTGGTAAATTTTATCGGGTTAGGGCTGCAAGGGTTTTTAGGGTTAGGGTTTCTAGGGTTTGTTGGGGTAGGGGTTAGGGTTAGATCCGTGGTTGCCATAGCGTTAGGGGTCAAGGTTCTTAGGGGTTAGGCCTAATATTAGGGCGGAAGGCCAAAATAAGAGGGTGGGAGCCCCCCCCAAAATTGAAGGGTTGAAGCCCCAAGTTAGGGAAAGGAACGTCAAAATTGTGGGGTCCCCCAAAATTGGGCGGAAGAACTTTTAATATTAGGGGGGAACCCAAAAAAGGAGGGTGGGGGACTCTAAAATCGGTTGTGTCCCCCCCAAATTAGGGGAGGAACCCCCAAAATTGGGTGGGCGAACCCCCATATTGGGGGGGAAGAAGACTTAAATGGAAGTGTGAAATTCCAGAATTGAATGTGGACCCCCCAGAACAGTCTTCAGGGGTTTAGTGTGGTAAATTTTATCGGGTTAGGGCTGCAAGGGTTTTTAGGGTTAGGGTTTCTAGGGTTTGTTGGGGTAGGGGTTAGGGTTAGATCCGTGGTTGCCATAGGCTTAGGGGTCAAGGTTCGTAGGGGTTAGGCCTAATATTAGGGCGGAAGGCCAAAATAAGAGGGGGGGAGCCCCCCTCAAAATCGAAGGGTTGAAGCCCAAAGTTAGGGGAAGGAACGGCCAAATTGTGGGGTCCCCCAAAATTGGGCGGAAGAACTCTTTAGTATTAGGGGGGAACCCAAAAAAGGAGGGTGGGGGACTCTACAATTGGGGGGGACCCCCAAAATTGGTCGGGTCCCCCCAAATTAGGGGAGGAACCCCCAAAATTGGGTGGGTGAACCCCCAAATTGGGGGAAAGAAGACATAAATGGAAGTGTGAAATTCCAGAATCGAATGTGACCCCCCCCAGACCTGGGGAGGAATCCCCAAACTTGGGGGGGACCCCCAAAATTGGGGTTAAAGCCCCAGATCCTGGGGAGCTAAGCCCCAAATTAAGGGAAGGAACCTCAAACATGTGGTGAGAACCCCAACATTGGGGGAAAGAACCTTAATATTAGGGTGGCAGGCCAAGAAAGGATGGTGGGGGCCTCCAAAATTGTGGGGGGCTTGGAATTGGGGGGAATCCCCAAAATGGAGGGGGAACCCCAAAAGTGGGGGGGGGGGCGAAGCACCAAATTAGGGGAAGGAACCCCAAAATTGCGGGGAAGAACTCTGAAATGGAGAGCTGAAAACCCGAAATTGAGGGGAAACCCCCCAAAACGGCGGGAAAACCCTCCATAAACACGAAACCGGTAATGTAACAGAGCAAAAAATGGCGTCCTACGGCCAGGTGCGAGGCTCAATTTTCTGGGGAGTGCTGGGAAATGTAGTTCTTGGCCACCGGGTTTCCGGGAGTCCATATTGTTTTCCCAGAGCATGCCGGGAGATGTAGTTCTCGGACACTGGGCTTCCGGGAGGCCATGTTGGTTTCCCATCTTTGCTAGACTCCGGGTGCTCTGGCTTCACAGAGAAACCCCCAAACTGAAAAATGTACCTGCTAATATATTGGGCTCTAAATGTAGCCCTGGGTTAATTGAATAACAATCCCTGGGTAAGATTGAAGTGCAGGAGGGGTTGGCTACGGTTTTAAGAGCCGGTTTGCAGAAAAGGGATTTCCCGTTAAGAAATGGCATATACTGATTGTTCTCTTCCTTGCTCTGCCAAGACCTGAAGCACATCTTGGAAGCCAGGCAGAATCCGTGGAGCCAATGGAGTTCTCAAGCTCGACTTCAGCTTCTTCCCAGCTAGAAGAAGCAAGGACACGCCGGCTGAGTTCCACAGGCAACGCGCCCGTATCTGTAGACGAGGATTTAGAGATGCTACTTTGGGAACTCTCAGACGGCATACTGGAAGCCGAGCTCGACTTGGACCCAGGGAAGGATGAGGATGACCTCCTCCTTGAGCTTTCCAAGATGATTGATGATTGAACTGCATAGTCTGCATAGTCCTATGGTATATTAAAAAAAAAAAAAAAAAAAAAAAAAAAGAAAACAACTCTTCTTCTTGTTGGATACCCTGAGGTGATCCTTTTTCTAACTGAGGCTTTGCAATGAGACTTAAAGCACAGTTGGAACTGGTAGAAATTGGCAGGATCTGCACTCAGTTGTCCTAAGTTTTCCTGCTGGTCAGAGTTAAGGTCTTGTGCATGGTTCCGTAACTATAGGTGGCTACCTTTGATATCAAGAGGACAAAGCACTTGTTTCTTTTGGCACAGAAAGATGTCCATCGGCACGCTGTGGTGGCTGTGAATTGACGTAGTGATGGAGCGATACTCTGAAGGCTTAAACGGAAAGCTTCTTCCTTCCGCCCCCCTTGGCACAGCTCGATGTTGGGCACATTGTGAAGCCTGGGTGTTCTGATTTCTCGGACAGTTGATACCCAAATCCCGGAGTTACTATGTCAACTCTTGACTTTTATTTGTGTATGCCATTGTTTTGACTGTAATCTTTTCAGATGATGAAGCTGTAGGGGCGGGAGGGAGCAAAATAATTATTCTAGCGTTGTGGACCAAACATGCTGCCAGGAGTGGTGGTGGTGGGGTCAGCCCACCCGGCCTTACTTTCAATTATCAGGGATGATAAAATGGTGTGAAAAGCAGCAGCTCTGCGATACGGCTACGCTACCCCCACTCCCTTCTCTTGTGCTGTACCAAAGTTCCCCCAAGCTTTGGTTGGTGCTTTTTGCTGGTGACAGTAGGACTCCAGGGCGAGTAGTCGGGACTCTCCTGCAGTAACTGGGTCAATTAAGGGTTGGTTTAAGTGCCTCCTGGTTTTTAAAATTGCTCCCCTGAGCTGCTGGCTCTGCTGCCTGCTACAGCAAATGTTCGGGTGCCATCAGCGTCGCACTTGGGCGTGGGCACTGACCCTGCGGAGGAGAGCTGAGACTCGCGTGTATTGTGTACCCTGCCGCCAGTGATCGTTTTCCCCTAGCAGATCTATTTTGAATCATTTCCCTAAATTTTAGAGGAACTTTAGGCTCTTTGTGCTATGATTTGTGAAGCTGTAGGGGCCCTCAGGCATTTGCTGCTGGCAGAGGAAAACCGCTTGTCGAATTTGTTGTAAATACTTTCTGTTTGGACAACAACGCCTGTGTGTGTGTGTGTGTGTGTGTGTGTGTGTGTGTGTGCACGCGTGCTTTGACGACCCCCTGCGACGCCCCAGCTCCGCGAGGGAAGCTTTGAAGCGGCTCTGGGAAAACCTCTGCGGAAGAAACCGCTGCTAGTGACTTGCGGAAAAGGGACTCCACAATCAGTGAGATTGTAAAGTAGGTATGTTTATTCAGCGCTGGGCAGCACGGGAGGTCGTGGGCATGAAGATTGATGACTCTTCCTCGTCACCGCTAGTTGACCTCTTGTCTTTGCACAGACTCAGTTGCTCCTTGGCTCTTGTCCATCTGCAGGACCAGTTTCTCCCAGTTTCTTAAGACAGGCTCACTCTCTTATTAGGAGACTGACCTTGGTAAGGGGCCCAAGGCTTCTTGCTTTAGTTAATTGGCACAATGCACCATAGTTAGCAAAGACACTAAGTAGCATCCTAGTTTAACGCTGTCAGCGCTCTATCTCTACTTGATAAGATTCTCCTAACTCCCTCTCTCACTGGAGCCCACGCAGCCCTCCGTCCTGCCGAAGGACTTCACGGGGACTTCTGCCGGCTCCGGGTGCCCGCACACAGACAGAAATGGCTTTGAGAGAAAACAATCAGGAGGAGGAGAGCTCAGAGACTGCGGCCGGCTTCGGCCACCTTCCCCTCGCTTTCCCTCTCCGTGTTCAAACCGAGCACTGTTCTGCCGTCAACCTTCGCTGCCTCTGCCCGCGGCGCTGGGCTTTCGCGTGTGCCATTGCTCCTCTACATATTTTATCCTTCCTTTTGTAAGGAATGGTCCAGCAATTCGTGTCACTAAGGGATTTGAAGGGTTAACATTGAGGCCCGGGTCTAGGTGATAAGAGAACAAAGGGGTTTTTAGGGAAAAGTGCTGACTACTGCAGGGGATGTTGCTAGAGTTTCTGAAATCCGGCGCAGAGGCTCCCAAACGAGGAGGAAGGGGGAGCTGAAGGACAATTGAAGGACAAAAGCCTGAGAGGAAGACAACCAGCATTCAGCCCGAGCAAGCCCCGAGAGACCACCAGAGACTGGTACGCAGGCGCCCCTGGGAGGGGTTTCGGATTCCGGAAACCAATTCTAATAACCCTGCCTCTTCTCGAAGTAGTAATGAATATGTATTAGCCTGGGAGCATCAAAACCAGCCGCCTTACGTAACAGGTGTGCGTCCTGGGGGAGCAGAGACTCCCGGCGCACCCAGCACTGCTTGCTTGCCTCTATTCGTTAAATAAATTGTAAACTTTGATTGTAATCCTATTTGGATTTATAACAGCCATTTATAACACTTTTTATATTTGTATTTTATTTAAGGCTGTCTTGCCCCCCTCCCCCCCCAGCGTCGCTGCTCGCCAATAAAGCTGGCGCAGGGGCTAAGGGATTTGAAGGGCCTGCTTGTACACCTAAGGGATTTGAGGGCCTGCTTGTACACCTTTGGGGACTGCCTCTTTTGGGGGGGGGGGGGGGGGAGTGTTAGGAGCTGCTTGTATACTTTTTTAGGCATTCCTCTGAGAGGGGGTTGGGAGCTTCGTGTATACTGGGGGGGGAGGGCCTCCCTCGAGGTGGAAGGGGGGGGGGTTGGAGCATTTCTACACTGTAGGGGCCTGCCTGTACACTTTTGGGGCCTGCCTTGGAGGGGTTGGGAACTGCTTGTACACCTTTGGGGCCTGCGTCTGCGCGGGGCGGGGGGGGTTGGGGGGTTGGAGCTGGTTTTAACCTTTCGGGCTTGCATCTGGAGGGGGTTGGGGCCTGCCTTTGGGGGGGTGGTTGTGAGCTGCTTGTATACTGTAGGGGCCTGCTTGTACACCTTTGGGGCCTGCGTCTGGTGGGGGGTGGGAGCTGCTTGTACACTGTTAGGGCCTGCCTTGGGGGAGGGGTTGGGGCATGTGCCTTGGGGGCATGGGGTTGGGAGCTGCTTCTACGCTGTAGGGGTCTGGGTCTTGGGGGGTTGGGGCTGTTTGTACACCTTTGGGGCGTGCCTCTGGGGAGGATGGGGAGTTGCTTGTACACCTTCGGGGCCTGTGTCTGGGGGGGGGTTGGGGCCTGTGCCAGGGGGGTTGGGAGCTGCTTGTACGCTCTAGGGTCCTCTGGCAGGCTTTGGGGCCTCCCTTTGAGGGGGGCAGTTGGGAGCTGGTTGTACACCTTTGGGGCCTGAGTCTGGGGTGTGGGGGCTGGGGCTGAGGCCTGGGGCCTGGGGCATGCATCTGGGTGGTGGTGGTGGGGGGTCCAGTTCATGGGGGGGGGTGGGTTGGGAGCTGCTTGTGGACAGTTGGGGTCTGCATCCGGGTGTGGTTGGGGCCTGCTTGTAGACTTCTGCAGCCTGTGTCTGGTGTTTGGGGGCTTTTCTGTAGTGTTTGGGGATTGCATTTTGGCTTTGGGATGTGTCTAGAGCTTCTGGGGCCTAGCTGTAGTGCTTGGGGCCTGCGTCTGGGGCTTTTCTGTAGCATTTTGGTAGCGTGTTTGTGATTTGGGGTCTGTATCCAGGGTTTTGCCTTTTTTGTAGTTTTCAGCTTTGTGTCTGTTTCTTTGTTGGTTGCCTGGGGTTTGGGGTTTGGATCATTAGTCAGTGTCATTAGCGTCGGGGGGTTGATATGAAGGGTTAGGGTTGTGGTTAGAGTTGTTAGGGTTAAAGAGAATAAGGATTTTAGGGTAAGGGGATCAAGGTTGTGGGAATAAAAATGTTTTTGCACAGAGTTACATCGTTTAGAGGGAAGGAAGGTGGTATTGATATATGCTTGCAGTGATAAGAAAGCTTAACAGACAACCTTGTAAAATGCAGACAACCAGAATCCTTAGAGCAATTGGGTGGAAATCACGGTGTAAGAAACATTACCACCTCAAAGAGGAAAACAGTCAAGAAAAAAATAAAATTGACTAGTAACAGGCCAGCAGCTGTGTATTTTCTGTGAAGCACTGGATAGATTGTGAACATGGATTACCCAGTCAATGGGGAAACTGGGGAGGGTCCTGGTCACCGAGAGGAAAAAAAAAATTATATAAACTGTGTTATGGAACTAGTAGGTGGCTTGTGGGACGCCTGCCATTGCAATCGTGAATAAAAATGCTACCTCACTGAGATACTTGCCTGAGCCTATGGTATTGGTTACAGAGTGTTTCTAATAAGGTGTTAGGGTTTTAAGGTTTCAGGGCTAAGGCACTAGGGTTGGGTTTCAGGGTTAGGGTTTCCAGGGTTTAGGGTTAGGATTTTAAGGTTGTTAGGGTTGGAGTTATAAGGGTTAGGGTTTGGGGGTTAGTGTGTTAAGGTTTTAAAGTATTTTGTGGTTTTAGTGTTGATAGGGTTTTTAGGGTTAGGGTCTTAGGGTTTTAGTTATGGTCAGGTATTTAGGGTTAGGGTTTTAAGGTCTTATTTTTTTTTTTTTTTTAAGGTTAGGGTCTCCAGCGTTAGGGCTTTGAGAATCTTTACGTTTTGGGTTAGGGTTTAGAGGGTCTTAATTTTTAGGGTTAGGGCTTTTAGGCGTAGGTCTAGTGTGGTAAATTTTATCGGGTTAGGACTGTAAGGGTTTTTAGGGTTAGGGTTTCTAGGGTTTTTTGGGGTAGGGGTTAGGGTTAGATCCGTGGGAGCCGTAGTGTTAGGGGTCGGGGTTCTTAGGGGTAAGGCCCAATATTAGGGTGGAAGGCCAAACTAAGGGGGGAGCCCCCCCCAAAATTGAAGGGTCGAAGCCCCAAATTAGGGGAAGAAACGTCAAAAGTGTGGGGTCCCCCAAAATTGGGCGGAAGAGCTCTTAATATTGGGGGAAACCCAAAAAAGGAGGGTGGGGGACTCTAAAATTGGGGGGACCCCCCAAATTGGTTGTGTCCCCCCCCAAATTGGTTGTGTCCCCCCCTATTAGGGGAGGAACCCCCAAAACTGGGTGGGCGAACCCACATATTGGGGGGGAAGAACACTTAAATGGAAGTGTGAAATTCCAGAATTGAATGTGGATCCCCCAGAACAGTCTTCAGGGGTTTAGTGTGGTAAATTTTATCGGGTTAGGGCTGTAAGGGTTTTTAGGGTTAGGGTTTCTAGGGTTTGTTGGGGTAGGGGTTAGGGTTAGATCCGTGGTTGCCATAGCGTTAGGGGTCAAGGTTCTTAGGGGTTAGGCCTAATATTAGGGCGGAAGGCCAAAATAAGAGGGTGGGAGCCCCCCCCAAAATGGAAGGGTTGAAGCCCCAAGTTAGGGGAAGGAACGTCAAAATTGTGGGGTCCCCCAAAATTGGGCGGAAGAACTTTTAATATTAGGGGGGAACCCAAAAAAGGAGGGTGGGGGACTCTAAAATCGGTTGTGTCCCCCCCAAATTAGGGGAGGAACCCCCAAAATTGGGTGGGCGAACCCCCATATTGGGGGGGAAGAACACTTAAATGGAAGTGTGAAATTCCAGAATTGAATGTGGACCCCCCAGAACAGTCTTCAGGGGTTTAGTGTGGTAAATTTTATCGGGTTAGGGCTGCAAGGGTTTTTAGGGTTAGGGTTTCTAGGGTTTGTTGGGGTAGGGGTTAGGGTTAGATCCGTGGTTGCCATAGCGTTAGGGGTCAAGGTTCTTAGGGGTTAGGCCTAATATTAGGGCGGAAGGCCAAAATAAGAGGGGGGGAGCCCCCCTCAAAATCGAAGGGTTGAAGCCCAAAGTTAGGGGAAGGAACGGCCAAATTGTGGGGTCCCCCAAAATTGGGCAGAAGAACTCTTTAATATTAGGGGGGAACCCAAAAAAGGAGGGTGGGGGACTCTACAATTGGGGGGGACCCCCAAAATTGGTCGGGTCCCCCCAAATTAGGGGAGGAACCCCCAAAATTGGGTGGGTGAACCCCCAAATTGGGGGGAAGAAGACTTAAATGGAAGTGTGAAATTCCAGAATTGAATGTGGACCCCCCCCAGACCTGGGGAGGAATCCCCAAACTTGGGGGGGACCCCCAAAATTGGGGTTAAAGCCCCAGATCCCGGGGAGCTAAGCCCCAAATTAAGGGAAGGAACCTCAAACATGTGGTGAGAACCCCAACATTGGGGGAAAGAACCTTAATATTAGGGTGGCAGGCCAAGAAAGGATGGTGGGGGCCTCCAAAATTGTGGGGGGCTTGGAATTGGGGGGAATCCCCAAAATGGAGGGGGAACCCCAAAAGGGGGGGGGGGGCGAAGCACCAAATTAGGGGAAGGAACCCCAAAATTGCGGGGAAGAACTCTGAAATGGAGAGCTGAAAACCCGAAATTGAGGGGAAACCCCCCAAAACGGCGGGAAAACCCTCCATAAACACGAAACCGGTAATGTAACAGAGCAAAAAATGGCGTCCTACGGCCAGCTGCGAGGCTCAATTTTCTGGGGAGTGCTGGGAAATGTAGTTCTTGGCCACCGGGTTTCCGGGAGTCCATATTGTTTTCCCAGAGCATGCCGGGAGATGTAGTTCTCGGACACTGGGCTTCCGGGAGGCCATGTTGGTTTCCCATCTTTGCTAGACTCCGGGTGCTCTGGCTTCACAGAGAAACCCCCAAACTGAAAAATGTACCTGCTAATATATTGGGCTCTAAATGTAGCCCTGGGTTAATTGAATAACTATCCCTGGGTAAGATTGAAGTGCAGGAGGGGTTGGCTACGGTTTTAAGAGCCGGTTTGCAGAAAAGGGATTTCCCGTTAAGAAATGGCATATACTGATTGTTCTCTTCCTTGCTCTGCCAAGACCTGAAGCACATCTTGGAAGCCAGGCAGAATCCGTGGAGCCAATGGAGTTCTCAAGCTCGACTTCAGCTTCTTCCCAGCTAGAAGAAGCAAGGACACGCCGGCTGAGTTCCACAGGCAACGCGCCCGTATCTGTAGACGAGGATTTAGAGATGCTACTTTGGGAACTCTCAGACGGCATACTGGAAGCCGAGCTCGACTTGGACCCAGGGAAGGATGAGGATGACCTCCTCCTTGAGCTTTCCAAGATGATTGATGATTGAACTGCATAGTCTGCATAGTCCTATGGTATATTAAAAAAAAAAAAAAAAAAAAAAAAAAAGAAAACAACTCTTCTTCTTGTTGGATACCCTGAGGTGATCCTTTTTCTAACTGAGGCTTTGCAATGAGACTTAAAGCACAGTTGGAACTGGTAGAAATTGGCAGGATCTGCACTCAGTTGTCCTAAGTTTTCCTGCTGGTCAGAGTTAAGGTCTTGTGCATGGTTCCGTAACTATAGGTGGCTACCTTTGATATCAAGAGGACAAAGCACTTGTTTCTTTTGGCACAGAAAGATGTCCATCGGCACGCTGTGGTGGCTGTGAATTGACGTAGTGATGGAGCGATACTCTGAAGGCTTAAACGGAAAGCTTCTTCCTTCCGCCCCCCTTGGCACAGCTCGATGTTGGGCACATTGTGAAGCCTGGGTGTTCTGATTTCTCGGACAGTTGATACCCAAATCCCGGAGTTACTATGTCAACTCTTGACTTTTATTTGTGTATGCCATTGTTTTGACTGTAATCTTTTCAGATGATGAAGCTGTAGGGGCGGGAGGGAGCAAAATAATTATTCTAGCGTTGTGGACCAAACATGCTGCCAGGAGTGGTGGTGGTGGGGTCAGCCCACCCGGCCTTACTTTCAATTATCAGGGATGATAAAATGGTGTGAAAAGCAGCAGCTCTGCGATACGGCTACGCTACCCCCACTCCCTTCTCTTGTGCTGTACCAAAGTTCCCCCAAGCTTTGGTTGGTGCTTTTTGCTGGTGACAGTAGGACTCCAGGGCGAGTAGTCGGGACTCTCCTGCAGTAACTGGGTCAATTAAGGGTTGGTTTAAGTGCCTCCTGGTTTTTAAAATTGCTCCCCTGAGCTGCTGGCTCTGCTGCCTGCTACAGCAAATGTTCGGGTGCCATCAGCGTCGCACTTGGGCGTGGGCACTGACCCTGCGGAGGAGAGCTGAGACTCGCGTGTATTGTGTACCCTGCCGCCAGTGATCGTTTTCCCCTAGCAGATCTATTTTGAATCATTTCCCTAAATTTTAGAGGAACTTTAGGCTCTTTGTGCTATGATTTGTGAAGCTGTAGGGGCCCTCAGGCATTTGCTGCTGGCAGAGGAAAACCGCTTGTCGAATTTGTTGTAAATACTTTCTGTTTGGACAACAACGCCTGTGTGTGTGTGTGTGTGCACGCGTGCTTTGACGACCCCCTGCGACGCCCCAGCTCCGCGAGGGAAGCTTTGAAGCGGCTCTGGGAAAACCTCTGCGGAAGAAACCGCTGCTAGTGACTTGCGGAAAAGGGACTCCACAATCAGTGATATTGTAAAGTAGGTATGTTTATTCAGCGCTGGGCAGCACGGGAGGTCGTGGGCATGAAGATTGATGACTCTTCCTCGTCACCGCTAGTTGACCTCTTGTCTTTGCACAGACTCAGTTGCTCCTTGGCTCTTGTCCATCTGCAGGACCAGTTTCTCCCAGTTTCTTAAGACAGGCTCACTCTCTTATTAGGAGACTGACCTTGGTAAGGGGCCCAAGGCTTCTTGCTTTAGTTAATTGGCACAATGCACCATAGTTAGCAAAGACACTAAGTAGCATCCTAGTTTAACGCTGTCAGCGCTCTATCTCTACTTGATAAGATTCTCCTAACTCCCTCTCTCACTGGAGCCCACGCAGCCCTCCGTCCTGCCGAAGGACTTCACGGGGACTTCTGCCGGCTCCGGGTGCCCGCACACAGACAGAAATGGCTTTGAGAGAAAACAATCAGGAGGAGGAGAGCTCAGAGACTGCGGCCGGCTTCGGCCACCTTCCCCTCGCTTTCCCTCTCCGTGTTCAAACCGAGCACTGTTCTGCCGTCAACCTTCGCTGCCTCTGCCCGCGGCGCTGGGCTTTCGCGTGTGCCATTGCTCCTCTACATATTTTATCCTTCCTTTTGTAAGGAATGGTCCAGCAATTCGTGTCACTAAGGGATTTGAAGGGTTACCATCGAGGCCCGGGTCTAGGTGATAAGAGAACAAAGGGGTTTTTAGGGAAAAGTGCTGACTACTGCAGGGGATGTTGCTAGAGTTTCTGAAATCCGGCGCAGAGGCTCCCAAACGAGGAGGAAGGGGGAGCTGAAGGACAATTGAAGGACAAAAGCCTGAGAGGAAGACAACCAGCATTCAGCCCGAGCAAGCCCCGAGAGACCACCAGAGACTGGTACGCAGGCGCCCCTGGGAGGGGTTTTGGATTCCGGAAACCAATTCTAATAACCCTGCCTCTTCTCGAAGTAGTAATGAATATGTATTAGCCTGGGAGCATCAAAACCAGCCGCCTTACGTAACAGGTGTGCGTCCTGGGGGAGCAGAGACTCCCGGCGCACCCAGCGCTGCTTGCTTGCCTCTGTTCGTTTAATAAATTGTAAACTTTGATTGTAATCCTATTTGGATTTATAACAGCCATTTATAACACTTTTTATATTTGTATTTTATTTAAGGCTGTCTTGCCCCCCTCCCCCCCCAGCGTCTCTGCTCGCCAATAAAGCTGGCGCAGGGGCTAAGGGATTTGAAGGGCCTGCTTGTACACCTAAGGGATTTGAGGGCCTGCTTGTACACCTTTGGGGACTGCCTCTTTTGGGGGGGGGGGGTGGGGGTGTGTTAGGAGCTGCTTGTATACTTTTTTAGGCATTCCTCTGAGAGGGGGTTGGGAGCTTCGTGTATGCTGTGGGGGGAGGGCCTCCCTCGAGGTGGAAGGGGGGGGGGTTGGAGCGTTTCTACACTGTAGGGGCCTGCCTGTACACTTTTGGGGCCTGCCTTGGAGGGGTTGGGAACTGCTTGTACACCTTTGGGGCCTGCGTCTGCGCGGGGCGGGGGGGGTTGGGGGGTTGGAGCTGGTTTTAACCTTTCGGGCTTGCATCTGGAGGGGGTTGGGGCCTGCCTTTGGGGGGGTGGTTGTGAGCTGCTTGTATACTGTAGGGGCCTGCTTGTACACCTTTGGGGCCTGCGTCTGGGGGGGTGTGGGAGCTGCTTGTACACTGTTAGGGCCTGCCTTGGGAGAGGGGTTGGGGCATGTGCCTTGGGGGCATGGGGTTGGGAGCTGCTTCTACGCTGTAGGGGTCTGGGTCTTGGGGGGTTGGGGCTGTTTGTACACCTTTGGGGCGTGCCTCTGGGGAGGATGGGGAGTTGCTTGTACACCTTCGGGGCCTGTGTCTGGGGGGGGGTTGGGGCCTGTGCCAGGGGGGTTGGGAGCTGCTTGTACGCTCTAGGGTCCTCTGGCAGGCTTTGGGGCCTCCCTTTGAGGGGGGCAGTTGGGAGCTGGTTGTACACCTTTGGGGCCTGAGTCTGGGGTGTGGGGGCTGGGGCTGAGGCCTGGGGCCTGGGGCATGCATCTGGGTGGTGGTGGTGGGGGGTCCAGTTCATGGGGGGGGTGGGTTGGGAGCTGCTTGTGGACAGTTGGGGTCTGCATCCGGGTGTGGTTGGGGCCTGCTTGTAGACTTCTGCAGCCTGTGTCTGGTGTTTGGGGGCTTTTCTGTAGTGTTTGGGGATCGCATTTTGGCTTTGGGATGTGTCTAGAGCTTCTGGGGCCTAGCTGTAGTGCTTGGGGCCTGCGCCTGGGGCTTTTCTGTAGCATTTTGGTAGCGTGTTTGTGATTTGGGGTCTGTAGCCAGGGTTTTGCCTTTTTTGTAGTTTTCAGCTTTGTGTCTGTTTCTTTGTTGGTTGCCTGGGGTTTGGGGTTTGGATCATTAGTCAGTGTCATTAGCGTCGGGGGGTTGATATGAAGGGTTAGGGTTGTGGTTAGAGTTGTTAGGGTTAAAGAGAATAAGGATTTTAGGGTAAGGGGATCAAGGTTGTGGGAATAAAAATGTTTTTGCACAGAGTTACATCGTTTAGAGGGAAGGAAGGTGGTATTGATATATGCTTGCAGTGATAAGAAAGCTTAACAGACAACCTTGTAAAATGCAGACAACCAGAATCCTTAGAGCAATTGGGTGGAAATCACGGTGTAAGAAACATTACCACCTCAAAGAGGAAAACAGTCAAGAAAAAAATAAAATTGACTAGTAACAGGCCAGCAGCTGTGTATTTTCTGTGAAGCACTGGATAGATTGTGAACATGGATTACCCAGTCAATGGGGAAACTGGGGAGGGTCCTGGTCACCGAGAGGAAAAAAAAAATTATATAAACTGTGTTATGGAACTAGTAGGTGGCTTGTGGGACGCCTGCCATTGCAATCGTGAATAAAAATGCTACCTCACTGAGATACTTGCCTGAGCCTATGGTATTGGTTACAGAGTGTTTCTAATAAGGTGTTAGGGTTTTAAGGTTTCAGGGCTAAGGCACTAGGGTTGGGTTTCAGGGTTAGGGTTTCCAGGGTTTAGGGTTAGGATTTTAAGGTTGTTAGGGTTGGAGTTATAAGGGTTAGGGTTTGGGGGTTAGTGTGTTAAGGTTTTAAAGTATTTTGTGGTTTTAGTGTTGATAGGGTTTTTAGGGTTAGGGTCTTAGGGTTTTAGTTATGGTCAGGTATTTAGGGTTAGGGTTTTAAGGTCTTATTTTTTTTTTTTTAAGGTTAGGGTCTCCAGCGTTAGGGCTTTGAGAATCTTTACGTTTTGGGTTAGGGTTTAGAGGGTCTTAATTTTTAGGGTTAGGGCTTTTAGGCGTAGGTCTAGTGTGGTAAATTTTATCGGGTTAGGACTGTAAGGGTTTTTAGGGTTAGGGTTTCTAGGGTTTTTTGGGGTAGGGGTTAGGGTTAGATCCGTGGGAGCCGTAGTGTTAGGGGTCAGGGTTCTTAGGGGTAAGGCCCAATATTAGGGTGGAAGGCCAAACTAAGGGGGGAGCCCCCCCCAAAATTGAAGGGTCGAAGCCCCAAATTAGGGGAAGAAACGTCAAAAGTGTGGGGTCCCCCAAAATTGGGCGGAAGAGCTCTTAATATTGGGGGAAACCCAAAAAAGGAGGGTGGGGGACTCTAAAATTGGGGGGACCCCCCAAATTGGTTGTGTCCCCCCCCAAATTGGTTGTGTCCCCCCCTATTAGGGGAGGAACCCCCAAAACTGGGTGGGCGAACCCACATATTGGGGGGGAAGAACACTTAAATGGAAGTGTGAAATTCCAGAATTGAATGTGGATCCCCCAGAACAGTCTTCAGGGGTTTAGTGTGGTAAATTTTATCGGGTTAGGGCTGTAAGGGTTTTTAGGGTTAGGGTTTCTAGGGTTTGTTGGGGTAGGGGTTAGGGTTAGATCCGTGGTTGCCATAGCGTTAGGGGTCAAGGTTCTTAGGGGTTAGGCCTAATATTAGGGCGGAAGGCCAAAATAAGAGGGTGGGAGCCCCCCCCAAAATGGAAGGGTTGAAGCCCCAAGTTAGGGGAAGGAACGTCAAAATTGTGGGGTCCCCCAAAATTGGGCGGAAGAACTTTTAATATTAGGGGGGAACCCAAAAAAGGAGGGTGGGGGACTCTAAAATCGGTTGTGTCCCCCCCAAATTAGGGGAGGAACCCCCAAAATTGGGTGGGCGAACCCCCATATTGGGGGGGAAGAACACTTAAATGGAAGTGTGAAATTCCAGAATTGAATGTGGACCCCCCAGAACAGTCTTCAGGGGTTTAGTGTGGTAAATTTTATCGGGTTAGGGCTGCAAGGGTTTTTAGGGTTAGGGTTTCTAGGGTTTGTTGGGGTAGGGGTTAGGGTTAGATCCGTGGTTGCCATAGCGTTAGGGGTCAAGGTTCTTAGGGGTTAGGCCTAATATTAGGGCGGAAGGCCAAAATAAGAGGGGGGGAGCCCCCCTCAAAATCGAAGGGTTGAAGCCCAAAGTTAGGGGAAGGAACGGCCAAATTGTGGGGTCCCCCAAAATTGGGCGGAAGAACTCTTTAATATTAGGGGGGAACCCAAAAAAGGAGGGTGGGGGACTCTACAATTGGGGGGGACCCCCAAAATTGGTCGGGTCCCCCCAAATTAGGGGAGGAACCCCCAAAATTGGGTGGGTGAACCCCCAAATTGGGGGGAAGAAGACTTAAATGGAAGTGTGAAATTCCAGAATTGAATGTGGACCCCCCCCAGACCTGGGGAGGAATCCCCAAACTTGGGGGGGACCCCCAAAATTGGGGTTAAAGCCCCAGATCCCGGGGAGCTAAGCCCCAAATTAAGGGAAGGAACCTCAAACATGTGGTGAGAACCCCAACATTGGGGGAAAGAACCTTAATATTAGGGTGGCAGGCCAAGAAAGGATGGTGGGGGCCTCCAAAATTGTGGGGGCTTGGAATTGGGGGGAATCCCCAAAATGGAGGGGGAACCCCAAAAGGGGGGGGGGGGCGAAGCACCAAATTAGGGGAAGGAACCCCAAAATTGCGGGGAAGAACTCTGAAATGGAGAGCTGAAAACCCGAAATTGAGGGGAAACCCCCCAAAACGGCGGGAAAACCCTCCATAAACACGAAACCGGTAATGTAACAGAGCAAAAAATGGCGTCCTACGGCCAGGTGCGAGGCTCAATTTTCTGGGGAGTGCTGGGAAATGTAGTTCTTGGCCACCGGGTTTCCGGGAGTCCATATTGTTTTCCCAGAGCATGCCGGGAGATGTAGTTCTCGGACACTGGGCTTCCGGGAGGCCATGTTGGTTTCCCATCTTTGCTAGACTCCGGGTGCTCTGGCTTCACAGAGAAACCCCCAAAGTGAAAAATGTACCTGCTAATATATTGGGCTCTAAATGTAGCCCTGGGTTAATTGAATAACAATCCCTGGGTAAGATTGAAGTGCAGGAGGGGTTGGCTACGGTTTTAAGAGCCGGTTTGCAGAAAAGGGATTTCCCGTTAAGAAATGGCATATACTGATTGTTCTCTTCCTTGCTCTGCCAAGACCTGAAGCACATCTTGGAAGCCAGGCAGAATCCGTGGAGCCAATGGAGTTCTCAAGCTCGACTTCAGCTTCTTCCCAGCTAGAAGAAGCAAGGACACGCCGGCTGAGTTCCACAGGCAACGCGCCCGTATCTGTAGACGAGGATTTAGAGATGCTACTTTGGGAACTCTCAGACGGCATACTGGAAGCCGAGCTCGACTTGGACCCAGGGAAGGATGAGGATGACCTCCTCCTTGAGCTTTCCAAGATGATTGATGATTGAACTGCATAGTCTGCATAGTCCTATGGTATATTAAAAAAAAAAAAAAAAAAAAAAAAAAAGAAAACAACTCTTCTTCTTGTTGGATACCCTGAGGTGATCCTTTTTCTAACTGAGGCTTTGCAATGAGACTTAAAGCACAGTTGGAACTGGTAGAAATTGGCAGGATCTGCACTCAGTTGTCCTAAGTTTTCCTGCTGGTCAGAGTTAAGGTCTTGTGCATGGTTCCGTAACTATAGGTGGCTACCTTTGATATCAAGAGGACAAAGCACTTGTTTCTTTTGGCACAGAAAGATGTCCATCGGCACGCTGTGGTGGCTGTGAATTGACGTAGTGATGGAGCGATACTCTGAAGGCTTAAACGGAAAGCTTCTTCCTTCCGCCCCCCTTGGCACAGCTCGATGTTGGGCACATTGTGAAGCCTGGGTGTTCTGATTTCTCGGACAGTTGATACCCAAATCCCGGAGTTACTATGTCAACTCTTGACTTTTATTTGTGTATGCCATTGTTTTGACTGTAATCTTTTCAGATGATGAAGCTGTAGGGGCGGGAGGGAGCAAAATAATTATTCTAGCGTTGTGGACCAAACATGCTGCCAGGAGTGGTGGTGGTGGGGTCAGCCCACCCGGCCTTACTTTCAATTATCAGGGATGATAAAATGGTGTGAAAAGCAGCAGCTCTGCGATACGGCTACGCTACCCCCACTCCCTTCTCTTGTGCTGTACCAAAGTTCCCCCAAGCTTTGGTTGGTGCTTTTTGCTGGTGACAGTAGGACTCCAGGGCGAGTAGTCGGGACTCTCCTGCAGTAACTGGGTCAATTAAGGGTTGGTTTAAGTGCCTCCTGGTTTTTAAAATTGCTCCCCTGAGCTGCTGGCTCTGCTGCCTGCTACAGCAAATGTTCGGGTGCCATCAGCGTCGCACTTGGGCGTGGGCACTGACCCTGCGGAGGAGAGCTGAGACTCGCGTGTATTGTGTACCCTGCCGCCAGTGATCGTTTTCCCCTAGCAGATCTATTTTGAATCATTTCCCTAAATTTTAGAGGAACTTTAGGCTCTTTGTGCTATGATTTGTGAAGCTGTAGGGGCCCTCAGGCATTTGCTGCTGGCAGAGGAAAACCGCTTGTCGAATTTGTTGTAAATACTTTCTGTTTGGACAACAACGCCTGTGTGTGTGTGTGTGTGCACGCGTGCTTTGACGACCCCCTGCGACGCCCCAGCTCCGCGAGGGAAGCTTTGAAGCGGCTCTGGGAAAACCTCTGCGGAAGAAACCGCTGCTAGTGACTTGCGGAAAAGGGACTCCACAATCAGTGAGATTGTAAAGTAGGTATGTTTATTCAGCGCTGGGCAGCACGGGAGGTCGTGGGCATGAAGATTGATGACTCTTCCTCGTCACCGCTAGTTGACCTCTTGTCTTTGCACAGACTCAGTTGCTCCTTGGCTCTTGTCCATCTGCAGGACCAGTTTCTCCCAGTTTCTTAAGACAGGCTCACTCTCTTATTAGGAGACTGACCTTGGTAAGGGGCCCAAGGCTTCTTGCTTTAGTTAATTGGCACAATGCACCATAGTTAGCAAAGACACTAAGTAGCATCCTAGTTTAACGCTGTCAGCGCTCTATCTCTACTTGATAAGATTCTCCTAACTCCCTCTCTCACTGGAGCCCACGCAGCCCTCCGTCCTGCCGAAGGACTTCACGGGGACTTCTGCCGGCTCCGGGTGCCCGCACACAGACAGAAATGGCTTTGAGAGAAAACAATCAGGAGGAGGAGAGCTCAGAGACTGCGGCCGGCTTCGGCCACCTTCCCCTCGCTTTCCCTCTCCGTGTTCAAACCGAGCACTGTTCTGCCGTCAACCTTCGCTGCCTCTGCCCGCGGCGCTGGGCTTTCGCGTGTGCCATTGCTCCTCTACATATTTTATCCTTCCTTTTGTAAGGAATGGTCCAGCAATTCGTGTCACTAAGGGATTTGAAGGGTTAACATTGAGGCCCGGGTCTAGGTGATAAGAGAACAAAGGGGTTTTTAGGGAAAAGTGCTGACTACTGCAGGGGATGTTGCTAGAGTTTCTGAAATCCGGCGCAGAGGCTCCCAAACGAGGAGGAAGGGGGAGCTGAAGGACAATTGAAGGACAAAAGCCTGAGAGGAAGACAACCAGCATTCAGCCCGAGCAAGCCCCGAGAGACCACCAGAGACTGGTACGCAGGCGCCCCTGGGAGGGGTTTCGGATTCCGGAAACCAATTCTAATAACCCTGCCTCTTCTCGAAGTAGTAATGAATATGTATTAGCCTGGGAGCATCAAAACCAGCCGCCTTACGTAACAGGTGTGCGTCCTGGGGGAGCAGAGACTCCCGGCGCACCCAGCGCTGCTTGCTTGCCTCTATTCGTTAAATAAATTGTAAACTTTGATTGTAATCCTATTTGGATTTATAACAGCCATTTATAACACTTTTTATATTTGTATTTTATTTAAGGCTGTCTTGCCCCCCTCCCCCCCCAGCGTCGCTGCTCGCCAATAAAGCTGGCGCAGGGGCTAAGGGATTTGAAGGGCCTGCTTGTACACCTAAGGGATTTGAGGGCCTGCTTGTACACCTTTGGGGACTGCCTCTTTTGGGGGGGGGGGGGGGGGAGTGTTAGGAGCTGCTTGTATACTTTTTTAGGCATTCCTCTGAGAGGGGGTTGGGAGCTTCGTGTATACTGGGGGGGGAGGGCCTCCCTCGAGGTGGAAGGGGGGGGGGTTGGAGCGTTTCTACACTGTAGGGGCCTGCCTGTACACTTTTGGGGCCTGCCTTGGAGGGGTTGGGAACTGCTTGTACACCTTTGGGGCCTGCGTCTGCGCGGGGCGGGGGGGGTTGGGGGGTTGGAGCTGGTTTTAACCTTTCGGGCTTGCATCTGGAGGGGGTTGGGGCCTGCCTTTGGGGGGGTGGTTGTGAGCTGCTTGTATACTGTAGGGGCCTGCTTGTACACCTTTGGGGCCTGCGTCTGGGGGGGGGTGGGAGCTGCTTGTACACTGTTAGGGCCTGCCTTGGGGGAGGGGTTGGGGCATGTGCCTTGGGGGCATGGGGTTGGGAGCTGCTTCTACGCTGTAGGGGTCTGGGTCTTGGGGGGTTGGGGCTGTTTGTACACCTTTGGGGCGTGCCTCTGGGGAGGATGGGGAGTTGCTTGTACACCTTTGGGGCCTGTGTCTGGGGGGGGGTTGGGGCCTGTGCCAGGGGGGTTGGGAGCTGCTTGTACGCTCTAGGGTCCTCTGGCAGGCTTTGGGGCCTCCCTTTGAGGGGGGCAGTTGGGAGCTGGTTGTACACCTTTGGGGCCTGAGTCTGGGGTGTGGGGGCTGGGGCTGAGGCCTGGGGCCTGGGGCATGCATCTGGGTGGTGGTGGTGGGGGGTCCAGTTCATGGGGGGGGTGGGTTGGGAGCTGCTTGTGGACAGTTGGGGTCTGCATCCGGGTGTGGCTGGGGCCTGCTTGTAGACTTCTGCAGCCTGTGTCTGGTGTTTGGGGGCTTTTCTGTAGTGTTTGGGGATTGCATTTTGGCTTTGGGATGTGTCTAGAGCTTCTGGGGCCTAGCTGTAGTGCTTGGGGCCTGCGTCTGGGGCTTTTCTGTAGCATTTTGGTAGCGTGTTTGTGATTTGGGGTCTGTATCCAGGGTTTTGCCTTTTTTGTAGTTTTCAGCTTTGTGTCTGTTTCTTTGTTGGTTGCCTGGGGTTTGGGGTTTGGATCATTAGTCAGTGTCATTAGCGTCGGGGGGTTGATATGAAGGGTTAGGGTTGTGGTTAGAGTTGTTAGGGTTAAAGAGAATAAGGATTTTAGGGTAAGGGGATCAAGGTTGTGGGAATAGAAATGTTTTTGCACAGAGTTACATCGTTTAGAGGGAAGGAAGGTGGTATTGATATATGCTTGCAGTGATAAGAAAGCTTAACAGACAACCTTGTAAAATGCAGACAACCAGAATCCTTAGAGCAATTGGGTGGAAATCACGGTGTAAGAAACATTACCACCTCAAAGAGGAAAACAGTCAAGAAAAAAATAAAATTGACTAGTAACAGGCCAGCAGCTGTGTATTTTCTGTGAAGCACTGGATAGATTGTGAACATGGATTACCCAGTCAATGGGGAAACTGGGGAGGGTCCTGGTCACCGAGAGGAAAAAAAAAATTATATAAACTGTGTTATGGAACTAGTAGGTGGCTTGTGGGACGCCTGCCATTGCAATCGTGAATAAAAATGCTACCTCACTGAGATACTTGCCTGAGCCTATGGTATTGGTTACAGAGTGTTTCTAATAAGGTGTTAGGGTTTTAAGGTTTCAGGGCTAAGGCACTAGGGTTGGGTTTCAGGGTTAGGGTTTCCAGGGTTTAGGGTTAGGATTTTAAGGTTGTTAGGGTTGGAGTTATAAGGGTTAGGGTTTGGGGGTTAGTGTGTTAAGGTTTTAAAGTATTTTGTGGTTTTAGTGTTGATAGGGTTTTTAGGGTTAGGGTCTTAGGGTTTTAGTTATGGTCAGGTATTTAGGGTTAGGGTTTTAAGGTCTTATTTTTTTTTTTTTAAGGTTAGGGTCTCCAGCGTTAGGGCTTTGAGAATCTTTACGTTTTGGGTTAGGGTTTAGAGGGTCTTAATTTTTAGGGTTAGGGCTTTTAGGCGTAGGTCTAGTGTGGTAAATTTTATCGGGTTAGGACTGTAAGGGTTTTTAGGGTTAGGGTTTCTAGGGTTTTTTGGGGTAGGGGTTAGGGTTAGATCCGTGGGAGCCGTAGTGTTAGGGGTCAGGGTTCTTAGGGGTAAGGCCCAATATTAGGGTGGAAGGCCAAACTAAGGGGGGAGCCCCCCCCAAAATTGAAGGGTCGAAGCCCCAAATTAGGGGAAGAAACGTCAAAATTGTGGGGTCCCCCAAAATTGGGCGGAAGAGCTCTTAATATTGGGGGAAACCCAAAAAAGGAGGGTGGGGGACTCTAAAATTGGGGGGACCCCCCAAATTGGTTGTGTCCCCCCCCAAATTGGTTGTGTCCCCCCCTATTAGGGGAGGAACCCCCAAAATTGGGTGGGCGAACCCCCATATTGGGGGGGAAGAACACTTAAATGGAAGTGTGAAATTCCAGAATTGAATGTGGACCCCCCAGAACAGTCTTCAGGGGTTTAGTGTGGTAAATTTTATCGGGTTAGGGCTGTAAGGGTTTTTAGGGTTAGGGTTTCTAGGGTTTGTTGGGGTAGGGGTTAGGGTTAGATCCGTGGTTGCCATAGCGTTAGGGGTCAAGGTTCTTAGGGGTTAGGCCTAATATTAGGGCGGAAGGCCAAAATAAGAGGGTGGGAGCCCCCCCCAAAATGGAAGGGTTGAAGCCCCAAGTTAGGGGAAGGAACGTCAAAATTGTGGGGTCCCCCAAAATTGGGCGGAAGAACTTTTAATATTAGGGGGGAACCCAAAAAAGGAGGGTGGGGGACTCTAAAATCGGTTGTGTCCCCCCCAAATTAGGGGAGGAACCCCCAAAATTGGGTGGGCGAACCCCCATATTGGGGGGGAAGAACACTTAAATGGAAGTGTGAAATTCCAGAATTGAATGTGGACCCCCCAGAACAGTCTTCAGGGGTTTAGTGTGGTAAATTTTATCGGGTTAGGGCTGCAAGGGTTTTTAGGGTTAGGGTTTCTAGGGTTTGTTGGGGTAGGGGTTAGGGTTAGATCCGTGGTTGCCATAGCGTTAGGGGTCAAGGTTCTTAGGGGTTAGGCCTAATATTAGGGCGGAAGGCCAAAATAAGAGGGGGGGAGCCCCCCCAAAATCGAAGGGTTGAAGCCCAAAGTTAGGGGAAGGAACGGCCAAATTGTGGGGTCCCCCAAAATTGGGCGGAAGAACTCTTTAATATTAGGGGGGAACCCAAAAAAGGAGGGTGGGGGACTCTACAATTGGGGGGGACCCCCAAAATTGGTCGGGTCCCCCCAAATTAGGGGAGGAACCCCCAAAATTGGGTGGGTGAACCCCCAAATTGGGGGGAAGAAGACTTAAATGGAAGTGTGAAATTCCAGAATTGAATGTGGACCCCCCCCAGACCTGGGGAGGAATCCCCAAACTTGGGGGGGACCCCCAAAATTGGGGTTAAAGCCCCAGATCCCGGGGAGCTAAGCCCCAAATTAAGGGAAGGAACCTCAAACATGTGGTGAGAACCCCAACATTGGGGGAAAGAACCTTAATATTAGGGTGGCAGGCCAAGAAAGGATGGTGGGGGCCTCCAAAATTGTGGGGGGCTTGGAATTGGGGGGAATCCCCAAAATGGAGGGGGAACCCCAAAAGTGGGGGGGGGGGGGGGCGAAGCACCAAATTAGGGGAAGGAACCCCAAAATTGCGGGGAAGAACTCTGAAATGGAGAGCTGAAAACCCGAAATTGAGGGGAAACCCCCCAAAACGGCGGGAAAACCCTCCATAAACACGAAACCGGTAATGTAACAGAGCAAAAAATGGCGTCCTACGGCCAGGTGCGAGGCTCAATTTTCTGGGGAGTGCTGGGAAATGTAGTTCTTGGCCACCGGGTTTCCGGGAGTCCATATTGTTTTCCCAGAGCATGCCGGGAGATGTAGTTCTCGGACACTGGGCTTCCGGGAGGCCATGTTGGTTTCCCATCTTTGCTAGACTCCGGGTGCTCTGGCTTCACAGAGAAACCCCCAAAGTGAAAAATGTACCTGCTAATATATTGGGCTCTAAATGTAGCCCTGGGTTAATTGAATAACAATCCCTGGGTAAGATTGAAGTGCAGGAGGGGTTGGCTACGGTTTTAAGAGCCGGTTTGCAGAAAAGGGATTTCCCGTTAAGAAATGGCATATACTGATTGTTCTCTTCCTTGCTCTGCCAAGACCTGAAGCACATCTTGGAAGCCAGGCAGAATCCGTGGAGCCAATGGAGTTCTCAAGCTCGACTTCAGCTTCTTCCCAGCTAGAAGAAGCAAGGACACGCCGGCTGAGTTCCACAGGCAACGCGCCCGTATCTGTAGACGAGGATTTAGAGATGCTACTTTGGGAACTCTCAGACGGCATACTGGAAGCCGAGCTCGACTTGGACCCAGGGAAGGATGAGGATGACCTCCTCCTTGAGCTTTCCAAGATGATTGATGATTGAACTGCATAGTCTGCATAGTCCTATGGTATATTAAAAAAAAAAAAAAAAAAAAAAAAAAAAAAACAACTCTTCTTCTTGTTGGATACCCTGAGGTGATCCTTTTTCTAACTGAGGCTTTGCAATGAGACTTAAAGCACAGTTGGAACTGGTAGAAATTGGCAGGATCTGCACTCAGTTGTCCTAAGTTTTCCTGCTGGTCAGAGTTAAGGTCTTGTGCATGGTTCCGTAACTATAGGTGGCTACCTTTGATATCAAGAGGACAAAGCACTTGTTTCTTTTGGCACAGAAAGATGTCCATCGGCACGCTGTGGTGGCTGTGAATTGACGTAGTGATGGAGCGATACTCTGAAGGCTTAAACGGAAAGCTTCTTCCTTCCGCCCCCCTTGGCACAGCTCGATGTTGGGCACATTGTGAAGCCTGGGTGTTCTGATTTCTCGGACAGTTGATACCCAAATCCCGGAGTTACTATGTCAACTCTTGACTTTTATTTGTGTATGCCATTGTTTTGACTGTAATCTTTTCAGATGATGAAGCTGTAGGGGCGGGAGGGAGCAAAATAATTATTCTAGCGTTGTGGACCAAACATGCTGCCAGGAGTGGTGGTGGTGGGGTCAGCCCACCCGGCCTTACTTTCAATTATCAGGGATGATAAAATGGTGTGAAAAGCAGCAGCTCTGCGATACGGCTACGCTACCCCCACTCCCTTCTCTTGTGCTGTACCAAAGTTCCCCCAAGCTTTGGTTGGTGCTTTTTGCTGGTGACAGTAGGACTCCAGGGCGAGTAGTCGGGACTCTCCTGCAGTAACTGGGTCAATTAAGGGTTGGTTTAAGTGCCTCCTGGTTTTTAAAATTGCTCCCCTGAGCTGCTGGCTCTGCTGCCTGCTACAGCAAATGTTCGGGTGCCATCAGCGTCGCACTTGGGCGTGGGCACTGACCCTGCGGAGGAGAGCTGAGACTCGCGTGTATTGTGTACCCTGCCGCCAGTGATCGTTTTCCCCTAGCAGATCTATTTTGAATCATTTCCCTAAATTTTAGAGGAACTTTAGGCTCTTTGTGCTATGATTTGTGAAGCTGTAGGGGCCCTCAGGCATTTGCTGCTGGCAGAGGAAAACCGCTTGTCGAATTTGTTGTAAATACTTTCTGTTTGGACAACAACGCCTGTGTGTGTGTGTGTGTGCACGCGTGCTTTGACGACCCCCTGCGACGCCCCAGCTCCGCGAGGGAAGCTTTGAAGCGGCTCTGGGAAAACCTCTGCGGAAGAAACCGCTGCTAGTGACTTGCGGAAAAGGGACTCCACAATCAGTGAGATTGTAAAGTAGGTATGTTTATTCAGCGCTGGGCAGCACGGGAGGTCGTGGGCATGAAGATTGATGACTCTTCCTCGTCACCGCTAGTTGACCTCTTGTCTTTGCACAGACTCAGTTGCTCCTTGGCTCTTGTCCATCTGCAGGACCAGTTTCTCCCAGTTTCTTAAGACAGGCTCACTCTCTTATTAGGAGACTGACCTTGGTAAGGGGCCCAAGGCTTCTTGCTTTAGTTAATTGGCACAATGCACCATAGTTAGCAAAGACACTAAGTAGCATCCTAGTTTAACGCTGTCAGCGCTCTATCTCTACTTGATAAGATTCTCCTAACTCCCTCTCTCACTGGAGCCCACGCAGCCCTCCGTCCTGCCGAAGGACTTCACGGGGACTTCTGCCGGCTCCGGGTGCCCGCACACAGACAGAAATGGCTTTGAGAGAAAACAATCAGGAGGAGGAGAGCTCAGAGACTGCGGCCGGCTTCGGCCACCTTCCCCTCGCTTTCCCTCTCCGTGTTCAAACCGAGCACTGTTCTGCCGTCAACCTTCGCTGCCTCTGCCCGCGGCGCTGGGCTTTCGCGTGTGCCATTGCTCCTCTACATATTTTATCCTTCCTTTTGTAAGGAATGGTCCAGCAATTCGTGTCACTAAGGGATTTGAAGGGTTAACATTGAGGCCCGGGTCTAGGTGATAAGAGAACAAAGGGGTTTTTAGGGAAAAGTGCTGACTACTGCAGGGGATGTTGCTAGAGTTTCTGAAATCCGGCGCAGAGGCTCCCAAACGAGGAGGAAGGGGGAGCTGAAGGACAATTGAAGGACAAAAGCCTGAGAGGAAGACAACCAGCATTCAGCCCGAGCAAGCCCCGAGAGACCACCAGAGACTGGTACGCAGGCGCCCCTGGGAGGGGTTTCGGATTCCGGAAACCAATTCTAATAACCCTGCCTCTTCTCGAAGTAGTAATGAATATGTATTAGCCTGGGAGCATCAAAACCAGCCGCCTTACGTAACAGGTGTGCGTCCTGGGGGAGCAGAGACTCCCGGCGCACCCAGCGCTGCTTGCTTGCCTCTATTCGTTAAATAAATTGTAAACTTTGATTGTAATCCTATTTGGATTTATAACAGCCATTTATAACACTTTTTATATTTGTATTTTATTTAAGGCTGTCTTGCCCCCCTCCCCCCCCAGCGTCGCTGCTCGCCAATAAAGCTGGCGCAGGGGCTAAGGGATTTGAAGGGCCTGCTTGTACACCTAAGGGATTTGAGGGCCTGCTTGTACACCTTTGGGGACTGCCTCTTTTGGGGGGGGGGGGGGGAGTGTTAGGAGCTGCTTGTATACTTTTTTAGGCATTCCTCTGAGAGGGGGTTGGGAGCTTCGTGTATACTGGGGGGGGAGGGCCTCCCTCGAGGTGGAAGGGGGGGGGGTTGGAGCATTTCTACACTGTAGGGGCCTGCCTGTACACTTTTGGGGCCTGCCTTGGAGGGGTTGGGAACTGCTTGTACACCTTTGGGGCCTGCGTCTGCGCGGGGCGGGGGGGGTTGGGGGGTTGGAGCTGGTTTTAACCTTTCGGGCTTGCATCTGGAGGGGGTTGGGGCCTGCCTTTGGGGGGGTGGTTGTGAGCTGCTTGTATACTGTAGGGGCCTGCTTGTACACCTTTGGGGCCTGCGTCTGGTGGGGGGTGGGAGCTGCTTGTACACTGTTAGGGCCTGCCTTGGGGGAGGGGTTGGGGCATGTGCCTTGGGGGCATGGGGTTGGGAGCTGCTTCTACGCTGTAGGGGTCTGGGTCTTGGGGGGTTGGGGCTGTTTGTACACCTTTGGGGCGTGCCTCTGGGGAGGATGGGGAGTTGCTTGTACACCTTCGGGGCCTGTGTCTGGGGGGGGGTTGGGGCCTGTGCCAGGGGGGTTGGGAGCTGCTTGTACGCTCTAGGGTCCTCTGGCAGGCTTTGGGGCCTCCCTTTGAGGGGGGCAGTTGGGAGCTGGTTGTACACCTTTGGGGCCTGAGTCTGGGGTGTGGGGGCTGGGGCTGAGGCCTGGGGCCTGGGGCATGCATCTGGGTGGTGGTGGTGGGGGGTCCAGTTCATGGGGGGGGTGGGTTGGGAGCTGCTTGTGGACAGTTGGGGTCTGCATCCGGGTGTGGTTGGGGCCTGCTTGTAGACTTCTGCAGCCTGTGTCTGGTGTTTGGGGGCTTTTCTGTAGTGTTTGGGGATTGCATTTTGGCTTTGGGATGTGTCTAGAGCTTCTGGGGCCTAGCTGTAGTGCTTGGGGCCTGCGTCTGGGGCTTTTCTGTAGCATTTTGGTAGCGTGTTTGTGATTTGGGGTCTGTATCCAGGGTTTTGCCTTTTTTGTAGTTTTCAGCTTTGTGTCTGTTTCTTTGTTGGTTGCCTGGGGTTTGGGGTTTGGATCATTAGTCAGTGTCATTAGCGTCGGGGGGTTGATATGAAGGGTTAGGGTTGTGGTTAGAGTTGTTAGGGTTAAAGAGAATAAGGATTTTAGGGTAAGGGGATCAAGGTTGTGGGAATAGAAATGTTTTTGCACAGAGTTACATCGTTTAGAGGGAAGGAAGGTGGTATTGATATATGCTTGCAGTGATAAGAAAGCTTAACAGACAACCTTGTAAAATGCAGACAACCAGAATCCTTAGAGCAATTGGGTGGAAATCACGGTGTAAGAAACATTACCACCTCAAAGAGGAAAACAGTCAAGAAAAAAATAAAATTGACTAGTAACAGGCCAGCAGCTGTGTATTTTCTGTGAAGCACTGGATAGATTGTGAACATGGATTACCCAGTCAATGGGGAAACTGGGGAGGGTCCTGGTCACCGAGAGGAAAAAAAAAATTATATAAACTGTGTTATGGAACTAGTAGGTGGCTTGTGGGACGCCTGCCATTGCAATCGTGAATAAAAATGCTACCTCACTGAGATACTTGCCTGAGCCTATGGTATTGGTTACAGAGTGTTTCTAATAAGGTGTTAGGGTTTTAAGGTTTCAGGGCTAAGGCACTAGGGTTGGGTTTCAGGGTTAGGGTTTCCAGGGTTTAGGGTTAGGATTTTAAGGTTGTTAGGGTTGGAGTTATAAGGGTTAGGGTTTGGGGGTTAGTGTGTTAAGGTTTTAAAGTATTTTGTGGTTTTAGTGTTGATAGGGTTTTTAGGGTTAGGGTCTTAGGGTTTTAGTTATGGTCAGGTATTTAGGGTTAGGGTTTTAAGGTCTTATTTTTTTTTTTTTTAAGGTTAGGGTCTCCAGCGTTAGGGCTTTGAGAATCTTTACGTTTTGGGTTAGGGTTTAGAGGGTCTTAATTTTTAGGGTTAGGGCTTTTAGGCGTAGGTCTAGTGTGGTAAATTTTATCGGGTTAGGACTGTAAGGGTTTTTAGGGTTAGGGTTTCTAGGGTTTTTTGGGGTAGGGGTTAGGGTTAGATCCGTGGGAGCCGTAGTGTTAGGGGTCAGGGTTCTTAGGGGTAAGGCCCAATATTAGGGTGGAAGGCCAAACTAAGGGGGGAGCCCCCCCCAAAATTGAAGGGTCGAAGCCCCAAATTAGGGGAAGAAACGTCAAAAGTGTGGGGTCCCCCAAAATTGGGCGGAAGAGCTCTTAATATTGGGGGAAACCCAAAAAAGGAGGGTGGGGGACTCTAAAATTGGGGGGACCCCCCAAATTGGTTGTGTCCCCCCCCAAATTGGTTGTGTCCCCCCCTATTAGGGGAGGAACCCCCAAAACTGGGTGGGCGAACCCACATATTGGGGGGGAAGAACACTTAAATGGAAGTGTGAAATTCCAGAATTGAATGTGGACCCCCCAGAACAGTCTTCAGGGGTTTAGTGTGGTAAATTTTATCGGGTTAGGGCTGTAAGGGTTTTTAGGGTTAGGGTTTCTAGGGTTTGTTGGGGTAGGGGTTAGGGTTAGATCCGTGGTTGCCATAGCGTTAGGGGTCAAGGTTCTTAGGGGTTAGGCCTAATATTAGGGCGGAAGGCCAAAATAAGAGGGTGGGAGCCCCCCCCAAAATGGAAGGGTTGAAGCCCCAAGTTAGGGGAAGGAACGTCAAAATTGTGGGGTCCCCCAAAATTGGGCGGAAGAACTTTTAATATTAGGGGGGAACCCAAAAAAGGAGGGTGGGGGACTCTAAAATCGGTTGTGTCCCCCCCAAATTAGGGGAGGAACCCCCAAAATTGGGTGGGCGAACCCCCATATTGGGGGGGAAGAACACTTAAATGGAAGTGTGAAATTCCAGAATTGAATGTGGACCCCCCAGAACAGTCTTCAGGGGTTTAGTGTGGTAAATTTTATCGGGTTAGGGCTGCAAGGGTTTTTAGGGTTAGGGTTTCTAGGGTTTGTTGGGGTAGGGGTTAGGGTTAGATCCGTGGTTGCCATAGCGTTAGGGGTCAAGGTTCTTAGGGGTTAGGCCTAATATTAGGGCGGAAGGCCAAAATAAGAGGGGGGGAGCCCCCCTCAAAATCGAAGGGTTGAAGCCCAAAGTTAGGGGAAGGAACGGCCAAATTGTGGGGTCCCCCAAAATTGGGCGGAAGAACTCTTTAATATTAGGGGGGAACCCAAAAAAGGAGGGTGGGGGACTCTACAATTGGGGGGGACCCCCAAAATTGGTCGGGTCCCCCCAAATTAGGGGAGGAACCCCCAAAATTGGGTGGGTGAACCCCCAAATTGGGGGGAAGAAGACTTAAATGGAAGTGTGAAATTCCAGAATTGAATGTGGACCCCCCCCAGACCTGGGGAGGAATCCCCAAACTTGGGGGGGACCCCCAAAATTGGGGTTAAAGCCCCAGATCCCGGGGAGCTAAGCCCCAAATTAAGGGAAGGAACCTCAAACATGTGGTGAGAACCCCAACATTGGGGGAAAGAACGTTAATATTAGGGTGGCAGGCCAAGAAAGGATGGTGGGGGCCTCCAAAATTGTGGGGGGCTTGGAATTGGGGGGAATCCCCAAAATGGAGGGGGAACCCCAAAAGTGGGGGGGGGGGGGGCGAAGCACCAAATTAGGGGAAGGAACCCCAAAATTGCGGGGAAGAACTCTGAAATGGAGAGCTGAAAACCCGAAATTGAGGGGAAACCCCCCAAAACGGCGGGAAAACCCTCCATAAACACGAAACCGGTAATGTAACAGAGCAAAAAATGGCGTCCTACGGCCAGGTGCGAGGCTCAATTTTCTGGGGAGTGCTGGGAAATGTAGTTCTTGGCCACCGGGTTTCCGGGAGTCCATATTGTTTTCCCAGAGCATGCCGGGAGATGTAGTTCTCGGACACTGGGCTTCCGGGAGGCCATGTTGGTTTCCCATCTTTGCTAGACTCCGGGTGCTCTGGCTTCACAGAGAAACCCCCAAACTGAAAAATGTACCTGCTAATATATTGGGCTCTAAATGTAGCCCTGGGTTAATTGAATAACAATCCCTGGGTAAGATTGAAGTGCAGGAGGGGTTGGCTACGGTTTTAAGAGCCGGTTTGCAGAAAAGGGATTTCCCGTTAAGAAATGGCATATACTGATTGTTCTCTTCCTTGCTCTGCCAAGACCTGAAGCACATCTTGGAAGCCAGGCAGAATCCGTGGAGCCAATGGAGTTCTCAAGCTCGACTTCAGCTTCTTCCCAGCTAGAAGAAGCAAGGACACGCCGGCTGAGTTCCACAGGCAACGCGCCCGTATCTGTAGACGAGGATTTAGAGATGCTACTTTGGGAACTCTCAGATGGCATACTGGAAGCCGAGCTCGACTTGGACCCAGGGAAGGATGAGGATGACCTCCTCCTTGAGCTTTCCAAGATGATTGATGATTGAACTGCATAGTCTGCATAGTCCTATGGTATATTAAAAAAAAAAAAAAAAAAAAAAAAAAAAGAAAACAACTCTTCTTCTTGTTGGATACCCTGAGGTGATCCTTTTTCTAACTGAGGCTTTGCAATGAGACTTAAAGCACAGTTGGAACTGGTAGAAATTGGCAGGATCTGCACTCAGTTGTCCTAAGTTTTCCTGCTGGTCAGAGTTAAGGTCTTGTGCATGGTTCCGTAACTATAGGTGGCTACCTTTGATATCAAGAGGACAAAGCACTTGTTTCTTTTGGCACAGAAAGATGTCCATCGGCACGCTGTGGTGGCTGTGAATTGACGTAGTGATGGAGCGATACTCTGAAGGCTTAAACGGAAAGCTTCTTCCTTCCGCCCCCCTTGGCACAGCTCGATGTTGGGCACATTGTGAAGCCTGGGTGTTCTGATTTCTCGGACAGTTGATACCCAAATCCCGGAGTTACTATGTCAACTCTTGACTTTTATTTGTGTATGCCATTGTTTTGACTGTAATCTTTTCAGATGATGAAGCTGTAGGGGCGGGAGGGAGCAAAATAATTATTCTAGCGTTGTGGACCAAACATGCTGCCAGGAGTGGTGGTGGTGGGGTCAGCCCACCCGGCCTTACTTTCAATTATCAGGGATGATAAAACGGTGTGAAAAGCAGCAGCTCTGCGATACGGCTACGCTACCCCCACTCCCTTCTCTTGTGCTGTACCAAAGTTCCCCCAAGCTTTGGTTGGTGCTTTTTGCTGGTGACAGTAGGACTCCAGGGCGAGTAGTCGGGACTCTCCTGCAGTAACTGGGTCAATTAAGGGTTGGTTTAAGTGCCTCCTGGTTTTTAAAATTGCTCCCCTGAGCTGCTGGCTCTGCTGCCTGCTACAGCAAATGTTCGGGTGCCATCAGCGTCGCACTTGGGCGTGGGCACTGACCCTGCGGAGGAGAGCTGAGACTCGCGTGTATTGTGTACCCTGCCGCCAGTGATCGTTTTCCCCTAGCAGATCTATTTTGAATCATTTCCCTAAATTTTAGAGGAACTTTAGGCTCTTTGTGCTATGATTTGTGAAGCTGTAGGGGCCCTCAGGCATTTGCTGCTGGCAGAGGAAAACCGCTTGTCGAATTTGTTGTAAATACTTTCTGTTTGGACAACAACGCCTGTGTGTGTGTGTGTGTGTGTGTCTGTGTGTGTGTGTGCGCGTGCTTTGACGACCTCCTGCGACGCCCCAGCTCCGCGAGGGAAGCTTTGAAGCGGCTCTGGGAAAACCTCTGCGGAAGAAACCGCTGCTAGTGACTTGCGGAAAAGGGACTCCACAATCAGTGATATTGTAAAGTAGGTATGTTTATTCAGCGCTGGGCAGCACGGGAGGTCGTGGGCATGAAGATTGATGACTCTTCCTCGTCACCGCTAGTTGACCTCTTGTCTTTGCACAGACTCAGTTGCTCCTTGGCTCTTGTCCATCTGCAGGACCAGTTTCTCCCAGTTTCTTAAGACAGGCTCACTCTCTTATTAGGAGACTGACCTTGGTAAGGGGCCCAAGGCTTCTTGCTTTAGTTAATTGGCACAATGCACCATAGTTAGCAAAGACACTAAGTAGCATCCTAGTTTAACGCTGTCAGCGCTCTATCTCTACTTGATAAGATTCTCCTAACTCCCTCTCTCACTGGAGCCCACGCAGCCCTCCGTCCTGCCGAAGGACTTCACGGGGACTTCTGCCGGCTCCGGGTGCCCGCACACAGACAGAAATGGCTTTGAGAGAAAACAATCAGGAGGAGGAGAGCTCAGAGACTGCGGCCGGCTTCGGCCACCTTCCCCTCGCTTTCCCTCTCCGTGTTCAAACCGAGCACTGTTCTGCCGTCAACCTTCGCTGCCTCTGCCCGCGGCGCTGGGCTTTCGCGTGTGCCATTGCTCCTCTACATATTTTATCCTTCCTTTTGTAAGGAATGGTCCAGCAATTCGTGTCACTAAGGGATTTGAAGGGTTAACATTGAGGCCCGGGTCTAGGTGATAAGAGAACAAAGGGGTTTTTAGGGAAAAGTGCTGACTACTGCAGGGGATGTTGCTAGAGTTTCTGAAATCCGGCGCAGAGGCTCCCAAACGAGGAGGAAGGGGGAGCTGAAGGACAATTGAAGGACAAAAGCCTGAGAGGAAGACAACCAGCATTCAGCCCGAGCAAGCCCCGAGAGACCACCAGAGACTGGTACGCAGGCGCCCCTGGGAGGGGTTTCGGATTCCGGAAACCAATTCTAATAACCCTGCCTCTTCTCGAAGTAGTAATGAATATGTATTAGCCTGGGAGCATCAAAACCAGCCGCCTTACGTAACAGGTGTGCGTCCTGGGGGAGCAGAGACTCCCGGCGCACCCAGCGCTGCTTGCTTGCCTCTATTCGTTAAATAAATTGTAAACTTTGATTGTAATCCTATTTGGATTTATAACAGCCATTTATAACACTTTTTATATTTGTATTTTATTTAAGGCTGTCTTGCCCCCCTCCCCCCAGCGTCGCTGCTCGCCAATAAAGCTGGCGCAGGGGCTAAGGGATTTGAAGGGCCTGCTTGTACACCTAAGGGATTTGAGGGCCTGCTTGTACACCTTTGGGGACTGCCTCTTTTGGGGGGGGGGGGGGGGGAGTGTTAGGAGCTGCTTGTATACTTTTTTAGGCATTCCTCTGAGAGGGGGTTGGGAGCTTCGTGTATACTGGGGGGGGAGGGCCTCCCTCGAGGTGGAAGGGGGGGGGGTTGGAGCATTTCTACACTGTAGGGGCCTGCCTGTACACTTTTGGGGCCTGCCTTGGAGGGGTTGGGAACTGCTTGTACACCTTTGGGGCCTGCGTCTGCGCGGGGCGGGGGGGGTTGGGGGGTTGGAGCTGGTTTTAACCTTTCGGGCTTGCATCTGGAGGGGGTTGGGGCCTGCCTTTGGGGGGGTGGTTGTGAGCTGCTTGTATACTGTAGGGGCCTGCTTGTACACCTTTGGGGCCTGCGTCTGGTGGGGGGTGGGAGCTGCTTGTACACTGTTAGGGCCTGCCTTGGGGGAGGGGTTGGGGCATGTGCCTTGGGGGCATGGGGTTGGGAGCTGCTTCTACGCTGTAGGGGTCTGGGTCTTGGGGGGTTGGGGCTGTTTGTACACCTTTGGGGCGTGCCTCTGGGGAGGATGGGGAGTTGCTTGTACACCTTCGGGGCCTGTGTCTGGGGGGGGGTTGGGGCCTGTGCCAGGGGGGTTGGGAGCTGCTTGTACGCTCTAGGGTCCTCTGGCAGGCTTTGGGGCCTCCCTTTGAGGGGGGCAGTTGGGAGCTGGTTGTACACCTTTGGGGCCTGAGTCTGGGGTGTGGGGGCTGGGGCTGAGGCCTGGGGCCTGGGGCATGCATCTGGGTGGTGGTGGTGGGGGGTCCAGTTCATGGGGGGGGTGGGTTGGGAGCTGCTTGTGGACAGTTGGGGTCTGCATCCGGGTGTGGTTGGGGCCTGCTTGTAGACTTCTGCAGCCTGTGTCTGGTGTTTGGGGGCTTTTCTGTAGTGTTTGGGGATTGCATTTTGGCTTTGGGATGTGTCTAGAGCTTCTGGGGCCTAGCTGTAGTGCTTGGGGCCTGCGTCTGGGGCTTTTCTGTAGCATTTTGGTAGCGTGTTTGTGATTTGGGGTCTGTATCCAGGGTTTTGCCTTTTTTGTAGTTTTCAGCTTTGTGTCTGTTTCTTTGTTGGTTGCCTGGGGTTTGGGGTTTGGATCATTAGTCAGTGTCATTAGCGTCGGGGGGTTGATATGAAGGGTTAGGGTTGTGGTTAGAGTTGTTAGGGTTAAAGAGAATAAGGATTTTAGGGTAAGGGGATCAAGGTTGTGGGAATAGAAATGTTTTTGCACAGAGTTACATCGTTTAGAGGGAAGGAAGGTGGTATTGATATATGCTTGCAGTGATAAGAAAGCTTAACAGACAACCTTGTAAAATGCAGACAACCAGAATCCTTAGAGCAATTGGGTGGAAATCACGGTGTAAGAAACATTACCACCTCAAAGAGGAAAACAGTCAAGAAAAAAATAAAATTGACTAGTAACAGGCCAGCAGCTGTGTATTTTCTGTGAAGCACTGGATAGATTGTGAACATGGATTACCCAGTCAATGGGGAAACTGGGGAGGGTCCTGGTCACCGAGAGGAAAAAAAAAATTATATAAACTGTGTTATGGAACTAGTAGGTGGCTTGTGGGACGCCTGCCATTGCAATCGTGAATAAAAATGCTACCTCACTGAGATACTTGCCTGAGCCTATGGTATTGGTTACAGAGTGTTTCTAATAAGGTGTTAGGGTTTTAAGGTTTCAGGGCTAAGGCACTAGGGTTGGGTTTCAGGGTTAGGGTTTCCAGGGTTTAGGGTTAGGATTTTAAGGTTGTTAGGGTTGGAGTTATAAGGGTTAGGGTTTGGGGGTTAGTGTGTTAAGGTTTTAAAGTATTTTGTGGTTTTAGTGTTGATAGGGTTTTTAGGGTTAGGGTCTTAGGGTTTTAGTTATGGTCAGGTATTTAGGGTTAGGGTTTTAAGGTCTTATTTTTTTTTTTTTTAAGGTTAGGGTCTCCAGCGTTAGGGCTTTGAGAATCTTTACGTTTTGGGTTAGGGTTTAGAGGGTCTTAATTTTTAGGGTTAGGGCTTTTAGGCGTAGGTCTAGTGTGGTAAATTTTATCGGGTTAGGACTGTAAGGGTTTTTAGGGTTAGGGTTTCTAGGGTTTTTTGGGGTAGGGGTTAGGGTTAGATCCGTGGGAGCCGTAGTGTTAGGGGTCAGGGTTCTTAGGGGTAAGGCCCAATATTAGGGTGGAAGGCCAAACTAAGGGGGGAGCCCCCCCCAAAATTGAAGGGTCGAAGCCCCAAATTAGGGGAAGAAACGTCAAAAGTGTGGGGTCCCCCAAAATTGGGCGGAAGAGCTCTTAATATTGGGGGAAACCCAAAAAAGGAGGGTGGGGGACTCTAAAATTGGGGGGACCCCCCAAATTGGTTGTGTCCCCCCCCAAATTGGTTGTGTCCCCCCCTATTAGGGGAGGAACCCCCAAAACTGGGTGGGCGAACCCACATATTGGGGGGGAAGAACACTTAAATGGAAGTGTGAAATTCCAGAATTGAATGTGGACCCCCCAGAACAGTCTTCAGGGGTTTAGTGTGGTAAATTTTATCGGGTTAGGGCTGTAAGGGTTTTTAGGGTTAGGGTTTCTAGGGTTTGTTGGGGTAGGGGTTAGGGTTAGATCCGTGGTTGCCATAGCGTTAGGGGTCAAGGTTCTTAGGGGTTAGGCCTAATATTAGGGCGGAAGGCCAAAATAAGAGGGTGGGAGCCCCCCCCAAAATGGAAGGGTTGAAGCCCCAAGTTAGGGGAAGGAACGTCAAAATTGTGGGGTCCCCCAAAATTGGGCGGAAGAACTTTTAATATTAGGGGGGAACCCAAAAAAGGAGGGTGGGGGACTCTAAAATCGGTTGTGTCCCCCCCAAATTAGGGGAGGAACCCCCAAAATTGGGTGGGCGAACCCCCATATTGGGGGGGAAGAACACTTAAATGGAAGTGTGAAATTCCAGAATTGAATGTGGACCCCCCAGAACAGTCTTCAGGGGTTTAGTGTGGTAAATTTTATCGGGTTAGGGCTGCAAGGGTTTTTAGGGTTAGGGTTTCTAGGGTTTGTTGGGGTAGGGGTTAGGGTTAGATCCGTGGTTGCCATAGCGTTAGGGGTCAAGGTTCTTAGGGGTTAGGCCTAATATTAGGGCGGAAGGCCAAAATAAGAGGGGGGGAGCCCCCCTCAAAATCGAAGGGTTGAAGCCCAAAGTTAGGGGAAGGAACGGCCAAATTGTGGGGTCCCCCAAAATTGGGCGGAAGAACTCTTTAATATTAGGGGGGAACCCAAAAAAGGAGGGTGGGGGACTCTACAATTGGGGGGGACCCCCAAAATTGGTCGGGTCCCCCCAAATTAGGGGAGGAACCCCCAAAATTGGGTGGGTGAATCCCCAAATTGGGGGGAAGAAGACTTAAATGGAAGTGTGAAATTCCAGAATTGAATGTGGACCCCCCCCAGACCTGGGGAGGAATCCCCAAACTTGGGGGGGACCCCCAAAATTGGGGTTAAAGCCCCAGATCCCGGGGAGCTAAGCCCCAAATTAAGGGAAGGAACCTCAAACATGTGGTGAGAACCCCAACATTGGGGGAAAGAACGTTAATATTAGGGTGGCAGGCCAAGAAAGGATGGTGGGGGCCTCCAAAATTGTGGGGGGCTTGGAATTGGGGGGAATCCCCAAAATGGAGGGGGAACCCCAAAAGTGGGGGGGGGGGGGGCGAAGCACCAAATTAGGGGAAGGAACCCCAAAATTGCGGGGAAGAACTCTGAAATGGAGAGCTGAAAACCCGAAATTGAGGGGAAACCCCCCAAAACGGCGGGAAAACCCTCCATAAACACGAAACCGGTAATGTAACAGAGCAAAAAATGGCGTCCTACGGCCAGGTGCGAGGCTCAATTTTCTGGGGAGTGCTGGGAAATGTAGTTCTTGGCCACCGGGTTTCCGGGAGTCCATATTGTTTTCCCAGAGCATGCCGGGAGATGTAGTTCTCGGACACTGGGCTTCCGGGAGGCCATGTTGGTTTCCCATCTTTGCTAGACTCCGGGTGCTCTGGCTTCACAGAGAAACCCCCAAACTGAAAAATGTACCTGCTAATATATTGGGCTCTAAATGTAGCCCTGGGTTAATTGAATAACAATCCCTGGGTAAGATTGAAGTGCAGGAGGGGTTGGCTACGGTTTTAAGAGCCGGTTTGCAGAAAAGGGATTTCCCGTTAAGAAATGGCATATACTGATTGTTCTCTTCCTTGCTCTGCCAAGACCTGAAGCACATCTTGGAAGCCAGGCAGAATCCGTGGAGCCAATGGAGTTCTCAAGCTCGACTTCAGCTTCTTCCCAGCTAGAAGAAGCAAGGACACGCCGGCTGAGTTCCACAGGCAACGCGCCCGTATCTGTAGACGAGGATTTAGAGATGCTACTTTGGGAACTCTCAGATGGCATACTGGAAGCCGAGCTCGACTTGGACCCAGGGAAGGATGAGGATGACCTCCTCCTTGAGCTTTCCAAGATGATTGATGATTGAACTGCATAGTCTGCATAGTCCTATGGTATATTAAAAAAAAAAAAAAAAAAAAAAAAAAGAAAACAACTCTTCTTCTTGTTGGATACCCTGAGGTGATCCTTTTTCTAACTGAGGCTTTGCAATGAGACTTAAAGCACAGTTGGAACTGGTAGAAATTGGCAGGATCTGCACTCAGTTGTCCTAAGTTTTCCTGCTGGTCAGAGTTAAGGTCTTGTGCATGGTTCCGTAACTATAGGTGGCTACCTTTGATATCAAGAGGACAAAGCACTTGTTTCTTTTGGCACAGAAAGATGTCCATCGGCACGCTGTGGTGGCTGTGAATTGACGTAGTGATGGAGCGATACTCTGAAGGCTTAAACGGAAAGCTTCTTCCTTCCGCCCCCCTTGGCACAGCTCGATGTTGGGCACATTGTGAAGCCTGGGTGTTCTGATTTCTCGGACAGTTGATACCCAAATCCCGGAGTTACTATGTCAACTCTTGACTTTTATTTGTGTATGCCATTGTTTTGACTGTAATCTTTTCAGATGATGAAGCTGTAGGGGCGGGAGGGAGCAAAATAATTATTCTAGCGTTGTGGACCAAACATGCTGCCAGGAGTGGTGGTGGTGGGGTCAGCCCACCCGGCCTTACTTTCAATTATCAGGGATGATAAAACGGTGTGAAAAGCAGCAGCTCTGCGATACGGCTACGCTACCCCCACTCCCTTCTCTTGTGCTGTACCAAAGTTCCCCCAAGCTTTGGTTGGTGCTTTTTGCTGGTGACAGTAGGACTCCAGGGCGAGTAGTCGGGACTCTCCTGCAGTAACTGGGTCAATTAAGGGTTGGTTTAAGTGCCTCCTGGTTTTTAAAATTGCTCCCCTGAGCTGCTGGCTCTGCTGCCTGCTACAGCAAATGTTCGGGTGCCATCAGCGTCGCACTTGGGCGTGGGCACTGACCCTGCGGAGGAGAGCTGAGACTCGCGTGTATTGTGTACCCTGCCGCCAGTGATCGTTTTCCCCTAGCAGATCTATTTTGAATCATTTCCCTAAATTTTAGAGGAACTTTAGGCTCTTTGTGCTATGATTTGTGAAGCTGTAGGGGCCCTCAGGCATTTGCTGCTGGCAGAAGAAAACCGCTTGTCGAATTTGTTGTAAATACTTTCTGTTTGGACAACAACGCCTGTGTGTGTGTGTGTGTGTGTGTCTGTGTGTGTGTGTGCGCGTGCTTTGACGACCTCCTGCGACGCCCCAGCTCCGCGAGGGAAGCTTTGAAGCGGCTCTGGGAAAACCTCTGCGGAAGAAACCGCTGCTAGTGACTTGCGGAAAAGGGACTCCACAATCAGTGATATTGTAAAGTAGGTATGTTTATTCAGCGCTGGGCAGCACGGGAGGTCGTGGGCATGAAGATTGATGACTCTTCCTCGTCACCGCTAGTTGACCTCTTGTCTTTGCACAGACTCAGTTGCTCCTTGGCTCTTGTCCATCTGCAGGACCAGTTTCTCCCAGTTTCTTAAGACAGGCTCACTCTCTTATTAGGAGACTGACCTTGGTAAGGGGCCCAAGGCTTCTTGCTTTAGTTAATTGGCACAATGCACCATAGTTAGCAAAGACACTAAGTAGCATCCTAGTTTAACGCTGTCAGCGCTCTATCTCTACTTGATAAGATTCTCCTAACTCCCTCTCTCACTGGAGCCCACGCAGCCCTCCGTCCTGCCGAAGGACTTCACGGGGACTTCTGCCGGCTCCGGGTGCCCGCACACAGACAGAAATGGCTTTGAGAGAAAACAATCAGGAGGAGGAGAGCTCAGAGACTGCGGCCGGCTTCGGCCACCTTCCCCTCGCTTTCCCTCTCCGTGTTCAAACCGAGCACTGTTCTGCCGTCAACCTTCGCTGCCTCTGCCCGCGGCGCTGGGCTTTCGCGTGTGCCATTGCTCCTCTACATATTTTATCCTTCCTTTTGTAAGGAATGGTCCAGCAATTCGTGTCACTAAGGGATTTGAAGGGTTACCATCGAGGCCCGGGTCTAGGTGATAAGAGAACAAAGGGGTTTTTAGGGAAAAGTGCTGACTACTGCAGGGGATGTTGCTAGAGTTTCTGAAATCCGGCGCAGAGGCTCCCAAACGAGGAGGAAGGGGGAGCTGAAGGACAATTGAAGGACAAAAGCCTGAGAGGAAGACAACCAGCATTCAGCCCGAGCAAGCCCCGAGAGACCACCAGAGACTGGTACGCAGGCGCCCCTGGGAGGGGTTTTGGATTCCGGAAACCAATTCTAATAACCCTGCCTCTTCTCGAAGTAGTAATGAATATGTATTAGCCTGGGAGCATCAAAACCAGCCGCCTTACGTAACAGGTGTGCGTCCTGGGGGAGCAGAGACTCCCGGCGCACCCAGCGCTGCTTGCTTGCCTCTGTTCGTTTAATAAATTGTAAACTTTGATTGTAATCCTATTTGGATTTATAACAGCCATTTATAACACTTTTTATATTTGTATTTTATTTAAGGCTGTCTTGCCCCCCTCCCCCCCCAGCGTCTCTGCTCGCCAATAAAGCTGGCGCAGGGGCTAAGGGATTTGAAGGGCCTGCTTGTACACCTAAGGGATTTGAGGGCCTGCTTGTACACCTTTGGGGACTGCCTCTTTTGGGGGGGGGGGTGGGGGTGTGTTAGGAGCTGCTTGTATACTTTTTTAGGCATTCCTCTGAGAGGGGGTTGGGAGCTTCGTGTATGCTGTGGGGGGAGGGCCTCCCTCGAGGTGGAAGGGGGGGGGGTTGGAGCGTTTCTACACTGTAGGGGCCTGCCTGTACACTTTTGGGGCCTGCCTTGGAGGGGTTGGGAACTGCTTGTACACCTTTGGGGCCTGCGTCTGCGCGGGGCGGGGGGGGTTGGGGGGTTGGAGCTGGTTTTAACCTTTCGGGCTTGCATCTGGAGGGGGTTGGGGCCTGCCTTTGGGGGGGTGGTTGTGAGCTGCTTGTATACTGTAGGGGCCTGCTTGTACACCTTTGGGGCCTGCGTCTGGGGGGGTGTGGGAGCTGCTTGTACACTGTTAGGGCCTGCCTTGGGAGAGGGGTTGGGGCATGTGCCTTGGGGGCATGGGGTTGGGAGCTGCTTCTACGCTGTAGGGGTCTGGGTCTTGGGGGGTTGGGGCTGTTTGTACACCTTTGGGGCGTGCCTCTGGGGAGGATGGGGAGTTGCTTGTACACCTTCGGGGCCTGTGTCTGGGGGGGGGTTGGGGCCTGTGCCAGGGGGGTTGGGAGCTGCTTGTACGCTCTAGGGTCCTCTGGCAGGCTTTGGGGCCTCCCTTTGAGGGGGGCAGTTGGGACCTGGTTGTACACCTTTGGGGCCTGAGTCTGGGGTGTGGGGGCTGGGGCTGAGGCCTGGGGCCTGGGGCATGCATCTGGGTGGTGGTGGTGGGGGGTCCAGTTCATGGGGGGGGTGGGTTGGGAGCTGCTTGTGGACAGTTGGGGTCTGCATCCGGGTGTGGTTGGGGCCTGCTTGTAGACTTCTGCAGCCTGTGTCTGGTGTTTGGGGGCTTTTCTGTAGTGTTTGGGGATCGCATTTTGGCTTTGGGATGTGTCTAGAGCTTCTGGGGCCTAGCTGTAGTGCTTGGGGCCTGCGCCTGGGGCTTTTCTGTAGCATTTTGGTAGCGTGTTTGTGATTTGGTGTCTGTATCCAGGGTTTTGCCTTTTTTGTAGTTTTCAGCTTTGTGTCTGTTTCTTTGTTGGTTGCCTGGGGTTTGGATCATTAGTCAGTGTCATTAGCGTCGGGGGGTTGATATGAAGGGTTAGGGTTGTGGTTAGAGTTGTTAGGGTTAAAGAGAATAAGGATTTTAGGGTAAGGGGATCAAGGTTGTGGGAATAAAAATGTTTTTGCACAGAGTTACATCGTTTAGAGGGAAGGAAGGTGGTATTGATATATGCTTGCAGTGATAAGAAAGCTTAACAGACAACCTTGTAAAATGCAGACAACCAGAATCCTTAGAGCAATTGGGTGGAAATCACAGTGTAAGAAACATTACCACCTCAAAGAGCTCTTAATATTGGGGGAAACCCAAAAAAGGAGGGTGGGGGACTCTAAAATTGGGGGGACCCCCCAAATTGGTTGTGTCCCCCCCCAAATTGGTTGTGTCCCTACCAAAATTGGTTGTGTCCCCCCCAATTAGGGGAGGAACCCCCAAAACTGGGTGGGCGAACCCCCATATTGGGGGGGCAGAACACTTAAATGGAAGTGTGAAATTCCAGAATTGAATGTGGACCCCCCAGAACAGTCTTCAGGGGTTTAGTGTGGTAAATTTTATCGGGTTAGGGCTCCAAGGGTTTTTAGGGTTAGGGTTTCTAGGGTTTGTTGGGGTAGGGGTTAGGGTTAGATCCGTGGTTGCCATAGGCTTAGGGGTCAAGGTTCTTAGGGGTTAGGCCTAATATTAGGGCGGAAGGCCAAAATAAGAGGGGGGGAGCCCCCCCCAAAATCGAAGGGTTGAAGCCCAAAGTTAGGGATAAGGAACGGCCAAATTGTGGGGTCCCCCAAAATTGGGCGGAAGAACTCTTTAATATTAGGGGGGAACCCAAAAAAGGAGGGTGGGGGACTCTACAATTGGGGGGGACCCCCAAAATTGGTCGGGTCCCCCCAAATTAGGGGAGGAACCCCCAAAATTGGGTGGGTGAACCCCCAAATTGGGGGGAAGAAGACTTAAATGGAAGTGTGAAATTCCAGAATCGAATGTGGACCCCCCCCAGACCTGGGGAGGAATCCCCAAACTTGGGGGGGACCCCCAAAATTGGGGTTAAAGCCCCAGATCCCGGGGAGCTAAGCCCCAAATTAAGGGAAGGAACCTCAAACATGTGGTGAGAACCCCAACATTGGGGGAAAGAACCTTAATATTAGGGTGGCAGGCCAAGAAAGGATGGTGGGGGCCTCCAAAATTGTGGGGGGCTTGGAATTGGGGGGAATCCCCAAAATGGAGGGGGAACCCCAAAAGTGGGGGGGGGGCAAAGCACCAAATTAGGGGAAGGAACCCCAAAATTGCGGGGAATGTTATAAGTGAGACCATACAAATTTCTTGGTCTATAAGAAATATTTCATTAATTAAGTAAGCAGGCACAAGCAAAACAGCGCTGGGCGGCTGGGGAGTCTCCGCTCCACCACAGCACGCAACTTTCCCTTTTCAGTGTCGCCGTTTTATAGCATCCAAGTTTCGTTTTGTCAGGACTTGTTGGACCTTCTGAAGCTGCGCAGTTCGTTGTTGGGGGTCGTTGTTTTTCTTTCAATGATCATGCGTTGTGCTCGTGTTCAAGGGGGAGGGTAGTGAAGCGGGAAACAGTATTTCACAGAGTCTTTGTTTTACCAAGGATGTTTATCCAACACCCCCTCCCCACTATCTACTTGCTTAGTCTTCCCCCTTAACAAGGTCGTAAATTGCAAAACCTTATCTTCTCAGCAGATCCTCTGAATTCCTTTTAAAGACAATGAACAAACACCCGCTAATTTATCACAATCCCTCCTTTTTCTTTTTCTAACATATTTTGTTCATTGATGAATATTTGAAGCACTTGTTTGCTCAATATTAAAGTTTCTGCGTCATCCTCCTCCTGTTCAAGAGATTCATATTTCGCACGCACAAGCATAAGGTGAGCTGCCTCTAATCGGTTTTTTTTACAATCGCGATTATTCGATTGAATATACATGGTACAAAAGTTAGTGTTAATATGAGCAGCAACAAAGGTCCTGCTATAGTTGATAGCAGTGTAGTGAGCCAAAGTGAGTAATTAAACCAGGATTCATACCAATTCTGGTGGGCTTCATTTTCTATTTTTCGTTTTTCTAGCCCTTCTCTCAATTTAGTCATTGTATCCCTTACTACTCCAGTATGATCTGCATATACGCAACACTCCTCTCGTAGGGCTGCACACAATCCTCCTTGTTGTAGAAAAATCAGATCTAATCCCCTACGATTTTGTCGTACAGATTTCTCTAAAGCTGATATAGATTGCTCGATACGGGCCAAATCCTCATCTACAGCAATGCGTAGAGAGGTAAATTCTTGGCTTTGTTTTACCAGAGAGGTAATTTCAGTTCCGGCTCCTGCAGCCCCCAGAATCATCAGAGTGGCTAAAGTGACAGCCGTAATAGGCTCTCTCTTCCTTAAGTGTTTTTTTTGCCATAGCATGTTGGATGTACATATACTCCTCAGAATGGTAAAGAATCCTAGGTATAATTACTACCTGTATACAAAAATCATGAGACGAGTTGAACAATTTCAAAGATAAGCATGGAGTTACCCCCAGAGACGAACATACCCATCTGGTGTTATCTGCTGGTATTAACCATTTTTCTTTGTCTAATTGTGTAACATTTTCTGTAATATTGCATAGATGGAACTTCTCACCAGGGACCGTGCCTACGCACCTGCCATTCCCAGTTACTTCCGTTAACGTTATTCCTACATCCCTTCCCCAATTGCATTGTGGGGGATCGGTTTCGTTTGAACGGGTGGTTTCTCCCAGATCCCCAATGGCGTCGTAATATGAGGGCCTTATATCAAGACATAACCAGCAAGGTCTAGGCACGTCTGGATTTGGTTGATTTAACAACTGATAACTAGCATTCATGATTCTCCATATGTTATTCCCGGTCACCCCTTCATTTCTAATCCCATACTCCGGGTTTACTGATTTATTAGCAACCTCCAGTGGTTTAGGGCTATTAGGAGTTAGCATTCTAAAAGCTTGTGTAGGCTGAATCCTCAAAACACTCCCCGACAGTTTCTGATTTGGTCCCACCCGTTGGGGACTCTTAGTCTCTTCCTTCTTTATATAGATGATGCCTTCCCTATCAGTCCCCCAGCAGTAGTTATCTGCTGAACAACATGGTGATCTTCCCATCTAATCAGGCTCCATTTAAAAGGTTTGTGAGGGTGCGCAGACCCAGGAACAGTGTAAACAATCGTACCCATTACTATGTATCGCAAAAAAAAATGGCTAGGGCCCATTTTCCAGAGTTCTTTACCTGGCCACGTAATTCCCCACCGTTTCACTCTCTGCCTCGCTTGTCAGTTCGATTGCAGCGAACTACAAGGTGCAAGTTCTTCTTGGCAGCAGCAGTGTTCTTCAGGGGAGTTTCTCAGGTAACCGCGACCTTTTTCTGATCAAACAGGGTCCCCTTTCCTCCTTTTTTTTTTACGATACATAGACAGTTAGACCATACTTATCGAGTTCGTTTCAACGTGAGCTTTAAGTCATCAGGGCCTGCGACCGCTTCCCATTTGCTTTTCTGGATCGGTCCTTTCACGCGACTGGCATGCGTTCACCCCTTCTCAGCCGTCCGGATAGCCGTCTCTGTGATAAGTAAAACAACATAGGAGCCTCCCCACCGTGGTGTTAAAGACGTTTCTTTCCATGTCTTAATTAGAACCCTATCTCCAGGTTGTATCCTATGGATTGCTATATCTAGCCACCAAGCCTTTCGCTTGCAACTCCCTCCGTTGGTTCATAAGCTGTATTAAATAAGGTTTTAATTGGATGTCCTGTACCTGGGGGTGATCAGATGGCATCTCTAAATCATAAGGCATACCATACAGCCTTTCAAAAGGTGAGATTCCGACATCGGCTCGGGGCTATGTCCGGATATTCAATAGTGCAAGCGGTAAACATTTCACCCAGGAGGTTTTAGTCTCTATCATAAGCTTTGTTAGTTGCTTTTAATTTCACCATTCATTCGTTCTACCTTTCCCGAACTCTGAGGATGCCAGGGAGTGTGATATTCCCATTTAATTCCCAGAGCCTTCATCGTGTCTCGGGATACCTTTGACACAAAGTGTGGGCCTCGATCAGAGTCAATTGCTTCTATTACCCCGTATCTGGGTATGATGCTTTCTAATAATATCTTTACCACGGTTTGAGCTGTGGCCCTTGCCGTAGGGAATGCTTCAACAAAGTTTGTGAGGTGGTCTACAATAACTAATAAGTATCTATATCGCCCCGTTTTTGGAAGTTCAGTAAAATCTAATTGAATCTTTGCAAAAGGTCGATGTGCCAATTCTCGTCCTCCTCCCGGGACCCTTTTTCTCATGTGTTGAGCATTTACCCTCCGACAAGTTATGCAATCATTTACGATCCTCTTTGCTATATTATAAATCCCTATACACATATAATATGTGGCAAATTGATCCACCAACACCTGAGTACCCCAGTGCGTCTGTTCATGAAATCTCCGTAGCACCCTCATAGCTACTGATTTTGGTAACACTTCCCGTCCATCAGGCAGTACCCATTTCCCTTTATCGTTTTTTTTTTTTTTTTTTTTTTTTTTGAACCCCCATTTGTGTCATCTTGTCTTCTTTTGTATTAGTGAAACAGAGTAAGGGGAGGGGAATGGGTCCATTCGACCACAGGGAGTTAGTCGGCCCGCACTTGTAGCAGTTTTTATAAGGCGGGCTTTCTTCCTCTGAACAATTGCATTCAATCCCATCAACTCCCCATTCACTCCAGCAATCATAACATGGAAATTCCTTTAAGCCTTTCCCACAGTATTAAGTATTATATTAAGCATTATTATATATTATTATGTTATTAATTATTATATTAATTATTATATATTAAGTATAAGTATTAAGTATTTCCCACAGTCTGGGCAATCTTCCCTCGTTCTTATAATTCTTATACTCATTAATGCTGCCCTTTTTGCCTCCTGATCTGCTAGATTATTACCCCTAACCTGAGGGGTGAGGCCTTTTTGATGCCCTTTTATATGTACTACAGCAATTTCTTTGGGCTCTCTGATAGCTTGTAAAACCTGGGTAATCAATTCCTGATGTATTAAACCCTTTCCTTGTGAATTGATGAGCCCCCTTTCTTTCCATATTTTACCAAATGTATGTACTACCCCATAAGCATATTTTGAATCTGTATATATTGTACCGCTTTTATTTTTCAACAATTTTAGGGCCTGCAATATGGCATATAGCTCGCAAGCTTGGGCAGACCAGCTAGGGCTCAAAGGTCCAGATTCCACTATCTCAAATGTTTTCTCGTTTACTAACGCGTATCCTGATTTTTGCTTTCCCTCGACTACTCTCGAGGAACCATCCACATATATCTGTTCACCGATGGGTAATTCCACCTCCTCTAGATCAGGTCTCAATTTCGTTTGCTCTTCTATATTTCGGAGGCAATCATGTCCTAAGGACTCATTTGGTTCCCCATAAAGAAATTGAGCAGGGTTCTATAGGGAGGTTGTTCCTAAGGTTAATTTTGGAGAGGAAATCAAAATTCCTTCATATTTTAATAATCTGGCGTCAGTGATCCATTTCTCTGCCTTCTGTTGCAGTACCCCGCATATATTGTGTAGAGATATTACTTTGATTTCCCCCCCAAAAGTGATCTTCTGTGCTTCTTCCACTAACAAGGCAGCAGCTACCACTACCTGCAAACAGTTTGGCCAACCCCGGCTAACCGGATCCAATAATTTAGACAAATAGGCCACAGGTTTTTTTTTTTTTTTTTTACTCCCTGCCCATTCTTGGGCCAGCACTCCGTATGCTGTGCCTTCTGCGCCGTTCACAAAAAAAAAAAACAAAACAGCCTCCTTAAATCTGGTAAGCTTAACACTGGGGGGGGCGTACTAGTTCCTCCTTTAACTTGTTCAGTCGTTCCTCATCTTCTTTTGTCCATTTGAGTAATCCATCCTTATTCAGCTTGTCATATAAAAATTTAACCTTTCCACTATAATCTTCTATCCATTGTCTACAGTATCCGGTCAACCCTAACAGTTGCCGTACCTGCTTTTTAGTTCGCGGGGATGCTAAAGCCGTTGGTTTAGCTGGTAATGCCTGCCCAAATCTAACTTTGTCTGATTTGTTTTCTTAGTTCTCTTTTATCTCCTAAGATACTACATATGCATTAGGTTTCACAACTCATCTATGCATATTCATTTCCTAGCTCCACCTAGCCTCGCTTCGTATGCTAATTATCTTATCAGTCCTTCTGCGCTTGCGTATTACTCTCTGGTGGTCGTCTGGGTGGTCGTCGGGATGAAGTAAGATGTCTTCATCAGAGTTGAACTTTTTAACCTTTCCTTTTCACGCATGCTCTCTGAGCCCTTGGTCTCAGTCCAAACCGCAAGGTTGGTTTGACCCAGTTCCCAGAGTCCAAGAAGCCCCAGTTATCTAGATGTCTTGCAAATTGAGCATTCTTTTAATCCTCCTTACTCCTCATCATGAATTGGTGCATTCTCATGTTACCCTTGCACATATATTTTGTATCTTCCAAGCGCAGCCTCAGAACAGTACATCGCAAATGTAACATACTAAACAATATTGTATTATTTCTTCTTCTATTACTAACAGTAGGGTTAGGGGTTAGGCCTAATATTAGGACGGAAGGCCAAACTAAGAGGGTAGGAGAGCCCCAAAATTGAAGGGTTGAAGCCCCAAGTTAGGGGAAGGAACCTCAAAGTTGTGGGGTCCCCCAAAAATGGGCAGAAGAACTATTAATATTAGGGGGAAACCCAAAAAAAGGAGGGTGGGGGACTCTAAAATTGGGGGGGACCCCCAAAAGTGGTCGGCTCCCCCCAAATTAGGGGAGGAACCCCCAAGATTGGGTGGGTGAACCCCCAAATTGGGGGGAAGAACACTTAAAATGGAAGTGCGAAATTCCAGAATTGAATGTGGACCCCTCCAGAACTGGGGAGGAATCCCCAAAATTCGGGGGGACCCTCAAAATTCGGGTTAAAGCCCCAGATGTCAGGGAGCGAAGCCCCAACTTAAGGGAAGGAACCTCAAAATGTGGTGAGAACCCCAACATTGGGGGAAAGAGCCTTAATATTAGTGTGGCAGGCCTAAAAAAGATGGTGGGGGACCCCAAAATTGTGGGGGGATTGGAATGGGGGGGGAATCCCCAAAATAGAGGGGGAACCCCAAAACTGGGGGGGCGAAGCACCAAATTAGGGAAAGGAACCCCAGAATTGTGGGGAAGAACCCTGAAATGGAGAGGTGAAAACCCGAAATTGAGGGGAAAACCCCAAAACGGCGGGAAAACCTCCATAAACACAAAATGGAACGGGGAAATTAACAGAGCAAAAAAAATGGCATCCTACGGCAAACTGCGAAGCTCAATTTTCAGGGGAGTGCTGGGAAATGTAGTTCTTGGGCACTGGGTTTCCGGGAGGCCATGTTGCCTTCCCAGAGCATGTCGGGAGGTGTAGTTCTCGAGAAGCCGCTTACCGGGCAGCCATGTTGGGAGTCCGGGGAATGCCGGGAGATGTAGTCTTCCGGCACTGGGCTTCCGGGAGGCCATGTTGGTTTCCCACAGCATGCCGGGATATGTAGTACTCGGCGGGCACTGGGCTTCCGGGAGGACATGTTGTTTTCCCGGAGCATGCCGGGAGATGTAGTCTTCCGTCAATGGACTTCCGGGAGTCCATATTGGTTTCCCAAAGCATGCCGGGAGACGTAGTTCTCGGACACTGGGCTTCCGGGAGGCCATGTTGTGTTACTAGAGCATGCCGGGAGACGTAGTTCTCGGACACTGGGCTTCCGGGAGGCCATGTTGTTTTCCCAGAGCATGCCGGGATATGTAGTCTTCCGGCACTGGGCTTCCGGGAGGGCATATCGGTTTCCCAGAGCATGCCGGGATATGTAGTACTCGGGGGCACTGGGCTTCCGGGAGGACATGTTGTTTTCCCGGAGCATGCCGGGAGATGTAGTCTTCCGCCACTGGATTTCCGGGAGTCCATATTGGTTTCCCAAAGCATGCCGGGAGACGTAGTTCTCGGACACTGGGCTTCCGGGAGGTCATGTTGTTTTCCTAGAGCATGCCGGGAGACGTAGTTCTCAGACACTGGGCTTCCGGGAGGCCATGTTGTTTTCCTAGAGCATGCCGGGAGATGTAGTCTTCCGGCACTGGACTTCCGGGGGGCCATGTTGGTTTCCTAGAGCATGCCGGGATATGTAGTACTCGGGGGGCACTGGGCTTCCGGGAGGACATGTTGTTTTCCCAGAGCATGCCGGGAGATGTAGTCTTCCGGCACTGGGCTTCCGGGAGGCCATATTGGTTTCCCACAGCATGCCGGGATATGTAGTACTCGGCGGGCACTGGGCTTCCGGGAGGACATGTTGTTTTCCCAGAGCATGCCGGGAGATGTAGTCTTCCGGCACTGGACTTCCGGGAGTCCATATTGGTTTCCCAGAGGATGCCGGGAGACATAGTTCTCGGACACTGGGCTTCCGGGAGGCCATGTTGTTTTCCTAGAGCATGCCGGGAGACGTAGTCTTCCGGCACTGGGCTTCCGGGAGGCCATATTGGTTTCCCAGAGAATGCCGGGATATGTAGTTCCGGGGCACTGGACTACCGAGAGGCCATATTGGGTTTAGGGTTAGGGTTAGGGTTAGGGTTAGGGTTAGGGTTAGGGTTTAGGGTTAGGGTTAGGGTTAGGGTTAGGGTTTAGGGTTAGGGTTAGGGTTAGGGTTAGGGTTAGGGTTAGGGTTAGGGGTTAGGGGTTAGGGGTTAGGGGTTAGGGTTAGGGTTAGGGTTAGGGTTAGGGTTAGGGTTAGGGTTAGGGTTAGGGTTAGGGTTAGGGTTAGGGTTAGGGTTAGGGTTAGGGTTAGGGTTAGGGTTAGGGTTAGGGTTAGGGTTAGGGTTAGGGTTAGGGTTAGGGTTAGGGTTAGGGTTAGGGTTAGGGTTAGGGTTGGGGTTAGGGTTAGGGTTAGGGTTAGGGTTAGGGTTAGGGTTAGGGTTAGGGTTAGGGTTAGGGTTAGGGTTAGGGTTAGGGTTAGGGTTAGGGTTAGGGTTAGGGTTAGGGTTAGGGTTAGGGTTAGGGTTAGGGTTAAAATTAAAATTAAAATTAAAATTAAAATTAAAATTAAAATTAAAATTAAAATTAAATTAAAATTAAAATTAAATTAAAATTAAAATTAAAATTAAAATTAAAATTAAAATTAAAATTAAAATTAAAATTAAAATTAAAATTAAATTAAAATTAAAATTAAAATTAAAAAATTAAAATTAAAATTAAAAAATTAAAATTAAAATTAAAATTAAAATTAAAAATTAAAATTAAAATTAAAATTAAAATTAAAATTAAAATTAAAATTAAAAAATTAAAATTAAAATTAAAATTAAAATTAAAATTAAAATTAAAATTAAAAATTAAAATTAAAAAATTAAAATTAAAATTAAAATTAAAATTAAAAAATTAAAATTAAAAAATTAAAATTAAAATTAAAATTAAAATTAAAATTAAAAAATTAAAATTAAAAATTAAAATTAAAATTAAAATTAAAATTAAAATTAAAATTAAAATTAAAATTAAAATTAAAATTAAAATTAAAATTAAAATTAAAATTAAAATTAAAATTAAAATTAAAATTAAAATTAAAAAATTAAAATTAAAATTAAAATTAAAAAATTAAAAAATTAAAATTAAAATTAAAATTAAAATTAAAATTAAAATTAAAATTAAAATTAAAATTAAAATTAAAATTAAAATTAAAGTTAAAAGTTAAAATTAAAATTAAAATTAAAATTAAAATTAAAATTAAAATTAAAAAATTAAAATTAAAATTAAAATTAAAATTAAAATTAAAAAATTAAAATTAAAATTAAAATTAAAATTAAAATTAAAATTAAAATTAAAATTAAAATTAAAATTAAAATTAAAATTAAAATTAAAATTAAAATTAAAATTAAAATTAAAATTAAAATTAAAATTAAAATTAAAATTAAAAATTAAAATTAAAATTAAAATTAAAATTAAAATTAAAATTAAAAATTAAAATTAAAATTAAAATTAAAATTAAAATTAAAATTAAAATTAAAATTAAAATTAAAAAATTAAAAAATTAAAATTAAAATTAAAAATTAAAATTAAAATTAAAATTAAAAAAATTAAAATTAAAATTAAAATTAAAATTAAAATTAAAATTAAAATTAAAATTAAAATTAAAATTAAAATTAAAATTAAAATTAAAATTAAAAAATTAAAATTAAAATTAAAGTTAAAATTAAAATTAAAATTAAAATTAAAATTAAAATTAAAATTAAAGTTAAAAATTAAAATTAAAAATTAAATTAAGAATTAAAATTAAAATTAAAATTAAAATTAAAATTAAAATTAAAATTAAAATTAAAATTAAATTAAAATTAAAATTAAAATTAAAATTAAAATTAAAATTAAAATTAAAATTAAAAAAGTTAAAATTAAAGATTAAAATTAAATTAGGGTCAATTAAAAAATTAAAATTAAAGTTAAGAAAAATTAAAATTAAAATTAAAATTAAAATTAAAATTAAAATTAAAATTAAAAATTAAAATTAAAAATTAAAATTAAAATTAAAATTAAAATTAAAATTAAAATTAAAATTAAAATTAAAATTAAAATTAAAATTAAAATTAAAATTAAAATTAAAATTAAAATTAAAATTAAAATTAAAATTAAAATTAAAATTAAAATTAAAATTAAAAATTAAAATTAAAATTAAAATTAAAATTAAAATTAAAATTAAAAATTAAAATTAAAATTAAAATTAAAATTAAAATTAAAAATTAAAATTAAAATTAAAATTAAATTAAAATTAAAATTAAAATTAAAATTAAAATTAAAATTAAAATTAAAATTAAAAAATTAAAATTAAAATTAAAATTAAAATTAAAATTAAAATTAAAAATTAAAATTAAAATTAAAATTAAAATTAAAATTAAAATTAAAATTAAAATTAAAATTAAAAAAATTAAAATTAAAATTAAAATTAAAATTAAAATTAAAATTAAAATTAAAATTAAAATTAAAATTAAAATTAAAATTAAAATTAAAATTAAAAAATTAAAATTAAAATTAAAATTAAAATTAAAATTAAAATTAAAATTAAAATTAAAAAATTAAAATTAAAATTAAAATTAAAATTAAAATTAAAAAATTAAAATTAAAATTAAAATTAAAATTAAAATTAAAATTAAAATTAAAATTAAAATTAAAATTAAAATTAAAATTAAAATTAAAATTAAAATTAAAATTAAAATTAAAATTAAAATTAATTAATTAAAATTAAAAAATTAAAATTAAAATTAAGGAGTTAAAATTAAAAAATTAAAATTAAAATTAAAATTAAAGAATTAAAATTAAGAATTAAAGGATTAAAAAATTAAGAGAATTAAAATTAAAATTAAAATTAAAGATTAAAATTAAAATTAAAAAATTAAAATTAAAATTAAAATTAAAAAATTAAAGATTAAAATTAAAAATTAAAATTAAAATTAAAATTAATTAAAATTAAAATTAAATTAAAATTAAGAATTAAAATTAAAGAATTAAAATTAAAATTAAAATTAAAAATTGGAAAAATTAGGGTAAAATTAAAAAATTAAAAATTAAAATTAAAGTTAAAATTAAAATTAAATTAAAATTAAAATTAAAATTAAAATTAAAGATTACGAAATTAAAATTAAAATTAAAATTAAAGGGTTAAAATTAAAGAAATTAAAATTAAAATTAAAAGAATTAATTAAAATTAAAATTAAAATTAAAATTAAAAATTAAAATTAAAATTGGGGTTAAAATTAAAATTAAAATTAAAGATTAAAATTGGGGTTAAAATTAAAATTAAAATTAAAATTAAAATTAAAGAATTAAATTAAATTAAGTTAAAATTAAAATTAAAATTAAAATTAAAATTAAAATTAAAGTTAAAATTAAAATTAAAATTAAAATTAAAATTAAAAATTAAAATTAAAAGGGATTAAAATTAGGTGAAATTAAAATTAAAATTAAAATTAAAATTAAAGAATTAAAATTAAAAATTAAAATTAAAAATTAAGGAATTAAAATTGAAAATTAAGGGTTAAAATTAAAATCATAAAATTAAAATTAAAATTAAAATTAAAATTAAAATTAAAATTGAAAATTAAAATTAAAATTAAAAATTAAAATTAAAATTAAAATTAAAATTAAAATTAAAATTAAAATTAAAGACGTTAAAATTAAAATTAAAAATTAAAATTAAAAATTAAAATTAAAATTAAATTAAAATTAAAATTAAAATTAAAATTAAAATTAAAGGGTTAAAATTAAAAATTAAAAAATTAAAAATTAAAATTAAAATTAAAATTAAAATTAAGAGAATTAAAATTAAAGTTAAAATTAAAATTAAAATTAAGGTTAAAATTAGAAATTAAAATTAAAATTAAAATTAAAAATTAAAATTGAGAAATTAAGGGAATTAGGAAAGTTAAAATTAAAATTAAAATTAAAATTAAGAAATTAAAATTAAGAAATTAAGAAAATTAAAATTAAAATTAAATTAAAATTAAAGAATTAAAATTAAAATTAAAATTAATTAATTAAAATTAAGAAGAATTAAAATTAAAGTTAAAGTTAAAAATTAAAAAAATTAAAATTAAAATTAGAAATTAAAATTAAAATTAAAATTAAAATTAAAATTAAAATTAAAATTGAAAATTAAAATTAAAATTAAAATTAAAATTAAAATTAAAATTAAAATTAAAATCTAAAATTAAAATTAAGAATTAAGTAAAATTAAAATTAAAAAAATTAAAGAATTAAAATTAAGAATTAAAGAATTAAAATTAAAATTAAAGAATTAAGAGTTAAAATTAAAATTAAAATTAAAATTAAGAATTAAAATTAAAAAAATTAAAATTAAAAATTAAATTAAGAATTAAAGAATTAAAATTAAAATTAAGAATTAAGAGAATTAAAATTAAAATTAAAGAATTAAAAATTAAAAATTAAGAATTAAGGAAATTAAAGAAATTAAAAGAATTAAAATTAAAATTAAAAAATTAAAATTAAAATTAAAATTAAATTAAAAGTTAAAAATTAAGGAAAATTAAAATTAAAATTAAAATTAAAATTAAAATTAAAGTTAAAGAAATTAAAATTAAGGTGCAATTAAAATTAAGAATTAAAATTAAAATTAAAATTAAAATTGAAAATTGAAAATTAAAATTAAAATTAAATTAAAATTAAAATTAAAATTAGTGAAATTAAAATTAAAATTAAAATTAAAAAATTAAAATTAAAATTGAAGAGATGGGGTAAAGAATTAAAATTAAAATTAAAATTAAAATTAAAGTTAAAGTTAGGAAAAAATTAAAGATTAAGAATTAAAATTAAAATTAAAATTAAAATTAAAATTAAAATTAAAATTACGAAGGAATTAAGAAGTTTAAAATTAAAATTTAAAATTAAAATTAAAATTAAAATCGGGGTAAAATTAAAGTTAAAATTAAAATTAAAATTAAGAATTAAAATTAAAGAAGGTTAAAATTAAAATTAAAATTAAAATTAAAATGCGGGGTAAAATTAAAATTAAAATTAAAATTAAAATTAAAATTAAAATTAAAAAAATTAAAATTAAAATTAAAATTAAAATTAAAATTAAAATTAAGATGCAAATTAAAGAATTAAAATTAAAATTAAAAATTAAAATTAAAGTTAAAATTAAAATTAAAATTAGGGTGGAATTAAAAATTAAAATTAAAGTTAAAATTAAAATTAAAGTTAAAATTAAAATTAAAATTAACGCAGGGTAAAATTAAAATTAAAATTAAGAATTAAAGAATTAAAATTAAAATTAAAATTAAAATTAGGGTAGAGAATGGGGTAGAAATTAAAGGATTAAAGAATTAAATTAAAATTAAAATTAAAATTAAAGTTAAAATTAAAATTAAAATTAAAATTAGAATTAAAGTTAAAATTAAGAAGAATTAAAAATTAAAGAAATTAAAGAATTGGTAAGAATTAAAATTAAAATTAAAATTAAATTAAAATTAAATTAAAATTAAGTTAAGTGCAATTAAGGTGGAATTAAAAATTAGGTGAGTTAAAATTAAATTAACGAATTAAAATTAAATTAAAATTAAAGTTAAAATTAAAATTAAAAAATTAAAAAATTAGTTAAATTGAAATTAAAATTAAAGGTGTAAAATTAAAATTAAAATTAAAATTGGTCAAATTAAATTAAAATTAAATTAAATTAAAATTAAAATTGGTCAAATTAAATTAAAATTAAAATTAAAATTAAAATTAATTAAAATTAAAAATTAATTCAATTAAAATTAAAATTAAAGAATTAAAATTAAATTGCGAAAATTAAAGATTAAAATTAAATTGATTAAAATTAAAAATTAAAATTAAATTAAAGTTAAAATTAAAATTAAAATGGTCAAAATTATTAAAGTTAAAATTAAAATTAGTTAAAATTAAGATTAAAATTAAAATTAAAAATTAAAATTAATTGAATTAATTCGAATTAAAATTAAAATTAATTGAGTGATTAAAATTGAAATTAAAATTAAATTAGAATTAAAATTAAAATTAAAATTAAAATTAAAATTAAAATTAGGAAATTAAAATTAAAATTAAAAATGGTCAAATTAAATTAAAGTTAAAATTAAAATTCAAAAATTAGAATCCAAAATTAAAATTAAGTTAAAGTTAAAATTAGGTCCAGAATTGGTCGAATTGGTCCAAAATTACGAAAATTAAAATTAAATTAATTAAATTAAAAATTAATTAAATTAAAGTTAAAGATGCGTTAAAATTAGGGTGAAATTAGGGTGAAGTTAAATTAGATACAATTAAAATTAAATAAAAATTAAAATTAAGTTAATTAAAATTAAGTTAAAAATTAAAATTAATTAAATTAAAGTTAATTAAAATTAAGGTGCAATTAAAGATTAATTAGAATTAAGTTAAGTTAAAATTATTGATTAAATTAAAATTAAAGTTAAAATTAAAATTAAAATTAAAATTAAAATTAAATTGAAATTAAATTATTGCGAAAATTAAAATTAAAATTAAAATTAAAATTAAAATTAAAGTTAAAATTAAAATTAAAATTAAAATTAAAATTAAAAAATTAAAATTAAAATTAAAAATTAAAAGTTAAAATTAAAATTAAGTTAAAAATTAAAGTTAAAATTGAAAAAATTAAAATTAAAATTAAAATTAAAATTAATTAGGAATTAAAAATTAAAAATTAGTTAAATTAAAGATGAAATTAAAGTTAAAATTAAAATTCATGAAATTAAAGACAAATTAAATTAAAAATTAAATTAAATTAAATTAAAATTGAAGGTAGGATCAAAATTAAAAATTAAGTTAAAATTAATTAAAATTAGAAAATTAAAATTAAAGTTAAGTTAAAATTTAAAATTAAGAATTAATTAAATTAAGAAATTAGGTGGGGTAAATTAAAAAGGATTAAAATTAAGAATTAAAATTAAAAGATTAAATTGGTTAAAATTAAGAGAGATTAGAAGAAATTAAGGTGTAAAGATTGAGAATTGGGTGGAAATTAAAATTAAAGTGAAATTAAAATTAAAATTAGGGTAAAGTTAAAGAGATTAAAGACAAATTAAAATTAAGAATTAAATTAAAATTAAAATTAAAGAATTAAAATTAAAGATTGAATTGGAATTAAGTTAATTAAAATTAAAATTAAAAATTAAATTAAAGATTACAAAATTAAAAAAATTAAAGTTAAAATTAAAATTGGTCGGTGGGTAAGAGGAATTAAAATTAA